>NC_080691.1:0-1269029 GCF_030445035.2 Dasypus novemcinctus
TGTGGAGACCGGCTGCCTGCGTCTGAAGAGCAGGGGGCAGAGGTGCGGAGCCACACTTTAAGGTGTACAGTTTGTGGTTCTAGCAAGTTCCAGAATATCTTCACCCCAGAAGAAACCGTACCTTTCAACTTGGTGCTTTGGGTGCAACCTGGCAGCTCCCAGCCGAGCTGGTGCCCCGCGGAGCTCCCCTTCACCCGCCCCTCGGCCCCTCCCCACTTTCCTGGGCCTTCCAGAAACATCCCAGCAAAGGCGTGCCCTCTCTTTAGCGCACCGTGGCTTGTGTGGGGGTGCTTCAGCTCGGGTGCCTCATCCCCTGGGGGCGAGTCAGCGTTTCCAGCCCCGCTCTTGCCCCAACCACCTGCTGACCCTCCGGGCCCTAAAGCCTCCGGCCTCAGTTTCCCCACCTGCCCCTCCTGGCTCCCACTCACCTGCTGAGAGTGCCCCCAGGGCCAGCAGCAGCAGCAGCGGGGACCAGCACGGTGCCATCCTGCTCCCGGGGTGGAGTGCAGCTTCCTGTGGGTGCACGTTCCCCCGGCAGAGGAGCCCACCCCCCGCGCCCGCCTTCCTGTGCGTGCACGGCCCTGTCTGCAGAGCCCACCCTCTGCACCCGCTGCCCACCCCCCGCGCCCGCCTTCCTGTGGGTGCACGGCCCTGTCTGCAGAGCCCACCCTCTGCACCCGCTGCCCACCCCCCGCGCCCGCCTTCCTGTGGGTGCACGGCCCTGTCTGCAGAGCCCACCCTCTGCACCCGCTGCCCACCCCCCACGCCCGCCTTCCTGTGCGTGCATGGCCCCCCCCGGCCGAGGAGCCCACCTCCTCCCCACCACCACCCCCCTTTATCTCACCCATAAACGTGTTAGAAAGTGATTTTAATAGACATAGGCTCTTCCAAAATGAAACCACGTTGCTGCTATCACACCTAAAACTTTAAAAATTGCCCCCGGCCATATCCGGGCAGCGCTCACATGCTTTTTAAAAGCACTTTGATCGGGACCGCGTGCTCACCACTGCACTGCGCTGGCTGCTCTTCCTTCTCTTTCTCCTCTTCCCGTTTTCGTGCATGACCTGGTGGCGTTACGGACACTGCTGAGCAACCCGCCTCCCTCCCGGCCTGAGCTGCCGCACCCTTCGCCACAGCCCCTTCCTCCCCTCCGCGGCCTGAGAACTTGCCTGTCTTGGCGTCTCCCGCCGGCGGAGGCGCCCGCTTGGCTGTCGGGGTCTTTCACTCGGGACGACGCTCACCCGCACGCGGCTCAGACCCTCCGCTCCCGGCTGAGCAGCCTGCGGGGAGCCGCCCCCCCTCCCCCCCCTCCCCCCCCTCACCTGGCGGCCGCAGCGCTGCCTGGAGCCGGCTGGCGCCCCCGCCCGCTCCCCCGCTTGTGCGGCGCTCCCTGCTGGGCTGGGCCCCTGTGGCTGACTTGCCCTTCCTCGTGGCTCTTTCTCACGAGGTACAACTTACTTACAGCGGGAAGCTGAGTCTTAGCGGTTTCCACGAGCGTTGGCTGTGGGGCATCGCCGCGCACCCCGAGAACTGCTGACCTTGTTTCCATCACAGCAGGAAAGTTCTGGGAAAGTCCCTAGAAATGGCTCCTCCAGCGCCCCGCGGCCCCCATTTGCTCCTGTCCATCAGCCGGTGGACACCTGGGTCAGCTCCGGTTTGGGGCAAGGACGCTGAAGGCGGGGGTCTTGGAGCCTGCAGTGGTCCTTCCCTGGGGAAGCTCACCTGGCCCCCCCCGGCCAGGGGCCACCGGGTGCCATCCTCGGGCCACGGGCCAGCTCCAGGGAGGGCGGCCGACCCACGCCGCATCAACAACAGCGCAGCCAGGCTCAGGCGATTTGGGTAGCCAGTCCTCGCTCTGCGGGCTCGGAGCCGGTGGGGTGGGCTGGGGTGCAGGCGGGGGTCCTGGACTCGGCGAGTGGGGCTGGGGCTGAGAGGCCGTCCGGCCACTGCCCCGGTGGCCACAGGCCTCGCGTTACTGACTGCTCTGGGATTCAGGAGCCCTAACGGGCCTCCGGGGTGCAAGCGGAGGTGCCGTGGGGTTCCTGGCCTCTCCAGCTCCGGGCCGCGGCCCTCCATCCGCGCAGCCCGGGCGAGGCGCCCCTCCGGCCTTCCCTCGTCCTGCTCGAGGACCTGTGACGGCACTGCCAGGCCGTGGCTTCGGGGCCCTGTGCCTGCCGCCTGGGTGGGGCAAAGCCAAGATGCAGCCGCAGAGGCTGCTGGCCGCCAGCCCCGGGCGCCGTCAGGCCCGCCTCATGGGCTTCCTCCCTGGACCCGCCCGAGAGGCGCAGGCGCAGGCGACGGGGGTGGCAGGCGAGCTCGCTGCCGAGCCCTGCTGAGCAGGGAGCAAGGCCAGAGGCGATTCAGGGGGTAGCAGCACTGAAGAGCGCGGCCCGCAGGCCCCAGACAAGCAGCAGGGAGGCGCCGGTGCAGCACAGGCACGCCAAGGGCACAGGGAGGAGAGTCCACCCTGCGCTGGGTCCCCTGCGCACATACTCCGCCTACCTGCACTCAGACTGGGACAGGGCAGCCGTTCCGACCGTCTCAGGCTTTCGACGCCGAGGCTCCCGACGCGAGGCTGCGCACCCGCAGCCAGGCACCCCAGAGCTCGGCCCAGGCGCCTGCGCCCCGCGGTCGGCAGCTTTGGGCGCACGTGGGGGCGGCTGAGGGGCGCGTGGCGAGGACGGGCGGTCCCACAGCACGGCCGCCGGCTCCCCGTCCCATGGGGATGCAGCAGGGCCACTATGGGACCTCCCGGCCGGCCCAGGCCTTGCACCGGGGACCCCAGCCCTGGAGCCCGTGTCCACGTAAGAGGAAGCTGGAGCGTCGCAGGTGCCCCGGGGCACGCTGTGGGCACACACTTGAGAGCAGAGGTGCCGCCACGACTCCAGCCGTGCCCAGGACTGTGGCGCAGAGACGAGCCGCCCGCTGATCCCGGCCCCTGGACCCTGCGCGGCGGGAGGGCCGGGGGGTCTGATGTGGGCAGGAGCAGCCGGGAAGGGCGGGCGGAGTCCGCAGGAAGGGTTGGCGGCACTTCCAGTCTTGGTGGTGGCGGTGCTGGGAGAGGCGGTGAGGACGCGGGCCTCGGGGTGGGGTGACTCCAGAGGGGCTCCCGGAGGCCCCCGCAGGCCCCCTCCTGCTGCTGTGAGGCAGACGCCGCAGGGCGGTGGGCATGCACGTGCCCCAGGGGCTTCCCTACCTGGTGCCCCAAGTCGACGGCGCCTGCGCTCGCACTCTGGCTGACGCCCAAGGGGGGTGTGGGGGCCTGGCCCCACCCTGTCTGGGAGGTGGGCAGCACCCAGGGGGCGGGGCCTCGTGTGCGCACCCGGCCTCACCCCAGGGCCGCCCCCAGCCCGTGGAAGGGCAGAGCCGCAGGCACAGCCCGCCCGGTGCGCAGCAGGCCCTCCCAGGTCCCTGGGGAGGCAGCTCTGCTGGGTCCCCGAGGCCTGTGGCCTGCGCCCACTGGGGGCGTGGGGGAGCCCAGCTGTCCCTCGACTGTGTGGACGGAGCGCCTGAGGCGTGTGGGCGCAGCAGGAACCTGGGAGCTGAGACCTTCCTGGGCCCCGAATCCAGTGCGTTCTGGAACCTTCCAGTTACCCAAATGCGCAACCTGGTGTGGAGTTGCCGACCACGTGGCACCTGGAGAACCCGGGCCCCGCGCGGCGCGTGCTCCCAGCGGAGCCCCTGGGGCTGGGGCCGGCGGGCCGGGCTAAGGCCCCTGCTGCCCCAGGGGAGGAGCTGCTCGCCTGGGCAGCACCGAGGAAAGCAGCCGCCACAGCTGAGGCCCTGGGCCGCCCTCCGCTCCTGGCTGGGGCCAAGCAGAGGCTCCCACGTCTCATAAAGCGGCTTTATTCAGATTTCAAACAAATCTAAGCAGAGAAGGGGCAGCCAGACGCCAGCCCGGGGAAGCCGCGCCTCTGGCTCCGTGGGCCCCTGCCGGCAGCTCGAGGCGGCCCGGGGAGCACGGGCTCCACCTCGGGGCCAGGCCGGGGCCGGCCGCCCGCGTCTCTGCTGCAGAACGCCCAGAACAGACGCGGAGAGGGAAGGAGGCCTAGAACGGAACAGCTGAGGAGGGAACCCACGCGGACCTCCATGAGGTAGAGTCTGGGGGCGCCCGCCGACCCCATACAGGTCCCGGTCCCAGTGTGAGGTAAAATCTGTAAGTTTATTCCGGCCGGGGGTCAGGACTCCTCGTTGCCCGAGTCGTCCTCGTCGTCCCCGAAGCAGCTGTCAGCCTCCTCCTCGCCCTCGCCGTCCTCGTAGTAGTCGTCGTAGAAGAGGTCCGAGCCCTCGTCGGGCGCGGGCGCCTTGGTCTTCACGCAGTACTCGGCCAGAGTGGTGGGCACCTTCACGCCGTCACGCTCAGCGTCCACCTTCGTCCCGAGGACCTGCTTCCTGGGGGTGCAGGCGCGTGAGGCTGGCACCGTGCCCCGCCCCACGCCCCACCCCGCGCCCCACTCGGGCTCTTTCCAGCGAGGCCTGACCAGGGCGGAGAAGGGGCAGCCCGCCGGCAGGGAGGGGAGCGCGCAGCAGGCGCGGGTGGGCACGGCCAGAGCCTTGCAGACCCTCGGCACGGCTGCGAGGAGACAGGCCCCGCGGCCAGAGGCTCGTCGAGGGCCTCGAGCGGGAGGAGCAAGGGATGGGGGACCGACGGCCCCCAGGGCCGGGACCCCGGGCGGCGCAGGAGGGGCCAGCGCCAGCGACGAGCCCTGAGCAACCCACCGAGCACGCCTGCTGCCGAGACCACGACCCGGGACAAGAGGCGCCTCCCGGGGGTGGCCAGGAGGGAGCAGGCCCGAGGCTCGGCCCCCAGTCCTCGCCTCCCCCCCCCCCCCCCCGGCACAGCCCCCGGGGACAAGCCCAGCAGGCCCGCGCAGCCCCACCCTGTGGGCGCTCCCCTCGCCCAATGGCACTGCCCTGGAGCGCGCCCCTCGGCGCTGCGTGCCGGGACGCGCAGAACGGCCGGGGCCAGCGCAGATGCTCGTGGGCAGCCCCATCGCCACCACCTGCGAGAAGAGACACCTGAGCGCAGGTGGGGGCCGTGGACACACAACACGTGCGGAGTTAAAGGTGGACCTGAAAACCCTGTTCACGGAAAACTACCCCCACTGCCGGGCCTGCAGGCGGGCTGCGGCCACACGTGCAGCGACGCACTCGGGAGGGCACGGGGCGCCCAGGCCAGGACTCGCCACACGCAGCAGGACGAGAGGGCTGCAGGTGTGGAAACAATGACAACGCGCAGACAAGGAAAAGCAAGCCGGGCACGCGGCTGCTCATCTGCCACTCAGAGGCCTTTGGTCAGCGGTGGGAGAGGCTGCAGAGGGCGCGGGCACCTCTGGGCGCAAGTGCAGCTGCCCAGACTCACTGAACCGTGAGGCCAAAACGGGATGGACTTCCCACGGGGAAGAGAGGCAGGCCACGAGGCGGCACGCACGGCCTAACCCCGTTCCTGATAAGTCAGGGTCCAGGAGAGAAAGACGTCGACCGCGCGGCTCACGGGACCCCGCCTACCCCACGTTTATCTGCGTACGTCTGTTTCGTACATGTGCTGCCTTCTCCCTGGAAGCCTCGTTTCTGCAGCTTTACCTTCACACTGCGGGGTTCCCAGTGCACCGCGAGCACGACAGAGCCCTTCCACCCTCAAAGGCCCACCTCCCCGACAGCCGCTGCTGACGAGCTGGCGCTTCCCGAACCCGTGCAGAGGGCTCCTGCGGTGGGCTCTTCCATGCAGCGCAGGGCCCGTCCACGCTGGGCACGGCCGTCGCCCGCGGACGATGCTCGGGGGGGCGAGGAGAGCTGCTGCGCGTGCCTGTGTGCCCGGCCCGCGGTGTGCGCTCCGTATGGGTGCAGAGGCCGGGCGGCAGGTGAGCATGTGCTTAGCCATTCGTGTTTTGGTTAAAAGTTAAACGGCAAACAACTTCGGCGAGAGCATGACAAAGCAGCTCGGTAACAGCCCGGGTGAGAAACAACGACGGATGAGGGGCGCTGGGGGCCCCTCGCAGAGCTGACGGCTCTCGACCCGCAGCTTGGCCTCCGATCCAGCACCCAAGAGCCTGTGCCGCAGGCGGCTCCTCCGCGGGAACGCACGCGCGTTTGCTCACAGGGCTAAGGAGTGTGCTGCTTTCACAACCAGAGAAAGGGCGACTTTTTACGAGTCAAAGTCCTTTCCTGAAGCCTGCAGTGGCTTCCCTTCCTTCAGCAACCCAACCCGGGTCTGAAAGTTATAGGGCGAGGGGCAATCCCAGCAGCAACTTCCTCCTGACGGCACAGAACGTTACCGTGAGATCCGACCCGCCTGCGCATCGCACACACCGGAGGCCGCACGTCGATCGCTTCGTTTTTGCAACAGAACAAAGCAACGTGCAGACCTCTGTGACGGGTGGGCAGGCGCTCAGGCGTGGGCTTACTCTTGAGACCCTGGAATGACCTAAACATTCCACGAAGCGTGAAAAGAACCCCTGGTTCTAACTGGAGGGAAGAGAAAGGCGCCTGGAGGGAAGCGGGCTGTGGGCGTGGGCCAGGCCCGACCAGGTGGCCCTTGCGACGCCGGCACTGCCCGCTTACCGGATGATGTCGGTGTACTCGCGGTCCTTCCCCTTGCTCTCTCCTCCACTTCCTGTACATCACGGAGGCGTCCACGTTGGCCGGCGAGAAGGTGTTGGGCTCGTTGAGGAGGGAGATCACGCTCAGCAGGATGGTCCTGGGGGGCCGCGGCCGGTCGTCAGCCTCGGCCCCCAGCGCCCTGCCCTGCTGCACGCTGCGGCCACGCTGGCCAGCAGGAGCCTTGCAACCACGGGGCCGCCGCGCTGGGGGAGCCTGTGAGACCCGAGCTCCCCCCTCACGGCCCGGGCCCCACAAGGGGCGCAGCTGGGGACACGCCGAGCCCGCGGCCCCTCCAGCAGCCCCCACCCTACAGCTACTGCCCTGCAAGCCCCGGGAGCGGGGCCTCACCTGACATTCTGGGTGGGGTTCCACCGCTCCGAGGGCAGCTCCCCGCTCTGGGGGTCGTCGACAGGGGGGTGGAGGATGGAGATGCACACGTCCCCGGTCTGCGGGCGGGCGGGGGTCAGCGTGGCCAGCTCCTGCAGCCGCTCAAACGCCCCCACAGGGGCTGCCCGGCCACCCCTCCTCTGCCCTCTCCAGAGGGAAGCGCGCACCAGCCGGGCTCACCTCGTAGATGTTTGGGTGCCACATCTTGGTCAGGAACCGGAACGCAGGCGGCGAGTACGGGTAGTCGATGGGGAACTTGAGGCGAGCCTGCGGGCAGGGGGCGCGGAGGGTGGCTCAGGAAGGACCCTGCGCGGGGCTGCCCGATGGGAAGGCGGGGACGGCGCCTGCACTGCCCGCGCTGCTGCCCAAGGCCTATCAGGGGTCTGCGCCCAGGCCACGGGCACTGCCCGGGGGCTCTAAGCACGCATGTGGCCCGGGCGGTGCCCACGGACAGCTGCACCACGCCGGCAGGAGCTCGGGCCCCGCCCTCTCTGGGCCTCAGTTTCCCAGGCTGGGAAACTGCTACACCGATGCTCCTGACACCTCCCGCAGGCCAGGCCCTGCAGGCAGATGCGGGTCAGCACCGGACGCGGTGCTCTGCCCCGAGGCGTCTGGCCAGATCAGCCAACACGGGTCCTGGGCAGGCGGCCACACGGCGGCACTTGTCCCATGCCGGAGCCCTGCCGGGTCCCGCTGCGCCCGGCCCCTGCAGCTGAGCAGGAAGCCCCAGGTCCCGCGGCACGGCAGCGCCACACTTCAGGAGGGATTTGGGGGCGCCCGTTTGTAGGGGAGGCAGATGAGCGGCAAGGAGCCTGGGCTCAGGCTTCTCCTGCTGCCTTTCCTGGCTGGCGCTGCCCGGGCTGCCTCTGCCCCCAGCGTGCCTGTGAACAAGTGGGTGTGGTGGTGGCCTGGAGGAAGAGGCCTGCAGCCCCTGGTCTCCCCATCCCTGCGGGAAGAGGGTCTGCTCAGGGGCTGGAGGGGTACAGCTGAGCCAGGAAGGGAGGTGGGGGTGGCAGCCCACCCTCCCAGGCCTAAGGCCCTCTAAAAACCAGGATACCCCTGGAGACCAGCCCCGGAGGGCCCAGCCCGTCCTGTGCAGCCAGGTTGCTAGGCAACAGGGGCCCACGGGCATCCCTTTGGCCCGTCTCCCCCAGTGCCGGCCGGCCTCAGGCTGGGGCTCTGAGCTGCCCCGTTGTGAGTGAAGGCCTCCTCCTCACGGCCAGCTGCTCCCCCAAGCAGACAAAAGAGGTTGGGGGCCGTTCGTCATCCTCCTAGGCCGCATGCTCCGAGGCTGGATGCTGGGAGCAGGGCTGGGCGAGGAGCACCGGGTGGCCCGTCTCCCACCCTGTGCGCTCTGTTGAGCCCAGAACCTGCCCGGCAGACACGGCCCTCGGGTCCACACTCGTCAAAGACGCACACGCAGGTGTCTCTTGGGGCTGCCCCCTTTCCCCAGGGCCTGGCCTGGCTGCAGGGGCTACCACCCAGTTCCCTAGCCAAGGGCAAGGACAGGCAGTGGCGGGGGCATTCCTGCACTAGGGGCTCCCGGGGCCACGGCGGGCTCGATGAGAAGCTGGGAAACCGCCGGGGTCCTTTGTCGGGCCAGACAGAAACACAGCCAGCCCCCGGGACAGCACTGCCTCCCTGTCCCAGCAACGAAAAGAGGAAGACAGTAAAGCCACCAAGCCCGAGGCAGAACCCACTCGGAACTACACCGTGAAAGACTGAAGAGACGGCCCAGGACTCGAGCCGTGGTCCCGGAGGACCCGAGAAAGGGACTGAGGCGAGGGAGGGCCAGCAGAGCCCAGGACCTCGGCCAAGGCTGGCAGTGGGGAGGCCGGCAGCCCTGGCCCCAGCCCTCCCCGAGAAGCAGGTTATATAAAGCTGGGGACGAGGCCGCGCCGGCCTGGCCGGCTCGCTGTGGGCGAGGGTGGCCGCTTTCCAAGCCCGTCCTGCTGCCAAGGCCCGGCCCGGCCCTCGATGGGCCCCGAGCCAGTGACCCCCGGCCTGGCCTGGCTCCCGGCCCCACAGGCCCTGTGTTCCCCGACAGCAGCACCCTGCGTCCGCGACGCCGCTTTGTCTCCTCGGGGGAGGGGTCTCCCGAGTGCCCTCACCTCCTCCGCAGGGCCGGCGCTGGGGAGGGGGCAGCCGGGGGTGGGTGAGAACCCCCCACCCAATCGGAACAGAGAGTGAGCAGGCTGGGGTGGAGGCGGGGAGGCCGGGAGAGGCGCGGGGACCCCGGGCGGGTCGGGGGCTCACCTTGAAGTAGCCGCCCTCGTAGTAGGTGTTGGGGGGCCCGAATATGGCCACCTCCCAGTTGTACAGGTCGCCCTCGTCCACCAACGTCACCCGGAAGCCCTCGACCGGCTCCTCCTGCAGCCCCTTGAGCTCGAGCAGCAGCGCCTTCTGCGAGCTGGGCACCAGCGGCCGGGCCATGGCGGCGGCGGCGGCGGCGGCGGAGGGGCCCGGGCCCGGGCTTGGGGGCGCGCTGGGCCGCGGGGCCGCCGCGGGCTCGCGAGACGGACCGGGCCGCGCGCCGGCGGGAGGGAGCTGCCGGGGCCGGGGCCTGGGCCGCCGCCTTGCTCCTCTGCGACGCCGCCGCCGCCGCCGCCGCCGCCGCCGCTCGGAGCCCCCGAGCGCTCCACTCGCTCTGGCGCCGCCGCCGCCCGCCCGGCCTTCGCCTCGGCCCGGCCCGCGCGCCCCGCCCCGCGCTGCGCCTGCGCGCCGCGGCCAGGCCCGAAATGCGCCTGCGCGCCGCGGCCGGGCCCTGACTGCGCCTGCGCGCTGGCTCGCGGGGCACGCCGGGAAGTGAGTCCCCCTCCCCGGCCCCGGCCGCGCTTGGGGCGCGAGGCCGACGGGAGGGAGGGGGCCGAGCGCGCAGGCGCCTTGGCGCTTCCGCCGCCCTCGGAGGTCGCGGCCGCCCCCCGCTCGCACGAGCACCCCCGGACGCCTGTGCGCGGGGAGGCGGGCAGGACTGGGCTGCGCCGGAGCCCGCCCGGCCCGCCGGGGCTTTGGGGCCGTTTTTGTGACGTCCCCGGCGGGGCGGGGCGCTGGGGGAGGGGTGGCCGGGCCCCGGGGATGGGCCGGGGTCCCCTACCCTGCCCTGCCCTGCCCTGCCCTGCTCTGGAGTGACACCTGAAGGGCGGCGGGGGTCGGGCTCGAGGTCGGGCAGGGATAATAAGCGGAGGGCCCCGTCCCCGCCCCCGAGCCTCAGTTTCCCTTCTGTGAAGAGGGGATTCTTGGGCCTAGTAGAAAGGGGGGTGGGCATACAGGAGGGCAGGGGTCCGCAGACGCGGGCTCTAGACGGCCGCTGCTCAGTGTCCGGTCAAGCGGGCACGAATAATGCTTAGGGCGCACTCGGTGGTTCTGTGCGCGCACTGGGGGTCCCCAGGGGAGCTCGCGGCTGGGGCTCAGGGCTGGGGGTCCGTTCCACACGCCGGAGTCACGAGAGCTGGGGATGAAATGAGTCCCCTCCTCGCCTCACAGTCACCCTACAGCGTGGACTCAGCAGCTGACCGTGGTCGGAGCGCCTCCTGGCCAACCCTCAGGCGACCCCCATCCCAGTGTGGCCTAGGCCCTGACCCCTGCTGCGCCCCGACCCGGCTGAGGCCCAGTCCCCGGGGGTGCCCACCTACTCTGCCGGTCATTCGGCCGTGGAGGGGGTGGGGGGAGGGCAGCTCGAGGCCGCCCTGTGCGGTGGGCGTGGCCCCATGGCCTTTTGCCTTGGTGACCTGAGCTGGCCTGAGGGACCCCTTCCCCAGGTGCTCCCGCACGTGACCCCTGACCTCAGGAATGGGCGTCCTCCCAGCGTAGTGCCCACCCCAGCCCCATCTTCCCCGAGCAAGTCCCCCGGCCGCGTCCCCTTGGCTGGCCGGGAGGCACGGGCTTGACTGGACCTGGGCTCCAGAACCGAGACGGAGGACGTCGCTTTGCCGGAAGGCACGTGTTTGCAGAGCTTTGTTCCGCGGCCCTCCCGGACCCAACCAGGCAGGAAGGGGCGGAGGGCAGGAGGGGCGGCCAGCTGAGCGTCGGTAGGGTGCAGTGGGGGCCTGGCGGGGGCACCTCCTGGTGCTGCCCCTGTGCTCGGGTGGACGAGGAGCCTCCCGGGGTCAGGAGCTCGAGGCCAGGCGGGAGGACTGAGCGGGAGCCCATCTCGGTCGCAGCAGGCGAGTCCTTGAGCTGTCCCCGTGGAGGCGTCCTCGCCTCAGCCGCGAACTGGAGAATGCTTGGCCACCAGGTGGTAACTGAAGCCACGGTGGCTTGGCGTGACACAAAGAGGAGGGCGCATGAGGGGAGGCCCTGGACCGAGGCGACCAGGGGGCCGGGGAGGCCATGGAAAGAGGGTGTCACCAGAATGGCGTCAGCTTTCCGGGGCTGCTCCAGCAAGGGTCAAACCAGGACGGCGACCGGCGGGTTCCCAGGGGAGCAGCGAGGGACGCGGGCAGCGCGGGGCAGGGCAGAGCTGGGAGGGGGCTCGGACCGGCACAGCCTGACCCGCAGGCAGCTCTGGAGGGACCCGCACCGGGTGAGCCGCACATGGGGGCTCGTGGGAGGGGCGGAGGGGGCAGCGGGCCTGGGCAGAGATACACCCGCTCACCCTGACCCGCGCCCGCCCCGTTTCTGCTCACCAGGGAGCGGCGCCCACCCCCTCGAGTCGGGCTCTGGGAGGGCAGGGACCCTCCCTGACGTCCTGTTCTCCGCTGCTCTCCAGCACCACTACCGCGTGGCGCCTACGTCACTGCACTTGGGGCGCGCCCCCTGCGTGTGGGCACTGGGCTCGTTCTAACGCTGACTCGAGCCGGGCACCCACTGCTGCGTAACAAAGGTCCTCAGGCCCGGTTCGAACCCGTCACGGCCCTTCGTTCAGCTCAGGATGGCAGAGTGGCACTTTCGGGTGGACTGCGGGTGTGGCCAAGGGCGGGCACCCCAGGAGAGGGCTGGGGGGCGCCGTCACGAGAGCCACCGAGGCTCCTGGCTCCCCGAGGGGGCACGTGGTCACCCTGCCCTCCACTCGCCGGGAGCTGGCAGGCTCGGACGGGGAGGGCGCTGGGCTTTGGGGCGACGCACGGCTGCCGCAGCTCCCTCGCTCGTCAGCTCCCTTGCTCACTCGTTCTTCCACTTACTTCCTCACCCATCGGCTCGATCACTCGCTCGCTAATTCATCCACTCATTTGCTTGTGCAGTCAGTCATTCGCTTGCTTACTCATTCATCCGCTAACTCACTCATTCACTCACTAACTCGCGTAATTGCTCGTCAGCTCTTTCCCTCAATCGCTCGCGCACTTTCAATCTCTCAGGCAGGTCAGGGTCAGCCAGGGGACTTGAAGGAAGGGCCGTGGCCCTTGGCCACGTGGCGGGCTTTGTCCAAGCCGCTTGAGGCCTCGAGTGCAAAAACTGGCCTCCGGAAGAGATGCTGCCTCGAGACGACCCGCGGGCTGTGGGCGCAAGGTTCCAAGGCCGCTGTCGCCTGCGCTGCCAGTCCCCGTCCTGGGAGCCCACTCCTCAGAATAAACCTGTGTGCACACGCCCGCCTGGCTCTCCCTGGAGACCCTCGCTGACGCGGTTTTCTCGCCCCTGGAGCTCACCCCGCCTGCCAGGTGCGGGCAGGCGTGGCTGCGCTCGGGGCCGTGATAGAGTGGAAACGGTGCGCCAGGCGCCCTCCCTGGCTGACCGCTGGGGAAACCGAGGCAGAGGCACCCCCCCCACCCCGGGCAGGGAGGAGCTGCTCCACTCCTGCGGCCGCCCCCCCACCCCCCAGCAGGGGACGCGCTGGCGCAGGTGGGAGAGCACACGCACGCGTCTGCCTGGTAAGGGGTTTTATTACGGCCAGGCTTTGGGGGCCTCGGGGACATGCTGGTGTGTGGGGTCCCCAGGGGCCTCGGGCTCCTCCCGGAGGCTCCCACACTGCGCCCCGCACGCAAGGAACCCCCCCTGGTCCCAGGTCGCGCCCTGCCGGGTGCTGGCGAGCCGGGCCTCGCAGCGCCCCCGGCCCGGCGGGGGGAGGCTCAGCCCACCGGCTTGACCTTGGCGATGAAGAGGGCGGCCGCCTTCTCCAGGAACTCCTCGCGCGTCATGGGCGAGCTGGGCCGCCGCGCCCCCATGGCGCCGTCCATGGCCCGGGCCAGGCCGTCGGGCCTGAGGCGCGAGCCGGCCTCCAGGTAGCGCGCGGGCGCCGCGGCCTTGTCGCCGGCCTGCAGCGCGCCCTCCAGCGTGTCCAGCACAGCCTGGCCCACACGGCGGTCGGCCACGGCCAGCGCCGGGTCCTGCAGCAGCTGGAAGAGCGCGGCGGCGCGGCCCACGAACTCCAGCAGCACGAAGCAGCTGAGCATGCCGGCCCGGAACACCTCCAGCGGCACCGCCTCGTGGTCGCGGCACTGGATCTTGCGCAGCAGCGGCGCCACGGCCTCCTCGGGCGCCTCGCCGTCCCGGCACACGCGCTTCAGCAGCGCGCTGTACGTGCGCCCGTCCAGCCCCGGCTTCTTCTTGCGCCCGCTGGCGCTCAGGCACTCGTAGGCCACGTTCACGTTATTGTTGAAGGCCGTCCTGGGGGCGGGCGGGCGGCGTTGGGGAGGGCGCGGCCCCCCAGCAGCCCCCGCCCCCCCTCCAGGTGCCCCCCCCGGAGCTCCCGCCCCCGCTCCCCCAACCAGGTGCCCCCCCCAGCTCCCGCCCCCCGCCCCCCCAACCAGGTGTCCCCACCCAGCAGCCCCCGCCCCCCCACCAGGTGCCCCCCCCCCCGGCAGCCTCCGCCCGCCGAGCACGCCCCAACCAGGTGCCCCCCCAGCAGCCCCCGCCCCCTGCCCACCCCAACCAGGTGCCCCCCCCGGCAGGGCCCCCCCCCCCAGCAGCCCCCGCCCACCGAGCACGCCCCAACCAGGTGCCCCCCCCCCGGGCATCCCCACCCCCCCTGCCCACTGAGCACGCCCCCCCCACCCCCCTGCACCAGGCCCTGCCCCATAACGCCAACCGGGTACTCTCCATCCAACAGGCACCCCCTGTCCAGAGAGCACCCCCGCCCACTGGGCACGCCCCCTGTGCACAAACTTGTCTCCCCGTCCACCAGGCCCCCCTGTCCACAGGGCACCCACAGTCCCCCAGGCCCCCCTGAGCACCAGGCCCCCCATCCACCGGACACCCCGCCAGCACGCCCCACCTCCCCCACAGTGGCCAGCTCAGCCCAGTCCACTTGGCCCCACCTGACCCTCCTGCCCAGCCCCCAGTCCTCCCAGCCCCCACTTTGGCCTCCCAGCCCCCTCACTGGTCACCCATGTGCCCAGCGCCTGCCTGCCCCCACCTGGTCCTTCCTGCCCACCCAGTCCCCACGCCGTAGGTGCCCGCCTGCCTCCAGACCCCTGCCCGGGCTGTGTCCTCCCCAGGGCTCCTTCCACCCCCGGGGGCCCAGCCCCCCTTTTCCAACCTTTCTCCTCATCTAGTTTTGTGTCCTGCCAGAACGCCCGCCCCCCCAGAGCCCCCCAGGGCTGGACCCCGCCCCACCACGCAGCCCATGCTCAGATGGCTGGAACTGACCTCGGGGAGGCAGCTGGGGCACGCCCCCCTCCCCTCAAGGACAACGTTCTGAGACCACGCTAAGCTAGTGACAACAAAAGCAAGAAGGACCACGTGCCTGGCTTCCAGAGCAGCACTAGCCCCCTCCCACGGCCTGCAGGCCAAGAGCGGCCTGCTGCCCGCTTTGTAAATAAAGTTTTATTGTAACGCAGCTTTTGCTGACCCGAAGATGTGTCATCTGTGGCTGCCTTGTGCTGCCCAGGCCACAGGGGCCCACCACCCACCCAGCTGCAGGGGGTACATCACCCACCCACCCATCCTGCTGCAGGGGCCCACCGCCCGCCCAGCTGCAGGGGGTGCATCACCCACCCACCCACCCATCCTGCTGCAGGGGCCCACCGCCCGCCCCGAGGAGGAGCCTGAGCTTCCACCACAGGTCGCACGGCACTGGGAGCTTTGGGCGGCAGGAACCCTCCCCGGGGGCGGGCAGAGCCCCTCCAGGCCGGGAGCCCCTGTGGGCTGCAGGGAGCCCCCGCGGGGTCCTGTGGCTCCTCTCGCCCCCAGAGGGAGGGGCAGGCGGACCCTTGCTCTCCCCTTCTCCTGGGGAGCCAGGCGCCCGGGAGCCCACCCTCCTCGGCTGGCCCCTCCAGACACCCTGCGGCCCCCCGCCCGGAGGGCGGCCCTGGTCTGGCCTGGGGTCCGAGGGCCTGCCCCTGCTTGCAGCCTGCCCTGCCTGCTGCTCAGCACCCGGGGCAGGAGGGTGCTGCCCACCCATCGCCCGCAGGCAGCGGGTGCTGGCCCTGTGCCCAGTTCCAAGGGGCAGGTGGGCACGAGGCCAAGTGTGGGCTGCGGTGTGTGGGGAAACCGAGGCTTGGAGCCACGGCCGGGCTGCGGACCCCGGGGGGGAGGGTCTGACCCCAGGGCTGCACTCACACTCTCCTGGTGTTTATGTGGCTGTCGGGGCCACTTCCACGTGGCAGCCCACCCTCGCTCGCCTGTGCCTTGGGAACACTGCTGGCCTGGCGCACAGTGGGCGCCCAGCAAACACTGGCTGGTGCACGGTGGGTGCTCAGCAAATGCTGACTGGCACACTGTGGGTGCTCCATAAATGCTGGCCAGTACATGGTGGGTGCTCAGCAAATGCTGGCCAGCACACGGTGGGTGCTCCATAAATGCTGCTAGTGCATGGTGGGTGCTCTGTAAATGATGGTCAGTGCACAGTGGGTGCTCAGCAAATGCTGACTGGCACACTGTGGGTGCTCCATAAATGCTGGCCAGTGCACAGTGGGTACTCAGCAAATGCTGGCCAGGGCATAGTGGGTGCTCAGCAAATGCTGACTGGCACAAAATGGATGCCCAGTAAATGCTGGCCAGTGCGTAAAGGGTGCTCTGTAAATGCTGGCCAGCGCACAGTGGGTGCTCCATAAACACTGGCCAGCGCGCAGTGGATGCTCCGTAAACACTGGCCAGCGCGCAGTGGGTGCTGCATAAACAATGGCCAGCACACAGTGGGTGCTCGGCAAACATTGGCCGCTCCAGCCATCCCTGCTGCTCAGTGAGGGGCTTACAGATGGACATACTGTCCCAGAGTCCCACAGATCAAATCCCCTTCGACAGAGGAGGAAACCGAGGCCCAGGGGGAGGTCAGTGGCCCGGGATTCAGCTCTCTGTGTCTGGCCGTAAACTCCTCATTCACACCCCAAGCGTGGGCAGGCCTCGCCCTTCCCTTCGCTGGTGCTGAGCGAAGCGCTTCCCAGGCAGTGACTCAGCCCCGTAAAGCGCTGCTGTGGGGCGAGGCGCAGTGGAAGCACCCCGTAAACGTGCGGTCGTCCTTGCTGCCTTTACTGCCACGTCAGCGCATCTGGGGTCCTCGTAATAACTGTGTGTGAGGAGGCCCGGGGCGGTCTGTGCCTTCGCGTGGGGTCGCCGGTGCTTGCACCAGCCGCCTGATGCTGTGTAACAAGCCGCCCCGCACCCCGTTGCCTAAGTCCACGACGCCGAGCAGCGTCTGTGCATCGGCGGACCCGGCCTGGGGTCTCTTGTGAGCGTGCACACGCGTGGCCACGGGCTTCGCTCGGGGTGGCTCGCTCCCGTGCTGGAGGCAGGGCGGGCTCGGGCTGCGTGCTCCCCGCACGGGGGGGGGGGGGGGGGCACGCGGAGGTCTCGGCGAGGCCCTGCCCGTCGCCTGGGTCGCGGGAGCCTGCGTGGGGGTGCGAGTGCCAGGGGACGCGGCGCCCTGGGCGACTCGAAGGCTGCCCGCCGGGGCCTGCTGGCCGATCGCCCCTGCAGCGCGGGTGGTGGCCTCAAGCCACGCAAGGTCCTCTCTGGACAGACACTTCCCCGTCCCCGCCTACCGTGTCGTACAGAGCGAGCAGGAAAGCCCCTCGGTGGGGTCAAGGCCCCCGGGGCGCCAGGGCCGCTTGTTACTGTGCAGCCCGGCGCGGCCTCACTGATGCGTCAGTGGCCAGAGCTTGGCCAGACCGACCCGGAGCCTCTCTCCAGCCACCCTCCCCCCCGGGGCCTCCCCGAGTGGCGCCCCCGTTGTCCTCGGCCGCCTCCCGGCCCTGGCGGGCACCGCCCCTCGCTGGGCCTTGCTTCCTGTCTCTGTCTCTTGGGCTGTGCCAGGGTGGAGGAGGGAACGCGCACCCGGAGCTGCAGGCGGCGCCCGCAGGGCCCCCGCGCCCGTCACGCTGTGAGCAAGCTGCGGTTTGGCCCCGGCTTGTCTGGAAGCCGTGTACTGCAGCACCGGGCCCTGTGGGCAGACGCGCACGGGGCGAGACCGTGACCCTGGGCACGTGGAGGACGGGGCGCCCGCTCCAGCTGCCCGCCCCTCCTGGGGCTCCCGGGGCAGGCCCGGCCTCGTCCCCAGCTGGGGGGCACCGCCGCTCGCCCGCTGAGTCACCTGCCGGCTGCCCGGCGGAGGCAGAGAAGAGCTGGGGGGCGGGCTCCCGACAGGCCCGGGCTGGCTCTCGGCTCCGGGGGGCTCTGGGCTCGTCTCCCGGGCCCTTGGCGAGGAGCTGCTGGTGAAGCACGAGAACGTTCGTGAAAAGGACAAGGAATTGGCTCATCGACGGTCCAGAAAGAGGCGCGGGGCCGACTGTGCCGTAACCGGGGGTCCTCGGCCGGGCCTCTGCCCCCAGGGGTCCCTGGACGCGCAGGGAGGGGAGCTGCTGCATCCCTGGACCAAGCGGGAGGCCGCTCAGCACTGCACAGCGCCCCCAAACGTCAGCCGAGGGGGCCTTGGGGGGTCCTCCCAGGTCTGCGGAGCCGCGGCAGCGCTCGCCGTCCCCAGCGCAGCGACAGGAGCGCGGTGTTAGGGCCCCAAGGCCGCCAGCTCCACCCCGGGTCCGCGGTCAGTCCAGCAAGTCCTCCGCGTCCCTGGCCTCGGTTTCTCCCTTTGTGTGGTGGTGACGAGGTCCTCCTCCAGGGTGCTGAGGATGGAGGCGGGGGCTCGGGGGGTGGGCTCTGGGGCGCTCCCACTCAGGGGGCCTCGGATGGGGCGGGGACACCCCTGCCCGCTATCGCCAGCCCCAGGACCAGCGCTCTTGGCTCTTGAAGGCGGAGGGGATCGGGCACGTCTCCCCAAATCTGAAGGGGTGCCACACTTCTCAAGCGCAGCCAGGGCGCCCCGGGCAGTCGGGGGGCGCCGGGGTCCGCATACTGGGGCTCGCCCGGCCGGCCCCTGAGGACCAGGGGCTCCGAGACGTCGGCAGGGCTGCCTGCTGGAAGGACAAGCAGGATAGGGGGGGTTCCCGGGCTCACTGGCGTTGGATGCGGGGGGAGCTCAGGGAGCCCGTCCCCGTCCACCAGCTGCACCTCCGGGGAGCCCGGCCGCCGGCGTGGCGCCCCCTCACAGAAGGCGCTCTCCTTCTGTGCCCCCCATGCCCTTGAATCACCTCCGGCCAACAGCTCTGACGCGGACGGGGCCGCCCACCCAAGTTCACGTCCACCGGAGCCCCAGGTGCAGTCAGAGGCTGCGCAGGCCGTGGCTTCCTGGGCTCGGGGTGGGTTCATAGTGCGGTGACAAGTGCCCTCGTGGGCAGCCACGGGTATACCGGGCCTTTGAAGGTGGGGCAGGGGCTGCCCGTCAGGAGCTCCTGGGCCCAGGGGCTGGACGGGGCAGGAGGGGCCTCCCAGGAGCCCCCCACACTGGGACCTCACACTTCTGGCCTCCAGAGCCAGGACAAAGCCCAGGTGTCCAGCCCCCAGCTGGCGGTCCCTGTTAGGACAACACAGGGAACAAGGAAACAGCCCCATCTACTAGGCCTGGACGCGGCGTCTCTGCATGAATGAGGAAAAACCCTGCAAAAAGCTGCCATAAATATCCCCGTCGGCAAGGTCTCCAGGGGAAGTGGTTTGTGCAGTGCACGACCTGAGCAACCACACATGGCCCTGCCTGGATGCTGCTCCTCGTCTCCGGCCTTCGGGCTCTCTGAGCCTGGGCCCCTCGAGGTGGGCCGGGAGCACTCTTCCTGTCTCCCCCAGGCCTGCACGGCCCTCCTGGCTGACAGTCCGGCGCCCCGCTTCCTGTCACGGGGCTCCTCCTGATGTACCAGCCTGACAGTCTTCAGCCACTGACCACTCACTGCCCGCGGGGACTGTCCTTGTATACCCCGCCTCGCCCCAGTACTCCCCCCCATTGCTGCCCCCCGAGCACAGCCACAGCCCAATACGGGGGTCTCATCGTGTTCCCACCCACCTGCTCCTCTTACCAGGCCCCATCTCAGGGGTGGCCCCCCACTCCCAGACACTCCACCCCATACCTGGCTCTCATCCTGGACCTCCTGCCACCCTTCCCCCTGGGGCAGAGACGCTGGTGCTCCCTGAGGCACCCCACCCCCAGGCCCTCACCCCACCCTCCAAGCCCCTGGCCCACCCCCAGTCCCCGCCCCACCCCCCAAACCCCTGCCCCTCCCTCAGGACCCTCCCTTAGGACCCCTGCCCCACGTCAGGCCCCTGCCCCACCCAGCCTCCCTCTCGAGAGAGCCCCTGCCCAGCTTCTCTGAGCTCTCCCACGGTGGCCACTCTCTGGGAAGGGCTGCCCTCGGGTGCTGGAAGCACGTGGGCTGGCCTTCTCCCTCCCTGCCCTGCACCCCCACACCCCTCCTGGGTTCTCCTGAAATGAAATCACCCCACACAGATCCTTATCTCAGGCTCCAGTCCGGCCGCTCCCAAGACGCGCGCCCACGCGCACCCCATCGGCCTCCCCGCCCTGAGACGCTGCAGTCAGCGCTCCCCATCCGCCCTGACGTGGACTTTCATTCACTCTTTCCACACTTATTCCGCGAGCGAGCGCCGTCCGCGCGACCCGGGGACAGGGGCGGGCAGGCACCTTCCCCCCGCCCCCGTGCTCCCGGCACACCCTCCTGCCCGAGGGGACGCGCCGCCGCTGGAGGCCGCTGCGGGGACCCGGCTGAAGGACTCGCCCATGACCCCGAGGTCACTGGTTCTCACAGAGGGGTGGGCGGGCTACAAGAGGAGCCTCAGCACCCGCGGAAGGACTTCCAAACGGCGCCAGCGCGCGGCCACGCAAGTCCCCTCTCCGCCCGGGCAGCCCCGCGGTCTCCCCCGACCCGGCGCAGTGCGGACTTCAGCCCCCAGCATGCCCCGCGCGCGCTTCCGGCGGCGCAGGGGCGGGGAGCCGCGCGGGGCACGCCGGGAGCTGGAGTCCCGCGGCCCGCCCGCCCGCGGCCCGCGCCGCACCTCTGGGAGTGGTGAGCCAGGCGCAGGTGCCACAGCGCGCGGCCCAGGCGCTGCTGCTGCAGCAGGAGCTGGCCCGGGGGCTCTCCGGAGCCGCTGCCGGCCGGCGAGCGCAGGCCCATGTTCTCGAAGTAGTGCGCCAAGAAGGCGATGGGCTCCTCGGGCCGCGCCTCCAGCACCTTCAGCAGCGCCGCGCGCAGCATCTCCGTCACGCCGACCTGCCGCAGGAAGTCCTCCTCGCTCTCGGCCGCCGCCGCCGCCCGGGACGCCGACGGCCGGACGCTGTCTGCGAAACCGGCCGCCGGGGCCACGGCCGGCCGCCGCTTCTCCACCGCCGCCATGTTCACTGAGGGCAGCGGGACCGGAAGCGACGCCATGTTCCACGGTGCCCCCGCGCTCGGGGCGGCCATGTTGATTAAGGGCACGGGGAGTCCGGATCCCTCTGGGAGACTCCGGGAAGTCTCGAGGGCACGCCGCCTTCTCCTCTAGGTCCCAACTGGCACCTTCCAGCCGGTTCCATTTGCGTAGAGGCCATTGCCGTTCCTACTTCAGTCCTGGAACCTGAATTTTGCCAGGCTTCAAAATGGCTACCCCAGAAGGGCTTGTTTTCTGGCATGAAGCCGGACCGCCTGCCATCTTGGTAGTGGGTAGAGAGGCTTTTATTTGCGCGGTGTCCTAGCAACCAGTCTACCCTCGTCTCCGAAGGGGCCCGCCCGCGCGTGCGCATGGGTCCACCCTCGGCTGCAGGGCCGAGCGCCGCCGCCGACCACCAGACCGTTTTCTGAGACTCATTTTCCAGCCTTTGTGCCTCATTCAATCTTCGTCTGAGTTTAGAGCTCACTCCCGGGGGAGACCCTCCCCCCGGCTCTCCCCAGGCCGGGTCAGGTGCCTCTCGGGATCCCCCCACCCGGTCCGCCTTCATCTTGGGTTAGCTGTGGCTTTGGAATCCGGCACCACGCCACGGTGGACTGGGGGCCCCCCGGGGTAGAGACGGGAATGCCTGGCGTCCTCCCAGCCCAGCAGCCGGTACGAGTTCGCAGAAGCGGTGCGCGAGCCAGCCCCCTCCGCAGGGCCCTTCCTGGCTCCCAGAGGGGGGTGCGCCCAGCTCCCCGCGCTGAAGGCCCCGCTGTCCACCTGCTGACCTCATTTCCAGACGCCCTCCCCCCAGCCCCCCAAGGATGCCCGGCCTTTGTGCTCTCCCGCCCCTGGCCTGAGCCTGTCCTGCTGCCCGGTCCCTACTGCTTCCTCTCCTGACCCTGACCCGGGAGGCTGGGGGTGCCCCCTCTCCGGGGAGCTGCTCGGCGCAGAGGCTATTTAGAGCTGGGTGGGGGAGTCCAACATCCTCAGACCAAATGCCCTTTATTCTCCAGCCCTGGATTGCCAGGGGGGTGGGGGCCGGCTGGGGCCCGGCGCCAGGCAGCCCAGCCCGCTGGGGGAGCCGGACCTCCGGGGTGAGGGGCTCGGCGGTTGCCTTCCTGCCTCCCAGAACCCCACAAGCGCCCCGCGTTGCAGCCAGTGAGGGAGAGGCAGGCCGCTCGGGAGCGGCCCGCCCGGCCCGGGTCCTGCTGGGCCCAGCCAGGCCACAGCGCAGGGCTCAGTCCGGGGAGCGGCAGCGTCTCCGGAGGCGATGGGCGAGGAAGGCCAGCAGGAGCAGCCCCAGGACCGAGCTCCCCGTCCAGAGGGTGGCGACGTCGACGTCGCCGTCGGGGCCGGACACTGGGGAAGAGGGACGGGTCAGGTGCCACCCGCAGGCTCTGGGGAGCGGGAGCGGGGAGGAGCCTGCCAGGTGCCCCCAAATCTACCTAGCCCCTGAAGTCTGGGGAGCCCGAAGGATGCCATGGGGTAGAAAGCCTTTTGAAATTCCAATACCCCTCCCCCAGGACTTTGCAGTGACTCGTGGGGCTGCCCAAAAGAGCGGCCACTGGCTGGCCACGGCTGCAGCCTCAAAGCGTTTGGAACGTGGCTAGTCTAATCTGAAATGTGCGCCGCGTTCCAAAGACATATGTCGAGGAGAAAAAGAATGTTAAACACCACATTAAAAGTTTTTATATTGGTTACACGTTGTCATGACGTTTTAGATGCACTTGGCTCAATAAAATAGGGTATCAAAATTACTTGCACCTGTTTCTTTTTACTTTTATGAAAAATGTGGCTACTAGAACGTCTAAACGCGCCCACGCAGCTGCATTCTATTTCTTCTCTACTCCACGGGCGAGTACAGGGTGCGTGGCCCCTGGGAGCCCCCCACCCCGGGCAGTGGAGGAAGCAGGCTGGGCAGGCCCTTCCTTTTCAGAGGTCTTTTCAAAGATCCCCCCGCCCCTCCCCAGGCACCAGGACTCACCGCTTCTCGGGACCACGTACAGGCTGGCCACCTGGTCCCCGGGGTGCAGGCGGCACTGGAACCAGCCCTCGGGGACGCGCCCGGCCCGCGGCAGGGCCAGCCAAGCCCGCGGCCCCGCCTCCCGCCTCTCGTAGGCCGCCAGACCTCCGGGGGCCCGGGTCCAGCGCACGGCCACGCCCACGCCGCAGGCCGCCACGCACAGCAGCTCCAGGCGGCCCTTCCTGTGCGTGGGCCCGGGGGATTGGTGGATTTCCAGGTGGCAGGGGCCGGCCGGGCTGGGTGGGGGGCTGGCACTGCTGGGGTCGACGGTGGGCGCCTGCTGCAGGGCAGCCGTGGTGGAGGGCTCCGGGGCGGCCATGCTGGGGGGCTCCAGGGCGGCCATGGCAGGGGGTTCCTGGGTGGCCGTGGTGGAGGGCTCTGGGCCGGCCGTGCTGGGGGGCTCTGGGGCGGCCGTGCTGGAGGGTGGTGGGCCGGCCGTGCTGGGGGGCTCTGGGGCGGCCGTGCTGGGGGGCTCTGGGGCGGCCGTGCTGGAGGGTGGTGGGCCGGCCGTGCTGGGGGGCTCTGGGGCGGCCGTGCTGGGGGGCTCTGGGGCGGCTGTGCTGGAGGGTGGTGGGCCAGCCGTGCTGGGGGGCTCTGGGGTGGCCATGGCAGGGGTGGTGGTGGGCTCTGGGGCGGCTGTGCTGGGGGGCCCCAGGGTAGCCATGGCGGGCTCCAGGTTGGCCGTGCTGGGAGGCTCCAGGGCTGCTGGCCCGTGTAGGACTGAAAAACAAAGGAGGGGAGTCTTCCCAGCTGCCCCCCCAGAACCTTCCAGGCCTCTTCCCTGGACCCCGTGGGCCGCGGGGGTCTGCACACCCGCCCGCTGCTCGCTGGCACCCCCCCACGCGCCCAGCTCGGGGTCCCACGCGCTCAGGTTTGTTCTCGCGGACGTGGGAGGTGGAGAGGGGAGGGGGTGCCGGTGCTCCTGCTCCACGCCCCCCGTACAGATGGGGAAACCGAGGCCTCGAGGGCGCGTTGGTCCGAACTGCTACAGCTTAGTTCTCAAATCCAGCCGCCTCCGGCAGCGCCTGCCGCCACGACCGCTCTCGCGGGGCTGCGGGAGCCGCCCCCCGTCCCTGGGAGCCCCCTCCTCGAGAGCCCTGAGCTCAGCAGCCGGAGCCCCTCTTCCGCGGGAGGAGCCGCTGGGGCCTTCACGTGTGCCGACCAGATGAACAGCAACGTCTGACACGACCGAGCGCCTGCTGTGTACCAGGCCTGCGATGCCGGCATCCATTCATTCAAGTATTTATCAAGCACCACCTATGTACAGGCTGTGGCTCTGAGCAAGACAGACCAATTCCCACCCTGATGAAGGCAACGATGGGGGAGACGGAGCTCAGGGAAGAGCTAGAACAGGCAGGGTGTTGTAAGTGGCGTGAAGAAACACAGGTCGGGAGAGGGATGAGGGGTGTGTGCGGAGGGGCTGGAGGAGGGGACAGGGGCCTGGGTGCTCCAGGTGGAGGGCATGGCAGGTGCAAGGGCCCTGAGGCAGGGCCCGGCCTGGTGGGCTGGAGCGAGTGAGCCAGGAGAGCCGGGAGCTGAGGGGGGGAGGGCTCGGGGAGCCCTGGGGGGCTGTGGGAGCTCCCGGGGCTGGCACTGAGCCAGGCTCAGGAAATATTCGAAAGAACGCGCTCACGAGAAGCGCCACTCCAGCTGCCTGAAGACAGAGCTCCGTCTTTCCCGTCGCCCAGAGGGGGTGGGGGACCCACGGGCTGGCCTGGCAGGGGTGGGGGTGCAGAGCCGGCCCCCGTGGCTCATCAGGGGCGGTCACCTGGGACGGGCTGGCGGCGGCTCAGCGCCACGCCGGGCAGCGTCAGGGTGGCCTGGCAGTGGAGGGCGGCGGGGGCGGGGGTCCCCAGGGGCGGCAGCAGCCAGCGCTCCGTCACGCGGAACAGCATGTCCTCGTCCTCCAGGGGCTCCTCGTCCCGGCCCAGGGCCTGGGCGCCCTCCAGCTCCCGCTCCCCCAGCAGCAGGGAGAAGGACAGGGCGTCGGGGTCCACCGGCATGACGCCGAGGGCCGTGCAGGCCACCTCCTGCTCCCGCCCGGGCGTCAGGGCCGCCGGGGACACGCTCAGCTGGTCCGGGAAGGCTGCGGGTGGACCGAGGGTCGGACGAGCGGCGGGGTGGGGGGCCGCGCCCAGCCCGAGGTGGGATGGAGGGGAGGCGGGGACGCAGAGGGGCGCCGCCATGCAAAGGCCCGAACGCGGGTGCTGGGAGGGGACCAGGGGCCCGGGGAAGGCCAGGAGACCCGCCGGGGGGTCCGGAGGGCTGGGCGGGCGGGCAGGGGCGACTCACCGTACACCAGGAGCTGCACGGCCTTCTGGAAGGTGGCCGCCGCGCAGGAGCCCACGCACACCTGCGTGCCCGCGGCCCACAGCGAGGCGCTGTGCACCGTGAGGACGCTGCGGTGGCCGTCGGACCACACGGAGCCCAGGCTGGTGTCCAGGCCGCGCCACTGCACCGAGCGGGGCTGGCCGTCCGGACACTCCAGGCGGCAGGTCAGCTCCAGCCGCCCACCCAGGGCCACAGCCGGCTCGGGCGGCTCCACCTCCAGGGGCTCACCTGCGGGCCCAGGTGGCGCTCAGCCTGCCCCAGCGTCCGCCGCTCCATCCCGGCCCCCCGGCCCCCCGGGCCCCCTGCACCGCCCGGTGCCCCAGTGCCCACCCCAGCGTCCGCCGCTCCACCCCGGCCCCCCCGCACCGCCCGGTGCCCCAGTGCCCACCCCAGCGCCCGCCGCTCCACCCCCGGCCCCCCGGCCCCCCCGCACCGCCCGGTGCCCCAGTGCCTGCCCCAGCGCCTGCCCCAGTGCCCCCCGCTCCACCCCCGGCCCCCCGGCCCCCCCGCACCGCCCGATGCCCCTTTTCCTGTGGATCAGAGGGCAGCCCCGAGCCCCCAGCCCCCTCTATTGGCGCTGCCCCCTCCAGAGCCCCCTCCCATCACTGGCTCCTCCCCAGACCCCTTTCCCGGTGGTGTCCCCCCCTCCCCTCTGCCAAGCCCCCTCCTCTTTACCAAGTCCCCTCCCCAATCCCCCCTCTCCTAAAGCCCCTCCCCTCCTCGAGACCCTCCCCTTTTAAACTCCGTTCCCCGCCCCCCCCCCAGGCCCCCTCTCCAGCCCCAGCCCCGCTCACCGCGACCCCCCTGCAGCAGGCCCAGGCAGAGCGGAAGCAGCAGGACCAGCCCGCGCTCCATGCTCGTGCCCTCCCGTCTCTCGCCTCCCGCGGGGGCCGCGGCTTAAATATTGGCGCCCCGGGCTCCTTCCCGCCGACCCCACGACCCTGCCTCCCGCCCCGTCCTCCAGCGGCTCCCGGGGGGGTTTCCGAGGGGATTCCCGGCCGGAGAGGCAGAAGGGGTGGGGACCCCAGAGCCGAGGTCGGGAGAACAGACGGGGAGAGGGTCTGGGCCGAGGCCAGGTCGCCCTCGGAGATGGGAAGGAGACCGGGGCGGGGCCTCCCGGGGTCAAGTGCGCGGCTCGGGCCGCCCCGCCCGCCCCGTCGGGCCAGCGCCTGCACTCTCCCGAGCGGCCGCGCGGGGGCGGCAGAGAGCCCCGGCCTCCGGCTCCTGGGACCCCACGCGGCAGGGCCGGGGTCTCCTGGTGGTGAAGATGCCTTGGGGTGGGGATCCCCGGGGATGGGGCCCGCTGGGAGGCGTCCCCTGGGCGTGTGTCCCGGGAGGGGCAGGGGGTCTCCTGGGAGTGGGGGTCTCGGGTATGAGGGTGTTCAGGAGATGAGGGCTCCCTGGGGGTGTGTTCCGGGGGGGGGCGGGGGTCTCCTGGGAGTGGGGGGTCTCGGGTATGAGGGTGTTCGCTGGGGGTGTGTTCCCGGGGGGGGCGGGGGTCTCCTGGGAGTGGGGGGTCTCGGGTATGAGGGTGTTCACTGGGGGTGTGTTCCCGGGGGGGGGGGCGGGGGTCTCCTGGGAGTGGGGGGGTGTCTCGGGTAGGAGGGTGTTCAGGAGACGAGAATCCCCTGGGGGTGTGTCCCGGGAGGGGCAGGAGCAGGGAGTTTCCTGGGAGTGGGGGGTCTCGGGTATGAGTGTGTTGAGACGAGGGTCCCCTGGGGGTGGGGTCTCCCGGGACTGACAGGTGGGACCGCCTCGCTCTGAGCTGGGGCACCCTCCGTCAGACGGGCAGGGCCGCCCCAACTGGAAGATCTTTTGGGGGTGGGGTGGGGTGGGGTTGGCTGCCCTGGCTTGGGGCTCCACGCAGGCTCACCCCCCCGGGGACCCCGTTCCCTCTGCGCGGACGCCCCCACCCCGTGGCGCCTTCCCGCAGCCCCAGGGCCTTCGCCCTGCCCGCTCCGCCGCCCGCCCGGCCTTCCCGCCCGGCCTTCCCGCCCCAGCTCTGTCTCTGTCACCTCAGCTCCCCTGACTGTGGGGTAAGAGAAGGGGCGGCAGGCGACGGGCTCGTCAGCCCCCACTCCCCTGCTGCAGCCGGTGGGTGTTCTCGCAGCCCCTTGTTTGCCAGAAGGGAAACTGAGGCAGAAGGAGAGGGAAGCTTGGGCCCAGGAGGGGGAAACTGAGGCTCGTTCCTTTCTGAGGGCCCCCCGTTGCCCCTGCCCCCCCAGCCCTACCCCTCACCCCCCACCCCCCCCATCCCCCGGGCCTCGGGTGCCGGGAAAGGCCTCGCAGGAAGCCGGCTCCGCAGCGAGGCCCCTCTCCAGGAAGCTGGGCCCTTAACCCGCGTGGGGGTCCGCGGGGCCGCTGAATGGGCCACTTCCCAGCCCCTGACCCGGCTTCCTGCCACCCGCGCGCCTGCCCAGCTCAGGACGCGGCCAGGCCGGGGAGGGGGCGCCGGGCTCTGCCGAGACCCCGGGCAGAGCTTGGCCGGCTCACCTGGGCTGGCCCTCGGGGCCGCCGGACCCCGGCCCTGGCCTGCCTGGACGACCCCCTCCTGGCCAGTCCCAAGAGCCCCCCACCCCCCACGGCTCAGGGGAGCGCGAGGGGCACCCCGCGACTGGGCAGAGTGAGCAAGCCGGTTCTGGGATGGGGGGCGCAGCCCCTCAGGGGCCCAGGTGGGAAGAGCTGGAGGCGGGGCGGGGGTGGGAGCCGGGGAAGGTGGGTGTGGCCTGCGGGGGTGGTGGGTGGGCCCGGGGTGGGCTGTGAGGGGCCCGCGGGCTCCCGGGGAGGCTGGAGATTAGCCGAGTCCCGCCCCCTCCGCCCCCTGCCCTGTCTTCCCGCGGGCCCACCCCCCTTCCCGGCTCTGCCCCCGGGGAGGAAGTCCTTGAGACTTTCGCAGGAGCCTCCCTCTCCCAGACCCCACTTCCTGGCCTCCCGTCCACCTCCCCGAAACTCTCCCCCCCCCAGGCCCCTTCCGGGAACGCGGTGGAAGGAGAGGCCGGGAGGGGAGCAAGCCCCGCGCGCGGGGCTCAGGGCAGGCCGGAGAAGCCCCCTGCCCGCCGTGCACTGGGGTCCTAGCGCCTCCTTCGGCGCCCGCCCGGGGGGTCCCCGCTCCGATGTACGCCGTAGGGGCCCAGCGCACGCTGGCGTGGGGGCCCGGCCCGGGCCGCAGGAGGGGCCGGTGGTCTCGTAAGCTCCCACCCGCTCCCCAGGCGCCAGCGCCCCCTTGGAAGAAGGTTCTGGAGCCGGGAGGGGCCGGGCCGCCTGTCCCTGGCCTCTGGACGCCCCGCGGCTCCCTGGAGTCGCCGGGCGCGGGGGGGGGGGCGGGGGTGTGCGGGCGTCCCCGCGGCGCCAGGTCCCCGGGGCTGGAGACGTAGACCCGCGGGGGGCTGCGGCGGCCGCTGCCCCTCCACTTCTCCGCCCGGAAGCGGGCGAGTCTGGCTGAACGGGCTGGCCGGCGGGCGGTCAGGGCCAGGGGGTCTCCGGGCCGTGTCCCTGCTGTCGTCTCGCGGGGCCTCGGGGAGGACGCACAAGGCGTCCCTGGCGCGGAGGACTTGCTTGTGGACGGCTCCCCGTGAACCCACGGGGGCGGGAGAAGGTGGGTGCCGCGCCGGCTGGAGGGGCGGGAGGGCTGCGGGTCCTCGGTCCACCCCACAGCCCCTCGGCTCACCCATCCCTGGCCAGGGAGGAGGCCACGTGTGGGGGACAGCGGGGCCCTGCCCTGCGTTGGGGGGCGGGTGGGGGGCCGACCCGTGCTGGCCCAGCCTGAGGACCCCATGGAGCCCCCGGCCACGTCATCTGGTGAGAGCTGATTTTGGGGTGCAAGCTCGGCCACCGGAGGAGTGGGCCTCTGCCCGGAGCAGGAGTGGGGGCTGGCCCCCTAGACACCCCTCAGCGGCCCGGGCCCCGGCCTGGGGGTGACATGGGCGCTGCCCGCTGCAGGCTCGCCCCACAGGGGGGCGGGGGAGGGGGAGCAGAGTCCAGTGAGGCGCCGGCTCCCCTCAGAGTCAACAAGGGACTGATGGGGCCGCAGCAGCTGCCCCCAGCCGCTTTCCAGGAGCAGGCAGTGGTGGGGCACAGGGCCCGGCGTGAGGAGGGGGCTCAGCCCCCAGACCTGGCTCCGTGCAGGAACCTGGCGGTGGCTTTGCTGCCGGAGCCCCCCCAGCAGGGGTCTCCCCGGGACACTGCGCCACGCCCGGGGACGCGTTTGGTGGTCCTGATGGGGGCTGCTCGTGGCGTCGGGCACTGGGGGGGGGGGGGCTGAGCGCCCTGCGGCGCCCGGGATGGCCCTGACGTGCTGAGAGGGCAGACCCTGGCCTAGGAGAGCCCACCCGGGAGGGCTGGGGCCCCGGGGTCGGCCCCCGTACCGCCCCTGCCCGTCTCTGTGGACGCTGAGAGACCGGCCTGCTCCCAGGACGCCGGCTGCGCTCCTGGGCAGGGGCTGGACATGCCAGCTGAGGAGGCCACGGCTGCGTGGCAGCAGGCTGGGGTCGAAGGCAGCTGACACGGACAGCAGTGAGTGGGCAGCTCCCCGGGGCCGCAAGAGGGCAGGCGAGTGGACACTGCCCCAGCCAGAGGAGCCCCCGTCCCGGTGTGGGACAAAGCTGTGGAGGCTGCCGGGCCCACCCCAGGATCCCCATTCAGAGACCCCTGTACTCTGGACGTCCACCGGAGACCCCCATAGTTGGGGCACCCACTGGAGACCCCTGCCTTGGGACACCCACCTGGAGACCCCCATACTCGGGACGCCCACCATAGAACCCCATAGTTGGGGCACCCACCTGGAGACCCCCATACTTGGGACACCCATCAGAGACCCCCATACTCAGGATGCCCACCTGGAGACCCCTGCCCTGGCACATCCACGTGGAGATTCCCTGACCTGGGATGCCCACCTGGAGACCCCTGAAGTCCCCTCATACTCAGGATGCCTACCTGGAGACCCTGCCCTAGGATGCCCATCTGGAGACCCCTGTACTCGGGATGCCTACCTGGAGACCCCCGTACTGGGGACACCCACCTGGAGACCCCTGTCCCCGGGATGCCCACGTGGAGACCCCCTCCCCAGTGTAAGAAACGAAGATTAGTTTTCACATGAAGAAAACATTAATTCATGTAACCTGGCAGCCTACTGCCTCAGTCTCCCCTCCTAGGTTAAACAGGAACAACGGAAACCAGCTTAACCAGTCCTATAGGCCGTAAAAAAAGATGCCCAAGAAAGAGCTAATTCAATACAATTCAGCACTAAATTCCATTCCTTATTTGGCAAAGGGGAGCAGGTAAAACTAAAATGGTTGGAATGCGATGGGGAAAGCAGGAGAGTTAGATATCGGCTAGGCTGTAACCTCTGAGGTGTCCAGTCTATGGAGAAACAGAGGAAGGGCTTGCCGCTAGGCTCAGGGGTAGAAATTGTAATTTTCCTTTCTTCGGGGCGCCAGTCACGTGTTCTGGTTGTGCGCCCCTCCTTTCAAGATTGAGAATAAAGTTTTTTCTTCTCCACAATCGGGTGAGCCTATTTTCTTCCAGAAGATTTCTTTCCAACAGCTTTGGGGGCTCGTCCGGGATTCTGAGGCTTCAGAGAGGACGACAGGGAGGCGCGCCCCGCTGTTTAAGTGTCTTGGACTCCACCGGGGGGGCCTTGCCTCTGGCAGCCGGGAGGCCCGAGAACAGACACTTAGATCTGCTGATTGTGGACGAGAAAAAGGGAAGGGAAAACCTGCCTCCTGTTGACCAGGTGGCTCCACGCAGGGACCAAGGTAAGAACAAAGGCTATTAAGTGTTACCTCGGTGGTCGGGAATTCTGATGAGTCTGAGGCTCACTGTGTGTGCATGAGACACGTGACATACATACAGGGTGAAGTGAGTGTGGAGTCCCAATTCACATTTCCCTTCTCCCGTGAGGGAAAGGACCGGAGACGGACAAAGCAAAAGATTCAAAAGAAAGAGACCCAGACAAGATTCAGAATGGGAAATAGAGGCAGTCGGTTGACTTGGAAAAGGGGGAGGGGGTATCTGTAGGATCCCCCGGAGACATTCCTCCAGATAGTCCACTAGGGAGGATGTTAAGGCATTGGACAAGGGAAAAGACAAGCAGAGAATGATGAAATACTGCTGTTTTATCTGGACCAAGGAAAGTATTTTACAGCCTGACATATTCTGGTCAAAATATGGGGCAGATGAGGATTGACTTAGTGCTGAGCTTGTGCTGTATGTTAATGGAAAACACCCTTCTCCAAAGAAGAGCCTGACTATGCCATGTGCTGGTTAAAGGGGAAGGGGGCCGCTCTCTATCCTATGAAAGCTGAAAATCCAGGCCCCAAGGCTAAGCTTGCAGAAACTAAGGCTGCAGAAACTAAGGAACCCTGGGACCCCCTGCCTAATCTCCCTCCTCCTTAGTTCCCCCTCCCCTCCCAGGAGAAGGGCCATTAGACTTGGAGGGCCCAATAGAACCCTTATAAGCCCTGGGGAACCGGAGAATCAAGCAGGGCCAACATCCCCACCTGTTACAACCCACCAACAGCTGAGGAAAGAATTGGAATAGTGTAAGAAAGATAGACAAAATTTTCCATTCCCCAGAGTATCTGAGGAGAAGACAGTGAAAGAGCAAAACTCATTGAGCCTTTGTATCCACTGAGAGAAATACCGATGGGGCCAGGGGAGATTGGCTATGTAAATGCCGCACTGACAAGTCCTGAAGTAAGAAACTTCAGAAAGGAGATGAAATCACTAATGGAAGATCCAGTGGGGCTGGCTGAACAAGTAGATCAATTCCTAGGTCCTAGTTTATACACCTGGCCTGAACGTATGTCCATAATGAATATCCCCTTTATGGGAGAAGAAGGAGGAATGGAGCAGAGGGCAGCTATGAAGGAGTGGGAGAGGCAGCACCTGCCTGGACAGGGGGTAATGGCAGCAGAACAGATAGAAGTAGTCTTAGCCATGCTCACTGAAGAAGATGAAAAATATATCAGAGAGGAAGTTGGGTGAGAGAAGGGAATAGAGGGGGGTTGCAGGTACCCCCTATTAAAATCAAATTGAGCAAGGAAGGGGAAATTACTTGTCAAAGGCAATATCCCATTTCCCTTAAGAGCAGGCAGGGACCTCAACCCATCATCGAAGCCCTCCTTCGGGGTGGGCTCTTGGAGCCCTGCATGTCCCCCTCCAATTCTCCTATCTTGCCCTTTCAGAAATCAGACGGTAGTTGGAGGCTGGTACAGGATCTGAGGGCCATTAATCAAATCATTCAGGTTCAACACCCAGTAGTCCCAAACCCATACACTCTCCTTAGTAAGATCCCCTGCCATCATAAATGGTTTAGTGTTATAGCTCTAAAGGATGCCTTTTGGACCTGTCCCCTTGATCCAGAGAGTAGGGGCTTGTTTGCCTTTGAGTGGGAGGATCCCTCTACAGGAAGAAAACAGCAGTATAGGTGGACAGTTTTACCCCAAGGCTTCACAGACTCCCCCAGCCTCTTTGGGCAGGAACTGGAAAAAGTATTGGAGAAGTTTGCAGTCCCACCTGAAATTTCCCTTTTACAATGTGTAGGTGATATGCTATTATCAGGTGAAGAAAGGCAGATAGTGGTCCCAACTACAAAGAGCTTATGGAATTTCCTGGAGGATCAAGGGCTAAGAGTGTCAAAAGGTAAGCTACAATTTGTAGAAAAGGAAGTCAAATACCTGGGTCATCTCATTAGTGATGGAAGGAGGAAGATAAATCCAGAAAGAATTCAGGCCATTACTGAATTACCTCTTCCCCAGACAAAAAGAGAACTAAGGAGATTTTTGGGAGTGTTGGGATAATGTAGATTATGGATAGATTCTTATGCATCCCAAACCAAGCGGTTATATCAAAAACTGTTGATGGAGCAGCCTGACAGGTTAGAATGGAAGGAGGAGGACGTAAAGGCCTTAGAGGGGCTCAAATGGGCACTGGTGCAAGCCCCTGTTCCAGCCCTCCCCTCCCTCGAGAAGCCTTTCCCTCTGTTTGTGACAGTGGATGAGGGGACAGCCTTGGAGTCCTAACCCAGATCTGGGGAGGCCAATGGAAGCCTGCAGCCTTCCTTTCCAGAGTCCTGGATCCTGTCTCCAGGGGATGGCCAGGGTGTGCTCAGGCCGTGGCAGCAACTGCGCCCTTAGGGGAAGAAAGCAGGACACTGACCTTTGGAGCGGCCTTAGCTGTTAGCACCCCTCATCAGGTCAGGACTATTTTGTCTCAAAAAGCAGGAAGATGGTTAATGGATTCCCGAATTCTCAAATATGAGGCTATTCTAATGGAAAAAGACAATTTAATACTGACAGTTGATCATAGTCTGAACCCAGCTTCCTTCCTTTGGAAAAGCCCCAACCAGGTAGAAACTCCTGAACATGATTGTCTCAACTTATTATTATTTTTTATAAGATTTATTTATTTATTTCTCTCCCCTTCCCCCACCTCCCCCAGTTGTCTGCTCTCTGTGTCCATTTGCTGTGTGTTCTTCTGTGTCCACTTCTGTCCTTATCAGCAGCACCAGGAATCTGTGTTTCTCTTTGTTGCGTCATCTTGCTGTGTCAGCTCTCCGTGTGTGTGGCGCCATTCTTGGGCAGGTTGCACTTTCTTTCGTGCTGGGCGGCTCTCCTTACGGGGCGCACTCCTTGTACGTGGGGCTCCCCTACGCGGGGACACCCCTGCATGGCACGGCACTCCTTGTGCGCATCAGCACTGCGCATGGGCCAGCTCCACACAGGTCAAGGAGGCCTGGGGTTTGACCCACGGACCTCCCAGGTGGTAGGTGGATGCCCTAACCACTGGGCCAAGTCCACTTCCCTGATTGCTTAGACTTAATTGAACACCAAACCGAGTCCGGCCTGGCCTAGGGGACCTTCCCTTACATTCGGGGGAAAAATTATTCAAAGATGGGTCTTCTAGGGTCCTGGAAGGAAAAAGACACAATGACTATGCTGTCATTGATGGGCTCACTTGTGAAGTGAAAGAAGCTGGCAGACTGCCCAATGATTGGTCAGCTCAAACTTGTGAGCTGTGTGCATTAAATCAAGCCCTTAAATTGCTAGAGGAAAAAGATGGTACAGTCTACACAGATGCTAAATATGCCTTTGGCGTGGTCCACACCTTTGGAAAAATTTGGGAAGAAAGGGGATTGATCAATAGCAGAGGGAAGGAATTAGTCCATGTGGAACTGGTAAAACAAGTGTTAGCCAGTCTGCTCTTACCAAGGGAAATATCTGTGGTACATATGAATGGGCATCAGAAGTGTCACACTTTTGAAGCAACAGGCAACACATTGGCTGATGAGAAGGCCAAAGAAGCTTCCCTCTGTTCCCCTCTGGAACTGATGGTCCTGATACACTCCATCCCCAAAGAAATTGAAATCCCTGTATTCTCTGAACAGGAAGTAAAAGAACTAGAACAATTGGGGGCAGCCTTAGATAGCCAAGGGAAGTGGCTCCTCCCAGACGGCCGGCAGATGTCGAATAAGCAACTCTTGAGGGAAGTACTAGCGGTTTTGCACCAAGGGAGTCGCTGGGGAGTACAGGCCATGTGTGACCTGGTCCTCAAGCATTTTGGGTGTATGGGCCTTTATCCTATAGCCAAACAAATAAGTGCATGGTGCAAAATCTGTCAGAAAGTTAATAAGAAAGTTTTAAGAAAGCAAGTGCCAGGGGGGGAGGGAGCCCGGCCTCAGACCATTCCAGAGCATTCAGATTGATTATCCTGAAATGCCCCCTGAGGTCGACTAAAGTATGTTCTGGATATTGTGGGACACCTGATAGTGTGAGCTAAAAGCATGCCCTCTTGCTTCAGCTACAGCATCAGGGACTTCAAAAATTATCCTTGAACAAATCTTTCCCCAATATGGGTTAGTAGAAAACATAGATTAAGACAAATGTGGTCACTGTACATCCAGAGTGTTGCAAAATATGCAGGGTCTAGGTGTCACATGGAACTTCCATACACCCTGGCACCCACCATCCTCAGGGAAGGTGGAGAGAAGGAACCATCCTTAAAAAAAATCTAAGTTGGTCTTAGAAACCAAATTACCATGGGTTAATTGTTTACCTATAGCTCTGTTAAAAATCCGAACTGCCCCTAGGAGGGAACTGGGAATTTCTCCTTATGAAATGCTTTTTGGTCTGCCCTTCCCTGGGAAGCCTGGAGAACTCCCCTCCTTTGAGTCGAAGGATCTCCTTCTTCAAAATTATACACTGTCCTTGTCTTCTACTTTGTCATCCCTCAGACTTCGGGGTTTGCTGGCTCAGACTCCGCCTCTTGAATCTGCAGTCCAGCAACACCAACCTGGCAGCTGGGGCCTAATCAGGTTGTGGAAAGAGTCCAAACTCCAACTGACCTGGGAAGGACCTTATCAAGTCTTGCTGACAACTGAAACAGCAATCCAAATGCCAGAAAAAGGCTGGACTCATTACACTCGAGTAGAAGGACCAGTACCTGAACCAGATGATAAGTACCCAACAACCTCATCTGAGTCTTGGAAAATAATTTCAGCCCCAGATCCCTTAAAGATCACAATGAAAAAATAATAACTGGGGTGGGGAGGGAGGGGGATGAGCTGTGTATTGTCCTAGTCAACAATGGCCCTAGTCCTATCAGAACACCAAAGGAAAAATTCAGACCTCAAGTTAAATGGAAAATAATCTTACTAGCCATGATATTTCAAACCTGAGAAGCAACTGGGCCCATCAAGTTAGTTTTAAACGTGACTAAAGGTCTGGAGTCCCAGACGGTGCAGTTTGATGCCTGCCAAGTAATAGACTGTGGGAATTTAGAGCACCAGCCATGGCTGAGTGGGGAAAATAAATCCCTATGCCCAGAGCCAGTGGGGAATGGTTACAGTCGAGCCCCCCCTTGCCCCTCATGAGATGATGTATGGTGGACTACCCAGTATAAGGGATGGACCATGAATATGGGATGGGTCTCACCAGGTTCAAGGCCATTAAAGGGTAAGATAACCTTTTGTAAAGGTAATACCCACCAAACTGCAAAAGTCTTCAGTGCAATCCAGTAGTAATAACTATTAAGGAAGAAGACAACTTAGAAACTGGGAGCAGCGGCAGGGACCAAGTGGAATGGGAGCAGATATTACAGGTAAAGATCCTCTGGGGAGGTTCCGTATCTGAGTCCTTCCTCCCCCTGTAGATATGACATCGACAACGCCCTCTACAGCTAACATTTCAGAAATACCACAGGAAAACCCACCAAAGGCCAGTTCCCCAATTCAAAATGATCCCAAAGCAGTTAGAATACTTAAGGCAGAAGATTTAAAGCAAACCATAGAAATAAAGACAGGATATGGGGACACAAATGCCTGGGTAGAATGGGTCAAATATACAGCCCAGAGTCTAAGCAAAAGCAACAGTTATGCTTGCACAACAGGCTGGCCCACAGCTCATATTGTGCCCTTTCTGCTCAGTATGGAAAAGCATGAAAAGGCGTTTAAGTGTATGATACTCCTCTTTCAAAATGCTACTCCTGGTGAGAATTGTAGTGCGTTGTCCTCTCTCTTCCCACTGGTCAAAAATGGAAACATCAAGGCCATACCTGGCCATCTGGGCCCAGGGAATCACTCTCCTTGTCTCTCTAGATAGGGGAAAAGATTCCAGGATCTTGGAACTATGGCCTCATGTAAAAAGTGTGGAATGTAAGCAGTGATCATACTGACAATTTCTCCAGTTTGGTCAGACCTCAAGCAGACCTGTGGTGGTCCTGTGGAAAGGGTGTTCTCTGACCAATACTGCCTGATGGTGGGGCGGGACCTGTGCTCTGGTCCAACTGGCTATCCCATTCACCTTGGCATTTGAAAAAGAAGTGAGAATATCATCCCAAGGAGGGAGAGAGAAAAGAAGTTTACTTGGTTCTTTTGATGAATGGATCTATTTAGACAATATAGGAGTTCCCCGAGGAGTCCCAGATGAATTTAAGACTAGAAATCAAGTAACAGCTGAGTTTGAGTCATTCTTGTTCTGGTGGGTCACCATTAATAAAAATGTAGACTGGATTAATTACATTTATGATAATCAACAGAGATTTATTAATTACACCAGGGATGCAGTTAAGGGAACTGCAGGACTATTAGATGCTACTAGCAGAATGGCATGGGAAATAGAATGGCCTTAGGTATGATGCTAGCTGAGAAAGGGGGAGTCTGTGTGATGATTGGAGGTAGTTGCTGTACATTCACCCCCAATAACACTGCCCCCGATGGAACCATCACTAAAGCTGTACAAGGCCTAACAGCCCTATCTGAGGAACTAGCAGAGAATCTGGCATTAGTAATTCACTCACAGGATGGCTTGAAAATTGGTTTGGAAAATGGAAGGGGTTGCGCTGTCCATCTTAACTTCCCTCATTATCTCAGCTGGGGCGCCCACCACAGTTGGATGCTGTATCATTCCATGTGCCCGAGGGCTAGCTCGAAGACCTCTGAGGTATCCGGTCTACGGACAAACCGAGGAAGGTCTTGTGTGCTTGGCTTAGGGGTATAAACTGTGTCATTTTCCTTTGTTCCGGGCGCCAGCCACGTTTTCTGATTGTGTGCCCCTTCTTGCAAGATTGAGAATAAATTCTTTTCTTCTCCACAATTGGGTGAGCCTTATTTTCTTCCAGAAGAAGCTTTCTTTCTCACACCAGGACGCCCACCCCAGCTCGAGGGGGCCGCACAAAGGCGAAGACGCGGGTGGGACCCTGGGGCCGCCCTAGCGCAGCAGAGGCGCGGCTGGGGCCCCGAGCAGCGCGCAGCGCGTCAAAACCCTCATTGCACCCAAAGCGGGCAGGAGAGGGGGAACCCGACAGAAACGAGCGGAAAGCCGCAGAGGCCGCGCGGGACGGAGGGCAGGACCGCGGCGCTCGCCCCCAGACCAAAGCCCCGGCCGAGGCGCGGGGCCACGAGGGCAGCGCTGCCAGGAGGGACGCCGGGGCGGGCCCACGGCCGCGGGTGGGGGCCGGACCTGCCTCGGGCACCCGCGGGAGGGCGCGGCCGGAGGCCAGGGACAGCCGGGCAGGAGCTGCTCGGCCCCAAACCCCGTGGGCGCCGGGGCCTGGCGGGTGGGCGTTCCCGCAGGGCCGCGCGCACCTGCTCCCGCCTCTCCACCCCCAGCCCGCGCCCCGCTGTAGCGTGTGGCCACGCCCCTGGGTGACGCAAGGCCCCGCCCTTCCCAGGTGCCGTCGTGGCCACGCCCCTGGGTGACGCCGGCCCCGCCCTTCCCAGGTGCCGTAGTGGCCACGCCCCTGGGTGACGCAAGGCCCCGCCCTTCCCAGGTGCCGTAGTGGCCACGCCCCTGGGTGACGCAAGGCCCCGCCCTTCCCAGGTGCCGTCGTGGCCACGCCCCTGAGTGACGCAAGGCCCCGCCCTTCCCAGGTGCCGTCGTGGCCACGCCCCTGGGTGACGCAAGGCCCCGCCCTTCCCAGGTGCCGTCGTGGCCACGCCCCCGGTGGGTGACGCAAGGCCCCGCCCTTCCCAGGTGCCGTCGTGGCCACGCCCCTGGGTGACGCAAGGCCCCGCCCTTCCCAGGTGCCGTCGTGGCCACGCCCCTGGGTGACGCAAGGCCCCGCCCTTCCCAGGTGCCGTCGTGGCCACGCCCCTGGGTGACGCAAGGCCCCGCCCTTCCCAGGTGCCGTCGTGGCCACGCCCCCGGTGGGTGACGTAAGGCCCCTCCCTCCCCGAGAAGCGACTTGGGCGCGGAAGTGCGGCCTGGGTTTCCACCCTCGAGCAGAGTTGCTGGCACGCCCCCCGCACCCCGCTCCTGGCTGCTGAGGCAGGGAGGGGGCCCAGGCCCAGCAGCGTGCCCCCCAGAACGGGCAGGGTGCCCCCAGGCCGTGCAGGGCGCCCCCAGGCCGGGCAAGGTGTCCCCCAGGCTACGCAGGGTGCCCACTGCGGGCCCGGGGCCGGGGCCAGCCCGCTCCTCAGCAGCGCATGCTGGGTGAACGCAGGAGGCGACTCGCCAGAGGCCAGAGGCACGGATTTGGGGTTTGGGTCCTGGTATCGGGCTGGCGTCCAGTCGCCAGGGCACCTCCAGTTGCTGGGGCCCGGCGTCCTGTCTCCAGGGCACCTCCAGTTGCTGGGGCCGGGCGTCCTGTCGCCAGGGCACCTCCAGTTGCTGGGGGCCGGGCGTCGTGTCTCCAGGGTACCTCCAGTTGCTAGGGCCGGGCGTCCTGTCGCCAGGGCACCTCCAGTTGCTGGGGGCCGGGCATCCTGTCTCCAGGGCACCTCCAGTTGCTAGGGCCCGGCGTCCTGTCTCCAGGGCACCTCCAGTTGCTAGGGCCCGGCGTCGTGTCGCCAGGGCACCTCCAGTTGCTAGGGCCGGGCGTCCTGTCGCCAGGGCACCTCCAGTTGCTAGGGCCGGGCGTCGTGTCGCCAGGGCACCTCCAGTTGCTAGGGCCCGGCGTCGTGTCGCCAGGGCACCTCCAGTTGCTAGGGGCCGGGCGTCGTGTCGCCAGGGCACCTCCAGTTGCTAGGGCCCGGCGTCGTGTCGCCAGGGCACCTCCAGTTGCTAGGGCCGGGCATCCTGTCGCCAGGGCACCTCCAGTTGCTAGGGCCGGGCGTCCTGTCGCCAGGGCACCTCCAGTTGCTAGGGGCCGGGCGTCCTGTCGCCAGGGCAACTCCAGTTGCTAGGGGCCGGGCGTCGTGTCGCCAGGGCACCTCCAGTTGCTAGGGCCCGGCATCGTGTCGCCAGGGCACCTCCAGTTGCTAGGGCCCGGCGTCCTGTCACCATGGCACCTCCAGTTGCTAGGGCCCGGCGTCCTGTCTCCAGGGCACCTCCAGTTGCTAGGGCCGGGCGTCCTGTCGCCAGGGCACCTCCAGTTGCTAGGGGCCGGGCGTCGTGTCGCCAGGGCACCTCCAGTTGCTAGGGCCCGGCGTCGTGTCGCCAGGGCACCTCCAGTTGCTAGGGGCCGGGCGTCCTGTTCCAGGGCACCTCCAGTTGCTAGGGCCCGGCGTCGTGTTGCCAGGGCACCTCCAGTTGCTAGGGCCGGGCATCGTGTCGCCAGGGCACCTCCAGTTGCTAGGGCCCGGCGTCGTGTCGCCAGGGCACCTCCAGTTGCTAGGGCCCGGGCGTCGTGTCGCCAGGGCACCTCCAGTTGCTAGGGCCCGGCATCGTGTCGCCAGGGCACCTCCAGTTGCTAGGGCCCGGCGTCGTGTCGCCAGGGCACCTCCAGTTGCTAGGGGCCGGGCGTCCTGTCTCCAGGGCACCTCCAGTTGCTAGGGCCCGGCGTCGTGTCGCCAGGGCACCTCCAGATGCTAGGGCCCGGGCGTCGTGTCGCCAGGGCACCTCCAGTTGCTAGTGCCCGGCGTTGTGTCGCCAGGGCACCTCCAGTTGCTAGGGGCCGGGCGTCCTGTCGCCAGGGCACCTCCAGTTGCTAGGGGCCGGGCGTCCTGTTCCAGGGCACCTCCAGTTGCTAGGGCCCGGCATCGTGTCGCCAGGGCACCTCCAGTTGCTAGGGCCCGGCGTCCTGTCTCCAGGGCACCTCCAGTTGCTAGGGCCGGGCGTCCTGTCGCCAGGGCACCTCCAGTTGCTAGGGCCCGGCGTCCTGTCTCCAGGGCACCTCCAGTTGCTAGGGCCCGGCGTCCTGTCACCATGGCACCTCCAGTTGCTAGGGCCCGGCGTCCTGTCTCCAGGGCACCTCCAGTTGCTAGGGCCGGGCGTCCTGTCGCCAGGGCACCTCCAGTTGCTAGGGCCGGGCGTCCTGTCGCCAGGGCACCTCCAGTTGCTAGGGGCCCGGCGTCCTGTCTCCAGGGCACCTCCAGTTGCTAGGGCCCGGCGTCCTGTCTCCAGGGCACCTCCATTTGCTAGGGCCCGACGTCCTGTCTCCAGGGCACCTCCAGTTGCTAGGGCCCGGCGTCCTGTCTCCAGGGCACCTCCAGTTGTTAGGGCCCGGCGTCCTGTCTCCAGGGCACCTCCAGTTGCTAGGGGCCGGGCGTCCTGTCTCCAGGGCACCTCCAGTTGCTGGGGCCCGGCATCGTGTCGCCAGGGCACCTCCAGTTGCTAGGGCCCGGCGTCCTGTCACCATGGCACCTCCAGTTGCTAGGGCCCGGCGTCCTGTCTCCAGGGCACCTCCAGTTGCTAGGGCCCGGCGTCCTGTCTCCAGGGCACCTCCAGTTGCTAGGGCCGGGCGTCCTGTCTCCAGGGCACCTCCAGTTGCTAGGGCCCGGCGTCCTGTCTCCAGGGCACCTCCAGTTGCTAGGGCCCGGCGTCCTGTCTCCAGGGCACCTCCAGTTGCTAGGGACCGGGCGTCCTGTTCCATGGCACCTCCAGTTGCTGGGGCCCGGCATCGTGTCGCCAGGGCACCTCCAGTTGCTAGGGCCCAGCGTCCTGTCACCATGGCACCTCCAGTTGCTAGGGCCCGGCGTCCTGTCGCCAGGGCACCTCCAGTTGCTAGGGCCCGGCGTCCTGTCTCCAGGGCACCTCCAGTTGCTAGGGCCGGGCGTCCTGTCTCCAGGGCACCTCCAGTTGCTAGGGCCGGGCGTCCTGTCGCCAGGGCACCTCCAGTTGCTGGGGCCGGGCGTCCTGTCGCCAGGGCACCTCCAGTTGCTAGGGCCGGGCGTCCTGTCGCCAGGGCACCTCCAGTTGCTAGGGGCCGGGCGTCCTGTCGCCAGGGCACCTCCAGTTGCTAGGGCCCGGCATCGTGTCGCCAGGGCACCTCCAGTTGCTAGGGCCCGGCATCGGGTCGCCAGGGCACCTCCAGTTGCTAGGGCCCGGCGTCCTGTCGCCAGGGCACCTCCAGTTGCTAGGGCCGGGCGTCGTGTCGCCAGGGCACCTCCAGTTGCTAGGGCCCGGCGTCCTGTCTCCAGGGCACCTCCAGTTGCTAGGGCCCGGCATCGTGTCGCCAGGGCACCTCCAGTTGCTAGGGCCCGGCGTCCTGTCGCCAGGGCACCTCCAGTTGCTAGGGCCGGGCGTCCTGTCACCAGGGCACCTCCAGTTGCTAGGGCCCGGCGTCGTGTCGCCAGGGCACCTCCAGTTGCTAGGGCCGGGCGTCGTGTCGCCAGGGCACCTCCAGTTGCTAGGGCCGGGCGTCGTGTCGCCAGGGCACCTCCAGTTGCTAGGGGCCGGGCATCCTGTCGCCAGGGCACCTCCAGTTGCTAGGGCCGGGCGTCCTGTCGCCAGGGCACCTCCAGTTGCTAGGTGGCCCGGCGTCCTGTCTCCAGGGCACCTCCAGTTGCTAGGGGCCGGGCATCCTGTCGCCAGGGCACCTCCAGTTGCTAGGGGCCGGGCATCCTGTCTCCAGGGCACTTCCAGTTGCTAGGGCCCGGCGTCCTGTCTCCAGGGCACCTCCAGTTGCTAGGGCCGGGCGTCCTGTCGCCAGGGCACCTCCAGTTGCTAGAGCCCGGCGTTTGTCGCCGGGGCACCTCCAGTTGCTAGGGCCGGGCGTCCTGTCGCCAGGGCACCTCCAGTTGCTAGGGCCGGGCGTCCTGTCTCCAGGGCACCTCCAGTTGCTGGGGCCCGGCGTCCTGTTCCAGGGCACCTCCAGTTGCTAGGGCCGGGCGTCCTGTCGCCAGGGCACCTCCAGTTGCTAGGGCCCGGCGTCGTGTCGCCAGGGCACCTCCAGTTGCTAGGGCCGGGCGTCGTGTCACCAGGGCACCTCCAGTTGCTAGGGCCCGGCGTCCTGTTCCAGGGCACCTCCAGTTGCTAGGGCCCGGCGTCGTGTCGCCAGGGCACCTCCAGTTGCTAGGGCCGGGCGTCCTGTCTCCAGGGCACCTCCAGTTGCTAGGGCCGGGCGTCCTGTCGCCAGGGCACCTCCAGTTGCTAGGGCCGGGCGTCCTGTCGCCAGGGCACCTCCAGTTGCTAGGGCCGGGCGTCGTGTCGCCAGGGCACCTCCAGTTGCTAGGGCCCGGCGTCCTGTCTCCAGGGCACCTCCAGTTGCTAGGGCCGGGCGTCGTGTCGCCAGGGCACCTCCAGTTGCTAGCGCCGGGCGTCCTGTCGCCAGGGCACCTCCAGTTGCTAGGGCCCGGCGTCCTGTCTCCAGGGCACCTCCAGTTGCTAGAGCCGGGCGTCGTGTTGCCAGGGCACCTCCAGTTGCTAGGGCCCGGCGTCCTGTCTCCAGGGCACCTCCAGTTGCTAGGGCCGGGCGTCCTGTCGCCAGGGTTGGAAGGCTGGCGCCAGGGGGTGGGCCCCATTGCCAGGCACCAGGTCTCACTGCTGGGGAACCCCGGTGTTTTATTCTCATGACTGGGGAGCCCCCTGGAGGTCGCAGCGCCGGAGTGGCCTGCAGGTGCTGGATTCTGTCCTGTTGGGGGCCCCGGGTTCGAGTCCGCAAGCTGCTAAGGACGAGGGCCTTCATTAATTCCACAAACGTCACTGAGTGCCAACTCTCTGTCAAGCAGGAGGGTGGACAGCCCCCTGCCCGAGACGCTTACGTTTGGGGGGCGAGTCCACAGACGTGGAGCCAAATAAACGGGCAGCTGAGCCGGCTTGGGGGGCGCTGCGTCCCGGCCCCGGGCTTCGCTGCGCGCTCAACTGCGCCCCTCCCGTGTCTCCCGCGGCCGCCTCGTGGTGCTGACCCGCTCGCCAAGGTCCTGGAACCGGAGCGAGAGGCGCGGGGGCGGAAAACGACGCGGTGTCAGCGGGCGCACCCTAAGTAAGAGGCGAGGCGCGGGGGGCGCGGGGGCGCGGGGGCAGCCAGCTGGACAGCTCCTGCACAGGGAGAGGGTCGGGACAGCTCGAGCCCCGCCCCGCAGGCGTCGGGAGCAAGTTTATCAGGAGGAGGGGCGGTCACCGAGGCCCGGAGTGTTCCAGAAAAGCAGGGAGATCAGAGCGGAGGGCCCGCCGGGGGGCCTGGGGCCGGGACCCTCGTTCCCCGCCAGCCTCGTGTCCTCGGCGCAGGACGGGCCGGCGAGGGCTTGGGGCCGCGCTCGCCCCACGTGGACGCTGGGGGGGGGGGGGCGGCGGGAAGGAACAAGGCCTCCTTGTCCCCGAGCGCGTGAGGCTGAGTCAGGGGACTGGCCGCCGCTCCGAGGACAAAGGCGCGCTCCCTGGGGAGGGCAGCGCGGGGTGCAGCGGCGCCGCGAGCACCCGGCCTCCAGGGCGGGCCACGCCGCGGACGCAGCCCCGGGAGGCGCCTGCCCTGGCGGGTGGGGGCGCGGACAGGAAACCGGAGGCGTGGACAGGCCTCCGTGAGGCCAGCTCCGCAGGAGGCCCGGGCCCCGCCGCCCCGCGCCTGCGGGCAGCACCGATCCAGAACCATCGCAGCCGCCCCCTTGGCCCGAGCGCGCGGGGCCCCCTCCGCCTCCCACCGCAGGGTCAGGGGACCTCAGGGAACCCACTCGGGCCGCCCCCTCTGCCCGCAGCCTCCGTGGCTCCCACCTCCCGGGGGTAAACGCCCACGCCCCCGCGCCCCCACCTGCCTCGACCCCTGAGCACCCCGCTGCCCCGCTGGCTGCAGGAGGTTCGGCGGGACGCGCGTGGAAAGCCGCGGCACTGCCAGGCTCCACGCGCGGCCGTGCGCCCAGCAGATGCGTGCGCGGCCGCCGGAGGCGCGCGGGTGCGCGCAGCGCTGCTCGCACGGGGTCTTGCCGTCTCCGCACGACGCGGAATTCCCCGCCACGAGTGCCCCGCGGCTCCGCTCACCCCACCCGGCGGGCCTCGTGTCGCCCCGTCGGGGACCCCCTGGCCCGGCGCTTCCGTCCAGCGCGGGGGCGACGGGGGCGACGGGGGCAGTGGGGCGCCTCGGGCTCGAGGGTGCGCGCGGGGGCGCTTGAAGGTCAGGGACACGGGGGCGGCCTCGACGGGGCGTGCGCCCCAGGGGCGGAGAGCGCTGGGAAGGGGCTCCGGGGAGTCCTTCGGGTGCCAGGGGGCCCGGGCAGCTGAGAAGTGCGGCGGGGTCCCGGGTGCGCGGGGTCGCGCCGCCTGCGCTTCCCAGCGGAGGGCGGGGCGCGCCCCTGTCCCGCAGCACAGCCGACCCCCCTCCCGGGCCCCTCCCGGCCCCCGCCCCGCCCAGCTGTCGCCTCTGCCTCGGCCTGGTGGCCTGGTGCCGGACTCCTGACCCCGGACTCCTGACCCCATGGCATGAGGCCTTTAGGGGTGGGCCTGGGTCTCCGGGGACCGAGCCCCACAGGACAGTGGACGTGGAAGGAGAAGCCTGGAGCGGCCAGAGGCTGGAAGTCAGCTGACCTGAAGAGAAAAACCTGCCGGCCAAGGGGGAAAGCCAAGGTCAAGGGTCACCGGCCGCTGGCCCTAGACCACCACGGTTTTTGGGGAGAAAGCTTTGCTTTGTGGACACCTCAAATTTGGACTCCTCCTAGTCTCAAAACTATGAATCAATAAATCCCTGCTGTCAAGCCATCCCTCTGTTTCGTATTTGTTTTAATCACCAGGTAACTAAAACATCGTCCTTTTTCTGCCTAGCGAACTCCTATGCATCCTGCAAAGCCCACTTAGAAGCCCCTTCTGCAGGAAGGCTTTTCCAAGGCCCCTCCAGGGGAGACCTTGCCTCCCCCACGGGCTCTCCTAGCCCCTGTCCTTCCGTCTGTCCAGCCCCTGATCACACTGCTCTGTCCTTGAGGGCTGGGGTCTCCGTCTGAACCCCTCAGGGTTCCTAGAGTGCCCAGGCAGGGCCAGACACAGAGCAGGCTCTTAGTAAATGTGATTTCCTAGACCAGGTGGGGGCTTAGAGGAGGGGCCCAAGGGAGAGGGGGCCTGCCACTGCTCCTCCTCGAAGCAGCTTCCTGGGCTGGACGTGGGCGAGAGCAGCTGGGAAGGAGAACTGGGGACCCCCGAGGCTGCGAGGGGCTCGGGCGGACACCAGCCTCCAAGCCAGAGAGCATCGCCCAGCAGCCGGGCCTCCACTGACCCATGCGTCTGTCATCTTTCAGTAAACGATGAAAGGAAGGCGTGTGGTCCTTGCAAAAAAAAATCAAACAAGGACTGTTCATTTTTATCTAGAATTAAAAGGGAAAGGATTTACATCCTTTTTTGCCCCAAATCCCATCTTCCTCCCCAGAAGTAACCACTGTTAACAGTTGAGCGTGTATCTTTTAGATAGTCCTAAGTGGTTTTACCTAAACAACACATATATTATAAATAATGCAGTTTTATTTATTTAAAGATTTATTTATTCCTGCCCTCCTCGTTTGCACTCGCTGTCTACTCTTTCTGTCTATTTTTTTTTCCTTTTTAAAAAAAGATACATAGATCACACAAGATATTACATTAAAAAATACAGGAACAGGAAAAGGATGTGGCTCAAGAAATTGGGCTCCCATATAGGAGGTCCAGGATTCAATGCCCAGGGCTGCCTGGTGAGGGCGAGCTGCCTGTGTGTGAGCTGACCCATGCGGGAAAGCTGCCCCGCGCAGGAGTGCTGGCCGACACGGAGAGCTGGCACAGCAAGATGACACAACAAGAGACACAGAGGAGAGAAAATAAGAAGATGTAGCAGAACAGGGAGCTGAGGTGGCGCAAGAGAGTGATCGCCTCTCTCCCACTCTGGAAGGTCCCAGGATGGGTTCCTGGAGCCACTTAATGGGACTACAACAGACACAGAAGAACACACAGCGAATGGACACCGCCTACCATGTGGAGGGTCCCGGGTTCAAACCCCGGCCTCCTTGACCCGTGTGGAGCTGGCCCATGTGCAGTGTTGATGCGCGCAAGGAGTGCCCTGCCACGCAGGGGTGTCCCCCGTGTAGGGGAGCCCCACGTGCAAGGAGTGCACCCCGTAAGGAGAGCCGCCCAGCGCGAAAGAAAGCACAGCCTGTCCGGGAATGGCGCCGCCCACACGGAGAGCTGACACAGCAAGATGATGCAACAAAGAGACACAGGTTCCCGGTGCCACCTGACAATGCAAGAGGACACAAAAGAACACACAGTGAATGGACACAGAGAGCAGACAATGGGGGGAAGGGGATAGAAATAAATAAAATAAATCTTAAAAAAAATATATAGGTAGGAAGCCCCCCCACTCCTCCATCGACAAGCCCCCCATGGCGTGGCACATCCACGCATTTGGCGAGCGCCTTCCGGAGCACGGCGGCACCGCGCGGATGACAGCGCACATCTAGTCTACGCTGCGCTCCCCTCTGCTCTTGCTCTAAACGACCACCCTCCCACAGGGAGGGAGGAAGCGGCCCCCAGAGACCCTCCCCCCGGGGAACGTCGCCAACAAGCGGAGCGGCAGGACTCCCGAGCTGGACACCCTGGGCGCCACTGGGCTCCGCGCCCCGGGATCGCCTCTCAAGCCCCCACGTCCGGAGCTGAGCGCTTTCAGGCCCCCAGACCTGCCCCGACCACTCCCCACCCCAGCGAGCGCAGCCCCGTCCTTCCCAGGGGGGGGCCAAGGCCGCCTGAGTTCTCAGCCCCCGCCTCACGTCCGCGGGCTCCGACGCAGAGCAGGCGCGGGCCGCCCCCGCCGCCCCCCGGCCCCCCGGCACAGCCCGCGCTGCTTTCCCCCTTCCCGCCGCCAGAGGGCGCGCGCGAGCACCGCGGCCGCCCCTTCCCCGCGCCCCCAGGGCTCCCGCGTGCCCCGCGGCCCCCGCGCTCCCCCGCCCCCGCTGCAGCCCCGGGCCCCCTGGCTGCCGGCAACACGTGAGCGCACAGCAGGGAGCCAGCCTGGGCCTGCCCCCTCCTCGGGGGCTCGGGGGCGGCCTCCCCAAGGGTGCAGGTCAGCCGCCCTGCGCAGGGCCTCGGCCCGGCCCCCCCGCTTCTGGCATGCTCTTCTCCCAAAGTCCACCTGGCTCCCTCCCTCTCCCTCTTCAGTCTCCGCTGAATCCCACCTCTCAGCACAATGTATTCATTCATTCATTTACACCTCCCCCCCCATTGTTTGCGCTCGCTGTCCGCTCGTTGTCTGCTCTCTGGGTCTGCTCATCTTTTTGGGAGGCACTGGAACGGAACCCCGGACCTCCCATGTGGGAGGGAGGCGCCTAATCCCTTGAGCCACCTCTTGCTTGTGTCTGCTCGTTGTGTCTGTCTCCTTGTCGCGTCATCTCGTTGCATCAGCTTGCTGTCTTGCTCCTCTTCTTTAGGAGGCACGGGGAACTGAACCCAGGATCTCCCGTGTGGTAGGCGGGCGCCCAACTGCCCGAGCCACATCTGCTTCCCAGGGCAGCCTCTTCTGCCCCAGCCTGGCGTCTGCCCCCTCGTCTGACAGGATAAGCTCATTGGCGGCCGTTGGTGCCTCTTTTCTGTCCCCAGTTCCTTGTCTGTTTGTTCCCTGCTGCATCCCCACAGCCCCAAACGGGGCCTGGTATACAGTAGGTGCTCAATGAGTGCTTGCTGGGTGAATGGACGAGCACTTCCGGCCCAGGCTCCCAGAGCCGTGAGCTTGCTGTGTGACCTTGGACTTCGCCTCCCGTGCCTCGGTTTCCCCAGTTGGGAAACGGGGCCACCAGGCCCTCGTGTCGTGTCTGAGGCTCCCCGGGGCAGCTGTCCGACACCGGATCCGCCTGGGCCGTCGAGCCACCTGGCCGACGCTCAGCGCTGGCTCCGCTTCCAGGCCAGCGTCCGGCTGACCGGCCCGGCTGGGCCAGGCCCCAGGGCTCCCTGGCGGGGGACAAGGGGCCATCTGTGCGGCCGCGGGAGGGTGTGGAGAGGCAGGGCTCTGCCAGGGCACGGCCGGAGCCCGGGGCAGCGCAGGCAGCGGGCGCCGCAGCGGCGAGGACAGCAGCGGTGCCGAGTCCTGCGCTCCCGCAGCCCTGCGCCTGGACGCCATGGGGACCCTCAGCTGCGGCCCCGCCCCCCCGGCTGACCACAGCGAGCCTGGGCCGCCGGGGCACCCAGGGCTGATTCCCGAGACAGGCCTGAGGAAGGCCTGCCGGGCAGCTGCCCTGGAGAACGGTACGGGGGCCGCGGGCGGGGGCAGCCACAGGTGGGGGGCGTCCATGGGTGGGGGGTGTCCACGGGCAGGGGGTGTCCACGGGCGGGGGCAGCCACAGGTGGGAGTGTCCACGGGCAGAGGGCGTCCACGGGCGGGGGGCAGCCAAAGGTTGGGGCGTCCACGGGCGGGGGGTGTTCGTGGGCAGGGGGTCCTGCTGGCTCCTTGCCCCGGAAGGCGCCTCCCATCTCCACTTCCGCCCTGGCCGGGGCTTCTGGAATGTTCCGGGAGGGGGGCACGGGGGCCCTGGCCGCGTCCCTGCCCCGTTTTCCCCGAGCCTCTGGTCTGCCCCCGGGCAGGGCGTGGGTGCAGGTCTCTGCCGGCCCTTCCCGTGCCCGGTGGGGTCCGGGGGGCACGTTTGGCAGGCACGGCGGCCTCTGAGAAGCCGCGAGGAGGGACTCATGCTGACTGCCCAAGGGGACGCTGCCTGGGGGAGCTCAGCAGGCCCTTGCCGTGCCTCAGTTTCCCCACCCACAACAGAGGCTCGGGGCCAGCTCAGGGGCCCCTCCTGACCTTTCGCCACTGACATTCCTCTGGAGGCCCCTGACATACATGTGTGACAGCGAGGGCCTCAGTTTCCCCATCTGTGACAGCGTGTCCCAGGGCCTCAGTTTCCCCCACGACAGCACGTCCCTTGCCTCTGGGCCTCAGTTTCCCTGCCTGTGACATCATGCCCCTGAGTCTCAGTTTCCCTGTTTATGACAGCATGTCCCTTGCCTCAGTTTCCCTGCCTGTGACAGCGCATCCCTGTGCCTCAGTTTCCCTGCTGTGACACCACGTCCTGTGCCTCAGTTTCCCTGCTGTGACACCACGCCCTGTGCCTCAGTTTCCCTGCTGTGACACCACGCCCTGTGCCTCAGTTTCCCTGCTGTGACACCGTGCCCCTGTTCCTCAGTTTCCCTGCCTGTGACACCACGCCCTGTGCCTCAGTTTCCCTGCTGTGACACCGTGCCCCTGTTCCTCAGTTTCCCTGCCTGTGACACCATGTCCCTGTGCCTCAGTTTCCCCCCGTGACAGCACATCCCTTGCCCCCGGCCTCAGTTTCCCTGCCTGAGCCCCAAGGCGAGGCGGCCCCTGCCCTCTGTGACTCACACCTGGCTCACAATGCCTGTGTCACTCACTCTGCCCCCGCCCCGGCGGCAGGTGGGAGCTGGGGCGGGGGCTGGGGGCTGAGCCGGGGCTGCTCCCCCACTGCGCGGCGGCCAGCCTCGGGCCGTGACCCGGGGCCTCGGTCGCAGGCTCAGGGCCGGGCTTGTACGTCCTGCCGTCCACTGTGGGCTACGTCGACCACGACCGCACCAGGGTGGCTGGCCCCGCCTTCTCGCTGCCCAGGAGACCCAGCAGGGGTAAGGTGGGGGGCAGGCGGGCAGCGGGGGGCCGGGCCCGAGCCCCAACATCCCACCAGGTCTGCAGCACGGCGGGATGTGGGGAGCCGGGCTCGGGCAGCGCACGATAGCCTTGCTGTGTGACCTTGGGCCCGCTGCTGTCCCTCTCTGGGCCTGTTTCCTTGGTGGTAAGGGAACGGAGGGAGAAGCAGCGGCATGGGGCGGCTCAGACCGTGCGTGCCATCTGGCTTCGCAAACTCCTTGGCACTGGACACTGGGTGTTTCCTGGCCACTCCGAGCCTCGGTTTCTCCACTGGGAACACTCCTTATGGGAAGTGAGGAAGTGAGGGCTAAATGCCTTTAAAAGACGCCGAGGCGGTGCTGGTACACAGCAGGTGCTCAATACATGTGGCCCTTGAGAGGAGAGCCCAGTCTCCATTCCCCCTCTGGAAGGCCCTGAGCTCACTCAAGAGGCAGGGCGGCGGCCTCGGGTGGGGGCGGGGGGTCACGGGGAGGGGGCGTGGACCCTGCTGCAGAGGCTAAGAAAGGGGGCTCTAGCTCACGGGGCGGCTCGAAGGGTCAGCCCAGGTCACTGGACACATCCTGGGAGTCAAGCCCAGGAGGTTTCTGGTGGAGGGGCATGGACTCCAGGCTTTGCAGAATGCATAGGAGTTCGGTGGAGCCCACAGGAGAGGAGGGAACTCAGGAAGAGCCTGCAGTGTAGGCAGAGGCCTCGAGGGTGGCATGGCATGAGTCTGGGAGGCGTTTACGGATCAGGGCACGGTGCCAGGGCTGGGCAGGGGCCGGAGAAGAGGCCGGAAGGTGAGGGGCGGGCGAGGTTGAGAGTGCTTCCTGGGTCAACTCTGTGAGCCTCGGTTTCCACCCACGAACGACGAGGTAGTAACAGTGGCCCCATCGTGGGGGCTCCTGCGAGGCGAGAGAGAAGCGGGTGGTGCACAGTGTGGACACTGCAGGCCAGGAGAGAAGTGGGTCAGTGCACGCAGCGTGGACACTGCAGGCCGGCATAAAAGTGGGTCAGTGCACGCGGTGTGGACACTGCAGGCCGGGAGAGAAGGGGGTCAGCGCACACAGTGTGGACACTGCAGGCCGGGAGAGAAGGGGGTCAGTGCACATGAGTGTGGACACTGCAGGCTGGGAGAGAAGGGGGTCAGCGCACGCAGCGTGGACACTGCAGGCCGGGAGAGAAGGGGGTCAGTGCACGCGGCGTGGACACTGCAGGCCGGGAGAGAAGTGGGTCAGTGCATGCGGCGTGGACACTGCAGGCCGGGAGAGAAGGAGGTCAGCGCACACAGCGTGGACACTGCAGGCCGGGAGAGAAGGGGGTCAGTGCACACAGTGTGGACACTGCAGGCCGGGAGAGAAGTGGGTCAGTGCACACAGTGTGGACACTGCAGGCCAGGAGAGAAGTGGGTCAGTGCACGGGGCATGGACACTGCAGGCCGGGAGAGAAGGGGGTCAGGCCACACGACGTGGACACCACAGGTTGGGAGAGAAGGGGGTCAGTGCACACAGTGTGGACACTGCAGGCTGGGAATGAAGTAAGTCAGTGCACGCAGCATGGACACTGCAGGCCAGGAAGAGAAGTGGGTCAGTGGACACTCCAGCCCGGGAGAGAAGTGGGTCAGTGCACGCAGCGTGGACACTGCAGGCCAGGAGAGAAGGGGGTCAGTGCACATGAGTGTGGACACTGCAGGCCGGGAGAGAAGGGGGTCAGTGCATGCGGCGTGGACACTGCAGGCCGGGAGAGAAGGGGGTCAGTGCACACAGCGTGGACACTGCAGGCCAGGAGAGAAGCGGATAGTGCACACAGTGTGGACACTGCAAGCCGGGAGAGAAGGGGGTCAGGCCACACGACGTGGACACCACAGGTTGGGAGAGAAGGGGGTCAGTGCACACAGTGTGGACACTGCAGGCTGGGAATGAAGTAAGTCAGTGCACGCAGCATGGACACTGCAGGCCAGGAAGAGAAGTGGGTCAGTGGACACTCCAGCCCGGGAGAGAAGTGGGTCAGTGCACGCAGCGTGGACACTGCAGGCCAGGAGAGAAGGGGGTCAGTGCACATGAGTGTGGACACTGCAGGCCGGGAGAGAAGGGGGTCAGTGCATGCGGCGTGGACACTGCAGGCCGGGAGAGAAGGGGGTCAGTGCACACAGCGTGGACACTGCAGGCCAGGAGAGAAGCGGATAGTGCACACAGTGTGGACACTGCAAGCCGGGAGAGAAGGGGGTCAGGCCACACGACGTGGACACCACAGGTTGGGAGAGAAGGGGGTCAGTGCACACAGTGTGGACACTGCAGGCTGGGAATGAAGTAAGTCAGTGCACGCAGCATGGACACTGCAGGCCAGGAAGAGAAGTGGGTCAGTGGACACTCCAGCCCGGGAGAGAAGTGGGTAAGTGCACGCAGCGTGGACACTGCAGGCCGGGAGAGAAGGGGGTCAGTGCACATGAGCGTGGACACTGCAGGCCGGGAGAGAAGGGGGTCAGTGCACGCGGCGTGGACACTGCAGGCCGGGAGAGAAGGGGGTCAGTGCACATGAGTGTGGACACTGCAGGCCGGGAGAGAAGGGGGTCAGTGCACGCGGCATGGACACTGCAGGCCGGGAGGAGGTGCTCGCCTTCGGCAGTTGCCGGGGTCGGGGTGGCCCCGCGCGGCCACCCCCTCCGCGGCAAACCTGCCCTGTTTCCACGGGGCCGCAGAGGGCGGCGGTGCAGGGCGTCTCCCGCTGCGCCTTGTGCCCGGGGCCGCCCGCCTGCTCCCCGCGCAGCCTCCCCGGCTCCCCAGCGCCGGGACACCGAGGCTGGGGCTCTGCGAGGGGCCGGCTCTCCAGCCCCCGCCCGCTTGCCCACGGCCCAGCCCCCGCTTCCCACAGAGCTCCAGCAAACCGGGGGGCAGCACCCGCCTTGACCGCGGGAGCCGGCGCCCGAGCCCCCAGCCAGGGGAGGCCTGGCCCCGCTCTGCGCCACGCGGCGCCGGGGCCCATGGGGGCGGGGGCCCGGGGGTCCGGGGGTGGGCCCCGCCCTCCCGCCCGCTTCTTCCCCAGAGCCTCCTCAGGACGCCAGCCCCGGGCCTGTCTACTTCCTGGACCCGAAAGTGACCCGCTTTGGCCGCAGCTGCACCCCCGCCTACTCCATGCAGGGCCGCGGCCGGTGCCGGGGTGAGTAGCTGCACTGGCCGCCTGCGCCCACCCCGCCCGCGCAGGGTCTCGGGCTCTGCCGGCTCCCACCCCAGGGGCCCTGGAACGTCAGTGTCCTTGAAAGGGGCTACAGACTCAGATGCCCACGGGGGTCCCGAGAGAACCCGAATGAGTGGGGGGCGGCCAAGGACGACCCCATGTGCACACGTGGTGCTGCACGGCCGCTGGGGCCCGTCCTCGGCGACGGGAGACAGCAGGGCACGGCGGGGCTTGTGGCGAGCTCAGAAGGCCCCTCCGAGGCACCAGAGGGCTCGTCTCACCGCCCGCGCCTGACGGACGGCCTGGTCCACGCACCTACCCTCTCCTCTGGCCTATCGCCACCTTCTCGCCCATCGCCCACCGAAACGTCCATCCGTTCGTCTCTCTATTCACAACTGCACCCACTTCCCACCTGTCCATCTATGACCCACCCACCCATGCTCGTTCGTCCTTCCAGCAACCGATCCACCCATTGACCCCTTTACCCATCCACCATGGACCCACCCACCCCATCCACCCACTCATCCACCCACCACCACCCACCCATCAACCCACCCCCGCCCATCTACACAATTCCCCATCCACCAACCAACCCACCCCATCCACCCATCCATCCCTCTCTCTGTCCGTCCATCCACCCACCCATCTATCTACTCCCCAATCCATCAACCCACCCCCCACCCATCTATACAATTCCCCATCCACCCCACCCACCTACACACCGGTCCATATATCCGTCTGTCCATCCATCCATCCATCCACCCATCCACCCATCCACCCAACCACCCAACCACCCACCCATTCGTCCACCTGCCAATCCAGCCACCATCCACCCACCTACACACTGGCCCGTCTATCCACCCATCTATCGTCTGTCCATCTATCCATCCACCCATCAAACCACCCACCCATCCACCCATCTGTCCATCTGTCTGCTCGTCCATCCATCAACCCACTCCCCATCCACCCATCCATCCCTCCGTCCATCCATCCATCCATCCACCCACCCACCCATCTACTCCCCCATCCATCCACCTACCTACACACTAGTCCATATATCTGTCCGTCCACCCATCTCTCCGTCTGTCCATCCATCCATCCATTAACCCACCCACCACCAACACACCGGTCCATCTATCCATCCACCCATCTGTCCATCCCTCCATCTGCTCGTCCATCCATCCATCAACTCACCCATCCATCCACCCACCCATCTATCTACTCCCCCATCCATCCAGCCACCCCCACCTATGTATACAATTCCCCATCCATCCACCCACCTACACACCGGTCCATATATCCATCTTTCCATTCATCCATCCACCCATCCATCCATCCATCCATCAACCTACCCACCCACCCACCCATCCATCCATCCATCCGTCTGCTTGTTCATCCATCCACCCATCCATCCTTCCATCCATCCATCAACCTACCCACCCGCCCATCCATCTGTCTGCTTGTTCATCCATCCACCCATCCACCTATCCCTCCATCCCTCTACCCACCCATCCACCTGTCCACCCATCCCTCCATCCATCCATTCCTCTGTCTGATCCCTGCCTCCATCCACCCATCCACCCGTCCCTCCATCCATCCATCCATCACCCATCTGCCCGTCCTCCCGTTCTCTCACCCACCCCGCCGTGCACTCAGCACAGAAACGGCCTGCTGGGGTCGGAGGTCAGCCACGCCCGCGCTTTCCGTGAGCCCAGAGGGCGGCGGCGTCCGTCGCAGGGCGGCCCCTCAGCCTCTGCCTGGTCGTGTCCCGGGGAGGGGCGACGTGGGGCGGGAGTCCCGGCTCTTCCCCGGGGTGGGGGGAGGGGAGGAGCGGCTTCGGGCTGTCCCGAGGTGGGTGGGGGCGGGAGAGCGAGGGCCCGAGGCTGGACAGGGCTGGGCGGGCGAGGACCGTCCACCCTCCTGCCCCATGCCCGCAGGTCTGGAGGTGACGCCGGGGCCTGGCGCCTACAGCCCGGAGAAGGCGCCCCCCGTGCGCCAGCGGACGCCCCCCGCCTTCAGCCTGGGCCCCCGGCCCCGCCCGCAGCCCCCCGACACCTCGGGGCCCGCGCCCAACGCCTACACCCTGCCGCCGCTCTGGGGGTCCCAGCTCTTCACCAAGCCCAGCAGCCCCAGCTACACGGTGGGGGGCCGCGCGCCCCCTGCCCGCCCCCCGCAGGACCCCGCCGAGATGCCCGGCCCCGGCCAGTACGAGAGCCCGGACCCCAACGCCTACCGGCGGCGCCGGCCCGCCTTCTCCATGCTGGGCCGGCCCCGCCCGCCGCGCCCCCTGGACGGGACCCCCGGCCCGGGCGCCCACAGCCCGGAGGGGGTCACCGTGACCAGGGTGCGCGCCCCCGCCTACAGCATGGGCGCCCGCCCCTCCAGGCGCGCCACCGCTGCGCCCTGACTGCGAGGGCCCGGCCCGCAGCCCCCCCCTCCGCCCAGCCCCGGGGGCCGTGACCCCGGCGCCCGAGAGCCCCTTCCCGCGCCCCAGTTCCTTCTCTCAGGCCTCTCCCGGGCGCGCCAGGCGGGAGAGGGAGCCCGGTCCCGCGCTGGCCGCGCGGCTTCCTGTCACCTGGCTCTCGACCTCGTCCCCGGTCCCCGCACAGCTCCGGTTTCGGCCGCGCGGGGCTCGTCCTGCTTCTCGCAGAGGCGCGGCCGCCCGTGCGGTCCTTCTGGCCACCCTCCAGAGGCCCCGACAATAAACCCGTCCTTGGCACCCAGCGCACCGCGCATGCTGACTGCACGGGAAGGAGACAGGGCGCTGCGCTCCAGAACCAGGCCCGGCGCTGTGGCCCAGGGGGGTCTGGAGAGCGCCTGAGGGGGGACCCGGGGCGCAGGAGGCCTCCTGGATTTTGAAGGATGTATAGGAGTTGGTCTGTTCTAAGAGCTGCATTGAGCTGTTGATGAAGAGGTGGGTGGTGTTTCCAGGGGCAACAGAGCTGCCCGGAGATGGGACACTTGTCCGAGGGCATGCTGGGAGGCACCTACCGCGGGACTCGACCCCAAGTCCGGCGGACCCCAGGATTTGGGACGGAGCCTGCGCTCTTCCCAGCCACCACACTGCACTGACCAGGGACGAGAAGGAAACACGAAGGCTGGCGGCCTGTCCCTGAGCCTCTGTGTGCCGGGGAGGGGTCACCCAATGAGACCCTCACCCAGTGAGACCCTCACCCAGGGGCTGGGAGGGACAGAGGCTGCGGGGGGGGCCTCCCTGGAGGAGGTGGCGCTGGAGGGACCTGAGGCAGCTGTCAGACAGACCGACACCCCGACCCTGTATACATACTCGCAGGCATGCCGCGGGCCCGTTACACACGTACATACCCCCGGATCCATCATACACATCCCGGATCTGTTACACACGTTATACACACCCCGGATCTGTTACACACGTCATACACATCCCGGATCTGTTACACACGCACACCCTGGACCCCTTACACACGCACACACACTCCCTAGGCCTGTTAGACACACCCTGGATCTGCGACACATGCACACAAACACCCCTGGATCCCTTACACACGCACACATACCCTGGATCCGTCACACACGCACACTCCCCTGGACCCCTCACACACATACACACACCAGGACCTGCTGCAAACCTCTCCTGAATCAGTCACACACGCACACACACCCCTGGATCTGTTATACACACCCTGGATCCATCACACACGCACACACCCCTACACCTGTCACACGCACACTCCTGGACCCCTGACACCCCCACCCCCACCCCCGACTGCCGCTCCCCTAACTGAACACGCGTGGGCCCGCGCCTCGCCTCCCAGCCCCCGCAGGGGCTCCGGCCCGCCCGGCCTGGGCTCCCCCGCGGCATCGACCCGCGCTCCGCCCGGCGCCGCCCTCCCTTTGTTCCCGGCAGCCAGCCCTGCCTGGAGGGGGAGGGGTCCGCGGGGACCGGGGGCGGCGCCCGCTCCTGTGGGGGGGAGCCACCGGGAGGGCGGGGGGGGGGGGGGGCGCTGAGGCCCAGGGGTTCAGGGAGCTGCGGTGGGCCAGGGTCCCCGGAAACGGAGCGCCGGGCCTCGGGCGACCCCCGCCCCAGCTCGCTTCTCGGGCCTCAGCCTGGAAACAGGCCCCGGCGGGGCGGCCGGAGGGTCCGGGCTTAGCCTGGCCTCGGCGGTGACTCGGCACGCCCGCCCCCGGGCCTCAGTTTCCCCTTCAGGAAATGAAACGGGGCTCGCTCTCCTGGTATTGTAGGCTGGAAGAAGGGGGCAGGGGCGGCCGCGAGGGTCTGGCCTTCTCCTCTGCTGACCCGCGCCTTCGCCCCCGCCCAGGCCTCAGTTTCTCCATCAGCCCAAGGGGGAGGACGGAGAGGGTGTCCAAGCCTCCCAGCCCTGCCCTACAGAACCCGGGCGGCGGGCGGGGGGCGGCGGGCGGGTCTTGGGTTCGAGCGTCGCTCCCTTCCCGGCTGCCGGATCGCGGCCAGCGCGGTGCCGCCGGCGGGCCTCAGTTTCCCCAGCCGCCGCGGAGCGGAGGGCCGGGGTCCCAGGGGCGCAGCCCCCCGCGGCTGCGCGCTGGGCTGGGCGATGACATCACCGGGCCGGGGCGGGGAGGCGGCGGGCGCGAGCGGGCGGCTGGTCGGCGGGCAGCGCCGGGTCCGGTCGGTCGGCGGCCGCGGCCATGACGCAGGGTCCGGGCGGGCGCGCGCCCCCGGCGCCCCCCGCGCCCCCCGAGCCCGAGGCGCCCACCACCTTCTGCGCGCTGCTGCCGCGCATGCCGCAGTGGAAGTTCGCCGCCCCCGCCGGCTTCCTGGGCCGCGGGCCGGCGGCGGCGGCGCGGGAGCCGGCGGGGGCCGCGGGGGGCGCCGACCCCCAGCCCGAGCCGGCGGGGGCGGGGGGCGTCCCCGCGCTGGCGGCCGCCGTCCTGGGCGCCTGCGAGCCGCGCTGCGCCGCGCCCTGCCCCCTGCCCGCGCTCAGCCGCTGCCGGGCCGCGGGGGCGCGGGGGGCCGCGGGGCGCGCGGGGGGCGGCCGGGCCCCCCGACGCCGCCGCGGACGAGTGGGCGCGCAAGGACAGCTTCATCCACAAGCCGGCGCACGGCTGGCTGCACCCCGACGCCAAGGTCCTGGGGCCCGGGGTCTCCTACATCGTGCGGGTGAGTGCGCCGCCCGGCGCCGCGCCCCCGCCCGCGCCCACCCGCCACCCGCGGGCCGGGGCGCCCCTCCCTCCGCGCCCCCCAGACTCCGAAGCCGGGGCTCCCCTCTTCACCCGCCCCCCCGCCTCTCCCCACCGCCCGGGACCCCCACCTCCAGCCGGCGCTCCGCGGCCGCCCCCACCCGCAGAGGCTCCGGGCCCGGGTTCCCACGGCGTCACGTGGGGAGGGGCGGGGAGAGGCGGCAGGTGGGAGGGGGGCACGCATGCGCAGGTGCAGCACGCCGCCCCCACTCTGGCTGTGGGGGGGAGCCCGGATCCCGGACCCCCGGACCTGCTGCCTGAGGGGGGACGCAGAGGGACGGTGCTTTTTAGAAACCCCCTCGTCTTTCTCGCTGAGCCTTTTCACCCCCGCGAAGCTGGAGGAAGGACGGCCTGGGCCCCCCTGGGCCCCCCTGGGGATAAACGGGTCTGAGGCCGCGCCCTCCACTCCCAGCCCGGCCCGCCCCTTCGGGCGCCGTGTCCATCGGGCTGCCCCCCCCCCCCCCGTCCCCGGGGCGCTGTGTCCAGCCCAAAGGGACCGAGGGCCGCCCCCTCGCACCCTTTGTGGTTGGGGCTGGTTGTGGGGTGCTCGGTTATGTCTCTAGAAGGACCCTCGCCCTGACCCCTGACCTGTGCCCGACAACGTGGTCAGCTGAGTGCCAAGAGCCTCCTCGGGTGGCCTCTGACCCCCAGGCCACCTACGGCAACCCGGGACCCCCCTACCCAGCCTAGGGCAGCCCAGGAACCCCCTGGCCTAGGACAGCCCAGGATCCCCCCTCCCCCGGCCTAGGACAGCCCGGGACCCCACCCCTCCTAGGACAGCCCAGGACCCCACCCCTCCTAGGACGGCCCGGAACCCCACCTCTCCTAGGGCGGCCGGGGACCCCCACCCCTCCTAGGACAGCCCAGGACCCCACCCGGCCTAGGACAGCCCGGGACCCCCACCCCTCCTAGGACAGCCCAGGACCCCCACCCTGCCTAGGGCGGCCCGGGGCACCCGCTCACCGGGGCACTGTTAGAAATGTGGAGTGTGGCCCCTGTGCGCGTGGTGGACGTGCCGCTGTGGACGCCCGCGCCGGTGTAGCTTGACCCTCGCCCTTCCCTCCGCCTGGCAGCTGGCCCCCAGGCTTGCCCAAACGTCCCTGAGAATGATCCGCAGGAGGCGCGCTCTGGCGGGGGGGCTTCGCGGGCACAGCCTGCGGATCCGCAGGGGCGGGCGTCAGGGCGCGGCTGGTTCCAGAATCGTGACGTGCCCCTCCACGTGGCGAGTGGCCGATGTGTGCCCACCCGGCCTGGCGCAGGTGACGCCGCGAGCACAGAGGCGCTGGACGTGCCCTCGTTTGGAGACGGGCTTTGCAGACGCGACTCACCGAGATGTGGCCGTGCTGGGGTGCGGTGGCCCCAAAACCAACAACCCCGGGAAGCCGGTGCGGCGGCCACGCGCGGGCCGAGGCCCCCCAGGCTGGAGGGGGGCTCCAGGAGGGGAGGGGGCAGGGTCCCTGCCCTGCGGGTGTGGGGCTTCCGGCCTCCAGAGCTGGAGAGCCTGTTTGCTGCGACGTCAGACCTGGGGAAATAATCCCGGGGACAGCGAGTAAACCAGAGAACAAATACACAGGAAAACAGCGGCTACTGGTGAGCGCTTTGCGAAAATTAAAGCCGGGTGACCTCAGTCCTTTAGCCGAGGCGGGCGAAGGGCTGCTTCGGGAGGCCCCAGACGGTGGGTGACGGCGGGAAGAGCGTTCAGGCACAGCAGGTGCAAGGGCCCTGGGGCAGGGAGCCAGCTGGGGTGTGTCCCTAGAGGGGCGGAGCATCGAGAGCCACGGTCGGAGGATTGCGTGGCAGTGCCTTGGAAGACAGGCCTTCCTCTCCAGTCTGTGCTGGGCAGCCTTGACAGGGCCAGCCCGTCTGCTGCGCTGGGCTGGCGCGAAGGCCGGGGACCTGCTGGCGCGTCGGGGCCGATGGCGCCGCTGGACCTCTGCGCCCGTCACGTGCAGGCGGCCGAGGCTGCCCCGCCGCGCGGCGTCTGGCTCCCGGCGTTAGCGCTGCGGAGAGCGAGCTGCAGCCTGGAGTTTCAGAGGGACCTCTCGGGCCGGTGGAGGTGGACCTGTGGCACAGGCTGAGGACAGAGGACGGCGCCCGGGCCGGCAGGGCATGGAGCCGCGGGACGGGCAGGCCGGGGGGCCCTGGACCCCGCTGGCTGCAGCGGGAGGGCCGTGGAGTTCCGACACGTCCCCGGAGCGCGGGTGCCGCGAGGGTGCTTTCCAGGGACGAGGCCCATGGACCAGTGGGAACCAGGTCTGCACGCGGGGACGCCACCCCGTCCTGCGGGTGGGGAAACCGCGGCGCCGAGCACCCGCAGCGATTGCCTCTGTGTGGCTGGCTGGGTCTCGGCGCCCCGGGGACACGCACGTGCCAGGATCCCCGGAACCTTCCGTGGTGAAGGGACTCTGCAGTTTTGGGGTCCGTTGGGAACCCGGAGGCGGAGCGGCGACTGCGTTCCCCGGAGCCCAGCGTCACCGCGTCGTCCTCGGAGAGGAGGCGGGAGGTCAGGGCCTGAGGAGACGCCCCGGGGGCTTCGCGGACGGAGGGGGCCGCGGCCCCGAGCTGGAAAAGCGGGAGCGGTGCTGCCCGGGCCCCGGAGGGGCCGCCTCGGGACCTGCCTGCCCCGGGGGCCGTCTGGAGAGGCAGGCGTTGCGCGAGCTGCTCCGGCAGCCAGAGCGGCCCACGAGACCGCGTGGACTGCCCACGAAATCCGCGACGGTCCCCGTTTACGAGGTTTCCACCGCTTCGTAGACGGACGCTGAGCCCTGCAAGGTCAGGGGACTGCCGGAAACCCGTGCGCTCAGCGGTTGTGGCCCCTGGGGGCCTTTTGCCGCCAGTTTCCTAAAACCTGACTCGGAGAGGCTGAGCACGGAGAGAACACCCGCACCTCGTGTGCGGAGCGGCCAGACACGGTGTTTTTTTTTTTAAGGATTTTGTTTTTTGTTTATTTCTCTCCCCTTCCCCCCCCCACCCCCGTTGTCTGCTCTCTGTGTCCATTTGCTATGTGTTCTTTGCCCACTTGTATTCTTGTCAGTGGCACGGGGAATCAGTGTTTCTTTTTGTTGCGTCATCGTGCTGTGTCAGCTCTCCGTGTGGGCGGCGCCACTCCTGGGCAGGCTGCACTTTCTTTGGCGCTGGGCGGCTCTCCTTACGGGGCGCACTCCTTGCGCAAAAGAAAGTGCAGCCTGCCCAGGAGTGGCGCCGCCCACACGGAGAGCTGACACAGCAAGATGACACAACAAAGACACAGATTCCCGGTGCCACAGGATAATGCAAGCGGACACAGAAGAACACGCAGCAAAGGGACACGGAGAGCAGACAACGGGCGGGGGTGAAGGAGAGAGAAATAAAATAAACAAACAACACTGGGCTCTGTTGGTAGAGGCGGCGCTCGCGCCGCGCGGGGACCAGGATTTGAAGTGAGGCCGTGGCGCCCTTGCTCCCGCCTCCGTGTTGCCGTCCGGACTCCGCCTGACAATTCCGTGATGGAAGCGCCTCCTCCCGGGCCCCCGTGGTCCGCCTCTCATCGTAGTTTTTAAAATGTGTGCCTTCCTGCTCACGACAGCAGCAGCCGCCCGCCCAGGAGAAGCCCGCCGCCCAGCTGGGGGATGGAGCACAAACCTGCGTGCCCGTCGGTAAGGCGACTGGGGTGGCCGCTGGCTCAGGCTCTCCCGGGGGCGGCTCTTACCCGCTGGCCGGGGCGCTGGGGGAGGCTGAGGTGGGTTTTCTCCACGACACAGCGTTTCCCTGGAAAGCAAGGCCGTTACGGTGTGGCCCGAGGTAGGGGGCCAGGGTGGGTTGACTCGGTGGCCAGTGTCTCTGAAGACCCGACATCTTCCTCGGCACGTTGGCTCAGCTCCCCTCGTGGTCACAAAATGGCAGCCGCGTCACCGGGTGTCACGTGTGGACCCGACAACATCCACTGGAAAAAGAGAAGACCCTTCCTTCCTTGGCTCTCCTTTTAAGAGAGAGGGACCCTTTCTCAGAGGCCCTCTAACGTCCTTCTCTCCACGTCCCCTGGCCTGAAATGGCCAGCTGCCCTCATTCGGGAGAAGGCGGCGTACCGTATTGGCTTAAACCAGCATCGTCAGCAGCGTCGGGAACGTGTCGGAAATGCAGGTTCTCAGGCCCTCTCCCAGGCCCGCGGAATCAGAGACCGTGGGTCAGGTCCCTGCCTGCTGTGCTCTCCAAGCCTGGGGCGTCTCCAGCTTGTCCCGTGGGACTCGCCGCTCCTTAGGGGATTCTGACTCGACACTCCTGAAATGGCTGGACGCATAAAATCTACCTGCACACGCATCTCTCCCCCAAATCAAAACGATGCCCCAGGGAAGCGGATGTGGCTCAAGCAGTTGGGCGCCCGCCTACCACACGGGAGGCCCCGGGTTCGTGTCTCCGCGCCTCCTAAAGGAGACGAGCAGACGCCGCCCCCGCCGCATGGACGTTGCTCGGGCCGTCGGGCGCCCCTCTCGTGGGAGGTCCCGGGTTTGGTTCCTGGTGCCTCCTGGAGAAGGCGAGCCAACAGTGAGCAGAGACGAGAGAACTGTCTGGGGGAGGGAGGAATAGATAAAGAAGAAAAAAAATGATGCCCCAACCGTGATAAGGACAGACGGAAAGTGACAGAAAACCCGTAATAACGTCCCCGAACTCCAACACGTAAAGACAAGGCCTCCGTGTACCAAGGCTGCAGCTCAGACCCACCGCTGGAATTTTCCGAAACCGCGGACAGCCCTTGCTGAAGTCTGAGCGACGCGAAATGAAAGCTGTCAGTTTGCACGGCGGTTTCTTGAGGTTCAAGGTGCACCCGCTACCCCACGCCCGATGCCCCGTGTTGTGGGGAAAATCGAGGCTCGGATGGTCACAAGCGGCTCTGACACCCATGAGCGGCCTGTCGGGGGTCCCGAAGTCCAGGGGGATGTGGGGCTGTTTGGCGCCGTGGGAGACCCCCAGTCCTCCGGCCGCTGGCAGCGCCCACGGCTCCCGAGGTGCCCCTCGGCCGCGAGGATCGGCGGCGGGGAGGACACCTGCGGAATTTCCAGCCGTCGGCGGAGAGCGCGGGTGGTTGAGTCAGCCAGCTACAGGGTGTCAAAAAATTTTGAAAGATTTAAAACGTAGAGAAAATGCATAAGAATAGTACCTACGGTTTCTGCAGATTTGAAATTGTCACAATAAGAAGTTACCCAAAAAAGACTCCTACGAAGAGTTCCCACGCGTCCTTTGCTTAGATCCCCTGTGGACGTCGTGCCGCATTTACTTAGCTAGCTGCATGTGTGCGTCTGCGTGTGCACGTTGTTACTGATATTTTTAGGAGGCATGTGGGAAGCAGGCGCTCAACTGCTCCCCTGTGGATTTTTAAAAAATAAGTAATTACTTTTTAAAAATTTATTTCTCTCCCTTTCCACCCCTCAACACCCCCGTTGTCTGCTCTCTGTGTCCATTCGCTGTGTGTTCCTCTGTGACCGCTGCTGTCCTTATCAGCGGCACCGAGAATCTGTGTCCCCTTTTGTTGTGTCATCTTGCTGTGTCAGCTCTCCGTGTGTGCGGCACCATTCCTGGGCAGGCTGTGCTTTTTTCACGTGGGGCGGCTCTCCTTACGGGGCGCACTCCTTGCGTGTGGGGCTCCCCTACGCGGGGGACACCCCTGCGTGGCAAGGCACTCCTTGCGCGCATCAGCACTGCCCATGGGCCAGCTCCACACGGGTCAAGGAGGCCCATTTTTTTTTTTTAATTAATTAATTTATTTCTCTCCACTCCCCACCCAATCCCACCCCACCCAGTTCTCTGTTCTCTGGGTCTATTTGCTGTGTCTTCTTTGTCCGCTTCTGTTGTTGTCAGCACAGGAATCTGTGTCTGTTTGTTGCATCATTTTGTTGCATCAGCTCTCTGTGTGTGCAGCACCATTCCTGGGCAGGCTGCACTGTCTTTCGCGCTGGGCTGCTCTCCTTACGGGGTGCACTCTTTGCGCGTGGGGCTCCCCTGAGCGGGGGACACCCTGCATGGCAGGGCACTCCTTGCGCGCATCAGCACTGCGCATGGGCCAGCTGCACACGGGTCAGGAGGCCCGGGGTTTGAACCCTGGACCTCCCAGGTGGTAGACGGACGCCCTAACCACTGGGCCATGTCTGCTTCCCTGTATATATCTATCTTTGATTGCACAAGTGCTCCCAACGGCGCAGGGGGTGCTGGGAGCCGCCCGTGCCCCGCGCCCTCCTGGCCTGGAGCCGCCCGCTGCCCCCTCGCCTGCTGTGCGCCCCGTGCGCGCAGCGCTCTCTGATGCGGGCCTGTGCTCTACCAGGCAGGACCTGGAGGGACAGGGCGAGCCGTGCGCATCGCGGCGGGCGGGGGTCTTGGCACGCCGAGAGGCGTCTCCCGCTACGACCCAGCACCTCCCAGCCGGGGGCCGAAAACGCCGGGACGACGTTGCGCCTTTCCACCGCGCATCCACGGGGGCCGAGCGAGACGCCGCTAGGCGTGGGGAGGACGGGAGGACGGGCGTCCAAGCGTCCGAGAGTGGTGTCCTGCGGCCGAGGGTGGGGTCCGGCCCTCTGCCCTCGGAGTTGTGGGACCCCAGGAGGGCGCCGACACCCCGTGCGTGTCGCATGTCTTGGCTGGAGCCCCCGGGTGGGGGCCCTCGTTTCTGGAGGGAGCTGACTCGGTTTTGGTCTCACAGACGTAGGACAGAGCGCACCAGGGAGCGCCAGGGGTCCCTGGACTCCGCACGCGGGTTTGTCCGCCCCGGGAACCTGCCCAGGTGGAGCCGTGAACGGTGCCAGCCCCCCCAGGCCCCCCAGTTCCCCAGCCACTCCCCCCCAGCCCCCCTTGCCAGCTCCCCCAGTCCCCCAGCCCCTCCCCCCACCAGCCCCATCAGCTCCTCCTTGCCAGCCCCTCCCCCAGCCAGCCCCCCGCCTGCTCCCCACCAGCCCCCCTTTACCACCCTGCCAGCCCCTCCCCCTGCCAGCCCCCCACCAGCCTCCTTGCCAGCCCCTCCCCCCCACCCCCAGCCCCTCCCACCTGCCAGCCCCCCTTGCCAGCCCCCCCCGCCCCCACCAGCCCCCTTGCCAGCCCCTCCCCCTGCCAGCCCCCCGCCTGCTCCCCACCAGCCCCCCTTTGCCACCCCGCCAGCCCCTCCCCCCTGCCCCCAGCCCCTCCCACCCGCCAGCCCCCCTTGCCAGCCCCTCCCCCTGCCAGCCCCCTTTCCAGACCCCCCTTTTGCCAGTCCCCCCTTGCCAGCCCCCCCGGCCCCCACCAGCCTCCTTGCCAGCCCCTCCCCCTCTGCCTGTCCCCCTTGCCGGCCCCCCGCATTACCCAGCGCTACCCCCAGACCCTTTGCTCTTTGGCTGCCATCGCTGCGACTTGGTTTCATCTTTTTTTTCCTTTCCTTTTTCTGCTTTTCGAATGTGCAATTCCGTGGTGCTTCATCTGCTCTTGAACTTCATTTTGGGGGAGAGATTTGAGACTGTGTAAATATCCGCTTCCCAGTAGACTGCCCCTCAACCATCTCAGCAGAAATTGCGGACTCCCGCCTGGATGCTCTGATAGTCACGGGCATTTTGCGAGAGCCTCAAACCTGGGCTGCTGGAGCGAATGCCGTGTCCTCTCTCGGTTTTAAATTAAGACGCACTCCCCGTGCTGTCACATGGTTTAGTGGCTTTGGGTGCGTCCCCCGCGCTGTGCAGCCATCGCGCTCAATTCTAGAACATTCTCCTCCCCCAGCCCTGGCAGCCCGGAATCACCTCGCGATTTGCCTCTTCTGGGCAAATCTGTGTCTTGGATCCATCAGGTTCGATCCTGAGTCTGGGTGCGGTGGAGGCTGGTGTGCCAAAGGGGAGCCGGGCCACGGCGGGGGCGGGGAGCAGGTCCTCAGGGGGCCGCGGGGGCTGCCGGGCTCAGCCCGTGGCGCAGGGCCACGCTTTGTCGGGGTGCGGGCGGGGTCAGCGGCTTCCCCTCCCTGGGGCTGAGGAGGCGTGGTTCAAAGCCAGCGGGCGGGCCGGACAGGCACGGGGTCCGAGGGGGCGCGAGCTCTCCACCGGGGCCGGCCTGGGCTCGGGGAGGGCGGGCGCAGGGCTGGGGGCTGGGGGGCCAGCGGGGGCAGCGGCTCGGGGAGGGCGGCCAGCAGCGCGCTTGCAGGGCAGCACGTGAGTGGACCCCTCGTTGACCCGGCCTGGCCTCGGGGCCACCAGGCCGCATGGGGGCCGGACAGCGTCCTTTCTCACGGCTCGGTGATATCCCGGCCACCCGCCTCAGGTGATGGACCTTGAGAATGAGGCTCTGCTGATACCTGGAGCTGATCAAGGAGAAACACAGAGGGAAGCAGACTTGGCTCAGTGGTTAGGGCGTCCGCCTGCCACACGGGAGGTCCAGCGTTCAAACCCGGGCCTCCTTGACCCGTGTGGAGCTGGCCCATGTGCAGTGCTGATGCGTGCAAGGAGTACCCTGCCACACAGGGGTGTCCCCCACGTAGGGGAGCCCCACGCGCAAGGAGTGCGCCCCGTAAGGAGAGCCGCCCAGCGCGAAAGAAAGTGCAGCCTGCCCAGGAATGGCGCCACCCACACGGAGAGCTGACACAGCAAGATGACGCAACAAAGAGAAACACAGATTCCCATGCCATTGGCAAGGATACAAGTGGACACAGAACACACAGTGAATGGACACAGAGAGCAGACAACAGGGGCGGGTGGTGGGGGGAGAGAAATAAATAAAAAATAAACCTTTACAAAAAAACAAAAAAAGAAGAAAAATAGAAAGTAAATGCCACAGGTGGGCGCGGGCCAGAGCGGAATTGGCGGTGCAGGCGGCTCGTCCACCGGCTCATCCTGAGCTCAGTCAAGTGCCCTCTGCTCTGGCTCCCCCGCCCCCGTGTCGTCCTGGGTGGGCGCTGGGTTGCGCCTTCTCTCTGGGAATCAGGCTCCGCCCTGCACAGGACAAGTGGCTGCGCCACTCTCGCCCCACCCCCGCGGCTCTCCCCCCGCCTGCGCGGCTCTCCCGCCGCGTGTCCTGGGCTGCTGGACGCGGTCGCCATGCGCTGGGCGGCTGCACCCGGGAGCTGCCCTCCGCGTCCAGAGGCCTGAGAGCGGGGTCTGCAGGGGGCTCCTCCAGGGGCTCCACCCCCCCGTCTTCCTCGTTACCTCTGCGGAGACCCTTCCCAAGCGAGGCCGCCGGGGCCGTGGGGCTCAGGCCGTGGACCATTGTTCTGGTGTTCACTGCCGAGCCTTTGGGGAGTCTGTCCTTCGGGGTCGGAGGTCACCGTCACTGCATGAGTTTGACTTCTGACTTTTGTTCTGTCTTCTATTTGAAAATAAAGATCCAGTTTGTTGCCAACGTCAGGGGATTTCACACAAAAGCCCTGGATTTCTGGTCTGTCCCCAGTGGGCACCCCCAGTTCGCCCCAGGCCCCACTGCTCCCTGCAGTCCCGCCTCCGGCCCCGCCCCCCACAGGCTGTGTGGCTTTCAGCAGCCGCTGCACTTTTGGGGGGTGAGGCGGGGGTGCGCGGCGGGCTGCTCGCAGGTGCCCGGGATGCGGCACAGGGCGTCTGCCCTGGCCCTCGCCTCGGCCATTCGACTTCCTCCCCTGCCTGGCCCGTAGCCGCTGGTGCTCGTCCGTCCCTCGACCTGTGGGGCCAGGCAGGGGAGCCCCAGCCTCTCCCGAGCACTTGGGGCGCCCCCACGGCCCCCCACGCGTGGGTCTCACCTGCAGGTGCCCTCCCAAGGCCCCGGGGGGCGGGAGGCAATCCTAGCGCCGCCCGCCAGGGCGCACGGCTGGTCCCTGCCAGACGCAGGCTTGGCGCCAGCCCACGCCCACCCGCTCGTCCCCCCCTGCCCTCCATCGCCTGTCTACCTGTCCATCCGTCTGCCCATGCGTCCATCTGTCCATGCGCCTGTTTGTCCATCCACATGTCCATTTCTCTGTCCATCCACCATCCATCCACCCATCTGTCCATCTACCCATGCATCCATCCATTTCTCCATCTGTCCGTCCTTCCGTCCATCTGTCCGTCCAGTAGGAAGTGAGGCTATCCCGCGCCCTGCTTGCTCCACGCAGCCCTGGGGCCTTGCGGCGTCCTTTCTCCTCTCTTTGCTTCTCCCTTTCTCAGCTCCAGCCAGGCCGGGCCCCCCAAGCTTGCCCCCAGGCTGGGCACCTCCCCCCAGACTTGCCCTCAGACCCCTCCCCCCCCCAGAGCTTGCTCCCAGGCTGGGGCCCCGAGCGGGCTGCTCTCTCCGCTTGGGTCTTTGTTGGCCAGCTCCTTCTCACCCTCCAGTCACCCACCCAGTTAGCTTTTGCTGTTGTCAGCGGCACGGGATTCTGTGTTTCTTTTTGCCGCGTCATCTTGCTGTGTCAGCTCTCCGTGTGTGCGGCGCCATTCCTGGGCAGGCTGCACTTTCTTTTGCGCTGGGCGGCTCTCCTTACGGGGCGGACTCCTTGCGCGTGGGGCTCCCCTATGCGGGGGGCACCCCTGCATGGCAGGGCACTCCCTGCGCGCATCAGCACTGCGCATGGCCAGCTCCACACGGGTCAAGGAGGCCCGGGGTTTGAACCACAGACCTCCCATGTGGTGGGCGGGCACCCTAACCACTGGACCAAGTCTGCCGCCCACAGTTAGCTTTTGCTGCGTAACAAACCACCCCACAGTTTGGACTGAAACTCACGTCTCTTACGTCTCAATGGCCGGCAGGGGCCGAGAGGCGCAGCTCTCTAGTGGCCTCGGCTGGATGTCCGCCCGCGCGGTGGCGTCTTGGCTGTGGCCGCGTCCCGGTCTCTGCTCCGTCGCCTCGTGCCCCCGCCCCGTGCCGGCCTCTGCGTCCCAATCTGCCCATGAGGCGACCGGTCCCCGTGGGCCAGGGCCCCTCTGGGGTGGCCTCATCCCGGAGGCCCACGAGAAGACCCTGTTTCCAAGGGAGCACCGATCGCGGGCGGGGACTGAGACCTCCCTGTGGGGGCAGCCTGCACCCGACAGCCCCCTCCACAGACCGCAGCCCCCGCCCCGTGCACCTGCTGCCGTTGGGAGGCCAGCCCCCCGGATGCAGCCGGAGAACCGCACTTCTTTTCACAGCCGTGCAGTCTCCCAAGTGCCACGATTTGTTTAGATTTAGCAAATTAAAATGCAGGGTGCCCAGTTAATTTGACTTTCTGGTAAACGTGATGATTTTTAGTGAAACTATATCCCAAGCGCTACTTGGAACATACTCACAACTAGAAAATTGTGCGTTGTGCATCGGAAATCCAGATGGGCTGGCGTCTTGCCTTCGGGACCCGACGGCACGCTGCGTGCCGGAAGCGGGACCCTCGGGGAGTGAGGGTGCCTGGTGAGGGCGGGTGCGGCGGCAGATTCGGGGACCTGCAGAGGACGGGCATCGGGCCTCGAGGGGCAGAGGAGTGGGCTGCGCCCCCGCGGAGCCGGCAGCGGCGCCGAGGACGCCTGCGCGTCGTCCTGCTTTCCGAGGCCTGGTATCCCCGGCACCCCGTCGGCCGTCAGCCACCTTAAAGTGCGTGTCTGGTGGCACTTGGCGCGGTCCCGGGCCGTGCCGCCAGCACACAGCCCCGCGTTCCGAGACGTCCCGTCCTCCCACGGGGGCCCCTGCCGTCGCCCCCAGCCCCGGCGAGCGCCCGTCTGCTTTCGCCGGTGGGCGGAGCTGCCAGGCCCCCACCCCGCTCGGCCGGGGGCTCTCGTGGGACGGGATTACCTCCCCACGGAGGTGACCTCATCCGTCGGGCAGAGCGCGGGCGATGTCAGCCTCGCGGCCCCACAGTCTTTGTCGAGCCCGCTCGGCCCTGCCTTTGGCGCTCGGGGCCACAGCCAGCACGCGATGGCAGCTCCCCTTGCGGGGACGGGTGCCCGGGCCGCGCGGCCGCCGCTGTCCAGGGCGGCGCTCCGACTCCTCTGCCCCCTGCGGTCGCCGCGAGCCACGCGGGCGGTTCCTGAGCCCTCGGAGGGCGGCGGTTACGGAGTGTGGGGTTTTTATAGGTCTGCCAGTTTCAATTAAAATCGAATCGCCACGGTGGTAGTGGCTGCTGTGCCGGGCGACGCGGGTCGAGAGCACAGGTTCTCGAGCGTTTTGCCCTTGAACGAGCGTCCACTAAGGCCTCCACTGGCCACACCGTGCGCTGGGCAGTGGGGACACTGAAGTGCCCGCTGGAGTGGAAGAGGGATCCTTGGAGCCCCCCCAGGAACCTGCTGAGGTGGCGCCTCCAGGGGGCGGGGCGGGCAGGGGGCAGCGTGCAAAGGCCCCGGGGCGGCGGGGAGCGGTGGGGGGCAGCGGGGTGTGGCCAGGGGCAGGAGGGTCTTGCGGGGCACGAGGGCCGGAGGGCTCTGGGGGCAGCCGGCGGCCCCTCACCCGCTCCTCTCCCCCAGTACATGGGCTGCATCCAGGTCCTGCGCTCCATGCGCTCACTGGACTTCGCCACACGCACCCAGGTCACCAGGTGAGCGCGGGGGCCCTGGGGGGTGCGGGGGCCCTGGGGGGCTGCTGGGGGTGTGGGGGCAGCTGGGGGCCATGGGAGCAGGTGGGGACAATGGGGGCATCTGGGGGGCTGCCGGGGGGCTGTGGAGCAGGTGGGGTCAGCAGGGGGTAGGGGCTGTTGAGGGTATACTGGGGGCCCCGGGGGGCAGCTGGGGTCTGAGGGGCCGTGGGGGTGTGCCAGGGGATGTGAGGGGCCACAGGGGCAGCTGGGGGGCTGCGGGGCGCAGCTGGGGTTGGGTCTCAGCCCCCACTCCTTCTCGAGCTCCACAGCCCCTCCCCTCTCTGCCCCCCCAGCCCCCCCCAAGCCCCCTAACCGCCTGCCCCCCGCAGGGAGGCCATCAGCCGCCTGCACGAGGCCGTGCCTGGCGTCCGCGGCTCCTGGAAAAAGAAGGTGAGTGGGGGGCTCGCGGGCGCGGGGCGGGGCTGCCGGGCGCCGGCGAAGGCCTGGGGGGGCCGGCCCCGCCCCGCGCTGCCCTCTGCCCGCCCCCAGGCCTCCACCAAGGCGCTGGCCTCCGTCCTGGGCAAGAGCAACCTGCGCTTCGCCGGCATGAGCATCGCCGTCAGCATCTCGGTGCACGGCCTGCACCTGTCGGTGCCCGCCACGCGCCAGGTGAGCCCCGCCCCGCCCCGCCGCCCGGGCCCCGCCCCCCGCCGCTTAAGCCCCGCCCCCGCCACCCGGGCCCCGCCCCCGCCGCTCAAGCCCCGCCCCCGCCCCCGGGCCCCGCCCCCGCCCCTTAAGCCCCGCCCCGCCGCTTAAGCCCCGCCCCCGCCGCCCGGGCCCCGCCGCCCCGCCCCCTCCTCTATCACCTCCATCCCGCCCCCCTCCTCTGCCCTCCTGGCTCTGCTTTCCCCGCCCTCGCGCCCTCTCCCCGCCACGCGCCCGGTGGCCGCCGCCCGCCCCTTCTTCTGCCCTCCCCGCCCCCACCCTCCTCTGCCCGGCTCTCCTTCCTCTGCCCGCCCCCCTCCTCCGCCCGCCGCCCCGCCCCCTCTTCTGCCCTTCCCACCCCACCCCTCCTCCGCCCTCTGCCCCGCCCCCGGCCCCCTTCCCTGTCCCCGCCCCTGCCCCTCTTCTGCTCGGCCCTCCCTCCTCTGCCCCTCGCCCCGTCCCCGGCCCCCTCCTCTGCCTCCCGCCCTCCTCACCCCTTCTCTGCCTGCCCCGTCCCTGCCACGCCCTTCTCTACCCTCTCCACCCCCACCCCCTCCTCTGCGTGCCGCGCCCCCGCCCTCCCCTCCTCTGCCCGCCCCTCCCTCCTCACCTCTCCTCTGCCTGCCCCCTCCCTCCTCTGCCCTATCCTCAGATCCCAGCAGCCCCGCCCCTCGCCCCCTGCGGGGAAGCCCACCCCCCAAGTTCTCTCCGGGAAGTCCAGGCAGGGGTGCTGAGGTGGGACAGGGAGGCCGGGGCGGTCGGGGGCGCTGGGGAGCCGGTCCAGAGTGTGGATGTCAGTGTGACCGAAAATAAGTGGGATCCCCCTGGGACCCCGGAGTCAGGAAGGAGCTGCCTGCGCCCCAGAGCCCAGGACGGCGGTCCCAGGTAGGGCGGGCTGTGCGCCGCGGGGGCGGTCGCGTCTGGGTACTGTGTGGTCCCACTGGCACCCCGAGTGCCCAGGCCGGCCCCCGGGCGGACACCCCGCCCCAGACCCCTGAGGTCACTGCCTGGAAACAGCGGAGCCGCCCCTGCTCACCACACCCCGGAGAAGTTCCCGAGGCTGCAGGGTGTAGCCGGGGCGCCCTCCCCGCTTCTGGGGTGCCCCACTCTGTATCGAGGTGTGCGCAGCCTCCTGGGAAGCCAGCGGCGCAGGCCTGCGGGATGCGGGGTCTCGGGTCAGTGGAACACGCTCACGCAGGGGTCACTGGGGGCGAGCTGCCTGTGGGCGTGCGGCGCATCCGGGGACGTCCGTGGGTGTCAGGACTGGGGGCTCCCGGCATCTTCGGGTGGCACCCAAGGCCCCCCCCCAGGGAGTGAGCCGGCTCCACGTCACCTTGCTAGGGGCCCCTGGCCCCAAGTGGGTGGTGGAAACCAACAGAAGCGTCACTGGTGCTGATGCGGCTTAATGGTTGAGCGCCTGCTTCCACGTACGAGGTCCCGGGTTCAATCTCCGCTACCTCCTTAAAAGAAAAAAACCCTGAATTGGAGCAGTGAGGAAGAAGTAGAAACCCTGAGAAAATCTGAGGCGAGACGAGAGGTGGGAGCGGGCACAGGGCGCCTTGACCCATGGGGGCATCACTGAGGGCTCCTGGAGGTGGTGATGCTGGTGCTGAATGAGGAGGGAGAAGGGGAGGCGAGAGGAGTGGGGAGACGAGGCGGGGGGTTGGAGGAGAGCCCTGGGGGTCCGTGGGAGTTCTAACAGTGAAGCGACAAGAGGGCGAAACGGGGGCCCTTGCGGCTGCCGTGGGGGCGTGCGGGAGGCTGCGAGCCGTGACCTCTCCCCTCTGCTGCCAGGCCGAGCTGCCCGGTGACCGTCCCTCCTGTCCCCACAGGTCATCGCCAGCCACCACATGCAGTCCATCTCCTTTGCCTCGGGCGGCGACACGGTAAGGCGGGGACTGTGGGGAGGTGGGCCTCGATCCCCCTGCCCCTCCACCGCCCCTCGCCCCCTCCCAACACCCCCTGCCCGTGACCCTTGGTGGGGTGGCCGGGGAGGCCCAGCTGACCCACACCCCTCCCCCCTCCCCAGGACATGACGGATTATGTGGCCTACGTCGCCAAGGACCCCATCAACCAGAGAGGTGAGACCAGGCGGGGTCCCCGCGGGCTGGGCTTGTATCAGCTAGCCGCGGCCACACTCATGCTGCGTAACAAACACCCCCAGCCTGCCACATCCTGGAGTGCTGCGAGGGCCTCGCACAGAGTGTCATCAGCACCGTGGGCCAGGCCTTTGAGCTGCGCTTCAAACAGTCCCTCCACAGCCCCCCCAAGGTGGCCGTCCCTCCGGAAAGGTAACTGGGCCGCCTGCTCCCCCTGGAGACCCCGCCCCGGGCGCGCCCTCCCCTCCTCTGGGCCGGCTTCGCGCTTTCCTCCCTCCCGGGCCCTCGGTGGCCTCCCCTGGAGACTCCCCGCGCAGGCACGGGCCGGGCAAGCCCATGCTGCTCCATCCCGACTGTGCCGGCACAGAATGGGCGGCCCGCGTCCCCGTCCCCGAAGCCAGGGCCCGGCCGAGCTCTCGGCTTCGTGGGTTTCAGGGTCCCCCGGGCCGCTCAGCTCAAAGCCACGTGGACGCCCCCAGCGGGCGCGGCCGTCTGCCAACTGCGCTCGGCACAGACCAGATGTTGGCGTCTCACGTACTCACCGTGCATTGCCACGTGTTCTCCCTCTGATGTTTCCTCACCGTGAAGTCTGTGGCTTAAAAGCATGGAAACTGCTCTCAGCCCCCACACGGCACAGGCAGAGCCGGGTCCGGGCCTCGGGCAAGCCGACTCCTGCTCTCGAGAGGAGGGGGCAGCTGCGGAAGTACCGGCCAGCCTGTCGGTTTGAGGACAGACACGCACAGGCTTAAGAAATTCAGAGTGTGTGAGGATTCTCACGCGGCCCCGCCGACCCCACGGCGCCTCACCGCGCCCTGGAGGCGCCCCAGAGAGCCGGATTCTTCGTGTGGCCAGCAGCAAGGGGCAGGCACGCACGCTCACCGTGCACATTCACTGCCTTTTCCTACCGTTGTGGGCGATTGGCCCATGCCTGGCGCCGGCCTGGCCTCTGCTTGTCCCCAGCTGCGCCGGGCTCCTCTTTGTGGGCGAAGGTGCCTTGTGCGCCAGTCCCTGCTGGGTGGGCGCACGGGCTGCTTCTGCTTTTTCTCCTGAGCGAGCAAGGACCCGTAGGATACATTTCTACGAGTGTGATCACGGGGCAGACGGCGGGGGCGTTTTAAACGCTGCCCGGTGATATCCCGGATCCAGGGAAAAGTTGGTGTCCGCGCCCAGCGGCCGGTGGAGTCGGGAAGGGACAAAACCCGCCTTTACTGGGTACCTGCTGGCGGCTCCGGCCGCGGGCCTGGAAAGTGAGCCGTGTCCGCCCTTCAGAACAGAGAGGGCTGCGCTTTGCTTGAGGACGCTCAGCAGCAGCAGGGCCGAGATTGAACTCACGACCCAGGGCCTGGCCTGTGCCGCCGTCAGAGGCGGGAGCTGGGAGACTCCGGCCCCTCGGGAGCACCCCCCCCGGGCGCCCCTCACGGCTGTCTGTCCCCAGGCTGACCGGACCGGAGGACTCGGCCTGGGGGGACGAGGAGGAGGCGGAGCACGCGTACTACAACAGCATCCCCGGGAAGGAGCCGCCCCCGGGCGGGCTGGTGGACTCGCGCCTGGCCCTCGGCCAGCCCTGCGCCCAGGTCAGCCCCTCCGCCGCCGCGGGACGCGGGGGGCGCCCCGCGCTGCGCCTCGGCCTCCCGCCGTCCTCCTGGCGAGCCCCCGGCCGCCCGCGCTGCCTGCACCGCCTCTTCAGCCGGGCGGAGTCTCCCGTGCCCGCGTGCACGGTTTAACTCGGGCATCGAGGGGGCCTGAGGATGCGCGGCAGCGACGGCGCCTCGCGGGCGGTCAGGAGGGCTTCCTGGAGGAGGCTGCGTGTGGGTGAATAGGAGCTGCCCGGCGGAGGGGGCCGCGGGGGGCAGGGGTGGGGGTCAGAGCCGAGCCGCCTGTTGTCCTCGTGTCCCCGGGGCCAGGCTCGCCGCGTGGGGCAACGCGGGAGCCGAGGGTGGGGGCCGGGGCAGGGCACCCCTCCGGGGCACGAGGGTCGCACGTGCGCGGGTGCCGGGGCCTCTTGGGGGGCTGCGGGCACCGGCCCTTCCCACGCCGCTCTCTTCCAGGGTCCACCTGCCGCCGCCTGCCGAGATGCCCGCGGCCTGGCCTGGGACGTGGGACCCGCGGGGCCAGGTAGGACGCTGGGGGGGGGGCCGGGCCCGCCCCCACGCTGCCCGCCCGCCCCCGCCGCGGCGGCGCTCCTCGCCCTCGGGCTCGAGGGCACCCGCCGTTCCCCCGACGCGGGTGCTGGCCCCTGGGGCCGGTGACGTCACGCGCCGCTCTTCACTCGCCTGCGGCTCGTTCGCCCCTCTGCCGTGGGCCCCGGGCTGGCGCGCTGCGCCCGCTCTCGGCCGTCGTCCCCCTCGGTCCTTGGTCTCCGCCGCCCTCCACCCGACGAGGCGGCGTGGCTCACCCTCTGCCCCCGCGGACGCGGGCGGTTTCAGGCATTTGCTGAGGAGCCCGGGCCTGCGGGGAGCGCCTGGGGGGGAGCTGCTGGCCGGCTGGAGCTCCGGCCCACCCCCGGCTGTCCCCTGCCCTGGCCACCCCCGCCCCCAGCCCCCAGCCACCCCCCGCCCTGGACACCCCCTGCCCCCCATGCCCAGGCACCCCCCACCCCGGCCACCCCTCGCCTCGGCCACCCCCGCCCCCGGGTGCCCCCCATCCCCGGGCGCCCCCCGCCAGGCCTGCGTGCTCTTGCTGCAACCTAATTGACCTTGACCAGGATTCACCGATCCTGTCACTCAAAACCAAGGGCGAGTCTGCACTTCCCGTGGGTGCCGCACACCTGGGTGGGCCGGGACAGACTGACCACCTCGCGGCGAGCCCCTCTGAGCCCCCGGGCGCTCCGGCTGCAGGCAGCTCTCCTGCCTTGCGGTCAAGCCACGTTGGGTCGGACGTGGCCTCGTGTTTTTTTATTTTTTAGATTCTTTTTTTGCCTCATCTTAGTAGTCGTTCTGCAAACCTCTGGCTCCCAGCGCGGCCGCGGACGGGCGCTTGTCCTCGTGGGGGCGCGTCTGCCTTACGACGGCCCCGCCCGGCCGGGCGCGCCCCTCCCTCCGCGCCTCGTGCCCCTTGCCGGCCCTTTACAGCGTGGCCGCGCGGCTGAGGCTGCTCCGCCCGAGGCGGCCGTGCCCGTCGCCCACGCCCTGCCTGCGGCTGCCCCCTCCCGCAGCCCGGCTGACGGCTGCGCGGCTGTTTTTAGATCTTCCCGAATAGCGTGGGCATCTCGCTGCTCACGGCTCCCGGCGCCGCGGGTTGAACTAAAGGAGCCTCTTGGCACGAGGCCCCACTGGGCACACACTCTGAGCAGGCAGTACCCGGCCCTCGTCCACTCTCTCTGGGATGTGGGCAGCCGCCCCTTCCAGGGCTCGGCAGCATTTCCAGCCCCCGTGGAAGTGCAGGTGCTGCTGTTGCTTCTTGGTGTGCCTTCCCCACTTGTCTGGGCAAGAACTCCTACCAATGCGTCAGTGCCCCAGTTCTAACGTCCAGAAACGCTTCCACCATCCATGAGCCCCTTGCAACGTCTTCTCTCCCCTCTGGCCTCTGCCAACCCCGATTCCTTCCCTCCAGCCAGCCCTGACCATATGAGGCTGGGAAGCAGGGCTGCGGCCCCCTCCCCTTGCCAGCCACCGGGGCTGGGGCAGTGGGCACGCGTGCTGACCCGTAACGCGTGCCAGGTGCCGTGCCGAGGTTTAATCCTCGCGCCGATCTTATGGAGTCACTCCTGCCCTCCCACTTCACAGACGGGGAGCCGCAGGTTCAGGGCTCGCCACGCCCCGAGGGGGCTGGGACAGGCCCGCGCGGGTGGGCGGGACGATAGACGCGTGGCAGAGAAGGCAAACGTCGCCACGGAGTTAGAATCACAACTCGCCTTCCGAGGCTTAAGGGCCGACGGTTCAGAGAAAGACAGGACCTGGAAAGAGTGCTCATGCTTGCTCAGAGCGAGAGAAACTGAGTTAAACCGACCCGGGACCTGTCGGTTTGTCGGCACACCTTGTGGGTGCAGCCGAGGGCGCCCCACCAGCCTCGCACTGGGGGGCGGCATGGCCCCCCCCCCATGAGGTGAATGGGCCGGGACCCCGCGGGCCAGGGCGGGGCTCTCCTCCGAGGCGGATTTTGAGCCTCGCGGATGCTTTCCACCTTCCAAGACAAAATTAGAAAAAGAAAAAGCAAACCCGAAAATAGGACACAAACAGAAACGCACGCCCTGTGCGTCCCGTTGAAGCGCAGTCACGGGGAGGAAGGTACTGGGCTGCCGCTACGATGACTTCCCAGGCTTTACTTTAGACGGGCTTTAGCTGGCAGGAAGCAGGGGGCTCCGGGGCCCTGCCGCCCCCCAGAACGTCGGTTAGTTGACGACACCTGGATACGTTCTGGGTTTCCACAAACAGTGGGTCACGGTCCCGTTACCGCCCCCCACTGAGCAGCCTCACGGCCCCGCGGCCCCTGCGCTGCCCCCGCCCCGGCATCCGCCCTCTTTGGCGCTTGCAGCTCCGCCTTTTCCAGATGTCCCCTGTCGAGTCACGGTACGAGGCTCTTCTCTGCGCTTCTCGCTGCGCAGCCCGTGCAGTTTTTTTTGATGTGGAGATTTAACATGAAAACCGGGATTTCTTGAAATCTGATCTCTGGCCCCCCGCCAACTGGGGCAGTGGCCCCCGGCCCCCTCCACTCCTTCAGGCCCCAGGAGGGGTGTTCGTGGGGGGCTTGTCCCCGGGGCTGGGGCAGGGGCCATGTCGGGGGCCGTCCGCGTCGCCGCAGCTGGAGCAGGGTGCGGCAGGGCCCAGTGGGCGCCTGGCCTGGGCGCCGTGCTGCCCCGCCGCCCGCGCGCTGCCCCGCTGACCTCGCCGCGCTGCCCCTCTGCCCCGCCGCCCACCGCACTGCCCCGCCGACCGCGCCCCTCTGCCCCGCCGTCCCTCGCTCCCTGCCGCCCGCTGCGCTGCCCCTCTGCCCTGCTGCCCGCGCCCGCCTGCTGACCGCGCCCCTCTGCCTCCAGCCCCGCCGCCCGCGCGCTGCCCCTCTGCCCCTCTGCCCCTCTGCCCACTGCCCACTGCACTGCCCCGCCGGCCGCGCCCCTCTGCCCCGCCGTCCCTCGCTGCCCCGCCGCGCCGCCCCTCTGCCCCGCTGCGCCGCCCCTCTGCCCTGCCGCCCGCCGCGCTGCCCCTCTGCCCTGCCGCCCGCGCCCGCCCACTGACCGCGCCACTCCGCCCCCAGCCCCACTGCCCGCCACGCCACCCCTCTGCCCTGCCGCGCCGCCCCTCTGCCCCGCCGCCCGCGCCCGCCCGCTGACCGCACCCCTCTGCCCCCAGCCCCGCCGCCCGCCGCGCCGCCCCTCTGCCCCGCCGTCCGCCGCGCTGCCCCTCTGCCCCGCCGCCCGCGCCCGCCCGCTGACCGCGCCCCTCTGCCCCCAGCCCCGCTGCCCGCCGTGCCGCCCCTCTGCCCCGCCGTCCCTTGCTGCCCCGCCGCGCTGCCCCTCTGCCCCGCCGCCCGCGCCCGCCCGCTGACCGCGCCCCTCCGCCCCCAGCCCCACTGCCCGCCGCGCCGCCCCTCTGCGCCACCGCCCGCGCCCGCCCGCTGACCGCGCCCCTCTGCCCCGCCGTCCCTCGCTGCCCCGCCGCGCCGCCCCTCTGCCCCGCCGCCCGCCGCGCTGCCCCTCTGCCCTGCCGCCCGCGCCCGCCCGCTGACCGCGCCCCTCTGCCCCGCCGTCCCTCGCTGCCCGTCCCTCGCTGCCCATCCCTCGCTGCCCCGCCGCGCCGCCCCTCTGCCCCACCGCCCGCCGCGCTGCCCCTCTGCCCCGCCGCCCGCGCCCGCCCACTGACCGCGCCCCTCCGCCCCCAGCCCCACTGCCCGCCGCGCTGCCCCTCTGCCCCGCCGTCCCTCGCTGCCCCGCTGCGCTGCCCCTCTGCCCCGCCGCCCGCGCCCGCCCGCTGACCGCGCCCCTCTGCCCCCAGCCCCGCCCGGGGACGGCTACGTGCAGGCGGAGCCCCGCGGCCCGCACGACTACGAGGAGCACCTGTACGTCAACACGCAGGGCCTGGACGTCCCGGAGCCCGAGGACAGCCCCAAGAAGGACCTGTTCGACATGCGTACGTGGGGCGGGCCAGCCCGAGGGGGAGGCCGGGCCCTGCGCCCCTGTGGTCTGATGGGGGAGGCTCAGCCCTCTGCCTTAAAGGAGCAGCAGGTCTGACAGGGGAGGCCCACCCCCGACCTCCAAATACGATGGTGCAGCCCGATGGAGGAGACACAGCCTCCTGCCGCGGGCGTCCCCAGTCTGATGGGGGAGGCTCGACCTTTCCCCCATGGCCTTCCCAGAGGCTACAGGCGCAGGCCTAGTCTGATAGGGGAGGCCTGGCAGCTCTCCCGTGGGACTCTCCAGCTCTTGGGGGTAGCCCAGGTCCAAGTCAGATGGAAGAAGCCTAGTCCTCACCTGCAAGGAGTGGCTAGTATGATGGGGGAGGCTCCGTCTTCTCTCTGGGGCTCTCCAGGCAACGTGGGAGGCAAATCCAGTCCCCATGTGATTGCACAGTCTGAGAAGGGAGGCCTGGTCTGTTCTGCCTGGGACCCTTGACGCCTGCCTTGAAAGACGGACCAGTCTGATGGGGGAGGCCAACATCCGGGCCTCCCCAGTCTGAAGGGGGAGGCTCGGCCTGGTCCCTGAAGGACTCCTGGTCTGATGGGGTAGGCACAGCCTGCTTCCTGAAGGAGGCTCAGTCCACAGCTGGACAGAGCGATTCACCTGGCGATGGCCCCCATCCCTCCCTCCCCAGGGGTGCCCCAGCCCGATGGAGGACCCTGTCCTTTCTCACCTGCAGTGCCCTCGTGCTCGCTTTGTTTCCCACGGCATCCTCCCCGTGCGCACTGACGGGCGCTGGCCCCGTGCTGGCCCCGGCAGGGTGGTCTCGCCCTCTCAGGACCCCTCGTAGTGGGAGGTCCCCGTGGCCTCCCGAGCCAGCGGCAAATTTCCTCCACGAATTTGCAAAGCTCCCTCCCTCCCCAAGCCGCCAACGGCATTTCTTCTTTTTGGCGCAATAATGATGTGCGCTGACATCAGCGTGGCGTGTGCACGCACGGTCTGAGAGTGACACGGCGTTAGGTGGCGATGGCGAGCTAGTGGTGACAGAGCGTTCCCTGTGCGCCGGGCATTGGGCTGGCTCCCGCGGGCCCCTCACCCCAGCCCTCTAAGGGGGAGAGAGCGCCCCGGATAGGGACGGAGGGGTTCGGGGCGAGCGCCCTGGGGCGGGCTTCCTCCCTCCAGGAGGGAGAACGGCTTTTTCCCGTTGGGCCACCAGCAGTCGGGGGCTCCCTCTGCTCATCCAGCTGCGTCCTGCGTTCACCCCTGCACCAGGCCTTGGCCAGGAACACGAGATGGATGTGCTGATTGGCCAGACCGGGTCACGCGTCAGCTGGATGCAGCTCGCGGAGGAAGGGGGCTGAGTGCTGCCAGCACGAGCGAGGGCTGGGCCGAGGGTCACGCCCCCACTTTACAAACAAGGGGCCTGAGGCTCAGAGGGAACGTGGCTTGTCCAACATCACCTCGGGGACCTCTGGTGAACATAGATCAATGGCAAAATACTAGAGTTAGGAACAAGAAAGGCGAGGCTGCTGCCAACACAGGAGTGCAGTTGCTGGCCAATGCACTAAGACAAGAAAATGAAACAAGAGGTGCACTGAGTGGGAAGGAAGCCAGTGCAATAAGACAAGAAAAAGAAATACGTGCAAACATGGGAGAAGGAATGCCGTCATTATCTGCAGGTGACACGATCATCTGCTTAGAAACCCAATAGAATATATTGAATAATTGAACCAAGTCAGAGAAGCGAGGGGACTGGGTGCAGGCACGTGGCATGCTTACGGCAGGCACTGTGGCTGAGCTCAGCGGGTGAACACAGCAGGCGCTCAGTCAACGGTGGCTGAGCAGTGAGCCCGTTTCTCCCAGCCCAGGGCCCCTCCCGCGCACAGGGCTCTTGTCCAGCGGGCGCAGCTGCCCCTGCGCCCGCATCCCAGCACTCCCGCCCTCGGCCCGCAGGACCCTTCGAGGATGCCCTGAAACTGCACGAGTGCTCCGTGGCAGCGGCCGCAGAGTGCGCCCTGCTTCCCCTGGAGGACCGCTGGCCGAGCCCCCCCACCCGCCGGGCCCCCGTCGCCCCCACGGAGGAACAGCTGCGGCAGGAGCCCTGGTACCACGGCCGGATGAGTCGCCGGGCCGCTGAGCGCCTGCTGCGGGCCGACGGTGACTTCCTCGTGCGGGACAGCACCACCAACCCCGGGCAGTACGTGCTGACTGGCATGCACGCCGGGCAGCCCAAGCACCTGCTGCTCGTGGATCCCGAGGGCGTGGTAAGGGGGGAACCCGGGGGTGGGGACAGGACGGCGGGACGCCTGCCCTTCCTAGTGTCCTTCGGTTTCATGAAGTATTTTCCGGCTCACAGCCCTTTGTGTTTACGGATTCTAACCCCTTCCGCCAGACATTTTAGAATTACCAAGTATTTTCCAGTTTAAAATGAATTTTGGTCTTTACCAAGTATCTTCCAGTCTGTAAAGCATTTGGGGGTTTACAAAACCACTTCCAGTTTCCAGTCAGCTCAGGATTTACAAAACACCGTATTTCATCAATTCTAAGAGGTGTTATTTTTTCACATTTTACCATCACTAATGCATCTCACAATTAATGATATCCTCCTATGACAAATATGGTATTTTCGGTTTTGATTGTATTTTAGGATTTACTAAGCATATTTCAGTTTACAAGGGGTTTTAGGATGTAGAAGTTACTGAACTGCTCCATTCTAAAGATATAGAATTTCCCCCCTCAATTTAATGTCTTTGAAATCTGCATTTTTTGAAACCACCAATTGCATCTTTGAGTTGCATCCTTTAATTAGAAGTATCCCCCCCCTCTTTTCTCACGGTACATGAGATAATGGTGTACCTCGCAGCTGCTGCTGCCTGCAAGCCCACGACACTTGGGCTTCTCCAGCTTCTGCAGCGTTTCGGGGTTTACAAAACGTTTTGCGGCATACAGGATGCTGTGGGTTTGTGGAGAATGTTCCGGCTGGCACGGCGATCTGGGGCTTCTGGAGCCTTTTCCGGAGCCCAGGGGCCTTTGGGGTGCAGGTGTCTGCAGGTGAGGAGGCGTGTGGTGTCAAGAGCGTCGCCTCCAAAGTGCTCGTATGAGCGCCACCTGCCTCGTCCTTGCAGATGCCCCTAGGAGGCTGCGGTGTTTCTTGTCTCTTCCGTGGAGCACACCTGGGACGAGGAAGTGTGCAGCTTGGTCAGGTGGTGCACCTGGGGCCAGGTGGGCCCTGGCTGCCTGGCCTCCTCCCTCGTGCTGAACTGCAGGCCTGCCGTGGGTCCCCCGTCCCTCCTCTCGTGGATTCCCGGGATTAGAGTGGCGCTCCTAAACCGGGGAAGGCTTCCGAATTCCCTCGGGCACTTTGCTAAATGCAGAGCCCCAGGCCCCGCCGCCAGCCCCATGGAAATACGCTACTTGCCCCGGGGCCTGGGAACGTGCATTTCGGCCATTACGAGGGTGACTTCCCTGGGTGCCCAGCCCCTTCCAGGAAAGGCCTGGAAGCTGCGGGCCCCGGGGGCACCCCGCCCTGCCGCGGCTGGCGGTGACACTCACGCTTTCTCACTCTACGAGGCAGGTGGCTTCCAAGCCCTGGCTCTAGTTTTCCCGTCTGTGTCTCCAGGTTCCAGGAGCGTGTTAGCCTAAAACAAGACTTATGCTCTCGCAGTGCCGAGGGGAGCAGGGGGGGCTCCCCTGAGTGCCGGCCGCCCTGGTCGCCCGGGGCTAGCGGCCGTGTCCCTGCAGCCACCTCTGGCGCCACTCCTTCTTGTGAGGGCGCCCGTCGCTAGACTTAGGGTCCGTGCGTCAGGGCTGCCTTATCCGGTGCCGCCGTCTAAGCCCCTTTTTCCCGAGGAGGCCCCACTCCCGGTTCCTGGGAGGCGGCCGAGGACGTCCCCTCGGGGAGGCACGGGCGCCCTGCCGGGGCTGCGCCCTGGACCTGTGGCGCTTCCGAGCCTGTGCCCCCGGCTTGGAATGCCAGGTCTGGGGGTCCCGCGCCCGGGTGTGCGGCGGCGCGACCCCAGCCTTGCCCGGGGGCCGCGGGCGGCGGGTCCGGGGGAGGGGGCCGAGGCCGGCGCCTGACGCGGGCCGCGCGTCCCCAGGTGCGGACGAAGGACGTGCTGTTTGAGAGCATCGGCCACCTCATCGAGCACCACCTGCGCAGCGGGCAGCCCATCGTGGCCGCCGAGAGCGAGCTGCACCTGCGCGGCGTCGTCCTGCGGGAGCCCTGACAGGTGCGTGCCGCCCGCCCGCCCGCTCACCGCGCAGTCAGGGCGCAGCTCAGGGTGCAGCTCAGGCCGCGCGCCTTCGCCCCTGGTTCTGGAACATTCTCGTCGCCCCGCAGGGGGCCCTGCCCGGCAGGCAGCTGGGCGTCCCCTCCCGCCCCGTGGCTTTGCTGCTCCGGACGTTTGAAACGGGACCCCGGGCCGGGCTTCCTCCCTGAGCAGCGTGTCGGGACGCACGTGGCTGTTCCATCCAGACACACCCCACGTCCGTCTGTCCGGTGGTCAGCGGGGGGACAGCTGGATGCTTCTGCTCCCGCTGCCTCGAGGCGTTGTCATCTCCTGGGGTGGGCTGGCCGGGCCGTGGGCGGCCCTTGTTGAACCCCTGAGGGGCTGCTCGCCGCTCTCGGGGTCGCGCCGGGGAGCGGACGGGGTGGAGGGTGGCCCCGGGGCCAGGGGCCGGCTGCCGGCCGAGGAGCCTTCTGCTTGGTGCTGGGAGCCATGGGGGGCCAGGCAGGCGTCAGGGTCCCTCCGGGGAGAGAAGGGGGCTGCGCGGGCAGATGTAGGGGGGGGGGTTGCTGGAGCTCCGGCGGGGGAGGGGCCGTGGAATTTCCCCAGCGCCTGAGCCGAGAGCGCGTCCAGGCAGGTGGCGCCAGCCTGGTCCCCATGACAACCGTCTCCGTCCTGCCGCCTTCCTTCCCGCCTCGCCTCGTCCTCCCTGCTCGGCGGCCGGCCCCTCCCTGCCCCCAGCTTGGCCTCGGGCCACAGGCCGAGGGGGCCGGGCTCTGGGAACGGCGGGGCATGGGGGCAACCCGTGCCATTTCCCAGATCGTCCCCCTCGCCGCGACGTGCCCGCGTCCCTGCGTCTGCCCCGTCCCCGGAGGACTCTGTGGCCCGAGACGGTGCGGCGGCCCGCGAGAGGACCCAGGCCCCGCGCAGCCCCTCCCTCCCGGCGCTGCCTCCACGACGGGACCAGAGGCGGCTGCCCCGGCTGGTGGCCGCTTTGCCGAAGAAGCCATGGTGTGGGGAGGTCACGGCATCGTGCCGGGCCCCGGGGGGCAGGAGCCCGGACCCACGCAGGCCGTTGGCCCTAGCGGCCCCTCGCGGGGGCAACGCCGTGCGTGCAGTCTCTGCCGCGGGCCGCGTGGGGTCTGGGGCTCTCGGAGCTCCTAAGAGGTGGGGGTGTGTGTGACTCATCTGGCGCCGTGGCGCACGCCCGGAGCGGGACTGCGCCAGGCCTTCTGGTGGCCGCTCATGACCCTTGACCTCTGCTTTGCTTTCCCCCGCAGGTGATGGTCTCGCCCCAGCGCTGTCCCCGACACCCCACCGTGGCCTTACGAGCTCTCAGCCCCTCTCTCTCGGACCCTGGCCGCGCCAGAACCGTTGCCATCCCTCCTTCCTTCCGCATGAGCCTCTGGAACCTTCTCCAGCTGGGTCTCGTGGCCGGGGTCCGTTGGCCCAGGAGACCGGGACCCCGCAGGCCCTTTCTCCGGCAGGAGCCCCCTCCCCGCCGCGAGCGCGGGCTGAGCGGGGGTGCACATACCAAAGACAGAACCTTTTCTCGCCTTGAAAACAGTTTGTGCCGCAAAGCAGCCTCTTTCTGGGAGGCCCTGAGAGGCCAGGAGGCTGCGGCACCTTCCTCTCGGGGCCCGAAGCCGGGGTCCCCCCCACCCCTGAGCGGGAGGTGGAGCCCTTTCCTGCTGGCCTCGGTTACTCCCCTGGAAAACTGGGTGCACAGTTGTCCTTGGGGGGAAAATTAAGGTGCTTGGGGTTCTCAGGCCGGGGACTGCTGCTGAAGTGGGGGCAGCCTTGGGGGTCACCCAGGATGATGGGGGCAGCCAGCCCGCCCCACGTGGGGAGCTCAGAGGAGGGGGCATGTGGCTGCGCCCCCCCCGCCATGGAGCTGGACTGGTCATTTAAGATGTTTGCAATTAAACCTGGGGGTGACCCGAGAAGCATCGGCCCACCTGCACATTTGGGGGCCCTCGTGGGGCAGGAGGGGGTGAGCCTCCCAGGTGGGAGGTGGAGGCGGCTCAGGGCGGGCAGAGCGGGAGCCGGGCTTGGCCCCTGGGGCTGGAGCTGAGAGGGGGAGGGCTGCGGATGTGCCTGCTGGGGAGTGTGAGGTGCCCCCCGTCTCAGAGACCTCTATTTCTACCCCGAGGAAGCACGCACCCCAACTTCTCTAGCAAGTGTATCCCCAGTTTCTCTTTGGAGGCGCCCCAGTTTATCTCCTCTCTCTTTCAAGGACACCTCGTATCAGGGGCCCAGCTCCTCGTTTCCCCCCCACGGTGCTTCTGACCTCAGGCCGGAGCCCCCTTTCCTGAGGACATTGCCAGTTCTCTCCCAGGCACCCCGCCTCCCTCGGTGCCCCCTTCTTCTCGCCAACACGCAGCTTCTTTCTCAGGCACCCCGACTTCAGCCCCTCCCTCACAGTATTTCTGAAGGGACCCCCAGTTCTCCCCAGGACCCTCCTCTAACTCCTTGGTGACACTTCTCCCAGGGGGCCCTGGCCCCCCACATCCCCCGGTTTGGAACATCTGTCGAGGTCATGCCTGTGTGGATTTCCACGGGGGCTGCGCATTCTCTGCAGCAGGTGGTCCCAGCCCATGTGCCGGAGACAGCTCCCTGGTGAGGGTGTGGGAGTCAGAGCGGCTCTGCTAAGGGTGACGCCACCCAGGGCACAGTGAGAGGAGGCCTGGAGGCCGAGAGCCACCCCCACCCATCACCCACTCAGACCCATCAAGCACACCTGTCGTCACTGGCTCATCCACCCCCCCCACCATCTACCCACCATCCATCCACCCACCATCCACCATCCATCCACCATCCATCCATCCATCCACACACCATCCGATATCCATCCACTCACCATCTAGCATCCATTATCCATCCACCCACCATCTACCCACCATCCATCCATCCAACCACCACCATCCATCCACCATCTACCCACCATCCATCCACTATCCACCATCCACCCATCCATCCACATACCATCCAATATCCATCCATCCACCCCGCATCCACCATCCATCCATCCACTGTCCACCCACCACCCACCATCCACCCACTGTTCACCGATCCACCATCCACCCACCCACCCATCCATCATCCATCTACCATCCATCCACCCACCCATCACCCATCTGTCCATCCATCATCACTCGTTGGCCAGTCCTTCCACCTGTCCTTCCTTCCACTCACCTGCCCCATTTATTGGCCCATTCATCCACCCAACACATACTTGCTAACAACCATCTGTCTGTCCATCACCCCATCCTAACGTCCTGAACAAGCCAGTACCAGTGCTCTGATCCGCCAGGATCTTTGGCAGGCACTGGACGTACAACAGTGACCGTGACATCCCCACCCTCGTGGAGCTCAAGGTCAAGTGACCTCGATCTGAGGTCACACCACAATATACACCCAGATGGCTGGGAGAAGCCTCGGGAGATCGGGGAGCCTCACGGGGATAAATGGGGTGGCGCTCTGGGCGGTGGGGCAGTGCACGCAGCGCCTTCAGTGGACGGAAGGCAGCCCGTGTGCCAGGGTGTGACCAGAGGGGCAGCAGCCAGGGCACAGAACCTGGAGCTGGGCCCCTAGGCTCGGGACTGGAGCGTGCGGACAAGCGAGGAGCTTCCCAGGATGGTGGCCTGCCCGGGCAGCGAGGCCCGCGCGTGCTTCTCGCGTGCAGTGGGGGCTGGCCCTCCAGTCCCAGCCCCGCCCCTGCCTTCTGCGGACCCCACTGGGGCGTGAGCTAAGGGCTTATGAAGGGTCCTTGGGCTCTCCTTCTTCACAGCTGAGCCCAAGAGGGGAGGCTGGGAGGGGCAGAGCCGGGAAGCCGGGGTCTGGGGTGTCCCGGCAGGGCTGGGAGCTGGGGGTCCCCGTTCTACCTTCACTTACTCAACAAACGCCTGGGTCCAGCCTGGCCCTCGAGGCCGGCGGGGGGTGGGGTACGCAGGACCCCCGTTTCACCTCCGCTTCCTCCCTGGGGGCTGCGTGGGCGAGGGGCTTCCTCCCCAGCGCTTGGGCCGCTGCACAGGAGCGCGGAGGACGCGGGGAGGCGTGGGCGGGAGTGGACGACGCAGCTGCCGCGCCCCGAGAGGTGAGCGGCCCCCCCTCCCGCTGCCAGTGGGCTGGCCCTCGCCGGCTGCGGCGTCCTCGTCTGGAATGAGTGGTCTCGATACTCCCCCTCCCCCAGTGGGCTCCCCTGTGACCTTGCAGCCGGGCCTGGGTCCCTCCTGGGGGCTGGCACCGCCCGCGCCCGCTCAGGTGTTGTGGGGAGCGCTGGGGGGCCGGAGGCTGTCCTGGTGGACGGCGCCCCGCGCTCGGCGCTGCGCGTCCTCTTTAAGCCAGCGCGGTCCTTCCTTCCGGGCGGCGGGAGTGGGCGGCTGGAGGCCCTGTGGGCAGCCTGGGGAGAGCACAGGGGGCTCCGCCCCTGCGGGCCTCAGTTTCCTGAAGGAGGCCGGCGTGTGGGAAGCGCCCCCGTGGCTCCGGCAGCCCCCGTGGCCAGGCACTGGGCACGGCACGACACAGGGCTGGGAGGGGCCGGCCGCTGGCGCCTGGGCCCCTCCCCAGCGTGGGCCGCAGCCCCCCACCTCTGTTCCAGGAAGGCGTCCACGGCGGGGGCGGGGGGCGCCTGAGGGCTGCCACGCCTGTCAGCCACGGCGCTGCTGCGGAGGGAAGCAGAAGGCTTTGTTGACCTGCAGCAGCTTGTGTTTGCCCACCGACGGCGCAGCGCTAACCAGCCGGAAGGGCGGCTGGCCCCCCCACCCCGCTCAGGGTGGGGTCCCTGGTGGGGGGAGGGCCATGGATGGGGGTTTGGGACCTAGGCCCTCTGCACCTTTTCTCCTCTGGGCCTCAGTTTCCCCAGCCCCCAAAGATGATGTGGTGGTGGTGGGGCTCCCGGCTGAGCTAGGCTGGGGTGAGAGAGGAGGGGCTCTGGGGCTCCCTCGGTGCCTGGTCGGGCCCTGCCACCCACCCCCCGCCCCTGCCCCCCACCCCAGCCCCTCTCCCCTCCTGTGCCGTCCACATCACTGGGGGCAGCTCTTACCCACAGGTATCCCACACCTTGTCCAAGCACTCTGCAAAGGTGAAGCTGCTGAACCTTCAGAGACCCCGTGACGCAGGGCAGCCACCGAAGAGGCGGCTCAGAGATGTTGGGACACTGGCCCAGGGCCACACAGCCAGGAAGTGGAGGCACCCGGATTCGAACCTGCTACCTGGCTCCAGTTGTGTGTCTTAACTGCCCAGACATCTGCGCTGGAAAACCTCACGGCCTCCTCCCGGGCCAGGAGACCCGGCCCCGCCCCCTCTCCCGGCCTTGGTCTCCCCACCTGGGCCGTGGGGGAAGTGACTCAGTGGCCCATGGCCTCCCCTGCCTTGGGCGCCCGCTGCAGTTAAGGGCACTGCCCTAGGGGTGGCCACTCCTATCGGACGCAGCGTCCATCTGCCCGGCAGATGCCTATGGAAGGGCCTGCCTGAGGCCAGGCAGGGCCGAAGCCCACCCGGCCATCTCCCTGGCAGCCTGGGGCCGTGGCGTCAGCCGAGTCATCGCACAAGGAGACCCCTCACGGCAGCCAACGTTGGGGCTCGGGGCGCCATCAGCCAGCGACACGCGGCAGGTCTGGGTGGCAGTCAGGGCAGGCTTCCCGGAGGCGGTGGCAAAGTGATGCGTGCACGGTTGTCCGCCTCTCCCATCAGACTGTGGGACCACACAGTGGGGGACTGTCAGTGTTTATGGGGTGAACTAAGCCAAGACGGGCTGGGCAGTCACCCCAGACCCCTCCTTGCTCCGCGCTCGAGGTCCAGTGGCGGCCGTGGCCTGGAGGGAGCAAGTCGAGCTGCGCGGTCTTAGGGCTGATTCTGGAGGCCTGGGCTCAGGCCGCAGCCACGGCCCTCAGCACGTCCGGGCGAGGCAAGAGGAAGGCTCGCGTTACTTGTGGCGGGTGGGTGTTTCCGCGCTCTCGTCCTCCGGGTTGGATCTTTTCTGGGACCCTGGTCCGTGTTTCCTGGCAGCTGGGTGCCCTCCGGCTGTTCGGGGAAGACTCCTCTGTGGAACGACCTTCGACCCCATTTTAAGTCTCTTAGGCACAGTAACCTGATCTTTTCTTTTTTTAAAGATTTATTTAATGTATTTCTCTTGCCTTCCCCCCCATTACCTGCTGTGTCCATTCGCTGTGTGTTCTTCTGCGTCTGCTTGCAGTATCAGGCAGCGCTGGGAATGTCTCTTTTTGTTGCGTCGTCATCTTTCTCAGCTCTCCGTGTGTGTGGCGCCGCTCCTAGGCGGGCTGTGCTGTTTTCACGTGGGGCGGCTCTCCTTACAGGTGCTCTCCTTCTGCGTGGGGCTCCCCTACGCGGGGGACACCCCTGCGTGGCAGGGCACTCCTTGCGCGCATCAGCACTGCGCACGGGCCAGCTGCACACGGGTCAGGGAGGCCCGGGGTGTGAACCCTGGACCTCCCATGTGGTAGGCGGACGCTCTTTTGAGCCACCTCCGCTCCCCAGTAACTCAATCTTGTCTTCCTTTTCCCCCAAGGCTCACAGGGCCGGGGCTTGGCCAGCCCCCACGGCCTCCCTGCACCCCCAGCCCAGCCCAGCCCCCGTCCAGCTCAGCTGAGAGGGAACGCGAGCGGGATGTTCCCGGCACACAGAAGGCTCCCAGGCAGCCCTAACGCTCCAGGCCGGCCCTGATGACAGACTGCAGCTGGGGGGCGTGGGGGGTAAACTGAGGCTGGGAAGGAGAGGAGCCGGGCAGGCCACGAAGGAAGCTGGAATCTGGGCGCTGGAGGGGATTCTGGGGGGACCCCGGGGCCCCAGCAGCTTCGGAGAGGCCTGGGTTTGAGTCAGGTGCCTTCTCCCCGGGGCTCCCCAGCCCCCCCTTCTCCCTGTGTATTTGTGTGGTGGGAGACCCCCCACCTGCGCTTATTTCATTCCCCTGCGCTCGGTTGGCTCCTCCCACCGCCGTCCTCCACACAGGAAGAGGCCAGGGGGGCGCCGCCACCGCCTTCTGCCCAGGGAACCCCCTTTCCTCCTCTACAAATGGGGGCACGAGATCACAGGAGGGGAGGTTGAGAGCCTGCCCAGCTCGGTAGGTCCAGCTCAGACGATTATTCGCTGCGATCGTTTCGTTCAGCGCCGTTACCAGGAAGACTGCACGGAGGAGGGCGCGGGTCCGGCGTCTGGGGGGGTGTCCCCGCCTCCGGATGCGCCGGCGCCCGCCGTCCTCCCGCAGCCCGCGCCGCGGCCGCCCGCTCCTACGGCAGGCCCCGCCCGCGGGCCGGAGGCGGGTGCGCCGGTACTCGGAGGAATACGGCGGCGGCGGCGGCCGCTGGGCGGTTTCCCGCCGCCGGTGCCCGAGTCCGGCTGCGCGTCCTGAAGCTCCGGCCGCGGCCCCCGCGCCCGCCCCGGGACCCCCGCGCCCACAGCCCCGCGCGCCCGCGGGACGGCCTCCAGCCTCGGCGCCCCCAGACCCGGGCAGGTGAGCGGGGCTGCCGCGACCCCACCCCCACCCCAGCCGAGGCCGTGGGGGCCGGGGCGGGGGTCTCCGCGCCGGCGGCCCCCAGACTCGGAGCCGCCCCCTCCCGCCACCCCGAAGGCCCCGGGCCCCGGGAGAAGCCGCAGGTGGGAGCCGGGGGGCGGGGGGGGGGGGCGGAGCAGGGACGCTGGCCCCCCCCCACCCTGGGGTGTCCCCCCTCGGGGGCGAGCTCTGGGAACCCCGTTGGGGGGGGGGCTCCGTGCTCCCTGGCGGGCGCCGCCCCCACCCCAGCCTTGGGCTCAGAAGTTGAACGCGATCTCCCCCGGGAGAGGAAGGGCGCGCCCGGGACCCCCCTTCGGGCCAGCGGACGCCCCCCCTAGAGAGCCTGCGCCCCAGCGCCCTGCGAGCCCCCGACCCCCTGACTCTCTTCCCAGACGCGGCCCCCCGCTCCTGGCCTGCTGCCCGCCGCCCCCATGAAGAAAGCCAACCTGTGGTTCCTGGAGCGGCTCCGGGGGGCCGGGGAGGACCGCGGCGCGGGGGCCGCGGGGGCCGAGGCCGCTGACAAGGCCAAGGGGCCCCTGCACAGCAACGTGCTCACGCCCGACAAGATCCCCGACTTCTTCATCCCCCCGAAGCTGCCGGCGGGCGCCGCCGAGGCCGAGGCCCCGGCCGAGCCGGACGCGCCCCCGGCCGGGCCGCGCCGCGCGCCCCGCAGCCCCCGGCTGCCCGCCAAGCTGGCGGCCGAGAGCAGGAGCCTGCTGAGGGCGGCCACCCGGCACGTCATCCAGGTGGAGAGCGCCGAGGACTGGCCGGCCGACGAGGCGGCCACCAACGCCGACCCCGGGGCGCAGGACGCCATGTCGCTGCCCTCGGTGCCCAAGGCCCAGACCTCCTACGGCTTCGCCACGCTGGCCGAGAGCCCGCACACGCGGCGCAAGGAGTCGCTGTTCCACAGCGAGCACGGGGCGCTGGCCCAGGTGGGCTCGCCGGGCGCGGCGCGGCGCCGGGGCGCCGGGGCCAACGGGGGCGACGGCGCGTCCCTGGCCAGCCCCGGCCGCCACTTCAGCGGCGGGGAGAGCGACACGGGGTCCTCGGCCGAGTCCTCCCCGTTCGGCTCCCCGCTGCTGTCGCGCTCCGTGTCGCTGCTCAGGGGCTTCGCGCAGGACGGCCAGGCCAAGGTGAGCCAGCTCAGGCACTCGGTGGGCCGCCAAGGCGCGCTCCCGGCCGACGACGGCGCGCCCGACGCCAGCCCCGGGGCGCGGCGCCGCCTGGCCCGCCGGCCCGCCGCCCCCGAGCCGCGCGCCGAGCCGGGCCCCGCGGCCGAGCACGCGGTGGGCGTGGGCCCGCGGGGCAGCGTGCGGCTGCTGGCCGAGTACGAGCCGGCCCAGGCGCGCCTGCGCGTGCGGCTGCTGGCGGCCCAGGGCCTGTACGACCGCCTGTGGGACGCGCGCAGCATCAACTGCTGCGTGGGGCTGTGCCTGGTGCCCGGAAAGCTGCAGAAGCAGCGCAGCACCATCGTCAAGCACAGCCGCCACCCCGTCTTCAACGAGGACTTCTTCTTCGACGGCCTGGGCCCGGCCAGCGTGCGCAAGCTGGCGCTGCGCGTCAAGGTGGTGAACAAAGGCAGCCTCAAGCGGGACACGCTGCTGGGCGAGAAGGAGCTGCCCCTGGCCTCCCTGCTGCCCCCGCCCTGAGGGGCGCCGGGGGAGCCCCCGCCCGCGGCCCCCCGAGGCGACCCCCGTCCCCCCGGGCCGCGCTGGCCTTCCCGGGCGCCGCAGGCCGCTGGCGACCCCGAGGTTGTTTTTCAGGGGGGTGGGGCTGGCCACAGGGCTGAGGGACCCCTGTGCCCCCTCCCGGGCGTTCTAGAAAGAGCTGCGCAGCGTGCAGGCGTCCGGGCCAGAGTGGCTGAGCCGGGCCTGGGTGGCCGCTCCCCGAGCCCTGCCCCCGCCCCGGGCCCGGCCTGTCCCTCCGCAGGGGGGGGGGTGGGGGGCTCCCACCCAGGGCCCTGCCTGCCCGGCGCTGCTGACCCCCGGCGACCGGTGGCGGCGCTTGCTCCACGCGTGTAAATAGGCTTTGGGTGGGGTGGGAGGGGGCGCCCTGCCCGTGGCTTTCTGAAAACGCTGGCGCGCGGTCGCGTGGGCTTACCCGTGCCGGGTGTGGGGGACCTCGAGTGATTTTGGTGGGTTTTGTCAGAACGAAACCAAGAAAGGACGCGGTTCCAGGCGGGGACTTGGGCAGCCCCGGCGGACTTCGGGCTGTGTCCCTGCCCCCTGGGGGTGCTGGGAGCGCTTGCCTCAGTTTCTCCCTGGGGGAGGTGTGCTGCCTCAGCCCTCCCCCTGGTGGGCCTTGGAAACCTGGGGCCAGGGGAAGGAGGGCCAGGGCTTGGCAAAACGGGGGGCAGTTGAGCACAGAGGACGTCCCCCGAGTTTTGAGGACTGCACATGGTCCCAGCTGCACGTCTGGGGGGGGGCCCCCGTGCTCGGGGTGGGGGGCCCATCTGCGCCCCCTCGAGATGTAGGTGAGGGGTCCCTCCCCGCACCCCGTCCTGGACCCTGCTCCCGCGTCCCCCTTTCCTTCTGGAATCTGGGGTCATCCGGGGCTGGAGGGGGGCAGTGGGCGCTGGGACGGAGCCCCTGCCTGCCCCCGCCCCTTTCTCTCTGACCCTCGCCCCCCCACCTTGGGGAGGGGTCTGTGCCCCATTTTTTATGTTCCTGCGCTATCTGGTACCTTTGTGTTTGGAGTTGACTGTGCTTTCCTCCCTGGGACCCCGCCCCCGTGTGTTTGTTTATAAAGGCTGTTTTTGTGCAATAAAGGTGTTTCTGGAATGCGGGGGTGGACGTGCGCTGGCTCTGCTGTTTAACAACAAGAGGCGTCTCGCCCGAGTCCTGCAGGACAGCCTTGCCTCGCGTCGGAGTGTCCCCGCTCACCCCTCGGGCTCCCCGTGTGCCCCCTCCTGTGGGAGGGCGCAGGAGGCGCCGAGCCCCCTTCACGTCCGGCTGTGCCCCAACCCGGCAGGCCGTGTGCCGTGCAGCCTCCAGCCCCCGACCCACGGCGCAGGGGCCGTGGATGGGCCTGTGTTATAACCAGGATTCGCACCTGGGCCCTCCCCGTGCGCACCCAGGAGAGGTGCCCGTGTCTGCGCAGAGCAGCGGCTGGGAGGGGGGTGGCAGGGCAAGCGGGGGACAAGGGGAGCAGAGGCTGGGGGGGGCAGGGCGAGCCGGAGGCCGAGGGGAGCAGAGGCTGGGGGGGGTGGCGGGGCGAGCCAGGGGCCGAGGAAGCAGAGGCTGGGGGGGTGGCGGGGCGAGCTGGGGGATGAGGGGAGCAGAGGCTGGGGGGGTGGCGGGGCGAGCCAGGGGCCGAGGGGAGCAGAGGCGGGGAGGGGGGTGGCGAGGTGAGCCGGGGGCCGAGGGGAGCAGAGGCTGGGGGGTTGGCGGGGCGAGCGGGGGGACAAGGGGAGCAGAGGCTGGGGGGGATGGCAGGGCGAGCCCGGGGACGAGGGAGCAGAGGCGGGGAGGGGGTGGTGGGGCGAGCTGGGGGATGAGGGGAGCAGAGGCGGGGAGGGGGTGGTGGGGCGAGCCAGGGGCCGAGGAAGCAGAGGCTGGGGGGGTGGCGGGGCGAGCTGGGGGATGAGGGGAGCAGAGGCTGGGGGGGATGGCAGGGCGAGCCCGGGGACGAGGGAGCAGAGGCGGGGAGGGGGTGGTGGGGCGAGCTGGGGGATGAGGGGAGCAGAGGCGGGGAGGGGGTGGTGGGGCGAGCTGGGGGCCGAGGGGAGCAGAGGCGGGGAGGGGGTGGTGGGACGAGCCGGGGGCCGAGGGGAGCAGAGGCGGGGAGGCGGTGGCGGGGCGAGCCTGGGGACGAGGAAGCAGAGGCGGCGCACGGGGGACTGAGGGGAGGCGCTGGGGCGGGCAGCAGGTAGGAGGGCCAGGCGGCACCCTCAGGGGCCCCACCCCGGCACGACGCCCATCGTGGGCTGGCGGCAAGGACCGGCCGCCGTGGGGGTGCCCCCTGGCCACCTTGCCCGGCGAGCCCCTCTCTCGCCTGGTGGGAGCCCCTGGGACCCCCACCCCTGGCCGCCCTTCCCAGCTGCGGGCCAGCACCAGGTGGTGGGGACGGCAGGGCTGGGTGGCCCGCGCGCCTGAGCCAGCGAGCGTTTACTGAGCTCCTGCTGTGTGCCGGAACCAGGACCCCCTCACAGAGCCCGTCGGGGAAGCCCCGTGGCCCGGGAGGAGCCGAGAGCCAGGGCGGCTCAGGTGGTCCCACTGTGCCCGGGGCCTTGTGGTCGCCTGGGTGGCCTGGTTTGTCCACTTGGGCAAGGAAACGAAGCCACTGACTGAGCCAGCGGCCCAGGTGGGAGCTGACAGGAAGTGGCCTGAGGACAGCAACCCGAGCTGGGACCTGCTGACCCCAAACCCGATGGGATCAGCTGAGACCCTGGGACAGCCGGGACTCCTCCTGTCCCCAGGGCAGGGCCGGCCTCCCCTCTCAGACCCCATGGCAGGGCAGGGCAGGGCCTCCCCCCTCAGACCCCAGGGCAGGGCCGGCCTCCCCCCTCAGACCCCATGGCAGGGCAGGGCAGGGCCTCCCCCCTCAGACCCCAGGGCAGGGCCGGCCTCCCCCCTCAGACCCCATGGCAGGGCAGGGCAGGGCCTCCCCCCTCAGACCCCAGGGCAGGGCCGGCCTCCCCCCTCAGACCCCAGGGCAGGGCTGGGCCTCCCCCCTCAGACCCCACGGCAGGGCCAGCCTCCCCCCTCAGACCCCAGGGCAGGGCTGGGCCTCCCCCCTCAGACCCCAGGGCAGGGCAGGGCCGGGCCTCCCCTCTCAGACCCCAGGGCAGGGCCGGGCCTCCCCCCTCAGACCCCAGGGCAGGGCCGGGCCTCCCCCCTCAGACCCCAGGGAAGACCCCAGAACAGGGCTGGGCTTCCCCCCTCAGATCCCATGGCAGGGTGGGGCCTCCCCCCTCAGATCTCAGGGTAGGGCCAGGCCTCCCCTCTCAGACCGCAGGGCAGGGCAGGGCCAGCCTGCCCCGTCATTCCCACGGGGCGGTGTCAGGCGGCTGCGAAGCCCCCAGGAGCCTTTGTGCGGAGTAGGGGTGCAGCGTGGCCCCCGCCCTGGCAGCCTGGCAGCCGCGCCGCTGTCAAGCCGGCTGGTCCCAGGATGTGTTGCCAGGGCAACAGGCACCCGCTCGCCTCTTCCCCAGCAGCTGCGCGGCGCTGGGCCGCCTGTGCGTGCGGTGCAGCCGCGTGGAAGCATGCCTGCGTGTGACCGCGTGTGCACGTGTGTGACGGGCGTGACGGGTGTGCACGCGTGTGACGCCGCGTGCACACGTGTGTGAGCGTACACGTCCTCCCATGCGAGGAGCCGGGGCGTCGGGGGCGCGGCAGCCCCAGCCGCCTCGACGCCCTCCGGGGCCCTGTGCCCTCTCCTGGGGGCGCTGGGGGGGCCCTCCCAGGGCAGCTGAGGGGTCCCTCAAAAACGCTGAGGGGCTGCGCGCCCCCCTGGAGCCTTCTGTGGCTGCCCAGCGCCTCAGGAGGGGGCTCGAGGGCCGCACCCCAGCCCCGTCCTCCGCCCTCTGCGCTCCCCTACTGGGCTCAGGTCTGGCCGGAGCCCCTCCTTGGGGTAGGCCCCTCCTTGGGGCAGGCCCCCCCTCGGGGCAGCCCCCGGCCCAGCGGCCTCGTGACCGCTTCCCAGCAGCACGAGTCTGGGGCTTGCACCTGCTGCCTCCGCACGGAGATCCGTCCCGTGGCGGCCGGCAGAGGCCCCCCAGACCAGCTGGCCGACGCCTTCGAGCCCCTTTCCCAGCGCGGGGCCGGCTCCAGGCCAGCAGGGCAGCCGCGGGGACGGCCGGCGCCTCGGTCCAGCCTGAAGCCCACGGCCACGCACCGTCTGGGAGGACCACAAGCCCCTGCCCGCTTTTTTTTTTTTTTCAGCCTACAGAATACGATCCAGTGAGTTTCCAGCCCCAGGGGGGAGGCGCGGTGCTGTCCGGGGGCGTGCCAGCCTGGCGTGGGGAGGGGAGGCAGAGAGCGCAGGCAGCGGAGGTCCGGGCCCCACACGCCCTCAGAGCAGGGGCGGCGCTGCGTGGGAGGCGTCTCCAGCCACGCTTGGCTGCTTTGCGGAAGCGGCAGGCCCCGAAACGGTGGAGGAGGGTTGGGACGGCAGGCAGCTCCCCGGGGAAGCCCCCGCCATCGGCCCGCCTGGATCCCCCCATCAGCCCCCCCAGGCCCCCTCCCTGGGGGGGGCTCTCCTGCTGCTCCAGGTCCCCTCCACTGGGGGGGGGCTCTCCTGCTGCTCCAGGTCCCCTCCCTGGGGGTCTCTCCTGCTGCTCCAGGTCCCCTCCCTGGGGGGGGTCTCTCCTGCTGCTCCAGGTCCCCTCCACTGGGGGGGCTCTCCTGCTGCTCTAGGTCCCCTCCACTGGGGGGGCTCTCCTGCTGCTCCAGGTCCCCTCCCTGGGGGGGCTCTCCTGCTGCTCCAGGTCCCCTCCCTGGGGGGGCTCTCCTGCTGCTCCAGGTCCCCTCCCTGGGGGGCTCTCCTGCTGCTCCAGCTCCGCTCCACCCTGCCCGTCTGTCTCCAGTTTGACCTGAGGCCATGGCAGTGCAGCGCTGACAATTACTGTAATCTCATTAGGCGGTAATTGGAGGCCGCTGTGGCCCCTGGGCCACGGGGCTGCACCTGCCCCCCTCCAGCTGCCACACGGCTCCTGCCCCCCAATTGTGGGATTCAATTAAGCTTTTGTTTTCTTCTCGGCTCCCCTGTGGGTGGGAAAGACGCGCCTACAGGAAGAAAAATGACTTCCAGGAAGAGGAGCCGTGGAGAGCGTGGAGACAGGCGCCGGGGCAGGGGGTCGCCTCACAGGCTCACTGGCCTCAGTTTACCACCCCTCCCCTTCAACGTGGGATGGTAGAGGTACTTCCTTCCCTGTTACGTGCGATACTGTGGCCAGAGCAGCCTGGTTCCCCGAGACGCTGACGACCCCCATTCGCAGATGGGGAAACCGAGGCACAGGGCGGTGACGTGACCCGCCTGACGTCACTCAGCTGGCACATGGCAGGACGGGCTGGGTGCAGACCCCGAGCCTTAACCTCACACTGCCACGTGGACTGGACTCCCCCATGCAGCCCCCCTGCCCCCCAGGATTCACCAGAACCTGCCCGCCCCTCCCCCAATAACAGCAGGAAAGGGTTGGGGCCCCCCTCAGCCCGCAGCTGCCTGTGGCTGCACGTGCGATGCAGAGCTGGCTGGCGAGTCACTGCCTTTGTGACTCAGTTTCCCCTGCACATCTGTGTCCTACTTGCCAGGCTGGGGGTTGGAGTTAGGGCTGCCTTAGCCTGTAGGGGGTGCAGTCCCAGCAGCCGCCAGGTGCGGGCTCGGGCCCTTCATCCTCCCGGCAGAGCCCCCCCACTCTCCCCGAGCCCCTCACCCTCCCGGCTGCAGGGCACCCGCCCCCACTCTCCCCGAGCCCCTCACCCTCCCGGCTGCAGGGCTCCCCGCTCCCCACTCTCCCGAGCCCCTCACCCTCCCGGCTGCAGGGCCCCCCCCTCTCCCCGAGCCCCTCACCCTCCTGGCTGCAGAGCACCCGCCCCCCGCTCTCCCCGAGCCCCTCACCCTCCCGGCTGCAGGGCCCCCCACCCCCCGCTCTCCCCGAGCCCCTCACCCTCCCGGCTGCAGGGCACCCGCCCCCCCCTCTCCCCGAGCCCCTCACCCTCCCGGCTGCAGGGCACCCGCCCCCACTCTCCCCGAGCCCCTCACCCTCCCGGCTGCAGGGCTCCCCGCTCCCCACTCTCCCCGAGCCCCTCACCCTCCCGGCTGCAGGGCCCCCCCTCTCCCCGAGCCCCTCACCCTCCCGGCTGCAGGGCTCCCCGCTCCCCACTCTCCCCGAGCCCCTCACCCTCCCGGCTGCAGAGCCCCCCCGCTCTCCCTGAGCCCCTCACCCTCCCGGCTGCAGGGCCCCCCACTCTCCCTGAGCCCCTCACCCTCCCGGCTGCAGGGCCCCCTGCCCCACTCTCCAGGGCTGCAGGGCCCTTGCCCCTACCCGTTTGACTTGCTTCCAGGCTCCTTTCCCTCCCACCCCCCTAAATCCAAGCCCGGGCCTGGTGCCCCCCACAGCCCCTCTCCGCCCCCCAAGTCTCCCTCCCCTCTCGACCCCCCAGCCCAGCGGCAGGAGGACCCTTCCTCATTTCTCAGATGGCAGAGGCGCCCGGCCCACTCGGTACGTGGAGAGGGCCCCGAGGGGCTCCAGCCGGCACCCAGTGAAGCTTCCAGACACAGCCCGGCCCCGGGTGCAGCAGGGCCGCCTGTCCAGTGCCGGCCACGTGCCCTGGTCTGGGGCAGTCGCCAGCCTGAGCCCCTGGAGCGCCTGCCCTTCAGGAGCTGACGGGCCAGCGGGGAGGCGGGCGTTGAAGGAGGACACGGGGCAGTCAGGGCGGCTTCCTGGGGGAGGAGGCAGAGGACCCCGAGGCCGAGGCCAGGAAGTGCGTCGCACTGGGAGCACTGAAGAGGCTGGTGTGCCTGGGGAGGGGACCGAGTGGACCCCCTGTGGAGCGGGCCGTGGCAGCCGGGGCAGAGAGCTTCGATGAACATTCTAGAAAGATGCCCCAGTACCCAGGAGGTAGGGGGTACCAGAGAGGCCGGGAGGGGGCTGGCGTGGGTTCCCGGGCCCCAGGCGGGCAGAGGTGGGAAGGGGAGGGCCGGGGGGCTTGGGCTGTCCCTGGGTGGTGCGGGCAAGGACTGAGGCCACCGCACACAGTGGCCTGAGGCAGCTTCCCGGCATCCGCCCCTCCGCTGCCAGCCTGGCCGCCCCTCGGCCCACAGCCCCCGGCTCCTACCTCACCAGGGGGAAAGCCCACGTCCCGCGCCCCAGGACCTGCCCGACGGCCCGGGCTTGCCTCTGCCCTCCGTCCCTCGCTCCTCCGCCCCCCTCGCTCCTCCTCACTCTGTCCCCTCGCTCTTCCTCCCTCTGTCCCCTCGCTCCTCCTCCCTCTGTCCCCCTGCTCCTCCGCCTCCTCCCTCTGCCCCCCTCACTCCTCTGTCCTGTCTCCTTTGTTCCTCCTCCCTCTGTCCCCTCGCTGCTCCTCCCTCTGTCCCCTCGCTCCTCCTCCCTCTGTCTCCCTAGCTCCTCCACTCTGGTCCCTTGAGCTGTCACCGGCCCCAGGGCCTTTGCACAGGCTGCGCCCACTCCCTGGAGCCCCCCAGGAACCCGCAGGCCCTGCCGGCCCCCAAGCCCCCGGCCCTTCCCAGATTTCTTCCCACCCCTGGAGGCTGGGCGCCCACCTCGGCCCGCTGCCCCCGCGGCTGAAGGAGCCAGCGGGTGACTCAGGCGACCGGAAAGAAGGCGCTGCGCTTGAGGCGGCGGGAGGCGGGAAGGGCTCGGCGCCACGCGGCGGGAAGGGCCCGTTTACCCGCGGCCGCGCAGCGTTGTGACCGCACGGCCTCCCGGGCAGCGCCGGCCGGGCAGGCTGTCATTGAACCGCAGACCGCGCCGCCACGGCCCTGCGGGGGGACCCCCGGGCGTGGGCGGGCAGCTGGGGTGTCCGTGGGCGCCGGGCGCAGCGGGCTGTGGTGTTGCCCCGGCCTTCCCCGGGCAGGCCTACCATTTCCCCCCACACCCCCACTCTGGGCCTTTGTCAGGTACCCCTCCCCGGTTATCCCACAGCCCCCTCCCAGGTCGCCCCACTGCCGTGTGCACACGGCCCCGCCCCCTTCAGCCGCCGGCTCCCCCCCTCCTCCCCTCCCCCTTCCAGTGGGGGGCCCCCCCCCGCTCCCCGGCTCCTCCCCCCGCTCCCCCTTCCAGCGGCCCCCCCCCCGCGCCCCGGCTCCTCCCCCCCTCCCCCTTCCAGTGCGCCCCCTCCCACCGGCCCCCCAGCTCCTCCTCTCCCGTTCTCTCTTCCATTGCGGCCGCCCCCCCCCCCGCCCCCGCTCCTCCCCTGTTCCCCCTTCCAGCGTCACCGCCCCCCCCTACTCCCCGGCCCCCCCCCACTCCTCCCCCGCTCCCCCTTCCAGCGCGGCCCTGCCCCCTGGCAATTCCAAACTCCCCGTCTACGTTGACTTTGTTCAAGCAGGCTCCCAGCGCCACGCCGGGGCACGGCACACAGTAGGTGCGCAGTAGGTGCGCAGTAGGGGGTTAAGGTGTGAGCTTTGGGGAACGGCTGCGCGCCCAGCTGCGTCCTGAGGCGTCCGAGCCTGGCGGGCAGCGGGGCTCCTCCTGGGCGGGGGCAGCGGCCGGCCGCGCCCCTCCCTGTCCCCATCCACCCTCCCCACCCCCGCTTCTCCAGCCTGGCAGCCGCCCCCAAATGTCCTCAGTCTAGGCCCACCCAAGGCCGGAAGACCTCGGCGGCGGGGGGGGGGCGGGCATGTACATATTGGGGCCCGCCTTGGGGGCAGAGAAGGGCCCAAGTCACGCCTGTGCTCAGCCCGAGCGCGGCCGCCCCGTCGGGGCCCTGCGCCTTGGGCCTCCTTTCCAGGGCTTGGAATCCTGACAGTTTCAGACTCCAGGAACGTGGCTCCAGCAGGACCTGAACTTCCGCGGACGCGCCGGGGCCCTCCTGCGTGTCCTCGCCTGCGCCTGCCGCCGTCTCCCGCGTCTCTGAGTTGCTGGAGACCCGTAAACACGGCGCCCTCTGCCTTCCAAACACCGGGTTCTCTCTCCTAACCGACGGCAGTCGCCAGGGCCTGGAGAGGTCACGCCAGCCCGTGCAAGGCACCGAGTTGCGCTGCACGTGCGAATCTCAAGGCTGCTCCAGGGCGTCCCCCTCCCGAGCCCAGGCCTTGGTGTGGGCGGGTGCCATGGCAACGGATGCACAGCCAGGTCAGTGGGCAGCAGGCAGGGGCCTGGGGGGGGGAGGGGCGGGCTGGGGAAGTGGGGAGGGGGCCAGTCCAGAGAGACCAGGAGGGAGAGGCCAGGGAGGGGGGTGGATACGGGAGCCCCCGTGCCTCCCCCAGCTTGGTGCAGGACTGTCCCCGCGGGTGGGGGGACGCAGGGCTGTTCACTGGACGCTCCTCCCCTCAATTCCCATCACGGCACGTTAGCGCTACTCGAAACCGCCGGTGGGGTGGACATGGGAGTCACGGTCTGGGGCAGATGCCCCGGGGGAGGCCGGTGGACATGCAGGACAGAGAGACGGGGGACAGACACGGACAGACGAGGAGACAGAGACAGACGGGGATAGAAATACAGACAGATGGGGGACAGACACACAGATGGGGGGATGGAGACAGACAGGCAGACAGGGGACAGAGACAGACAGATGAGACAGAGACAGACAGAGGGATAGAAACAGACAGATGGGGGACAGACACACAGATGGGGGGATGGAGACAGACAGATGAGTAGACAGACACAGACAGACAGATGGGAGACAGACAGACAGACAGATGGGGAGACAGACTGACAAATGGCGGGACAGACACAGACAGACTGATGGGAGGACAGAAACACAAACAGATGGGTGTACAGATACAGATAGACGAGGAGACAAAGACAGATGGGGGATAGAAACAGACAGATGGGGGGACAGAGACAGATGAGACAGACACAGACAGATGGGGGACAGACAGAGAGACAGATGGGGACAGAGACACAGACAGATGGGGAGACAGAAACAGACAGATGGTGGGACAGACACAGATGGGGGGACAGAGACACAGGTAGATGGGGAGACTGAGGCCCAGACAGACGAGGGACAGACATAGGCAAACGGGGGACAGAGACAGAGAGATGGGGAGACAGACACAGACTGATGGGGGGACAGAGACAGATAGATGGGCGACAGACACAGGGAGACAGACACAGATACAGGCAGACAGAGGGAAAGAGACAGGGAGACAGACACAAGCGGGGACAGAGATGGACAGACAGATGAGGAGACAGACACAGACAGGTGGGAGAGAGGCAGACAGACACAGGGAAACGGAGACACAGACAGACGGGACAGAGACCGCTGTGAAGTGACGTGGAGCTGCAGGAGGTGGCCGCTGGGGTCCAGTGACACCATTAGGCCACAAGAAGTTCTGAGTGCGGCCGGCCAGACTCCCGGCCCGGCCCGGCCCCAGCCCGCGCCCCTCCCCCAGCCCCGCCTCCCCTTCCGCTGGTGCGTTCCCCACCCAGGCCTCCAGGGACCGGGGGGCTCACTCGAGACCCCTTCCTTGGGCCTCGGTGGACTCCTTCAACTGTACCCCAGCCCCCTCCCCTTCCAGAGACACATCCGGGGCTGTCACCCCACGTCGGGCTCTTTAGACTGAAATGAACCCCCGTGGTGCTGCAGCTGAAGGGACCCCAGGAAAACCTGTTCTTAAGCGTAATCCATCCCTGAGAGTGACCCTTCTGTAAGGAGGACCTGGTGACGGGGACAGCCCCGTGAGGCACGGCTGGCCCAGTCACGGGGTCTCATCCTGTTCCTGGAGTCCTTTATGAGAGGATGAAATTCCGCAGGTGGAGAGCGCCGGAAGGAGCAGCCCGAAGCTGGACTCAGCGGAACCCAAGGGGCGAGAGGCCAGGAGAGGGTGCCACGGGGCAGGAGAGGGTGCCACGGGGCAGGAGAGGGTGCCACGGGGCAGGGGAGGCCAGGACCCAGGAGCGGCGGCAGCCTTGGGGAGAAAGCGCCACTCGATGCAGCCTTGGTTGGGACTTTGCACCTCAAAGCTGTGAGCCAGCAAATCCCTTGTTTCAGTGGACCCGCTACGTGGCATTTACTTGGGCAGCCCAGGAAACTGAAACACCCCACTCCCACCTCCATCCCAGTTCAGGTGCTGCCACCCCCTCTGCCTAAGAACCCTGGGGTCCCCATTTGAGCCCCAACCTCCCATCTCTTCTTCCTGATTTTAGGGGGAGGGACTGGGCTCCCTTCCCTCACCTCCGTACCCCACCATGGGAGTTTAGAGAGGAGGCCTGATGGCAGAGGCCCTTGGCAAGGCCTTGGAGGGGGGTCTGTGAGGCTCCTGCCTCGTGGGGTCTGAAAGACGTCACCCAGCCAGCCAGCCAGCCAGCCACCTATCCTTCCATCCACCCACCCACCCACGTATCCATCCATCCGTCCACCCGTCCATCCATCCACCCATCCACCCATCCACCCACCCACCCAGCCAGCCAGCCACCCGTCCATCTGTCCATCTATCCATCCATCCACCCACTCATCCACCCATCCACCCATCCACCCACCCACCCACCCATCCATCCACCCATCCACCCACCCAGCCACCCACCCAGCCACCCACCCACCTATCCATCCATCTGTTCATCCATCCATCCACCCATCCATCCACCCACCCACCCACCTATCCATCCATCTATCCATCTGTCCATCCACCCACCCACCCAGCCAGCCACCCAGCCACCCATCCATCTATCCATCCACTCACCCATTCATCCACCCACCCACCCATCCATCCATCCATCTGTCCATTTGTCCATCTATCATCCATCCACCCATACATTATCCATCTACCTGTCCATCCATCCATCTGTCCATCCATCCACCCACCCATCCACCCATCCATCCATCCATCCATCCATCCATCCATCCATCCATCCGTCTGTCTGACCCCATCTACCCACCCGTCCATCCATTTGTCTACCCGTCCATCCATTTGTCCATCTGTCCATCCATCCGTCCATCCATCTGTCTGTCCATCCATCTGTCCATCCATCCACCTGTCCACCCATCATCCATCCCACCTCTATTAGCCTGCTGGGTGGTGCAGATTCTCTAGCAAATGAGACAGACTCAGGCTTGCAAACTGCTCTGGTGTGTGCGTATGTAGAGTACAGCAGGAAACGGATAGCTCACACATTAGTATTTAATTAGAGTTGTGAAAAGTATTGTAAAGAAAAATACAGCTCGCCAAGGCGGTGTTCCTGAACAAACGAACAGGAAGATGCACAGACGGGGGACCGCTCAGCCCGCTCCCCCAGCCAGGAGGGGCGCACGGAAGCAGCAGCACGGTCTGAGCGCCAGGTCTGGAGGCCCCTTTCGTCGCTGCTATCCTCCCTTAGGTGGACGCCGCTCTCCTCGCCTCCTTCCGCCTTTCGAGCACATTACGACAGCCGATTTAGTGTTTGTCCGGTAAATCCAATGCCTTGCTTTCTCAAGGCTGGTTTCTGTCGCCTTCCTCTCTCCCCTGTGAATGGGCTAATCTCCTGTTTTTTTGCTTGCCTCCTAATTTTTGGTTGAAAACCGGACGTTGAATATGAAAATGTAATAAATCTGGGAGTCAGCACCCCTTCCCAGGGGTTGCCGTTGCTGCTCGTTCTGGGCCGCAGACACCGTTTGTTGTCTTTCTTGTACCAGGCAGAGTTGTCCAGAGAGAACCGAGAGGATGTGTAGAAACGGAGAGGGATGCACTCCGGCAACCGGCCGCGGTGGGGGCTGGCGAGCCTGGAAGCGCAGGCCAGGCTGGAGAGGCCGGCGCAGCCACCAGGGCTGAACTCTCCAGCATCCCCGGTGCAGCCTCGAGGCTCTGGCTGACGGGACGTGCCCTGCGTTGTGGCTGTCGCTGTTGACCAGTCCCCACAGCCTGAAGGGCGGGGGCCGGCACCAGCCAAGCGGACCAGCCCTCGTCATGATCCAAGTGGCCAGCCGGGGCCTGATGTCCCTCAGCTCAGACCCTGGGCGGCCGCTCGTCCCCCGCTGCCCCTGCGGCGTGAGCCTGGGGTTAGGTCCCGGGTCCGAAGCACCTGGTTCTGGCAGTTTGGCTGACTGGACTGTTTGCTTCGGGGGGACAGGCCTTTTGGTGCCCCCCCCACTGCTGTCTGGGAGAGGCCACACCTAAGTGTGTTCTCAGAACCTGTGAGACGGGGGGCGGCTGCGAGGGGGTGGGACTGCCCGGCCTGGACGTTGGCTTTGGGCCCTCGCTCTGCCCTGTTGAGGGCAAATCCCCACCCCCCCAAGGATACCAGCGCCCCTTCCTCACTCGGGGCTGCCGGGCGCCCGCCCGTCCCCGGGGCACACGGAACCACCTAAGTGTGTTCTCTTGGGCCTGGGTGTCGGGGGCCTGGAGTCCAGGGTGGGGGCCACGCCCCTCTGGCCTCGTGCTTCTTGGGTGGCCGGCTGCCCCATCCCTGCTCCTTGTCCCACGGCCTCCCCCTCTCCTTCTGGGGACCCGCTGCATCCGCAGAGACCAGAGACTCTATTTCCACAAAGTTCTGCCCCCATGGGGTGCCATTTCCTGAGCAGCATTTTGGGGACACGGTTCCACCCAGTTAGACCCTGTGGGATGGGGTGGGGGGGACACCGGCCCCTGTGTCATTGGGGAAGGCAGGGGCCACCTGGTGCTCGGGCAGTCGGAGCCCGCGTCATCTCTGAGCTGGACCCTCCATTGCCCCCATGCTGGGGAACCCCGAAGTCCCCGTGGTGGGGACCCCCAAAGCCCATGGGGTGGGGACCCCCAAAGCCCACCTGGTGGGGGACACTGCAGCCTGTCTGGTGGGGGACCTGTCTGCGTAATGGGGGACCCCCACTGCCCACCAGGTGGGGACCTCCATTGCCCTCCTGGTGGGGGACCCCATGGCTGGCCTGGTGGGGGCCCAGTGTCAGAGTGGCAGACCTGAAGGGTATCGGGAATGAAAGACAAAGAAAGATTGGGATCAGGGGATCTGAGAGCATTGAAGCCTCAAGCTCACCAGACAAGTTTATTAATCTATACCCCAAGCAATCGTGAGAACCAGCAACTATCCTAGCTAACTTAAAATATTAAGATACTTAGCTATTGCCATTTCCTCAACCTGTGTAACACAATGGATCAAAAGCTACGATTATATTTTTATTATAAAGTACAAAATTTCAATGTTGTATTATATTGTTGAGAAAGCATGCCCATAAATCTTGTTGCCCAGGTCATCCCGTCCCACCTAGTCCTTGTTCCACCTGAGTGTACACATCTCCTTGTAGATTTATGACCTGCACGTACAGCTATAGAGACAGCATGACTCAGTGGTCAAGGAAGTAACTTGCTTCCATGGAAACAACATGCCTTTGTTTCCCACATTTCCCCCTTTTTGTTTCGGTCAGGGTGGCTCTGCCTGTCTTAGGTTGTCCTCCTCTGAGAGTCTTACCCGTCATTGACTACCAGCCAAGCGCTCTGACCATGGGGATCTCATTGCAAGGTTCTTGCAAGTACCAAGTAATTGGCTTGTCCCACAGCATTCACATGGTGCAGTCTTCAGCAAACACCTCGCCCCAGGCGGGCAGCAACAATGAACAAGATGAACACTCAAAGGCCTATTCCTGGTGCTGATAAGAAATGTTGAGACTTCCACCAATTTACTGGATTAAACTTGTTGAAATGAGAAATCAAATCATTAAAGATATCATCAGCTACATAAATCTGATGAGACATTTCTAATATCTTTCTCTGTAATTTTTCTATTTCTGATGACATGTTACTCTTATGACCTATCAAATGATTTTTAATCTTTTCCCAAACATGGAATTATTATAAGCAACCGGGGTAATACAAAAATTACTTTCATTCCAATCACATTTTAACCCTCTAAGCAGATTCAAATGATAACATTTGATCTCCAAGAGGAATAATAGCTGATTCTGAATCATTAACTCTATTATTTAATTGTTCATCAGCATGCTCCCGACTGCCAGCAATCACCAGCATTCTTACGCACATATCTAGTCTGCACGGTCTCAGGCAAGGCTGCAGCTGCGGTCGCAGCAGCTGCGATAATCCCAATCAGTCCCAGGATGCTGGCCACCAAGAGTTCAACAAGTCTTCTTGTTTGCTTGAGGATCCCTTGTGCCGTGAGAAGCAGCAACTGATGTTCAGGCGATGACTGCCAAGTTCAGTTCATTTGGACGGGAATCCACATGCCTCGTTCTCTTCTGGCCATCCGATGAAGTCTCCATCCTGCAATACATTTTCTGACAAACATGTATACAAGGCACAAAGCATTGTCTTTTGTAGTTATTTTTCCAGTGATGAACACATACGGATCTCCAACACAAACTTTTAAATGATAAGTCTGATTTAACTGTAAATATTGGCCGGTTTGACTGTAGTTACCAATCCATTCATAAATAGGGGCAATTCCTAAAAATACTTTCCACAGATGTTTATGTATGTTCAGATTGTAAGTATCATTTATCCATGGGGAGGGTATCCACTTCCCTCTCTATCTCCATATACTATAATTCTTGGTGTATACTATTTGTTCACCCACATCTAGAGGTTCTGAAAAAGAATATTGCATATTACTGACCTTTTGACCTCTACAATTAAGACCATACCATATAAATCTGCTGCTACATTCTGTCGGAGTCCCCATAGGGGCACTTTCCCACACTATTGTTTAAGAATCATTAAAAGGCAGATCCTCTTCCTATATGGCATTCTTGCCATCCTTCTTTATCGCCATGATCTTGGGTTGGGCAATTATACACTGGCTTTTTAGTTATAAAGAAGTTGTATGAAGGAAAGAAGGTTATTAATAATTTAGTACGATCGTTTCTCATAATTACCATGGTCCGGTTCTTTATGTACATACAAGGGGGGCTATTTCCAATACGCAAAGGTCTATAATCAAAAGGAAGCATCAAATTGTATACTTTGTCTTCTTCTTGAGGCTTAGATGGAAACTTATCATCAATAGGCCCAAGAAATATGTAGGTTTTATTCAGGAAAGCCCGAATCAATGGAGGGTTAGGTGTATAAGCCCAATAGGTGTGATTTTCATGTTCATTTCTGTTACTCACGATTACCATTAGCAGGACCATCAGGAGGCATTCTACTCTTTGTTCCTTCTCTTCTGTTCTTGGTTTAATCCTCTTTGTGGACAGCAAATCTGTCCCCCATGTTCTGAAATGACAAGAGCATAGCCTCACCCCCAAACTTTGATCTTGCCTTTTTTCCGTTCATTGCTTAAAGTATCTTTCCAGCATATTGGTTGATCTTCATCTCCAGGGTCCACTGTAGATGTGTGACATTTTCCAAAGTGACATTCCGCAGGTGTCAGTGAATTATAAGCATTAAGAAAATTTAAAGTGAATAAAGCTTTTGCCAATTGATCTTTTGGTGTTATAATACCATCATTTCCCCCCCTTATTTTATTTTATTTTTTATTATTGATTCTGTAAAAATATTACATTAAAAAAAATATATGAGGACCCATTCAACCCCACCACCCCCACCCCACCACTCCCCCCCCAGCAACACTCATTCCCATCATCATGACACATCCATTGCATTTGGTAAGTACATCTCTGGGCACCTCTGCACCTCATGGTCAATGGTCCACATCATGGCCCATACTCTCCCCCATGCCATCCAGTGGGCCCTGTGAGGATTTATAATGTCTGGTGATTGCCCCTGAAGCACCATCCAGGGCAGCTCCAAGTCCCAAAGATGCCTCCACATCTTGTCTCTTCCTGCCATTCCCCATACCCATTAGCCACCATGTCCACTTTTCCCACTCCAATGCCACCTTTTCTCTGTGGACATTGGATTGGTTGTGTCCATTGCACCTCTATGTCAAGAGGAGGCTCAGATTCCACATGGAAACTGGATGCAATCCTCCCGCTTTCAGTTGTAGGCACTCTAGGGTCCATGGTGTGGTGGTTGTCCTTCTTCAACTCCATCTTAGCTGAGTGAGATGAGTCCAATAAATCAGATTGTAGGTGCTGGAGTCTGTTGAGGCTCAGGGCTTGGCTATCACATTGTCAGTCCAGAGATTCAGATCCCCTAAATATATCTTAAACCCCAACACCAACTACAACTCCAGCACAGTAGCATGAAAGTCTTACGAAGAGAGATCCCATCTGAGTCCAGATTCATCACGCATAAACACCAGCTCCAAAGAAGGACCATCTGACATGGCAGTTAACCCCATCTGCCATGACCATAGCACCCATGGATCTCTTTAGCCCTCAAAGGAACCAATACCTGGGGGTTGTATCTACTTTATCTGTCTCTTAGACTCTGCTCAGTTGTGCATAAGGGCAATCCTTCTGACAGCCTCCAGATTCTTTTTTAGAGACTCATAGCCATATAAACTCATTTCTCCTTTCCATTTCCCCCTTACATTAGGTCAAACAGCATTTTAAAGTCATGTTATTTTATGTAGACAGGGATATTCTGCTGATCTGCATTGAACCTTCCTTTCCAGGTCATTTTCCAGTTGCATCATCAGTTGGTAGTTGATAGTGATCCCTCGGTGCCAGGGAGGCTCATCCCCGGGTGTCATGTCCCACGCTGGGGGGAAGGCATTGCATTTACATGCTGAGTTTGGCTTCGAGACTGGCCACATTTGAGTAACATGAAGGCTGTCAGGAGGAAATTCCCAGGCACAATGCTGCTCTAGGCCTTGTTCTTATTTCAGGCATATCAGCTCACAAGCATAGTCATTAGCGTCAGGGGCTCACTGTTGGACCCTCATTCCTTCCCGGTCCTTGCTGCTGCACCTGGGAGACTGTCGCTGCTCCCCTAGGGACCATGACAGAGCACCACCGGCCAGGAACCCAGTACCCCCCCAGCTGTAGTTTTTAATTGTTGCCACTATGAGTATATCCAAACATTACCATGCACCCTGGACATATGTCCTGTATAACTCTCTGTCAGCCATATATCACCTGTCAATAGTATCCTATACCAGTATTTCTCCATTGCCATTGTTGAACAACTTCCTCCGGGCAATAGAAGCCAAATTATATCTTATAGACCAATCCTCTTCGTTACCTTTCCACCAAATCGATGTCCAGACACTTCCTGCCCTGCAAAAATCCTGAAAAAGCCCGGCCTCAGAGAATCTCCAGCGGCGCCCAGCCTCCTTTTCCCACGAGAGACCGCAAGGCAAGTTCACTCAGCCGCCATCTTGGCCCCTCTCCCCCTTTTTGTTTTAAAAGCATGGTTTTCAGAGTGTGATGGCTGCATTCAACTATGGCTTCACTTGTAGGATTGTAAGGAATTTCAATAGCATACAGAGAGCAAAAGGAAGCAAAAGGCTTACTGGTGTAATAAGGGCCGTTATCAGTTTTAATTTTCAAGGGGCATCCCATCACAGCAAAAGCAGACTACAGATGGGAACAACTGTGAAGAAAACGTTCGCCACTTTGTGCAGTAGCCCACAAACAGTGAGAGTAAGTGTCAGTACAGACATGGACATATTGTAATTTACCAAATGATGGTACGTAACACCCATCTGCCACAGTTGATTAGGAGCCAGGCCTCTGGGGTTAGTTCCAGCCTGAAAAGGCACTGTGGCCAAGGGCCCACGGGTGGGACAGGTGCGAATAATCCCCTGAGCTTGATGTTTTGTCAGTTGAGGAAATTTATGTCTAAGTCCCTTAGTATTAATGTGAGTCAATGCATGATATTTAGTTGCATCCTGCAAACATCCCACTAACAGATCAGCTTGGGCATTTTGGGTAGCTAGAGGACCAGGAAGGAAGAATGAGACTAGATATGAGTAATATATATAGGCTGATTTCTTTGCCAAATGAGGGCTTGAAGGTCAGCAAAAAGTTGAGACAACTCATCAGTAATAAAAATATGAGCTGTTTCAATAGGCCTACAGTTAAACACACATATTCAGAGTCAGAGACAACATTCAAGGGCTCTTGAAATGTTTGTAAAACCTTAATGATGGCTGAAAGCTCTGTGCTTTGAGCAGATGAATAAGGAGTCTGCCAAACCTGTTCTTTTTGAGAGGTAACATATGCTGCTTTTCCATTCCTACTATCATCAGTAACTACTGTACATGCATTTTCAATAGGAACAGTTTTCACAATTTTTGGTAAAATCCAAGTGGTTCTTCATAAGAACGTTAACAGTTTGGAAGTAGGATAATGATGATCAATAATGCCTTGAAAATCACTAATAGCAGTGTGCCACTGAGGATTAGTAATATATAAGTGTTGAATTTCTTCATGAGAAAGATCACAAATAATCCTGTCTGGATCAGACCCCTTTAATTGTAACGATCTAATACGGCCTTTTGCTAGAATGGAAATTTTTTGGAGATATGTCTGCAATCTCTTTTGTTTATTATTAGGTAAGAAAACCCATTCCGGTATACCTTCTTGCTGAAATAAAGCTGTAGGAGATTGAGGAGTTGAGAAAATAATCGAATCAACAGCTTTGTCAGGTTCTATTTGTATTAATTGCCCTTGAGAGACTCGATCCTCTATCAATGCCCATTCTTTTTCAGCCTGTACAGACAATGTTCTAGGGCTAGAAAGATCTGAATCCCCCGTTAATGCTTGAAATAAATGATTTAGCATATAGTTAGGAATTCCTAATGCTGGGCCGGACCCAATTAATACCTCCTAACAATTTTTGGAAATCATTTAATGGATTTAACTGGTCCCGACGTGTTTGCACCTTTTGTGGTGTAAAACGTCCACGATCCAATTGCACACTGAATCACAATACGGAGCATCCCTTTGAATTTTTTCAGGGGCAATTTGCAAGCCATGCTGGGGAGAGTTTGTTGAGCACACTGAAGTAACTGCTGCAGTTTGCCACGTGAGGCACGAGCGAACACTATGTCGGCATAGAATGAGTGATCACTGCCTCTGGGAATTCTGCTCTCAACGTCTCTAAAGGCGGATGCACAAACAGTTGACACATGGTAGGACATTCGTCATACCTTGGGGCAGCACACACCACTGAGATCTTTGCACAGGTGCCTGGTTATTCATAGAAAGTATTGAAAAAGCAAATTTTTCTCTATCAGAGGGATGTAAGGGAATGGTGAAAAAGCAATCCTTTAAGTCTATAATAATTAAGGACCAATTCTTTGGAATCCTAGATGGCTGTGGCACCCACAGGGCTCGTGACCTTATTGACGGCACTTATATCGGTAAGCCTTCTCCACTTTCCTGATTTTTTTCTGAAAAACAAACATGGGAGAATTCCAAGAACTATTAGAAGGCTCAGTATGTTTCTGAGATAACTGTTCTTTTATAAGACTATGAAGGGCATTAAGTTTCTCTATTGGGAGGGGCCATTGATCAACCCATGCAGGTGTAACTGTCAGCATTGATAGGCACTGGGCGGCCCGTTGGTCAAACCCAAGTCCTCTACGATCTCCTTTCCTTCTGATATTCTACTGCATATTCATGTATAAAGATTTTGCTTGTTCTGACAAAGTAGGAATATGAGCAGAAGCTCCCCATTGACCGAGTAGATCACGTCCCCACAGGTTAAGGCCTACATCAGCAACATAAGGTTGTGAAGTAGATTTTTGTCTGTCTGCATGCAACAGATCAAATATAGTCATACGTTGATATACCTCGGTGATTGTTCCAATTCCAGTAAACACAGTGGGTGCCTTTTGTAATGTCCAGGATTGAGGCCAATAGCACTTGCCAATAATAGACACATCAGCACCAGTATCTACCCGTCCAAGAAACACCTTCCCACTGATGCTAACTGTGACCTCTGGTCTGTCATCACCTACAAAAAGTCTGCCAATAAATTTCATTTCCTGTAGATCCAAACCCCCCAAGTCTATCCAACGCAAGGGCTGCTGGTTTGTGGTAAGGGAGCAGTGAACGCTGAGCAAGACGCTGTCCCACATTAATTTCAATCTGATTTACCGTTTGGACCTTTACTTTTATCTCATCATCACTGTCTATAATTCCAATTTGTACTAGCAGTCCCTGCATAGTTAAACTACTTCTTCCTATTATAAGACCGGCAGTGGCAGGAGGCAAAGTCCTTGCACTCCAGTAGATGTAGTCTGTAGCCCCGTAGCTGGTGTTCTAAGTTCGGTCTTGGTGGAAGGTAGAGCGACAGCAGCGCTGCCTCTTGTAGTTGCGCTTAATTCTGAAATTGGGAGGCACGCTGCTGGCCGTTGCCGGCTGGATGGTCTCGGGCCAGGCTCCTGTTGTTTGTCTGAGGGCCCGGAGCTAGGCCCGCAAAGCTGTTTCCTGACGGGATTGGGGCCCCATTCTTATGAAATTTAGATTTACACCCATTGGCCCAATGACAGCCCTTACGCCAACTGGCATATTTTGGAAGGACTTTGTTTTCCGTTACCTTTTCAGGCACGGCTAAGTAAGATCGGCACTCTTTCTGATAGTGAGCAGGCGTCCCACAGTTAAAACAATTTCCTCTCCTCGCCTTCGAGCTCCCTTTAAAGGCTGCGGCCAAGGCCGCCATCTGGTGGGCTGCGGAGCCAGTGTCCTGACAAGCCTGAGCGTAGACTTGACTGACCCTCCCGCGGCCTTCAGGGCTGGGATTGCCTTTTCACGTTCACTGTTAGCCTGACCGAAAGCAAGCGTCAACAAAGCGGACTCTCTCGCTTCTGGCGCCTCAATTGTTTTCACCAAGATGTCAGTTAACCGGGCAACAGATTCCACATACGGTTCACTAACTCCCTGGATCACTTTGGCAAAAGACGGAATAAGTTTGCCAGGCGTACAGATCGCTTCCAAGCTGCCGAGCATGAGTTGTGCACCTGAGTTATGGCCCGATCATCGTATTGGAGCTGCCTTTAAATTCCAGACCAGTCACCAATACCCAACAATTGTTCAGCAGAATAAGAGCGGGAGGATTCTGTACTGCGTTATGGCACGCGGTCGTGTTGGCTTCATTTGTCCACCAGGTTTTAAATTGCAAAAACTCGGGAAACGGACTTTGGCCCAGTGGTTAGGGCGTCCGTCTACCACATGGGAGGTCCGCGGTTCAAGCCCCGGGCTTCCTTGACCCATGTGGAGCTGGCCATGCGCAGTGCTGATGCGCGCAAGGAGTGCTGTGCCACACAGGGGTGTCCCCCGTGTGGGGGAGCCCCACGCGCAAGGAGTGTGCCCCATAAGGAGAGCCGCCCAGCACGAAGGAGGGAGCAGCCTGCCCAGGAATGGCACGGCCCACACTTCCCGTGCCGCTGACGACAACAGAAGCAGACAAAGAAACAAGACGCAGCAAAAAGACACAGAAAACAGACAACCGGGGGAGGGGAGGGGAATTAAATAAATAAAAATAAATCTTTAAATAAATAAATAAATAAATTGCAAAAACTCAGCTGAGCTTAAAACAGTTCTAGCCAGCATGCCCCAATCCCAGGGGATAAGGCGGTCAGCTTGAGCCAGCCCCTGCACTAAGCCAAAAGCGTAAGGACTGTTAGTTCCAAATTGTGCACAGGCTTGTTTAAGTTCCTTCAGAATTTAAAGTGGCAGGGGTTCACGATGAAAATTATATCCTCCTTGAGGGTTGTTTGCATCTGGGGGAACTTGTTGAATGTTTACCGGGAAAGCTGTTAGTAATCGCATTGCTTCAGGATCCCCCTGCCGAGATCCTTGCAGCAAACAACGCATTAAGGGAGTCGTTGGAACTGGATTAGGTACAAACACGTTGTTAGTGTAGGGCCTGGTGTCAATGGCATCAGTAAATATTCCCGGGGCTGTCGGCATTGTAACCGGGGGGCTACATTACAAAAATTAGGGTAAATACTGGCTTTAGAAATATTCAATTTAGACACCTGCTTAGGCAGAAAGGGGTTGGTTTCTTTCTCATCGGGAGGCTCATCCTCCTCCTTGTCCTCTCTTTCCTCCCTGTCCTCACTCTGATGGCCCGTGTCATGGGGCTCCCTGGAAAAGATGGTGATTTCTTCCTCCTCTGCTTCAGACTGCGGCGGGTCTAAGGCTGCTGCAATCTGCTGCCCTGAAGCCCACACCGGCAGTGGGATAGCCTCTCCTTTTTGGTATGCTCTATGTAGCACCCTCATTACCTGTTTCCACTGTTGAAGATTTAAGAGATGTTTTCCTTGTAGCTGAAACCAATGACAGTGTTTTTGTACTAGAGCAAAAAATTCAAGTAAATCAGCAGTTTTTACTGACTCTGACAGTATTTATAAGAGTCTTTAGCACCTGTGAATATTCTTCCAGATGTCCTGGTTGGTTTCCCATACCCTGATGCTAGTGGAAAACAAAATTAATTAAGATGCTTACCACTGTGTGGTCAGACTCGAGTCACCCTTTGATGGATGCCTCAATCTTTCTGGAAGGTTTTCAGTTCCGCGTTCCCGATACTGCCATGGAAGAATCTCTGCTGCAGTCACTGCTTCGGGCCCCACGTTGGGCGCCAGAGTCGGAGTCGCAGACCCGGAGGGTATCGGGAATGAAAGACTAAGAGAGACTGGGGGGAAGCGGACTTGGCCCAGTGGTTAGGGCGTCCATCTACTACATGGGAGGTCCACGGTTCAAGCCCCGGGCCTCCTTGACCCGTGTGGAGCTGGCCCATGCGCAGTGCTGATGTGCGCAAGGAGTGCCGTGCCACGCAGGGGTGTCCCTCACGTAGGGGAGCCCCACGCGCAAGGAGTGCGCCCCGTAAGGAGAGCCGCCCAGCGCGAAAGAAAGTGCAGCCTGCCCAGGAATGGCGCCGCACACACTTCCTGTGCCGCTGACGACAACAGAAGCGGACAAAGAAACAAGACGCAGCAAATAGACACAGAGAACAGACACCGGGGGGTGGAGGGGGGAGTTAAATAAATAAATAAATCTTTGAAAAAAAAAAAGAGAGATTGGGATTAGGGGATCTGAGAGCACTGAAGCCTCAAGCTCATCAGACAAGCTAATGTTTACGAGGGTCTCTTTATGTACCCCAGTGTACGTGTCCACAAGCAGGACCACGGAGCCTACGTGCCATTAAGCATAAACATAACTTACGGTCATCAAGCAGCAACACTATCAGCTTTACCCATAGTCTAAGGAATTAAAAAAAATCTTATCCCAAGGTACGAAGTCTTAAGTGTTCTACTCACTACAAAAGGTCTGTGCTCATCTTTTCTTTCACCTTTAACAGCTGCATCCCATTTGCTGGGAACTCTTAATTACCACATTCCTTAGGGTGCAAGCATAGCCATGGAGACAGCACCTCTCTCCTGGAGAGGCCACTGTGCCTCAGTTTCCAACAAACATACTCATAAATCTTGCTGCCCAGGTCGCCCCGTTCCACCTGGTCCTCGTTCCACCTGAGTGTACACACCTCCTTGCTGGATTTATGACCTGCACGTACAGCTATGGAGACAGTGGTCAAGGGAGTAATTTGCTTCCATGGAAACAACAGGCCTTTGTTTCCCACAGCCCTGCAGCCCGCCTGGTGGGGGACCCCCACCGACCAGAGCCCGGGAAACGGGGTGCAGGCTGCCCCCACAGGGGGTCTCCAGCCCCTGCCCGCGATCGGGGCTCACTTGGAAACAGGGTCTTCTCATGGGCCTCCAGGACGAGGCCACCCCAGAGGGGGCCCTGGCCCACGGGGACTGGTCGCCTCACAGGCAGATTTGGACGCAGAGGCCGGCACGGGGCGGGGGCACGAGGCGACGGAGCAGAGACTGGACGCGGCCACAGCCACGGGGCGTCAGGACGGCGGGCAGATGCCAGGGCCGGGAGGGGCCGGGAGGGGCCGGGGCTGTGGGGGCGCCGCTGCCACCCCAGCCTGGGGCTCCAGCACGCGGGGCACGGGCTCTGCCGCTCCAGCCGCCCGCTTGTGCCCACCCCCACTGGGGGGCCGTCCTCCCGGCGCCTCGGGCTGTGCGCGGCATGTTGAGGAAGGTGCTTCGCCCCTCAGGGCGGCCTGGCCTTCGCGGTCAGCCCGAGACCAGGGAGCCGAGGAAACGCGTGAACCCACGCCGGCGTCCACGCCAGGGCAAAGGCCGTCGCCGCAGAGGACAGTATTGGGTCAACTGCTGACCTGTGAATAAGAACTCTCAGCTAGGGAAGGGGACTTGACTCAACTGATAAGAGCGTCCGCCTACCACATGGGAGGTCCACGGTTCAAACCCCGGGGCCTTCTGACCCGTGTGGAGCTGGCCCATGCACAGTGCTGATGCGCGCAAGGAGTGCCGTGCCACGCAGGGGTGTCCCCCGTGTAGGGGAGCCCCACGCGCAAGGAGTGCGCCCCGTAAGGAGAGCCGCCCAGCGCGAAAGAAAGCACAGCCTGCCCAGGAATGATGCGGCACACACGGAGAGCTGACACAACAAGATGACGGCAACAAAAAGAGACAGACTCCCGGTGCTGCTGATAAGGATGGAAACAGTCACAGAAAAACACACAGAGAATGGACACAGAGAGCAGACAATTGCGGGGGGAGGCAGGGAAGGGGAGTGAAATAAATAAAAAATAAAACTTCAAAAAAACAAAGAACTCTTAGCTGGTGACCAAGGCACCGACGGCACCGCCCCTGGTTCCGACAGCCGCGCTCTGGTTGGGTCGGAGCGTGTCCTCGTTGAGGCTTAAGGGTGTGAGGCCTGCCCGTGACTTAGGCGCTCAGGGAAGGAAAAAAAGAAAACAATCTAGAAAGAGAGAGAACGATAGAGCCGTGTGGCCGAGCCTTAACTCCCGGTGAATCTGGTGGAGGGTCCCAGCGCGGCTTAGGAACAGGCATGCGAATTTTCTAAAGCTTGCGGTGATTTCAAACCCAAACCAGAGAGGAGGAGAGAAAACACAGTCCCATGAGGACAAAACGAGGTTCTTGGAGTCCAGCTCTGGTCGCTTGCCCCGGCTCGGCCGGCTTTCTCTTTTTGGTTCAAGAAGATTAACAGCGCTGGGAAGATTGAAGTTTTTTTTGCGCCAAGCTGAGACTTTCTCCTGCAGGGGCCAGAAGAACTGAAATTGGAGTGGAAGGAAACGCGGAGGAGGTTGCATCACCCGGTTTGTTGCCACTGAGCCCAGGTCTTGAATTCCAGCGGAAGGCTGGAGAAGTTCTCGTGGCAGGTGGGAGCCACGGAAGCTTCCAGAAGGGAGGGAGGGGTATCTCTGCAAAGATCAATCCGGACCCGGGAAGGCCCTGCTTCCTCGTAGCCGTGGACACCCGCGCCCGCGCGACAGCCAGGGGCTTCTCTCTCCTCAGCCCCAGGCTTGGCTCCCCGTGCTGGGGGGGGGGCTCCTTCCTGGGTTTGAGTGCTGTGTGACCCTGGGCCAGCGGCTTTGCCTCTCTGGGCCGTTGTTCTCCTCCGTGGGGCGGGGAGGGTGAGGAGGACACACAGCTGGCGGGGGGGTCCAGGCACCATGGGGCCGAGGGAGAGCCCGCCGAGCCCTCGAGCGGCGCGACACCTGGTGGCCACCGCGGGAGCTGCGGCTTTCTCCCGCAGCCCGGCGGCTCCACATCCATGGACATCCGCGGCGTGGGCCCAGAGAGCGGGGCGCCCGCGTGCGACGGGGTCGAAGGGCGGCGCACGTGAGAATCAGTTCCACTCCTGGCTTGGACCCCAGAGCTGGGGATTCATCAGCGGCCACAGCGGCCGGGGCGGCCACTGGTGTCCACCCACGGACGAAGGGTGACAGGCGTGGTCCCCGCCCGGGCACATGACCTGGCCACGGAGAGAAGGGCGACAGGCGTGGCCCCTGCCCTGGGACATGACCCGGCCCGTGGAGAGAAGGGCGACCCAGCCACGGAGAGAAGGGCGACAGGTGTGGCCCCCGTCCGGGGACGTGACCCGGCCATGGAGAGAAGGGCGACAGGTGTGGCCCCCGCCCGGGGACGTGACCCAGCCACGGAGAGAAGGGCGACAGGTGTGGCCCCCGCCCGGGGATGCGACCCGGCCATGGAGAGAAGGGCGACAGGTGTGGCCCCCGTCCGGGGACGTGACCCGGCCATGGAGAGAAGGGCGACAGGTGTGGCCCCCGCCTGGGGATGCAACCCGGCCACGGAGAGAAGGGCGACCCGGCCACGGAGAGAAGGGCGACAGGCGTGGCCCCCCCCGGGGACACGACCCGGCCACGGAGAGAAGGCAGCTCTGGAGGAGCTTGGAGACGCTTTGAGAGAGAAACGAGTGAGACCAAAAGGCCACCTGCGTGCAACAGGAAACAGGTTGGGGAGTGGTGGGCTGGGGAGGGGCGCCCGCTGAGGGGCGTGGGGGGCTAGTGGGGCGAGGAAACGTTCCGGAACTAGGGAAAGGTGGTGGCTGCACAACGTGGCGAATGCGTCAAATGTGACAATGCCCCTGAACTGTCCTCTTTTTTTTTTTTCTTTATAAACTATGTAATTTTATAAAATTACCAAGAATTATTATATATCCTAATTTTATGGTTAATTAAACGACCTTCATAATATACAAAGAACCAAAGTCTTATCATGAGAGTGAGCAAATATTTGTTGAACAATGTATCATATTATTAACGTATCATTTAAAAAGTCTATTTACTACTTTTCTACATGTTTTCTGATTTGATCCTCACAACAATCAGTACATAGATATTCTAGTTATGGACTTGTGGTATTTTTTTTGTCTTTATTCATTTTTTTAATATTAGATTAAAAAAAAAATGAGGTCCCCATATACCCCCCACCCCCTCACCCCACTCCTCCCCACATAACAAACTCCTCCATCATCATGAGACATTCGTTGCACTTGGTGAACACATCTCTGAGCACCGCTGCACCCCATGGCCTGTGGTCCACTCCATAGCCCTCACGCTCCCACAGTCCACCCAGTGGGCCACGGGAGGACATACAGTGTCCAGCATCTGTCCCTGCAGCACCGCCCAGGACAGCTCCAAGTCCCGAGAACGCCCCCACATCTCCTCTCTTCCCCCCACTCCCCGCCCCCGGCAGCCACCTGAGCTGTCCTCTCTAAAACGGCTGCTTTCATGCCCTGTGAACTTCCCCTCAATAAGAAATTGCAGTGTAGAGCGGGTCGTGATAAATGCTCTGAAACAAACAAAAACGTGGTCAGCTTAGTCAGGGAAGCGAGGCAGTCCGCCTTTGACCGCCGGTCAGGAGGGCTTCTCGGAGGAGGCAGGAGGAGGAGGAGGAGGGGCCAAGAGCCGGCCCGGGGGTCTCTTGGGGTCCGCGGGCTCGCTGGGCCGCTTTGCCCCACACCTCAGCGCGGAAGGCCGTTTGCTGTCGCGTCTGCCTCGGCTGCTGCGGCGAGAACCGCGCAGGGCGTGGCTCAAACAGCAGGCCCCTGTCGCCTTGCGGTGTCCCCACGAGGTCCCGGAGCGGTCGTGCTTCCTCCCCGCCTCGCGGGCTCGGGGGTCCCGGGCTCGCTCCTCTGCGCCCGTCCGCGGCCTTGTCCTCGTCCCCCTCGTGACAGCTGGGCCCCAGAAGCCAGTCCATTCCCGGGCGTGTAACCCGGGCGTCACCGGGTCCCTCAGGGTAGACCCTCCTTCCGGGTAGAGCGCTCAGTCGGGCGAGCGCCGGGGCCAGGCCGCGCGTGCTCTGCTGTGCGCGTCTGCAGTCGGCCGTTGCCAGGCTGCAGGACGTTCCACCGCGCAGGGCCCGCCACCCGCTGTCCCCGTCGACCCCCTCCCCGGGTTTACACGGGTCTCCTGTGCCGAGATCGGCTCACGACACGTCGGCTCAAAGGGAAGGCAACGCAGAGCTTACGAAATGCAGGGGCAGAAGGAGAGACACGAGAGGAGGTAAAGCTGGGGCCAGGGGACTCAGCGTCTGGAACGGAGAGCCTCGACGCGTTTCCCCCTCGTGTTTATTGGAAACTACCGGGCAGCTGTTTGCCGTCGGAACTGCCATGTCATCCACAATAACAGGGAGCAGCCGCAACATCCACGATAAGGACCACCTGCAGCAGAGCGGGGACGCGCTTTCCCCACACTCCCGCACGTGCCGGGGAAACTCCGGGGTCTTAGGTAAGCAAACAGTCAGCGCTGTGAGGTGGATGATGCCAGCTTGTTTTCCGAACTTGGACCAAATGACACAGTGTGTCTGCTCCTGTTTTCCATGCGCATTTTGCTCTCTGAAGGCCTGGTTTTCATTTGGCTTATCTTTTTTTTCTTATTGATTTATAATGTTCTTTATAGATTATGCATTCTAATCAGCTACATATGTGGCAAATATTGTCCAGTTGTCTTTTCATTTATTAAGGTGACTTTCGAGGATCAGAAATGTTCAAATTTAATTTAGTTGAATTTAACGTTTATTTATTTTAAAAAATATTTATTAATTAATTTATTTCTCCCCCCCCCCGCCCCGGTTGTCTGTTCTTTGTGACTATTTTGCTGCATCTTCTCTGTCTGCTTCTGTTGTTGTCAGCGGCACGGGAATCTGTGTTTCTTTTTGTTGCGTCCTCTTCTTGTGTCAGTTCTCCGTGTGGGCAGCACCATTCCTGGGCAGGCTGCACTTTCTTTCGCGCTGGGCGGCTCTCCTTACGGGGCGCACTCCTTGTGCGTGGGGCTCCCCTGTGCGGGGGACACCCCTGCGTGGCAGGGCACTCCTTGCGCACATCAGCACCGCACTTGGGCCAGCTCCACACGGGTCAGGGAGGCCCAGGGTTTGAACCATGGACCTCCCATGTGGTAGACGGACGCCCTAACTGCTGGGCCAAGTCCGCCGCCAGAGTTTATTATTTATGATCAGCACTTTTTTGTTTTAAAACATCCTCCCCCGGGTCGAGACGAGGGTCCCCTGCTCACGCCTCGTAGGTTTCCAGGTCCGGTGGTGACGTCTGCTCGGCGTGCTGGGAGGCAGGTGTGGGGGCAGGACGAGGCCCCGTCGCCCCTGGCCCCGGAACGTGGACCAGCCCCCTGAGGGCGGAGGGGAGTTAGCAGGTGGGATGAAGGCGAGACCCGGGATGGGGTCCTCCGGGAGGTCCGGGCGGGTCCCCGCAAGGTCCTTGAAGCTGGGCCTGAGGGTGGACGGCGGCAGGAGGGCCGCGCCTGTGAGCACAGGCCGCGCTGCAGCGGGGCGCCCCGGGAGCCGCCGGCGCCCCAGGAAACGACGGCGGCAGGGACGGGCGGGGCCTGCCCGGGGCCTGCGAGGGGACGGCCCGCCTCCCTGGAGCCACGGGGGCACCGCGCGGACGAGGCCGCCAGGGCGGGCGTGTGGGCAGGAGGCCAGGGAGGGTGGGCTGTCCCCCGCCCGGGCCCCCGGTGTTGAGGCCGGGCTCCTCAGCCTCGTCCCCTCGTCGGCGGAGCGGTGGGAAGCTCAGGCCGAGGTCGCCGCGGGCTCCTGGCTGCCAGCGCCCGCCCAGCGCGGCCGCAGCTCTCACGCGGGGACCCCGTCCTCAGCGCGGGCCTCGAGGAGCTGCCCCTTTGGGGGAGCGGGGGGGCCACGGGGCCAGAACCGCGGAGGCCTGCGCGGGCAGCACAGGGTCCTCTTCCTGCGAGGAGTACTGGCAGCTCTGAGTCATGAGGCCAGGCGAGGACTGGGGACGCCCTGGGCCAGGTGAGCACTGGGGACACCGCTGGGGCCAGGTGAGCACTGGGGACACCCCTGGGGCCAGGTGAGCCCTGGGGACCCCCCTGGGGTCAGGTGAGCACTGGGGACGCCCCCGGGCCAGGTGAGCTCTGGGGACGCCCCTGGGGCCAGGTGGGACTGGGGACGGCCCTGGGCCAGGTGAGCTCTGGGGATGCCCCTGGGGCCGGGTGGGACTGGGGACGCCCTGGGCCAGGTGAGCCCTGGGGACCCCCCTGGGGTCAGGTGAGCACTGGGGACGCCCTGGGCCAGGTGAGCCCTGGGGACCCCCCTGGGGTCAGGTGAGCACTGGGGACGCCCCCGGGCCAGGTGAGCTCTGGGGACGCCCCTGGGGCCAGGTGGGACTGGGGACGGCCCTGGGCCAGGTGAGCTCTGGGGATGCCCCTGGGGCCGGGTGGGACTGGGGACGCCCTGGGCCAGGTGAGCCCTGGGGACCCCCCTGGGGTCAGGTGAGCACTGGGGACGCCCTGGGCCAGGTGAGCCCTGGGGACCCCCCTGGGGTCAGGTGAGCACTGGGGACGCCCCCGGGCCAGGTGAGCTCTGGGGACGCCCCTGGGGCCAGGTGGGACTGGGGACGGCCCTGGGCCAGGTGAGCTCTGGGGATGCCCCTGGGGCCGGGTGGGACTGGGGAAGCCCTGGGCCAGGTGAGCCCTGGGGACCCCCCTGGGGTCAGGTGAGCACTGGGGACGCCCCCGGGCCAGGTGAGCTCTGGGGACGCCCCTGGGGCCAGGTGGGACTGGGGACGGCCCTGGGCCAGGTGAGCTCTGGGGATGCCCCCGGGCCAGGCTCTCCAGGCGGGGCCTGCCTCAGCCCCTGCGCCCCCTCTTCCTGACAGAGGGGAGATCCAGGGAAGTGGGGTGGGGGCTGCAGTCCTAGACCTGGCTGCTCCCCGGGCTGGGGGCTGCCTGCGCGGTGGGGGCACAGGGCAGGCCTGCGCCATCAGAGCTGGGCAGGACCCCAGGCCTGGGGGAGCCCGAGGGGGGGATTGGGGCGCTCCCCACATGAAGGGCTGAATCTTAGGTGGTGAGTGGGGCGCCCAGCACAGGAGGGGCCCCGCCTGGCAGGACACAGGGCTCTTTGGGAGACCCCCAAGAAATTCCCAAAGGCCGGGACCTACCTGGGGTGTGTGGGGATGAGAACGAGTCATCACAGTGATTATTTTACTTTTGAGCCTGCGGAGGGGCCCATTTTGAACAACAGGCATAAATAAAGTTATTGCTAGAGAAATTCCAGGGTTGCAATAACCTGTACGGCTTTGGGCTGTTGGGAACTTCTTCAGAGTTCCGAGGAAACTGTTTCGAGTAGCAGGAAGCCCAGGGTAGAGCAGGCTCCAGGGTGGTCACCGTTAGAAGCTCGACGATGTCAAAAAACACCCGTCTTTCACCTCACCCGCTCAGACTCACGGACCTCGTGGTCACACGGTGGCTGCCACAGCTCCTGGCATCACAGACAGGCCCAGTGATGACCTCTTCCACTCCAGGAATCCCGGCAGTGTCCCCCTAGGCCTCACTGCTGGGAAGGGGAGGGGCCTGTGACCACCCCCTTGTCCGCTGACGGGACGTTTCCTTCTTACTGAGAAGAGAGGGGGAGGCAGGTGGACGTGCTGCCGGCCTCGGGCCTTTGCCTGGGTGGGATCGTTCATGGGCAGGTCATCGTGGGGTCTCCTGTGGCCAGGCGCTGGCCCGGGGGAGCGGCGGGGACAAGGCTCGCTTTCCCCGGCCTGGACCCACGACTTTCCGGAGGGAGGGGGAGAGGCCGAGGAGGAGGACAAAGGCCGACGGCTCCGGCTCCGTGCTCGGCCAGGTGAGGCCAGGAGCAGCGGGAGGAAGCGGCGCCACCAGTGGTCACGGCGGAGCACCCGGCCCAGGCGTGGCCGGTACAGCGGCACTGGCACGGCGGGCGCGGGAAGGCTGTCCCTGCTGGGGGGCGGGGGGAGCTCAGGAAGCTCGTGGGACCTCGGGCTGCGGTGGCCGGGACAGCGGACAACGGGGAAGGGCTGGGATGGCGCAGAGGCCGGAACGCGGCAAGAATGTGGGCGGGGCATTCTCCTGTCGCCACGGCAACCCATTGCCACTTGGGCGCTGGAGGACGACACGGCTCATGGGGGACAGTGTGCTGGGCGGCCGCCGTCCCTCGGGAGCCACACTGGGGCTGGACGACGACGGCCTGGGGCTCCGGGGCGTGGGGGGCCCGGGGCGCAGGGGCTCGGCCCCCGAGGCCGTGGAGCTGGGGCTGGAGGAGGAGGGCGAGGGTCTGCCTGAGGAGGGGCTGGGGGAGGAGTTCCTCGAGAGCCCCACCGCGCAGGAGGCCCTGTCGGAGCTGGAGAGGGTGCTGGAGCCCGACTCGGACTCCGATGTTCCCGAAGTGAGGTGGGCGCAGGGCCCGGGGCCGGGGGCGGGGCTCGGGGCAGCCCCAGTGAGCGCGAGCCCACCCACCCATGCCCGCCCGCCCGGGCTGCCCGCCAGCCTGCTCTGGGGTCCCTGGGACCAGGAGACTTTGCTGGACTGGGGGTGAGACTGCTTCTGGGGCTCGTCCTGGGCCTTCCCCGGCCTCCCCCGCTGGCCTCCACCTCCTCCTGGCCTCCCCCCTGGCCTCCCTCCTAACCTCCCCCTGGCCTACCCCCTGGCCCTCCCCCCAGCCTCCCCCTGGCCTCCCCGCGGCCTTCCCCTGGCCACACGGCCTCCCCCCGGCCTCCCCTGACCTCCCCCCGGCCTCCCCTGACCTCCTCCCGGCCTCCCGGCCTCCTTCTGGCCTCCCGGCCTCCCTCTGGCCTCCTGGCCTCCCCTGTCTCCCCCTGGCCTCCTGGCTTCCCCCCAGCCTCCTGTCCTCCCCCTGTCCTCCCCTGTCCCCCCAGCCTCCCCCTGTCCTCCCCTGTCCCCCCAGCCTCCCCCTGTCCTCCCCCTGGACTCTCCTGTCCCCCCCCGGCCTCCCCCTGGCCCCTCTTGGCCCCCCCTGGCCTCTTGGCCTTGCCCAGCCTCTGCCCGGGTGTCCCCAGGCTCGGGGAGGGTGTCAGGGTGCTGTGGGCAGAGCCCCTCACCGGCCTGGGCGCCGTCTGGAGGTGGCAGTGGCGAGGTGCACGGGCGAGGGCCTGATTTGGCGATGGTCGGCCCGGGCTCTGTGCTGACGGGGGCTCTCGCCCGGGCTCCCCGCCCCCGAGAGGAAAACCAAGAAGGAAACAGGGCGCGCCCTCTCCAGGCGCCCGGAGGGCAGAGACCGGTTCGGGCGGCGCTCTGGGTGCCGCGGGTGGGCCTGGGGGGCAGACCTTGGGGCTCCCTTCCTGGCCCCGGGGCCCAGGCGCCGTGCTGGGCTGAGCGGGCAGTGGCGGGATCCAACCCCGTCTCGGGGCCAGGGTGGTGAGCGGGCCCGCGGCCGGCGAGCGGGTGGAAGCCGAGCCTCCCCGTCCGCAGCCGGCTGTCCATCACGCGGGAGTCGCCGTCGCCGAGGCCGCGGGGCAGGAAGAGCCGGCGGAAGCGCACGTCGGACCTGGCGAGACCCAAGGCCAACTGGCAGGCCCTGAAGGACAGGTGGGGGCGTCCGCCCGCCCCGCTGGGTCTCCCCCTCGCCGCCACGTGCTGGGGCGCGGTGCGCAGGGGCCGGGGGCGCGGTGCGCAGCCGGGTCGGAGGGGGCTCGGGGCGGGCTGGGGGTGGCGGCGGCGAGAGGCCCCGGGCCAAGGGCAGGGGTCTCGGCCCCCGTCTCCTGGCAGGGTGGGCTGCTTCGGCGGCCACGCCTGGATCTCCCCGCGCAGGACGGCCTTGCGCTTCTGCCTCTACTGGTAAGTCCCCGCCTCTCCTCCCGCCCCCGCCTGCCCGCCCGCCAGCCTCCGGGGACAGGACCGGGCGCCCCCCGCGGGGCCCTGCCTTGGAGCGCCTCGACGCCGCGCCGGCCCGCTCTCGCCCGCCGTCAGCCTCGCTGGGGAAGCCGCGCCCCGGCGAGCCGGCGCCGCCCCGTGTCTTCTGCGGCCCTCTGCTGCTCGCCCCGAAGCTTCTCTGCACGTCCGTGCGTCCTGCCCGCCCTCCCCCCGCAGCCCCGCCCCTGCGCCACGGCCCCACCGCCTCCGTGTTTAGGGGACCCCGAGCCTCCGCTTCAGCGCAGGGAGCCCTCCTCTGAGCCGCGCCCGGCTGTATTCCAGGCCCTCTGTGTACTGGACGGAGCGGTTTCTCGAGGACACCACCCTGTCCATCACCGTGCCCGGTGAGCCCGCCCGCCCCACCCCTCCCTCAGGCACAGGCTCGGGCAGCTGGGGCGGCCTCTGCCTCAGCCCACAGAGCGGCCGCTGGTGGGCACGGGCTGGGCAGGCGCAGGGACCAGGGCTGGGCAGGGGCTGGGCAGGGGCTGGGCAGGGGCTGGGGTGGGGCTGGGGTGGGGACTGGACAGGGGCTGGGCAGGGGCAGGGACAGGGGCTGGGGTAGGGCTGGACAGGGGCTGGGTGGGGGTTTAGCAGGGTCTGGGGCTGGGCTGGGCCCACAGTGCCCCACCGATCCTGGGCCCGCAGTCCCCCCCGATCCTGGGCCCGCAGTCCCCCCCCCAACCCTGGGCCCGCAGTGCCCCCCCGATCCTGGGCCCGCAGTCCCCCCCCCAACCCTGGGCCCGCAGTGCCCCCCCGACCCTGGGCCCGCAGTCCGCCCCTCCTCCCCCGACCCTGGGCCCGCAGTCCCCCCCCCAACCCTGGGCCCGCAGTGCCCCCCCGACCCTGGGCCCGCAGTGCCCCCCCGACCCTGGGCCCGCAGTCTGCCCCCGCCCCGACCCTGGGCCCGCAGTGCCCCCCCGACCCTGGGCCCGCAGTGCCCCCCCAACCCTGGGCCCGCAGTGCCCCCCCGACCCTGGGCCCGCAGTGCCCCCCCGACCCTGGGCCCGCAGTGCCCCCCCAACCCTGGGCCTGCAGTGCCCCCCCGACCCTGGGCCCGCAGTCTGCCCCCGCCCCGACCCTGGGCCCGCAGTGCCCCCCCAACCCTGGGCCCGCAGTGCCCCCCCCGACCCTGGGCCCGCAGTCTGCCCCCGCCCCGACCCTGGGCCCGCAGTCCGTCCCGCCGGGGCTGGCGGAGAGCCCGGTGGCCGTGGTCCAGGCCGGCTCACGGACGGCTCGCCTTTCCCCCAGCGGTGTCGCCTCGAGTGGAGGAGCTGTCTCGCCCTAAAAGGTTCTACTCCGAGTATTACAACAACAACAGGTAGGGAGGCCTGGCCGGTTTGGGCGGAAAACCCCGTCCCCTTCCCAGGCTCGGGGACCGGCGCAGGCCAGACGACCCGAGTTCACACGGGGCCCTGGAGCCCGGCTCTCCACGCGCAGCGGGGGCAGGTGGACAGTGGACGCCCCGCAGGACGTGCCTGCCCCACCTGCCCAGCGAGCGGCCACGCCACCTCCGGCCGCATTGCGCTGACTCTGAGACGCTAACGAGTGTAAGGCGCATTCTCGTTTTCTGTAGTGTGTGGCAGGTCTTATCCCTTAGAATTATATCCTCATGAAAACGGAATCCTCAGAGTTAGGTTGACATACATTTTAACGACATATCATTATGCCTACATAGAAAGGAAGATATAGCTGAAATAAATTAGCCAAAGTGTGTCCAGCTCAGAGAGGAGCTGCTTTCACACCTGTTTATGCGCACAAGAAGTTTTCATGTTAATGCTGGGTTATCACGTATCTCTCTGAACACAATTTAAACTTCTACTGAGCCTGGTAGCTGTGGAGTCAACAAGGTGCCTAGCCTTACTGGAGGGGTTTGGGCAGGCAGACCACAGCTGAGGAGGAATCACCACAGCCCTGCCGCTGTCTGGCCGACAGCATTCGTAAGTCGCCTTCTAACCTCGGAAATGCTGAAATGTGGAAGGAGTCTGCCTTAGGATCAACGACACATGGCTTTATTTCCAGGGCAAAGCCATAGCTGTGGTCTGATTTTAGGAGGCACGGGCCAGTGAGCTCGGGAGTAGACCCCTTTTCCTGGTCTTCCATGGCAACCACAGGGAGACACTTTGAGGCCTTGGCTCCTGAGGATGAGGATGGGGTTGGGGCTGTCACCGTGGAGGGGAGCGGGGCAGTCCTCCAACAGAGGACAGCTGTTTGCACATTGAGCTGGGGTGGCTCCAGGAGAGCAGCTCTGTCTTTGAGAACTCTAAGTGGCTTCCTTTTTTTGTTGTCTTTTTTAAAATTTTAAGATACATAGATCACACAAAATGTTACATTTAAAAAAATAGGAGGTTCCAGTATACCCCATTCCCCACCCCTAAGTGGCTTCTTTTAGGGATCCCACATTGAATGTTTCTTGGAGGTGTTTTCAAAACTGTCCGTTTCCCCAGGTTTTCCCTTATCCCCAGAAATAGGAGCTGAGAAGTAGATGACACGCACACGCAGAGGCACGCAGACACCGCCCCCTGGCTGAGAAGGAGATGACTTGCACACACGGAGGCACATGGACTCCACCCCCTGGCTGAGAAGGAGATGACACGCACACACGGAGGCACATGGACTCCACCCCCTGGCTGAGAAGGAGATGACACGCACACGCACAGAGGCACACAGACACCGCCCCCTGGCTGAGAAGTACATGACACGCACACACACGGAGGCACACAGACACCGCCCCCTGGCTGAGAAGAGATGACACGCACACACACGGAGGCACACAGACACCGCCCCCTGGCTGAGAAGTACATGACACGCACACACACGGAGGCACACAGACACTGCCCCCTGGATTGAGAAGTAGATGACACGCACACACACGGAGGCACGCAGACACCGCCCCCTGGCTGAGAAGTAGATGACACGCATACGCACAGAGGCACACAGACACTGCCCCCTGGCTGAGAAGGAGATGACACGCACACGCAGAGGCACGCAGACACCGCCCCCTGGCTGAGAAGTAGATGACACGCACACGCACGGAGGCACACAGACACCGCCCCCTGGATTGAGAAGTAGATGACACGCACACACACGGAGGCACGCAGACACCGCCCCCTGGCTGAGAAGTAGATGACACGCATACGCACAGAGGCACACAGACACTGCCCCCTGGCTGAGAAGGAGATGACACGCACACGCAGAGGCATGCAGACACCGCCCCCTGGCTGAGAAGTAGATGACACGCACACGCACAGAGGCACACAGACACCGCCCCCTGGCTGAGAAGGAGATGACACGCACATGCACAGAGGCACACAGACACCGCCCCCTGGCTGAGAAGTAGATGACACGCACACGCACAGAGGCACATAGACACTGCCCCCTGGCTGAGAAGGAGATGACACGCACACACACAGAGGCACACAGACACCGCCCCCTGGCTGAGAAGAGATGACACGCACACACACGGAGGCACACAGACACCGCCCCCTGGATTGAGAAGTAGATGACACGCACACACACGGAGGCACGCAGATACCGCCCCCTGGCTGAGAAGTAGATGACACGCACACACACAGAGGCACGCAGACACTGCCCCCTGGCTGAGAAGTAGATGACACGCACACACACAGAGGCACACAGACACCGCCCCCTGGCTGAGAAGTACATGACACGCACACACACGGAGGCACACAGACACTGCCCCCTGGATTGAGAAGTAGATGACACGCACATGCACAGAGGCACACAGACACTGCCCCCTGGCTGAGAAGGAGATGACACGCACACACACAGAGGCACGCAGACACCGCCCCCTGGCTGAGAAGTAGATGACATGCACACACACGGAGGCACACAGACACTGCCCCCTGGATTGAGAAGTAGATGACACGCACACACACGGAGGCACACAGACACCGCCCCCTGGATTGAGAAGTAGATGACACGCACACACGGAGGCACATGGACTCCACCCCCTGGCTGAGAAGGAGATGACACGCACATGCACAGAGGCACGCAGACACCGCCCCCTGGCTGAGAAGGAGATGACACGCACACACACGGAGGCACGCAGACACCACCCCCTGGCTGAGAAGTAGATGACACGCACACACGCACAGAGGCACACAGACACCGCCCCCTGGCTGAGAAGTAGATGACACGCACACACGCACAGAGGCACACAGACACCGCCCCCTGGCTGAGACGTAGATGACACACACACACACAGAGGCACACGGACTCCGCCCCCTGCCTGAGAAGTAGATGACACGCACACACACGGAGGCACACAGACACTGCCCCCTGGCTGAGACGTAGATGACACGCACACACGGAGGCACACAGACACCGCCCCCTGGCTGAGAGGGAGATGACACGCACACACACAGAGGCACACAGACACCGCCCCCTGGCTGGGACGTAGATGACACACACACACATGGAGGCACACGGACTCCGCCCCCTGGCTGAGAAGTAGATGACACGCACACATGGAGGCACGCAGACACTGCCCCCTGGCTGAGAAGGAGATGACACGCACACACATGGAGGCACGCGTACACCGCCCCCTGGCTGAGAAGGAGATGACACGCACACACACAGAGGCACGCAGACACTGCCCCTTGGCTGAGAAGGAGATGACACACACACATGCGGAGGCACATGGACACTGCCCCCTGGCTGAGAAGGAGATGACACGCACACACACAGAGGCACACAGACACCGCCCCCTGGCTGGGACGTAGATGACACACACACACATGGAGGCACACGGACTCTGCCCCCTGCCTGAGAAGTAGATGACACGCACACACACGGAGGCACACAGACACTGCCCCCTGGCTGAGACGTAGATGACACGCACACACACGGAGGCACACAGACACCGCCCCCTGGCTGAGAAGGAGATGACATGCACACACGGAGGCACACAGACACCGCCCCCTGGATTGAGAAGTAGATGACACGCACACACACGGAGGCACACAGACACTGCCCCCTGGCTGAGACGTAGATGACACACACACACACGGAGGCACACAGGCACTGCCCCCTGGCTGAGACGTAGATGACACGCACACACACGGAGGCACACAGGCACTGCCCCCTGGCTGAGAAGGAGATGACACGCACACACGGAGGCATGCAGACACCGCCCCCTGGCTGAGACGTAGATGACACGCACACGTACGGAGGCACGCGGACACCGCCCCCTGGCTGAGAAGGAGATGACATGCACACACGGAGGCAGGCGGACACCGCCCCCTGGCTGAGAAGTAGATGACACGCACACATGGAGGCACGTGGACACTGCCCCCTGGCTGAGACATAGATGACACGCACACATGGAGGCACGCAGACACTGCCCCCTGGCTGAGAAGGAGATGACACGCACACACATGGAGGCACGCGTACACCGCCCCCTGGCTGAGAAGGAGATGACACGCACACACACAGAGGCACGCAGACACTGCCCCTTGGCTGAGAAGGAGATGACACACACACATGCGGAGGCACACGGATACTGCCCCCTGGCTGAGAAGGAGATGACACGCACACACACGGAGGCACACAGACACCGCCCCCTGGCTGGGACGTAGATGACACACACATGGAGGCACACGGACTCCGCCCCCTGCCTGAGAAGTAGATGACATGCACACACACGGAGGCACACAGACACCGCCCCCTGGCTGAGACGTAGATGACACGCACACACAGAGGCACGCGGACACCGCCCCCTGGCTGAGCTGGAGGTCTGAAATGTGGGTCTCCCCTAGGACGACTCCCATCTGGCCCATCCCCCGGGCCACCTTGGAACACCGGCCATCTAGTCGCTTGAAGCAATTGGCCACTCCACGGGTCCGGAATAACATTTGGAGCATAAACATGTCTGAGGTAGGGTATCCCCACCTTTGAGGGACACACCTCCCCCCTCAAGTGGGCTGGGGAAGGGGGGTCTTGACTTTTGGAGTCAGAGGGTCCAGGAGGACCAGAGGGAGCAGCTGAGGGCAGGACCAGCGTGGCCGCTCTGTCAAGGGGGCGGACCCCGGAAGGCCTGCCCAGCACACGGCTTTCCTCTCCTCTGCGCACTGCCTCAGCTGGTGACCGTGGTTCCTCATCCAGGCCAACTTGGAGGGAGCCAAGGCTCTCTGCTCAGGTCCAGGATTCAGTTTAGAGCCGCCTCACGGCAGGGGCTGCGGAAGCCCCATCATTCCCAGTGAAAACCTCATCTGGCTAAAGCACCCCCGTCTCCCTCGCCCAGGCCTGACCCCAGCAGCCGCTCACCTGTTCTCTAGCCCTACAGCTATTTTTTCCCAGAATGTCATATAAATGGAGCCACATCCTGGAAACTTGGTTCTGGCTTTTTCCAGTTAGCGTCATGCACGTGAGAGTGTGTCGTTAGCTCGGTTCTGGCTTTTTCCAGTTAGCGTCATGCACGTGAGAGTGTGTCGTTAGCTCGTTCCTCTTCATCGTGCCTCATGTTCCGCTGCATCAGTGCACCACGGTCTGATTTCCAGGCACCCGCCGAAGGGCAGCTGGGTTATTTCCAGTTCTTGGCCGTTGTGACATCCTCATACAGGTTTTCGTGGGGGCATCAGTTTCCACATCTCTAGGATGAATACCCAGGAGCGGGACTGCTGAGTCACATGGTGAGTGTCTGCTCAACTTCATGAGAAGCTGCCAGGAGGCTCGGCCGTTCTCCACCCCTGGCGGAGAGGAGAGCTCCAGCTGCTCCTCGTCCTTGCCGACACTGGGTGTTGTCTGCCCATTGCCTTGTTTTCTTTGGTTTAATCATTTGCATCTTCCATCTCGGCCATTCTAATAGGTGTGTGGTGGCATTTAATTGTGGTTTTAACTTGCATTTTCCTGATGATGATGATGTTAATACACCTTTTCATGCGACTATTTGCTGGACCCCCACTTAAAAATTTTTCTTAAAGCAAATCTGGACATTGTACCATGTCACTTATAAACCCTTCATTATGTATTTCTTTAAAATATATATATATATATATATTTATTTATTTATTTCTCTCCCCCACCGGCCCCAGTTGTCTGTTCTCTGTGTCCATTTGCTGCGTCTTCTTCTTTGTCTGCTTCTGTTGTTGTCAGCAGCACGGGAATCTGTGTTTCTTTTTGTTGCGTCATCTTGCTGTGTCAGCTCCCTGTGGGTGACACCATTCCTGGGCAGGCTGCACCCTCCTTCGTGCTGGGCGGCTCTCCTTAACGGGCGCGCTCCTTGCGCGTGGGGCTCCCCTACGTGGGGACACCCCTGCGTGGCAGGGCACTCCTTGCGCGCATCAGCGCTGCGCGTGGGCTAGCTCCACGCACGTCAAGGAGCCCGGGGGTTTGAACCACAGACCTCCCATGTGGTAGACGGACGCCCTAACCACTGGGCCAAGTCCGCTTCCCCATTATGTATTTCTAACACATCAACCACAATAAAAATAACACCAGAAAAGTTAAGAAAGCCTTAATATCAAAATGGTCCATGTTCCGTTTCCCCGCTTGCCCCCGATGCCTGTGGCCGTGGTCCTTTCCGCCTGTGCCTGCTGTCCCATCCTGTCCTTGGGGGTGGGGTGGGAGGACGGGGGAGGCAGGAGGGTGAGCGGAGGTTGAGTTATAAACAGCCACGCCTCCTGCTCAGCTGAGAGCAAGGGTCGTGATTTTCAAGAAGGCGAATTCCAAGGGGAAGGGGTCCAGATTTCAGAGGACCCCTCGGAGGTCATTTCTTCCAACCCTCTGCCTCCCAGCACGCGCCCACCCAAGCTGTGCCGTGTGGAGAGCTGTTTAAAAGTTTAGGCAGTTCAGACCCGGCCGTGGCATCTCCCTCCGTTCCTTCCAGCGGGAAGGCGGGGGTGGAGATGGGGGCTCCGCGCTGGGGCTCTGGGGTGACTCGTTCACGCTCCGAGGGAACTCACAGGCGGGCTGCCTGGAGGAAGAGGTCCAAGCAGGATTTATAGAAGGGGAGGGGATGCCAAAGGCTGTTTGGGAGCAGTGACTCTTGTTTGCACTTTCTTGGGGGTAAAATAATTAGCTGGCAGAGCTGTGTCTGGATCCTGTCTCTGAGGGGCCACCTCAAAGTATCAGAGGAAAAGGTTTTGGGTGTTTTCGGGTCCTCTGGAAAACCCTGACAATGGATCTGTGGGGCAGATGTGCCAGGTTTCCTGGTGAAACGTTGTCTTCCGAGCTCCTTCCACCATCACCCCCGCCCCCCCCCCCCGCCTTCTCTTGGGCAGATCTGCCTTGTTTCTATCCTTGTTACATGCTGGTAACAGGTAGACCTCTGTGTCGGGTTTGTGCTTTTAATGTACATAAAGAGCTTATCTTCCTTGCTTTCCCCTCTCCATGTTTTTTTCCAGAGCAACCCATGCTGATTCGTGTACCTGCCGGGTCATGCTCTGTCACGTGAAATATTGCAAATCTCTCACCCAGTCCCCTGCTGGTGAGCACTTAGTTGCATCCATGTTTTTGGGGCGATAACCAAGCCGCAGGGAGCCTCGTTGACTAGTGGCCCTGAGCTCATCTGTCAGAACTTCTGTATCTGGCTGTCAGGTGTCCACTTTTCTCGAGATGGACAAATTGCTCTGCAAGTACACATACTAATTTTTTTAAAGGTTTATTTTATTTCTTTTTCTCCCCTTCCCCCCCGCCCCGGTTGTCTGTTCTCTGTGTCTATTTGCTGTGTCTTCTTTGTCCACTTCTGTTGTTGTCAGCAGCACGGGAATCTGTGTCTCTTTTTGTTGTGTCATCTTGCTGTGTCAGCTCTCCGTGTGTGCGGCGCCATTCCTGGGCAGGCTGCACTTTCTTTTGCGCTGGGCGGCTCTCCTTATGGAGCGCACTCCTTGCGCGTGGGGCTCCCTATGTGGGGGACACCCCTGCGTGGCGCGGCACTCCTTGCGCACATCAGCACTGTGCATGGGCCAGCTCCACACGGGTCAAGGAGGCCTGGGGTTTGAACCGTGGACCTCCCATGTGGTAGACAGACGCCCTAACCACTGGGCCAAGTCCGCTTCCCTGCACATACTAATTTGCATTCCTACCAGCCATACACGAAGACTTCACCCTTCCCACGTTCTTGCCAGGGCTTGGTAACATCAGACTTTTTCAGTTTTTTGCCAGATTTGGGGGCATGAAGTGATACTTTGTTATTTTAATTTACATTCCCATAGTTACCAGAGAGGTTAGTTGGCCGTTTAGATTTCCTCTTCCACATCATTTGCTCTCTTCCCTACTTCTCACTGTGGTTGTTGATTCGGAGGAGCTCTTTACATAGGATGGTTACTAATCTTTTGTGGAGCATCTTGCAAAATAACTTCCTTGGTCCAGGGGCCTGAGAGGAGCCGTGGATTGCTGACTCCTTCTTTCTTTCCAGGTGTCCCACGTTTCCAGGGCAGCCCAGATGGCTGTTCCCAGTCCGCGGATCCTCCGGCTGTCAAAGCCCCGGATCCCAGCCCCGCTGCTGGAAGAGTGGGACCCCATGCCGAAGCCCAAGCCGCACGTGTCCGACTACAACCGCCTCCTCCACTTGGCCGGTGAGCCGGGCCCTCGGGTGTGCTGGCAGGTGCGCTCAGGGACGTGGGCCGGGGCGGCGAGCCGGGCCCTCGGGTGTGCTGGCAGGTGCGCTCAGGGACGCGGGCCGGGGCGGCGAGCCGGGCCCCTGGGTGGGCGCCGGGCAGGTGCGTCAGGGACGCGGGCCGGGGCGGCGAGCCGGGCCCCTGGGTGGGCGCCGGCAGGTGCGCTCAGGGACGCGGGCCGGGGCAGGGTTCCAGCGGGAAGCCACGGCGGCGGCCGGTTCCCCAGGTCCTGCTTCCTCGTGGCCGGCTCCTCCTGGCCGCGGAGGCTGGGGCTCTGGCCGCAGGGTGGGTCTGAGCAGCGGGGAGGGCGCAGGCCCCTCAGAAGGGGACATCGGCGTGGCCCTTCCTGTCCTGGGAAAGAGGGGAGCGCTAATCGTGGGAATTAGGGACGGGCTCAGGGGCAGAGAGCAGAGCGCGGCTGCTCGTCCTTCAGGGGGAGACGCGGGGCACGAGCGCGTCCACGCAAGGCCCCCGGGCCCATCTCCCGCTCCCTGCGTCCGGCTCAGGACGCCGCTGGGCTCTGCCTTCCAGTCCCCCGCGGGGCCCGCTGCTCGCCCTGCTCGGGGCCGCGGTCAGCCGAGCGGCTCCTGCCCCCGGGCTTCTCCACGGCAGCGTGGGCGCGCGGGTGCGCGGGCGCGCGGCCTCCCCGCCTGCCCCAGGCCCGCTGGCGCCCCCGCCCCCCTCTCCTGGGGCCCTGGGAGCTCCCTGTCGCCCCCACCCCCGGCACCGCCGCTCCTGAGGCACCTGGTGCGTTTTACGTCGGCCTTTGTGGCCGGGCGTCTGAGCCTTTGGAGAAGCCGCTGTTCCCCCTCCTCGCACAGAGGCGTCCAGGTTTGCTCTTCTACAGCTTGTCCCAGTTTTCTGTTTCCCAGCGCTTGGGGCTCACTGGCGTGGACGGCTCGTGGCCGCGATGGCGGCTCGCCCTGAAAGCCCCGCGTCAGCCGCGGCGGTCGTTCCTTCACCGTCCCCTCCTCCGTTCCGGGACGGCTGGCCGAGAGGAAATGCGGCCCCGGGCCCCCACGCGCCACCCCCCCCCCCCGGCCTCCCTCTCTCACCCACGTCCGTCTACACGCAGGGGGACGTTTCCTCACGCGTGTCAGGCACACACGTGGGTGTGCTGCGTGTGCAAGGGCGTGCTGCGCTTCTCCAAAGCGAGCTCCCCGGCGGTGGCGGCGCGGCCAGGGCCCGCTGGTGCAGGCGCCTCGCGTGGGGGGTCCACGGGGGCCTTGGGGTAGCGCCTGCCGGCCGTGCCTGGTCCCTGCTCCTTGTGACGCGCCGGGAGGGGCCGCCTGCGCTTGGCAGTGGTTCCGTGGAGACCCCTCCTCCCTCCGGGGCGGGGGGCTGGCTCTTCTCCAAGACACCTGCCGCCCCGCTGGGGCCGCGTCTGCCTGGAGAGGGGCTCCCCTTTCCACTCGCGCAGGCGCAAAGCCGGAGGCCCCCGGAGGCCCCCGAGACTGAAGGTTAGGGCGGCACTGGGGGGCCCTGTCCTCCCCGACTCCCCCGGCCGGGTGGTGCTGGAGTTCCCCGCTGTGGGGGAATGGGGGGCGGACGAGGCCAGGAGCGGGGGCTGCTCGCACGGAACGCAAATTAATCTAAATAAAATTGGAAGTCCACTCGGCTGCACCGACCCCATCTCGGGAGCTCCGGCCGCCGCGTGGGCAGGGGCGGGGGGTCTTCACTGCCGCAGAAAGTCCTGCAGCTGGGCCAGGCTGGCAGCGGCGAGGGCGGGAGCTCAGAGCCCCCGGCCCCCCGACACCCGAGGGGCGAAAGAGCCGTCCTCGGGGCGGCAGCGGTGGGGGCTCGGGCTGCCCAGCCTGTGGCCACTCGAATTGTTCTTCTCTACGAGCTCCTTTTGGAGTGCACGACCGGGTAGTTGTTAGTGTGTTCAGTCTCGTGCGGCCAGCACCGCTGTCTGCTTCCAGAACATTCCCATCGCCCCAGAAGGCAGCCCCGAGCCCGGCGGTGGTCAGCCCCGGCCCCCGCCAGCCCCGGGCCCCTGTCCTTGGGTTTGCCCCTTCCGGGGCTGCGTAAATGGGGTCGTGCTCCCTTCCCCGAGCGTCCCGTCCCCACGTCCCAGCGCGTCAGGGCGTCCTTCGCTCCCTGCCTGTCCCGCCGCCCTCTGCGCACCCACCCCACAGGCGGACAGGCCTCTGAGGGTGGGCGGAGGGGCCGCGCGTCAGTCAGCTCTGCCGCGTGACGAGCGGCCCCGCTCCTGACGGCTCTCCTCACTCCCGCCCCCCCCAGCGCCCAAGCTGCTGTCGGACAAGTGCGTCCCCGACCGGGACCCCCGCTGGGAGGTGCTGGACGCCACCAAGAAGGCGGTGGCCAGTCCCCGGGTCCTGGCCCTGGCCCGGCCCAAGCTGCGGAAGGAGTTCAACGAGGGCTACGACCCCTACCGCATCTCGCCCGCCGCCCTGGGAGCGCAGGCGTCCCCGCGCCTCTACGAGCTCGCCACCCCCAAAAGCATCACCAAAAAAGTGTGACGGCCACGGCCGCGCCTCCAGTAAAGTCCAAGTGCATCAGCCCGCGTGTGGTCGCGCTACGCGGCGGCCGCGCAATAATAACGCTGCGCTCGCTCCAGCCGCGCTTACGGCCCTTTTGTTCCCCACGCACTCGCCCCGCCTCCCCCCGCAGCGTGACCAGCTCCGAGGCGCAGCCCGCTGACCCCGCGTGTGAGGGGCCCGCTCGGCCAGCCCCCGGGGCTCCCCGGCTCCCACGACCACCCTTCTCAGGCTCCAGCGGCCCCGGGGGCTCCTTCCCAGGCGGGGAGGCGGCCTCGCCTTCTGCGGCCTCGGGGGCTCCTGGGATGGGGGGGTCCCTGCCTGGGGGTCCCGGCTTGGGGGGTCCCTGCCTGGGGGGTCTCTGCCTGGGGGTTCCAGCCTGGGGGGTCCCAGCCTGGGGGTCTCTGCCTGGAAGGTCTTGGCCTGGGGGGGTCCCAGCCTGGGGGGTCCCTGCTGGGGGGTCCTGGCCTGGGGGGTCCCTGCTGGGGGGGCCTGACCTGGGGGTCCCTGCTGGGGGGTCCTGGCCTGGGGGATCCCTCCTGGGGGTTCCCTGCCTGGGGGTCCCTCACTTGGAGGGTCCCTGCTGGGGGGTCTGCTGGGGGGTCCCTGCTGGGGGGCCCAGCCTGAACAGCCCCGTCTGGCCTCCGCGGTGCTGTGCTGCGCACGCGTCTCTCCTCCTTTGGCTGCGCTGCTTGTGTGTCTCTCCTTCGGCTGCGCTCAGGCCGCAGCGCGTCCCCAGGCGCCTTGCACTAGGGTGGGGTTTGGGGCCGCGGCCTGAGAAGGCCTGAGTGCGCGGAGCTGGTGCTGCCGCGGCCCGGGATGAGAGGTCGTCAGGGGGTGCAGTGGGCAGGCAGGTGGGGGGACAAGGGGGGCACAAGTGGGGGGAGGCCGGGCAGGGGTGCTGGGGCTCCCCGTGGGCTGGCGTTCCGGGTACTGAGGGTGGCTCTGCGCCCAGGGTTGCGTGAGCTGCCGGCGTTTCCGAGGCGGCTGGAGGCCGATGCGAGCAGGTGCGGGCGCAGCAGCCGCAGGCAGGTGGGCGGCTCCCCGGGAGGGCAGCAGGGAGCGCGGCGGGGGCTGCGGTGAGGAAGGGCTTTCGCCTTCCTGTAAGCCGTCCACGGCCGTTTCCTTGGAGCCTGTTCACCTGCCGGAAGCTTCGCCCTGGTCAGGCGCAGCTCAGGCGCAGCCGTCCACGCGCGGAGCTGTCGGCCGCCCCGCGTCCCCTCCCGGCCGCCGAGGACGTTTCCCGTCAAGGGACTCAGAGCCCGCGTCGCGTGCCCGGCTGCCGTGCCCGCACGCCTGTCCCGGCCTCCTCTCCCCTCAGGGGAATCACCTTCCCCGGGGTCCAGGCTCCCGCGGCGCTGAGATGGGCCCCTGGCGCGGGGCGGCCCCCCCGGAGGAGCCGGGGCTCTGTGTGCGGCTGGAGCTGTTCTCTGCCGGCCGCTTTCCGGCCACGGCACCACTGCTCCCTGACCGGACCCCAGGGCGTCCTCTGGCCACGAGGGCCCCAGCCCCGCTCCCTGCCGCCCCCCACTGTCCTCAGAGTGCCCACTCACGCCCGCCCTGACGCGTGGTCGTGCCACATCTGCTCCACACATTCGCCAGCCCATGAGCAGTGGTTCCAGAGGTCGCCGCCCTTTGTTTTTTATCTCTCTCTCTCTCTCTCTGCCCCCCAGTTGTCTGCTCTCTGTGTCCATTCACTGTGTGTTCTTCTGTGACAGCTTCTATCCTTATCAGCAGCACTGGGAATATGTTTCTTTTTGTTGCATCATCTTGCTGTGTCAGCTCTCCGTGTGTGCGGCGCCATTCCTGGGCAGGCTGCACTTTCTTTCACGCTGGGTGGCTCTCCTTACGGGGCGCACTCCTTGCGCGTGGGGCTCCCCTATGCGGGGACACCCCTGTGTGGCACAGCACTCCTTGCGCGCATCAGCACTGCACACGGGCCAGCTCCACACGGGTCAAGGAGGCCCGGGGTTTGAACCGCGGACCTCCCATGTGGTAGACGGACGCCCTAACCACTGGGCCAAGTCTGCTTCCCTTATATTTTTTAATGTAACGTTTTTTGTGATCTATGTATCTTAAAAAAAAATTAATAAAAAAATAAATAAAAGAAGAGTGCCTGGAGTGCAGCCGGGAAGTGGCTGTTGGAAAATTCCAGAAGCCACTCCCTGTGCACAAATAAGCGGCTTCTTACCTTGCTCTGTGGCATCGGAGGGAAGTTGGCTGCTGGGTCCTGGGAGCGGCTCTCCAGCGCCTCCAGCCTCAGCCGAGGAAGGGGTTCCTTCCCACCCGTGGGAGCCCGCATGCCTCACCCCCGGAGGGTCCCACCCCGTGTGCTGGCGCAGCCGGCAGGGCTCGCCCCGGGTTTGGGGACCCTTGACCAGCTCTTTCTTGTTGCCTCGAAATTTCACTGAAAAAGGAAAATGGGAATGACCCAAGGGTGAGTCTGGCAGACCCCAAGCCAGCAGGGCATGTTTTGGGAATTGTTTTTTTTAATCTCCCCGCCTTGTGGCTTGCTTGCTGTCTGCTCTCTGTGTCTGTTGGCGGAGCGCTCTTCTGTTTTTTCTATTGTCTCCCTTTCTTGTCGCGTCGCCTTGCTGAGTCGGCTCTCCGTGGCACGTGTGGCCCGGCGGCGCTCCGCAGCGTGCAGGTGCCTTCACCAGGGGCCCTGGGACGTGAGCCCAGGCCTCCCATATGGTAGGCGGGAGCCCAACTGACGGAGCCACAGCCGCTCCCTGGGAACTGTTTTAACGGTGGACGTGGGTCCACTGGCTTCTCTCCAGGCACAGCAGACTCTCCGGCACGGAGCTGCCTGACGGCCTGTCGGGCCCGCCCGCGGCGGCGCGGACGCCCAGCTCCTTCCAGCTGGGTAATGTCAGAGCAGCCCGGCTTCCTGTCAGAGTGTTTGGGTGTTTTGTAGTTTGCAGGGTCTCTGTGTTCTTTACCTAAAACGGCCTTTTTCAGCTCTGGGAACGGCTGGGAGGAGCCCTGAAAGGCAGCGCCGGGCGGGCTGGCGGCCCGAGGGCGTGCGTGGGGTGGGCGCCTGGGTCAGGGCCCCGCGGGGTAGTCCCCGGCCCGGGTCCGGGTGTTGCCGTGAGGAGGCTGGCGGGCGTGGGGACTCTAAGCCTGCTGGCTTTGAGGGGAGGCCCCCCTGGACCACGTGGGGGCCGTTTTGGATCGGTCAGGTTCGATCCTGAGTCTGGGTGAGGTGGAGGCCGGTGTGCCAAAGGGGAGCCGGGCCACCGCGGGCGGGGGGGGGGAGCGGGTCCTCAGGGGGCCGCGGGGGCTGCCAGGGCTCAGCCCATCGGGGCGCAGGGCCGCACGAGGGGCCGGGCGCGCTTTGTCCAGGTGCAGACGGGGTCAGCGGCTTCCCCGGGGCCGAGGAGGCGTGGTTCAAAGCCAGCGGGCGGGCCGGACAGGCACGGGGTCCGAGGGGGCGCGAGCTCTCCACCGGGGCTGGCCTGGGCTTGGGGAGTCCGGCCGCAGGGCTGGGGGGCTGGCGGGGGGAGCGGCTCAGCCGAGGGGGCCAGCGGTGCACTTGGACATTAGGACATGGTCCTCGTCCAGTCAGTGGAAGGCCTTAGAGCAAAAAAGTGAGGTTTCCCGAAAAAGAGGAAACTCACCTCAAGACTGACACCAACCCTAGCCTGAGTTCCCAACCTGCCAGCCAGCCCCCAAACCTCAGGGCTGCCGGCCCCCAAATCACACGAGCCAGGTCTTGACATCTGTATCCATCTTTATCGCTATTATCTACCTATCTACCTATCTCTATCACTTACCCACCTGTACATCTCTCATCCATCCATCCATCCGTTTATCTGTCCATCTGTCCATCCATCCACTCACCCATCAATCATCAATCACTGGGAAGTGGACTTGGCCAGTGGTCAGGGCGTCCGCCTACCACATGGGAGGTCTGCGGTTCAAACCCCGGGCCTCCTGACCCGTGTGGAGCTGGCCATGCGCAGTGCTGATGCGCACAAGGTGAGCCCTGCCACGCAGGGGTGTCCCCCGTGTAGGGGAGCCCCACGCACAAGGAGTGAGCCCCGTAAGGAGAGCCGCCCAGCACCAAAGAAAGTGCAGCCTGCCCAGGAATGGCGCCGCACACACGGAGAGCTGACGCAGCAAGATGACACAACAAAAAGAGACACAGATTCCCATGCTGCTGACAACAACAGAAGCGGACAAAGAAGACACAGCAAATAGACACAGAGAACAGACAACTGGGGTGGCGGGGGAAGGAGAGACAAAAATCTTTAAAAAAATCATCAATCATTGATCTATTATCTCTTTTTATTGCTATGTATTATCTATCATTGTATCTCTATCTCTTATCTATCATCTCTCCATCCACCCATCCGCTTGTCTGTCCACCTGCCCATCCTTCCACCCATCCATCCATCGATCCTCTATCATCTCTCATCTTTTTATCTCTCTCATTATCTTTCCATCGCTATCTACACATCTCTCTCCCTCCCTCCTTCCCCCATCCATCTGCTCTGTCTGCACACACACCTGTGTGTCCTGGTGCTTCTCTGGGGAGCCCTGGCTGGCCCAGAAAGGGACAGTGTCCAGCCCCTGCCCAGCAGCTGGCCTCTCCTCCATTTTCCTTGGGAACCCCCCGCTGGCCACTCCTCCATGGTGGGGAGGAGCTGACCGCCACCCCATCCTCGGGGGCACACCTTGCCAGCTCAGGTAGCCACGGGAGTCTGTGCTCAGGTGTGCGTGGCCCAAGCTAGACCTGTGAGAGGCAACGCTGGGACTTCCTTCAGGTGTGACGTGGGGAAGCAGGGCCGCAGCTGCTGGGGGTCCTGCGGGTCCTGCCAGCCTGCCGTTCAGCTCTACCTGGAGGGTCTCAGCTTGAGAATGAAGGGAGTGAGAGAAAGAGGAGGAGGAGGGGGAGAAGAAGAAAAAGGAAAGAAGGAAAAGAGAGAGGAAGAAGGAAGGATGCTGAGATCAGCTCAGTAACAGGTTGGCTCGAAGGGAAGGCAACTCAGAACTTTACAAAATAAAGGACAGAGAGAGAGACAAGAGAGGAAATAAAGATGGGACCAGGGGTCTCACAGCTCCTGGAACTGAGAGCCTCAACCCTAGTTTCCACCTCATAGTTACTGGAAACCACGGAGCAGCTGTTTGCTACTAGAACTGCAACATCATTACAATAATAGGGAACAACAGCAACATCTACAATAGAACAGGTGCAACAGTTACAATAAGGAACAGGAAAGCCAGTTTCCCACAACATTTCCCCCTTTCTGTTTTTGCAAAGTCTATGCAAATGATGTTTCACTGGTTAACAAAGCTTCCTGCATGACATTTTCACTTTTAGGTTTGAACAATGCTCATTAAATTTTTTCTCAGTACATTCAACAAGGTACATTTACGTATCACAGCTCATCAAATCACCTAAGTACACAGTATGTTTCATTCAGGCACACACGTAATCCATAACTGCAACAACACACAATGAGACTTCCAGGTAGCAGACATCTAATAAACAGACCTTCAGTTCTCGCGGGCTTAAGATCCCCACCCAGCAAGGCGATAGAGGCCAGTACTTGGCGTGAGCGCTGGCCACATCCAGTTCACAGGCTGAGTCAGTACAAACTCCATCAACACGGGAAAACACCGTATTTATCAATTTCAGCAGAGAAACATTGAAGAATTTGTTAGAGTAGCAGGGACCTTACAGCTTGTCCCAATTGTTTGCCTCTTCCAGGCCCTTAAAATACCATTGTCTCTGGTGCTTCTCAGTAGGGTCACTGCCACAGGTTTCTACTGTGCCGCTGGATTCATTGCCATCAGGCCAGGGCGGAAAGCTTTGAAGAACTTCAAAAGTCCATTGGGGACCTTTTCACACAGTTTTTGCACTTTTTGTATTCATTCAGGCTTGTTTTACTTTTACAAAACATATGATCTCACTGAATGCTACCACAATGCTTTTACAACTTACTATATGCATACTAGTTCTGCCCCGCATATCTCCATTTCTGATTTTATAAAACTAACCATTTTATTTTAGGACAAAATACACCTTATAACATGTCAGTTAGCATTCCCACAAACTTTTTACCTTTTTCAATATTTGCTTAACTTTTATATCTTTCATTTTATCCTTCCTTTCTCTCTCCTTTTTCTTTTTCTTTCTTTTTTCCTCCCTTTTTCTTTCTTCCTTTCTTTGTTCTCCTTTCTTCCTTTTTCTTTCTCTTTTCCCCTTTTCTATCTTTTTCCTTCCTTTATCTCTTTCTGTATCTTTTTTCCTTCCTTTTACTTTCTTTTTCACACACTGAAACAATTACAACACACACACTGACATTGAACACAAAAGCAGTTCCAAATCTATTAATCTAGAATTTCTTCATTGCTTCCTTTTATAATTCAACATTTCTTTTCCAGTTTTCTTCTTCTCAATTTCTGTCTCAATCCCTTTCTGTGCCCAAGCCGTACCTGCTTCAGGATGCATGCCTGAACAGGTTCTGTAGCTTAGATGCCTTGAGGTAAAGCCATTCCTTTACCTTTACCGGGTCTTTGGAAGGAGACCCGGCCGTGCAGTTTCCAGCGTCCGTCTCTCCATCTGCACAACCGGAGGTTCTGGGTTCCGCAGGGACTTTCGTCGTCCCTTGGCGCTCACGGTCTGGCTTTATCCACCGAGCTGGCACCCACACAGGACTTGCTCTGCATCCTGGGGAAACACAAGCAAACCTCGAGGCCTTCAAAGGTTCCCACACCCTCGGGGCTCTGCGCCGTCACCACTTCAGCTTCGCTTGAGGCAACCCTTCTTCCCTTCGTGCCCCATGTTGGGCGCCAGTTGTGGAGATCAGCTCAGCGAGAGTTGGCTCTAGGGGAAGGCAACACAGAACTTTATGAAATAGAGGGACAGAGAGAGACACGAGAGGAGATAAAGCTGGGACCAGGGGACTCACAGCGTCTGGACTGAGAGCCTCGACCCTAGTTTCCACCTCGTGTTTATTGGAAACTGCCAAGCAGCTGTTTGCTATCTGAACTGCAACACTCATCTAAAATAGGGAACAACTGCAACATCTACAGTAGAACAGGTGTAAAATTTACAACAAGGAACAGGTAAGCCAGTTTCCCACAACAGAAGGAGAGGAGTGGGAGAGAGAAAGAGAATGATCCAAATGACATATGGGCTCATGCTCCTGGATCCAATTTTGCCTGAACTCCCGCCCTCTTTTCTACTTGCCTGCAGCATGCCCTTCCTGCCGCCTTGCCCCCCAGCTCCACCCACAACCAACCTGGGGGTGCCTGTAGGACACGCCCTCGCCTGCCCCGGTTGTGGTGGGAACGCCCCTCGGAGCTGTCCCGGAAGCTGCACTTGTGGGAATTTAACAAGCTTGTCTCTCGCCTCCTCAATTTTCTACCTCACGGTGGCAAAAAGAATCAAAACGCAATCTGGCGCCAAGCGGGAAAGCATATCTTGCTTAAAAAAAAATCGAGCGGTAACTCACATACCATGAAATTCACCCACTAAAAGTGCGCAGCCCGAGAGTTTTCCAGATATTCACAGAATTGTGCACCCGCCACCTCCGTGGGCTTCCGAACGTTCTCATGACCCCAAGGAAAGCCCTGCGCCCCTCGGGCAGTCACACCTCCCTCCTGGCAGCCTCGAACCCGTTCTGGATAGTCCACATAGAGGGAGCGGTTGCAGGGAGTGCTCGCTGGGGCTGGCTTCCTCCGCTGCACCAAGCCCTCAAGTCCCTCCTGTGCAGCAGGCGTGGGAACGCCGCTCCTTTCCACGGCCGAGGAGTTGGCCTTGCAGGGACGACCACATCCTGTCCGTCCACGCGCCCGCCGGCAGACACGCAGCCGTTCCCACTGCCGGGCTGTTGTGAACTGTTCTGCTTGAACGTTCGTGTACAGGTGTTGGCGTACCTGTGCTCAGGTCTTCCGGGTGTAGACCTCGGTCATCTGGTAATTCTATCTGTAGCCTTTTGAGGAGCTGCTCAGGTGTTTCCACAGCCGCTGCAACATTCTATATCCCCACCAGCAATGGACAAGAGTTCCAATTTCTCCACCTCCTCCCCAATCCTTGTTATGCCTGTACTGAAACATGGTCTATGCATTTCAGCGCTGTCAATGTGCTTGCGATGTTGTGCCGCCACCACCATCACCTAAACCCACGGGCTTGTGCCTAGCCCTCTCCTGGGTGTTGGACTCTGCAGGGATTCTGCTGGACATTTTTCCATCTTTACTCCTAAGGAATTTTGGTCTGTAGTTTCCTTGAGCTCCGTGTGGCTTTGGCATCGGGGAAGGACTGGTCTCCCCCGATGCGTTAGGAAGTGCTCATCTTCTAGTGTTTGGACAAGGATTCCTGTTGACCCTTTTTTCAATGTTTGGTAGAATTCTCCAGTGAGGCTGAATGGTCTTGCATTTCTCTTTGTTGGGAAGTTTTGGGTGATTGACTCAATCTTGTTTAGGTCTATTCAGGTTTTCTGTTTCTTCTCAAGGCAGCTTGGAAAGTTTGCATGTTTGTAGGGAATTGTTTTCCATTTCATCTAGGTGGCCCAATATGTTGGTGTGGAGTTGTTTGTAGAAGTCTCTCAGAACCTTTTTATTTCTGTGAAGTTAGGCAGTGACGTCTCCACTTTCATTTCTGATTTTAATAAGTTGCATCTTTCCTCTTTTTTCTTGGTCAATCCAGAAGTTTGTCGGTTTTGTTGCTCTTCTAGTTCCTTGAAGTGTCGAGATGGGTTACTGATTTGAGGTCGCCCATCTTTTTTGTTGTAGGTGTTTACAGCTATAACTTTTAGTTCGCCAAAGGGCTGCCTATGCAAAGTACCAGAAATGGTCAGGCTTTTAGAGTGGGGGTTTGTTTGGGGTAAATTCTTACAGTTCTGAGGCCGCGAGATGTCAAGGCACCATCGGACATGCTCTCTCACCCGAATCAGCCGCTGGGGAGCCTGGCGCCCTGCCCGCGGCCGCCGCTCCCTGCCCAGCGCCCTGCCTTCCCCTCCGGTGCCTCCTGCCCAGCCGTGAGCGGCCAGCGCCAGGCGCTGCTCTCCCGGCCTCAGCCACTGGAGTCCCTCGGAGGGTCTCCCCTTGCCGCTCAGCTGTGGACGAGACGGGAGACCCCTGACGTGCAGGGTCGGACGTGGGGGCTCCCTTCTCCACGTCTGCTTCTCGCTCTCAGACCCACCGAGACCGCGCATTCTCAACCCGCATCCCGGCTCGCCGACACGGCCGAGTCAAAACAATCTCCCACCCCGGGAATGGCTTAGTTCAAAAATATAATCTCCCTCTTTTTGGGATTCTAAAAGAATTTCAAACTGTCACATCCTCTAAGCACTGTCTTTCCTGCAACCCAGAAGCTTGGGTATGTTGTATTTTTGTTTTCATTTATCTCAAAGTATTTTTAAATTTCCCTTGTGGTTTCCTTCCTTGACCTTTGGTCATTTTAGAGTGTTGTTTAATTTCTATGTATTGGTGAATGATCCAGTTTTCCTTTCGTTATTGATTTCTGACTTGATTTCTCTGTGGTTGGAGAAGATGCTTTTATATTTCAGTGTTTTAAAGTTCATCGAGCCTTGCGTTGGGGCCTAAGGCATGCGCTGTCCAGAACGCTGCTGTGCACCTGAGCAGGACGTGCACCCCCTGGCCTGGGCTCCTGTGCGGCAGCTGTCTGCCGGGCCAGCAGCTTCGCTCAGGGCCTCGAGCACCTCCTGTTTACATGTTTATCTGGTTGAGAGTGTGTTGAAATCTCCAGCTATGTCGTAGAACTATTTCTCCCTTCAATTCTGTCAAATTTTGCTTCGTATGTTTTGGGGCTTGCTGTTTGGTATTTATGTGCATAACGATCATATCTTCTTGACGAATTACCCCTTGTATTCATGGATTATGCCCTTCTGTGTCTCTTGTAGCCTTTTCCCCTTAATGACTATTTGCCTGATACTTATCTAGCCACCCCGCTCTCTTTCGGTTACTATTTGTATGGAGTATTTTCCCATCCTTTCCCTTTCAACCTCTTTGTGCCTTTGGATCTAAAATGAGTCTCTTGTACGCAGCATACCCTTTCGGGTATTTGACCACTTACGCTAGGAAACATACAGACGCGCGACATCGCGGCCTCGTTTGTCACCGTGAAAGGTCCAGCATGCCCATGAGCATGGGAAAGTCCTGACGACAGTGAGGAGTGGAAATGCAAATCCCGCGTGGAGGAAACTGTGCCTTCTGCGGGAAAGGATGCAAAGCGAGGGGACGGCGGCTGCCCAGCGGCCATGGGAGCTGGCCCCTCTGCGTTCCCCGCGGGCAAGCTCAGCCGCTCCTTCTTCCTGGGTTGGGAGCGGGACACGGCCGGCAGGATGTCCCCGGGGACCCCGTTTGCCGTGAAACCTCAGGAAGGAGGGAGACGAGGCGGAGCGCGGCGCTGCCGTGGGACACCGTGTTTGCACAAGCACCGTGCCTGAAGCAGGCGCTGCAGAGGGCGCCTTCGGAGCGAACCTGCTGTCCCAACCTCGCTCAGCCGGAGCAAAGCAGAGGCCGAAAGAACTCCTGTCTGGGCAGCCCTGTGTCCTGAGGAGAATTCCTACCAGGGAGGGGAGGACGGGCCCTTCCACCGTGCACAACCCCGCATCTGGGAAGATGAGCCAGGAAAGAGCAGGGTCTAAATGGAAAGAAGACACCACAGAGGGTATGAAATGTGCAAACAGATGCCTCACCACACAGTTACATAAATTAAGGAAAGAGTTGCCTCCGTAAATGAGAGCACAAAGCATGGATACAAGAACTCATGGAAAATACAGTGAGGAATCAGGATGAAAGGAAACGCAGAGTTACTGAAGTCAGAAAAGAAGTGTAAGTAAAAACAAATGCACGGTAAAAATGAGGCAAATTAAACATTCCTGAAGACTCAATAAGAGCCATGGAGAGCAGGAATGATTTATCCAGGAAAATACAATGGAAATAAACAAATAATCATAAAGAACCCAGGAAGAAGGATGGATTGGAAGTTAAGAAAAAGGAATACTATATATCTCCCAAAAGAAGAGATAAAATATATTGTTACATTTATATAATACAATTTATTATTAAATCAATTTTGCCAGCTTGTACCATTTTCTATTGGACTGGTCGAAAGAAGTGGGAAGTGGACTTGGCTCAACAGATAGAGCATTTGCCTACCACATGGGAAGTCCAGGGTTCAAACCCCAGGCCTCCTTGACCCGTGTGGAGCTGGCCCATGCGCAGTGCTGATGCGCACAAGGAGTGCCCTGCCACTGGGGTGTCCCCATGTGCGGGAGCCCCACGTACAAGGAGTGCACCCTACGTGGAGAGCCGCCCAGCGCGAAAGAAAGTTCAGCCCACCCAGGAGTGGCACTGCACACACGGAGAGCTGATGCAGCAAGATGACGCAACAAAAAGAAACACAGATTCCTGGTGCCACTGACAAGGATAGAAGCGGTCACAGAAGAACACACAGCAGATGGACACAGAGCAGACAACCGGGGGTGGCGGGGAAAGGGAGAGAAATAAATAAAAAATAAATAAATCTTAAAAAAAGAAAGAAGTGTAGATTATATGAAATTACAATTATAAGGTAATCAATAAAGCAAAAACACAAACCACCCAAATTCTCAGAAAAAAAATACAAAACCAAGGGTGGGTGCCATGCGCCAACTGGGCTACCCCTCCACGTCCAAGCCCTCCTCGCCCCAGCTCCAGGGGCCCTGCTCGCCCCGGGGAATCATGACACACACAGCCCTTGCCCAGTGGTCTCTGCGTGGGCAGCTCCTCCACCCCCCGGCGCTGCTCCTGGGATCCCCGACAAGTGTCCTGGGGAAATCTCTGTCTCCCAATTGCCTGAGACGGCTGGTGCCGCGTCAGAGCAGGTGGATCCCAGGTGGGGTTTTGGAGCCAGACTGCCTCCAGCAGGCCGGTCCCTGAGGGCGAGCGGTGCAAGCGGCGGGCCACAGGGAGCCCTTTTTTTTTTTTTTTTAAACTTAGATTACGTAAATGTTACACAAAAAATATAGGGGATTCCCATATGCCCAGCTCCCTAGCCCTCCCACATTGTCGCATATCAACAACACCCTTCTTTGCTGTGGTACATTTATTATGATTGACGAACACATCTTGGAGCTTTGCCACTAAGCGATGATTATAGTTTACATTGTAGTTTACACTCTCTCCTGCACATTTTTGCAAGTTATTACAAGACATATAATGGCCTGTATCTGTCATTGTGATGGTATTCTGGATAATTCCCAAGTCCCAAAAAATGCCCCCAAATTACACCTATTTTTCCCTCTTTCTCCCCTCAGAACTTCTAGTGGCCACTGGCTCCATATCATGATAAAAGTTCTTCCTTTGCTAGGATCACAACACGTCTATGGTAGAACAACTGTTAGTCCATTCTAGTCCATCGTCTATTCCCCAATCCTGAGATCCTGTGATGGTGATGCCCACTCCACCTCTAATTGAGAGGGGGCTTAGATCCCGTGGGGCAGATGGATGGGACTATCTTGCTTGCAGTTCAGACTCTCTCTGTTTCTTGGGATGGTTGTTGTCCATCATCATCTCCTTGTTAGTTGTCCTGGGTGAGTCCAGTGAACTGGAGAGTGGCTATTGCAAGTCTGTTGAGATTCGGGGCCCAGCTGGCACATGGACAGCCCAACTCATTGTCTTTAGCCATTTCCCCTTTTGGTCAAGGTCTTTTTCCAGTTGCATTGCTAGTCTGTTCTTGGTAGTAATCTCTCAGTGCCAGGGAGGCTCATCCCCAGGCGTCATGTCCCACACTGGGGGGAAGGAAGTGCATTTACATGCTGAGTTTTGGTTTAGAAAGAGGCCATATTTGAGCAACCAGGAGGCTCTCAGGAAGTATGCTTAAGCACCCTATAATACTATGCTGTTTCAATTTCAAAAGAAAAAGTTCATAAGTGCAGTCATCACAATCAAGGTCCCATCAGTGGTCCATCCTCCTTCACTTGACTCTGCCCCTGTACTCAGGGGATTCTTGCTGTTGCATCAGAGAATGTGGCAGAGCTCTCCAAAATGGGAATTTGATATTCCTTTGGTTATTATGTGGCTCTCCCCCCACTGTGACAATGCCCCATGAACACCTGCACACATTCATATGCCTTATAGGTAGCCCAGGCGAACCTCCTTGCATGCATCCCCATCTCTGACACCCCACACCAATGATCGTCCCCTGCCACAGTCATGACCCTTCTGTGCTAACCCTTCTGTGATTCAAAACTTCTTCAAAATTGAAGCCAACAGGGAAGTGGACTTGGCCCAATGGATAGGGCATCCGTTTACCACATGGGAGGTCCACGGTTCAAGCCCCGGGCCTCCTTGACCCATGTGCAGCTGGCCCATGTGCAATGCTGATGCACGCAAGGAGTGCCGTGCCACGCAGGGGTGCCCCTTGCGTAGGGGAGCCCCACATGCAAGGAGTGCGCCCTGTAAGGAGAGCCGCCCAGCGTGAAAGAAAGTTCAGCCTGCCCAGGAATGGCGCCACACACACAGAGAGCTGACGCAGCAAGATGATGCAACAAAAAGAGACATAGATTCCCGTGCCACTGACAACAACAGAAGTGGACAAAGAAGAACACACAGCAAATGGACACAGAGAACAGACAACTGGGGTGGGGTGGGGTGGGTCAGGGGAGAGAAATAAATAAAATAAATCTTAAAAAAAAAATGAAGCCAACAAAATAACCAAATATAATTAAGAGGAAAATGATATAATAATGATGGTTTAAAAATAATGAATAAAATACAAAAACTTGTTTAAAAAGTTTGAAATAATATAAAAACATAAAATATAAAATTAGAAATTTTCAACATGTTTTTCATCACTGTAAGAGCTGTTGTCTTGTATGTACAGTGTCATTTTCTTCCATTTACTTCTCCAGTGTCTCAATTTTTTTCATTTTGTGTTCAAAGAAGCTTTAGGTTACAGAAAAGTCACACACAAAGTATAGGTGATTCTCATATACCCAGTGTCCTCTCCCCTTCCCTCTTTCCCCTGTTAATAACATTTTACACGTGGATGGTACATTTGTGACAACGGATGTACAAATCTTGAAATAGAGTTACAACCATGGCCAGTGATTTTCAGATTTTGAGGAAGTGTGATGTGGTTTGTATCCACCCTTGCCGGATCGTGTAGAAAAATTCCAACACCCCCAAAATGTCCCATGTTCCATCTATCCTACTCCTTCCTCTCTCTCCCCTCAGGACCCACAGCAACTACCACGATTAACTTATTGAAGGATAAGAGTCATAAATACTTGCAACAAGATTGAGGGCTTGACATACTGGCCTGTTCTCCCATAAATTAAACTATGGATGGAAATGACTTACATGCAGAAAACTATACAACACTGTTCAAGGAAATCAAAGAAGACTTAAATAAATGGAAGAATATTCCCTGTTCATGGATAGAAAGACTAAATATCATTAAGATGTCTATCCTACCCAAACTAATCTACAGATATAATGCAATCCCAATAGAAATCAAAACAACATTTTTTTTTTTACAGAATTGGAAATGCTAACTATGAAATTTATTTGGAAGGGCAAGGAGCCCCAAATAGCCAAAGACATATTGAAAAAGAAAAATGAAATCAGAGGAATCACACTACCTGACTTTAAAACATACTGCAAAGCTACAGAGGTCAAAATGGCATGGTATTGACAAGCGGACTTGGCCCAGTGGTTAGGGCATCCGTCTACCACATGGGAGGTCTGCAGTTCAAACCCCGGGCCTCCTTGACCCGTGTGGAGCTGGCCCATGCGCAGTGCTGATGTGCTCAAGGAGTGCCATGCCACGCAGGGGTGTCCCCCACATAGGGAGCCCCACGCGCAAGGAGTGCGCCCCGTAAGGAGAGCCGCCCAGCGCGAAAGAAAGTGCAGCCTGCCCAGGAATGGCGCTGCACACACGGAGAGCTGACACAAGATGACGCAACAGAAAGAGACACAGATTCCCGTGCCGCTGATAACAACAGAAGTGGACAAAAAAAGACGGAGCAAATAGATACAGAGAACAGACAACTGGGGCGGGGGTGGGGTGGGGGGAGAGAAATAAACAAATAAAATAAAATGAAAAGAAAAGTTGTAAAGTGATGCTGATGTAAGAGTTGTAAAACTATTTAAAAAAAAACCCAAAAAACAAAAAACAAAACGGCATGGTATTGGTGCAAGGATAGCCACTGCCTGTGCTCTCAAGAGACTCCCACCCTGCTATCTGAGAGCACAGCAGGACTCCCCAGGGTGGGAGTCCAACGCCTTCCCGCTCGTTATGTGAGTCTCCACTCAGTGACATAACACGCCGTAACTAGATGAACGCTACACACTCTCTAGAAGCCTGCCCCAGGGGTGCCCTGTCCCGCATGCTCCCCCGTCCAACACCTTAAACCAGTAACCCTCTCTTGCCATATTACACCAAAAGAACATTCCCAGCATTGTAGCTTTAACCTCGTACCTACAAGTCCCCAGGGCTCGTGTGCTGCCTTCCCCACCCTCCCCCCAGTTCCTTGGACAGTCCAACCCCCTCCACACCCTGTCCCCAACAGACCAGCAATGGCACCAGTGCACCACTGCCATCCCATCCACTGCCCAACTACACCCTTCCACCTGGTCATAGATTTTGCCCACGTGGGCGTTGGCTCACAACCTTCTTCTCCCTTTCTGTCTGCTGTGAACCTGCCTTCCAGACCCTAGCTCTGTGAGTCAGCGCAATCTGCTTAACTCATACCAATGAGGTCTTGTAATGCTTGTCCTTCGGTGCCTGGCTTGCTTCACTCAACACAAAGTCCTCAAGGTTCATCCATGTTACCCCATGTGTTAATACTGCATTCCTTCTTATAGCTGAGTAATATTCCATTGTAAGTATGTACCACAATTAGTTTATCCATTCTTCTGTGGATGGACTAATGCCACTATGAACATTGGTGTGCATATATCTGTTTGTGTGCCTGCTTTCAATCCTTCTGTATACCCAGCAGTGGGATTGCTTGATCATATGACAGATATATAGTTAGCTTCCTGAGGAACCGCCAAACTGTCCTCCACAATTGCTGGACCATTCTGCATTCCCACTAGCAGCGGATGAGGGTTCCCTCTCAAACACTTGCAGTCCTCTGATTTTTAATAGCTGCCAGTCTAATGGGTGTAGTATGATAACTAATTGTAGTTTTGATTTGCATTTCCCTAAAAGCTAGTGATATCAAACATGTTTTCATGTGCTTTTTACCCATTTGTGTTTCTTCTTTGGAGAAGTGTTTATTCAAATCACTTGCCCATTTTTTAAATGGGTTGTTTGTCTTTTTATTTTCAAGGTGCAGGATTTCTTTTTATATATTGGCTATTAGGCCCCTATCAGATATATGGTTTTCAAATATTTACTCCCATTGAGAAAACTGCCTTTTCACTTTCTTGACAAACTCCTTTGATGTGCAAAAGCTTTTAATTTTGAGGAAGTCCCATTTATCTATTTTTTCTTTCACTGCTCATGTTTTGGGTGTGAAGTTCATGAAGCCATTTCCTATTACAAGTTCCTGCAGATGTTTCCCTACACTGCTTTCCAAGGTCTTTATGGCCTTACCTCTGATATTTAGGTCTTTGATCCATCTTCAGTTAATTTTTGTATAAGGTGTGAGATGGTTATCCTCTCTCATTCTTTTGGGTATGGATGTCCAGTTCTCCAAGCACCATTTGTTGAAGAGGCTATTCTCTCCTGGTTGAGTGGGCGTCATGGCCTTGTCAAATATCACTTGACCGTATATGTGAGGATCTATATAAGAACTCTCAATTTGGTTCCATTGGTCAGTATGTCTATCCTTGCACCAATACCATGCCGTTTTGACCTCTGTAGCTTTGCAGTATGTTTTAAAGTCAGGTAGTGTGATTCCTCTGATTTCATTTTTCTTTTTCAATATGTCTTTGGCAGTTTGGGGCTCCTTGCCCTTCCAAATAAATTTCATAGTTAGCATTTCCAATTCCGTAAAAAAAAAAAATGCTGTGTTGATTTCTATTGGGATTGCATTATAACTGTAGATCAGTTTTGGTAGGATAGACATCTTAATGATATTTAGTCTTCCCATCCATGAACAGGGAATATTTTTCCATTTATTTAAGTCTTCTTTGATTTCCTTGAACAGTGTTGTATAGTTTTCTGCATATAAGTCATTTACATCCATAGTTTAATTTATTCCCTGGTATTTGGTTCTTTTAGTTGCTATTGCAAATGGGATTTTTTCTTGATTTCCTCCTAAGCTTGCTCATTATTGGTGTACAGAAATGCTACTGATTTTCACACATTGATCTTATAACCTGCGACTTTACTGAACTCATTTATAAGCTCTAGAAGCTTTGCTGTAGATTTCTTAGGGCTTTCTATGTATAGGATCACGTTGTCTGCAAACAGTGAAATTTTTACTTCTTCCTTTCCAATTTGGATTCCTTTTTTATCTTTTTCTTGCCTAAGTGCTCAAGCAAGTACTTCTAACATGACGTTAAATATGAGTGGTGAAAGTGGACATCCTTGTCTTGTTCCCAATCTTAGAGAGACAGCTTTTAGGATTTCACCATTGAGTATGATGTTAGCTGTGGGTTTTGCATATATACCTTCTATGATGTTGAGGAAGTTTCCTTCTATTCTTACCTTTTGCAGTGTTTTTATCAGGAAAGGGAGCTCTTAAATTTCCTGTCAGTTGGACTGGGGGAGGCAGGTGGTATGGCTAGGTATAGCAGTTTGATATTGTTTATGAATTCCAAAACTAGATATTGGATTAAGTTTGTAAACTGGTTTGTTCCTCTGGGCATATTAGATTAAACTGGATTCAGAGGTTCCACTTGTTCATGATTAAATAATGATTAAGGCTTTGCTTGGGCGACGTCGGTAGGCTGTTGAGTCCCCCTGCCCTTGGTGGGTGGGCACTCACAGAGAAACTGCACCGCAGAGAAGGGAGGTTGGAGTTTTGAGCTGGAGCCCTGGGAAGGAAACATGCAGGAGAAGAACACAGAGGAATAGAGACAGCTCCACAGACACGGCAGAGGCCCTGGGGAGAGAGGGAGCCTGAGAGCCTGCAGCTGACTTTGTGGCGAGAACAGAGCAGCTGAGCCTGGAGAAGAATGAGACTAGGCTTACCCCAGCCGACAGCTGACATTGGAAGAAGCTGGGACCACGGAGCCTTCAGAGGAAGAGGAAGCCTGAGCCCTGGCAGGCGTCGGCACCCATCTTGCTCCAACATGGGGCGATAGATGTTGGGGAGGGAAGTTGTTGGAAACTGAGGCACAGTGGCCTCACAAGGAGAGACGTGCTGTCTCCATGGCTACGCTTGCAACCTAAGGAATGAGGTAATTAAGAGTTCCCGGCAAATGGGATGAAGCTGTTAAAGGCTGAAAGAAAAGATGAGCACAGACCTTTTGTAGTGAATAGAACACTTAGACTTTGTACCTTGAGATAAGATTTTTAAAAATTCCTTAGACTGTGGGTAATGCCGATAGTTAACTGCATCTTGTTGCTTGATGTCATGTAGGCTATGTGTTCCTGCTTGTTGTCACGTAGACTGGGGTATATAGAGAGCCCCTTGTAAACAATAAAGTTGTCTGAGGAGTTATTACTCGCAGACCCCCTGATCCCAGCTCTCTCGTTCTTTTTCTCTTGCTCTTTCTTTCTCTTTGTTTCCTTCTCCCTTTTCTCTTTCTTTCATTCCCGATACCCTTCGGGTCCAAATCTCCAACATCTGGTGCCCAATGTGGGGCCTGAAGAAGTCAGTGTGTCTTCCAAATCAGTATCGGGAACTGCGGAAAAGACCTCATCGAGGGTCGTGTGACGTCCAAAGCAGAGTGACTGGAGTCTTCTTCTAGGTAACATTTTCCATGACGTCATCAGGGTAACGGGTACTCAAACGGGATGTGTGGAAGCATATTCACAAGTGTTAAAAACTTTACTGAAAGTTAATGGGGTGACTGTAAAAAGTTATGAATTACTAGAATTGTTTGCCTTAATCAAAAGCATTGTTGATGAGTCAATTGTAAACTGTATGTTTGTATTGGTGTTTTAATTGTTTTATGTTTGTCTGTTTGTTCAATGTTAGTGTATATTTTGATACCTCTGGATGGTCATATAAATTAATAAATAAAAATTTTTAAAAGAGCTCTATTCAAATGGTCAAAAATTAAATAAGCTCTTATAGTAATACTTAAGTTTAAATGTTAATAAGATTGCTACAATGATAAAAATTGTAAGTCTTGATTAACAAAATTACTATAAGTCTTGTCATGAAAAGTTGTTCTTGCCTAGATTGAAATGAATAGTTTATTTTTCTTCACAGGATAAAATGAAGGATGTAAAACTTAAATGAATATTAAAAAAGGTTAAAAGTTTGTGGGAATGCTGACTGAAATTTAATAAGTTTTTTCTGAAAGGTGTGTTTTGTCCTAAAGTAGGATGGCTAATTTTCATAAACTCTTGGAACTTAAATGTATGTGGCAAGTTGTAGAAGGTATTGTGGTAACTTTAAGTAAGGAAATGTGTTCTGTGAAGGTAAAATTTGTCTTAAAATAATATAATTGTAGTCTATATGGTTATAAATAATTATAAGAAGTTTAATGAAGCATTGTTAAAATTAAGGTATTTAAATGGCTAATTCCAAAAAGTCATTATTAAACAAAAACTGAACTGATGATAATTATATTAAAAGGTAATTTTATAACAGGAAAACTTGTGAGCAGCCAGCCTCCCCTGCCAACTTGCTTCTAAAAGACTGTTTTTGGTATTGCATGCTACTAAGTATTTAAAGTGAAGAAAAGTTCATTATTTTAACAAGCTTGTTTAGTGTTGATGGCAATTACATGTTGTAAGAAGTTAGTATGTGGGATATATGGAATGTGTTTTTATTGTTAAGGAAACAGGAGATGATTTTGTCCTAAGATAAAATGATTGATTATTGGGAAAGAGTGCAGTGTGGGACAAAACCTGAATGAATACTGAAAGTGTAGAAGGTTCGTGGAAAAGAAATTTTTATGAGTAAAGTGGAGTAAGATTTGATGGGTCTGTGTATAAAGTTTTAAAAGGTTTAGTATCAAATAGTATACTAATGCAAAGTTAAAAATTTTGTTCTTTTTCAAAGTCTCTCAAGTCATTAGTCTGTTTTAGTAAGTTTCCTGAATAATCAATATACAAAGAAAGTCTGTTTTATCAAAACAGCTTCTTGTGCTTTAATCTCATCATTTCCTGTGTTTGAAGAAGAAAGGGTCTTATCTCTTTTAAAGAAAAATAATATTTAAACCTGCTTTCTAAAAATCAAATCCTGAAAAGTAGCTTTTTATTTCACACTAGTTACAAAAAATTTGTTCTTTTACCTTGAAAGAAAAATTAAGGAGATAAAATAGTTAAGTTCATTTAATGTGTTATAAGTTAAGTAGAGAGTGTTTAAAAGTGTTATAAAATTAACAAGATTTTTTAACACCCTGTTAGTTAAAGTTGTATGAGTAAAAGTTTCAAATGAGTACTTAAGAGTGTATAAATTTACCAATATTTCAGCATAATATTAAACAGAAGTACAATGTGGTTAACTATGGTTTTAATTATTATAAAAAGGTATGTGTCACAGAAACAACCTCTTATCATAAATTAAAATAACAACACTGTAGTATGCAGCAGTCCAAATATTGCTAGTTTGTTGCAGAAAATTAATATCCAACTCTGTCACTATCACTTTGTTTTAAAACTTGTGCTAAGACTTTCTTTAGTATTTCCTCAGGCAAGTCAAGCCAGCCCGCATTCTCCTACCTATGGAAAACCCAACAATGGACTTTTGCAGCACTTCCCCAAGGCTGTGGGCACAGCCCAACCATCTGTCCTGGCACAGTGGTGATAATCTAGCTATGTAGAAAAAAATTGGTGGCTGAAACTCTACTGATGACATTATGTTAACCAGTAATCCTTTTCTCAGAATGAAAAGAAACATCAGAGACACTATCTTATCTTAAGATCCTGAGCTAAGCAAACATTTGGGACAGGCTGCAAAGTCCCTGCTGCTCTATCAAATTCCTAAATGTGGTTTGGTTGGGTGGGATAAAACGATGCCCTCTGTTGTAACTGATGGAATGCAATGTCTTCTCATGTTAATAGAGTTTGTAATATTGTTGTAATTGGGAAAAGTCCTTCCTGGAAGTAGGAAAACCTCCAGCAAGCTGCTTTTAATAAAAATAAAAGGAAGATAAATTGTGGATATTAACTTAGCCTATGAATTGGATGTGGCAAGCACCCATATTGGCTTTGGGTGGAGTTTGTGGCAAAAGCAAAATTCTAAACAAGTACACTTTGGGTTTTAATCACAATTCTGAAAAGAGGCCTGTGAGCTGCTATTCCAAGTTAGCAACCCCTGCTGTGGGCTGCTATTCTAAGTTAGCAACCCCTGCTGTGGGCTGCTATTCTAAGTTAGCAACCCCTGCTGTGGGCTGCTATTCTAAGTTAGCAACCCACGAGGACCGGGCGGGCTTCCACGGCTCGGTGGTGAGCCCCTAGGCCAGCGCGTAGGCCTAGGTTCTCCAGGCGTGGGGGACGCGCGGTAAAAACCTCGGAGACAGCCTGTGAGAATGAGCTAGTCTACTTTATTGAGGAAACACACTTGATTATATAAGGTCGGGTCAAGGGAGGGGTAGGAATTGGGGCGGGTAAACTACGGGGCGGTAGTGGATAGGCGGAACTGTGCAGGCAGCTATGAAGTAGGCGGTGATTAAGAAAGGGGGCAGATTATGAGTTGGCTAAGTGGACGGGACTGGCGGGAAGGATAGCAACGGCTGGAAAAGGGAGATAACAAAGGCAAGGAGGAGGGGTGAAGGGAGGCAGCAACAATTGCTCCTTTTGTTTTATAAAAAAAGGTGTGAGAGAGTAGAGGGATGGGCTGTGGAGGGTGAGAGAAAAAAGGGGGCAGGATTGACTGGCGATGGGCAAATGACATATCATTTGGCCAGAATGTATGCATAGCCCTTAGGGTCGGTGCGTGCTGGTGCTAGACGAAATATCTAACATGATGTTGCGCACGCTTTTTTGGGGTGGATAGCGCTGTGTCTGGCTTAACCGCGAAGGACTCTCAGACGTATAGCAATAAAGGGGGGCGGAGGGTGCACCCAAGCCCTTTACGCCGAGAGAAGCGAACCCGTGCCGGCGGCTAAAGTCAGGGAGTTTCACAGCAAGCAGCTTCACAGGCGGGAAGTACGGTGGGAAGGGGGGTGAGGACGTGGTCGAGATTGAGGAATGGAATCAGAGGTAGCAAGAAGGTGGTAATGGATTTGAACAAACGAGGAAAATACACTGTCAGCGTGATCTTTGGCAAGGCGGATGATTCGTCGAATGGCCCAAGGACCAACGGTGAGACCTAGGGTGATGAGCAGAACTGGGGTTATTAGCGGGAGGAGATAGGGGAGGAGGGGCTGCAGAAAGCCCCAGGAACCAGCAGTTTGGGCTCGTTCAAGTCGGCGTTGGTTGAGACCTTTTTCAAGTTCTTTTAAGCTGGAGTCTACTAAACCGGTATAGTTGGCATAGACGCAGCATTCTTCTCCCAGAGCTGCACATAGGCCACCTTCTTTGAGGAGGAGGAGGTCAAGGCCTCGGCGGTTTTGCAGGACAACTTCTGAAAGGGAATTGAGGGAGTCTTTAAGATATTTGACTGCATCTCGGAGGTAGATGATATCAGAGTCTACTGCTTGTCTGAGGTTTTGGAGGGCAGAGGCTTGTGTGGCTAGGGCTGCAACACCAGTGGCAGCTCCAGCTGTAGCTAGGAGGGAAGTGACAGTGAGTACAGCAGTAATAGGTTCGCATTTGTGGAGGTAAATAGCTTCTTGAGTGCGGTCAAAGGCTTCAAAGAAATGTAGAGGAGTGTGATAGACGACTCGAGGCGTGAGGAGGATGAGAGCACACGTTTCTTTGGTCTTGTTAAGTGTGGCAACAGATAAGCATGGGGTAAGTCCGGTGGAAGAGCAGAGCCATTGGGTGGTGTTTAGGGGAACTAAGTATTTGGCAGAGATGTTTGGGGAGGTATAGTTGGTACAGGCAGTAAGGCTAGGAGTGTGGGAAGAATGGGGGTGAATGCATAAACCTTTGGAAGAGATGTGCGTAAAAGTGAGTGGGACATGAGTAGATTGATTCCAATTGCAGGAAGAGGGGGAATCGTCGGTGGAGGAAGTAAAGAGTGGTGAAGGGATAGCAAGTGGATCATAGAGGGGGAGGCTGGGGGAAAGACACAACCAGCAAGAGCGAGTGAGGTTGGGGTGGGAGGCGTTGAGAGAGGAATAGGAGGTGTTTAGGAGTTTGAAGTAGGGACTAGAGGGGATGAGAGGATGTGGTTGTATACCTGAAGTGGGGGGGGGGAAGTGGGGCTTGTAGAAGGGACGACGGCGGCCGAGGTGGAAGAGATTTTGAGGGGGGTAGATGAGGACGGAAGAAGGTGAACAGTGGGTGAGGGAGGAGGGTTAAGGATGTGGTTGGGACCAATAGCAGAGGGTGGGGTGGAGACAACACGCTTTTGGATTTCAAACAAAGCGCCACGATCATAGTTGCTCATATACAACTGGAGTCCATAGGGGCGAGCGGCCAGCCATGTATCGTCGTTTGGGTTTTTTATTGTCAGCGAAATGAAGTCCCAACGGGAATTGTTGGCTACTTGGAGAGAGAGATACGGGTCTCTGTTGGGGGCGCTGGACCATCCATGGGCCATGGTCACACATCCCCAAGAGGGGCAGTAGAAGTGTGATGGGTCATGACAACCTCGAGCACTAGCAGGACAGATGTAAAAACCAGACACAGGGTTGAATTGAGGGCCAAGGAGACGGTTGTTTCGAGAAAGCAGGCATGCTGTATTCCCGCCTCGACAGGATGAGGAGGAGTGGTGGCCTACTTTCGCTTTTCTGATGTTGTTTACTTGACATTCTGGACGGAAGGAAATTCCAGCAAGAGGGCAGATGTGTGTGAGAAAGGAGGGAGCGACACTAGTAACATTATAAGCGAGAATGCGTTTTTCTGGGAATGTCTGCAAGGTCCAGTTGAATGGCTGATGGGATGAGGAGCTTTGGGCAGAGGAGGCTAGAGACAACATGAGAATGAGGAGATGGATGAGGTAGGGAAGGGTAGGGGAACAGGAGGCGGGGGTGTGAACAGAGCGGGCCTGTCGGAGGAGCTGGAGAACTTGGCGCTCGATGGGGTCATCATCTTCAAGAGAAAGACGGCTTAGGCGGCGGGCAAAGAAGCGTTGTCGACGTCGTTCGCGGCGAGAGAGAGCTGGTGTGGTCCCCATGGGCGACGGTGTTGGAGTAGCAGGCTCAGATGAATGTACTTGGGGGCGCATAGTAGTCATGGGAGGAGGACAACAAGGGAGGTGAAGATGCCAATCAGAAGCAGCCAGGCGACAGCGAGGAGAAGGCGTTGACGAAGGTTCCAATCTGTTGGGGCTGTGGCTGCGAGACAGACAGCTGAAAAGATTGTTAGAAAGGTGAAAATAACAAGGAAGAAGTAGAGTAGGAGTGGGTGCGAGGGGAGTGCGAGGAGCATCTGCGCCGGGAGGTTTCTTGATGAGCTATAAGGCACGTTTGGCGGAGGTCAGACGCTTGTCAGCGATGGGTTGTTGGGGCGTTAGGAGCGCTTCTTGTAGAGTGTGCAGAGTTGAGGTCTTCGGGAAATCTGTAATGACAGAAGAAGAAAAAGAGAGCCCTCACGGGGGGGGGGGAAATCAGCAAAGAGCACTTGCTTAGGTATAGGCACTTTAGGGAGAGGCTGGCGCTGAATTTGAGCGAATGGGGCGACATCTGGGCCTCCGCTGTCAATGTTGTCTCTCACGGAGGGTATAGGGTGCTTATCATTAGGGGGAACCTTGGGGTCGGTGGCAGGCCTAATATAGCGTCCAGGGACCCAGAGTGGTTGTGGCTCTGAGTCTGGGAAGATACAAGCAAAACCTCTCCCCTGTGCTAGCAAGGGAGCCGGGTCCTGCCAAAGATTTGTGGCAGGGTCTTTCCAGTGAACGAGAGGGACTTGCGAGGGTTGCCACATGGGTCCCCAGTGTTTATGAGTTGGGGAGAGTCCTTTGTCATCGAAGGTCAGGAGATTGTGATGAATAAGGCAGGCAGTGATGACGTCGGCAGGGGCCTTGTGGGGAGAGGAAGCTTTTTCTTTTTGAATGAGTAGCTTGAGCTGCTGGTGAGTACGCTCAATAATTCCTTGCCCCTGTGGGTTATAGGGGATGCCGAAATGGTGTGTGATGTGGTACATTTGTACGAAGCTGGCAAAGGTGGCACTGCGATAGGCTGGTCCATTGTCGGTTTTGAGATCCCAGGGAATTCCCATGAATAGAATGGCTTGTCGGAGTGCTTTGATGCAATGTTTGGCACTCTCTCCTGTGAGGGGCACGGCGTAGCATAGGTGCGAAAAAGTATCAACTGCAACATGAAGATATTTAAGGCGCCCAAAAGCACTAACATGGGTGACATCTAGCTGCCAGCGGGAGTTAGGCCGCAGGCCGCGGGGATTAGCTCCGCGGGGCTGCAAGGGTCCAAGGGGTAGCAGAGGTGCGCATGTTCGGCAGGAACGCACAAGATGTTTGCATGTTTCGATGGGGAGGTCTGGAAAGAGCCTCTGGATAGATCGCGCAGAGAAGTGGAATTGAGAGTGTAAAAGTTTGGCTTGGTTGACGAAGTCTCCTAGTCTTGTTTTGTCAATGGAATCTTCTCGAATGGCAGCTGGGTATACATGGCGGCCGGACGCTAAGGCGTCAGCAAGGGCATTTCCTTGAGTCAGTGGTCCTGGCAGGCCAGAGTGACTTCTGATATGAGCGATGAACCAGGGTTGTTGCCTTTCTTCAAGCAGTCGCTGTACAAAGGCGAGTGCTTGGTCTATAGATGAGTCGCTGGGTAGAAAGGTAGCAAGTGGGAGGCTGCGACATACCTGTAAGGTGTACAAGCTGTCTGTAAAGATGTTGAGAGGCTGGTCTGGGTAAAGATTGAGGACTGCAGCGACAGCTAAGAGTTCACCCACTTGAACAGAAAGGTGATTGGCAAACATCAACTGTGTCGTGGCTCAAGCTTTCCTGGCACATATATGACAGCAGTGAAGCCTCTTTTTGAGGCATCAGTAAAAGCAGTGATGGCAAAGGGAATTGGCTTTCTTGCGGGCAGCGGACGGAACGGGTTGAAAAATGCTAATTGAGATACACCTTGCAGCAGTGGATGATGAGGATAGTGGTTGTCGAAGGAGCCACGAAAGAACTCTATTAGGCTCTGCATTTGAGCATTATTCATGATAAGGGAAGTAACTTCTTTTGCATCAAAGGGCCAAACAATGGTGTGTGGCGGGACGCCGTACGTCTGTATGGAGAGAAGTACTAAGTCCGTGGCTAATGTGATCCAAGCCCTTGTGAAAGGGCAGATTTTTGGGAGTTTACTTTTTGACGTGTGCAGAAAAAGAAGAGGGCCGTCTTGCCATAGAAGACCCGTTGGAGTGACTGGTGTTGGCAAAACTAAGGCAAGGATTGGGAGATCGGGAGAGAATCGCTCTAGGCGGCATTGCTGGAGTGCAGCATTTACTTGTTGGATGGCTTCTTTGGCAGCTGGGGTGATGGTGATGGGGCGAACGACTGCAGCGGATGGACTGCACTTAGTCTGCAGGAGCTCGAAAAGGGGTTGCATTTGCGCTGTTGTGATGGGGAGTGCTGATCGAAGCCAATTGATTTGTCCGCAAAGCCGTTGGAGCTCAGTCAGCGTCATGTGATCAGAAACATGAATTTGCGGGCTGGTGGGCCGAATATATTGATGAAAGTGAAAGCCTAAGAACTGGAAAGGTGGCTGGGGGTTGACTTTGTCAGGTTGCACTATTAATCCAAGACTTGAGAGGTTTGTCGTAACTGCAGAGAGTAGATCATTGAGAAGTGTGTTAGAACTTGCTGCTAAAAGAAGGTCATCCATATAGTGGATGATGTATGTGTGCTCTGGATGGAACTTAGAGCATAGCGGCTCAATGGCATGATTGACATAGAGCTGACATATAGTTGGACTGTTCCGCATGCCTTGTGGTAGTACTCGCCATTGGAATCGAAGCGCTGCGCCCTGATTGTTGGTGCGTGGGACTGTAAATGCAAATCGTGGACAGTCTTGCGGGTGAAGAGGGATAGAGAAAAAGCAGTCTTTGATATCGATGGTGGCTGCATGAAAATGCTGAGGGACTGCAGTGGGATGCGGGCAACCAGGCTGAGGTGATCCCATTGGCTTAATATGTTTGTTAATTTCTCGAAGGTCATGAAGGAGGCGGAACTTGCTTGTGTTCTTTTTATTGATGATGAAGACTGGCGAATTGTAGGGACTGGTAGACGGCTCAATATGCCCTGCTTGTAGCTGTTCTTCGACGAGGGCAGAGAGAGCTTGCAGTTTATGAGTTGGCAAGGGCCACTGCTCGACCCAGATGGGCTCCTCTGTGTCCCATTCCAGAGGGATAGGGTCAGGTTTTGAAACAGGAGCAGTGGCCCCTATAAGGGGGGGGGGGGGGCGGCGCAGCTAAGAAGGCTTCTGTGGTGATTCGAGCTTTTAGCTGGCTGAGTACATCTCTTCCCCACAGGATGGTTTGGACTGAAGAGAGGACTAGTGGACGAATTTGACCTTCGTTACCCTCTCGGTCGCTCCAATGCAGAGGCTGAGATGTTTTCCAAGAAGTAGCAGCTCCCGTGGCGCCGATGACTTGAGGGCCAGTTTCGAGGGGCCAATGATTGAAGGCGGCGATTTCAAAGGGAATACAAGAGATTTCAGCACCAGAGTCTAAGAGCCCTTCAAGCCATTGTCCGTTTATTTTAAGCTCTAAGGAAGGTTTTCGGTGACGTTTGATAGGCATTGTCCACATTAAGGTTTTGGAGCTCTCTGGAGGGCCTCTTGGGGGAGGGGCTGAGGCCTGCCCCGCTGGAAGTTTAAAGGCTGGGAGATACGTTGCGATGAGCGGCAATCGCGGGCCCAGTGATACCCCTTGCCACAGCGCGGGCATGGTGTGGGGGGGCCTCTTGGTCTGTGCAGTGCTACGGCAGGGCGGGAAGCTGCCGGTTGAGGGCACTCGTGAACAAAATGACCGGGCTGACCGCATCGGAAGCAGGCAGAAGTGGAGGCAGATGAGACAGCCATGGCGGAAGCGAAGGCAGCAGTAAGTGCCTTAGTCTGTGGGTCAATGTCTCGACAAGCTAGGACCCATTTGTGCATTGGCTTGTCGCGGATAGGAAGGATGACAGCTCGGAAGGGCGCGAGGCACCCATCGAGAATGAGTTCTTTTGCTAACGCAAACTGAGCATCTTTGTTAGTAAGTTTACGTTGGCATGCTTCAATAACGCGGGCGACAAATGCCGGAAAGGTTTCTTGCGAGTCTTGAAGCATTTGCGCGAACTTGGTGGATTGTTTGGTGGAGATTAAAGAGAATGACCGCTGAACGAGAACTTTCACTCGGTGCCAAAACCCTGGGTCTATGTTCACATAGGAACGAGGGTCAGCATAGTTGTTAACTCCTGTGTAGGCATCAGCTGGATCTTGGACACCCGCTCGAACATTTTCCACTACTTGTTGATCAACAGCTACTTGATAGTGAGCGCGCCATTCAAGGAACTGGCCTGGCTGAAGGATGGAATGGGCTAGAGAAATCCAATCATAAGAAAGAACAAGCTGAACCCCCAACTCTTCTATTAGTTGTCGAACATATGGGCTATCAATGCCGTCTTCTTTAACGGCTTTACGAAGAGTTTTAACTTCTTCTACTGTGAAGGGAAGCCAAGTTTGAGGGCGTTGCTGCGTGGGCAGCGGGTTGAGCGGGTATAGCTGGGGGGCGGGAGAATGTGCTTCGCTAGAAGCAGGTGGGGAGCTGCTGCCATACGGTGGTGGCGAGGGATGAACGGTAGCGGGAAACAGATGAGAGAATGATGGCTTAGCAGCGTCAAGGCGGCAACAAACTGGCGGCGGGATATTTTTGGGCGCTGGACAAGATGGCGGAGCGGCGACGTCACTTTTAGGCGCCTGCCAAGATGGCGGTGTAGTTACGTCATTGTTGGGCGCCGGCCAAGATGGCGGCGAAGTCACGTCATTTCTGGGAGCTGGCCAAGATGGCGACTGCATTATTTCCGGGGCAGGGCCGGAAGATGACGAGACAGGGAGGGGCGGGTAAAGGTGAGAGGAAGCGCCTTTGTTCTCGCCGGCGGGCTCGGACATAGGTGAAGAAGAAGCCGGAAGTGCGCCATTTTGGGCAGAGGTGGAAGAAGAAGGAGAAAGTCCGCTATTTTGAGGAGCTACTGAAGCGGCTTCTGCGGGCCGTGGGGAGCGCGGGCGGGGAGGTTCACGCTCGAGAGCGGCGGCGAGCTGGTCAGACAGAGAATTTGTGTCGCCAGGATCATCGGGCTCATAGTCATTGGGTTGCTTAACCGATTTGTCTTGGATAGCTTCTGACGGCGCACCAAGGAGACAGGTGCATATGGCTACTAGAGCAGGCAGCAGGCCGTGCGGAAAAGACCGCTTTTCATGCTCTATGGCGGAGGTGACTCGATCTATGAGTTGAGAGTATGTGTCTGGGCTCCAGAGCTGGCAGGTGGCAAGCCACGGATTAAAAGGGAGTAGCAGGTCCCAGTATTTTTGGAGCTGTTTCAGGGAAACGCGGACTCCATTGGTATCAAGCAGGGCGGCTAAAAGCCGAACCTGAGGGGTATGGTGTGAGGAGAGAGAGGTGCCCATAGTGGGAGAAGAAAAGACGGCGATGGGGTCCCTACCTGGAGAGCTGAAATGGTCGCCAGTAGACAGCAGCAGCAGCAGCAGAGAGGGGCCGGAGGGCGGTGGAAGGAAAGGATCCCGGGCGGGCCCCCAGCTGTGAGCTGCTATTCCAAGTTAGCAACCCCTGCTGTGGGCTGCTATTCTAAGTTAGCAACCCCTGCTGTGGGCTGCTATTCTAAGTTAGCAACCCACGAGGACCGGGCGGGCTTCCACGGCTCGGCGGTGAGCCCCTAGGCCAGCGCGTAGGCCTAGGTTCTCCAGGCGTGGGGGACGCGCGGTAAAAACCACGGAGACAGCCTGTGAGAATGAGCTAGTCTACTTTATTGCGGAAACACACTTGATTATATAAGGTCGGGTCAAGGGAGGGGTAGGAATTGGGGCGGGTAAACTACAGGGCGGTAGTGGATAGGCGGAACTGTGCAGGCAGCTATGAAGTAGGCGGTGATTAAGAAAGGGGGCAGATTATGAGTTGGCTAAGTGGACGGGACTGGCGGGAAGGATAGCAACGGCTGGAAAAGGGAGATAACAAAGGCAAGGAGGAGGGGTGAAGGGAGGCAGCAACAGAGGCCAAAAGCAAAATATAAAAAAGCAATTGTGTGCAGCATGGGAGGCCCTGCTAACAGTGAAAGACTTAACCCAATAGTGTCTGGTCACTGTAAAGACTGCCATCTCTATCCAGGGGTGGACTGCAAATACTAAAAGCAAGACAGAGATGATGAACTATTGTAAATCACCCTCAAATTATGAAAAAACACCCGGGATGCCTGCTAGCAGTAACAGGCGACTGTCTGTCATGCCCCTACCCACCCCACTAACATGCCTTTTAGGACTGTTGACACAGATGCCTTTGTGAAGATCCAGGGCCCTACCACTGAAACCTGAGAAAAGGCAAAGTGGTTCCACTGAAAAGGCAAACATCGTGAGTACCAAACCTTGTGGTGCCTAGCCCAGCAGTTCCGGCTGTCTGTTACTCAACAACAGCTCATAGACATCCCCATAACCCACTTCATGCTCACTCCAGTGACTGAAACATCAGATCAGATGCCTCCTGCTCTTGAGAGGAATGAGCCCTCAGATGCACACTTCAGACCCTCCGGGGAGTAATACAACCAAAAACACCTGAGCTGTATTCACTACTTGCTGGAACTGTGAGCTTGCAGCTTGTGTCTGCCTGTGGACTTGGGGCCTGTGTGCTCTCTCCTGATGCTATTGTGGCAGGAACTGTTAACATTACAATGGAAAATGGATTCTGGCCCCTTGGACTAATGACACTCATAGTCATAACACACAAAAGAATTTGTGGAAAGTATTTCTTGGAATTGACCCTCTGTGTGAATGGCTGGAAATATAAATAAGACAGGACAGTATTTGACCCTTAATCAAACATATCATTTTAAAGCCTGTGTTGGAGATCCATTTGTTTTCATAACTGATGAGATAACTATTAAGAATGATTCACTGTTTTATGAAAATGGTGCCTTGTATACATATCAGGAAGTGTGTTGCAGGATGGAGAAACAATAGCAATGGCCATGAGAAGAAAAGGCATCTGGATACCTGTGAGAATGACGTGGATTTGGCAGTCTTCTCCTGAAAGTCAGTTATTGCTACATATGGCACAATAATTCTTGAAACAGACTGAACACTTTATTGGACTGCTTTTTACAAGTATTTTGGGACTGAGTGGAATCATTTCAGCTGCTGCTACTGCTGTGGGAGCTTTACATGAAAGTACAAACACAATATGTGCATGATTGGCATAAAAATGCTAGTGATTTGTGTCATAGCCAAGAGCACATTGATAAACAGTTAAATAATTGGGTTAATGATTTAGAATTGGCTGTTTTGCATATTGGAGATCATTGTATAATTTAAACTTGTTAAGGGGATTGAAATGTGATTGGAATGAAAGCAACTTAGGTATTACTCCTCTTGCCTATAATTCATCTGATACAGAATGGAAAAAATTAAGAATCACTTATTAGGCCATAAAAGTAATATCTCTCTGGAAATAATTGAATTACAAAGGAAAATATTAGAAATGTCTCAAAATCAAATTGATGTAGCAAATTATAAGGATATTTTCTCAGATATGATTTCACATATTACAAAATTTAACCCAGTTAATTGGTGGGAATCACAGCATTTCCTGTCAGCTTTAGGAATAGGGCTCATCATATTTGTTCTGTTGCTCATGATTCTCACCTGTGCCGAGAAAATTGCAAAGCATAACTGCCATGGGACATGTGAATAATCTGGTGCTAACAAAAGCACTTCAATAATTTCCCCAAGTCGAAGAGCTTGGCCGGTAGTCAGTGATGGGTAAGACTCTCAGAGGAGGGCAACCTAAGACAGGCACGATCCCCTTGACAAAAACAAGAAGGGGGAGATGTTGGAAACTGAGGCACAGTGGCCTCTCAAGGAGAGATGGGCTGTCTCCATGCTAGTGCTGTCTCCATGGCTACGCTTGCAACCTAAGGAATGCAGTAATTAAGAGTTCCCAGCAAATGGGATGAAGCTGTTAAAGGCTGAAAGAAAAGATGAGCACATACCTTTTGTAGTGAATAGAACACTTAGACTTTGTACTTTGAGATAAGATTTTTTAAATTCCTTAGACTATGGGTAATGCTGATAGTTAACTGCATGTTGTTGCTTGATGTCATGTAGGCTACATGTTCCTGCTTGTTGTCACGTAGACTGGGGTATGTAGAGAGCCCCTTGTAAACAATAAAGTTGTCTGAGGAGTTATTACTTGCAGACCCCCTGATCCCAGCTCTCTCGTTCTTTTTTTCTCACTCTTTCTTTCTCTTTGTTTCCTTCTTCCTTTTCTCTTTCTTTCATTCCCGATACCCTTTGGGTCCAAATCTCCAACAGGAAGTAACTTATGCTTCATGGCCTGATAACTGTAAGCTTCTACCCCAAATAAATACCCTTTATAAAAGCTAACCAATTTCTGGTATTTCGTATCAGCACCCCTTTGGCTGACAAATGCAGAATTTAGTACCAGAGGGTGGAGTCATGCTTTTGCAATGATCAAAATGATAGGTAAGGGGTGTTCTTTGGAAGAAATTGTGAGTTGCCTGATGGAAAAAGTCTAGGTTGCTTTGAAGAGACTGTTGATAGAAACATGGATTCTGAAGAGACTTTTTATGAGACCTTAGAAATAGATGATGAAACTATTATTGGAAACTGGAGGAAAGGTGACCTGTGTTTTAAAGTTGCAGAGAACTTAGTGAGATTTATTCCTGTTTTTTTATGGAAGACAGAATTTGAAAATGGTGAGCCTGGACATTTAGCTGAAGAACTTTCTAAAGTAAACTTGGAGAATGTGGCTTGGCTTCTCCTTGCAACTTATAGTAAAATGCAAGATGAGAGAGATAAGCTGAAGACTGAATTCTTGGGCACAAGGAAACCAGAAACTGATTCCAGAAATTCCAGGCCTTTGGAAAGCAACTCCCCAGAAGATAGTGCTCCATTTGAGAACTTAACTAAACTTGGAACTTGTAAATCAGGATGGAAGATGCAGTTATCTAGGAAAGATTTGTGGAAAATCTTACTATCTGATGGCTTGGACCCCTGCTTCCTGCATGCTAAACCAACAAGTTCTTTTTGCAAGAGCTGTATGAGAACAAAACCACAGTTAGCTTGGACTAAAAAGGACATGGAAGGGAGAGTTTGAAGGGGAAATGACTTCAAGAGGAAAACCATGGAAGCTGAGATCTGGAATTAAGACATCCCCTTGGGCCAAGAGAAGAGCCCCACCCATGTGCTCCCACCCAATGTTCAGGGAGAGTTTTGCTGCCCCAGGGTACAGAGAGGGTGGAGTACATTCCCCAAGGATTAGGGCAGTTAAGGTCAGCACCCCACAGGTCTGAGAGGGATGACCTGTCTCCCATGGATTAGGGAAGGCCAGGTGGTCAACTAGCTACTCTGAGTGTGTTGAGCCTGTATGCCAAAGGTTAGGGGGTATGTGTCTCCACGTCCCTGTACTAGGGGGGTTAAGACTCTAGCCCAGAGATTGGGTGAAGTGTGGCAATCACCCAACACTCTTGGAGGGAGAGGTCTGGAGCTTGGTCAACACCCAGATGCTTGATGAGGGTGGAACCAGGAAATGGCTGCTCATGAGGCCCCAGGGAGAAGAAACCACCATCTTAAGAACGACTCTCAGACTTTGAAATTGAAGGAGGATGCCCTGCAGGTTTACTGAAGTGTAGAGGATCCGTGACTGTGTTTCCCTCCCAATTTCTCCTTATGGTAATGAAGATGTTTTTCTTTTTTCTGTCCATTTGTGTACTGGAAGCAGATAAATTGTTTTGTAAGTTTCAGAGGTCTACAGCCAGATGGGACTTTGCCTTAAGACAAACTACATTTCTTTAAACCGATTGTGATATGATTCTGTATTTAGCATTGTACTGATTTAAGTTTTTTTTGTGTGAATATTGCCATGTCTTTTGGAATTCAAATGGTGGTGTGTAGTAGTTTGATGTTGTTTATGAATTCCAAAAATAGATATTGGATTATGTTTGTAAACTGGTTTGTTCCTCTGGGCATATTTGTACTGGATTCAGAGGTTTCACTTTTACTTTATTAAATAATGATTAAGGCTTTGCTTGGGCCACGTCGGTAGGCTGTTGAGTCCCCCTGCCCTTGGTGGGTGGGGACTCACAGAGAAACCACACCGCAGAGAAAGGAGGTTGGAGTTTTGAGCTGGAGCCAGGGGAGGAAACATGCAGGAGAAGAACACAGAGGAACAGAGACGGCTCCACAGAGACGGTGCCTTAGACACGGCAGAGGCCCGGGAAAGAGAGGGAGCCTGAGAGTCTACAGCTGACCTCGTGGTGAGAACAGAGCAGCTGAGCCTGGAGAGAAATGCGCCTGGAAGAGAGACATGACTCATCCCAGCCACAGCTGAGATCGGGAGAAGCTGAGACCACGGAGCCTTAGGAGGAAGAGGAAGGCTGAGCCCTGGCAGATGTCGGCCGCCGTCTTGCTCCAACACGTGGCAACAGACTTTGATGAGGGAAGTAACTTCTGCTTCATGGTCTGGTAACTGGACGCCTCTACCCAAAATAAACACCCTTTATAAAAGCCAACAGATCTCTGGTATTTTGCATCAGCACCACCTTGGCTGGCTGACACACCAGGTCACGTGGCAAGTCTGTATTCAACTTCTTTAGAAACTGCCAAACAGTCCTCCACAGTGGCTGCACCACTCTGCATTCCCTCCAAGAGTGAATAAGTGTTCCTGTCTCCCCATATCCTCTCCACCACTTGTGCTATTCTGTCTTTTTAATAGTGGTCCTTCTAATAAGCGTGAAGTGATATTGCATTATGCTTTGATTTGCATTTCCCTGATCGCTAGTGATGTTGAATATTTTTTCATGTTTTTTTTCCCATTTGTATTTCTTTGGACAAATATCTATTCAAGTTTTTTGTCCATTTTTTCATCAGGTCATTTCTCTTTTTATTGTTGAGTTGTAGCATCTCTTTATGTATCATGGATATAGATTGTGTGTTTCTAGGAAGTTGTCCATTTCATCTAGGTTGTCTAGTTTGTTTGTAGACAGTTTATCACAATGCCCTCTTATAATCTTTTTATTTCTGTAGAGTCATTCATAATGTCTATTAGTCAGCCAAAGGGTGCTGATGCAAAATACCAGAAAATGGTTGGCTTTTATAAAGGGTATTCATTTGGGGTAGGAGCTTATAGATACCAGGCCATAAAGCATAAGTTACTTCCTTCACAAAAGGATATTTTCACTGTTGGAGCAAGATGGCTGCCGACATCTGCGAGGGTTCAGGCTTCCTGGGTTCCTCCCTTCCAGGGTCTTGCTTCTCTCTGGGTTCAAGGTTCTTTCCTTCCCAGGGTTTGCTTCTTCCTGGGCTCAGGGCTCCTCCCTTCCAGGGTCTTGCTTCTTCCTGGGCTCAGGGTTCCTCTCTTCCCAGGGCTGGCTTCTCTTTCCTCTGTGAGCTTAATTCCTGGGGCTCAAACTCAAGGCTTCAGCATCAAACTCCAACTTGAAAACCCTCAACTCTGTCCTTTGCCTTTTATCTGTGAGTCCCCACCCACCAAGGGGCAGGGACTCAATGCCCTAATGACATGGCCCAGTCAAAACCCCAAACGTAACTCAGTCATGCCCAGGTACAGACCAGATCACAAACATAGTCCAACATCTATTTTTGGAATTCATAACCATATCAAACTGCTAAAATTTCCCCCCTTTCATTTCTGATTTTATTTATTTACATCTTCTCTCTTTTTTCTTTGTTAGTCTAGCTAAGGGCTTATCAATTTTATTGATCCTCTCAAAGAACCAGCTTTTAGTTTTGTTGATTTTCTCTATATAGTTTTATTGTTCTCAATTTCATCTATTTCTGCTCTAATCTTTATTATTTCTTTCCTTCTGCTTGCTTTGGGATTGGTTTGCTGTTTGTTTTCTGATTCCTCCAGGTGTTCAGTTACATCTTTGTTTTTAATTAGTTCTACTTCTAAAATATAGGCATTTAGGGCTGTAAATTTCCCTCTCAAGACTGCCTTCACTGTATCCCATATTTTGGTAAGTTGTGATTTGTTTTCATTTGTTTTGAAATATTTACTAATTTCTCTTACAATTCTTCTTTGACCCACTGATTGTTTAGAGTGTGTTCTTTAGCCTCTATACATTTGTGAATGTTCTGTTTTTCTGCCTATTTTAAAAATATTTTTAAATGTTTTTTTCTCTCCACTTCCCCACCCCCTCACCTCCCACTCCCCACCCCCACCCCACCCAGCAGTTGTCTGCTCTCTGTGTCTATTTGCTGTGTGTTCTTCTTTGTCTGCTTCTGTTGTTGGTGGCATGGGAATCTGTGTTTCTTTTTGTTGCATCATCTTGGGTCAGCTCTCCGTGTGTGCAGCACCATTCCTGGGCAGGCTGAACTTTCTTTTGCGCTGGGCGGCTCTTCTTATGGGGTGCACTCCTTGCACGTGGGGCTCCCCTACACGGGGGCACCCGTACATGGCACGGCACTCCTTGCGCGCATCAGCACTGCGCATGGGCCAGCTCCACACGGGTCAAGGAGGCCCGGGGTTTGAACTGCAGACCTCCCATGTGGTAGACAGATGCCCTAACCACTGGGCCAAGTCCACTTCCCTTTCCTGCCTATTACTGATTTTCAGCTTCATTCTGTTATGATATGAGAAGGTGCTTTGTATAATTTCAGTCTTTTTATATAAATTGAGAACTGCTTTGTGACCCAATATGTGGTCCTTCCTGGAGAAAGATCCATGAGCACTTGAGGAGAATGCATAACCTGATGATTTGGGATGCAATGTTCTGGGTTTTTTGTTTTCTTCTGTTTTGCTTTTTATGTTTTGTTTTTTGAGGTACTGGGGCTGGGGATTGAACCAAGACCTCGTAAGTGGGAAGCTGACACTTAACCACTGAGCCACATCAGCTCCCTGAGTTGATTTTTTCATTTGTTTGCTTGTTGTTTGCTTTTTTGTTTTCAGGAGGCACCGGGGACTGAACCTGGGACTTCCCATGTGGGAAGCAGGTGCTCAACCATTTGAGCCACATCTGCTCCCAATGTTCTGTATATGTCTGTTAGGTCTAGCTCATTTATCATATTGTTCAAGTTCTCTGTTTCCTGGTTGATCTTCCATCTAGTTGTTCTATCTGTTGACGTGAGTGGTGTGTTGAAATCTCCAACGATTATTGTGAAGTGTATTTCTCCCTCCAGTTTTGCCAGAGTTTGCCTCACGCTTTTTGGGGTACCCTGGTTAGGTGCATAGATATTTATGACTGTAGCTCCCTCCTGGTGGATATTCCTTTTATTAATATATAATGGCCTTCCACATCTCTTTTAACTTTTTGCATTTAAAGTTTGTTTCATCTGATATTAGTATAGCTACCCTGCTCTTTTTTGGTTATTACCATTTGTGTGGAGTGTCTTTTTCCAGTCTTTCACTTTCAGCTGGTTTGTATCCCTGGGTCTAAGGTGAGTTTCTTATAAGCAGCATATGGATGGCTCATGTTTTTTAATCTGTTTTGTCAGCCTATATCTTTTGATTGGGAGTTTAATCCATCCACATTCAGTGGTATTATTGAAAGGCATTAGTCACTTCCACATTTCACTCTTTCACTTTCACACGTCGTATCTTATTTCTGCCTGTCCTTTACTCTTCTGGTTGTCCATTCTGCTGGTCGTGGCTTCTGTACTCTCCTCCAAGCCTCTTTCTCCTGCCTTGTCCTTTTGGGCCTTAGGGCTCCCGTCACTGCCTCCTGAAAACTTGATTCTTTTTTGCAAACTCTTTTAGTTTCTGTTTATTTGTGAATGTTTGAACTCACCTGCATATCTGAAGGACAGTTTTGCCAGATAAAGAATGCTCAGCTGGCAATTTTTCTCTTTTAGTATCCTAAACGTATCAGACCTCTGTCTTCTCACCTCCATGGTTTATGATGAGAAATCCGCAATAAGTCCTACTGGGAATTCCTTGTATGTGATGGTTTGCTTCTCCTTTGCTGCTTTCAGAATTTTCTCTTTATCTTTGGCATCTGACATTCTGAGTACTATGTGTCTTGGAATATGTCTATTTGGATTAATTCAGATTGGGTTACACTGTGCTTGCACAGTAAATTAATTTCTTTCATGAGAGTTGGGAAATTTTCAGCCATTATTTCTCAAATATTCTTTCTTCCCCTTTTCCTTTCTCCTTATTGAACTCCCAGGACATATCATGTTATTGCACTTTGTGTTATCATTTCACTCACTGAGCCCCTGCTTATTTTTTCCATTCTTTTCTCCCTGTTCTTCTCTCTCTCCAATTTCTGTTCTGTCTTCTGCATCACCTACTCTTTCTTTTTTTTTTTCACCTACTCTTTCTTCTGTCATTTTGAGTCTGCTGTTGTATGCCTCTTATGTGTTTTTTAAATCTCATCTGGTTTGTCTTTCATTCCTATAAGCTCTGTTATTTTTCTCTTCAAATTCTGATGTCCTTTATCTCTTTAGCCATATTGTCTTTCAACTCTTTTATTTGATATAGGAGATTTGTATGAACTTCATTGACTGGTTGTCCCAAATCCTGTGTCTCATCTGGGACTTTGACTTCTCCCTTTGCTTAAGCCACATCTTCCTTTTTCTTAGTAAGGCTTATAATTATTTTTGCTGGTCTAGGCATCTGATTATGATGGTGAAATTACCCTGATGCTCATTTTCTCACATAGGGGACTTAGTGGTGGAGGCTGTGTATTTCTACTCTTCTTTGATTCTTGGTTCAACCTTATCTAGCTTTTTAGGATTGTCCCTTTTTAGTTACTAAAATCAGGGCCTGGGCCCAGTAATGGGTTTCAGGTCAGTTTCCGAGGGCCTTGAAGAGGGAAACTGTAAAGTCCCCCCAAAAGCCTCTTTCATTTATTTACTTTTGTTTTCCTTGCACGCAATTCCTTGGTCTGCCAGCAGATGGTGCTCTTTAGCAGCCCTCTCTGTTCCCAGCCTGGGTGAAGTGTGTTCTCTGCAGTACCCACAGCAGTGATGCGACAGAGGACCCTGCCTCCAGGCTACGCAGAGCCTCACAAGTCAACTCTCAGAGGCTGCTCTCCAGCCCTTGCCACAACCCCCTCTCTTTGCCCACGTGGGAAATATTTCCCCTCTGTTCTGCATCTCAACAACCAGTCCCTGTCAATATAGAGGGAGACTGGGGGTCGTACATCTCTAGCCCCTCGCCGGCTCCAAGGCAGTCAGTGGTGCAGCCCCCCGCCCACCTGGACAGGCTCCTGGACAGACCAGATCTGTGGGTCAGAAGCTGAGTCAGCCTTGGGCTGTGTTCTCTCTCCCCTTTGCTGGGGAGGCGGTCCCGGGAGCCCCCTCTGTATGTACCTGCCACCTGCTCTGGGGTGTGGGGATGGGTGCCAGAAACTGCAGCTTTTGGGGTTTTCCCATCAAGAGCACTTTTCTTTTTCTTTCCCTCTCTTTTCTGTGGTGTCCAGCCTTGTCCTGGTGTCCCAAGCCCTAGAACAGTTTTCTGGACAGTTTCTGCCTGTCCTCTGGCTATTTTTCTGAGCGAGAAGTGAGTCTCATGTCTCTCTAATCCCCCATCTTTCCAGAAGCCTCCTAGTCTCCAAATGTTTTGGGAAGTTCTAGCTCGTTTTCTGTTACTGATTTCTAGCTTAATTCTGCTGTGGTCTGAGAGCATACCTTGTGCCATTTCTAGTCTCTTAAATTTGCTGAGGTCCATTTTATGACCCAGGATGTGGTCAAGCTTGGTGAATGCTCCTTACGTGCTTGAGAAGAATGTGAATTCTCCTGTTTTGGGGTGAACTATTCCATGAATGTCTGTTAGCTCTAGTTGATGGATGGTGCTGTTTAGTTCAATTATATTTTTACTGATTATCTGATGGTTGGATCTGCTAATTACTGATAGAAGAGTGTTGAAGTCTCCAACTATATAGTGGGTTTGTCTATTTCTCCTTGCAGTTTTATCAGTTTTTGCTGCCGTTTGTATTTTGACAGTTTGTTGTATGGTGCATATACATTCAAGATTGTGATACCTTCTTGGATACTCGATCACTTTATCATTATGCCATGCCCCTTTTATTTTCCTGATAATTTTCCTCACCCTGAAATCTGCTTTGTCAATATTAATATAGCCAGTAAAGCTTTCTTTTGATTTGTGTTAGCATGGTATATCTCTTCTTCACCCCTTCACTCTTAATTTGTGAAAACTTGATAAACTGGCAAGAAAAACTTGCAAGAGAAAGATTAGTGGGCTGAACCATCGGGATGCAACTGAGGCTTGTCGCCCCTGCCTGCCTGCATTCTTGATCGCCCCGTCCTCAGGACCACTGCTGGTCTAGGGGTTACCTGGAGGGAGGGATCTGAGCGCCCAGACTCCCAGTTCTTCTCCAGCCGTGGGCACTGTACTTGTTCCTTTACCATCACAACAGGGCACGGAAGTACCAAGAGACTCCCAAGTGGAGACACGTGCTCAACACTTCCCCAAACATTGTGTGCTTGCTCACATCGCCGGGCCTTTATCTTCCTGCCCCACTGCCAGGGGCTTCCTCTCTAGTGCTTCTTCCCCTCTTTAGGTCTCAGCTCAAGGCTCACTACTTTTAAAGAATTTTTTTTAAAGATTTATTTTTATTTATTATTTCTCTCCCCTTCCCCCTAGCCCTGGTTGTCTGTTCTCTGTGTCTATTTGCTGCATGTTCTTTGTCTGCTTCTGTTGTTGTCAGCGGCACGGGAATCTGTGTTTCTTTTTGTTGTGTTATCTTGTTGTGTCAGCTCTCCGTGTGTGTGCGGCGCCATTCCTGGGCAGGCTGCACTTTCTTTCGCGCTGGGCGGCTCTCCTTATGGGGTGCACTCCTTGCGCATGGGGCTCCCCTATGTGGGGGACACCCCTGTGTGGCACGGCACTCCTTGCGCGCATCAGCACTGCGCATGGGCCAGCTGCACATGGGTCAAGGAGGCCCGGGGTTTGAACTGTGAACCTCCCATGTGGTAGGTGGACGCCCTAACCACTGGGCCACGTCCGCTTCCCTAGGCTCACTACTTTTAATTTCCTAATTTTATTTCTCTTACTTTATATTTGGAAATAATTTCAAGTTTACAGAATAGTTCCAAGAATAACTGTAGTAAAAAAAATCCATATATCCTTTCCCAGACTCACGTTATTAACATTTTACCCCATTTGCTTTATCATTTGCTGTCCCCTTGTGTGCATGCATGCGTGCAGGTGTGTGTATGAGTATGCTCGTATATGCATGTAGGCATGTGTGTGTTGGTATGTGTATGCGTTGTATATAAATGTCTGTATATGTATGCATCTGTGTCTATGTATGTGTTTATGCGTACATGTGTGTATTTATATATATATATATTTCTGAACCCTTTGAGAGTAAGTTCCTACATCATGATACTTTACCTCTAAACACTTTGTTCGAATTTCCTAAGAATGAGGATATTCTTTCACATAACCACATAACAGTCATCAATTTCAGATAATAAAACATTGATGCAATCCTTTTGTCTGATCTGTCATCTGAATTCCAATTTTGTCAATTGAACCAATAATGTCCTTTGAAGCATCCCTCTCGGTGCAGGACCCCATCTAGGAAGAGATATTGCATTAAAAAAAAAAAGATTTATTTCCCCCCACCCCCATTGTTTGCGCTCGCTGTCTGCTCTCTGTGTCCATTCGCTGTGTGCTCTCTGCTTGTTTTCTCTTTAGGAAGCACCGGGAACCGAACTTGGGACCTCCCATGTGGGAGAGAGGTGCTCAATTGCTTGTGCCACCTCCACTCCCTGCTTTCTTGTGTCTCTCATTGTGTTTCCTTTTTTTTTTTGAAATTTATTTATTTTTCCCATCCCTACCCTACTGTTTTTGCTGTGTCCATTTGCTGTGTGATCTTCTGTATCTATTTCTCTTTTTGTCTTCTCTTCTCATCTTTCTCCTCTAGGATTCTTGGGGATTCGATCCTGGGGACCTCTGATGGGGAGAGAGGCTCCCTGTCAGCTGTGCCACCTCAGCTCCTGGTCTCTGCTGTGCTTTACACTGACTCTCCCCCTTGTCTCTCTTTTGTTATGTCATTATCTTGCTGCATGACTCACGTGCGCAGGCAGTGGCTCACCACGCGGGCACTCACTTGGGCACTTGACTCACCATGTGTGCACTCACACGGGCACTCAGCTTGCCACATGGGCACTGGCTCGCTGCGCAGGCATGCTTTCTCTGAGGAGGCCTCAGGGATCGAACGTGGGTTCTCCCGTATGGTAGGTGGAGGTTCTATCACTTGAGCCACAACTATTTCCCTCTGTTTCCTTTGTGTCTCCTTGTTGCATCATCTTGTTGTGTCAGCTTGCCGTGCCTGCCCATTGCACCGGCTTGCTGTCTTGCTCCTCTTGTCTAGGAGGCACTGGAAACTGAACCCAGGACCTCCCATGTGGTAGGCAGGAGCTCTATTGCTTGAGCCACATCTGCTTCCCCAGACATTGCGTTTAGGTGCCATGTCTGTACGGCACTCATATTTTTGAAGAATTCAGTCCCCTTTTTGTTTCACAGAATGGTCTCTATTTTGAGTTTGTCTGATGCTCCCTCATGTATCGATATTGGTCCTTATTCCAGGACCACAGCTGGAGGCACACGAGATCCATTTCCCACTCTCTAGAGATGTTGGCCAAGAGGTGGCCCAATTTCTCCACCGTGACCAGCGATCACTGCGGACACTTCACGGCCGTGCAAAACCCTGCTCTCCACCTAAATCCACACGCTGCATGTGGGCTGGGCTCTTGCTGGGGCTCTCTGCTGAGCCTTTCGGGTTGACAGGCTGGCCAGGCCCTGCTCCTGGGTTCCCACTGCTTGTTAAGATGCAGCTCTCACCCCCACTCCCAGCTGTGGGCAGCACAGGGCGCATGCGGATTGGCTGAACCAAATGTTCCTAGTGTCAGTAAGGCTTCCTGATCACAGGGGCCTGCACCCCCAACTCAAACGATGGAAGCCCAAACAAGGGGTGGGGGCTCCGGGGAAGACTTTCAAGAGTGATTCCTCCCTTTTGTGCGTGGAGAATTCTGCGGGCTTGGATAGTGCTTCTGTATCAAGTGTCAAGCTTGATGCTTCTCAGTCTGTTTTTTTTTTTTTTTTTAAAGATTTATTTTTATTTATTTAATTCCCCTCCCCTCTCCCGGTTGTCTGTTTTCTGTGTCTTTCTGCTGTGTCTTGTTTCTTTGTCCGCTCCTGTTGTCGTCAGCAGCACGGGAAGTGTGGGCGGCGCCATTCCTCGGCAGGCTGCTCCCTCCTTCGCGCTGGGCGGCTCTCCTTATGGGTGCACTCCTTGCGCATGGGGCTTCCCTACGCGGGGGACACCCCTGTGTGGCACGGCACTCCTTGCGCGCATCAGCACTGCACATGGGCTAGCTCCACACGGGTCAAGGAGGCCCGGGGCTTGAACCGCGGGCCTCCCATGTGGTAGACGGACGCCCTAACCACTGGGCCAAAGTCCGTTTCCCTCAGTCTCTTAATTCTGTAAACTGGGCAAGGTTTTGAGGCTCTCCTTTGGGGAAGCGTCCTTCGGCCTCATGTGGATCCAACCTTTATTTCTTTTGCTACAGAAACGGAGCAAACGCCTTGTTGGCTGCCGCTGCCTTGGCCCTGGCTGCAGCGCGACGCACTGACCATCCCCACGGCTCTCTGTGTGTCCTCCTGGCCACCCCTTCCCCTGGACGGTCATTATTTGGTTGCTCCCCTCTGGCTGCAGTCTGGCCTCTTCTAGTCTGGGAGCCTATCGCCCTGTTGCCAGCAGGGGACCAGTTCTGTGACAGCGTCTACTCCCAGTCCAGGTCGAGGAGGAACGCCCCACGAGGCCGCATCTGCTCTCGTTGACCTTTTGGTGGGACGTCCTGCAGGACATAGCTGGCTGAGGATTTTGTGGCCTTATCCACTCCACCATGCCACTTCTGAACGGGACTTGAGTCTCAGTGCTCAATCCCATTTTACCCGATCTTGGTAGGAACCACCATCCGCTCTGTTCAAGCCGGAAAGTGCCCTTCACTCCTGCAGTGGGGTTAAGTGTGCCTCCCCAGCTTTCTCTGCTCTCTGCAAGTTGCCTCCACCCTCCCTCTTCCCTTCTTCTCTCCACCTTCTGCCTCTATGTGCCACATCACTTACGGGTCTGAAAGGCGACACGTGCCGAATCCCTGACCCCCAGGCCTGCTCTGAGCTTGGTGAGGGCAGATGCTAGGACTGCCCCGTTCAAAGCCCGCGCCTAGCCAGAAGGAGACACGCCAGCGTCCCGTCAGCACTTAATCGCAGAGCTCAAGAACGAGTCTCAGCTTCAGAGCCAAACGGCCCTTTTGGATCCACGTCTTGCCCACCGCCCAGCACTTGGCTGGCCTGGTGGGGGGCACCCCTTCCTCAAAGCTCACTCTAAGGCCGCCTTTTCTCGCCTTCCACACTGAGCAAAAGTGCGGAAAGTTTCCGATTTCTCCATTCTGGCTCTGCCGCTTGGGCGCTCGTCACGCTGGACCTGTCTGCTCATCTGCGGGCGTGCGGACAGCGCGCAGCCCGGCGTGGCGAGGCCCCAGCGGGCCGCGTGCTGCGTGCCAGCTGCGGGATCTGTTACCAGAATTTTTATTATCGACAACCCGCGCCTCCGAAGGCCGAGGCCGAGGCCAGGGTCCACCCGCGCGCAGGGGACCGCGCGAGCCCCGCGCCCGGCCTCGGGCCACGCGCACCTGCGCACCTGCGCGCCTGCGCGCCGCGCACCTACTACGCGCCGGCCCGGGCCCCGCCCCGCCCGCGCCGGCCCCGCCCCCTGGCGCCGCGGCCAATGAGCGCGCGGCCCCGCATCCGGGGCTCCGGCGCGGCCACCGCCTCCCGCGCACACACGGCCATGGCGGAGGTGAGTGAGCGGCCGGGGGAGCCCCCGCCCCGGGCGCCCGCGCCGCGCCTCCCGGCTCGGCCGCGCCGGGCCCCGCGCGCGCAGACCCTCGCTGCGGGCCGTGCGCCGCGCGGGGCGGGCCCCGGGGGCAGGGGCTCCGGCGGCGGCCGCCCCCGGCCCTGGGCCGCGCGCCCCCCCAAGGCTGCCACATCGCGGGCTGCAGTGCGCGTGCGCGGCGGCGGCGGCGGCGGGGGCGGGGGCGCGGGCCGGGGAGGCTTCCCGCCGCCCGGGCACTTTCAAACTTGGCCGAGTGCGGTGGTCGCGGCCGGCGGGCGTCCAGGGCGGGCCCCCCAGCCCGCGGCCGCCGCGCGCGCCCCACGCCTCGCGGAGCGGCGCGCCCTTTGCAGACCGCGGGTGGGATTTGACGCCCGGACCCAGGGTCGCCCGGGCGCGCATCTGGCTTGGGGGGCCCGGCGGGGTCGGGCCCGGCGGGGTAGGGCCCGGGGCAGGGGCCACAGCGGGGATGGGCCCGGGCAGGTCGATGCCGGGTCGTTCGCCTTGGTGCCGGTCGCCGGCTTGTCCACCTGTGCTGGAATGCCCGGGGCCAGACAGATTTCGGAATTCAGAATCTTTCCGATTCGAGCTGGGTGGAGCTCGGGCAAGTAAGGAAAGTGCTTGAGCTATCTGGGACGGAAAGACAAATAGTTTCCTAGCGGGTCAGGCCAGAACTGGAGGAAGCCGGGCTCTGCGAGCCCTTGGCGCCCCTCTCCAGCGGCGTGGAGACGGCGAGGCGGGAGCCGCGCCTGTGGAGGCCTCACGATCCTCGTCCTGTCCTGACTCGCAGCAAGCGCACCAGCCCCCGGCCGGCCCCTGGGAGGCGGAAGTCACTGCTGATGGTGGGCCGGCCACCGGTCCTGGTCCTCGGCTGATGGGTGGGGCCCAGGTCCCCACAGGGACTGGGGCAGGCGTGGCCCAGCAGCTTTGTGGGGAGCCTGGCCCTGGAGATCCCACTGGGTCTCGTGCCAGTAGGCGCAGGGTGCTTGGGCTTCGCGGAGGGTGGGGCCAGCTCATCCCTCCCAGAGAGGGTGCTGGGGTCACTCTCCCTTCTCAGGGCATTAGGGAAACAGGCTGGGGCAGTGGCGGGCAGGGGTGTGGGGGGCGTGTCTGTGTGGGGGGCGTGGGACTCCTGGGCAGCTCACCCGGCTGGCCAGACGCCCCCCGGGGAGCACCCCCCTCGAGGCTGCTGGCCCTGCTGGACTTCATGGGGGCCACGCGCCCCATTTCCCCTGCTCTTCGGTTTGAGAGAATTTGGGGAAAGTGTGTCCGTGAGGCGCCCTGCGGGTCTGGGTGGCTGAGCAGATGCTGCCTCCCCAGGAAGCTGCCCTCATCCGGGAGACCGGCGAGAGTGCAGCTGCAGGGTGCGCTGCCTTCTGGGCGGTGCGGGCCACGACCCTGTCCGAGTGGCGCCTGTGCGACCTGGGGCAGCTTGGCTGTCCCCCTGGAGCCTGGGCTCCCTGTCTCTGAGGCAGGAAGTTCACGGCGGGCCCCCGGAGCTAGGAGGTCCTGCCGGGGCGCTGGTGAACCTCAAGGGGTTGCCGGGACCCACCTGGTCTTGCTGATAAACACGGCCCCTTGTCCGCCAGTTGCCAGTGGTCAGCATCAGCTGCTCCGTGATCCTCGCCAGTCTGAGGGTTGTTGGTGAGGAAGGGGATGCTGCACACGTCCTCGTGGGAACTGGTTATCTTCAAAGCCCCAGTGCTCGATCCTCCTCCGTCTTCAGTGTCCTTCGGATCAAGCATGACCCCTCGCCACAACCCAGGCCATGGTGTGCACCCCTGGCCTCGCCCCCACTAGTCTCCTCCCCTGGCCTCGCCCCCACTAGTCTCCCTCCCCCCTGCCTCCTACTAGGCTCACTCCCCACCCCCCAGCCTTGCCCCCACTAATCTCCCCCCCCCGGCCTCGCCCCCACTAGTCTTCCCCCCCGTCCCCCCCACTAGTCTCACTCCCCCCTGGCCTCACCCCCCACTCGTTTCACTCACCCCTGGCCTTGCCCCCCACTAGTTCCCTCCCCCCAGTTCCCCCCAAGTCTTCCTCTCCCCCCACTAGTCTTCCCACCCCCTGGCCTCACCGCCCACTAGTCTCAAATCTCCCCACTGGCCTTGCCCCCCACCCCTGCTGGCCTCCCCTTCCCCTTTTCTTGTACACTCTGCCCTGTGGGCCTTGGCTGCCCTCAGATGTCCTCCTCTGGCCCCCACCCCCATGCCCCTGCCCGCCTGCTCAGTGCCGTCCTCGTCTGCCAGTTGGTTGCCTGGTCCTGGACTAGGTCCGTAGCTTCCTGGGGGTGGGGCAGGCGGGTCCTGCTCCCCTGGTCAGCTCCTGGGCAACTGGGCCCACTCCCGCACTGGCTGAGCAGTGCCGGTCGTTGTTGGTCACAGGAGTGGAGAGCTGGGGCGGCCCGGGGGGCCGTGGGCAGGTAGCAGGGCCAGGTCCGGCCTCCGGAGGAGGTTGTTGTGGTCCTGTCGCTGCGTTGTGAGTCGCTGCGATGCTCAGCAGTTGTTCCACCGCGCTCTTCCGTGGCGCTGAGGGCTGACCAGGCCTCTTGCCGCTTCTTGCTCAGGCCCTTCTGTGGTTGCTGGTCTCCTCTTGCAGCGCTCGGAAAGCCCGGGAGGAACCACGTCACCTTGACGACCCTCCGCCAAGGGCACAGGCCCGGCCAGAGTGCGGGCGGGGATAGTCTGTTCCTCCTCCTGCCTGGGCAGAGCTTCCTTGGCCTCGAGACCCCGTGAGCTGGAGACGGGGGCGTTCGGAACCGGTGGACGCAGCCCCTGCTCTGGAGTCGTGCTGTTCACTGGGCGTGGACCCAGAAGTCGAGTGTTGGTGGGGAGGGAGAGGACCCCAGAGCCTGGGTCCTCGGTCAGCTCTCGGGCCTGGGGCCCTTGGGAGCAGCCCCCTGGCTCCCTTTGGCGGCTCTCCTGCCGCCCCAGCCTTCCCCAGCTGGCCCCTCTGTCTCGGGCCAGGTCCTCGGCCCCGGTCGCCCTGCGGCCACAGTGCACGTGGAGCCTGCGTCCAGTGTGAGGCGCCCTGGGGCCCTGGCTTCCCTCCTGGCTCCCAGGACCTGTGGTTGCAGGAGACAGAAAGCCAGCTCTGGCCTCGCCGGGAGGGGCAGCCTTGGACCCGGGCGCCTGGAAGCTGGGCCGCCCAGGCACGCGGCCCCGGAGTTTCGTCTGTCGTCTCCACCCCCTCCAGGTCCTAGCGTGGATTCTCCATGTTGGCCGCGAGGCCGCCCGCTGTGTGTGGCCGTATGTGAGTCGAGTCGCCGAGTGGGCAGCCTGTGGGCTGGTGGTGGCTGCCCTGTCCTGGAAGGAGGTTTTGGGGTGTCGGGAGCTCAACTGGCCACGCCACCTCCCTGCCACACCCTGAGCAGCAGGCGGGGTGGCCCGGGCTCCGGGCACTGCGTGCTCGGCCTGCTGGCTCCCGGTGCGCGGCCTCTCTGTCCTCTGTGGCCCAGGCCACTGGGGCCTGTCGCTTCTGCGTGGGACCTTCAGAGCCCTGACGTCACACCTCCAGCGTGGACGGGCCGCTCCGGCCCGCTGGAGTCCCTGCTCCGGGACACAGCGGGCTGCAGTGGGGCTTGAGGCGCAGGACCCGGGCCAGTGGCCGCTGTGCGGCCCTGCGGGTGCGTGGCTGACCTGGCCTCTGCCCGTTTCCTTGTTTCCTTTGTGGCAGAACAACCACGTCGGCTCTTGAGGACCTGGCGAGGAAATCAGTGTGGAGGTTCCTAATGCACTTTGCTTCCAAACCTTTAGTTTTTAGGCACAAATTTAACCTGAGTACAATTGTTCTTTCTTTTTGGTAACAGCTTCGCGATACTAATGTATTGCGCAGTTCACCCATTTAAAGTGCACAGCTAACTTTTGTTAGGATATTCACAGATTCGTGGAAGCACTACCACTGCCTATCAATTTTAGAACATTTTTGTTCACCTAAAAGGAAACCCCGTACCCCGTACCCCCGACCCTGACAAAGTGGCAGCCACTTTGTCCCTCTAGATTGGGCTCTTCCGGGCTTTTATCAGAAAAAGAGCAAGACCGCACGTGGCCTTCGTGTCCAGCTTCTCTCACTTAACCTGTCCCGAGGGTTTTTCCACTCTGTAGTGCATGTTGGTGCTTTGTTCTTCTTTAAGGTCAAGTGTTACTGTGCTGTGTGGATGTGTCATGTTCATCTGTTCATCATTTGATGGGCATCTCCGTTTCCACTTTTTTGCTTTGTGGATTGCTGTAATATTTGAATGTATTTTGTGTTTACCATTCTTTTGGGTCTCTTCCTGGGAGTGGAATTGGATTGAACTTTTTGAGGAATGGCCACACTGCTTTCCCAGGCAGCTGTGCCGTTACATCCCCTCAGGCCGTCAGAAGGTTCTGGTTTCTCCTGTTCTTGCCCATTCCTATGACCCTCTGCCATTCGGAGCCACCGGTGGGTGTGGGGTGGAAGCCGTGGGCGTGGGGTGGAAGCTGTGGGCGTGGGGTGGAAGCTGCCCCGTGTGCGTGGGGTGGAAACTGTGGGCGTGGGGTGGGAGCCGCCCTGTGGGCGTGGGGTGGAAGCTGCCCCGTGGGTGTGGGGTGGAAGCTGTGGGCGTGGGGTGGGAGCCGCCCCGTGGGTGTGGGGTGGGAGCCATGGGCGTGGGGTGGGAGCCGCCCCGTGGGTGTGGGGTGGAAGCTGTGGGCGTGGGGGGGAGCCGCTCCGTGGGCGTGGGGTGGAAGCTATGGGCATGGGGTGGAAGCTCCTCCGTTCTCGTTTGTGTCTCCCGGTGGCCTAGATGTGAGCGTCTTCCCAGGTGCTTGCCGGCTGCTCCTGTGGCTTGTTCGGGGCCCTTTGCCCACTTTTTGGCTGGATTATCTTTACCTTGGTGTTGTAGGCATTCTTTATAGATTTTGGTTATTAGGCACTTATCAGGTAAATGATTTATAAATGTTTTCTTCCATTGTTTGGCTTGTTTATCCATTTTCCTAGTAGTATCTTTTGAGATTAGTTTTGGTGACGTCCAGTTTATTTCTTCAGTTGTTTTTGCTGTTAGTGTTGTAAAACTATTTCCAAATATAAGATCAGAAAGATATATCCTTATGTTTTCTTCCAACAGTTTTATAGTTTAGCTCTTAAATTTAGGTCTTTGGTCCATGTGCTTTTGTGTATGGTGTGAGGTAGGGATCCGTCTTTTTTGCATGTGGATGTCCAGTTGTTCTCGTCTTTGCTGAAGAAGCTACTCATTTGCCGTCGGATTGTTTTGGAAATTCACTTGATTGTAAGCGGCGGGTTATTTCTGGACTCAGTCCTGTTCCCTGGTGTGTGTGTGTCTGTGAGCATTATACCAGTGCTGTGTTTCTTGATTGCTGTAAGCTTTGTGGCAAGCTTTGAGATTGGGAATCGCTCTCCAGCGTTTCCTGCTTCTCAAGCGTTTCAACACTCTGGGGGCCTTGGGTTTCCACAAGAGCCCCTGCAGAGCGGGCGGCCGGTGCTCTGCTCGAGGTCGTGTCTGTCGGGACGCGCTGGGAGCACTGCGCCTTAGTCGGCACTGCAGAACCCTCTGGCCTGGACCCGGGAGGCCCCTCTTTCACGGAGAGCTGCTTCAGTTTCTTTCAGTGCCGTTTGGTCCAGTCCAGTGTTGGGAGCAGTGCTGAGGCAGGCCATGCTGAGTGTCCTGTCAGTGTGGGTTTCTCAAAGAAATTCCTTTTTGTCCTAGTTTGTTCAGTGTTTTTAATCACAAAAGGGCATCGGATGTTGTTCGGTGCTGTTTCTGCATGTTGAGACGATCGTGTGGTTTTTTGTTTTATTTTTCTAAAGACTTATTTCTCTCCTCCCCTCATTGTCTGTGCTTGGTCTCTGCTCTCTGTGTCTGCTCGTTGTGTGCTCTCTGTGTCTGCTCGTCATCTTCAGCAGATACCAGGAACTGAACCTGGGACCTCCCGTGTGGTAGGCGGGAGCCCACCTGCTTGAGCCACGTCTGCTCCCTTCCTGTCTTACTGACACAGTGTATTTCATTGGGGTAACGTGTACTCTGGAGCGAGCATCCTGCTTGGTCGTGCTTTGCAGTTCTTTCTCTGTGTCGTTGGATTTGGCTCACAGCATTTGCAGAGGATTTCACGCCCCTGCGAGCCACTTGTCTGTAATTCCACTGTGGGTGAACTTCCCAGCGTGTGTGGTGGTGCTTCCCGCCCTCCTGTTTAAGAATCGAGGCACAGCGCGCACAGCGCCGAACGCCCACATTCAGAGCGGGCGGTGCTCTGGGGTTGCCGCAGCCACGGGTCGTGCCTGGCTGGACCCTGCCTTCGCCCCTGAGCCCACCCAGCCCTGCTCCTGCCCCGTGGATCTGCCTGTTTGGGGTGTTTTGCACAGATGGGGCCGCGCCTTCCGCTGACACCAGTTTTTAAGTATGTGTGCCACGTGCGCCAGTTACGCTCTTTCCACGCTGAGCGCTGTCCAGTTGTGTGGGCGGGTCTTTTCCATTGTCAGTGGACGCCCACCTGGACGGTTTCCAGTATTTGGCAACTTCAGGTCTTGTTGCGGCGGCCATTCGTGCCCGAGTCTGCGCGATGCCGGCTGTGGCTCTCCCTGGCCGTTCCCAGGCGTGGACTGTGAGGTCGTGGTGGCCTGTGCGTGGTCTGTGGAGGTGCTGCCAGGACTGGCCGGAGCAGCAGCGGCTGTGGGAAGGCGTGTGCCTGGGCGGCCTCTGCCCTGGTCCTTGAGCCCGGCCCGGTGCCCAGCGCGGCCCACTGTCTCTGTCCTGCCCCAGTGGTGACCGCTGCCCCGGGCCTGCCGTGTGCGGGCCGATCACCACCACCCTGTTCCCGCCCCCAGCGGGTGAGGGCAGAGTGATGGGTGGGGCTGCTCGGGGCCCTGACGCCTGCGTCCACCGCGGCAGCTTGGCTGTTGGGGAGCGGCACCCTGTGCCCCCCTTGACCGCACGCTCGTCCACCATGGCAGCTTGGCTGTTGGGGGGCGGCGCCCAGTGCCCCCCGACTGCACGCTCGTCCACTGCGGCAGCTTGGCTGTTGGGGGCCCGCGCCCTGTGTCCCCCTGACTGCACGCTCTCTTCCCCGCAGGCCTCGGAGGGGAGGCAGAGCCCTGGCGTGGCCGCCGGCCTCGCCCACAGCCTGTGCCCCAGGGAGCCGGGCGTGCCGACGACAGCAGGTACCGTCCCTCGCCGCTCGGGCAGGGTGAGCCTGGGGTGCCCAGCCCCCTCCTCAGAGCCCAGGGAGCCCAGCGGGGGGCCCGGGGGAGGAGGACCTGCCTGGAGCTGGCCACCCCGAAAGGAGTCGAGGGTCCAGCCCCCGCCCTCCCCCCGTGGTGCGCGCTCCCGTGCTCACCGGCCTCGGAGCCGCGGAGCAGTGAGCCTGGGGGCTCCCCTGCGGCCCCCAGGACGAGGAGCGAGAGGCTGTTGAGGGCCGGGGGTGGGCCGCTGGGCCCACCCTGCCGCGGGGTTCTGTGCCAGCAGGACCCTCCGTGCCTGCAGGGGGTGTGAGCCCCCAGCTCTGGCCCCCACCGTGCTTCCCCGCCACCCCAGCTGGGATGCTGAGCTCCAGCTGTTTCCTTTTCCTGTTGTTTTTAATTTTAAATTTGACTTAGTGAAGACCTGTCACGAAGAGAAACTGCAACAAACACAGTCTTCTGCTTTTGGGAAAACCCGAAATCTGTTCGCACCACACATGAGGCCTCACACGGGATGTGGGTTCTTGGCGCCGTGGCGTGCCGGCTGGAGGAGGGACCTGCGTGGGCCGAGGCCCCCCACCCCCCCCACCCGTCCCCTCGGCAGCCGCAGCAGGAGGGCGCCCTCCCCTCCCCCCCCCACGGGGCTGCCCGCGAGCCTCACTGCCCCGGGACGGCTCATCCTTCCCGCGCGGTGTGCTCTCCCTGAGACCAGGCGGTCCTGTGGGAGCCACAGCCAGGCCCCAGGACGGGGTGCAGCGAGACGCCTGGGGCCACGGCTGGTGGCGGCCCTTGTCAGGGTCCACGTGTGGGCCGACCTGCTGGCTCCGCACGCGTGCTCCCGCACACTCCCACGCACTCCCACTCCCGCACGCACTCACGCACTCCCACGCATGCACTCAGGCATGCACTCGCATGCCACGCACTCCCACTCGCGCCTCGCGCACTGACGCGCACTCACACTCACGCACTGACGCGCACGCAGCGCTCAGCAGTCAGGCCCTGGCGGCCAAGGCGCTCATGTCACCGGTGTCGCCCGCAGTGGTGTCCATGGGCTCTGCTGACCACCGGCTCAACCTCGCCGAGATCCTGTCCCAGAACTACGGCGTCCGGGAGGAGCGCGAGGCCGCGAGGGGGCCCGAGAAGCCGCAGGAGGAGCCGGAGAAGGACTTCCTGACCCAGGTGCTGCCCAGCGCGTCCAGGGCTGGGCGTGGGCCGCGGGCTCGGCCGGGGGCTGTCCACTCACAGCCTGCGCACCGGGGCTCGGACCGCACTGCTGCCTTGACCGAGGCAGACGTTGACTGCTCAGTTACAGTTCGTCTCAGAGCGACACGAGCCCCTTAGTGGGTAGTAGAAGTAACCCGTTTTTATAAAAATGGGAAAACCATATTTTCCAATACAAAAAGCAACTTGGAGAGGACAGTGGCGTTTTCCACGTTTGCAAATCTCTTTGAACACAGGGTAGGGAGGCTCCGGCTCTCGTTCGTTAAGCTAGACGTTCATCTGTTGTGGTGTTTTGATTTGGTTCAAGAATGGACTTCCAGCCTCCCACAGATCTGTCGTTGGAGAGGGAGGTTGTGGTCGCCGCCGGCGCGCTGCAGATGGTGGTCCCGCGAAGGGTGCTCGGGGAGCGGAGCCTCAGCTTTGTTTGTTCCCAGTTTTTAAAAAATCGAGTCAGTTGATTGGTCCATATTAATAAAGCTTACGGGCGCGGCCCTTCCCGCACGTGCGCCTGAGGCGGGGGCGCGTCGGCAGCGATGTGGGACTCAGGAGCTGGCTCGGGTCACAGCGTCAGCAAGCCCGTGTTTGCTGTCACTGCACTGCGCTCATCAGAAAGGTCTTAAGGCGGGACGACGTCGGGCTCAGGGCATCAGACGCGGCTTTTCCAAAAGTATGGTTTTGGTAACGGCTTAATCATGGCAACAGGTACCGTTTTCTTTGATGGAACAGGCCACCCTTCTTTCATTTTTGAGAAGATGTCTGGGTGGTTGTAGCTTTCCCATTAGCCATCCTTAGAGGTGAAATGCAGTTTCAGGACACGAGCAGAGCAGCCACTCACCCCACGGCACTGTCACAGAGACTGCCACAGAGAAAACCAGAGAAAAGACATCTGCTCAGGCTGAGGCACGAGACACAGCTTAGGAAAGGTGCTCTTGAAGGACTGGCGTCTTTTTAACTCTGGGGGCAGCGAGGAGGACAGCCGCGGCTGGGCCCTCTGGGGCTGCGAGTTGTGCCACGGCGCGGTGTCGGTGTGGCGGGGAGTGGAGCGGTGGCGTGTGTTAGGAAGAGGTCTCGGGGGTTTTGGACCACTCAGGAATCGTGCTAGGCAATCGCCCCCTTCCCCAACAAACCCACAATTAGAAACCCTTACGAGCTGCGACAGGCGCGTTGGCGTCTTCCACCGCGGGTCCTGCTTAGCTGCCCCGAGGAAGGGGGTTCCCTGTGGGCTTGAGGCCCCCGGCATGAGGGCTGCGCAGGGATTGGGGTGGAGGGGAGGCAAGCGCTGGGGGCTCGAGAGAAGGAGCTGTCCAGGAGCAGACAGGACGCGCAGGGCCGGGTGAGCGTGGCTGGGGCTCTGGCTGTGGCGGCAGAGGCTTGCAGGAGGGCAGGAACGGTGGCCCGACAGGGGCCCAGGGACGAGGGGAGTGGCTGCGTCTGCTCCTGTGCCGCGGCCCTGGTCACGTTCCTGTTGCCTGTCGCAGCGTGATGGCTGGGGGCCCCAGGACAGCGGTAGCTAGCTGGCGGCAGACTGACAGCTTATGTCCGCCAAGCACCTGTTCCTCAGTCCCCAGTTGCTTCTTAAAGCCAGCTGTGGGTGCTGGATCTCATCAGGTGCCTTTTCTGTGGGTGTCGAGGCGACGAGCTTTTCCTCTCGGCTGGTGCTGTGATGAGCGTGGATAGATTCCCAGCTGTCGTGCCTTCCCTGCTTTCCTGGAGCTCAGCGCGCGGCCTTGGGGTGTGGCCTGGCTGAGCGCCTCGTCGCTGAGTCCTGGGGTGGGGGCCTGGCCCCCAGGAGGGGAGCAGGGCCCGGGCCCCCCTGACGGCCGTCCTCCTCCAGGGCGGCGACATGCCCCTGGACGAGCTGCTGGCCCTGTATGGCTACGAGGCGTCCGACCCCATCTCAGAGCAGGAGGGCGAGGGCAGCGGCGCACCACCCCTGCCGGACATGACCCTGGACAAGGTGAGGGGTCTCCAGGGCCGGCCGCAGTGCAGAAGTGCCCTTGCCAGCAGCGTGCGCCTGCGGGGTCAGGGAGGGGAGGCCGGCCCACAGGCCCCCGTTCGCCCGTGCCCCAGGCGTGAGCAAGGCAGCCGCCACGACGACTGCAGGGGGCAGGCTGGGGTCCAGGGACCCTGGCCACTGGCCGCTGGTGCCTCTGGTTTGGGTGATGGAGGGGCAGGCAGAGACCTTCCAAGGGAGAAACACAGTGGGCAGGGACAGGCGCCGGGGCTGGGGGGCGACTGCGGAGGCTTGGACCTGGACGCACACGCGGAGGCCAGTGTGGGCTCGGGCCCACTGCCCCTCCTCCCGGGGCCTCAGCTTCCCCGTCTGCAAAGCAGGGCCCACGGGGCGCCCCGGGGTGTGCGTGCCATCTTTGTGTTTGTTGTGTTGGTGTCGTCTTGAGGTTATTATAACAAACCTCAAAATGTTCTTTATTTCTTGTTGTTAAAAGGAACAAATAGCGAAGGATTTGCTTTCAGGGGAAGAAGAGGAAGAGACGCAGTCATCAGCCGACGACCTCACGCCGTCCGTGACCTCCCGGGAGGCCTCGGTGCTTCTCCCCAGCCAGAGCAGAGGTGGGTGTCCCCGTTCTCCTTGCGCAGGTGCAGGGCGTGCGGCGGCAGAGGTGTGTGCAGGAGCCCGGGGCACGCCCTGGGCTTGGTCTGAACCACCGTCAGGCGGCGTCCTCCGCTTGGCCTGGCCAGGGAGCCGGCGCCCTTGGCGGGACAGGACACCCGGTGCAGAGTGGCTTAGACGAGGAGGCTTGAGCTGGTCCTGACGTCCAGGGGCACCGTCCTCGGACCCTGTCCTCGCCACGCGGTGGGCCTTCCCCGGGGCGGGGGGCGGACAGCTGGACCCCGGGCAGGGAGGCCTTCCCTCGAGGTGCCTGCCCCCCGGGGTCCAGAGGCCCCGAGGAAGGGCGGGCTCTCCCGCGAGGTGCCTCGACTTACAGGCCTCCCTTCCCAAAGCCCGTCTCCTGGCCGACGGCGGCGGCGAGCCCGGCTCCTCTGCCTCCTCCGACACCGAGGAAGACTCGCTTCCCGCCAACAAATGTAAGAAGGTGCGTGGCTCTGCCGGCCTGGGCCCTTGGGCCGGGCGGGGGCTGCGCATCCCGCGGCAGCCACCCCGACGCCGGCCCGTCCCTTCCTGGGAGGGGCCCCGAGTGCCCGTCCTCCAGCCCGGCGGGCGTGCGGGTCCTGGCCTGGGGCAGCGGGGCCGGGTCGGGAGACCAGCTCGTCCTGCGGCGCTGCGCGGGGCAGGCTGCGCGGGGCAGGCAGCGGGCGGAGGCGGGTGCTTGGTGTGGCTCACACAGGCACTCCTGTGCACGCTGACGTGCACTCACGTGCTCACACGGGCACGCTCACACGCACTCAACACAGGCACGCTCACGTGCTCACACGGGCTCATGGGCACGCTCACACGCACTCAACACAGGCACGCTCACGTGCTCACACGGGCTCACGGGGCACGCTGACACGCACTCAACACAGGCACGCTCACGTGCTCACACGTGCTCACACGGGCACGCTCATGTGCTCACACGTGCTCACACGGGCACTCAGGCACACTCGTGCTCACAGGCATTCTCACGTGCACTCACGCTCACATGGGCACACTCACGGCTCACAGGCATTCTCGTGCACTCATGTGCTCACACGGGCACACTCATGTGCTTACACATGCTCACACAAGGCATGCCCATGCACAAACACATGCTCTGCACTCACGCTTACGTACACAGACAGGTGTGCACACGTGTTCACGTAGGTTCAGACATGCAGATGGTCACACGTATGCACACGTGCACACAGACGCTCACACCTGCGCGCTCAGGCTCAGGCATGCTCGGTCTCGTGCTCTCTGCGTGCTCGCTCATGCACATGTGCACACGTATGTGCTCACGTCCACACACACCCTGACCTGCTCACGCCCCTCCAGCCATCAGGACACAACCTGCCGTGGCTGGGTGGGTGCGCAGGTGTACCCCGGGCCGGCCGGCCGCCCCCTCGGTCCCTTACTCCCCGGCCTTGGCCTTTGCAGGAGATCATGGTTGGGCCCCAGTTCCAAGCTGACCTCAGCAGCCTGCATTTGAACAGACACGGCGAGAAGAGTAAGTGGGGTGGGCGGGGGGCGAGCTGGGGGCCTCTCTGGCCTTCGTGCATGGCTTGCTGGGTGTCGGCCGGTCCCAGTTCCAGGTCCCGGGAGAGAACCGAGGGGCTTCGGTGCCCGGTGCACAGCCAAGCTCACAGCGTGGAGGGCAGGCTCCTGGCTCGAGGCTCCGTGCTCCTGCACCTGCCTGGCCTGGTCCACACCGTCCTTGGTGCCCCGACCTCCCGGCCTAGCTCCCGGCTCCCACTCCCCTTATCCAGGCCCCACAGCAAGGGGCCTTCCAGCACGGTCAGGCCTCACACCCTTCTGACTTGGTGTCCGTCTCTCCCACCAGAGTTTAGATCCGGGTCTCCACTGGCCTTTGGAGGTAGAAGTTTTTCCTCCACTTCCCGGCAAAAAAATGTTTGTTGGCTTGGGTCTCATCCTCCTGGCCCCCACGCCCCCGGCACTCCCAGCTCAGGAAGCCATTGAAACATGATTCAGGCACAGGGAGTGGGGTGGGACGGACAGACAGAAGTACTGAGCTCCTCGGCAAAGAGGTGAAGGCCTCCCGGGGCTGGGGGCTGGACGTGGGTGGGTGCCGTGTTTTCTCATCTGTGGGGGGCTGGACGTGGGTGGGTGCCGTATTCTCTCAGCTGTGGGGGGCTGGACGTGGGTGCCGTGTGTTCTCAGCTGTGGGGGCTGGACGTGGGTGGGTGCCGTGTGTTCTCAGCTGTGGGGGGCTGGACGTGGGTGGGTGCCGTGTGTTAGCTGTGGGGGCTGGACGTGGGTGGGTGCCGTGTTCTCTCAGCTGTGGGGGCTGGACGTGGGTGGGTGCCGTGTTTTCTCAGCTGTGGGGGGCTGGATGTGGGTGGGTGCCGTGTTCTCTCAGCTGTGGGGGCTGGATGTGGGTGGGTGCCGTGTTTTCTCAGCTGTGGGGGCTGGACGTGGGTGGGTGCCGTGTTCTCTCAGCTGTGGGGGCTGGGCGTGGGTGCCGTGTTCTCTCAGCTGTGGGGGCTGGGCGTGGGTGCCGTGTTTTGTCAGCTGTGGGGGCTGGACGTGGGTGCCGTGTTCTCTCAGCTGTGGGGGCTGGGCGTGGGTGCCGTGTTCTCTCAGCTGTGGGGGCTGGACGTGGGTGCCGTGTTCTCTCAGCTGTGGGGGCTGGACGTGGGTGGGTGCCGTGTGTTCTCAGCTGTGGGGGCTGGGCGTGGGTGCCGTGTTCTCTCAGCTGTGGGGGCTGGGCGTGGGTGCCGTGTGTTCTCAGCTGTGGGGGCTGGATGTGGGTGGGTGCCGTGTTCTCTCAGCTGTGGGGGCTGGACGTGGGTGCCGTGTTCTCTCAGCTGTGGGGGCTGGGCGTGGGTGGGTGCCGTGTTTTCTCAGCTGTGGGGGCTGGACGTGGGTGGGTGCCGTGTTTTGTCAGCTGTGGGGGCTGGACGTGGGTGCCGTGTTCTCTCAGCTGTGGGGGCTGGGCGTGGGTGCCGTGTTCTCTCAGCTGTGGGGGCTGGACGTGGGTGCCGTGTTCTCTCAGCTGTGGGGGCTGGACGTGGGTGGGTGCCGTGTGTTCTCAGCTGTGGGGGCTGGGCGTGGGTGCCGTGTTCTCTCAGCTGTGGGGGCTGGGCGTGGGTGCCGTGTGTTCTCAGCTGTGGGGGCTGGATGTGGGTGGGTGCCGTGTTCTCTCAGCTGTGGGGGCTGGACGTGGGTGCCGTGTTCTCTCAGCTGTGGGGGCTGGACGTGGGTGCCGTGTTCTCTCAGCTGTGGGGGCTGGACGTGGGTGGGTGCCGTGTGTTCTCAGCTGTGGGGGCTGGACGTGGGTGCCATGTTCTCTCAGCTGTGGGGGCTGGGCGTGGGTGCCGTGTTCTCTCAGCTGTGGGGGCTGGACGTGGGTGGGTGCCGTGTTTTGTCAGCTGTGGGGGCTGGACGTGGGTGCCGTGTTCTCTCAGCTGTGGGGGCTGGACGTGGGTGCCGTGTTCTCTCAGCTGTGGGGGCTGGACGTGGGTGGGTGCCGTGTTTTGTCAGCTGTGGGGGCTGGGCGTGGGTGCCGTGTTCTCTCAGCTGTGGGGGCTGGACGTGGGTGGGTGCCGTGTGTTCTCAGCTGTGGGGGCTGGACGTGGGTGCCGTGTTCTCTCAGCTGTGGGGGCTGGACGTGGGTGGGTGCCGTGTGTTCTCAGCTGTGGGGGCTGGGCGTGGGTGCCGTGTTCTCTCAGCTGTGGGGGCTGGGCGTGGGTGCCGTGTGTTCTCAGCTGTGGGGGGCTGGGCGTGGGTGGGTGCCGTGTTCTCTCAGCTGTGGGGGCTGGACGTGGGTGCCATGTTCTCTCAGCTGTGGGGGCTGGACGTGGGTGCCGTGTTCTCTCAGCTGTGGGGGCTGGACGTGGGTGGGTGCCGTGTTTTGTCAGCTGTGGGGGCTGGGCGTGGGTGCCGTGTTCTCTCAGCTGTGGGGGCTGGACGTGGGTGGGTGCCGTGTGTTCTCAGCTGTGGGGGCTGGACGTGGGTGCCGTGTTCTCTCAGCTGTGGGGGCTGGACGTGGGTGGGTGCCGTGTGTTCTCAGCTGTGGGGGCTGGGCGTGGGTGCCGTGTTCTCTCAGCTGTGGGGGCTGGGCGTGGGTGCCGTGTGTTCTCAGCTGTGGGGGGCTGGGCGTGGGTGGGTGCCGTGTTCTCTCAGCTGTGGGGGCTGGGCGTGGGTACCGTGTGTTCTCAGCTGTGGGGGCCGGAGCAGAGGGACAGGTGGTGCCCAGGACCCTCCCCCAGAAAGAGGCTCTCTAGCTGCTCTCTGAGGTGCTTGAGTGTCCTCTCGATTACGGCCTCCTCCCCCAGCCTGTCCTCCACAACCCTGCCCTGCAGAAGAGCCAGGCGAGAGCCAGGCGACACCAGGGCACGTTTCCGAGGTTAGATCCCGTCTCCTTGTGTCGCGCTCCCGTCTCCTTGTGTCGCGCGCTCTCCCCTTGTATGGGCGTGTCTCCCTTCTACAGTTCCATTCTGTTACGGGCGTTCCCATAGGTGGGTCCAGGTGTTCTGGCGTGCGTCTTTCAGGAGGCACGTGCTTGTTACTCGCTCCGATCGGGAGGCTCGGGTAGACAGGCTCGGCTCGCGGTTCCCCACGACAGCCTGGAGGATGGGGGTGGGCTCGTGCTCGGCTCGCGGTTCCCCACGACAGCCTGGAGGATGGGGGTGGGCTCGTGCTCGGCTCGCGGTTCCCCACCAGCAGCCCCCTGGAGTCCAGTTGCTCCACCTCCTTGTCAGCACTTGGTGATGTCCATTTGGCTTTAGCCGTTCTGGTGGGTGAGGTGTGGTGTCATCGTGGCTTTCATCTGCATTTCCTTGATGAGACACGCTTTCCATGTACTTGTTGGTCCCTTGGATGTTGTCTTGTGAAGTGCTTGTTCACAAACTTTCCCTGTTTTTAAGGTATCTGCTCTTTAACGGTTAACGTAAGTGCATGACTTTAAACGTTAGGCTCCTAAGTTGGAGTTTTTCTGTTTCCTTTTGTATTGATTACCCTAGTGATGATGACATGCATTTCTTTTTTTTGAGGTACCGTGGGCCGGAGATTGAGCCTGGGACCTTGTGGGAAACCGCCGCTAAGCCCTGGGCCACACTGGCGTCCCTGAGTTGGTTTTTTAATTTGTTTTGCTCTTCTGTTAGTTTTTTAAGAGGCACCAGAAACCAAAGCTGGGACCTCCCATGTGGCAAGCAGGCTCTCAACTGACTGAGCCCTTCGGCTTCCCATATGCACCCTTGACTTTATCACATCTCACGATATTTCTTGTTTGGTTTTTCAGGAGGTGCTGGGGGTTGAACCCAGAACCTTGTGCGTGTGAAGCAGGCACTCAGCCCCTCGAGCTGCACCTGTTCCGCATGTTCTGTGTTAAGGTAGTGCTTTCCAGCTCTCCACCTCGCACGAGCCTTAAGGCAGGTGGACTCAGGTGGCCTTCCTCCTGCCTTGGTGCCGGTACTTCTCTGTCAACTTTAGTGAAACATTCCTAAATCATATAGTCCATTGAAAGCGTACACTTGGTGGCGTTTGTGATAAGACTCGTGCCTTCATTATTTCAGTCAAAATTAGAGTATTTTCATGATTCCAAAATCCGGGTCGTTTGTATCAGCGAGTGCTGCTCATCTGCGGGCGGTGCTCGGGGAGCCCTCTGTCCCCGCCAGCGCCACACGCCGTTCTGCTGGAGGGGGATGCTGCTGGGTCTGTGCACCTGCGAGAGTTAATCCTGTGCTGGCTTTTTCAAGTTCCCGGGCTGGCGGGTTCTTTTCTCCCAGCGTGCTGCTTGCTGCCGCGTGTGCAGCCCTCGTGTCCTTGGGAGGCCCTGTGCTTTCAGGGCTCCCCCGCCCCTGGCAGCGGGTGCCGTGGGGACCTCTGCCTTTCCTGGGCTCCCTGGGTCTCGGTGGCCTTCGTCGGCGCGTGCGGTCCTCAGCTGCCGTCCTTCAGACCTCGGGTCTGCTTCCCCGTGCTCAGCCCGTGTGGCCGAGTGACCCCGCCGCGCTCCGCCAGCCGTTCTTTCCAGCCGCCTTTTCCCCGGGCTTCGGTGGGTTTTCTCTTGGACACTTGGAGCGTCCCGTCCTGCCCTCTGCGCACTGTCCAGTGGGCTCCTGGAGTCAGTCGTGCTCTCCAGGCCTGGAGCGGTTGGTCCTTGTGCGTAGACGGTGGCTGCTGAGGCTCTGGCTCTTCGCCCATTCGTTTGCCTCTCGGCCTCCTGGGCGCCTTGGTGCGTCCTGGGCTCGTTGGCTCGCCCTGGGCGCCTTAGCTCGCCCTGGGCGCCTTAGCTCGCCCTTGCGCCTTAGCTCGCCCTTGCGCCTTAGCTCGCCCTTGCGCCTTAGCTCGCCCTTGCGCCTTAGCTCGCCCTGGGCGCCTTAGCTCGCCCTTGCGCCTTAGCTCGCCCTTGCGCCTTAGCTCGCCCTGGGCGCCTTAGCTCGTCCTTGCGCCTTAGCTCGTCCTTGCGCGTTAGCTCGTCCTTGCGCCTTAACTCGTCCTTGCGCGTTACCTCGCCCTGGGCGCCTTATCTCGGTTACTTTGAAGCCCTGGTCTCCTCACCCGACGCCCAGCGCATCTCTTGGTCTTCTCGCCTTATCTCGGTTACTTTGAAGCCCTGGTCTCCTCACCCGACGCCCAGCGCATCTCTTGGTCTTCTGTCGTCAGACCTTGTTCTCTCACTCTCCCGCCTCTTCACGCCAGGGCTACAGGTGAGGTTCCCTCCAGGCAGGGGCCTCTCCCCATCTGGGGGCTCAGCTGTGGAAGTGGGGGTGGGGAGAGGCTGCCGCTCGCTCGAGTGGCCGGTGGCGCCGCCTGGTAGGCGTCTTCTGTGCCGGCTCCCGGCGGTGGAGACTGTGCAGTGCGGAGCAGTTCTCCCGAGCCCGCCTCTCTCTCCTTGAGCGGGCACCGTGCTCTGTGGGTCTGGTCTGGTTTGCGCTCCGGGGTCGTGGGGTGCTGACTGGATCCCCAGCTGCAGGCTGCCCTGGTCCCCCACGCTAAGGGCGATGGCCTCCAAGTGCACTTCCTGGCCCCGCCCTCCGGACGCTGCTCCCCTGCGCAGGCGGGCTTCCTCCCGCAGCGGCGCACGCCCTGGGACCGCAGTGGCTGCAGAGGCACCTGGCTGTGCCGCCGGGCTGTGGTCCCGCCCGGGCTGTGCCGGCCCAGCGTCCAGGCTCCCGCTCGCGGCCCCTCCCCAGGCCACGGCTGGAAGCCCCTCCCCGGGCTGGGCAGCGGTTGCCCTCAGCGCTGCCTCCTGGCCCTTTGGCTCCGGTGCCCGCTCGCTGCGTGGCCGCGTGTTCTCACTCCCAGCACAGCTTCCACTGCCTTGTGCTCAGTGGCCTGACCTGGGCCAGGTGCTGGGCGCGGGGGCGGTCAGAGCTGGAGGCGGTGCTGCCCCCGTAACGCGCCCTGCGCCTCTGCCTCCCACAGTCTACGAGAACGAGGACCAGCTTCTCTGGGACCCCAACATCCTCCCCGAGAGGGAGGTGGAGGAGTTCCTGTTCCGGGCCGTGACGCGCAGGTGGGACGAGATGGCCGGGTCCCAGCTCCCGCTCGGAGAGGCGGTCAAGGACAGCGAGCAGGTGGGGGCTGCGGGGCCTCTGGGCAGGCCGGGCAGCAGGGCGGGAGTGGGCAGGCTGGGGACGTGGGGCCCGGAGGGGCACCCAGGGCCGGCCTGGCGGCTGCCCCGCAGTACAGGTCCAAACGCCGCCTGCCGTGCGTCCAGCGGCCAGCCAGCAGCCCGAAGTAACCCCTGCAGTCAGCGTGGGGGTCGGGGAGGCCCCACGGCGGCCTGGGGGCAGGCGGGAGACAAGCGCCTCCCCCCAGGCACTCTATGAGCTGGTGAAGTGCAACTTCCACGCCGAGGAGGCGCTGCGCAGGCTGCGGTTCAACGTGAAGGTGATTCGAGGTGAGGCCCGCCCCGTCCGTGCAGCCCCCGCCCCTGCCCCCTGCCCCCTGCTCCCTGGCCCCCTGCCCCCCTGGCCCCCTTCCCCCTGGCCCCCCGGTCCCCCGGCCCCCGACCCCTGCTCCCTGGCCCCCTGCCCCCCTGGCCCCCTGCCCCCCTGCCCCCCTGCCCCCCTGGTCCCCTGGCCCCCTGGTCCCCTGCCCCCCTGCCCCCCTGCCCCCCTGCCCCCCTGTCCCCCTGCCCCCCTGCCCCCTGCCCCCCTGCCCCCTGCCCTCCGCTCCCTGGCCCCCTGCCCCCCTGCCCCCCTGGTCCCCTGGCCCCCTGGTCCCCTGCCCCCCTGTCCCCCTGCCCCCCTGCCCCCCTGCCCCCCTGCCCCTCTGCCCCCTGCCCCCCTGCCCCTCTGCCCCCTGCCCTCCGCTCCCTGGCCCCTGCCCCCCTGGCCCCCTTCCCCCTGGCCCCCCAGCCCCCTGCCCCCCTGCCCCCCTGTCCCCCTGCCCCCCTGCCCCCCTGCCCCCTGGCCCCCTGGTCCCCTGCCCCCCTGCCCCCCTGCCCCCCGGCCTCCTTCCCCCTGGCCCCCCGGTCCCCTGGCCCCCCGGTCCCCCGGCCCCCGACCCCTGCCCCCCTGCCCCCCTGCCCCCCTGCTCCCTGGCCCCCTGCCCCCCGGCCCCCTTCCCCCTGGTCCCCCGGTCCCCCGGCCCCCGACCCCTGCCCCCTGCCCCCCTGCCCCCCTGCCCCCCTGCCCCTCTGCCCCTCTGCCCCCTGCCCTCCGCTCCCTGGCCCCCTGCCCCCCTGGCCCCCTGGCTTCCTGGCCCCCTGCCCCCCGGCCCCCGACCCCTGCCCCCTGCCCCCTGCCCCCTGCCCCCTGCCCCCCTGGCCCCCTTCCCCCTGGCCCCCCGGTCCCCCGGCCCCCGACCCCTGCTCCCTGGCCCCCTGCCCCCTGGCCCCCTGCCCCCTGTCCCCCTGGCCCCCTGCCCCTCTGCCCCCTGCCCCCCTGGCCCCCTGGCCTCCTGGACCCCTGCCCCTCTGCCCCCTGCCCCCCTGCCCCTCTGCCCCCTGCCCCCCTGCCCCCCTGCTCCCTGCCCCCCTGCCCCCCTGCCCCCCTGCCCCTCTGCCCCCTGCCCCCCTGGCCCCCTGGCCTCCTGGACCCCTGCCCCTGGCCCCCGCCCCCGCCCTCCAGCCCCTGCCCCCCTGCCCCTGGCCCCCGCCCCCGCCCTCCAGCCCCTGCCCCTGGCCCCCTGCAGATGGGCTCTGTGCCTGGAGCGAGGAGGAGTGCAGGAACTTCGAGCATGGCTTCCGTGTGCACGGGAAGAACTTCCACCTGATCCAGGCCAACAAGGTGAGGGGCCTCCTGTCGGCCTCCTGTGAGCTGCGGACCCTGCTGCGGGCGCAGACGCTCGTGCGCTCCCCGGCGCAGACGTGCTCCTGCGCTTGCCCGGCCGTGGCTCCGCCCCCACCCCGTGCCCCTCCACGGCCACCAGGCCTGGCTCTGGTTGTGGATCGTGGGGCTGCGCCGGCTGGAGGGCTGTGCCGAGGCTGAGCCCGCTCACGGCGCACCGCCGCCCCCAGGTGCGCACGCGGTCTGTGGGCGAGTGCGTGGAGTACTACTACCTGTGGAAGAAGTCGGAGCGCCACGACTACTTCACCCAGCAGTCGCGCCTGGGCCGGCGGAAGTGCGTGCCGTCGGGAGCCACGTGCGTGCCGCCCCGCGAGGACGCCCTGGGCGGGCCCGGGCTCCTAGACCGCGTGCCCCCGTCCCGCCCCTCACCGTGCCGCCCCCACAGGGACACGGAGCAGGACCTGGACACCGGGGACCCCGATGCGCCCGGCCGCCCCCGTGCCTCGCCGCCGCCCCCCGCCGCCGGCAGCCCCCTGCGGGGCACCGCAGCAGGCCTGTGCACAGGTGGGTCAGGCGTCAGAGCCAAGCGCCCCGCGGGTTTCCATCGCCACCAGGGAGGCAGGGGGGACCCTGGGCTCCGGCCGCCCGTCCGGTGGTCGAGCCTGGTGCGGCTCCATGCCTCCACGCCTGGCGGTTCCCAGGCTCCGTCCCGAGGGCCCTGCAGGCTGGGGCTGGCGCCCCGTGGCGCGGCGGGCTTCTTCTCGCTTCGCCTGTGCGAGTGCCGCCTGTCGTTTGAGCCTGCCGTGGAAGGTGCTGCCCACGGCCCTCGCGGGGTGGTGTGTGCGGGCTCCGCGTTCCCGAGCCTCAGGTGTCGCCCGCCTACGGTGCAGCTCGTGCGCTCACTGGCCAGCACGCTCCCGAGGCCGTGTGGGCACAGCCCCGCGTGGAGGAGTAATGCCAGGGGCTGCTGGGGGCTGCTGGGGGCTGCTGGGGGCTGTGCCGGGCAGTGCAGGTGGCCCCCGCCCAGCACACTCTCCCCCACAGGCCCTGTGGGCGTGGACGGCGCGGCCCATCATGTCGGCGAGCCCGGGGTGGACGCCCATGACCGCCCCTCCTCCGAGCCAGGGCCCCGCCCCTTCCAGCAGCTGGACGGGCCTTCGGCTGTGCTCCTGCGGCGGCCCCCGGCCTTCTACCCGCCGGCCACAGCTGCCCCAGAGCCAGCCGCCAGTGCGCGGCTGGCTGTGGACTTCGCGCTGCCCGGCGCCCTCCCTGAGGAGCTGCCCCTCATCTCCGGCCGTGTGGATCTGAGCGGGGACCCCGAGGAGGCCGTGGCGCCTGCACAGGTGGCCTTGTCAGTCGCGGAGTTTGGACTCATCGGCATTGGGGACGTGAATCCTTTCTTGGCCGCCCACCCAGCCTGCCCTGCACCAGGGCTGCACGCGGAGCCCTTGTCACAGTGAGTGCCCCCCCCCACCCCCACGAGGCCCCGCCCCTGCCTCCGAGGCCCCGCCCCACCCCACCCTGCCGAGGCCCTGCCCCTGAAGCCCCGCCCCACCCAGGCCCCACCCCTGAAGCTCCGCCCCACCCAGGCCCCACCCACCCCACCCCCTCCCGTCGAGGCCCCCCCCAGGGCGGAGACGCAGGGACGTGGGCTGGGTGCCGCTGGCTCTGGTCTCCTCTGCCTTCCTCTTGGCTGGGCAGCACATCGGGTGCTCAAGGCCCAGGAGGAGTGCGCAGCCCCCGCCCCGCGCCTTCCCGGGCCGCGCGGGATGCCCTGGGAGCCACTGACAGCCCCGCTCCTCCACAGCTGTAACGTGATGACCTGCTGATCGCTGACCGCAGGGCCGCCCATGCCTGTTCCCAGCCTGGACTCGCGGCCTGCGCCCGGCCCGCCTGCGCCCGTCTTCCCGGCCTCCTCCTCACAGGCCGCGGCGGTGTCTGCTCGTCGACACTGAGGACGGGCTGGCCCAGCCTGCGCAGACCCGCCGGCCACCTGGCCTCCAGCCGCAGAGGCGAGGGAAGACGCCGTTGCCCCCAGCGGGGCAGGACCGCCCGTCCGCCGGCCACCAGCAGCCCCGGCCCTCGGCTCCCCGGCTGGTCCTCCACACCCTGGCGGGCGGGCGGCCGGAGGGCAGCTGCTACTCAGTGCCAAATCCCGGGGCACAGAGCCATATACCTCGCTGGCCCGCCCGCCCGCCCGCCCGCCACTTCAGGAAAAGCCGCACTTTAACCCGCCCCCGGCCGGCCGCCCGCGCAGCCCCGGCCCGCGAGGAGACAGCCGCCCGCTGCTGGGCCGCCCCTTCCCCTCGCTTGGTTCTGAGGCAGCGGCTCCAGGAGGACCGGCCCCTTCTGGGCTCCCCAGGGCCACGTGGCCCGCGCCGGCCGCGCAGGGCGTCCCTGCTGGATGCTCTCCAGCGTGGGGGCTGGGGTCCCTCTCCCCCCTTCCCCCCCCTCTTTTATTTATGTTTCTGTTTACAAGTCGGGGTGGCGTCCTCCGGGGGGTGGGTGGTTCCTGTGAGCCCCTCGCTCTGCAGGGCTGGACTCGACTCCCCTTGCCCCACCGAGGACCACACTGTGACGTGACCCCTTGCTTTTTATTTATTAAACTTGTTTGAGCCCATCGGTGCCTCGTGGTGGGCGGGCGGGGCTGCGGGACGCGCGGCCGACCTCCACGGGTCCTTGCTGGGGGCGCCCTGGGCCCCGCTGAGGCACGGGCCGACCAGCTTGCAAGGAGGGGCGCGTTGGGCGGCCGGGGCCAGCGGCCTCGCGGGGTGACACGAGAGCTGAAGCTGGGGGGGCGGGCTGCTTCCTGGAAGCTGGGATCAGAGTCCAGGCACAGGCCATGGCAGAGGCCACGGCCCTGGGTGCTGCAGCCAGGAAGGCCGGGGTGCAGAGCAGGCCGGAGGGCGGGGCTGGGGTGGGGGCTGGGCAGGCCCTGGGGGGCAGTGGGGGGGGCTCGAAGTCCTGACATTGGCTGTGGGTGAGTGGGGGGCAGGAGGAGACGGGGCAGTGCAGTGGGGGGGCAGGGGAGGGGCGCCCGGGAGCGTGTGCGTCAGCCGTGGGGGGGTGAGGCGGGGCTGGGGGCTCGGGTGGGGAGGGCGTCCCAGCCTGCGTGGCGCCCCTGGGGCACGGCCCGCCTGGATTTCTCCACTTGAGGCCCCCTTCCTCGGGCTCCTGAGGGGCCTTGCACGCGCGCTGGTCAGCTCCTCGCTCTTGTGCTTGGGGGCTGTTGAGTTCGTGGTTTCACCAAATCTCTGTGTTTGCCTGTTAGCCCAGCACGTTGCCCCCACCCACTCCTGCCAGCTTGCACGGCTGATTGCCTGTGTGTTAAGGCCAGCTTGTCACACGCCTACTGATGCCCTCTTCCTTTTTAAAATTTCCTGTATTTTATTTGGGCAATTTGTGTTGTTTTGTCTTCAGATGCACTATTTTTTCATTTGCCAGCTCTGACCTGTCGTTACTCCCTCGTTGTGTCTTTCTTGTCTCAACTGCTGGTTGGTTTTCCCGGGGCTCCGAGTCCAGCTGCGTTCTCTGTGTGTGCCGTGTCTCGCGCTCTACTCTCTGGACGGACGGCTGCGGTTGTGGCGGCTGCTCTGCTTTCCTTTTCCGATGCTCCTGGTTTCTGAGTCAGCTCCGTCTTGGTTTTGGCTGGTTCCTCTTCTCACTGGGTCATACTTGCCTGCTGCATTTTCTTGGACTCCAGACCCTGTGGACTTGACTTTGCTGCATGCTGGATGTATTCCTTGCCTCTAACTATTTCTGAGTCTTGCCCTGGGAAGCGGTTGAGTCGCCTGGAAACTGCTTCCTCTCGGGCCTGGCCGGAGGCTCATCAGGCGGAACAGGACAGTGCTGGGTCCAGGGCGCCTTCCTCCCAGCTCCCAGGCCACGAGGGTCAGCCCTGCTAGGGGAGGAGGCGCTGCCCCGGCTCCGCTCCTCCCGCGGTCTCGCCCGCCTCGTCCTTCCTCAGCCCATGCCGCGCTGCTCGCTGCCCTGCTGAGCACGGTGGCCCCTCGCAGCTCCTGCCCGGCTGCCCCTGGCTTCCAGCCGCGCCCTCCCACGGGGGCCCGAGGCAGGTCCGGCCCCCACCCGCGGCCATGGGCCTGCCCGGGCGACCCTCCTGGCAGCGCTGCCCTCGTGGCCCCGTGCCTCGGCCGGGGCATTGGTCTGGGGGCGAGCGCCACGGTCCTGCTCTCCGTCCCGGGCGCGGCCTCTGCGGCTTTCCGCTCGTTTCTGTCGGTTTCCTCCACTCCTGCCCGCTTTGGGTGGGATGGAGTCTCTGAAGCGCTGCGCCGGCTGCCCGGGGCCCCAGCCGTGCCTGTGCTGCGCTAGGGCGGCCCCGGGCCCCGTCTTCGCCTTTGTGCGGCCCCTGGAGCTGCTGGCCTTGGCCTCGTGAACGGCGTAGAGCTGCCTTGCGGAGGTTCCCGCGCTGGAGCCCTCTCCGGGCTGCGGTACGCTCTGCGCACACGCGCCGTTGGTGTAGCCCGGTCCTAAAGGGGCGTTTCTCCTTCCCAGTGCGCGTCGCGTCGCCGGCGGACGCTGGCCCCGAGGCGGGGTCGCTCTCAGCAACGTCTGCCCTTCCTCTTGTGGCAGAGCTGCCGGCGATAAGTTAGTGTAATCTCTAACTTACGGCTTATTGGCTGAGAAGGTCCCAGTGTCTCCATTCTCGGAGCTTAGTCCTGCGGGATGGAGACTTCTGGGCTGACCTCCTTCACGCGGCCGTTGAGCGAGCCCGCTCCTTGCCCTTGCTGCTGTGAACCCTCTCGTCCTCACCCGGTTCCCTGGGGGGCGTTCCGCGCCTGGTGGACGGCCCTGGTCCCACGGCCCGCGCTGGCCTCGGCGCTTCTCCCCTCGGGACCTCGGGCTGCGTCCCGCAGACTGCGCGCCCCCTCGGTCTGCTTTCCTCTCGGGTGATTTCTGTTGTGGTGGGTTTACTTAGGAACCTTTCCTGCAGTGTTCTCGCCACCGTGAAACAGCCTCCGAGTCTTTAACTCAGGTCCAAAATTTGCCTCTAGACTTTCCACTACTTTTTTCATTTTTCTGCCAAAATGTCCAAGTTTCTCATTTTTTCTTCTACCTGTCTTCCACACTCTTCAACATTTTTATAATACTTCATGGGTCTGATATTTCAGCGTCTGGGGTTTTTCTGGACATGCTTTGATCAGCTGGTTTTCTCTAGAATTTGGGTCACAATTTCTGCCACCGTGCGTTTCTAAAGACGAGTCCTTTAGGTGACAGCTTTGGCCGGCTTGGTTGACGGCAGTGGTCTGCCAGGACTGCCCGGTGAGCCTCCCAAGGAGCTGCGGCGAGGTCGCTGTCCACTGCTCGGTGTGGCGACGGCATCCGGGAGGCAGGGGCCCGGCTCTGCGCGGCGGGTGCGCAGCAGCCCCGGGCGGGCTGTCCTCTGCCTCTGTTCCGGGACACCCGCTCGGCGTGGCGACGGCGTCCGGGAGGCAGGGACCCCGGCGCCTGCGCGGCCGTTGCGCAGTAGCCCCGGGTGGCTGCTCTCTTGGGCCTGCCCCTCTGAACCTGTTCCGAGGGCTGGTAGGAGGCGCGCTGTGCACTTTGCGTCCCCGGCCTGGCCCTCTTGCTGACCCAGGGGTGGACGGGCTGCTGTGCTGGCCACAAGGAAGGGCCAGAGCCGAGAGGACGAGGCCGGCAGCCGTGTGGGGGGATGTGGTTTGTGCCAAGAGGGAGGAGGGGCCCCGTGCTGGAAGCTTCCCCGGGGGCGGCGAGGAGCAGGGATCCGGCGCCTGAGGCTGCGGGCACAGGGAGGCGGGAACCGCTGGCTCGTAAGGGCTCGGGGCGAAAGCCTCGTCCCAGGCCAACGGCTCCAGCAGGGGCCGCTCTTCCCTGCCCGGCGCGGCCTCGGCTGCGCGGCTGCGCTGTCCTCTCGGGCTGCACGCTGGGCTGCACGCTGGGCTGCACGCTGGGCTGCACGCTGGGCTGCACGCTCTCAGCGCAGTGGCTCACCTCTCTTCCTGGGGCTTTGCCTTCTTTGTGCCGCATGGCAGGACCGAAATAAACCAGCAGGTTCTCTCCTCTCCCATGTGGCTTCTTGAGTGTCCGTTTTTATCAGCCCACCACAGGGCTGGCGACTCAGCCTGAGTCACGGCCTACCGATGGGTTGGTTTTGTCAAGTAAACTTAAGTTCTTGAATTTAACACAGTCCAAGGGGATCGCGGCCAGACGAATAGCTCCGTTTACGAGCACAGCGTTTCCCCCTGGGGAGATCGCAAAGCTGCGGGCGTGGCTCACGCCTTGGGGAGACTGAGCTCAGAGTTTTCGACGGTTGGAGGCAGGTGCCTTGCTGACCCCGGTGTCGTTTTCTGGCTGGGAACTCCTCGTTCTCCCGGCCGTGTCTTGCGGCGCTTGGTTGTGCCACACGTTGTGCCCGCAGGAGAGGGAGGAGCGGAGCAGCAGCTGCTGCACCGCTGCTCTTGGCTCCTACAGGCCAGGCGTCCTGGTGCTGGAGCCACACCTTCCTGCCCTGCCAGCAGCGGGAGCCGCCAGGGCCCCGCTGCCTGTGGGGCGCCCCAGCCCGGGCCTCTGGTCCCGGCTCCCCCAGGGACGGCGCGCTCCTCGAGTGGGCAGGGGTCTTGTTCATGTACCCAGGGCTTCTCTCCACGGTGGGAGCTGGGGCCTTTTGTGACTGCCTTCTGCGCTGACGTGGGAATGCCGCGTCTGGGCAGACGTGGGAGGCGCTGGGCAGGGGAGCTGGTTTCAGACCCTCTGGGCCAGCCAGCGGCTCTGCAGAGGCCGGCCTTTTTTTGAAGATTTATTTATTTTTCCCCACCGCCCCCCCGCCCCCCACCCCCCGTTGTCTGCTCTCTGTGTCCATTCGCTGCATGTTCTTCTGTGTCTGCTTGTCTTCTCCTTTGGTGTCTCTGGGAACCGATCCTGGGACCTTCTGGAGGAGGAGAGGCGAGCACTCTCTTCTGCCACCTCAGCTCCCTGTTCTGCTGTGGCTCTTATTGTCTCTCCTCTGTGTCTCTTGTTGCGTCAGCTGGCACTCCTGTGCAGGGTGGCTTACCCGCACTGGGCGGCCTTCCCACACAGGATGGCTCTCCCGCACAGGGCCACGTTTCCGCCTGGGCCCGCTTGCCCTCACCAGGAGGCCCTGGGCATCGCACCCTGGACCTCCTGTGTGGTAGGCGGGAGCCCAGCTGGTTGAGCCACGTCCGCTTACCAGATGGGCCTTCCTGCGGCAGCTCCCACAGGGTGGGCGGAGGGGAGGGGGCCGGGCGGCGCGGCGGTCCTGCGCCCGGCTGCAGTGAGGTTTCGGGTTCCCAGTGATCCGGCAGCTCTGACTGCTCAGCACAGCATCTCCATCCTTCAGATTTCCCGGAATGTGGTTCCCCGGTGGGATCGCTGGATAAAATGCAGGGTGCCCAGGTAGACTTGATTTTCAGATAAACAATAAATAATACTTCTGTATAAATGTCTCATGTAGTGTTTGGTATATGCTCATACTGAAAAACTATCTGAGATTCAATTTACCTGGGTGATATGTGCTTTTGTTTTGTTCTTAAATCAGTTTTATTGCTATATATTAATAAAGCATGCAGTTTACCCTAAGTGTGCAGTCAGTGGTATGCATAGTATGCATCACTTCAATCATTATTAGAACGCTTTTATTATTTCAATAATAATAAAAAAACAGGGAAATTCTTCATTTCTCAATCTCTATGTCCTCTGCTGTATACAGACACTATTTTTGTCTATTCCTGCACAATTATTTATTTATTCAGTTTTATTGACATATATTCACATACCATAATGATCTATCTAAAGTGTATAATCAGTGACTTTTAGCATAATCACAGTGTTTTGCATTCATCATCACAAAAAATTTTAAAACTATTTCATTACTCCAAAAAGAAAATTCCACATCCCTTAGCATGACTTTCCTAGCCCTACATAATCACTAGTCTAATTTCATCTTTATATGTTTATATATAGATATTTATATATAAATGAAACCATACAGGGTGTTACACAGTATATTTAGTTCATAGTAACGCAGTCATGCAGTATTTGTCCTTTTGTGTCTGGCTGGCTTTACTCAGTGTCCTCCAGGTTCACCCGTGCCATGCGCTTCACGACTTCATTTCTTACAGCTGCGTCATGTCCCATCGTTCATCCACTCATCTGTGGATGGACATCTGGGCTGCTTCCGTCTTGTGGCGATTGTGAACCATGCTGCCGTGAACACTGGTGTACACGTGTCTGTCGTGTCACCGCTGTCAGTTCCTCTGGTGTATACCCCGTAGTGGTACTGCAGGGCCATATGACAAGTCTGTATTCAGCTTCTTTAGAAACTGCCACACGGTCCTCTCTGTGGCTGCACCCTTCTGCATTCCCTCCAATAGTGAAGATGTGTCCTATCCACATCCTCTCCAGCACTTGTAGTTTTCTGTTTTTAACAGTGACCATTGTGGTAGAGGTAAAATAATGTTCTTTGATTTTCAGTTCACTAATAGTGATATTGAGCATTTTATTGTGTTTTGCCATTTTTATTTCTTCTTTGGACAATTGTCTATTCAATCCTTTTGCCCATTTTTAAATTGAATTGTCTTTTTATTGTTGAATTGTAACATCTCTTTTTGTATCATGGGTACTAAATCCTTACTGGACATGTGATTTCCAAATATTTTCTCCCATTAAGTTGACTGCCTTTTCAGCCTTTTGACAAAGTCCTGTGAGGTACAAGTGTTTAATTTTGAGAGGTTCCATTTATATATTTTTCTTTTGTTGCATGTGCTTCAAGACACTGCCACCTACCAAAGGTCTTTAAGATGTTTCCCTGTGTTTTCTTCTAGTAGTTTTATGGTCTTTTATATTTAGGTCTTTGATCCATTTTGAGTTGATTCTTGTATGGAGTGAAATAGGGTCTTCTTTCAATTTTTTGGTTATAGATATGCAATTTTCCCAGCACCATTTGGTTGAAGAGACCCTTTTGTTCTGTTAACATGGACTTTAGGTTTGTCAAACACCAGTTGACCGTAGAGGTGAGGGATTATTTCTGGGTTCTCAGTTCTATTCCACTGATATGATGAGTCTGTTTTTATGCCAGTACCATGCTCTTTTGACCACTCTAGTTTTGAATTATGATTCAAGGTCAGGCAGTAAAATTTCTTTAATATTGCTCTTCTTTTTCAGAATGCTTTTGGCTATTTGGATGCACTTTCCTTCCAAATGAATTTGGTAGTTGCCTTTTTTATTTCTGTAAACTAGGCTGTTGGAATTTTCATTGGTATTGCTTTGAATTTATAAATCAGTTTGGGTAGGATTGACATCTTCACGGTCCATGAACACGGAATGTCTTTCCATTTGTTTAGGTCTTTGTTGATTTTTTTTTTTTTTAGATTGTTTTGTAGTTTTCTGCATATACGTCCTGTACTTCTCTGGTTAAATTGATTCCTTTTTAGGTATTTGAATCTTTTTGTTGGTACTGTAAATGGAATGTTTCCCCTGATTTCCTCCTCAGATTGTTCAGTACTGGTGTACAAAAACATGACTGATTTCAGTGTGTTAGTCTTGTATCCTGCCGCTTTGCTGAACTAATTTATTAGCTCAAGTAGCTTTGTCATAGACATCTCAGAATTTTCTAAATATAGGGTCATGTCATTGGTTAATAGAATTTTACTTCCTCTTTTCCTTTTTGGATGCCTTTAATTTTTCATTCTAACTGTCCGAGCTAGAACTTCTAGTACAATGTTGAATAATGGCGATGACAGTGGCATCCTTGGCTCGCTCCTTATCTTAGTGGGAAAGCTCTCAGCCTTTCCCCGTTGGGTGTGACGTTGGCTGTGCATTTGGCATATTTGCCTTTTATCAGATGGAGGAAGTTTCCTTCTATTCCCATCTTTCACAGTGTTTTTATCAAGAAAGGATGCTGGATTTTGTTGAATGCCTTTTCTCCACTGATTGAGATGATCATGTAGTTTTATTCCCTTCAGTTTGTTAATGTGGTATATTACGTTGCTTGACTTTCTTACATTAAACCGACTTGCATACTGGGAATAAATCCCACTTTGTTGTGATATATAAGTTTTGTTTTTGTTTTTTTGGGGGGACTTATTTATCCACCTCCCCCCAGTGTTTTGTGCTTGCCGTCTGCTCTCTTGTCCATTCCCTGTGTGTTCTATGTCTGCTTGTCTTCTCTTTAGACGGCACCAGGAACTGATCCTGGGGGAGAGGTGCTCAATCTCTTGCATCACCTCAGCTCCCTGGTCTGCTGTGTCTCTTATTGTGTCTCCTCTGTGTCTCTTTGTTGCATTATCTTGCTGCTCCAACTCTCCACATGGGCCAGTACTCTGTGCTGGCCAGCACTCCTGAGTGGGCCAGCACTCCGCGTGGGCCAGCACTCTGCGTGGGCCAGCACTCCGTGTGGGCCAGCTCTCCACTCAGGCCTGCTCACCATGCGGGCAGCACTCCTGAGTGGGCCAGCACTCCGCATGGGCCAGCACTCTGCGTGGGCCAGCACTCCGTGTGGGCCAGCTCTCCACTCAGGCCTGCTCACCATGCGGGCAGCACTCCTGAGTGGGCCAGCACTCCGCGTGGGCCAGCACTCTGCGTGGGCCAGCACTCCGCGTGGGCCAGCTCTCCACTCAGGCCTGCTCACCATGCGGGCAGCACTCCTGAGTGGGCCAGCACTCTGCGTGGGCCAGCACTCCGCGTGGGCCAGCTCTCCACTCAGGCCTGCTCACCATGCGGGCAGCACTCCTGAGTGGGCCAGCACTCTGCGTGGGACAGCTCTCCGCGTGGGCCAGCTCTCCACTCAGGCCTGCTCACCATGTGGGCAGCACTCCTGCACAGGCCAGCACTCCTGCACAGGCCAGCACTCCGCGTGGGTCAACACTCCGCATGGGCCAGCACTCTGCGTGGACCAGCTCTCCACTCAGGCCAGCTCATCATGCGGGCAGCACTCCTGCACAGGCCAGCACTCCGTGTGGACCAGCTCTCCACTCAGGCCAGCTCACCATGTGGGCAGCACTCCTGCACAGGCCAGCACTCCGCGTGGACCAGCTCTCCACTCAGGCCAGCTCACCATGCGGGCAGCACTCCTGCACAGGCCAGCACTCCGTGTGGGTCAGCTCTCCTGTGTGGGCCAGCTCACCTTCACCAGGAGGCCTTGGGAATCGAACCTGGGCCTCCTATATGGTAGACGGAGCCCAGTCGCTAGAGCCACATCCGCTTCTACATATAAGTATTTTGATATACTGTTGGATTCTACTTGCAAGTATTTTGTTGACAATTTTTTCATCTATGTTCATTACAGAGATTGGTCTGTAATTTTCTTTTCTGTGATATCTTTAGCTTTGGCATTAGGATGATTTTGGCTTCATAAAATGTGTTGGGTTATTATCCCTCCTTTTCAAGTTTTTTGGAAGAGTTTAAACAGAATTGGTGTTACTTCTTTTCAAAATGTTTGGTAGAATTTGCCTTTGAAGCCATCTGGTCCTGGACTTTTCTTTTTGGGAGATTTTTGATGATGGATTCAATCTCTTTAAATGTGATTGGTTTGTTAAGTTCTTGTATTTCTTGTAGCGTCAGTGTAGGTTGGTTATGCATTTCTAGGAATTTGTCCATTTCATCCAGGTTGTTTAGTTAGTTGGCATGTCCTCTTATGATCCTTTTTATTTCTGTGGGGTCAATCGTAACTTCCCCCTTTCATTTCTGATTGTATTTATTTGCATCTGCTCTATTTTTTTTCTTTGTTAGTCTAGCTAGGGGTTTGTAAACTTTACTGAAATTCTCGAGGAACCAGCTTTTGGTTTTGTTGGTTTTCTCTCTTGTTTTTTTGTATTCTATTTCATTTATTTCTGCTGTAATCTTTATTATTTCTTTCCTTCTGCTTGTTTTGGGATTGGTTTGCTGTTCTTTCTCTAGTTTGTCCAGTCGTTGGGTTAGATCTTTGAGTTTAGCTCTTTCTCCCTTTTAAAATAGAGGCATTTAGGGCTATAAATTTCCTTCTCAAGACTGTCTTTGCTGTACTCCATAAGCATTTGTTTTATTTAGGTGCAGTGGCTGTGGGTTGAGCCTGGGACCCCATATGTGGGACGCTGGCGCTCAACTGTCGAGCCACATTGGCTCCCCTGAGTTGGTTTTTCATTTGTTTGCTTGTTGTTTATTTGTTTTTAGGAGGCACCGGGAACTGAACCTGGGACCTCCCTTGTGGGAAGCAGGCACTCAGCTGCCTGAGCCACATCTGCTCCCCTATTCTATAAGTTTTGATAAGTTGTGTTCTTCTTAAAATTTTCTCTATTTTTATTAACTGATTTCATTTGCACTTTATTCTTTGACCCACTGATTATTTAGGAGTGTGTTGTTTTGCCTCCACACATTTGCAAATTTACCTCTTTCCTGTCTGTTACTGATTTCCAGTTTTATTCCATTATGGTCTGAAAGGTGCTTTGTATAATTTCAGTCTTTTTATATTTATTGAGAGCTGCAGTATGCCCTAACATGTGGTCCATCCTGGAGAGAGAGCCATCAGCACTTGAGAAGGGTGTACAGCCCACTGAGCTTGGGTGCAAGCTCCTGTATATGTCTGTTGGGTCTAACATCTTGTTGATCTTCTGTCTCATGATGTGAGCGGGTGTCCATGTCTCCAACAATTACTGTGGAGATGTCTCTTTCTCCCTTCAGTCTTCCCAGAGCTCGTCTCATGCGTTTTGGGGCACCCTGGTTAGGTGCATAGATACTTATGACTCTTATTTCTTCTGGTGCATTGTCCCTTTTATTAATCTATAATGGCCATTCTGTATCTCTTATTAGTTTTTTACACTTAAAGCCTGTTTTGTCCAATATTGTATAGCTGCTCCTGCTCTTTTTTTGTTACTTTTGCATGGAGTATCTTTTTCCAGCCTTTCACTTTCACCCGATTTGTATCCCTGGGTCTGAGGTGAGTCTGTTGTGGGCAGCATATGGATGGCTCCATATTTTTTCATCCATTCTGTTAGTCTGCATCTTTTGATTGGGGAGTTTAATCCATTCACCTTAAATGATATTACTATAAATGCACTCTTGACTTCCACCATTTCATTCTTTGGTTTTCATATGTCATAAATTTTTGCCTGTCTTTTTATTCTTTGGATTGTTCTTTCTCCAATTTTTCTTCCATACTCTCCTCCAGACCTCTTTTTCCTGTCTTCTTCTTTCAGGCTCTAATGCTTCCTTTAATATTTCTTGCAAAGGTGAATTCTTTTTTATGAATTCTCTTAATTTCTGTTTGTGAATATTTTAGACTCACCTTCATATTTGAAGATCAGTTTTGCTGGATAAAGAATTCTTTTCTGATGTTTTTCTCTTCAGTATCCTAGGTGTATCCTACCACTGTCTTCTCACCTCCACAGTTTCTGATGGGAAATCTGTGCTAAGTCTTACTGGGCATCCGTTGGACGTGATGGTTTACTTCTCCCTTGCTGGTCTCAGAATTTTCTTTTTATCTTTGATCTTTTAACATTCTGAGTAGCGTGTCTTGGAGTAGGTCTATTCGGATTTATTCTGATTTGAGAATGGTGTGCTTCTTGGACATGTCAGTTCATTTCTTTCATGGGACTTGGGACATTTTCAGCTATTATTTCCTCATATACTCCCTCTGCCTGTTTCCCTTCTCTTCTCCTGGAACTCCTATGACACACATGTTGTTGTGTTTTGTGTTGTCATTCAACTCTGAGCCCCTGGTCAATTTTTTCCGTTCCTTTCTCTGTTCTTTTCTCTCAGTTTTAGCCGTTCTGTCTTCTGTATCACTTAGTCCTTCTTCTATCACTTTGAGTCTTGTATGTCGCTAAGGTGTTTTTGATCTCACCTACTGTGTCTTCCATTCCCATGAGCACTGTTACTTTTCTGTTCAGGACTTCAAATTCTTTGTGCTCGCTCAGTGTCTTCTTGATGGCATTTATCTCTTTAGTCATATTGTCTTTCAACTCATTGATTTTGGAAATTTGTGTATGCCTCGCTAATTAGTTCTCTCAAATCCTGTGTCCCTTCTGGGGCTTTGATATATTCCTTTTCTTGGGCCAGGTCTTCAATTTTCTTAGTTCAGCTCATAATTTTTTGCTGATGTCTAGCCATCTGATTAGGATGTAGTTTACTCAATGTTTTTGTAGGGACTTAGTGGCAGGAGGCTGTGTGTTACCACTGCCTTTGATTCGTGGCTCATCCTGGAGTGCTAGGATTGTCCCTGCTAGTTGCTCAAAACAGGGCTCTGGACCCGGTAATTTGGTTGCAGACCAGCTTGCTAGGGCCTTACGGAGGGCAGTTATCGAGGCCAGGAAAAGCCTCTTTTAAATTTTCTCACGAGCGCTTCCTTGGCCTGCAGCAGGCGGCGCTCCCCGGTGGCTCTCAGTCCCCAGCGGCTCTCAGTCCCGGGCCTCGTCCGGGTGTATTTGTGGCAACGCAGACGGGATCGAGGCGGTGGCGCTTCCTGCCGACAGGCCTTGTGATTCACACTTTCTCAGGGTGTTCTCCTGCCTTCTCTGGCGGCCCCCTCCCTTTCCCCGGGTGGGAGATATTCCCCCTCCCCTCTGAGTTAACACCCAGTCCCTGTTAGCAGAGGAGGAGATTGGGGGGTCGCACAGCCTTAGCCCCTCGCCGGCTCCAAGGCGTCGGTGGTGCAGCCCCCCCACCCTAACCCCAGCCCCCCACCTGGACGGGCTCCTGGATACGCAGGCCAGACTGTGGGCCGGACGCCGAGGCAGCCTTGGGCCGTGTCCTCTCTGCCCCCTTCCGGGGAGGTGGTCCCTGGAGCCCCGTCTGGCCGCTGCCCAGAGCCCGCGCGTTCTGAAGTGACCTCAGCTGGGAGGAGCAGGGGCTTCAGCTCAGCACAGTCCTCACAACTCCCCTCCTTTGTCCCCTCCTGGGCAGAGCCCAGCCTTCGTCCTGAACCCCAGGAGACCTTCGTCCAGGCGCTTTCGGCCCGTCCTCAGCTGTTTGTCTGGAGAAGGCCCCGCGGGCGCCCCTGTTGTCCGGCCCCCTCCTCAGTTACTCCCCACAGCCCACCGGAACCCACCTGCGCCGTGTGGGGAAGCCTCGGGCGCGCCGTCCTCTGCCCCAGCCGGGCGGAGGGAGCTGGGGGCCTGCGGTGGGTGGGGGTGACGGCTCCGCCCCGAGCGCTCCTCGCAGGCGCGGGGAGTCCCGGCCCCCAGCCTCCCGCGGCGCGGTCCTCGGGCCGGGGTGGTTTAAGCCCGGCCGTGCCCAGGGGTCCTCCGGACTCGCCTCAGGGCCGACGGGCTGGAGGGGACCCGCGAGCAGGGGCGCCCTCACCTGCAGGTGCGCCCCGGGAGCCCTGGGCGCCCGCCCGCGGAGCCCCGCCCTGCGCGCCGGGAGTGGCGGGAGCCGGGCGGCCCAGCGCCCTGGCGGTTCCGCCGGAGCACCTCCCCGGGAAGCCGGGGCCTGTCGAGCGGCCCCCGGGCGGCTCCTCGGGCCCCTCGCGCGTCTCCGCTGCCCCGCGGGCTCGGCGCCTGGACCGGCAGTTCCCATCCAGGGCCTCGCCATTTCCCGGGGTGGCTGAGAGTGTGGGCGGGGAGGACTTTGGGGCGCAGGGGCCCGTGCCCAGAGACCCGCCCCCATCCGCCGGCAGAGCGGGAGGGCCGCAGGTCGCTGCCCACGCCCGCCGCGCCCCCAGGCCGGCGCCCCGCCACGCGCCTGGCGAGCTCCCGGGGCGGGTGGAGGGGGCGGGCTGGGCGCGGCCTCGGTGTCCCGCGGCCTCGCGGGCGGGCCCAGCTCTGGACACTCGTGGGGCAAGCCCCACGGGAACCTGACCGCCCGGCACGTGCCGTTTTCCAGGGAGGAAAGCGCGGCCGGGGTCCTGCCGGGCCCGCGCCCCCGCGCACTCGTCGGGGCCCTCCTCCCGCGGGCCGGGCACTGCGGCCGCTCTCCCTGCGACCCTCCCCTCTGGAGGCCGCCCCCCCCCAGGTCCGGTCGGGACGCGGGTAGCCCCGGCGCCCCGGCCGCCACCCTCGCGCCCCTCCCTGCTCGCCGCGGGCGGGGCGGGGGCAGAGTCCGCCCCCTCCCCCGGGCGCCCCGCCCCGCTGCCCGCGCTGCCCTCCCCTGGCCGCTGGGCCTGGCCGGGCGGCCACGTGACGGCGGTGGGGCCGGGCGCTGGGACGCGCTGGGACGCGCTGGGACGCGCTGGGACGCGCTGGGACGCGTCGGGGGTCGCGGGCGCGGCCCGGGGCGGGGGCGCGATGGAGCGGAGGTGGGCATTGGTGCTGCTGGACGTGCTGTGCGTGCTGGTTGGTAAGAGCCGGGGGCCGGGGCGGGGCCCTCCCCAGGCGGGACGCACCTGCGGCGCCGCGAAGGGGTGCGGGCGGCTCGGGGCGGCCCCTGCAGCCCCGGGATGGGGCCGTGAGGGTCGGGGGCCGGGGTCAGCCCCGCCCGCGGCAGCAGGAAGTCGCCGCCCGGGGGACTCACGCGGGCGGTGGGCTCCGCGCGGGACGGGCTGAGGGGGGCGGGAGAGGGGCGCACCCGGGGGCCCCCTCTTCCCCAGGGCTGGACCTCCCGGGGGAGCCCCCGAGCGGGGCACCGGTCGCCCCCTCCTCGGGCGGGGGAGCTGGGAGGACCTCGAAAGTCCTCGCCCCGGGCTGCGGCGACCGGCGACCCGGCGGGCAAGGACCAAACCTGCCGGGCGGGTTTGCGCGCCAGGCTGGGGGAGGGGGCGGCCCCGGGCCCTCCCGCGGCCGGCGGGAACAAAGGCTGGGTGCGGGGCGGGGAACTCCGGCCGTGGGGGCGGGACCCCTCCGCGCTGGCCGCCCCCTCCGCCCTTTCTGGCTCTGCTGGCCCTCAGGGACGGTGAGGAAGGAGACCGTCGCGTGGCAGGTCCAGGAGGGACCCCTGGTTCGGTGCCAGCATGGAAACGCTTGTGTGGCGCCTGCTGTATACCAGATGCCTCCGGTGCTCGCAAGCCTTCCCCCCAGGACCGTGCGATGCGGGGTCTGCTGTCGGATGTCCGCAGCGCACAGACGCGCAAGGGGGTCTGGGGAGCTCCCCAGGGCGCGAGGCGGTGGGTGCGGGGCTGGGGTTTGAGCCCCCGCGGGGCAGGCCGGAGCCTGGTGGAGACCCCCTGCCCGTGCTGGGCCTGCGACGGGCTCCCAGGGGAGTTGTTGGCCTCTTCTGGCCTGACCCCCCACCCCCACCCTGGACAGCTGTGGAGTGTCCCCCAGGGAGGAGTCTCGCAGCCAGAGGGGTCCGTGAAGACAGCTCCCTGGTGGAAGCGGAGCCCCCAAGCCTCCCGCCCCTCCGCCGCCCCCAGGCGGGCCCCCCCCCACCCAGGGCCTCTGCGGGGCTGGGCGTTGCCTGCCTCGCCTTGGGGCTGCCTCACCCCCTCCATGTGGCTGCAGCTGCCCCATCCAGGTGACTGGGTCCCGGCGCTTTGCTGTGCCTTACTCATCCCTCCACCTCCCCACAGGGCCTCCACGGGGCTGAGTTCATGGAACACCCCCAGACCCAGAGCGCCCCCAGGCAGCAGGCACCCTGAGCCTGGCCCCTCCTCCGGCCTTCCCGAGAGCCGCACCCCTGGCCCTGCCCGTGGGTGGGGGTGGGGGCAAAGGTCACCTGCCCAGGGCTTTCCCGGGCACCGCCCACGGGGGCAGGCACCTGTGGCTCTGCGCCTGGGCCCCGGGCCTCTGGCCGGCTCCAGAGTGACCAGCAGGGAGCTCCCCTGTCCCCGGCGTCGCCTTCACACCTGCCTCTGCCACCCGGGGGCTCGGGCCGCCTCCGGGTGCTCACAGCTGGGGGGAGTCCCAGTCAAAAGCCACAGGCGGTAGCGCAAGGACACGCGGCTGGAGGCGTGAAGAAGGGAAGTTAATGGCGTTTTAGAGGATGATGTGTCGGGTGGGACGGAACCTGGAGGGCCGGCTGACACCGGAGGAGTTGGGCGGGGGTCTCTTGAGGGGACAGGTGCAGAGGCCCCGGGGTGGGGGCCCGCCCGGCTTCTTGGAGAAGCAACGAGGCCTCGGCTGGAGCGGGTGGGCTGGGGGAGGGAGAGGGCGATGTGGGGTGGGGGCCGCGGGCCTCGGGGCGAGGGGCAGCCCCCACCACCTGCCTGGAGAAAAGCGCCTGCGAGCCGCGGGGCGGGAGCACGTGGGAGGGCGGCGGGGCGGCGGGGCCCACGCGCTGCGCGGCCTCTGGCCTCTCCCTCCAGCCTCGCTGCCCTTCGCCATCCTGACGCTGGTGAACGCGCCCTACCAGCGAGGGTTCTACTGCGGAGACGACGCCATCCGCTACCCCTACCGCCCCGACACCATCACCAACGGGTTCATGGCCGGCGTCACCATCACCGCCACCGTCGTCCTCGTAAGGCGGCACAGGGCAGAGCGCATGGGTTGGGGCCTGCCCTGGGAGACTGAGGGGGGAGGCACAGCCCTGCCCCTGGGGCTTGAGGGAGGAGGCAAGGCCCTATCCTGGGGGTCTGAGGGGAGACAAGGCACAGACGTGCCCTGGGGTCTGAGGGCGGAGGCGCAGCCCTGCTGTGGGTCTGAGGGCGGAGGCACAGCCCTGCCCCTGGGGCCTGAGGGAGGAGGCAAGGCCCTATCCTGGGGGTCTGATGGGAGACAAGGCACAGATTTGCCCGGGGTCTGAGGGCAGAGCACAGCCCTGCTGTAGGGTCTGAGGGTGGAGGCACAGCCCTGTCCGGGGGGGCCTGAGGGAGGAGGCAAGGCCCTATCCTAGGGGTCTGATGGGAGACAAGACACAGACTTGCCCTGGGGTCCGAGGGCGGAGGCGCAGCCCTGCTGTGGGTCTGAGGGCGGAGGCACAGCCCTGCTGTGGGTCTGAGGGTGGAGGCCAGGGCCTGCTCTGGGGTGTATCCCCGAGGAATAGGGCCCGTCCCCAGCAGCCTCAGGGAGGGTCCCCTCCCCTCTCCGTGGAGGGCTGAGGCCGAGTGCGGCCCTGCAGGTCTCGGCCGGGGAGGCCTACCTGGTCTACACCCAGCGCCTCTACTCGCACTCCAACTTCAACAACTACGTGGCCGCCGTCTACAAGGTGCTGGGCGCCTTCCTGTTCGGCGCGGCCGTGAGCCAGTCGCTGACCGACCTGGCCAAGTACATGACCGGCCGCCTGCGCCCCAACTTCCTGGCGGTGTGTGACCCCGACTGGAGCCTCGTGAACTGCTCGGTCTACGTGCCGCCGGAGGTGTGCAGGGGGCAGCCTGCCGACGTCACCGAGGCCAGGTGGGCACAGGCTGGGCGCAGGCGGGGCACGGGATGGCAGAGAGCTCGCTGGGGCGCGGGTTGGGGGGCGAGTGGTGCAGCTGGAGGGGTACAGGGGGCGGCTTGCCCATGTCACCGAGGCCAGGTGGGCGCAGGCGGGGCGTGGGGTGGCAGAGAGCTCGCTGGGGCGCGGGTCGGGGGGGGCGAGTGGTGCCCCCATCCCAGGCCCCTCACAGGCCTCCCATGGTCTCTGCTGAGAACCCCTTAGGATTTTCAATTAATTGGCCATCATAAAAGTCACCATTTAGCCATTTTACGTTGTCCAGCTCAGGGGTTTTTAGCGCATCACGACCTACGGCTGTCACCATTTTCTAATGCCAGCGTGATCTCATCACCCCACAAAAAACAGCCCTCTCGTTAGCAGTCACCCCAGCCCCTGTGTATTAGTCAGCCAAAGGGGTGCTCATGCAAAATACCAGAAATCGATTGGTCTTTATAAAGGGCATTTATCTGGGGTAGGAACTCATAGATACCAGGCCATAAGCATAAGTCACTTCCTTCCCCAAAGTCTACTTGGAGCAAGACGGCTGCCAACGTCTGCGAGGGCTCAGGCTTCCTGGGCTCCTACGTTCCAGGGTCTTGCTTCCGTCTGGGTTCAGGGTTCCTATCTTCCCAGGGCTTGCTTTTCTCTGAGTTCAAGATGCCTCTCTTCCTGGGGCTGGCTTCTCCTTCCTCTGTGAGCTGACTTCCCAGGGCCCCAGCTTAACTCTTCAGCATCAAACTCCAACCTCAAAATTCCAACATCAGAAACCCCAAACTCTGTCCTTCGCCTTTTACCTGTGAGTGCCACCCACCAAGGGGTGGGAAATCAACACCCTACTCATAACTCAGTCATGCCCAGGTGCGGGTGAGATTACAAACAACCTGATATTTCTTTTTGGAATTCATCAATTATATCCAACTGCTACACCCTGCTTCTGGATTTGCCTGTTCTGGACGTTTCACACAAACAGAATCCTGCGATTTGTGGCCTCTTGTGTCTGGTTTCCTGCCCACCGCGTGGCGTGTCCGAGTTCATCTGTCCCGTTGCAAGCGTCACTTCATTCCTTTTCGTGGCCACATGGCGCTGCATGGCGTGGGTGGACCACGTCTTGTCCTTTGTCGGTTGATGGACTTCTCGGTGAGGGTTAGGGTTAACTTTCTGAGGAACCCCCAAACTGTTTTCTGAAATGGCTGCCTCGTGGTATGTTCCCACCAGCTGTGTACGAGGGTTCCGAATTCCCCACGTCCTCACCCAAACGAGTTCTCCGTTCTTTTAGTAACAGCCGCTCTGGGGGTGTGAAGCGGTCTCTCACTGTCGTTTGGTCTTCAGTTAGTTTTTCTTTCAGGTGGGAGGCAGGGTCCACCTTCCCTCTTCCTGAAGGATTTCCCGTTGTCCCGGCACCATTTCCCCCACTGAATGTTTTGGCACTTTTCCAGGTACCAACTGGCTGCAGATGTGTGGGTTTATTTCTGGACTGTCCATGCTGGTCCTATGGTCTGTATGTCTGTCCTTATGCCAGGACCGCACTGTTTTAATTCCTGTAGAGTTGTAGTAAAAATCGGGGAACCTGAGCCCTCCAACTTTGTTCTTTTTCAAGATTGTTTTGGTTGTTTGAGGTCCCTTGCAATTCCATATGAATTTTAGGATCAGCTTTTCCATTTCTGCAAAAATGGCATTTGGGATTTTGATAGGGATTGCGTTGACCGAAGGTCGTTTGGGGGACATTGCCATCTCACAGTCTGACGACTCGCAGCCCATGAACGGGGTCACTTCCATTCAGTTAGGCATTTTGCTTCCTTCAGCAGCGATCTGCAGTTTTCAGCGGATGAGCCTTGCCCCTCCTTGCTTAAAAGGAGTTACAAACCAAAAGTGCCAATACTGGCTTTATTTTGACCCACGCGGCCTCTTTTGCCAGGTTCGAGTTCTTGTGTGGATCCGGTGTACTTTCTGAGGACTCCCTTGAGCATTTCTTGTAGGACGCTGTCTCCCAGTGAGGAGCTCTCTCAGTCGTGGTTTCTCTGGGACTAATTCTCCTCCGTCTTCGACGGGTGGTTTTTCTGGGTATGGAGCTCCGGGCTGACAGCCTTTTTTCCCCTCAGCATTTTGAATTTGTGGCCCCACTGCCCCCTGACCTCTGTGGTTTCTGATGAGAAATCACTGTTAACCTTTTTGAAAATCCCTGGTGCATGAACAAGCCTTTCTCTTTTGCTTTCAAGATTCTCTCTTTATCTTTTTTTAGACATTATTTCTTTCTTTATAATTGTGGTAAAAATACATAACATAAAAATCCTTTTAGCCACTTTGACTTGACAATTCTTTGCCGTTAAGTACATTGACAAGACTGTAACTTTCACACTGTGTATTTCCAGACTGTTTTCATGACCCCAAACCAGAATTCATACTCATTTAGCAAAAATTCCCCACTCCTCCCTCTTCCCACCCTGGCAGCCACTCTTCTGCTTTCTCTGTCTATCGCTTTGCTTGTTCTAAGTATTTCATGTCAGGGAAGGCATACAGTATTTGTCCTTTCTAGGCTCGGCATGACTCAGGGTTTACCCATCGCAGCTCCTCCCTTCTCTCCGGCTGGATGATGCTCCACGGTGGGGCTGGGCCACCCCGTGGCAGCACTTGGGCTGCTCCTACCTCTGCCTTTGTGAATAAAGCCGCATGGACATCAGCGTGCAGGTACCTGCCCCAGGGCCTGCTTCCTGTTCTTTTGGATGTAAACCTAGGAGTGGGATTGCTGGGTCGTGTGGTCATTTTACTCGCTTTCTGAGGAACCGACAAGTTGTTTCCCACAGCGGCAGCTCGTTTTACATCCCCACCAACAACGTACGCGGGGTCCTCTTTGTCTGCACCCTCAACACTTGATATTTTTGTGCTTTTTTCAATAATAACCCATCTGGTGGCTGTGAAATGGTATCTCATTGTAGTTTTTTTTTTAAACAGTGCACTTAATTTTATTCAGAGAAGCTTATTCCTCTAACGTCTAAAATACATAAAAACATATTACATGGGAACGGTTATTAAATGAATCGCATACTTCTCTGCTTTCTGAAAGGAATGGCGAGCCTTTCCTTGGTGACTCGGGATTAGCTCACTGCAGCACTTCCCGGTCTTTTTCATGATATGCCGCATAACGATGTTTGTGTGTGGCCGCCTGGAGGAGGTGCTGCTTTATGTGTCCACCTCAGAGGCCGCCCCGCGGCAGGTGCTTTGCTGAGCCTTCCACACCAAGACGGCAATTACGGCACTGAATTCGGACTTTGCTGAGTATTCATACGGGCCTTCTGTCCCACTGTAAATTTATGTAAATTTATGAATGTTTTCTAAGAAAAGCAGTTTAATATTTATCTTTACAAAGGGAGCAGCTCGTGGCAACCGCGACCCATTCTCCAAACACCGTTTGCGCTTTGAGAAGCGAGGCTGCTCGAGGCCACGCAGCCAGCACGGAGTGAACGAGGGGTCGCTGGCCCCTGCTGGCGCTGCTGCGCCCCCGGCCGCGGCTCTGCAGATGCAGCTTCCAGGGCACCGAAGCCCCCGCCTCGCTCTCGGGCGCAGCCCCTCCCCAGCCCGTGCCCGTTTACCTGCCGGCCTGGCAGCGGCCGTGCACCTGGGCAGGCGTTGGGGCACACGGCCGGGGCACCGACAAGTAAGGTGCGAGGAGAGGAGCGGCGGGGGCTGCGCCCGAGGAGGCGGGAAGGGGCGCTGACCCCCTGGAGGCCCGCACCGCGCTCCCGCACGGTGAATTCTGCTTCAAAAGATCCGACGTTTTCGAACAATGTAATTACTGCAGTCAAATTTAACCTGTGCCACAGAGAAAGAGCTCTTTGATCATTCCCATCTGAGACTGAAGAAAAAGTCATTTAGACTCCCTTCCAGGAGTCTTCGCATTCCTTCCAGTGTGTTAAAGATCCAGCCTTACGACTGGAGAAGTCCTTTTACAGCCTCCAGGAGGGAAGGCTCATGGCCCACTCCTTTTCTCTCACTAATTCTCCTTTTTAGAAAACTTGCACGTGGTGTAATTACTGTGTGCAGCGACCACCTTGCTCGCCTGCGAGGACCTTCTGCGTTCGTCGCTCGTATGCAGCCGTTTCTTCCTGGTTTGTGAAAGGACAGACCCTGGGCTGCGGGCCTGGGCATCTGAATTCTGATCTCGATTCTGGAGCTCACTAGAGTCTACCACCCTGAGCAAATCGCTTAGGTTATCGGTGCCTTGATGCTCACTTATTTCTGAGATAAGTGATGATCTATAAGGTCCTTTGGAGTTCTGTAGTTCTGTGATGAGGTGTTTCTTTTTCTGAAAAGTGCTGGGATATTTACTTATGTTGGAAGGTGTTGGCTTTGTGCTTCTTGCACATAAAAAGTCGTGGTGCTACTGCTGGCCAGAGGAGCCGCATCCACGGCACGGTTTAATGGAAATTTTAAAACCAAGCCATGTTATTGTTTTTTTTTTAAAGATTTATTTCTCCTCTTCCCCTTCTCCCCTGCTCTTTTTGCTGTTTGTGCCCATTCACTGTGTGATCTTCTGTATCTATTTCTCTTTTGTCTTCTCGTCTCTCTCCTCTAGGATTCACCGGGATTCGATCTTGGGGACCTCTGATGTGGAGAGAGGTTCCCTGTCATTTGTGCCACCTCAGTTCCTGGTCACTGCTGTGCTTCACCTTGACTCTCCCTTGTCTCTCTTTTGTTATCATCTTGCTTCCTGACTCACTTGTGTGGGCACTCGGCTCACCATGCGGGCACCAGCTCACCACACAGGCATGCTTTCTCTTCTCACTCTTTTTATTAAAGATTTATTTTTTATTTATTCCCCCCATCCCAGTTGTCTGCTCTCTGTGATAGGCTTGAGGGTGTTCCGCAGACCCTTAGGCTCTGTTTATTTTTATTCACTATTTTTTTCCTGTTCCTCAGACTGAATAATCTCAATTAGCTACCTTTAAATGCCTCTCCCTGATGAAGCCTGCTGAGCCCCTCTGGTGAATTTTTCATTTCCATTACTGTAATTTTCAATTCCAGAATTTCTGTGTATTCCTTTTGATAATATCTGTCCCTTTATTGATAATCTTTACTTGGTGAGGCGTTGTTCTTATGGTTTCCTTCAACTCTTTGAACATGTTTAAAATACTGATTTGAAGACTTTGTCTAGGGGTGTCTAGGGGAGCGGATGTAGCTCAAGTGGTTGAGCGCCTGCTTCCCACGTATGAGGCCCTGGGTTTGATCCCAGTACTTCCTAACAAAACAAACAAAGGAAAAAAACAACTCTCATTGGGGAGCAAATGTAGCTCAGTGGTTGAGCACTTGCTTCCCATGTGCAAGGTCCTGGGTTCAATCCCTCATACCTCCTAAAAAAATTAAATAAAATAAAGATAAAGTCTTTGTTTAGTAAGTGCAATGTCTGCGTTTCCACAGGGATGGTTTCTACTAAATGCCTTTTTCCCTTGTGCATGTCCATACACTGTTTTGGTTTTTTTCCTCTTTTTGTATATGTATTAGCCAAAGAGATGTTGATACAAAATACCAGAAATCTGCTGGGCGTTACAAAGGGTGTTTACACCAGGCCATAAAGCAGATACCAGGCCATAAAGCGTAAATTACTTCCTTCACCAAGGTCTATTGGAGCAAGACGGCTGCCAACATCTGCGAGGGCTCAGGCTTCCTGGGTTCCTACGTTCCTTTCTTTCTGGGGCTGGCTTCTCTTTCCTCTGCATGCTGACTTCACAGGGTTCAAGCTTAAGTCTTCAGCATCAAACCTCAACATCAAAACTCCAACATCGGAAACCCCCAACTCTCTTCCTTGCCATGCCTTTTATCTGTGAGCCCCCACCCACCAGGGGGTGGAGACTCAAAGCCCTAGTCATAACTCAGTCATGCCCAGGGACAGATCAGATTACAAGCATAATCCAATATTTCTTTTTGGAATTCATCAATTATATCAAACTGCTACACTCCACCTTCTGAATTCCAAAAAGTCATTACAATATTCAAAAAAGCCTTAAATCAGTTACAATGCAAGTGCTAAATCATATCATAATCAATTTAAAGAAATACAGTTTGTCTTATGGCAAAGCCCTGTTTGCTATAGACCTCTGAAACTTGGAAAACAATCTGTTTCCAATACACAAATGGACAGGTGTAGGATAAACATTTTCATTACAATAAGGAGAAATTGGGAGGGAAACATGAGTCACGGATCCTCTACAGTTCAGTAAATGTACAGGGCATCTCCATTCGATTTCGAAGTCTGAGAGTCATTCTTAAGATGCTGGTTTCTTCTCCTTGGGGCCGTATGGGGATCCCCCTTTCCACAGGCTTGCTCCATGGCCATTTTCTTGGTTCCACCCTCATCAAGCATCTGGGTGTTGACCAAGCTCAGACCTCTCCCTCCAAGAGTGTTGGGGTGACTGCCACACCTCACCCAAGCTTTGGGTCAGAGTCTTAACCCCCCTAGTACAGTGATGTGAAGACAACATTCCCCTAACCTTTGGCATACAGGCTCAACCCTCTCAGAGCAGCTAGTTGACCACCCGGCCTTCCCTAACCTTTGGGGGACAGGTCCACCCCTCTCAGACCTGTCCGGTGCTGACCTTAATTGCCCTAATCCTTGGGGAATGTGCTCCAGCCTCTCTGTACCCTGGGGCAGCAAGACTCTCCCAGAACATTGGACTGGAGCATCCACCCTTTTCAACTCCTGGGGCAAACTCACCCTCTCTGTGCACATGGGTGGGGCTCCTCTCTTGCCCAAGGTGATGTCCTGATTCCAGATCTCAGCTTCCATGGTTTTCCTCTTAAACCTGTTTCCCCTTCAATCCCTCCTTTCCATGTCCCTTTTAGTTCAAGCTGACTGGTTTTTTTCATACAGCTCTCTCAAAAAGTCTGTTGGTTTAGCATGCAGGAAGCAGGGGTCCAGGCCATCACACAGTAAGACTTTCCACAAGTCTTTCTGACATAACTACATCTTCAATCCTGATGGACAAATTCCAAATTTAGTTAAGTTGTCCAATGGGGCACTTTCATCTGGGAGCTTGATTTCCAGAGGCTTGGGATTTCCAGAATCAGTTTCTGTTTTCTTTGTGCCCGACAGTTCAGTCCTCAGCATATCTCTGTCATCTAGCATTTTGCTATAAGCTGCAAGCAGAAGCCTAGTTGCATTCTCCAGGTTTACTCTGGAAATTTCTTCAGCTAAATGCCCAGGCTCGCCATTTTCAAATTCTGCCTTCCATAAAACACCAGGAGTTAATCTTGCTAAGTTCTCTGCCACTTTAAAACATGTATTGTCTTTCCTCCAGTTTCCAATGATAGTTTCATCACTTAATTCTAAGGCATCATAAAAAGTCTCTTTAGCATCCATATTGCTATCAACAGTCTCTTCAAAGCACTGTAGGTCTTTTCTTCCTAGCATCTCACAATTCCTCCAAAAAGTACCCCTTACCCATTTATGAAACCATTCCAGCATTTTGGTAATTGCAAAAGCACTTCCCCACTCCTTGGTACCAAATTTCGGATTAGTCAACCGAACAGGTGCTGATGCAAAATACCAGAAATCTGGTGGGCATTATAAAGGGTATTTATTTGGGGCAGGAGCTTACAGTGACCAGGCCATAAGCATAAGTTACTTCCCTCACCCGTCTATTTCCACGTGTTGGAGCAAGATGGCTGCCGACGTCTGCGAGGGCTCAGGCTTCCTGGGCTCCTCCCTTCCAGGGTCTTGCTTCTCCCTGGGCTCAGGGTTCCTCTCTTCCTGGGGCTGGCTTCTCTTTCCTCTGTGAGCTGACTTCCCAGGGCTCCAGCTTAAGGCTTCAGCATCAAACTTCAACATCAAAACTCCAACATCAGAAACCCCCAACTCTGTCCTTTGCCTTTTATCTGTGGGTCCCCGCCCACCAAGGGGTAGGGCCTGGGTGGGGACTCAACATCTAGTCATAACTCAGTCATGCCCAGGTACAGATAAGATTACAAGCATAATCAAATATTTCTTTTTGCATTTCATCAATTATATCAAACTGCTATAGTATACCTCTTAATTTTTTGGTGAAAGCTAGACATTTTGGATATTATAGTGTGGCAACTCTGGAAATCAAATTCTCCCCACTTTTCAGGGTCTGTTTTTGTTGTTTGTTTCATTTGTTTCTTTTTAAGTGACTTTTCTGAACTAATTTTGTGAAGTCTGTATTCCTTGTTATGTGTGGCCATGAAGTCTTTGTTCTAGTAGTTTAGTGGCCAACTAGTAATCAAACAGGTCTTTTTCTTTTTTTAAGATTTATTATTTTTTTAAAGATTATATATTTATTTCTCCCCCCTCCCTCCATTGTCTGCTCTCTGTCCATTTGCTGTGTGTTCTTCTGTGTCTGATCCTGGGACCTTCTGGAGTGGGAGAGAGGTGACCATTTCCTTGTGTCACCTCAGCTTCCTGATCCGCTGCGTCTCTTACTCTCTCTCCTCTGCATCTTTTTGTTGCATCATCTTGCTGTGCCAGCTTTCCACATGGGCCAGCACTCCTGCACTCTGTGTGGGCCAGCACTCTGTGTGGGCCAGCACTCTGTGTGGGCCAGCACTCCGCGTGGGCCAGCACTCCGCGTGGGCCAGCTTGCCCTCACCAGGAGGCCCTGGGCATTGAACCCTCGACCTCCTATATGGCAGACGGGAGCCCAATTGCTTGAGCCACGTCCACTTCCCAAACCGATCTTCTTAAATGCCAGGATAAAAAAAAATCATAGCATTCCTGGCACATGCCTTCAACACTTCTCCAGGCAGTTTGCAATTCTGCCTTCACCGTCACTTCCTGCTTGCTCAGCGGCTGAAGGTCGGCCAGAGGCGAGCACTTAGGAGCTCAGTGCTGGCTCTGTAGGGTGTTTCCTAGCAGAGCTGCCTCCTTCCCTCAGCCCTGAGTTTGGCCTCCAAGCCAGTGCAAGAAACAACCACAATTCTTTGCAAATGAGGTCTGTTCTGAGTTAAAAACACACTTCTGTTCTTATCGAGACACAGCTGATTTCTCTTGACAAAAGCATTCTCCTGGTTGCTGCACCCTTTTTAGTTAGTTTCAGAGCAAGGAAATTGCAGGTTCTGACAGTCTTTGTCAGTGTTCTCATTGCGTTTTGGGGGATGCTCTTGGAGCGCCTTACGCTGCCGTTTTCTCAGATGTCCATTGTTGTCCTTTGTCAAAACTTCAACTCATAAAAAGAAGCCATGAAGTTGGCATCAGGAAAGATTTCTCCACCTGGGATTCGATGGTGCGTGATGCCTGCTGGGCTGCCTCTTGAAATCCTCTCTTGTACAGCGAGCCGGACCTTGGGGGACACGCTGGGAGGATACGGGGGCCAGGGCGGGCTGTGAAGAGGGGAGGCTGAGTGGGCGGCCTCGTCTTGCTGTGGGCAGGTGGCCCTGTGTGCCTGCCCTCGCTGGGTGACCTTTGCTGCGTGGCCCTCACTGACCCTTGCTGGCCCTCACTGGCCCTCGCTGACCTTTGCTGCGTGGCCCTCACTGGCCCTTGCTGACCTTTACTGGGTGGCCCTCACTGACCCTTGCTGACCCTCACTGACCTCTGCTGGGTGGCTCTTGCTGGCCCTTGCTGACCCTCACTAGCCCTTGCTGACCTTCACTGGCCCTCGCTGACCCTTGCTGGGTTGCCCTCCCTGGCCCTCGCTGACCCTCACTGGGTGGCCCTCCCTGGCCCTCGCTGGCCCTCACTAGGTGGCCCTCACTGGCCATTGCTTGGTCACCCCCGCTGGCCCTCGCTGACCCGCACTGACCCTCGCTGACCCTCCCTGGCCCTCGCTGGCCCCTCGCTGACCCTGCTGGCCTCCACCAGGTTGTCTTTCTACTCTGGACACTCTTCCTTTGCCATGTACTGCATGATCTTCTTGGCGGTGAGTCTCGTGCCCACGGCCTCCCGTTAGGTGGGCTTGGGTGAGGGCCCCCTTCCCTGGGCCTCAGTTTCCCCATGTGGCGGGGGGCCGTCTGGAGGTCCCGGGCCCCTGGCCGACGCGGCCCCTCGCCCGCCCAGCTCTACGTGCAGGCGCGGCTCTGCTGGAGGTGGGCGCGGCTGCTGCGGCCCACGCTGCAGTTCCTGCTCGTGGCCTTCGCGCTCTACGTGGGCTACACGCGCGTGGCCGACCACAAGCACCACTGGAGCGACGTGCTCGCCGGGCTCCTGCAGGGCGCGCTGGTGGCCGTGCTCACGGTGAGCCCGCGCCTGCGCCGGACCCTGCGGGCCCCCGCCCCTGCGGGCCCCCCTTCGTCCCCCCCCGCCCCTGCAGCCCCCTCTTCATCCCCCCCACCCTTGTGGCCCCTCGCCCCTTCTTCCCCCCTGCCCTTGTGGCTCCTTGCCCCTGCGGCCCCCCCCACTCCTGCGGCCCTCCCGCCCCTTCGTACCCCCCCGCCCCTGCGTCCCCCCTGCCCCTGCAGCCCCCCCTTCGTCCCCCTGCCCCTGCGTCCCCCCTGCCCCTGCGTCCCCCCTGCCCCTGCGTCCCCCCCGCCCCTGCGTCCCCCCTGCCCCTGCGGCCCCCCTTCGTCCCCCCGCCCTTGCGTCCCCCTGCCCCTGCGTCCCCCCCCGCCCCTGCGTCCCCCCTGCCCCTGCGGCCCCCCCTTCGTCCCCCCGCCCTTGCGTCCCCCTGCCCCTGCGTCCCCCCTGCCCCTGCAGCCCCCCCTTCGTCCCCCTGCCCCTGCGTCCCCCCTGCCCCTGCGTCCCCCCTGCCCCTGCGTCCCCCCCGCCCCTGCGTCCCCCCTGCCCCTGCGGCCCCCCTGCCCCTTCGTCCCCCTGCCCCTGCGTCCCCCCTGCCCCTGCGTCCCCCCTGCCCCTGCGTCCCCCCCGCCCCTGCGTCCCCCCCGCCCCTGCGTCCCCCCTGCCCCTGCGGCCCCCCTGCCCCTTCGTCCCCCTGCCCCTGCGTCCCCCCTGCCCCTGCGTCCCCCCTGCCCCTGCGTCCCCCCCGCCCCTGCGTCCCCCCTGCCCCTGCGGCCCCCCCTTCGTCCCCCCGCCCTTGCGTCCCCCCGCCCCTGCGTCCCCCCTGCCCCTGCAGCCCCCCCTTCGTCCCCCTGCCCCTGCGTCCCCCCTGCCCCTGCGTCCCCCCTGCCCCTGCGTCCCCCCCGCCCCTGCGTCCCCCCTGCCCCTGCGGCCCCCCCTTCGTCCCCCCGCCCTTGCGTCCCCCTGCCCCTGCGTCCCCCCTGCCCCTGCAGCCCCCCCTTCGTCCCCCTGCCCCTGCGTCCCCCCTGCCCCTGCGTCCCCCCTGCCCCTGCGTCCCCCCCGCCCCTGCGTCCCCCCTGCCCCTGCAGCCCCCCCTTCGTCCCCCTGCCCCTGCGTCCCCCCTGCCCCTGCGTCCCCCCTGCCCCTGCGTCCCCCCCGCCCCTGCGTCCCCCCTGCCCCTGCGGCCCCCCCTTCGTCCCCCCGCCCTTGCGTCCCCCTGCCCCTGCGTCCCCCCTGCCCCTGCGTCCCCCCTGCCCCTGCGGCCCCCCCTTCGTCCCCCCGCCCTTGCGTCCCCCTGCCCCTGCGTCCCCCCTGCCCCTGCGTCCCCCCTGCCCCTGCATCCCCCCTGCCCCTGCGGCCCTCCCTCCCCTGCGTCCCCCCCCCGCCCCTGTGTCCCCTCCCACCCCTTCATCCCCCCCCACCCCTTTGTCCTCCCCTGACCTCCTTTGTCTCCTCCCGCCCCTGCGTCCCCCCCCCGCCCCTGCGTCCCCTCCCACCCCTTCATCCCCCCCCACCCCTTTGTCCTCCCCTGACCTCCTTTGTCTCCTCCCGCCCCTGCGTCCCCCCCCCGCCCCTGCGTCCCCTCCCACCCCTTCATCCCCCCCCACCCCTTTGTCCTCCCCTGACCTCCTTTGTCTCCTCCCGCCCCTGCGTCCCCCCCCCGCCCCTGCGTCCTCTCCCGCCCCTTCGTCCCCTCCCGCCCCTTCGTCCCCTCCCACCCCTTTGTCCTCCCCTGATCTCCTTTGTCTCCTTCCGCCCCTGCGTCCCCTCCCGCCCTTTTGTCCCCTCCCACCCCTTTCTCTCCTCCTGCCCCTTTGTCCCCTCCTGCCCCCTTTGTCCCCTCCTGCCCCTTTGTCCCCTCCTGCCCCTTTGTCCCCTCCTCCCTGCTCTGGGACCCTGCCCCTCATCCCCCCAACCTGCCCCTCGGGGCCCCCCCTGCCCCTCTCCCCTCCTCCCCATCCTGCATCCACTCCTTCCTCCCCCTCGGCCTCCTCTGCTCCCGGTCAGCTCCCGGTCAGCTCTCACCCCCTCCCTCCCCAGGTGCACTACATCTCCGACTTCTTCAAAGCTCGGCCCCCACAGCGCTGCCTGGAGGAGGAGGAGCTGGAACGGAAGCCCAGCCTGTCACTGACCCCGACGCTGGGCGAGACTGACGGCAACCACTGTGGATGCCGCGTGTCCTCTGCCTGAGTGGGGGCCACCTGGCAGCCCCCCATGGACCTGCCGGCCTTGGCAAGTCCCCCGGGTGTTCCTGTGGCCCTGCAGGAGGACCCCGTGGCTGTGGCAGGCCCATCTCATCTACCCGCGGCCCTGGCAGCCCACCCCCCATGGACCTGTGGCCCTGGCAGCCCCCATGGACCCGCGGCCCTGGCAGCCCCCATGGACCCGCGGCCCTGGCAGCCCCCATGGACCCGTGGCCCTGGCAGCCCCTCCCCATGGACCCATGGCCCTGGCAGCCCCCATGGACCCGCGGCCCTGGCAGCCCCTCCCCATGGACCTGTGGCCCTGGCAGCCCCTCATGGACCTGTGACCCTGGCAGCCCCCCCTCATGGACCTGTGGCCCTGGCAGCCCCTCCCCATGGACCTGTGGCCCTGGCAGCCCCTCCCCATGGACCCGCGGCCCTGGCAGCCCCCCATGGACCTATGACCCTGGCAGCCCCTCCCCATGGACCCATGGCCCTGGCAGCCCCCCTCATGGACCCGCGGCCCTGGCAGCCCCCCATGGACCTATGACCCTGGCAGCCCCTCCCCATGGACCCATGGCCCTGGCAGCCCCCCTCATGGACCTGTGGCCCTGGCAGCCCCCATGGACCCGCGGCCCTGGCAGCCCCTCATGGACCTGTGACCCTGGCAGCCCCTCCCCATGGACCCATGGCCCTGGCAGCCCCTCCCCATGGACCCATGGCCCTGGCAGCCCCCCCTCATGGACCCATGGCCCTGGCAGCCCCCCTCATGGACCCACGGCCCTGGCAGCCCCTCCCCATGGACCCATGGCCCTGGCAGCCCCTCCCCATGGACCCATGGCCCTGGCAGCCCCCCCCATGGACCTGTGACCCTGGCAGCCCCTCCCCATGGACCCACGGCCCTGGCAGCCCCCCTGCCCCATGGACCCATGGCCCTGGCAGCCCCCCCCCATGGACCCATGGCCCTGGCAGCCCCCCCCCATGGACCTGTGACCCTGGCAGCCCCCCATGGACCTGTGACCCTGGCAGGCCCCCTGCCCCATGGACCCACGGCCCTGGCAGCCCCCCCAATGGACCTGCGGCCCTGGCAGCCCCCCATGGGCCCGCAGCCTGGTTGGGCCATGAAGGACCCACAGGGCTCCAGGGACCTGGCTGATGGGAACAGGGAGAGGGCTTGCCCCCCACCTTTGCGTGGATGGGGGTCTGGGGTGCCTGCAGCAGCCTGCCTGTGTGGAGGGGGACCCGTCCTTGCTGCTCTCTGAGGACCTCCCCTTCTTTTGGGGAGAGGCCAAGCCTGCAGAACACATGCTGTGTTGTAAAATGCATTTGGAAAATTTTAAATTAAAAGATAGTTTGTTCGACAAACTCAGGGTCTGCCCCGATCCTTTTGGCCCTTTCTGAGACCTGCACTTCTTCCAGCAGAGTGGGAGACCCTTCCCCCCACGCCTGGACAGGGTGGGCTTAGGCTATAGCACCACCCCCACCCCTCCCCCAAGGCCTCGGAGCCCCCAGACCCCCCTGCAGGGCACATACCATGGGCCTGGGCTCCCAGGAACACCCCACGCCCACACTGCCGGGACAGGACTCAGCAAAGCCCCTCCCTCAGGCCGGTGGGCGGGGGTGGGTGGGGGGTATCTGAGGCAACAGTGCGGCCTCAGGCAGTGACCACCGAGGGCTGGCGTCCCTGAGGCCGCAGGACTGTGGAGCAGCATGCTCAGTCTTACCAACTGCAGGACAGTGGCTCCCGCCTGAGGCTCTCGTCTGCTTTGCCCCTGACCCCGCGGGGACCCTCTTGGCTGTGGCCCCTGACCTCCCACAGGGACCCTCTCGGCCGCGGCCCCTGACCCCGCGGGGACCCTCTCGGCCGCGGCTCCTGACCCCGCGGGGACCCTCTTGGCTGTGGCCCCTGACCTCCCGCAGGGACCCTCTCGGCCGCGGCTCCTGACCCTGCCGGGACACTCTCGGCTGCGGCAGGAGAACATAGCACTTGGGGCATAGTTGCCACGGAAGAGCCACGTGGAGGCCGCAATGGAGGGGACGCCACGACCCTCCCTGGGTGCTGGGGCCGACCGAGGACTGCGGCCCGCGCCGCCGCAGCAGCAGCAGCAGCCTGAGGTCAGCTCGGAGTCGCACAGGCGGCCGGGGGGCTCCAGGCCAGGAAAACCCCTGCAAAGCTTCGGAGGGCCGCGGAGGAATCCCGGGACCCAGTGCAGGCAGGGAGGGCATCCACGCTCCTCCCAGCCAGACCCCGAGCGGGAGCGGACCACGCCTCCCACCTGCCCCGCAGCGGGCGCTGGTCGCCAGGACCGTGGAGAGCTCCCGTCCAAAGGCAGGTTGCTGGGGGGCGCAGGCGGGGCCGGCCGTTGGCCTCGACGGCGACTCCGAGCACCACGGGAGCGGAGCAGCCCCAGAGCGGAGCAGCCCCGAGAGCCCCAGAGGAGCAGCCCCAGAGCGGAGCAGCCCCGAGAGCAGAGCAGCCCTGAGCCCTGAGGGCCAGGAGGGCCTCCGTCTGGGCGCAGTATGCCCCCACGCTTCGCAAAGGCGCCGACAGCAGGTGCAGCGGTTCAGGTCAGCCCTGCGCTTCCAGCAGCAGGACGCACCCAGGCAGAGGTGAAAGGTCCCTGGCCACTTGGTGGTTTTGTGGGAAAGCTTTTCTCCTTTTCCTCTTCATGAAGAGAGATTTTTACTTTGTTTTTTTTTCTCCGGGAAACTCAGACTCTTGGCCAGGTAAATATCATTTCCCCTCATTCGCCACCTTCTGTACTGAAATTTTAAGAGTTGGCAAGTGGGTTTATGTTCTCATTCTGCTGAGCAGGTCCTGGTCTCATTTGTCAGCCTGTTCACTCTTCCCGTTTCTGAGGCAACATTTTCCTGGTAGCCTCATTTTAAAAAAAATCAATTTTATTGATACATATTAATAAAGCATAAAATTCATCCAAAGATAGCCTCATTTTTAACAGATGTTGTGGCAGTTTGAGATTATTCATGAATTTCAAAAAGAGATGTTATGTTTGTAAACTGGTCTGTTCCTCTGATTGTATTAAATTCAAAGGTTTTATATTTACTTGATTAAATCAAGATTAGGGCTTTGATTCAACCACGTCATTAGGGCGACTCAGGGTTGAGTCCTGCCCCCTTGGTAGGGAATATAAATGGACAATCAAGGAGGAAGAAGCAGAGGACGAGGGCTACATATACCCGGAAGAGGAGACGGCTTTGTTCCTATGGTCCCAGGAAGAGAAACAAGCCTTTTGCCTGAGAGTTTGCAGCTGAAGAGAACAGAGCAGCTGGACCTTATGCCAGCCTACAGCTGAGATTAGAGAAGCTGGGTCCATGGAACCTTAGAGGAAGAGGAAGGCTGAACCCTCACAGAGGTCATCTGCCATCTTGGTGAGAAACCAACCTTGACTTGGGTGATTTAGGGCCTTGGGACTGTACGTTTTTACCCCAAATAAATACCCTTCATAAAGGCCAACAGATTTCTGGTGCTTTGCATCAGCACCGCTTTGGTTGACCAACACAGATGTGATTGCTGAAATCAAGCAGCCTAGTTTGATAAAATTTTATCGACATTTCCAGGATAGGTAATCCAGATTTATGGCAGAATATCTCAAGTGGTAACTGGAGAATGTTAGGACATTTCCAAGCAAGTGGAAAGTTTCATTTATCGGTTGTACAGTGGGGTTCTTACATTCCAAGGATGGAATTAACAGAATTTACCAAATGAATGAATACACGGTGAGTTAATAAAGAAACTTTACCTTGTCGTTCCGTGGCCCTCCCCGGGCCACGGCTTCCTGTCTGGTTGGAAGTCTCCCCGAGGGACATGCCCTGCCCTGAGGGACTGCCCTGGAACAGGGCCACCCACAGGGCACCAACAAGCTCCGCCATAAATCTGAGCATCATTCACGGCAGTTGTGACACCTAGTGGTACAAAAGTTAGTAACATGGTTTCTCTAAATACGAAAAAGTTTTGTACGTCATGTGTAAGAATCATCCTCAATTTATGGACCAAGGAAAGAGATACATGAAAGCAGGCTCATGTTTGGGGTAATAAGTGAAGGAAAAATAAGATCTCAGTGTTGAGGGGAAGGCAAATGGTACCACTGATGACTGAAATTGCACATGGAACTACAGACAGTATATTCCTTGTAAAAGTCTCTATTGCAGGGTGTTTATTTCAGGTTGAAGCACTTATGCTTACATTCATTTAATGAATTTGGTCAAAAGTCCTTGTCCACATGATAACTTGATCTATAGAATACCTAAAAATACCTTGCCCTAGGCAGTGGACCATTAGTGCTGAAAATTTAAAAAATTATGAAGATGATTTATTAATATTTATGGATATTGAACTGCAGTGATGGGATATAATCATTCTTATGTTCAGAACTCTATTTTGGGAATTAGGGCAAGTTTGCATCCAACATTAAAATTGCACTTTAGGGAGCAGATGTGGTTTGGCAGTTGGGTGCCTGCCTCCCACACGTGAGATCCTGCGTTTGGTTCCTGGTGCCTCCTGAAGAAGACAAGCAGTGAGCAGACAATGAGGAAAAACAGTGAACAGATGAGAAAAAAAGAACAGAAAACAGGAAAAAAAAAAAACCCAAAAATGAGCAGACCAGAGAAAAAAGAGCAAAACAGTGAACAGACAGTGAGTGAAAGAACAAACGAGCAGACAATGAACAAAAACAGAGGAGAGAGCCATCTGGGGGCAGGGGCAGGACTAGAGGCATAATCGGATCAACACATCAAGTATATAAAGACCTATGATATGATGCTGTGCATGTTTGCTTTGTAAGTTCACAACTTTTACTATACACTTAATTGTTTATATATGTTCATATATAAATGATATAAAGATAATACTAGGGTTGGTTGGGGGGAAATACTTTGGTTAGTGGTAATATTTTGACAATGCTCTTTAATCATTAGTTAGAAGTTTAACAACAATGCAAGTTATTGGTGGTAGGGTGGGTTATGAGAGTCCTATATGATGTTATATATGTTTGTTTTGTAAGTTCACAGCTATTACTATACACTTATTGTCTATGTATGTTTATGGATGAGTGATAAACTTCAATACATTAATTTAAAAAACCTATGATATCATAATGATAGGAAAAATACAAATAAAACCTCATTGTAAAAAACAAAATTGCACTTTATGTTTTCCCCGGCAGTCCTGAGCGCGGCTCCCCAGTGCCTCCCCCACGGATGTGGCTTGAGATGGAGGCACACAGGGCGGGGTGTGTGTGTGTGATGACTTACAGCTCTTCATGCCTGCAAAAAATGGGAAAGAAGCGGAATGGAAAGAGGAAAAGGCTGAAGAGGCAGAGCCTGAAGACTGTGGTGGAAAACGCGGTGGCTCGACCTGCAGAGAAGGGGAAGCTGGAGTATTTCCCAAAGCGGAAGGGATTTACAGAGGCTGACGGTATTTGGGAGCCTGAAGAAAATGTAGGTTTTCAAGAGCTAATTGAAGCGTTTCTTAATTCTCAAAAAGCTGGTAAAGAAAAAGAAGGTACAAAAGGAAAATCTTTATCTGACGGTGAGTCTGGTGACAGCAAATCAAAGAAGAGAAGACGCTGCAGCTGAACGCAGAGGCCCTGCTGGAGGCTGAATGTGCACGCACGGCGGGGCCGCAGGCGGGGGAGAGCTGACGTCTCGTGAACGGGGGTTCAGAAGCGGCGGCCTGGTGCCGGCCAAGGGCCACGTGGCGTGGGCTCAGGTGCAGCTGCTTCCAGGAAGAGTCCCACTTGGCGCTTGTCCAGAAGGGGGAGCTCAGTGCCTGTTTGCATTGCTTGATGTATGATACCTACATTCTAAAGGAAACCAGGTTTGACACGTTTTTTGAAGTAGTACTGGGGGAACGGTTAGTGTTTTTTGAGGGGCTTTCGTTTTTGTTGTGCTTTTTCAGAAGCCTGGAAAAGCATTGACTTCCGAGTAATCAGAGTGTTGTCCAACTGTGTATTGCTTACTGTAAACACGGGTGAAGAGCGGTCAATAAACAGTCTCATATTCCTTTTTAAAAATCACTCTTTACCTCAGTGGACCCAGTGGCCTGCTCTGTCACCTCCTTCTGGGGAGCAAATCCTTGGCCCTGGGGACACTGAGGGACAAACTGCCCCACTGGACAAACTGCTCCAGTCCAGCAGGAAACTTCTTCTAGCTCAGAAGACATCATGCCAGGTGTTTTCTTTTCCCATCCAAATACCTGCTCCCCAGCTTCTGAGGCTGGTAGTTACGCCCGACTGGCCCCATGATTGGACTCAGAGGACAAGGGGTGGCCGCGATTCTGGCCTGCCCGGGGAGCAGCTCTCGACTTTCTCTTCCCCACAGCCTGGGGTCTGTTCCCATGAGGATCCTCGCGTGGCGGGCACGGCTGAGCGTAGACAAGGTCCTGTCGGGGTTCCCAGGTACAGCCCCCAGCTCCCCTCAGATTCAGAAACAGCGTTGGGAAAAAACCCAAACATCCTTTTCTAAGTCTGGGTAGTTAGAAGCATTAACCGTAAAAACTGTCTGAAACCAGTGATTTTGTGTGAAAAAACAGGAGTCTCATGGGAAGAGTCAAGCAGGAAGTGTGTCCTGATGGTCTAATCCACGGACAAGCTGCCCCTCCCTGGGTGGCCCTCCAGTGCAGCCACTCAGAGGCCAAGAGCGGGCTCTGTCGCCAAGACAACGGCGCGTTCGTGGGTGGCTCCGAGGCTGGACCCCCAAGGACGGGTGAGGCCGCCCCTGCCCCTCTCCTCTCTCAGCTCCCAGAGGCGCTAGGTCATCGCGCGGCTGCTCACAGTGTTCCCTTAGGAGTCTTGTATTTCTGAAAAGTCAACAGTTATGTCCTCACTTTTGTTTCTGCTTTTAATAATTTGATTACATTGTTCTTGCTTTCTCAGTCAATCTAGCTGAAGGTTTGTCAATTTTGTTGATCTTTAAAGAACAGACTTTTGCTCTTTGAGTCTATTGTTTCTCTCTTCTGTATTTCGTTCATCTGCTCTGACCTTTTTTCTGCTTGCTTTTGTTTTGTTTGCTCTTCTGTTTCTAGTTCCTGAAGGTGTAAAGCTAGGTTGTTTGAGCTCCCCTCTTTCAGAGGCATTTGCAGCTATTGATTTCCCTTTGCACACTGCTTTCTTTGCATGCCATACATTTTGGTATGTTGTGTTTTGTTTGTTTTGCTTGGAATAAGATTGTATTTTTTGTTATTGTTTTTGCTTTAAAAAGATTTTTTCTTTGCAAGGTTCTGTTTCCTTCTCTGACATTATAATGAACCTGGTCACACCACAAGCAGAGTCAGAAGCAGGACAGAGGACGTCCTGAAGGCTGGCTTGGTCATCTGAGGTCATTAGAAATGGCTGACCCCTAACAACATGTATAAAAGCATAAAAGGTAAGTAAAAAAGACAACTAAAATTTCCTTTTTAAAGTACTCAAGAAAAAAGCAGAGACTTGGCAGTTGTGGTTCTTTCTCCTCCCCTCTTGCAAGTCCTCGGGCTTTGGCTGGGTGGTGGAGTGCGTGTGTCATCTGCGGTGGGTGGACGGGCCTGCCTGCTCCGAGGTGACCATGCCGAGATCCTGTGATAGGACGTGGAGGTAGAACGGGCCTTGGGGGCCTGTTTTGTAGGCTTAACTTCTCCTCTTTGGCTGTCTGGTCGTCCTGCTCAGCTCTTTGGTGTCCACGTCGTCGTCGTCCTCATTGCCTTCAGCTGCCCGTTTGCCCAGAGCTGCCTCGGCCTCCTCCTCTTCATCTCATCTTCTCCCCCTCTTCTTCCTCCTCCCCCTTCCTCCTCCTCGCCGCCTCACTGTCAGCCTCCTGTCCCTGTTTTCCTCCTTATGTTCCCATCAGCAGGTGCCTCTCCCGCCCACCTCCCCCATGACTTCCTTCTCCTTTCAGCCCTTGGTGATTTAGGAGCTGGTGTCCACGGCCGCAGCTGCACGGTGCGGCAGGCCGTGACCGGAGCTAGGGGTGAAACAGAAAGTGTGGGCTGGGGGCTCTGGCAGTGTCCCCAGTGGAGGTGGCTGCCCGGGAACACGGCAAGGCGGCTTTTCCGAGCAGCCAGTGGGGTGCTGTGCTTTTGTCTCCACCCGTCTCGTAGCACTTTGTAATTTCCCTCGTAATTTCTTCTTTACCCCACTGATGGTTTAGGAGCGTGTTGCTTACTTCCCACATACCTAGTGGATTTTCCAGTTTTCCTTCCGTAATTGATTTCTAATTTCATTCTTTTGTGGTTAGAGAAGGTATTTTGTCATTTTTAATCTTCCCAAAATCTTTGAAACTTGTTTGGTGCTCAGCATTTGGTTTCTCCTGGAGAATGCTGCCTGTGCACTTGGGAAGAGTGTGTACTCTGCTCTTGCTGAGAAGCGTGCTCTACTTACGTCTGTGTTTTGGTGAGCTGGGCTGCCGAAGTGCAATATACTGGAAATGGGCTGGCTTTTGTAATGGGCATTTATTAGTTTTGAGGCTCACTACCTTTTAACATACTGTTATTTACTCATGAGATCTGTGTATTAATACTAGAACATAACCCCAGAGGTCGGGGATTTTTCTGTTTTGTCTCCTCTGTTCCAGTAAGACCTGGAAGGGAACGTGGAGTGCAGTGGGTGTTCAGTAAATGAATTAGAACTTGGTACTTGCTGTGACCACACGTCCTGAACACCTTATTATTTTTTTTTTGTAGGTATGTATGTTTTTCACTTTATTATTTTGCTCCCCCGCCCTGCTGTTTTGCTCTGGTCCGTTCGCGGTGTGATCTGTGTGTGTTTCTTTTTGTCTTCTCTTCTTGTTTTCTCCTCTACGCTTCCCTGGGACTCGATCCTGGGGACCGCTGATGTGGAGGGAGGTTTCCTGTCGCTTGTGCCCCCTCAGCTCCTGCACACAGCCCCCTGCCACCTGTGCCACCTCAGTTTCTGTCCCGTCTTCCCTCGACTCTCTCCTGTGTCTCTCTTTTGTTGCATCATCATGCTGTGTTGCTCGCCGCGTGGCCTGGTTCACACGAAGATGCACTTTATTTTTGTGGAGCAGTTTTAGGTTAAAATAAAGCTTGCACGAGAGAGTACAAAGATAATGCAGAGAATTCAAATTTCCTCAGGTTTCTTTTAAATTTAAATTTTATTGTATAACATACATAGTACATAAAATTAAAAACAAAATCATTTTTAAACAAAATCCGTACCGTAACAATAATACCTGCACACTGTCTGTGATACAGGTCTACTAATGAGAAGCGCAGACATCGCCCTTTCGCTGAACCGAGCTGCACAGCACGCGTCCCTGTCCTGATGGTGGGCCGCACACGTGCGTGTTGCTGCTGGCGTGTGCGGCAGGCAAAGGCGTGCACAGCTGCCCTGTCGGTTCACCCGCTCGTGAGAGACCCAAGCGTTTCCCACACTACCTGCCGATGAGTGACGCGGTAAAAGCCACAGGCTGTAAATGCCTTACATTTCACCAGCTTCATTCATTCGCCCAGTAAGCCTTTTCCCGCTCCACGCATTTTACCACCATCATGTGTGACATGCTAGCAGATTCCACTTCAGAGTTGACTGACTTATACCGAGTCGGCGTTCTAGCAGCTTCTGGAACACCCCGCCCGTGGCTAGTGGCTCATGTACTGTGCATCCAGCAGAGGTGCTTACCTCTTCTGTTCTAGGGACCTCTTGCTAAGTCCACACTGCACTGTGCATTATTTAATAAACATAGCACCAGCTCGTCCCCACAAGAACAATGTTTTTTGAATTTCAGTTTGAGCTCGTGGACCCCTCGTTAAGAGCCCCTGGCATGGAGGGTGATTCTTCAGTCACCTCCCATCGCCCTGAGCCTGAGCAGCGTCCGTCACACCTGCAGGCTCCCCAAGAGCCGAGGAAACCACCTCGTTGGCCTCTTTCTACGGTCACCCATTTTAACCATCTTTAAGTGTGCAGGTCAGTGGCATTTTTTTTTAAAGATTTATTTATTTAGTTATTTCTCTCCCCTCCCCACCCCGGTTGTCTGTTCTCTGTGTCTATTTGCTACATCTTCTTTGTCCTCTTCTGTTGTTGTCAGCGGCACAGGAATCTGTGTCTCTTTCTTGCGTCATCTTGTTGTGTCAGCTCTCCGTGTGTGTGGCGCCATTCCTGGGCAGGCTGCAATTTCTTTCGCGCTGGGCGGCTCTCCTTACGGGGTGCACTCCTTGCGCGTGGGGCTCTCCTACGCACGGGGACACCCCTGCGTGGCAGGGCACTCCTTGTGCGCATCAGCACTGCGCATGGGCCAGCTCCACACGGGTCAAGGAAGCCCGGGGTTTGAACCGCGGACCTCCCATGTGGTAGGCGGACGCCCTAACCACTGGGCCAAGTCCGCCGCCTGGTATTGTTGTTATTCACACTATTTTGCTGCCATCACCTCCGTCCATTACCAAAATAATTTTTTACCAAGCAGAGACTTTGTACTCATTAAGCAATAACTCCCCACCAACCCTTAGTTATAGTCTACTTTCTTTCTCTGTGAACATTCTCATTCTACATACTTCGCAGAAGCGAATCATACCACGTTTGTCCTCTCGTGCCTCATTTACTTCATTTAGCCTAATGCATTCACGGCTCATCCCTGCTGCAGCCTGCACAGAACTGACTGAGCAAGAATCCCAGCAGGAGTCTACAAGGCAGGACAGGCTTTGCTCAGGCTGCCAGCGGGGAGGAGAAGAGAGGCCAGCGCGGCCAGGCTCAACCAGGGGAGCTAGATTTTAAGGGGAATCGGCATCTCTAGGATGAGGGAGAGTGTCTGTGGGAGGTCTCAAGGGAAAAGGGGAGCAGGAAAGTTGCCGAGAGGGGCCTGGGAAAGGCCAGGGCGTCCAGCGGTGGACTCACTGCAGGGAGTCAGGCAGTCGTGCCGTTGTTCTGAGACCTGTGTACTACAGACTATCACCTCATCTAGGCGCGTGCTCAGGGCGGGCCAGGGATGTGGCCTGGCATTGGCAAGTCCACCCCGACGCTGGCCAAGTCTCCAGTGCACGGGTGGGTGAGCTGCTGGGCCAAGCAGAGTCTCCCGTAAGGATTCAGCTCTGGAAGGGAGGCGTTCTTTCTCTGAACAAACACCTGCTCAGGGTCCTGTTGCAAGGTCTTTGGAAGGGTCCAGGCTTTGCCCCAAATGCTGCGCAGTTTCCAAGGAAGTGAGGGGCGGGCATGACCAGGGAGGTTTAGTGACGTTGGTGGCAGCAGCCAGTTCTCCTGGAGATGAAGGTGCGCTTGAGAGACCAGCGTTGATCTAACATGGTCCTTAAGAATGAAGAGGCCATTCCCTGGAGAAGTCCCCCAGGCCATCTCGTAAGCTGAGCAAACAACCCAAAAGGGATAAAGCCGGTGAGACTCGGGAGGCGTGTGAGCGCCTCTGGCTCCCGCGCCAGCCTGGGCTGCTGCTGCCACTTCTGGGTGAACTTCCTTTTGACAGTTACTGCGAATACACAGCCCTGGGTGCCCCCTTGTGCACACACACTGTCACCTTAAGCTTGTGCATTTCCAACAGAAGGGCCGCCTGATCTGGCCCCCAGAGGACAAATGCGTCTCAGTGGGAAGGGGATTTATTGAGAGTGCACAGCAAGGAATGGGGGGAGTCTTCCCCAAACCAGTTCAAAGTGAGAATGGGAGCTAGGGCTTTCATAGGTGAAGGAAAGGGGTAGGTGAGAAGAAAAACAAGGGAAAAGAAAGAAACTAGTGATGCTCCCAGGGGTCTTCTGAGGCTCCCGGGGTCTCGGGAGGTGGTACCTGCAATTTCTCAGTCCTGCGCTGTCTCAAGCCCATCAAACTCGTCCTTGGTTTCAGCAGCTAATAAATCCCAGTTTAGACGCAGTTATGCAGGTGCCAGGTCTTCGTGGCTCCTCTCTCAGCCGACTGCTCAAGGATGTCTCTGGGAAAAGTTACAGATTTACACCGCCCTGTCTGGTTTTGTTTTGAGACATTTCCTTATTCCTGTAAGCGAAACTGAGACGGTCTGGTTAATATCCTTCAGGGAACTGAGTGTGAAGTGAAAACCGCTGAAATTACATGAACAGAAACCAGCTGAACTAGAAGTGTCAGAGCTGCTGAAGTGGGGAGCTTGAGTAGGCACATTTTCCAGCTATCAGCACCTCTTTGGGAAGCCAGAGGACGGTCCAGTGCCAGTTGTACAATGAGCCATTTGCCAAAGTTCTGGTACTTCACCGGGCATGAGGCGATAGCCTCTGCTAGGTGGGAGGTAGAGTTTTCTAAGTCCAAAGCAACCTTTTCTGATACCATGTGTGATCTCACAGTGGATCTCCCAGCCCAGGAGATACTACCCAGTGAAAAGGGATAATACCGAGAAGAGACCCTGTGAGTTTGGCTTGGTGGACGGAGTTTTCCATGACCCTTCAGAGAGGTCTCCAGCCTGCAGGATCCTCTTCACGGGTTCTAGGGTACGGGATGAGGCTGTGAAAGGCCTCATGGGTTTTTTAAATTCCATGTTTACAGTTTTATTGATGTGTATCATTCATACCTGAATACACATAAGCAATAAGTATATAGTAAAAGTTGTGAACTTACAAAACAAACATACATGTCATCACACAGAGCTCCTAGACATCACCCTCCACCAACACCTCGCGTTGTTGTGTTATAGACCATGAAAGAACACCAGATACACATTCCTACTAACTGTAGCCTGTATCTTACATTTGGAGTGTTTCTCTCTAAACCCACCTGATTATTGACTCCCTGTACTAGTAGTATATATTTGTTATCGCTCAGGAGAAGACTTGATCGCATTTGTTCTGTTAACCGCAGACCGTCTTCCACCCCAGGATTCATTGTGGTCTACGGTCCCTTTCCTTGTACAACCCATTCACACTGCACACTCGGGGACTCTCATTTTCATCACAGAGTTGTGCTGTCATCACCTCAGTCAATTTTAGAATGTTGTCACTACTCCAAAAGGAAAACCCCACACCCCCGTATACCTCCCTATTGTTGTCCCTTAGAATTGATGTATTTTCTTTGCCATTGCTGCAAGAATATTACAATATTACTGTAAACTATCATTCATAAGTTACATTAGTTATAGTTTTCCCATGTCTCACCATATTCTTAAGTTTGTAGAAGAACATGCTTATATTTATACTATTAACCACAATCTTCATCCTCCACAGAAATCATTGTTATACATTCCCTAGATTATTCTCTAGTTTCCTTTCAATTGACACGTCCATAGACTACCCATTTCAGCCACAATCTCATTTATAAACCAGCAGTGTTATACTTACTATAATGTGTCACCATCAACTCTATTCATTTCCATACTTTTACAATAAACTTTATTAAAAATTCTACATAGGGCGGCGGACTTGGCCCAGTGGTTAGGGCATCTGCCTACCACATGGGAGGTCCATGGTTCAAACCCCAGGCCTCCTTGACCTGTGTGGAGTTGGCCCATGCACAGTGCTGATGCGCGCAAGGAGTGCCATGCCATGCAGGAGTGTCCCCACGTAGGGGAGCCCCACGCGCAAGGAGTGTGCCCTGTAAGGAGAGTCGCCCAGCAAGAAAGAAAGTGCAGCCTGCCCAGGAGTGGCGCCGCATACACGCACACACGGAGAGCTGATGCAGCAAGATGACGCAACAGAAGGAGAGACAGATTCCCGTGCCACTGACAACAACAGAAGTGGACAAAGAAGACGCAGCAAATAGACACAGAGAACAGCCAAGTGGGGTTGGGGGAGGGGGGGAAGGGGAGAGAAATAAATAAATAAATAAATCTAAAAAAAAAAAAAGGGCTTAGTGCTACTTAAAAAAAAGAATTCTACATACATTAAGCATCTGCTGCCATCCTCAATCCACATTACATTTCCTAGTAACCTATACCATAGAGTTTACCTCTGTGAGTTTACTCATCATAGTTAATATTAGTGAGTCCATACAGTATTTGTCCTTTCGTGTCTGTCTTATTTCATGCAACATAATATCATCAAGGTTCATCCATGTTGTCCTATGCACCCTGGTTTCATTTCATCTTACAGCTGAATAGTGTTCCATCACGTAAATACCACACTTCGTTTACCTACTCATCGGTTGATGGACATCTGGGCTTTTTCCATGTTTAGCAATTGTGGATAAAGCTACTGTGACATCGATGGGCAAATGTCTGCTCTTGTCCTTGCTTTCAGTCCTTCTGAAAATATTCCTAGTCATGGGATTGCCGGATCATACGGCAGTTCTGTATCCAGCTTCTCCAGGTACTGCCAGTCCATCTTCCACAGAGGCTGCCCAGTCCACGTTCCCATTAGCAGTGAAGGAGTGTTTCTATCTCTCCACAACCTCTCCAACACTTGCAGTTGTGTCTTTTTAATAGTGGCCCTTCTCATGGGTGTGAAATGATATCTCATTGTGGTTTTGATTTGATTTCCCTAAGCATTAGTGATGGTAAACATTTCTTCCTCTTTTATTTTTTTTACCATTTGTATTTCTTCTTAGGACAAATGTTTACTCAGGTCTTTTGCCAATTTTTTAATTGGGTCATTTGTCTTTTCATTGTTGAGTTGTAACATCTCTTTATGTATCCTAGATATTAAACCCTTATCTGACACGTGATTTCCAAATATTTTCTCCCATTGAGTCAGCTGCCTTCTGACCCTTTTGACAAAGTCCTGGGAGGTGCAAAAGTGTTTAATTTTGAGGAGGTTCCATTTATCTATTTTTTTCTTTTGTTGCACATGCTTTGGGAGTAAGTTTCAAGAAACCACCACCTATCACAAGGTCTTTAAGATGCTTCCCTACATTTTCTTCTAGTAGTTTTATGGTCCTGGTTTTTATATTTAGGTCTTTGATCCACTTTGAGTTGATCCTTGTTGATGGAGTGAGATAGGGGTCCTCTTTCAATCTTTTGGTTATAGATATCCAGTTCTCCCAGCACCATTTGTTGAAGAGACTCTTTTGTTCTGTTAACATGGACTTGGTAAGTTCGTCAAAAAGCAATTGACTGTTGAGGTAAGGGTTTATTTCTGGATTCTCAATTCTATTTCACTGATTGATGTGTCTATCTTTATACAATACCATGCTGTTTTGACCACTGTAGCTTTGTAATATGTTTCAAGTTCAGGCAGTAAAATTCCTCCTATGTCGCTCTTCTTTTTTAGAATGCTTTTGACTATTTGGGTGCACTTTCCCTTCCAAACGAATTTGGTAATTACCTTTTCTAATTCTATAAAGTAAGTTGTTGGAATTTTGATTGGTATTGCATTGAATCTATAAATCAGTTTGGGTAAGAATAATATCTTCATGATATTTCTCCTTCTAGTCCATGAACACGGAATGTCTTTCCATTTGTTTAGGTCTTCACTGATTTTTTTAAGCATTGTTTTGTAGTTTTCTGCATATAGGTCCTGCACTTCTTTGGTTAAACTGATTCCTAGGTATTTGAGTCTTTTTGTTGCTATTGTAAATGGAATTTCCCCCTTTATTTTCTCCTCATACTGTTCGGTACTAGTGTACAGAAACATTACTGATTTTTGCATGTTGATCTTTTATCCTGCCACTTTGCTGAACTCATTTATTAGCTCAAGTAGATTTGTCATGAATACTTCAGAAATTTCTAAATACAACATCATGTCCTCTGCAAACAGAGATTTTGTTAAGAATTTTTGCATCTATAGTCATTAGAGAGATTGCTTTGTAATTTTTTTTTTCTTGTAGTATCTTTATCTGGCTTTAGTAGTAGGGTGATGTTGGCTTCATAAAATGTGTTGGGTAATTTTCCCTCCTCTTCAATTTCTTGGGAGAGTTTAAACAGGATTGGTGTTAATTCTTCTCAGAATACTTGGTAGGATTCACCTGTGAAGCCATCTGGTCCTGGGCTTTTCTTTGCTGAGAGATTTTGGATGATGGAATCAATCTCTTTAAATGTGATTGGTTTGTTAAATTCTTATATTTCTTGTAGCGTAAGTGTAGGTTGTTTGTGTATTTCTAGGAGTTTGTCCATTTCATCTAGGTTGTCTAGTTTGTTGGTATACAGTTTCTCATAATATCCTCTTATGATCCTTTTTATTTCTGTGGGGTCAGTTGTAACTTCCCTCCTTTCATTTCTGATTGTATTTATTTTCAACTTCTCTCTTTTTTTCTTTGTTAGTCTAGCTAGGAGTTTGTCAATTCTCAAAGAACCAACTTTTGGTTTTGTTGATTTTCTCTATTGTTTTTTTTTTTTTTGTTGTTGTTCTCAATTTCATTTATTTCTGCACTAATCTTTATTATTTATTTCCTTTTGCTTGCTTTGGGATTGGTTTGCTGTTCTTTTTCTAGTTTCTTTAGTTGTTCAGTTAAGTCTTCAAGTTTAGCTCTTTCTTCTTTTTTAATATAGGCATTTAGGGCTTTAAATTTCCCTCTCAAGACTGCCTTCGGTGTATCCCATGAATTTTGATAAGTTGTGTTCTCATTTTCATTTGTCTCACTATATTTACTGATTTCACTTGCAATTTCTTCTTTTGCCCGTTGATTATTTAGGAGTGTGTTGTTCAGCCTCTACACATTTGCAAATTTACCTTTTTCCTGTCTTTTATTGATTTCCAGTGTCATTCCATTATGATCTGGGAAGGTGCTTTGAATAATTTCATTCTTTTTATATTTATTACATCTGTCTTGTGCCCTAACATGTGGTCTACCCTGGAGAAAGATCCATGGGCACTTGAGAAGAATGTATAAACCTCTGAATTTGGTTGGAGCATTATGTATATGTCTGTTAGGTCTAACTCATTTCTCATATTCTTCACGTTCTCTGTTTCCTTGTTGATTTTCTGTCTGGTTGTTCTATCTAATGATGTGAGTGGGGTGTTAAAGTCTCCAGCTATTATTGTAGAGATGTCTATTTCTCCCTTCAGTTTTTAGAAAATTAATTTATTGAAGTATATCACTCATACATAAACATACATAAAAGTAAGTGTATAGTAATAACTGTGAATGTACAAAACAGACATATATAACATCATACAGGACTCTTATAACTCACCCTCCCTCCAATACCTTGCATTGTTGTTAAACCTTTTTAAACTAATGATTAAAGAGCATTGTCAAAATATTACTACTAACCAAATTATTTTCCTCCAACCAACCCTATTATTATTATTACCTTTGAATCATTTATAAATGAACATACATAAATAATTAAGTGTATAGTAAAAGTTCTGAACTTACAAAGCAAACTTGCATAACATCATACAGGGGTCCCATACATCAACCCTCCACCAACACCTTGCATTGTTGTGAGACGTTTGTTACAAATTATTAAAGAATATTGTCAAAATCTTACTAGTAATCATAGTCCTTATCTTTCATTTGGTGTGTTTTCCCCCAAACCACCCTATTATTATTTTTTAAATATATTTTTTATGACAGAAATTGTAAACTTATAAAACAATCATGCACATGTACAGAATTCCCAAACAACACCTCAACAACCATACTGTGGTAGAACATTTGTATGGATAATATCATACCAGGTCCATAGTGTACATTTGGCTCACATTTTCCATACTGCCTCATTATCAATACAGTACATCTTTTGCATAGATGCAAGAATATTATATTATTACTGATAACCACAGTCACTCCATGTGTCTCCACATTCCCAACACCCTGCAGTAGTGATGTACATTTGTTCTAGCTCACAAAGGACACTCTTGTATCTGTATCATCAATCACAATTCTCATCCACCTCTTGGTTTACTGTGCTTTTCAGTTCCTAGATTATTTTCTAGCATTCTGGCAATTGGCATTTATATACCTAGACTTCCATTTTCAGCCACATCCCCATTTATCAACTAGGTATTACTCACTATGTGTTACCATCCACTCTATACATTTCCACACTTTTTCAGTAAAGCTAATTAAAACTTCTACATACTTTAAACATCCGTAGTCCATCTCAGTCTCCTCTTATCTCCTTTAAGAATCCACCACCTACCACCAGGTCTTGAAGATATTTTCCTACAATTTCTTCTAGAAGTTTTATGGTTCTTGCTTTTATTTTTAGATTTTTAATCCATTTTGAGTTAATTTTTGGATAAGGTGTGAGAAAGGGGTCCTCTTTCCTTCTTTTGGCTGTGGATATCCAGTTCTTTCAGCACCATTTGTTGAATGGACTGTTCTGCCTGAGCTGTGTGGGTTTGACAGGCTGGTCAAAAATGGCTTGACCATACATGTGAGGGTCTGTTTCTGAACCACAAATTTGGTTCCATTGGGCTACATGCCAGTACCATGCTGTTTCTGTCACTGTAGCTAGGTAATATGACTTGAAGTCTGGAGATGAGGGTTTACTTTTCCTTTTTATGATGTTTCTCGCTATTCAGGAACACCCTTCCAAATAACTTGATGGTAGTGTTTTCAATTTTTTTTAATGCCAGTGGAATTTTTATCGGGATTGTATTGAATCTGTGTATCAATTTGAGTAGCACTGACATCTTAAAGATACTTAGTCTTCCAGAGCAAGAGCATGGAGTGTTCTTCCAGCTATTTAGGACTTTTAAAAATTTCCTTTAACATTGAGTTGCAGTTTTCTGAATACAAGTGCTTTACATTGTTGGTTAAGTTTATTCCTATTTGAGTTTTATCTGTTATATTTTATCTTTACCACTCTTTTGACCCTTTTAGTTACTTCTATTGATATAATCTTCATTTCCAGGCCTCTGTCTCCTGTCTTTTCTTTTCAGGCTGTAGCACACCCTTTAGTATTTCCTGAAAGTCTGGTCTCTTGCTTAGAAATTCTCTGTTTCTGTTTATCTGTGAATATTCTGATATCATTCTCATTTCTGAAAGACAGTCTTGCTGGATATAAGATTGTTGGCTGGAAGTTTTTCTCTTGTAGTATCTTAAATATATCAGACCACTGTCTTCTTGCCTCCATGGTTTCTGGTGAGAAATCAGCACTTAATCTTACTGGGTATCCCTTATATGTTATGCATTGCTTTTCTGTTGCTGTAATCAGAATTCTCTTTGTCTTTTGCATTTGACATTCTGATAAGTATGTGTCTAGGAGTTGGTCTATTCAGATTTTTTCAGATGGGAGTACATTGTACTTCTTGGACATGGATATCTATGTCCTTCAATAAGGTTGGAAAAGTTTCTACCATTATTTCTTCAAATATGCTTTCTGCCCCCTTTCCCTTCTCTTCTTCTTCTGGGACACCCATGACACATATGTTTGCACATCACTTGCTGTCATTTAGTTTCCTGAGACCTTGTTCAATTTATTCCATTCTTTTCTTCATTTGTCCTTTTGTATGTTCAGTTTCAGAGGCCATTCTTCAAGCTCACCAACCCTTTCTTTTGCCTCTTCAAATCTGCTATTATACAATTCCAATGTTTTCTTTAATTTCATTTATTGCACCTTTCATTCCCATAAGATCTGCTATTTTTCTATGTATGCTTTCAAATTCTTCTTTGTGCTCATTTGGTGTCTTCTTAATATCCTTAATCTCTTTAGCCATCTTATTGAGTTTATTAAGGAGATTTGTTTGAATATTTATGATTAGTTGTCTCAACTCCTTTATGTCATCTGAAGGCTTATCTTGTTCCTTTAACTGGGCCATAGCTTCCTGTTTCTTGATGTGTATTATAATTTTTTGTTGATGTCTTCGCATCTGACTTACAAGAGTATTTATTCTGAATGCAGTTTTTCTCTTTAGTTTAAGGTTTCCTATTGTTTCTCCCTTGCTGGTTGTGCAGTAGGAGCCAAGAATGTAATTGGTGCTGTAAGCTGTGGAGGCTCAAGCTGCCCTCATCGCACCAGGGACCAATGAAGCTTCTTCCAAATATCTTCTTTGCCAGGGGTAGGGACAGAGTCACAGCTGTGTGGAATAATACAAGTGCAGACCTAGACTGTCATTGCCCAGAGAGACTGATGAAGCTTTACGCCTCTTTGTCCCCTGCCTGGGGCAGGGATGGAGCTGCAGGTGTGGGCAGCAGTCTATGCAGTGTGGGTCCAAGATGACTGCAGTTGCCCTGGTAGACTTCCAATTGTTCAGTCTGTGCCAGCCAAAGGTACCTGCAGTTACCTGGATAGGCTGGTGCAGGGCCCACCAGCCTCCTCCCTGCCAGAGGTGGGCTGAAGCCTAGGCTAGGGCTACAGGCCAAACTGGGTGAAAGAAACCAATTCATACAGTCACTGTGATTTTTGGTCCTGGCATCCCCTCAGACTGGGGGTGAAGTCAAAATGGTGGTCACTGGCCTCTTTCTGACTTGGGCAGATTCACACCCCAGCTGTTCCCAGAGTTATATCTTAGCCAGCCGAGTCTACCAATCAGTAGCCGAAGTCGGCAACCAACTGTCTCCTTCCCCTGTTTTGGTAAATGGAGCTTCCAATTCCAGCCACAGAATAGCTCCTGGGGTAACTCGAGCCACCAGAGTAGGACAATCACCGGCCTCCACGGCTTGGCTGGTAATTTCCTGGAGAGGCTGGCGCAGATCCCTGCAGCTTCCTCCCTGCCAGACGTGGGGCTGGGGCCTAGGCTAGACCTGCAATCTGACCTGGATGGAAAGAAGTCGGTCCCCACCAGCACTGGGATTTTCAGTCCACCCCATTTCCCCTCGTTCCAGGTGCAGAGTTAAGATGGCCGCTACCAGCCTCTTTCTGACGTGAACAGGCTCAAACTTTAGCTGTTGTCAGGGTCATACTGTAGCCTGCTGAATTTACTCATCAGTAGCTGAAGTTGGTGCCCAACCATCTCTTTCTTCCCTGTTTTTGGGAAGTGGAGCTTCCAATTCCAGCCACGGAACAGCTCCCGAGGTGGCTTGTGCCTCCAGTGGAGGATGGACCTGCCTCTGGGTGTGGAGCGCTCTGCTTATGGGTCTTCTTTGCAGATGGGCAGCTCCTCCTTCTGTTCCTTCAGGTATGTTGCAGGATGCTCTTCTGGCCCTCTGGAGCCTCCAAACGGGTACTTCAGTGGGCTTCAAATAGCGCTGGTTGTTTACTAACTGCCCTGTAGCAGGAGCTGACTCTAGGAGATCCTTACTCTGTCGCCATCTTGCTGGTTGTCCTCTCCCTTCATTTTTTTAAAAAAGATTTATTTTTTATTTATTTCTCTCCCCTCCCCCCCTTTGCCTGCTCGCTGTGTCCATTCTCTGTGTGTTCTTCTTTGTCCGTTTACATTCTTGTCAGCAGCACCAGGAATCTGTGTCTCTTTTTGTTGTGTCATCTTGCTGTGTCAGGTCTCCTTGTGTGTGTGGCACCACTCCTGGGCAGGCTGTGCTTTTTTTACATGGGGTGGCTCTCCTTGAGCTGTGCACTCCTTGCATGTGGGGCTCCCCTATGCGGGGGATACCCCTGCGTGGCAGGTCACTCCTTGCGTGCATTAGCACTGTGCATGGGCCAGCTTATCACATGGGTCAGGAGGCCCTGGGTTTGAACACTGGACCTCTTGTGTGGTAGGTGGGTGCTCTATTAGTTGAGCCAATTCCACTTCTCCTCTCCCTTCAGTTTTGACAGAATTTGTCTCATGTATTTTGGGGCACCCTGGTTAGATGCCTAGATATTTATGACTGTTATATCTTCCTGGTGGATTATCCTTTTTATTAATATATAATGGCCTTCTGTATCTCTTATAATTTTTGTATTTAAAGTCAGTTAGGTCTGCTATTAGTATAGCTACTCCTGCTCTTTTATGGTTACTATTTGCATGGAGTATCTTTTTCCAAGCTTTTACTTTCAGCCGTTTGTATCCCTGGGTCTAAGGTGAGTTTTGTAAGCAGCATATTGATGGCTCACATTATTTTTATCCATTTTGTCAGCCAGTATCTTTTGATTGGGGAGTTTAATCCATTCACCTTCAGTGATATTACTGCAGGTGTATTATTTATTTCCACGATTTTATTCTTTGGTTTTTATATGTCATATATTTTTGTCTATCTTTTAGTCTTTTGGTTATCCTTTCTGCTTTTCTTTCTTCTATACTCTCCTTCAGGCTTCTCTCTCTTGTCTTTTTATTCCAAGTTCTAAGGCTTCCTTCAATATTTTCTGCAAAGGTGGCTTCTTTTTTGCAAACTCTCTTAGTTTCTGTTTGTTTGTGAATATTTATACTTACCTTCATACTTGAAGGACAGTTTTTCCAGACAAAGAATTCTCAGCTGGCAATTTTTCTCTTTCAGTATCTTAATTGTTTCATACCACTGTCTTCTCACCTCCATGGTTTCTGAAGAGAAATCTGTGCTAAGTCTTACTGGGTGTCCTTTGGTTTGCTTCTTTCTTGCTACTCTCAGAGTTGTCTCTTTATCTTTGACATTTGATGTTCTGCGTCGTATGTGTCTTTGAGTAGGTCTATTTGGATTTATTCTGATTTGGGAATGGTGTTCTTCTTGGAAATGTAAGTTCATTTCTTTCATGAGAGTTGGAAAATTTTCAGCTATTATCTCCTCAAATACTCTTTCTGCCCCTTTTCCCTTCTCTTCTCCTTCTGGAACTTCCACGGCATGTATGTTGTTGAGATTTGTGCTGTAATTCAAAATTCTGAGCCCCTGCTCATTTTTTTTCCCCATTTTTTTCTCTCTTTGTTCTTTTCTCCTTTCAATTTCAGCTGTTCTGTCTTCAGTATCACTTATTCTTTCTTCTCTCATTTCAAGATTGCTGTTGTATGTCTCTAATGTGGTTTTGATCTCACCTATTGTGTGTTTCATTCCCATGAGCTCTGTTACTTTTCTGTTCAGGATTTCAAATTCTCCTTTGCCCTCACTCAATGTCTTTCTGATGCCATTTATCTCTTTAGTCACATTGTCTTTCAGCTCATTAATTTGATTTTGGAAATTTGCGTGCATCTTGCTAATTCTCTCAAATCCTGCATCTCTTCTGGAGCTTTGATATATTCCTTTTCTTGGGCCATTTCTTCTATTTTCTTACTATGGCTCAAAATTTTTTGCTGATGTCTCAACATCTGATTAGGATGTAGTTTATTCAGATGCTCAATTTCTTTCTCTTTTGTAGGGATTTAGTGGTGGGAGGCTGTGTTATCACTGCTTTTTGATTCTTGGCTTAACCTGGATTGTTAGGATTGTCCCTGCTGGTTGCTCAGAACAGGGCTCTGGACCCAGTAATTGGCTGCAGACCAGCTCCCTAGGGCCTTGGGGAGGGAAGCTATAAAGGCCAGAAAAGCCTTACTTTTAATTTTCCCAGTGCACTTCCTTGGTCTGCCAGCAGGCGGCGCTCTTTGGCAGCTCTCAGTTCAATGCCTGGTGGACGTGTGCTTCTTGCAGCACAGACGGGATCGAGGCGGTGGCGCTTCCTGCCTGCAGGCTGGGGGCCTTACACTTCAAACTTTCTCTGCGACACTTCTCAGGCCTTCTCTGGCGGCCCCCTCCCCTTTCCCGGGTGGGGGATATTCCCCCTCCCCTCTGAGTTAACACCCAGTCCCTGTTAGCAGAGGAGGAGATTGGGGGGTCACACATCGCTAGCCCCTTGCCGGCTCCAAGGCATCAGTGGTGCAGCGCCCGCCCCCTAACCCGAGCCCCCCACCTGGACGGGCTCCTGGACACGCAGGCCAGACTGTGGGCTGGATGCCGGGGCAGCCTTGGGCCGTGTCCCTTTCTGCCCCCTTCCTGGGAGGTGGTCCCTGGAGCCCCGTCTGGCCGCTGCCCAGAGCCCGCGCGTTCTGAAGTGACCTCAGCTGGGAGGAGCAGTGGCTTCAGCTCAGCACTGTCCTCACAACTCCCCTCCTTTGTCCCCTCCTGGGCAGAGCCCAGCCTTTGCTGGGTGTCCTGAACCGTACGAGACCCTTTTTCCAGGTGGTTTCAGCCTGCCTTCAGCTATTTTTTCTGGGGAAGAGAGTCCCATGTCTTTATGATCCACCATTTTCCAGAAGTTCCACCTCCATTCCTCGGGAAGTGGTAAAACATTATACTAGTAGCCTGTGAGAAGCTGTGTATGTATACTGTAATCTCTTCAGCAACCGTAAATAAAAACTATCCAAAGTGTAGTGAAAAACTGTATAGGCAAGGCAAAGTGGAAAATTACAAAATGTTCTACTAATCCCCAGGAAAGTAGAGAAAGAAAATCAGAGAAATGAAAAATGAGGGAATGAAAAGAAAAACAATAAAATGGAGGTCCTAAATCTTCCCGTATCAATAATTACATACATGCAAATGGTCTTGACAGAACTTAGAAAAAGATCGTCAGAATGGTTACAAAAAGACACAACTATCAGCTGTCTACCAGAAACTCACTTTGAATGTAATGATATCGCAGGTTAAAAATTCAAGGGTAGAAAAGAGAGGCCATTCTGACATAAGTAAAAAGACAACTGGAGCAGCTATATGAATATCAGATAAATTAGACTTCTGAACAAAGTAAATTACCAGGGACAAAGAGGAATATTACATAATAATAAAGCGGTCAATTGGCCAAGAAGACATAACCAACCCAAGTGCACTGAACAAGGGAACTTCAAAAGAGATGAAGTGGGGAGCACATGTGGCTCAGCTGGTTGAGTGCCTGCTTCCCACGTCTGAGGTCCAGGGTTCAATCCCTGGTGCCCCCCAAAATACATACATACATACCAACTGGCACAATGGAAAGGAGAAGGACACATCCGCACCACACCTGGGGACCTCGACCCCGCTCTGCTGGGCAGGGACAGAGGAGGGCTGAGCGCGCTGTCAGCCCGTGGGGCTCCTGGATGTTTGCAGACCCCCCACGCCAGCCCTCCCCCCTCTCTAGGACGCTGCTCTCCTCGTTGCCCACAGCACCCAGGCGGGCTGCTCCTGCCAGCATGCCGCCGGTCCTAGCAGGCCCCACGCACAGGCGACATGCTCTCTTCCTCTCTGGGTGTCTCTAGGGCGAGCGCCAAGTCAGGGCAGGGTGGAGAGCCAGTGCCTGTTTCTGGAGCGTAGGAAAGCCTGTCCTGTGCTATACGTCCAGTAAAGGCTTCTGAATGAATGAGGGCTGGGCTGACCACCATTGAAAACGTAGATCCAGGAAGTGGACGTGGCCCAGGGGTTGGGGTGTCCGCCTACCACATGGGAGGTCCACAGTTCAAACCCCGGGCCTCCTGACCCGTGTGGAGCTGGCCCATGCGCAGCGCTGATGCGCGCAAGGAGTGCCGTGCCACGCAGGGGTGTCCCCGTGTGGGGGAGCCCCACGTACAAGGAGTGCACCCCATAAGGAGAGCCGCCCAGCGTGAAAGAAAGCGCAGCCTGCCCAGGAATGGCACTGCACACACGGAGAGCTGACACAGCAAGATGACGCAACAAAAAGAAACACAGATTCCCGTGCCGCTGACAACAACAGAAGCGGACAAAGACCCAGCAAATGGACACACAGAACAGACAACCGGGGCGGGGGGTGGGGTGGGGGTGGAGAAATAAATAAATAAATAAATCTTTAAAAAACAAAAACAAAAACAAAAAAAACCGGTCGTCCCTGGCACATTCCCCGGGGTTGTCAGAAGGAGTAGGGGTCTCTCCTGCCCCTTTACCGTGATCCGCCCGCCCTAAGCGCCCCCGCCCATGGGCAGAGGGGCTGCGCTGCCCCGCGTGGCCACCAGGCGGCGGCAGAGCGTCGCTCTCCGCGGAGGCGGCGGGCAGGGGAGGAGCGCGGCAGTCACCTGTCACCAGGTCTCCCGTGGGAATAAAAGAGCCCACGGAACCTGGATACACGGCAGGGCTTCCCCCGTGACGAGAGCCCGCGGGCTCAGTGAGCCCAGCCAGTTCCCTGGTGAGTCCTGGCTTTGCCGCTTCCTAGCTGGGCTGCCCAGGGCAAGCTGCCTCAGTTTCCCCCTCAGCAAGATAAGGATGATGATAGTGTGTTTCTTAGGGCATTAGTCAGTGAGCTGATATTTGTAAACTACTTAATGCAGAGACTACCACAAGTCCTGGCATTATTATTAGGTTTTAATTGTAAAAACCACTCAGAAAACTAGGAATAGAAGGAGTTTCACAATATGACTAGGATACTCATGGAAAACGCAAAGCTAGCACCAAACTCAATGGTGAAAGTCTGAAAACTTTCCCTCTGAAGACGTGGACGACAGGATGCCCAGTGACCGCTGTTATTCAACATTATACCAGAACTTCTAGCCAGAGCAGTTAGGCAGGAGAAAGAAATAAAAGGCATCCAAATTGGAAAGGAAGAAGTAAAGCTATCTCTATACGCAGATAACATGATCCTATGTACAAAAAAATCCCAAAGATTCTACAAGAAAGCTGCTAGAAAAATGCAGAGTACGAGATATTGTGGAAAGAATCAGCTGTGTTTTCACACACTGGAAACGAACAATCCAAAAAGGAAATCAGGAAAAATATTCCACTTACAGTAGCACCTAAGGCTTCCTAGCTCATCTCTTCCTTCACGGAAGGGGTCTGTGTGGAGTCACGGGCTTACCTTCCCCCTGGGCAGGCTTAGGGCAGATGCTCCGAGGCCACGCTAACAGGTTAGAGACAGAGTCCACGGCGTGGGAGCCGGCATCGACCGAGCACCTGCTGCGTGTCCCGGACAACGCCGGGGGCTTCCCCGCTTCGAGCAGGTGCTGTCTCCAGCTTCCAGGCGAGGTAACAGCTGGAGCAATGAAAGTGGGTTTCGAACTACGCCCTGTCTCTGTCTCCAAAGCTTATTCTCTATTCTGTGGTGTGCTTAGCGGCCTCTATGTGGAGAAGATATAAAAGCTCTTGCAGCGTATTTCTAGTCCTAGAGAACAAAAAACACCTTTTCAGGTAGATTCTAATGGCTGCCTCTGAGGTCATCCCTCTTGAACTTTCTAGGTGGGTGGATTTTGTTGGACCATACTGGTGTTAAGAGCTATGAAAAGAGAAATGGGACACAGCCTGTGAGAGTTTGAACCTGTTTGTGGATCCCAGAAGAGATCTAGCTCTTGGAGTGGATCCATTCCTGTGGGTGAGGGGCCCTTTGACTGGACTGGGGTCAGCTGGGGTTTGACTGGATCACTGCAGCGAGGGGGACCCCGGGTGGGTCTCGGTCCTCTTGCTGGAGTCCATTATAAACAGGAGAGGAAAAGCGGCAGAGACAGAGAAACCTGAGAGGTGGAGAGGGGGGTCCCGGAGCCTGGAGGCTGGGATCAGCAGAGGCTTGGAAAGAGGCCCCCAAGAGCCTCAAAGAGAGGAGGCCCAGAGAAGAGGGGAGAGAAGAGCCATATTCCTGATCACCCACCGCTGAGCTCGGGAGAAAGAGCCTGGAGGAGAAGGCGGAGACCAGGCGAGCAGATGCTCCATGAGCCTTGCCACGTGGCAGGAGTCCAGGGGTGCCAGCAGCTGACCTTCGGTGAGAGAGCAGCTCACCTTCGCAGCCTCAGAACGGGAAGCTTTTAACCTAATGATTCCCATCATAGCCAAGCAGGTGTAGCCCAGTGGCTGAGCACCTGCTCCCCCTGTACGAGGTCTCGGGTTCAATCCCTGGTACCTCTAAAAAAATTCTCCTTATAAAAGCCAGCCCATTTCTGGTATATTGCTTCTAGCAGCCTTTAGCAAACTAGAACACGGGCTCACCACATGGACTTCCCCTCAGCAAGGCTGACCTGGCTGCAGCCACTGCTGAGTGCCCGATCTGCCAGCAGCAGAGACCCACACTCAGCCCCCAGTGGGGCACCATTCCCCGAGGTGACCTGCTGCTGCCTGGGGGCAAGGTCATCATATTGGACCACTTCCATCATGGAAGAGGCAGCGATTTGTTCTGCCTGGAATAGACACATCTTGCGGGCATAGGGTTGCCTTCCCTGCACGTAAAAAATGCTCCCATCCGTGGGGTACTGAGGGTCGTACCCACCACTACTGCATCCCACACAGCTCTGCCTTTGATCAGGGACCCACTCCACAGCAGCAGTGTGTGTGAACGGCACGTGCCCATGGAGTTCACTGGTCTCACCACGATCCCATCACCCTGAAGCAGCTGGGATGATAGGAGGTGGAATAGCCTTGCAAAGACTCACTTACAGCGCCAGCCAGGTGGCGATGCCTGCCAGGGCTGGGGCAGGGTTCTCCAGGAGGCTGCGTGTGCTCTAAACCCGCGTCCACTCAATGGTGCTGTTTCTCCCATAGCCAGGATTCACAGGTCCAGGAATCAAGGAGTGGAAACGGAAGTGGCACCACTCATATGACCCCTAGTGATCTCCTAGGAGAAGTTTTGCTTCCTGTCCCTGCAACCTTAAGCTCTGCTGGTCTACAGGTCTTAGTTCTAAAAGGAGTCCTGCTACCAGGGAACACAACAATGATTCTACGGAACTGGACGTTAAACTGCCCCCTGGCCACTTGGGCTCCTCGTGCCTCTGAATCATCAGGCAAAGAAACGGGATGGGATGATTAATCCTGACTATCAAGAGGAAACAGGGGGAAATGGATGTGGCTCAAGTAGCTGAGCACCTGCTTCCCATGTACGAAGTCCTGGGTTTAATCCGCAGTACTTCCTAAAAACAAAACAAAACAAAACAAATGGAAAAAACCCAACTCTCACTGGGGAGCATGTGTAGCTTAAGTGGTTGAGTGCCTGCTTCCCATGTACGAGGTCCTGGGTTCATTCCCCAGTACCTCCTAAGAAACAAAAAAAAGAGGAATGAGGACTGCACCTGCACAATGGAGGTAGAGAAACATTGGCCTGGAACACTGTAGGTCCCCTCAAGTGTCTCGTGGTGCTACCATGCCCTGTGATCAGAGTCAATGGGAATTTGCAACAACCCTATCCCAGCAGGACTCACAATGGCCCAGAATCTTCAAAAAAGTTTGTGTCGCCCCACCAGGCAAAGAACCTTGCCAGCTGAGGTGCTTCCTGAAGGTAAAGAGAACATGGAGTGCATATTGGGAGTGGTAAATATGAACTTTGACCGTGTGACCAGTCACAAAAACGAGGACTGCAATGGTCACGAATCTTTCTTCCTTGTTTTGTTATGAGTAGGTTCATACATGTACATAGAATGAATGTCTTTGTTTTCTTACCTATTCTTTTTCCCTTATCATACAACATAAGTTGTATTAGATGCATATCATAGAATTTAAGAATGTCAAGTCTAAGAGTGAATATTACCCAAGGACTTGTACCCTATTCTGGTGGGAATTAGTGTGTTTCCAGTTGTACACAGGACAACTGAATATTGTTAGGCAGATATATATGTTATTGTTTTTATTTAGAGACTAAGTATAGGTTAAGGTGATTTTTATGTCTGCCAAGCTGGCAAGGGGTGGACTGTGATGGTCTGCTAATGTGTCAACTCGACCGGGTAATGGTGCCCAGTGGTTTGGTCACGCGAGCACTGGGCTAAATGTGATGCAAGGGCATTTCACGGACTTTAATCATCAGTGAGTTGGTTGCATAGATGGCTGGTTCCCTGTATAGCTATGGAGCTTGCCATCAGCAATGAAGGACGACTCATCCAGTCAGCTGAAGGCCTCTAAAGGGGAAGTGATTTCAATATTCAGAAAGAGGATTCCCATCTCTACTTCAGACAGTGTCTCCTGGGGAACTCATCAAGGATCTTCACCAGAGCCCCTGGTTTGCAGCTGCCCTATAAAATTTGGACTGGTACATTTCCACGGTTGTGCGAGACAATTTTATAAGATCGCATACTATTTACAGATATCTCCCGTCTGTTCTGTTTCCCTAGAGAAAACTGACTAATACCAAGTCCACTCTACTGGATCAGAACAGTCACTTCAACAAATGGTGCCGGGAGAACTGCATGTCCACAACCAAAAGAATGGAAGAGCTCCCCTATTTTACTTCCTATACAAGAAAAATTCAAAATGGATCAAAGACATAAACATAAAAGCCAGGACTCTAGGACTCCTAGAAGATAATGTAGGGAAACGTCTTCAGGACCTTGTGGTAGGGGGGGTCTCTTAAACCTTACACCCAAAGCATGAGCAACAAAAGAAAAAAGAGATAAGGGGCCTCCTCAAAATTAAACACTTTTACACCTCAAAGGACTTTAAGAAGTGGGTAAAAAGGCAGCTGGAGAAAATGGTAAAAAAGAAAAGAAAGAGGAAAAGTAAAAAGGCAGCCTGCTCAATGTCAGAAAATATTTGGAAATTACACTTTTAATAAGGGTTTTATATGCATGATTTATAAAGAGATCCCACAACTCAACAACAAAAAGACAACCCAATTAAAAATGGGGAAAGGACTTGAATAGATAATTTTGCTAAAGAATAAATGCCCATGGTGAAAAAACATAAAAATGCTCAACATCACTGTCTGTTAGGGAAATGAAAGTTAAAGGTACAAAGAGATATCATTTCACACCTATGAGAATGGCCAGTATTTGAAACAACAACAGCGACGAGAACAAGTGCTGAAGCTGTGGGGGAGAGGCGGGCTTATGCCCCGTTCCCGGGATGTGGAACGGCTCAGCCACGGGAGTCTGCCTGGCGGTGCTGAAGGAAGCTGGATATCCGTCTGTCAGGCGCTGGGTTCGAGGTTCGGGTTCGGGTCCTGCGGCAGTCCTGCTGGGACGAGGTGCCCCTGGGGGCAAACAGAAGCTTCTCTGCGGCCGCTGTGGCAGCGGGATGGGGTCTGCCCTCCAGTCTGGGAGGCCCGGGAAGGCCCCCAGTGTAAGCAGAGCTGCCCCTCTACCTCCCCCGCCAGCGAGGGTCTGGGTGGTCATCCCGACTCTGGGGCCCCTGACAGGCCTGTGTCCAGCGGCCTCCTGCGGACCTTCTGTCCAGCGGGTCAGGTGAGGCTGAGGAAGGGGTGGAGGGTCCCGAGCTGGGGTCGCTGACTCCACGGGCGCAGAGGCCTCCCGGGTAGCTCCTCACGGCTTGACCCTGGCGATGGGGGCGGGGAGCCAGCCTGCCCCCAGGGTGAGGGAGGGCGCCTCCCACCCGCCTGTGTCCCCTCTGGGGCCCCCCGGAGTCCCCTCGTGACGACAGGGGGGGCGGTTCCAGAGGCGCCTCCAGAGTCCGCGCCCACCCCTGCTCATCCCGCTTCCTGCCGGGAGGCTGTGGATGGAGCAGGAAACCTCCTCCGCCTGGGGCCCCGGGGAGGGGGTCGCCCGAGGTGGGGGGCCTCAGGAGGCCTTCTCAGGGTCTCGGGGGGCGGCTGTGTTTCCCGCTCCACGGCGGGACCCGCGAGGCGGAGGGAAGTTCTGAAGGGCTCGCGCAGGCCGATTCTCCGCGCCCCTCGGGGGCTGCGGGGGCCGGTGCGCACGGGGCGGGGGCCTTTGCCGGGTGTGTCCGTCGATGCGTGTTGGGGCCACCCGAAATCACTTTCAGGGGGTCCCTCCTGCTTTGTGTCCCTGGAGTCACCTCAGAGGGTCAAGGGCGCAGAGGGACTTGGACGTGAGCAGGTGCACGGCCGCCGGGGCGCAGGTCGTGCGGGGTGTTCTAGGGGCGGGGGCAGGACGTGGGCCGGCGGGGCGGGCATCCCGCCTGGCTCCAGCCCGGGGCGCGGAGCACTAAGGACGAGCCACGGCGTCTGCGGCCGCTTCCGCGGGGCTCCGCGCTGCGGGGGGTCGGAGGAGCAGCCTGCCTCTGCGGGGAGGGGTTTCCTAGGACAGCCTCGCCTGGGGGTCTCGGCCGGGAAGCCTGCGGGGTCGGGGCTTGGCAGGGTCTGGCCGGGGTCCCTCTGCCTCAGCTGGGAAGACTGCGGGGCAGGGGAGGGGGCGCGGGAAGCCGAGACTCCGGGGGCCTAGGGCTCCTTCCAGCCTCCCACGTGGAGTGTCCCCTTCCTGCTGTCCCGTGCACCCTGCACCTCACTTCACAGGAAAGCCCTCAGCTGACTGCAGAGCCCACCCGTGCCCCCTCCCTCAGGCACGTGGACTCTGCCGTCCTGTGAAGGCAGAATTCCTTTGAGCATGGCTGGGTCGTTCTCCAGTGTGTGCTCTCTCTCTGGTTGTCCGTCATTCTCCAGCATGTCCTCTTCAGTTGTCGGTCGTTGTCCAGCGTGTCCTCTTTCTCTGGTTGTCGGGCGTTCTCCAGCGTGTCCTCTCTGGTTGTTGGTCATTCTCCAGCGTGTCCTCTTTGGTGTCATCATATGGAAAGGGCACTTCTGGGTCCCACCCAGCACGTCTGAGTGGAGGAAGGTGACTTGGGGGTCCCCAGGTCTGCCCGCTGCGTGCTCGGCCTTTCCCTGCCCTGCACGGTGGCTTTTCCTGGAGGAGCCTTCAAAAACTCGAGGGCAGAGGCAGGCCACGGGGCCCAGGGAGGCGCACGGGGTGGACACGCTGGCCCCGCTGGCCTTGGAGCCCGGGCTTCAGGTGACGAGCCACCCCCCCACCGCAGCAATGGGCTTGGCCCCTCCTGCACTGGCTCTGGGATGCTCTGAGGGTGGGTGGTCATCACCCAAATTCCCCACATCCGCTGGGGGCACATATTGCCGCCTGCTGGCCTGAGTGCCCTCAACAGACAGACCCTTCCTCACCCAGGGGCCTCCCACTCCGATGAGTCTCCAGAACCTTTTCCAAAACTTCCCTCAGTCCCCCAAGTGCGCCACATGCCGCCCGGCCTCACCCCGCCTGGACCCCCAGGCCCTCCCCAGCTCTGCCGGCCCCTGGGGTGGGGTCAGGGAAATCCCAGCTGCATTAGGACATGGTGGCCCCGGCAGTCCGAAAACCTCCCCGCCCCCCGCCCCCTTAGGCGGCCTCCACCGTGCCCTGCCCGACCCTTTCGGACAGTGAGTCCCCAGAGGAGGAGGCGGGGTCCTTAGCAGCCCCCGCCCCCGCCCCCGGGAGGCGCGCTCCGCCCCTGGGGTCCTGCAGGCCTCGCCTGCCTGCGCTCCCGCCCTGATGCCCGCAGGCGCCCGGGCCGCGTGGGCTGCCGCCTCGTACTGCCCGGGGCGGGGACAGCGCAGCCGGTCCAGGCTCCGCCGTGAGCCCCGGGGCGCAGCTTAGGACGAGGGAGGGTGGCGTGCTGGGTTCCAGGTTGGGTGGCTGCTTCAGGGAGGGTGAGGCTGGAGCTGAGACTTGGCGCAAATTGCCAAACGGCCTTACCACCCCCCCCCCCCCCCCCCGCCCGTCCTGAGCCGGACCCTCGCAATCCTTGTGCTCTCGGAGGCCTCTGAGGTCGTGGGAGGAGGGGTCTCAGGCCCGCCCACAGCCCTCAGGTGCCGAGCGACAGGTGAGCTCCAGAATCACCAGAGCTGCCCCCATGGCAGCGGGGCTGCCATGCGCAGCTGTCCCCGGGGAAACAGTCCAGGCTGGAGCTCAACCCGGGCAGGGCAGACCAGGAAATGCTCCCCTGCTCCCGAGGCCCGAGGCGGACGGCTCAAGGCCGCGTGCACTGCAGACCCCGCCTGGTGCTGGGCTGCTGCCCCGGTAGGCTGGAAGCCCCGCCTGTGGGCCCACCCCACCCCTCCCCAACCCCCGCTTCATCCCGCTCCCCACCCCACTCCCTTCCCCCACCCACTCCCCACACCCCACCCTCCACACCCACCCACTCCCCACTCCCCACGCCACCCGCTCCCTACACCTCACTCCACTTCCCACCCCCACCCCCCTACCCACCCCCAAGGCCGCATCCAGCCCCCAGGGGGCCCCCAACGTCACGAACCGCGGGGCGGGACGGAGGCCTCCGCGGCAGAGGCGCTTCCTCAGCCCCCAGCTGCCGCTCCGCCGGCCGCGCACGCCCAGGTGACGGGAGAGGCCCGGGAGGCCGCCCGGCGCTCCAGCCGCGGACACGCCGTCCAGCCGCGGGGAGCGCGAGCGGCCGGTGCGGGACGGGGCGCGCGGCTGTGCCCCCGGTGCCCTGCCCGGCGGGCGCCCCTGCCGACGCCCGGTGCGGGGCGCCCCTGCGGGCCCAGGGTCCCCGGCGAGGCCGCCCGAGAGGGTCGAGGGCGCGGCGGGAGCAGCAGGGACCGCGGGGCGCGGGGTCTCCCGATGCTCGTGGGCTTGGCGGGCGGGGCGGGCAGCGCCCCCCTGGTGCAGGGAGCCCGGCGGCGGGTCCCGCTCGGCTGCGCCCTTCCCTCCGACCTGGGTCCTGGGGATCCCCTAGGGGCGCGGCAGGAGGGCTCCCCTCGGCTCCGCGCAGCAGGCCCGTGGCGTGGCCGCCGCCCTCCCGCCGCCGTCCTGCCTGGACTCCTCTCCTCGCTCCTCCCCCGCGTCTGGGCGCGCACTCGGCGGGAATCCTCTGGCTTCACCCAAACCGCAGCATCCCACGGGGGTCGCCCGCGCTCGCCCCAGGCCCCTGGCGCTCTCCTCCCACTCCCTCAGGAATTCTCATGATGATGTCGCCAGCTTTGCGCTTTTCCTTATTCCCCTTTCCCGACACGGTGAGGATTTGTCATCCCAACACCGGAAGGGACATCTCTGTCCCGGAAGAGCTGGGGACGTCAAGATGAGGCTCTCGCGGGTCCACGCACGCACTCACCCACGGGCAGCACGAGGACGCTGGGATGACGCACCTCACCGTCCACGTGCCCCGCGAGGACAGCGGCTGGCCTCGGGACCGGGGGTAGCCAGACCCCTGCACCCGAGCCTCCCTCACGGCCGGTGCTGGTGTTCCCACGGCCCCCACGTGTGGCCTAAGTCCCTCTCCCGAGGCTGGAAATCCAGCTGGCGGATCCCTGCGGCCCCACGCAGGCCTCGCGGCCCGGCCTGGGCACTCGATGCCCAGCGGCTCAGGGAACCCTCCCCGAGCCTCCAAGTACAGAAGCAGCCCCGCCCCGCCTGGCGGGCTCCAGGCCCAGCCCGGCGCCCCTGCCCTCCCCGTGTGCCTCGCCGCCCCCCACCTCCGTAGGAGCCTCAGAAAAATCCCCCATCGACTGGCACCCCCGGCCCCCGCCCCCTGGTCAAACACTGGCTGCCGGCCCTGGCATGTGCCCAGGGAAGCCGTCCACGGCTGGGCTAGTCGGAGGCGCGCGAGGCTGCCTAAGGCCGGTACCGGGCCGAAAGGAAGCGCCTGGGCCAGGGGGTCCCCGGGAGTTTCTCCCGCACGCGGGGACAGCCTTCGTGGAGGGGTAGGGGGGCCTGGGTCTGTCTGGGCCCCTCTCAGAGCGAGGTCGCTGGAACTACGGGAGCCTTCGGGACCGCGCAGGGCTCCCAGGACGCCGCGGGGAAAGACCCGCAGCCCACCCCTGGCCCGCACCCCCTTGCCCCCCACCCCCTGGCCCGCACCTCCTGGCCCCCACCCCCTGGCCCGCACCCCCCTGGCCCGCACCCCCTGCCCCCCCCCCACCCCCTGGCCCGCACCCCCTGCCCCCCCCACCCCCTGGCCCCCACCCCCTGCCCCCCACCCCCTGGCCCACACCCCCTGGCCCGCACCCCCTGGTCCCCAACCCCTGGCCCCCACCCCCTGCCCCCCCCACCCCCTGGCCCCCACCCCCTGGCCCGCACCCCCTGGCCCCCACCCCCTGGCCCGCCGGCACCCCCTGGCCCGTACCCCCTGGCCCCCACCCCCTGGCCCGCACCCTCTGGTCCCCACCCCCTGGCCCGCACCCCCTGGCCCCCACCCTTCCCTGGAAAGGGAGCTCGGCGCCCCTGCGCTCTGGCGCCACCGCGCGGCCGCCCGGTGGATCGTCCGCGGTCCTGCGTGGGAGATGCTGGCGGGTGCCCGCTCCCCTCGGCTGCCAGGGGCACTGCCCGGGTCGGGGACAGCGCGGCCCGCGTCCGGGCCCCACGGTGAGGGTCAGGAGGAGGGAGAGGTGCAGGGGGGGTTTCAGATTCGAGAGAGCCGGGGTGACGGCGTGGGAGTGAGGCTGGAGGTGCGCCTTGGCTCCAATTTCCCCAGCGGCCTCCGGGAGGAACCCCCCCCCCCCCAGGTCCTGAGCCGAGATCCCCACCCTCCCCCAGGTCCTGAGCTGAGGAGACCCCCCCCCCCCCAGGTCCTGAGCCCGACCCTCGCATTCCTGCCCTGCTCTCCCGCCGGGACTCGGTCTGAGCCTCAGGAGGTCTTGGGAGGAGGGGCCCCCCGGCCAGACCCTAAGCACCTCGGGGGCCCGTCAGCGGTGTCCAGTCCCCTCGGGGGCCCGTCGGCGGTGTCCAGTCCCCTCGGGGGCCCGTCGGCGGGTGTCCAGTCCCCTCGGGGGCCCGTCGGCGGTGTCCAGTCCCCTCGGGGGCCCGTCGGCGGGTGTCCAGTCCCCTCGGGGGCCCGTCGGCGGGTGTCCAGTCCCCCTCGGGGGCCCGTCGGCGGGTGTCCAGTCCCCTCGGGGGCCCGTCGGCGGTGTCCAGGCCCCTCGGGGGCCCGTCGGCGGGTGTCCAGGCCCCTCGGGGGCCCCCGTCGGCGGGTGTCCAGTCCCCTCGGGGGCACGTCGGCGGGCGTCCAGTCCCCTCGGGGGCCCGTCGGCGGGCGTCCAGTCCCCTCGGGGGCCCGTCGGCGGGCGTCCAGTCCCCTCGGGGGCCCGTCGGCGGGCGTCCAGTCCCCTCGGGGGCCCGTCGGCGGGTGTCCAGTCCCCTCGGGGGCCCGTCGGCGGTGTCCAGGCCCCTCGGGGGCCCGTTGGCGGGCGTCCAGTCCCCTCGGGGGCCCGTCGGCGGTGTCCAGTCCCCTCGGGGGCCCGTCGGCGGTGTCCAGGCCCCTCGGGGGCCCGTCGGCGGGTGTCCAGTCCCCTCGGGGGCCCGTCGGCGGTGTCCAGGCCCCTCGGGGGCACGTCGGCGGGCGTCCAGTCCCCTCGGGGGCCCGTCGGCGGTGTCCAGTCCCCTCGGGGGGCCCGTCGGCGGTGTCCAGGCCCCTCGGGGGCACGTCGGCGGGCGTCCAGTCCCCTCGGGGGCCCGTCGGCGGTGTCCAGGCCCCTCGGGGGCACGTCGGCAGGCGTCCAGTCCCCTCGGGGGCCCGTCGGCGGTGTCCAGTCCCCTCGGGGGGCCCGTCGGCGGTGTCCAGGCCCCTCGGGGGCACATCGGCGGGCGTCCAGTCCCCTCGGGGGCCCGTCGGCGGTGTCCAGTCCCCTCGGGGGCCCGTCAGCGGTGTCCAGTCCCCTCGGGGGCCCGTCGGCGGGTGTCCAGGCCCCTCGGGGGCCCGTCTGCAGGTGCAGCGCCAGGAATGCCGGGAGCTGCCCCCGGCGAGAGCAGTGCAGGCGGGTGCCCAGCCAGGGACCGAGCGGGGAGGCCACAGGGCGGACCAGAGGCCCCCGCCTTCTCCCCGGGCCCGAGGAGAACCCCCAATGCCGCCGGGCGCGGGGTCCTCGCCGTTGCCCGGCTACTGCTGAAGGCTCCCCCGTGTCCCGCGGGCCGGCCCCCACCCCTCGCCCAGCCCGGCCCCCACGCCGCCTCCTACCCCCGGGGGGCCCCGGGACCGCATCGCGCAGCCCTGGGGAGGGGCCCGCGGGGACACGGCGGGGCAGGGGAGCCCTCCTCGGAGCCTCTGAGTGCCACTCCGCGGGCAGGAGCTCGCCCAGGGACGGGCCAGGCCGGGAGGCCCCGCGCCAGCCGGAAGAAAGGTTCTCGAGCCCCGCGTGGAGAGCGACCTGCGGGGCGGGGGGGGGGGGGCCTGCGCGGGTGCGTCCCCTCAGCCGCGGGCGGCCCTGCCGAGCGCCTGTGGGTCCCCACAGGAAGCGGTCCCGAAGCCCCCCTACCGGTCCTGGGGCGGAGCAGAAAGCACGCGGGGAGCAGGGGCTGTGGGGGCGCAGGGGCTGTGGGGGCGCAGCGGGGCCGGGGGCGCGGGGCTGCCGGCGGGCGGGGCTCAGCGGCGCCCGAGGGCGCGGGGCGGGGTCCGTCCTCCTGCGGGGAGGGGATCAGGCAGGCTGGTCCCGGGCACAGTCTTGCCCGGGGTGGGGGGTGTCGCCGGCACTGGGCCGTTCGTGGGGAGCCGCGGGCAACCGGCCGCTCGCAGGTGCCGGCGCTTCCTCGGACTCGGCCCAGGAGGGCCGCGGAGGTGGGGGGTCGGGGTGGCCGGCCACGGCTCCGCCTTCCATGGAGACCCCCTCCCTCGCTCCTGCCGAGGGCGCTCCCCTCCTCCTTCAGCGTAAGCGTCCCGGAGCGCATCCCCAGGAACTCTTCAGCCGCCGCCCCAGCCGCACCCTCCAGGCGCTGTCGGACTCATCAGGCCCGTGGACTCTTCTCCACTGCCTGGGAATTCTTCTCGTGGTGGACGTGGCGTGGGGCTCGTTCCTGGGTCTCCTAGCCCTCCAGAGTGGGGTCATCTGTCCTCATAACGCCGCAAGGGCGCCTCTGTGTTCCCGAGAGCACAGGATATCAAGAAGGCGTTGTCACGGGGCCGCGCGCGCCTTGACCCACGGTCCAGCCCTGGACACTTGGCGGGAGAATGCGCCACTAACTGCCTAGTGACCCGGTGGGAACGGCGGCTGGACTTAGGACCCCGGGTGAGGGGCCTGGGGGTCCACGGCGTACCCTCACTCACGGCCTGTGCCTCGTATTCCCACGGCCTCCCGGAAACAGGCCGAGGGCCTCTCCAAAGGCTGCAAGTCGTGACTTTGGAATTCCCGGGGGCCCCGGGCAGGCGGCAGGCCCGATTAGGGCCCCCTCGGTGCCCGGCGTCCAGATGACCGTCTCCCAGATGCTCACAGTACACGACAGCGGCCCTGGCCCAGCCCGGGGGGCCCCAGGGCCCTCAGCGCGCGCCCCTGCCCTCCCCGTGGGCCTCGCTGCTCCCCATCTGCTGAGGGGCCTTATGGTCCCCACCCGCTCCCACCCCAAACCCCCACCCCCTGGGCAAACGGCCAGGGCCGCCCCACCACGCCTGGGCCCCGCACGGCCTCTCACGGCTTGTCAGTCTCCAGCTCTGGGCGGTCCGGGAAAAGTAAGAGACGTCCCTAGCTGGGGTGGCCTTGGGAGGTCAGACCCCTGGCCCCTGCCGGCATTCGTGGAGGAGGGACGTGGTGGCTTGGGGTCCACTAACAAAATGTTCTCTGGTCCCCCTCGGCGCAGGTCTCTGGAGCTGTCCTGCCCTCGGGGCCCGGAGACCCTGGAGGACGCCACGGGCTAAGAAACCCCCGGCCCCCGAACCCCTGCCCTGGGCAGCCCCCCCCTGCCCTGGGCAGCTCCCCCCCCATCCTGGGCAGCCCCCCTCCCGCCCTGGGCAGCACTCCCCCCGCCCTGGGCAACACCCTCCCCACCCTGCCCTGGGCAGGTGAGTGGGCCCCCGGCCGGCCCTGGCTCTGCGCTCTGGCTGCCTCGTGGCCGCCTCGCAGATGGCCCGGAGCTGCCCTGTGCGCCAGCTGAGGGGTGCCCGCAGGGGCTGGAGCACAGGGCTTGACCTCCCCAAGAGGGCAGGACCAGCCCCGCCGGGTCCCCAGGCCGAGTCAGGGTGACACTGCGGGGGAGGGGGAAGCGCTGTGTGCCTTTTCGGGCCAGACTGTCAGGGTGGCAGTTAAGGTGGTCTCAGAGTGGCGACCCGCTGGACCCAAGTCCCTCAGCGCCCCCGAAGGCCTCGTCAGCCTGGTGGCTGGTGGCCCTTGTCCCGCTGCCCCAACCCATGCGCTAAGACCCGTTCCGGAGGTCAGCGGCTGCCAGAGACAGCCTGGGAGGCTGGGGAGGGCGCCGGGGGAGGCCCGGGAAGCCCCCTGTGGGCAGCCAGTGGCAGTCATTACTGTTTCCTTCCTCCCTGCTTTACACTGCCGTAATGTGAAAACTCAAAGCGTCCTCCTCTCCTACAATTGTCCCTCTTTCTTGTAAACTCTTTCTAGTTTTTACTTTTCCTGTGTCTAAATTTTCTAAGTGCTGTCTCACACTCTTCATCATGAGAATCTCCTTCTTTAAGGGGGTACAGATTGTTTTGCCTACACTGTATGGGCATTTGTTTGGCTAGGGCAGTTTCAATGAGTCTTTGAACTAGCCCTTGGGCACATGGAATGATCCGGCATCCGACTGTGGTAAGTACCCCAGCTGAGATAATGAGGGAAGTTAAGATGGACAGTGCAAACCAATTTTCAAGCCATCCTGTGAGTGAATTGCTAATGCCAGAATTCGCTGCTAGTTCCTCAGATAGGGCTGTTAGGCCTTGTAAAGCTTTAGTGATAGTTCCGTCAGGGGCAGTGTTATTGGGAATGAATGTACAGCAACTACCTCCAATCATCACACAGACTCCCCCTTTCTCAGCTAGCATCATACCTAAGGCCATTCTATTTTCCCATGCCATTCTGCTAGGAGCATCTAATAGTCCTGCAGTTCCCTTAACTGCATCCTGGTGTAATTAATAAATCTCTGTTGATTATCATAAATGCAATTAATCCAGTCTACATTTTTATTAATGGTAACCCACCAGAACAAGAATAACTCAAACCCAGCTGTTACTTGATTTCTAGTCTTAAATTCATCTGGGACCCCTCAGGGAACTTCTCTATGGTCTGGATAGATCCACTTGCTACAAGAACCAAGTAGATTTCTCTTCTCTCTCCCTCCTTGGGATGATATTCTTGCTTCTGTTTCAAATGCCAAGGTGAATGGGATAGCCAGTTGGACCAGAGCACAGGTCCCACCCCACCATCAGGCAGTACTGGTCAGAGAACACCCTTTCCACAGGACCACCACAAGTCTGCTCGCGGTCTGACCAAACTGGAGAAATTGTCAGTACTGTCCTCATGCTCCATACTCGTGTACACAAGACCATGGTCCTGAGGTCCTGGATCCCTTTCTCCATTTAGAGAGACAGGCAGAGGACTTTCTGGACCGAGGCAGGAAGCGGGGATGGCTTCGATGTTTCCCTATTGACAGGAGGGAAGACAGAGGACAAGGTACTACAATTTTCACCAGGAGCAGCATTCGGGAAGAGGAGCACCGTGTGCTTAAACTCCCTTTCATGCTCTTCCATACCTAACAGAAAGGGCATGATATGAGGAGTTGGCCGGCCTGTGGCACAAGCCTAACAGCTGCTTTTGTTCAGACTCTGGACTGTATGTTCAACCCATTCTACCCAAGCATTTGTGTCCTAGTGTCCTATCTCTCTTTTTATGGTCTGCTGTAAATCCTCTGCCTTCAGCATCCTGACTGCTGTGGGATCGTTCCGCATCAGGGAACTGGCCTTTCGTGGGTTTTCCTTGGTATCACTGAAGGGTGAGCTGGAGGGGGCGTTGCTGACATCATGTCTACAGGGGGAGGAAGGACTCGAATATGGAACCTCCCAGAGGATCTTCACCTGTAACGTCCACCCCCATCCCATAGGCTCTGCCAGGGGTTGTTGTTGCATTTGTTGGCCTTTTTAACAGTTATTACCACTGGGTTATACTGGAGGTTTTGCAGTTTGGTGGGTGTTACCTTTATAGAAGGCTATCTTGTCCTCTGATGGTTTCAAGTGAGTGTGGCCTCCTCTGTCCCCAGTGGGCCACCCCTTGTACCCAGTAGTCCACCACGCAAGGCTCCAATTGAGATGGGGGGAGGTTGAGATAACCTTTTGAGACTCTGGATATAGATATTTATTTTGCCTATTTAGCTGTCACTGCTGTTCTAAATCTCCACACCTTATCACTTGACAGACGTCAAATTGCACAGTCTGAGACTTTAGGCCTTTGGCTATATTTACTATCAATTTAGTGGGGCTTGTTATTACCTGAATTTGAAAAATTATAGTCAGTATAATTATTTTCAGAATCTTTAAATCCTTTATTTGCTAGTCTCTAGAGGCACTAGATAAGGTGGATATAGATAATAGTTTTTTTTTAAGTGGAGGGGTATTTTCTTTTAAAGTTTACTGATATAGAGTCTGACCAATCCCTCCCACTCTCTGATACTCCCTCCCAACTACAGACTTCTCAGAAAGACTTTTAAGGGATTTGAAGTCAGAGTTATTTTTTAGGACTTGATGATGTTGTTGGGTACTTATCATCTGGCTCAGGTACTGGTTTCTTTACTCAAGTGTAATGAGTCCAGCCTTTTTCTGCTGTTTGAACTGCTGTTTCAGTTGTCAGCAAGACTTGATAAGGTCCTTCCTGGGTTGGTTGGAGTTTGGACTCTTTCCATGACTTGATTAGGATCCAGCTGCCAGGTTGGTGTTGGTGGACTGCAAATTCAAGAGGCAGAGTCTGAGCCAGCAAACTCCTATGTTTGAGGGATGACAAAGTAGAAGACCAGTGTATAATTTTGAAGAAGGAGATCCTTCGACTCAAAGGAGGGGAGTTCTCCAGACTTCCCAGGGAAGGGCAGACCAAAAAGCATTTCATAGGGAGAAATTCCCAGTTGCCTCCTAGGGGCAGTCCAGATTCTTAACAGAGCTATAGGTAAACATTTAACCAATGGTAATTTGTTTTTTAAGACTAAAATTTTTTTTTTTACGGTTTGGTTCATTTTTTCCACTTTTCCTGAGGATGGTGGGTGCCAGGGTGTATGGAAGTTCCATGCGACATCTAGACCTTTCACAATATTTTGCAACACTCTGGATGTAAAGTGACTGCCATTGTCTGAATCTACATTTTCTACTAACCCATATCGGGGAATGATTTGTTCAAGGATAATTTCTGAAGTCCCCAGTGCTATAGCTGAGGCTAGAGGGTGTGCTTCTACCCACCCCGTCAGGTGGTCCACAATAACCAGAACATTAGTCAATCTCCAGGGTCATTTCAGTATAATCAACCTGAATGCTCTGGAATGGTCTGAGGCGGCTGCCTGCCTCCCACACTTGTGTTCTTAAAACTTTCTTATTAACTCTCTGACAGATTATGCACCATTCACTTATTTGTTTGACTATTGAGCTCCTGTCTACCATATGGGAGGCCCTGGGTTTGCATCCCAGGGCCTCCTTGTGAAGGCAAGCTGGCTCATGCCCATGCAGAGAGCTGATGACCTGCACCTGCGTGGAGAGCTGGCACAGCAAGATGATGCAACAAAGGGAGACAAGCAGACACAGAACACACAGCGAATGGACACAGAAAGCAGACAGCAAAACAAGTCACAAGGTGGGGGGAAATAAATAAATTAAAAAAATGTATATAGACACTGAGGAAGGAATGAAAGAGATTGCCTTGCCACTGTACATACAGGGCAACACCTATTATAGTGATGACAGGCAAAAAGCCAAAAACAAAGTTTTATAACTTTTTCATTTTTAATACCCCAATTTATTTTTTGCTTTATTTTAGTTTTTTATAATTATCATGTATTCTCTTTCTCATCTTTAAACCTATCATTACTGTTTCATTTTCCTACTAATTGAAATTGGCAATATATTAGGCCTCGTTTTTGAAAAAGTTTTGGACCACAGAGAGGTTCCACTATGTCAGGGGAGGAGCACTGGTCTGGGTTGTCATCAATGGGGGACACATTGGAGGGAGGGAGTTCTCCAGGCATGTATAGAAGGTATATAAATATGCTTGGATATTCATTGGGTATTGTCATAATAAGTACAGTTACACACAACTGAGGAAGTGCTGAGTTCCCAGCCAGGGGAGCTCTGTCACATTCCCCAATGGAACAACAACAATCCCCCAAGTGCAAAAAGGATGGTCCAGTGATGGGCCCTTGATCCTGATGACTATCCTTATAAGTCTTTGTGCTCGAAATTTCAACTAGGCCTAGAGCTACAGGGTGCCTAAAAGTTACCTCTTGAGAGCCTCCTTTTTGCTCAAATGTGGCCACTCTTTAAGCTAAACTCAACATGTGAATGCATTACTTTCCCCCAGTGTGGGACATGACTCCTGGGGATAAGCCTTCCTGGCACCAAGAGATTACTACCAATCACCATTTGGTGATGAAACTAGAAAAAGACCTTGAATAAAATGGCAAACGTTAAAGACAAATTAGTTTATATGGCTAAGAGACTTCAAAATGATTTGGCAGGTCATCAGGGTGGTTGCACTTATGCACATTTCAGCAGGATCCCAGAGATAGCCAAAGTAGATCCTAGGCACTGGTGCTTCTGAGGGCTATAGAGACACACAGGTTCTAAGGTCATGGTAGATGGCTCTGGAGTTAAATGCCTTGCCATTGGGCCCTACTTTGGAATTTGTGGTCCTGAGTGTGATAGAGGTGGATTCAGTTGTGACTTCTCTGAGCATGCTTCTTCTGTCACTTTTACTGAACCTGTGGTTGGTGCTGGGGTTGGTGCATGTTCAGGAGACTTGAATCTCTGTACTGTTCATGTGCCAGCTGGGCCCTGAGCCTCAGCAGAGTTGCAAAACCTACTCACTGGTTCATTGGACTTACCCAGGTCAGCTAACAGGGAGGTGAGGATGGTCAACCACCATACCAGGGAACTGAGAGATTCTACAACTGCAAACAGGAGAATCACATCTATCAGCTATGTGGGATCTAAGCTCCTCTCAATTTAGAGGTAGAGTGGACATTGCCATCCCAGGGTCCATGGGATAGAGGAATAAAGTATGGATTACAGTGGATTTACCAGTATTCTGCTATAGAACTATTGTGACTCTAGCAATAGAAGAAATTGTATCATTGATGTGGAGACAGTGGCCACAGTTTTGTTAGGGCAGTGAGAGGGAAGAAGAGGTGTGATATGGGGGAATTTGGGGGACTTGGAATTGTCTTGAATGATATTGCAGGGACAGATGCGGGACATTATATATCCTGCCATAACCCACTGAATGGACTGAGGCAGTGTAAACTACAATGTAAATTATAATCCACACAGTGCAGCAGTGCTCCAAAATGTATCACCAAATGAAATGAATGAGCCACAATGATGAAAGAGGTTATTGATGTGGGAGGAGTGGAGGGGTGGGGAGTGGGGTGTATGGGAATCTCTTATATATGCATATATACTTTTATCCCCCCTTGAAGTTTTTGCATGCTGTCTGCTCTGTGTGTCCATTCATTGTGCATTTTTCTGTGTCTGTATTTTATTTTTATTTCCCCCTCCCTACTTGCAGCTTGCTTGCTGTCTGCTCTCTGTGTCCATTCACTGTGCACTCTTCTGTGTTTTTGCTTGTCTCCCTTTTCATTGTGTCACCTTGCTAAGTTGGCTCTCCACAGCGCTTGCAGGCTGGTGGCTCTCTACAGCGTGCAGGCAAGCCTGCCTTCACAAGGAGGCCCCAGGACGTGAACCCAGGGCCTCCCATATGGTAGACAGAGGCCCAACTGATTGAGCCACAATTGCTTCGCCTTCTTATATATATATATATTTTTTAAAGATTTATTTTTATTTTTTAATTCCCCTCCCCTCCCCTGGTTGTCTGTTTTCTGTGTCTTTTTGCTGCGTCTTGTTTCTTTGTCCGCTTCTGTTGTCGTCAGCGGCACGGGAAGTGTGGGTGGTGCCATTCCTTGGCAGGCTGCTCCCTCCTTTGCGCTGGGCGGCTCTCCTTATGGGAGCACTCCTTGCGCGTGGGGCTCCCCTACGCGGGGGACACCCCTGTGTGGCACAGCACTCCTTGCGCGCATCAGCACTGCACATGGGCCAGCTCCACAGGGGTCAAGGAGGCCCGGGGTTTGAACCGCGGGCCTCCCATGTGGTAGACAGATGCCCTAACCACTGGGCCAAAGTCCGTTTCCCCTTATATTTTTTAATGTAACATTTTGTGTGATCTATATGTCTTTTAAAAAGACAATAAAAAATAAAAATAAAAGTAAATTAAATAGAAAAAAGAATTATGACATTCTTTCAATGTTTGGTTTGCATATTATGCAGATATCTTATGGCTCATATTAGATTAAGTTTGCACCACTTTATCTCAGGACTAAATTTACAATTTGAATGCAATATCTTCACTTCATATTATACACCCTTACTTACAAACATTATAAACATTACCTTTAAAAAGAGCAGGTTTATATAATCTATTATCTTTCTTTTTTGTGCATTAGTGCAGGATTTGAGTAAGTGCACTGATCGTGTAAATTAATTAATTAATTAACATTTTCTCTCTATATATCCTGAGAAGACTTAATCATGTATGGAAGAATACTTCTTCATATTTAGAAGCATTATAAATGCAGTTTATATGTGGAGTACACATATAAACCAACAGTCATTTGAACTCATTTGAATACCATTTAGTATCAGATTTCATTTGGCTTAATATCTCAAATCATGGACCATGACTTTCATTTAGTCTTTCCAAAGTTGAAAAAACACATACAATTTTCCAGATGATTTATGATGCAACAATGATCTGAAGCTTTAAAGTGGTGTTAAATTTCTGACAAATTGGTGACATACCAAGACTCAAGACCCCACAACTGGATTAATCATACTCTCATTGTTTGTCTCTGCATGTCCCATGTTTTATGTGCTCATTTTACTGGTAAGCCTACATATAATGTTATTGGGTTTTTGTATCTAGAACATAAACTCATCTATTCAGCAAATTATGATGACACAATATTAACACATCAGATGTGCAAGACCTTAGAATTATTATTACAAGTAGCACTATGTTGAAAGGATTTGTTCATGTGCTTAATTTAGATAAGAGTAAAACAAAGGTAATATTACCAATGAAGTGCAAAATAAGTGTTCAGATAATATAGTAAATTGCATATATGCATACAATTTGATGTCCAGATAATGTCAAAATGGTAGAATTTGGGGTGAAACTTGGTTATGTAATAAGGAGATTGTTATATCTTATTAAGGAATGTATTAGTTGGGGTTCTCTGGGAAGAAGAATCAACAAGAGATATCTGTCAATAGTATGAGATTTTACAAAAGTCTCTCACGTGACCGTGGGGATGCACAAGTCCCAGTTCTACAGGCAGGCTGCAAACCAGGGGCTTGGATGAAAGTCCAGTGAAGTCCTTGATGAGTTTCCAGGAGACTGTCCAAAGATGAGCTGGGAAATTTCTCTCTGAATGCTGAAATCACTTCCCCTTTTAAAGTATTCAACTGATTGGATAACGCATCACTCATTGCTGATGGCAATTTCCCTGATTGATGTAGATGTAATCAGCTGTCAATGCAGTACACTCACTGGTGATTAAAGTCCATAAATATCCTTGCATTACAATTAGCCCAGGGCTTCCTTGGCCAAACATCTGGGCACAATTGCCTGGCCAAGTTGACATATTACCCTAACTATCAGAGATAAAGATGCCCTCTCATAATCACTAATAGTGTGCAGAATTATGACCAATAATTTTATTTCCCCTATCAGACTCCTCAATCTGTATGTAGCCAGAGATGCCATTCAGGCTTCCCATCTTATTTAGAGACATGGTTTAAGGTGATGTGTATGGCCAAAATGATCAGGGCGGGGCTATGATGGTTAAGCTAATGTGTCAACTTGGCCATGTAATTGTGCATAGTTGTTTGGACAAGCAAGCACTGGGCTAATTACAATACAAGGAAATTTCATGGACTTTAATCAACACTGAGTGGATTGCATAGATAGCTGATTGCATCTACAATCTACCAAGGAAATTGCTGTCAGCAATGATTGATGTCTTATCCAATCAATGGAGTCTTAAAGGGGGAAGTGATGTCAGCATTTACAGAGAAGTTCCAGCTCTACTTCAGACCACCAACATTAACTGAGAACTCATCAAAGACCTTCACTTGTGCTCCTGGTTTGAAGCCTGCCCTGCAGAATTTGGACTTGTGTATCCCCATGGTCACTTGAGAGAATTTTTAAAAATCTCATAGTATTTATGTATCTCTTATTGGTTCTGTTTCCCTAGAGAACCCTGACTAATGTGCTCCCCTCGAATAACCCAATTAAGTGTTTCCCAATGTAAATATATATAGAAATGAAGTCACAAGATCCTAATTAAAGCTATAATTTCACATGCTGAAAGATAGCTGTCATGTATTATAGCTATAAAATATATCTATTAGTAGATATAAAAAAGAAAACGTATTGTGAAAGACGTGAGAAATATGGAGTAGTAAATTGATGATTATAGATAAATTAGTAAATCATTTTAATTTATCCATAAGTACTATACATTTCCAACCAATAATTCCAACCTTTTTAACATTAAGAATCATTTAATTTTGATCACTAGACAGAGAATGAATAGATATTTTGAGACATGAACAGACTATAAACATTTGATTCTCTTTCTCATAAAAGATTTTCAATACCAAATAACAATGTAAACTAAGAAAGAGAAATAGAACAAAAAATGACACCACCCCACAACTCAACATACCTATACTTGTGGGTGCAGAACATGTATCTGAAAGAATAAAGTCAGACTCTAAATGCAGTCATTGACTCTAGGAGGAAGGAGTGGGTATCTGGCGGAACACAGTTGTAGCAGTTTGATATTGTTGATGAATTCCTAAAAGATATATTGGATTATGTTTTTAAGCTGGTGTTTTTCTGTGAGTGTGTTAGAGTGTATTAGATTCAGAAGTTTTACTTTACTTGATTAAATAATGATTAAGACTTTGGGCCACATCAGTATGATGTTGCATCCCTGTCCCATTGGTGGGTGTGGGCTCACAGAGAAACCGCACCACAAAGAAGGGAGGTTGGAGTTTTGAGCTGGAGCCCAGGGAAGTAAACATACAGAGGACCTTGCACATGAGGAAAGAGAAAAGGCTCCAGGAAGAGAAACAAGCCATTCTCCTGAGAGTCTACAGCTAGCCTTGCAGATATAACAGAGGAGCTGAGCCCAGAGAAGAGTAAACCCCAGGAAGAGAGGAATACAGGAAGCCTGAAACTTGGCAGATGTTGTCACACATCTTTCCCCACCACCAGGCAAAAGACTCTGATGAGGGAAGTGATTTATGCTTTATGGCCTGGTAACAGTAAGCTTCTACCATAAATAAGTATCTTTTGTGTAAAACAACCAATTTCTGGTATTTTGTATCAGCACCCCTTTGACTGACTAGTACAGGATTTGGCACCAAGGAGTGGATAAGTGCTTTTGCAATTGCAAAAAAGCTGGAATGGTTTATAAATGGATAAGGGGTATTTTTTGGAGGGTTTATGAGATCCTTGTTGTAAAAACCCTAGATTGCTTTGAAGAGACTGTTGATAGTAATATGGACTTGAAAGAGACTTGTTATGAGGCTTTAGAAGTAAATGATGAAACTATTATTGGAAACCAGAGGAAAAGTGGTCTGTGTTTTAAAGTTGCAGAGAACTTAGCAAAATTAACTCCTGGTTTCAGTTATGGAAGGTAGAGTTGAAAATAGCAAGTATTGGCATTTAATGGAAGAAATTTCCCAAGTAAACTTGGAGAATGCAGCTTGCTTCTCCTAGATGCTAAATGAGAGATAAGTTGAGGACTGAACTGTTAGGCACAGAGAAACCAGAAACTGATTCTGAAAATTCCAAACATCTGGAAATCAAGTTCCCAGAAGACAATGCCCCATTTGAGTACTTAACTAAACTTGGAACATGTAAATCAGGATTCAAGATGCAATTATCTTGGGAAGATTTATGGAAAGTCTTTCTGTTTGATGGCTTGGACTTCTGCTTCTCGCATGCTGAAACAACAAACTTTTGAGAAAGCTGCAGGAACAAAACTACTGTCAGCTTGGATAGAAAAGAACAACAACCAGAGAGATGGAAGGAGAAACAACTTTAATAGAAAAATCATGGAAGCTGAGATCTCAAATTAAGACTTCACCTTGGGCCAAGAGGAATCCCACACATGTGTACAGAGAGGGTGAGTTTGCCCCAGAAGTTGAAGAGGGTGGATGTTCCCCTCAGAAGTTTTGGGAGAGTTTTGCCACCCCAGGGTACAGAGAGGGTGGAGCATATTCTTCAAGGATTAGGGAGATGGGCTCAATACCCCATAGGCCTGAGAAGGGTGGGCCTGTCCCCATGGATTAGGGAAAGACAGGAGGTGAAGTCAATCCTCTGGGAGGGTTGGGCCTGTGTGTCAAAGGTTAGGGAGGATGTTGTCTTCACTTTACTTACGGGAGTTAAGACTCTAACCCATACATTAGGTGAGGTTTTGCAGTCATCCCAATACTCTTTGAGGGAAAGATCTGGAGCTTGGTTGCCACCCAGATGCTTGATGAGTGTGGAACCAAGAAAACAGTCAGTGGTCAAGCCTGTGGAAAATGTGGATCCCCCTAAGGACCCAAGGAGGAGAAAACTTCATTTTAATAATGACTCTCAGACTTTGAAATCACATGGAGCATGCCCTGCAGGTTTACTGAACAGTTCTGGAAACATAACTCATGTTTCCCTTCCAATTTTCCTTTTTGTAATGAAAATGTTTATTCTTTTTCTGTGTACTGGAAGCAGATAAATTGTTTTTTATCAGTTTCAGAAGTCCACAGCCATACAGGACTTTGCCCCAAGACAAGTATTTCTTTAAACTGACTGATACGATTTTGTACTCAGCATTGCTACTGATTTAAAGTTTAAAAAACAATATTGTAATGTCTTTTTGGAATTCATAGGGTGGAGTGTAGCAGTTCAATACTGTCGATGTGTTCCAAAAAGAAATATGGGCTTATGTTTGTAGAGCTGGAGTTTTCCTCTGAGTGTATTAGGATGTATTGGATTCAGAGGTTTTACTTTATTGATTAAAGAAGGATTAAGGCTTTGATTGGGTCCATCAGAGGGACATTGCATCTCTGCCCCCGTGGGAGGCAGGAACTCACAGAGAAAATGCACTACAGAGAAGGGAGGTTGGAGTTTTGAGCTGGAGCCCCAGGAAGTAAGCACATGGAGGAACTTGGCTGTGAGGAATGAGAAAAGACCCCAGGAAGAGAAAAAAGTGATTCACCTGATAGCCTAGAGCTGACCTTGTGGTGATAACAGAGGAGCTTAGCCCAGATAAGTGAGCCCCAGGAAGAGAGGAACCCAGGAAGCCTGAACCTTGGCAGAGGTCAGAAGCCATCTTGCCCCAACATGTGGCAAAATGAGTTTGGTGAATGAAGTAACTTACATGTTATGGCCTGATAACTGTAAACTTATACCCCAAATAAATACCCTTTATAAAAATCAAGGAATTTCCAGTATTTTGCCTCAGCACCCCTTTGACTAATACAACAGTTGTGACAGAGAATTACCTTGGATTACTTTACACTTTGGCATGATTGCATGAGTATCACCTTTAAAAAATGAACACAGAGGGAAGAGGCTGTGGGCCAATCAGTTGGGCTCCCGTCTGCCATATGGGAGCCCTGGGTTCTTGTCCTGGGGCTTCCTTGTGAAGGCAAGCTCGCCCACATGCTGTGGAGAGCCACCAGCCCTCAAGCACCATGGAGTGCTGCTGGCCCACAAGCACTGCAGAGAGCCAACTCAGCAAGGTGATGCAACAAAAAGGGAGACAAACAAAAGTATAGAAGAGCATGCAGCAAACAGACATAGAGAGCAGACAGCAAGCAAGCTGCAAGGGGGGGGCAATAAATAAAATAAATACAGACACAGATGAACACACAGTGAATGGACACAGAGAGCAGACAGCACTCAAAAAAAAGCTGCAAGGGGGGTAAAAAAAGTGAACACAGAAGTTTAAGTTAGGAGTCAATAAATACTACCTATTTTTGAAATAAAATTTTATTGAAATACAGACATGATCAAATATTTAAATATTCATTATATTTAAACATCCTTATATGTGATATAGCAGCAAAATGTAATATTTGAGATAGAGAACCTATTATTTGCATAGTGATCAAATATATGCTATTAAATGTTTTATTAATATATTATTAACATATGTGCTATTAATATGTTTACTAAAGTATTATAATTGTGATCTTAAAATTACCAAAAATATTTAACAAGTCTTGCATTAAGGGTTAAATGAATTGGAATAAAAAATTGCACATCAGCCTGCAATAATATGATAAAGAATTTTGATTACTTCAGAAATAAATTTATAATAGTAATACAATTCCAAACAAAATCCAAATTTTTAACTTTAAGAAAATAACTTGGAAAAAATAAATCTGCATATTTCACTTAGCTTAATGTCTTTAAGACTCATCAATGCACCAAAGGACAAATATTGCATGGTCTCACTAATATGAACTAAATAAAAGAATGAATGCATGTAGTTTAAAACTTAGAGCATAGGAGATAAAAGAAAAGGAGGGCTGCAAAGGGGTACTATGTTTAATGTATGTAGAAGTTCTAATTAATTTGAATTTAAAAGTGTGAAAATGGATAGAGTTGATGATCACACATTATAGTAAGTAACAATTGGTTTGTAAATGATATTGTGGCCTAAAACAGTATTCTAGAGATGTAAGTGTGAATGGAAAGAAAGCTAGAGAATAATTCTAGGGACTGAAAAATAGTGCACCCAGGGGTAGATGAGAATTGTGGTTAATAGTACAGATGTAAAAATGTCCTTCTCTGAGCTAGAATGGATGTATGTCATTATGGCAAGTTTGTGGGAATGTGGAGAAGCAAGGTGTATTAGTCAGCCAAAGAGGTACTGATGTGAAATACCAGAAACTGCTTTGTTTTAAAAAAGGGTATTTATTTGGGATAGAAGCTTTCAGTAACTACGCCATAAAGCATAAGTTACTTCCCTCACTGAAGTCTTTTGCCACATATTGGAGGAAGATGGCTGCCAATGCCTCCAGGGTTCAGGCTTCATGGGTTCCTCTTTTTCTGGGGTTTGCTTCTCTCCAGACTCAGAGTTTCTCTGCTCCCATGGTTTGCTTCTCTCTGGGCTCAATTTTCCTCTCTTCCCAGGCCTTGTGTCTCTTTCCTCATGATCAAACTCCTCTGTGTGCTTAATTCCTGGGGCTCCAGCTCAAGACTCCAGCATCAAAACTCCAGCATCCAAGCTCCAACTCTGTCCTTTGCTATGTCTTTTATCTGTGAGTTTTCACCTACCAAGTGGTAGGGACACAACACCCTACTGATCTGGCCCAGTCAAAGACCTACTCATAATTTAATCATGCCCAGTAACAGATCAGTTTACAAGCATAATCCAGTATCTACTTTTGGAATTCATGAGCCATATCAAACTGCCACATATGGGAAATACAATTATTGTGACCTATGGACCATATTTAACAGCAATACTGTAATTTTCTTTCATCAATGTCAAAGATATATGCTGTTGATAATAGGGTCTTGGAAAAAATATGTCAAATGTGTTCTATGGACCATAGTTAGTGGTAATAGATGATATTATCTGATAGTTTGTACCAAATGTTTCACAGCAGTGTACATGTGATGGTGAAGAGGTGTTGTATGGGAATTATATATGTGTGCATGATTGTTTTGTAAGTTCAGAAGTTTTGTAATAAAAATATTAAAAAAAATAGAAGTCCAAGCAATCCAATTAAAATTGAGCTAAGACTTAAATAGACATTTCTCAGGAAACAGATGTGTCTCAAGCAATTGGGCTCCCATTTACCATATAGGAGGTCTAGGGTTCAATCCCCAGGGCCTTCTGGTGAAAGACAAGCTGGCCCATGTGTGAGATGACCCATGCAGAGAGCTGGCCCATGTAGACTGCTGGCCCACGTGGAATGCTGGTCTGTGCATGAGTGATGGTCCATGCAGGAGTGCTGACCTGTGTAGAGAGATGGTGCAGCAAGATGATACAACAAAAAGAAAAACAGAGGAGAGAAAATAAGAGATGCAGCAAACCAGGGAGCTGAGGTGGTGCAAGAGATTGAGTGCCTCTCTCCCATTCCCAACAGTGAGATATTATTTCAAAATGCACAGCATGGCTATTTTTTTTAAAAACAGCAAACAGTAAGTGCTGGAGAGGATGTGGAGAAATAGGAACACTTCTTCACTGTTGATGAGAATGTAAAATGGTGCAATCTCTGTGGAAGACTGTTTGGTGATTCTTCAGGAAGCTATATTTATTACTGCAATATAATGCATCAATTCCTTTACTAGGAGCATACCCAGAAGTACTGAAAACTGTGCTGCAAACAGACATTCACACACCAATGTCATAGCAGCCTTATTGCCGAAAGATGGAAAGAACCTAAGTATCCATCAACCAATGAATGAATAACCAAAATATAGTTTATACATGTGATGTAGTACTATGCTCTGTAAGAAAATATGAAATTGGGTCACATATGATAACATTGATGAAACTTACAGACATTATGTTAAGTGAAATAAGCCAGACACAAAAAGACAAATATTGCATAGTCTCACTAATGTGGACTTAATATAAAGAATAAATGAGGTTGTTGATGTGGGAGGAGTTGAGGGGTGTGGGGTACTGTGGGAACCTCTTATATTTTTTAATGTAACATTTTTTGTGATCTATGCATCTTCAAAAAATACAATAAAAGTAAATAAATGCTCAGTAAAAACAAATGCATAGAGTTAAAAGCTAGAATATAGATAATTAGGATATAAAAGGAGAACTAAGAAGGGGTACTGATGCTTATTAAGTGTAAAAGTTTTACTTAGCTTGATCATAAAGTGTGGTAAGAGATAGATTTTAGGGTAATGGTAGCAGTCTGATATAGTTATGAATTCCAAAAATAGATATTGGATTATGTTTCTAAGCTGGTCTGTACCTGAGGATGATTAAATTATGATTATGGCTTTGACTGGGCCACAGCATTAGGGTGTGGGGACTCACAGATAAAAGGCATGGCAAAGGACAGAGTTGAGGGTTTTTGATGTTAGAATTTGATGCATGGGAAGCAGACTTGGCCCAGTGGTTAGGGCGTCCGTCTACCACATGGGAGGTCCATGGTTCAAACCCCAGGCCTCCTTGACCCGTGTGGAGCTGGCCCACACGCTGTGCTGATGAACACAAGGAGTGCCCTGCCATGCAGGGGTGTCCCTGCATAGGGGAGCCCCATGTGTGAGGAGCGTGCCCCATAAGGAGAGCCGCCCAGTGTGAAAGAAAGTGCAGCCTGCCCAGGAATGGCACTGCACACATGGAGAGCTGATGCTGCAAGATGATGCAACAAAAGGAAACACAGATTCCTGTGCCACTGACAACAACAGAAGTGGACAAAAGGAAGAACACACAGCAAATGGACACAGAGAACAGACAACTGGGGTGGGGGGGGGAAGGGGAAAGAAATAAAAAAATAAATCTTAAAAAAAAAAAGAATTTGAGGCTGAAGTCTTAATCTGGAGCCCCTGGAAGTAAACTCACAGAGGGAAGAGAAGCAAGCCCCAGGTAGAGAGGAACCCTGAGCCCAGGAAGAAGCAAGCCCTGGGAAGAGAGGAACCCAGGAAGCCTGAACGCTCACAGCCATCAGCAGCCATCTTGCTTCAACCATGAAAATAGACTTTGGTGAGGGAAGTAACTTATGTTTTATGGCCTGGTATCTGTAAGCTCCTGCCCCAAATAAATACCCTTTATAAAAACCAAGCAATTTCTGGTATTTTGCATCAGCACTGCTTTGGCTGACTAATACAGTAACGTATTGAGAAGAACTAAAGGAGATGGTTTGTTTATGGAACTGTGTCTGAATACTCTAGTGATGAAAATGGTAATTGAAAGAAAATAAATGAGGGACTGAATAACTTAATGAACCCAGAGGTGGAGGAGAAGTGTGGTTAATAACACAAATACAAGAATGTCTTCTACGAACTAGAACAAATGTGCATCACTATTACAAAGTGGTAGGAATGTGGAGAAGCTTGAGAAAAATACAATTAATATAACCTATGGAATATTGTTAATAGCAATATTGTAGCATTCTTGCAACAATGCCAATAATGTACTGTGTTAATTATTGGGAATATGGAAATTATGTACCAAATGTATGCTATAGACCATAGTGGTAATAGTCTGATGATATTATCTCATTATTGTTAACAAATATTTCACAAAAATATACTGTGTTGGTGGAAGTGTGTTGTATAGGAATACCATACATGTGTGTGATTGTTTATTTTATTTTATTTTTGTCTTTATTTTTTTTAATGTTACATTAAAAAAAATGAGGTCCCATATACCCCCCACCCCCCTCCCCCCACTCCTCCCCCCATAACAACAACCTCCTCCATCATCATGAGACATTCATTGCATTTGGTGAATACGTCTCTGAGCGCCACTGCACCTCATGGTCAATGGTCCACACCATAGCCCAAACTCTTCCACAGTGTGTGATTGTTTTTAAGTTCACAACTTCTCTAATAAAAATATATTCTCTACCAAATGCAATGGATGTATCATGATGATGGGAGTGAGTGTTACTGGGGGGGGGGAGTGGTGGGGTGGGGATGGTAGGGTTGAATGGGACCCCATATTGTTTTTTTAATGTAATATTTTTACAAAATCAATTAAAAAAATATTCTCTAATAGGTCAGCAAGAATCCCTCAAGTAGGAAGCAGACTTGGCCCAGTGGTTAGGGCATTGATGAGGTCTGTGGTTCAAATCCTGGGCCTCCCTGACCCATGTGGAGCTGGCCCATGAGCAGTGCTGATGCGTGCAAGGAGTGCCCTGCTACGCAGGGGTGTCCCCCGTGCAGGGGAGCCCCACGCGCAAGGAGTGTGCCCCGTAAGGAGAGCCGCCCAGCGCAAAAGGAAGTGCAGCCTGCCCAGGAATGGTGCCGCCCACATGGAGAGCTGACACAACAAGATGACGCAACAAGAGGAAACACAGATTCAGACAACAGAAGCGGACAAAGAAGATGCAGCAAATAGACACAGAGAACAGACAAATGGGGCAGGGGGAGAGGGGGAGAGAAATAAATAAATAAATCTTAAAAAAAAAATGCCAAAAAAAAAAAAAAAAAGAATCCCCCAAGTGAAAGGGCAGTGGCTTGTGAAGGAAGACAGGCCATTATTCCATGCCCTTGATTTTTTTTTTAAAATAATTTTTTAATTCATTTTAAAAAAGTATTACATTAAAAAAATATGAGGTCCCATTCAACCCCACCGCCCCCATCCCACCACTCCCCCCACAGCAACACTCTCTCCCATCATCATAACACATTCATTGCATTTGGTAAGTATATCTCTGGGCATCACTGCACCTCATGGTCAGTGGTCCACATCATGGCCCATACTCTCCCACGTTCCATCCAGTGGGCCCTGGGAGAATCTACAATGTCTGGTGATTGTCCCTGAAGCACCACCCAGGACAACTCCAAGTCCCGAAAATGCCTCCACATCTCATCTCTTCCTCCCATTCCCCGCACCCAGCAGCCACCATGGCCACTTTTCCCACACCAATGCCACATTTTCTCTGTGGACCTTGGATTGGTTGTGTCCATTGCACATCTATGTCAAGAAGAGGCTTAGATTCCACATGGATACTGGATGCAATCCTCCTGCTTTCAGTTGTAGGCATTCTAGGCTCCATGGTGTGGTGGTTGACATTCTTCAACTCCATGTTAGCTGAGTGGAGTAAGTCCAATAAATCAGAGTGTAGGAGTTGAAGTCTTTTGAGGCTCAGGGCCTGGGTATCATATTGTCAGTCCAGAGATTCAGATCCCCTAGATATATCTTAAGCCCCAGCACCAACTACAATTCCAGTAAAGTAGCATGAAAGTCTTGTGAAAAGAGATCCCATCTTAGTCCAGCTCCATCACGCAGAAACACCAGCTCCAAAGAAGGGCCAACTGACATGGCAGTGAACCCCATCTGCCACACCATAGAGCCTGTGGGTCTCTTTAGCTCTCAAAAGAATGAATATCTGGGGTTGTATCTACTTTATCTGTCTCTGAGGCTCTGCTCAGGTGTGCATAAGGGCAATCCTTCTGACAACCTCCAGACTCTTTTTTAGAGACTCATAGCCATATAAACTCATTTGTCCTTTCCATTTCCCCCTTACTTTAGGTCAAACAGCATTTTTAACCCCTGTTATTATATGTGGACAGGGATATTCTGCTGGTCCACGTTGAACCTTTAATTCAAGGTCATTTTCTAGTTGCATCATCAGCTGGTACTTGGTAGTGATCCCTCGGTGCCAGGGAGGTTCATCCCCGGGTGTCATGTCCCATGCTGGGGGTAATGCATTGCATTTACATGCTGAGTTTGGCTTCAAGACTGGCCACATTTGAGTAATATGAAGGCTGTCAGGAGGAAACTCCTAGGCACAGTGCTGCTCTAGGCCTTCTTCTTATTTCAGGTGTATAGGCTCACAAGCATAGTCATTAGTATCAGGGGCTCACTGTTGGACCCTCATTCCTTCCTGGTCCTTACCATTGCACCTGGGGGACTGCCGCTGCTCACCTAGTGACCACGACAGAGCACCCCTGGTGAGGAACCCAGTACCCCCCAAACTGTTGTTTTTAATTGTTGCCACTATGAGTATATCCCAACATTACCATGCACCCTGGACACATGCCCTGTATAACTGCCTGTCAACCATATATCACCTGTCAATAACATCCCATACCAGTATTCCTCTGCTGCCATTGTTGAACCACTCTGTGATCCAAAACTTCCTGAAAAGTGAAGCCCAATATAATGTCAGGATCCCTTACTAGTAAAATGGAATATAGCGATGAGTTTAAAGGTAAGATATAGAATACATATTGATTTGGAAAAATTCTACATCCTATCTTTTTCTTTTCTTTTTTCCTAATTATTGAGCTTCTCTTCACAAGAGCCTTAGATCACAGTAATTCATATATACAATATACAGTACTCCCACACATCCACCATAAAACCTTTTCCCTTCCACAGTGATAATCTTATAACTTATTCATATCATATTTACTTAAACTGATGTACAGACTCTGAGACAATAGCTTTCAAACAAGGTGACATCTGTGCTTACATTGTGGTCCATACTTTAGGGCATAGAGTTTTCTAAATTTTTAGTTATCCTATGTTTTACATTATGGTTTACATTATTAGTCTGTTGTCCCCTATATATTTTTGGTGTAATATTACATGTTTTATATTCATCCTCGTGTACTCTCGCGAAACTCCTCTCTTGCCCCCACATTTACCTTGGTTCCATCCATTCCACATCCATTTTCCCCTCCCCTTGGGGCCCACAGCAACAGCCAATCTCCATTTCCCGAGGAGCCACATCCAGAGATACTTGCAACAGTGTTCAGGGCCTAACTTGCTCAACTGCCCTAATGCCCTGGGAACCACTCTTTCTCTCGAGAGATACAGTTCCCTCTATCTGATGGCATGAGTCCTCCCCAGGATGTGAATCCACCCCCACTCTCACTACTTGGGTCTCTACCCAATGGTACAACCCACCCTAGCAAAATGAGCTTTCAGACATGCCCCAGGAGTCTGTCCTGTGTCAGAGCATCCCCTCTGAGCATCCTAAACAGATAACCCTCTTAATTGTATTTTGATACGGTTTTCTCAGCATTTTACTCTCAACCAACACCTGACACTCTCCTATGTTCATATGTTGCCCCTCCCTCCCCCCAATTTTTGGACACTATTACCCATCCGCCCATCCCAGCCCCCCTCAAACCCACAAACCCCACCCAAAGGCAACCCCTTGCCCCCATTTTATCTCTTCTTTGTGCTCATACTTACCACCAGCTCATCATAGATTCCACCCCTGCAGACGTCAGCTCACATCCTTCCTCCACCCCCCGATTTCCTGTGAGCCTATCTTCCAGTCTCTAGCTCTCTGAGGCAGCTTGCTTATTTCATATCATTGAGGTCATGTAGTATTTGTCCTTCAATGCCTGGGTTGCTTCACTCAACATAAGGTTCTCAAGATTCATCCATGTTATCACGTGTGTTTGTAGTGTATTTGTTCTTACAGCCGAGTAGTATTCCATTGTATATATATGCCACATTTTATTGATCCACTCATCTGTTGATGGGCATTTGGGTCGATTCCAACTTTTGGCGATAGTGAACAATGCTGCTATGAACATTGGTGTGCATATATCGGTTTGTGTCCTTGTTTTCAGTTCTGCTGGGTATATACCCAGCAGTGGTATTGCTGGGTCATATGGCAAATCTATGGTTAGTTTTTTGAGGAACCGCCAAACTGTCCTCCAGAATGGTTGGATCCTTCTGCATTCCCACCAGCAGTGGATGAGTGTTCCCCTTTCTTCACATCCTCTCCAGCATTTGTATTCTGTTTTTTTTTCATAGCTGCCAATCTTATGGGAGTAAGATGGTATCTCATTGTAGTTTTGATTTGCATTTCTCTGATAGCTAGAGATTTGGAGCAGTCTTTTCGTGTGCTTTTTAGCCATTTGTATTTCTTCTTTGGAGAAGTGTCTGTTTAAATCTTTTTCCCATTTTTTAAATGGGTTGCTTATCTTTTTATTTTCAAGATATGTGAGTTCTTTATATATGCAAGTTATAAGTCTCTTATCAGATATATGATTGCCAAATATTTTCTCCCATTATGTGGGTTCCCTTTTTACTTTCTTGACAAACTCCTTTGAGGTGCAGAAGGCTTTAATTTTGAGGAAGTCCCATTTATCTATTTGTTCTTTTGCTGCTCGTGCTTTTGGTGTGATATTCATGAAGCCATTTCCTATTACGAGGTCCTGTAGATGTTTCCCTACACTGGTTTCCAAGGTCTTTATGGTCTTGGCTCTTATATTTAGGTCTTTGATCCATCTTGAGTTGATCTTTGTATAAGGTGTGAGATGGTAATCCTCTTTCATTCTTCTACATATGGATATCCAGTTCTCCAGGCACCATTTGTTGAATAGGCCATTCTCTGCCAGTTGAGAGGGTTTGGTGGCTTTATCGAATATTATACAGCTATGTATATGAGGTTCTATATCAGAACTTTCAATTCGATTCCATTGGTCTGTGTGTCTCTCCTTATGCCAATACCATGCTGTTTTCACTACTGTAGCTTTGTAGTATGTTTTGAAGTCAGGTAGTGTGATTCCTCCAATTTCGTTTTTATTTTTCAGTATGTCTTTGGCTATTCGGGGCCTCTTTCCTTTCCAAATAAACGTCATAGTTAGTTTTTCTAGTTCCTTAAAGAAGGCTGTGTTGATTTTTATTGGGATTGCATTGAATGTGTAGACCAGTTTTGGTAGGATAGACATCTTAATAATATTCAGTCTGCCTATCCATGAACAGGGAATATTCTTCCATTTATTTAGGTCTTCTTTGATTTCCTTGAACAGTCTTGTATAGGTCTCAGTGTATAAGTTTTTTACACCTTTGGTTAAATTTATTCCTAAATATTTGATTTTTTTATTTACTATTGTGAATGGTATTTGTTTCTTGATTTCCTCCTGATCTTGCTCATTATTGATGTACGGAAATGCTACTGATTTTTGTGCATTGATCTTATAACCTGCGACTTTACTGAACTCATTTATGAGTTCTAGAAGCTTTGTTGTAGATCTCTCAGGGTTTTCTATGTATAGGATCATGTCATCTGCAAATAATGAAATTTTGACTTCTTCCTTTCCAATTTGAATGCCTTTTATATCTGGTTCTTGCCTCAGTGCTCAAGCAAGTACTTCTAAGACAACGTTAAATAGAAGGGGAGACAATGGGCATCCTTGTTTTGTTCCTGACTTTAGAGGGAAGGATTTTAGGATTTCTCCATTGTAAACAATGTTGGCTGTAGGTTTTTCATATATACTTTTTTATCATGTTCAAAAAATTTCCTTGTATTCTGATCTTTTGAAGTGTTTTTATTAAGAAAGGGTGCTGTATTTTGTCAAATGCTTTTTCTGCATCTATAGATGATTTTTTTCCTTCAATCTGTTTATATGGTGTATTACATTGATTGATTTTCTTATGTTGAACCATCCTTGCATACCTGGAATGAATCCCACTTGGTCGTGGTGTATAATTCATTTAATGTGTTGTTGAATACGATTAGCAAGTATTTTGTTAAGTATTTTTGCATCTAGGTTCATTAGAGAAATTGGTCTGTAATTTTCCTTTCTAGTAGGTGGCTTTGTTTGGCTTAGGGTAATGTTGGCATCATAGAAGGAGTTCGGCAATGTTCCTTCTGTTTCGATTTTTTGGAATAGTTTCAGCAGGATTGGTGTTAGCTCTTTCCGGAATGTTTTGTAGAATTCAACTGTGAAGCTGTCTGGCCCTGGGCTCTTCTTAGTTGGAAGGTTTTTAATGACTGATTCTATCTGTTTACTTGTGATTTGTTTGTTGAGATCATGAATTTCTTCTTTTGTCAATATGGGCTGCTTGTGTGTTTCTAGGAATTTGTCCATTTCCTCTGAATTGTCATTTTTGTTGGAATATAGTATTTCAAAGTATCCTCTTATGATAGTCTTTATTTCTGTGGGGTCAGTGGTGATATATCCTTTCTCCTTTCTTATTTTGTGTATTTGCATCTTCTCTCTGTTTTTCTTTGTTAGTCTCACTAAAGGTTTGTCAATTTTATTGATCTTCTCAAAAAACCAGCTCTTGGTCTTGTTTATCTTTTCAAGTGCTTTCTTATTTTCTATTTCATTTAGTTCTTCTCTTATATTTGTTATTTCCTTCCTTCTTCTGCCTGTTGGATTACTTTGTTGTTTTTTTTGTAATTCCTCCAAATGTGCAGTTAGTTCTTCAATTTTTGCTCTTTCTTCTTTTTTGATATATGAATTTATGGCTATAAATTTCCCTCTCAGTACTGCTTTTGCTGCATCCCATAAATTTTGGTGTGTTGTGTTATCATTATCATTTGTTTCAAGGTAGTCATTGATTTCTTTTGAGATTTCCTCTTTGACCCACTGTTTTTCTAAGAGTGTGCTGTTTAATTTCCAAATCGTGGTGTGAAATCTGGACCTCTGACCCTTGCAAATTTCCAGCTTCACTCCACTGTGGTCAGAGATATTATTTTGTATGATTTTGATCTTTCTGAATTCATGAAGCCTTTCTTTGTGGCCTAGCATATGGTCTATCTTGGAGAATGATCCATGTGCGCTTGAGAAAAATGTATATCCTGCTGTGTTTGGGTGTAATGATCTATATATGTCTATTAGATCCAGCTCCTCTAATATACTGTTCAAATGTTTTGTTTCTTTAGTGATTCTCTTTTGAGATGTTCTGTCCAGTGTTGATAGTGGTGTATTAAAATCCCCCACTATAAGTGTAGATGCATCTATTTTTTCACCTAGTTTTTCCAGCATTTGCCTCATGTATTTAGAGGTGCCCTTGTTAGGGGCATAAATATTTATGATTGTTCGATCTTCTTGACAGATTGTCCCTTTCACTAAAATGTAGTATCCTTCTTTGTCTCTCACAATTGTTTCGCATTTAAAGTCATTTTGTCTGATATTAATATAGGTACTCCTGCCTTTTTTTGGTTATTGTTTGTTTGTATGATTGTTTTCCAACCATTCACTTTCAACCTCCATGAGTCTCTGGATCTAAGATGTGTCTCTTGTAGACAGAATATAGATGGATCATATTTCCTTATCCAATCTTCCCATCTGAATCTTTTGACAGGTGAGTTTAATCCATTGATATTCAGTGTTACTACTTTCAAGGAATTCCTTACATTAGCCATATTCTTTGGATTTGTGTTTGTCATATTTTGTTTGATTTTTTTCTGTTTTTGTCTTTTTAGTTGCTCTTACACTCTCCTCCATCTCTGTCTCTCTTGTTGTTGTTGTTTTATTTCTTCCTGCAGAACTCCCTTTAGTGTTTCTTGGAGGGCAGGTTTCTTGTTGGCATACTCTCTTAGTTTCTGTTTATCTGGAAATATTTTGAACCCTCCATCATTTTTAAATGCTAGTTTAGCTGAATAGCGTATTCTTGGTTGGAAATTTTTTTCCTTTAGTGCCTTGACTATATCATACCACTGCCTTCTTGCCTCCATGGTTTCAGAAGAGAAATCAGCACTTAATCTTATGGAGCTTCCCTTGTATGTGATGGTTTTCTTTTCTCTTGCTGCTTTTAGAATTTTCTCTTTGTCTTGAGCATTGGATAATTTGACAAGTATATGTCTTGGGGTGGGCCTGTTGGGCTTTGTGACGATTGGGGTGCACTGTGCTTCTTGGATATGTACATCTGTCTCTTTCAGTAGATTTGGGAAGTTTTCAGCCATTATTTCCTGCAACACTCCTTCTGACTCCTTTTCCTTCTCTTCTCCTTCTGGAATGCCTATAATACGTATGTTTGAGCGTTTTGCATTGTCATGCAGGTCCCTAAGTCCTAGCTGGATTTTTTCTATCTTTTTATCGACCAATTCTACTATCTGTTTGATTTCTGATGTACTGTCTTCCATATCACTAATTCTCTGCTCTGCCTCTTCTAGTCTACTGATATTTGCTGCAAGTGTATTTTTGATTTCTTGAACTGTGGTGTTCATTCCCATTATATCTGTTATCTTTTTGCATATGTCTGCAACTTCCCCTCCAAGTGTTGTCTTCATGTTGTTAACCTCTTCCTTTACTTCATTAAATTTGTCAGTGATAAATGTTCTGAGATCTTTCATTACTTGTGTGAAGTTCTGCTACCCTTCCTGATTTTTAGTTTGTTCATTGGATTCAGCCATGTTTTCCTCATTACTGGCTTGGTTTGTAGATTTTTGTTGCTGTCTGGTCATCATTTTATCTTGATGGGTTTAATCAGTTCCTTAGCTTCTTTGTCTAGGCCTGGAGGATTAATTAGCTGTTGTTTTTGCATAAGTGTTATATCTTCTCTTTGTCACTTTGTTCTTCTTATTCTCATTTCTTATTGCTGGTTGAGTTCACTTTAAAGGAAAGTATTAGGGCCAGGGAAAGGTAATTGTGTAAGCAAGGAAAAAGTGTAAAGTAGTATTGGTGATAAATGTTAACAGAGCAACAACATGAGATCTGGGAGGATGGATATTAGATTCATGTAAGTTGTGTAGAGTTATAGCAGTAGGTAGAGTACCTATAATGAGGTAGTCGACTGAATATGGGAGGAATATGGTATGAATTAAAAAGCTAGTATTTTCATGAGAGAGGGAAAGAGAAAAGAAAGGTAATAGTTTCAAGAGTGGATAACAGAAAACAAAACAAAGGTATTAGAAATTAAGAGTTAGACACTTTGTGGATCAAAGAAAGGGAGGTGGAATATAGGAGAGACAGTAGATGATGGAGGATATCAAGATGTAGGGGAAAGGGGATAGTGTAGGTAGGCAAAATCTATTCACACAGAAATGAGGCAGTGGAGGATGATGAAACCCAGCAAATGTGAGGTGTTCCCTGCAGCACCTATTGTATAATTATGATAAAATAAAATAAGAAGCAAATGAGGGACAAGAGAGAGAGAGAAAAAACAGAAAAAAAAGAGAAGAAAGGAAGAAAGAAAAAGAGGGTGGGTAAAGGGCGGGGAACAGGTAGGGAAAAGAAAAAAATATACACCAACCACAACAGCAACAACAACAACAAAAAAACCCTAAATAACTGAAAAAAAAAAGACTTTGGGGGATACGCTGGGAGAAAAGACTAGGGGATAATGCAATGTTAGCAATCAGAACATTAAAAAAAATAAAAAATAAGATAAAATGAAAATAAAAACAAAACAAAATGAAACAAAAAAGAAAAAATGCAAACATTGAGGGCTATGACATTCAAGGACCTCAGATGGACCTCAGGGTGTGATAGATTCAGGGGTGGAAAGTCTGAGATATTGAAGACTCAAGACGTGTGAGTCTCTGGGGTGTGGGCCACCAGGGCACTCAGACCTGGCAACCTCAAATCTGGTCAACAGGGAGCCTGGGAGCTCCGCAGTGTAACACAGCCTTCAGGGATCCCCGCAGCTGGGTTCCAGCCCTATGGGGGAAGTCAGATCTGCAAACACTATCTTATGTGTCTGAACCCCGCAATTCACTCACTCACTGGGGTCTATTCTGTGGATGTTTCATCAATTCGGCTTCAGGACAGCTTCCACCCTGTAAGCCCCCAGAATGGCCACCTGAGGGCGCCTCTACACTGTAGCCAATTTAATGACGCAGATCAGAAGCCAGGCCCGGGGACGGGGCTCCAGCTGGAAACGCTGAGAACAGAGTCCAAAACCAAAATTCCAAAGCTTCGCAAAATATTCCCCTAATCAGCTTCCAGACTTGTCCCCCCACCCCGCCACACTCTGTAACAGCCTCCTGGTTACGTCCCTTTATTGTCAGCAATCTAAGTCCACTGCAGATCGGCAGCCAGGTTTGGGGGGGCAGGGCTCCAGGTGGAAGCGCTATTACTTGTGTCTGCAATAAAAAATTCCCTGCCTCACAACAAAACCTCTGTTTGTCTCCCCAGATCGGTCTGCAAAGGCGTCCCGTCCTGTCAACCCCCTAATAGCCCGCCCAGGGCTCACAAATTCCCCAGTACTGCAGAGCCTCCAAAAAGCATGGCCGAAGCACCGGTTCCACGGCTCCACCCTGATTTTTTAAATCAGAGTTTTTTAATTTTTAAAAAGATATTTAGAATACATAAAGGTTACATAAAAAATACATGGGATTCCCATATGCCCCACTTTCAACCCCTCCCACATTTTCCCACATTAACAACATCCTTCATTAGTGTTGTACATTTGTTACAATTGGTGAATATATTTTGGAACATTGCCACTAAGCATGGGCTATACTTTACATCGTAGCTTACACTTTCTCCCACACAATTTTGTAGTTGTGACCCAATATATAGTGACTTGTATCTGTCATTTCAATGTCATTCAGAACATACCCAAGTCCCCAAAATGTCCACATACTACACGTTTTTACCTCTCCCTCTCCTCAGAACCTCCAGAGGCCACTGCCTCCACATTAATGATAAATGTTGTTTCATTGCTAGAATACAATAAGTATATACTAGAATAAAATTAAGCCTACTTTAGTCCATCACTCATTCCCCAATCTTGAGGATTCTGTGATGGAGAGGCCCACTCCACAATGAACTGAGAGGGGGCTTAGTTCCCAATGGGGCAGATGAATGGGGCTATCCTGCTGGTAGTTGCAGACTCTCTCTGTTCCTTGGGATGGTTGTTGTCCATCATCATCTTCTTGTGAGTTGTTCTGGGTGAGTCCAGTAAACTGGAAAGTAGGTGTTGCAACTTCTGTGTTTCAGAGCCCAGCTGGCACATGGACAGCCCAAAGACTTAAGTCTCTTGGACAAAATCCTATCAAAGCTAGCACAAATTATAGGTTGAAATAGAAGGGGCAGAAGAGCCATGTGTAGGGAAACCACACCTGAGTTCATCTCTGTCACACTGGGGAGCATAAGTTCCCAAGTAGGGCTCATTGGCAGGACACTAAACTCCTGAGGTGTCTGCCCTGTCTATGGTATCAGGATGACTCTATTATTTGAGGCAATATTTATTTTGGCATTCAGTGTGATCTTGCTAAGGCATGCACAAATGCAATCTCTGGGATGAGCTCCTGACTCACTTTGAAGTCTTTTAACCATACAATCTAATTTATTTTTCCCCTTTCCCTTTTGTTCAATGTCTTTTTCCAGTTGCATTGATTCTGTGCTTGGTAGTAAACCCTTGGTGAGAGGGAGTTTCATCCCCTGAAGTCATGTCCCATATCAGGGAGAAGATAATGCATTTATATGTTGAATTCAGCAAAGAGAAAGGCCATATTTGAGCAACAAGGAGGTTCTGAAGAGGTAAATTTAAGCACCCTATGATGCTAGGCTAAGTTCCAATTTCAAAAGTAAAGGTTCATAAGTACAATCATCAATATCAAGGGTCAGTCAATAGTCCTAACCCTGCCCCTAACCCTAGCCCTAAACCCTAACCCTAACCCTAACCCTGACCCTAACCCTAACTCTAACCCTAATGAGCACATTAGAGATTGTGGCAAAGCTCCCCAGGTTGGGTGCTCAATATTCTTTCCATTGTACTCTGAATCTCCACCCAATGTGACAATGTCCCATGAACAATTGAACACATTTATAAGATTTATATATATTTGCCACAGGTGAACCTCTTCTCATGCATCCCCCATCACTGATACCCCACAAAAATGATCTTCCCATGTCAATATCATAACATTTCTGTGATTATAACTTCTTAAAAAATGAAGCTAATAAAATAGTAAAATAAAACTAATAGGAAAATGAAATAAAATAATAATACTTTAAAAAATACCAAATAAAATATTAAAAATAAATAAAATTTAGTATAATAAAAAATAGAAATATAAAATAAAAAAATGACATTATGGCTTTCATCACTGTAAGATCAGTTACCTTGTATGTACAATGACATTTTCTTCTGTTTAAATAGAAATAGAAGGGGCAGAAGAACCATGTGTAGAGAAACCACACCTGAGTTCAACTCTGTCACACTGGGGAGCATAAGTTCCCAAGTAGGGCTCATTGGCAATGTCTTATATTTTATACTTTGTCTTCAGAGAAGCTTTAGGGGGAAGCGGATGTGGCTCAGGTGACTGAGCTCCTGCCTACCACATGGGAGGTCTGTGGTTTAGTTCCTAGTGCTTCTTAAAGAAGACAGTGAGTTGGCATGATGGGCAGGTGCAGCAAGATAACACAAGATGAGGCAACAAGGCACAGAAGAAAAAAACATAATGGAAGGTACAACAAAGCAGGGACCAGAGTTTCCTGGTGCCTCTTAAAGAAAACGAGTAAGACAGCCTGCTGACGTGATGGGCAGGCACAACAAGATGATGCAACAAGAGAAACAAGAAGAAAAAACAATGAAAGACACAACAAAGCAGGGAATGGAGGTGGTTCAAATGATTAGGCACCTCCCTCCCACATTAGTGGTCCTAGGTTCACTTCCCAGTGCTTCCTAAAGACACAACAAAGTGCAAACAATGAGGGGGTAGGAAGAAATAAATAAACCTTAAAACATAATCTTATTAAACAAAAAACAAGGAAGCTTTAGATTACAGAAAAGCCACCTACAGACTTTATACCTAACATGCTTGCCCCTTTCCCCTTTCCCCTATTAATAACATTTTACAAGTGGATGGTACATCCATTACAATAGATGTATAAGTATTTAAAACTTGCTATTAACCATGGTCAATGATTAGTATTATGGTTACCATTTTGGACCATAGACTTTTATAAATTTTAATGAAATTTAACATGGTCTATATCCAACATTGCAAGATCATGTAGACCACTTCCATTGCCCACAAACTGCCCCATGTTCCATCTTATTGATTCCTCTGTTCACCTGCCTTCAGGGCCCATGGAAATCATCAAGATTCACACCTTGAATAACAAGATTCATAGTAACTTGCAACAACATTAAGGGCTTGACATACTGGCCTGTCCTCCTCTATTGGGCACTGCCTAAGCTCTCAAGAGACTCCTGCCCCTCAATTTGAGAACATGGCAGGAATCCCCAGACTGGTAATCCAACACCTTCCTACTCATTATGTGGGTCTACACCCACTGATACAACATACTATGACAAGATGAAAACTCACTTCCAGAAACCTGCCCCAGGTGTATCCTGACCTGAATGCCCACCACATCCAACATCCTAAACCAGTAACCCTCCATTGCCATATGGCCAAAGGAACATTCCCAATGATGTAGTTTCAACCACATATGCACAAATCCCCAGTGCTCACCTGGTCCCTCCCCCAACCCTCACCCCATTTCACTGGAAAGTCCATTCTGCCCTTCCCACTCTCAAAAAACCAGCACCACCCAACCCAATAGTGTCACTGCACCACTGTCATGCCCATCCACTATACAAATACACACTTGAACCTTATTATAGATTTTGCCCATGTGGGCATTGGTTCAAAATCTTCTCCCTTTCGGTGTCCTGTAAACCTATCTTCCGGATTCTAGCACTGTGAGACTGTTCAATTTGCTTAATTCATATCAGTGAGGTCATGAAATATCTGGCCTGAAGCTAGCTTCCTGAGGAACCACCAAACTCCTCCACAAGGGCTGCACCATTCTAAATTCCCACCAGCAGTGTATGAGATTTTCCATTCTTCCACATCATCTCCAACATTTGTATTCCTCTGTTTTCTAACAGTCTCCAGTCTAATGGATATAGGATGATATCTCATGTAGGTCTGATTTGCATTTCCCTAATAACTAATGATGTTGCATATCATTTCATGTGCTTTTAGCCATTTGTATTTCTTCTTTGGAGAAGTGGCTATTCAAATCACTTGCTCATTTTTAAAATGGGCTGTGTCACTTTTTATTTTTGAGTTGTAGGATATCTTTATAAATATTGGTTATTAGGCCCTATCAGATATATGGTTACCAAATATTTTCTCCCATTGAATAGTCTGCCTTTTCACTTTCTTGAAAAACTGCTTTAAGGTGTGATTTTTTTTTATGTTTTGAGGAGTTTCCATTGATCTATTTTATCTTTACTTGCTTATTCTTTAGGCTGTAAATGTCATAAACCCATTCCCTAATAGACCTGGTATATGCTTCCCCATATTATCTTCCAAAATCTTTACCGTCTTGACTCTTATATTTAGATCTTTAATCCACTTTGAGATAGTTTTTGTATCAGGTGTGAGATGGTGTTCCTTTCTCATTCTTTTGGATATGGATATCCAGTTTTTCAAGCACCATTTGTTGATGAGGTCATTCTCTCCCAGTTGAATGGACTAGGTGGCATTGTCAAATATCAGTTGACAGCATATGTGAGGATCTATATCAGAACCCTCAACTTGTTTCCTTTGGTCAGTATATCTACCCATGTGCCAATTCCATGCAGTTTTGAACAATGTAACTTTGTAGTATGTTTTGAAGTTGGGTAGTGTGAGTCCTCTGGTTTCACTTTTATTGTTCAATATGTTCTTGGCTATTCAGGCCCTCTTGCAGTGTAAAATAAATTTTACAGTTATCTTTTCCAATTCAGTAAAGAATGCTGTGGAAATTTTTATTCTGATTGCATTAATTCTGTAAGTCAATTTGTGCAGGATAGATATTTTAATGATTTTTAGGCTTCCTACCCATCAACAAGGAATATGCTTCCATTTATTTTGGTCTTCTTTGATTTCCTTTAACAGTATTGTGTAGTTTTCTATATACAACTCATTTACATCTTTAGATAAATTTATTCCTATGTATTTGTTTCCTTTAGTTACTATTGTAAATGGTATTTTATTATTGATTTCCTCCTCAGGCTTTTCATTATTGGTGTACAGAAATGCGACTGATTTTTGTACATTAATCTTATAACTTGCTCCTTTCCTGAACTCATTTGTAAGCTCTAGAAGCTTTGTTGTAGATTTCTCAGGGCCTTCAAGGTACAGAATTATGTTATCTGAAAATATTGAAAATTTTAATTCTTCCTTTACAATTTGGATTTATTTTATATCTTTTACTTCTCTAAGTGCTCAAGCAAATACTTGTAATACAATGTTAAATAAGAGCAGTGGGCATGCTTGTCTTGTTCCAGATCTCAGTGGGAAAGATTTTAGCATTTCACCATTGAACCTGATGTTTGCTATGGATTTTTCATACATACCATTTATAATTTTGAGGAAGTTTCCTTGTAGTCCTATTTTTAAAAAAATATTTTTATCAGGAAAGGTTGCTGTATTTTGTCAAATGTATTTTCTGCATCTATAGAGAGTATCATGTGATTTTTAAAAAAGATCTGTTTATGTGATATATTACATTGATTTTCTTATGTTGAACCATGCTTGCATACCTGGGATGAATCCCACTTGGTACTGGTGTATAATTAGTTTAAGGTGTTCTTGAATGTGATTAGCAATTATTTTAATGAGGATTTTAACATCTAGGTTCATTAGAGAGATTGGTCTATATAGTTTTCCTTTCTTGTGACATGTTTGTTTGACTTTGGTATTAGTGTGATGTTGGCATCATGCAATTAGGTAGGCAGTGTTCCCTACACTTCTATTTTTTGGGAAGAGTTTAATCAGGATTGCTGTTAGGATTTTTGAGAACTTTTGGTAGAACTCATCATGATAGCAAGTGGACAATCCTGGAGAATGATCCATGTGCACTCAAGAAGAATGTAAATGCTGCTGTATTTGGTCGCAATGTTCTTTATATGTCTGTTATGTCCAGATCCTCTAATGTGTTGCTCAAAGTTGTTGTTTCTTTATTGATTCTCTGTCAAGATATTCTGTCTAATGGTGATAATGGTGTTTTAAAGTTCCCCGCAATAGTTATGGAGTCATCTATTTCTCCACTTAGATTTTCCAATGTTTGCCTCATGTATTTTAAGGTGCCCTGGTTAGGTGCATAAAGGTTTATGATTGTTCTTTCTTCTTGATAGATTTCCCCTTTTATTAATATATAGTGTCCTTCTTTGTCTCTTACCACAGCTTTACATTTAAAGTCTATTTTGTTTGATGTTGATATAGCTACTCCTGCCCTTTTTTGTTTATTTTTTTCATTTAAAATAGATTTCCAACCATTCACTTTCAACCTCCTTGTGCCCCTGGGTATAAGGTGGGTTTCTTGTAAACAGCTTATAAATGGGTCATATTTCCTTATACATTCTGCCAATCTGTGTCTCTTGATTGGAGAGTTTGAGCCATTAATGTTGAGTGTTATTACTGTCAATGAATTAATTATATTAGCCATATTTTCTTAGGTTTATGTATGCATTATGTTTTTTTTCTCTTTTTCTCTTTTTAGTTGTTTTTTTTTTACTTAAAATTATTTATTTTTACAAATTACATTAAAAAAATACGAGGTCCCAATCAACCCCACCACCCCCACCCCCCACTCCCCCCACAGCAACACTCTCTCCCATCATTGTGAGACATCCATTGCACCCAGTAAGTACATCTCTGAACATCACTGCACCCCGTAGTCAATGGTCCACATCATAGCCCACACTCTCCCCCGTTCCATCCAGTGGGCCCTGGGGGGATCTACAATGTCCTGTAATTGTCCATTAAGCACCACCCAGGACAACTCCACGTCCCGAAAACGCCTCCACATCTCATCTCTTCCTCCCGTTCCCCAAACCCAGCAGCCTCCCAGATCTGTCTCTCCTGTTTTTCTTTTCTTTCACCCTACAGAATTCCCTTTAGTATTTCTTTTTTTCCCCCAAATTCTACTCAATTATTTAATTTTTTAAAAAGATATTACATTAAAAAATACGAGGTCCCCATTCGCCCCCACTGCCCCCACCCCACCACTCCCACCACAGTAACACTATCCCCCATCATCATGTCACATCTATTGCGTCTGGTGAGTACATCTCCGGGAATCGCTGCACCCCATGTCCCGTGTTCCACACCATAGCCCACACTTTCCCACATTCCATCCAGTGGGCCATGGGAGGACATACAACATCCGGCAATTGTCCCTGGGACACCACCCAGGACAACTCCAAGTCCCGAGAATGCCTCCACATCTCTTCTCTTCCTCCCCTTCCCAACACCCAGTAGTCACCATGGCCACTTTTTCCATATCAATCCACATTTTCTCGATTATTAACCACAATAGTTCATGAATAAAATATCATTAAGTCCACTCTGATCCTTACTGTATTCCTCCTTCCTGTGGACCTTGGCTTGGTTGTGTCCATTCCACATCTATGTCAAGAGGGGGTTTAGATTCCACATGGATATTGGATACAATCCTCCTGCTTTTAGTTGTAGGCACTCTAGGCTCCATGGTGTGGTGGTTGACATGTCTTCATGTTAGCTGAGTGGAGTAAGTCCAATAAATCAGAGTGTAGGAGTTGAAGTCTTTTGAGGCTCAGGGCCTGGGTACCATATTGTCAGTCCAGAGATTCAGATCCCCTAGATATATCTTAAGCCCCAGCACCAACTACAATTCCAGTAAAGTAGCATGAAAGTCTTGTGAAAAGAGATCCCATCTTAGTCCAGCTCCATCACGCAGAAACACCAGCTCCAAAGAAGGGCCAACTGACATGGCAGTGAACCCCATCTGCCACGACCATAGAGCCTGTGGGTCTCTTTAGCTCTCAAAAGAATGAATATCTGGGGTTGTATCTACTTTATCTGTCTCTGAGGCTCTGCTCAGGTGTGCATAAGGGAAATCCTTCTGACAACCTCCAGACTCTTTTTTAGAGACTCATAGCCATATAAACTCATTTGTCCTTTCCATTTCCCCCTTACTTTAGGTCAAACAGCATTTTTAACTCCTGTTATTATATGTGGACAGGGATATTCTGCTGGTCCACGTTGAACCTTTTATTCAAGGTCATTTTCTAGTTGCATCATCAGCTGGTACTTGGTAGTGATCCCTCAGTGCCAGGGAGGTTCATCCCCGGGTGTCATGTCCCATGCTGGGGGTAATGCATTGCATTTACATGCTGAGTTTGGCTTCAAGACTGGCCACATTTGAGTAACATGAAGGCTGTCAGGAGGAAACTCCTAGGCACAGTGCTGCTCTAGGCCTTGTTCTTATTTCAGGCGTATAGGCTCACAAGCATAGTCATTAGTATCAGGGGCTCACTGTTGGACCCTCATTCCTTCCTGGTCCTTACCATTGCACCTGGGGGACTGCCGCTGCTCCCCTAGTGACCACGACAGAGCACCCCTGGTGAGGAACCCAGTACCCCCCAAACTGTTGTTTTTAATTGTTGCCACTATGAGTATATCCCAACATTACCATGCACCCTGGACACATGCCCTGTATAACTGCCTGTCAACCATATATCACCTGTCAATAACATCCCATACCAGTATTCCTCTGCTGCCATTGTTGAACCACTCTGTGATCCAAAACTTCCTGAAAAGTGAAGCCCAATAAAATGTCAGGTTCCCTTACTAGTAAAATGGAATATAGTGATGAGTTTAAAGGTTAGATATAGAATACATATTGATTTGGAAAAATTCTACATCCTATCTTTTTCTTTTCTTTTTTCCTAATTATTGAGCTTCTCTTCACAAGAGCCTTAGATCACAGTAATTCATATATACAATATACAGTACTCCCACACATCCACCTTAAAACCTTTTCCCTTCCACAGCGATAATCTTATAACTTATTCATATCATATTTACTGAAACTGATGTACAGACTCTGAGACAATAGCTTTCAAACAAGGTGACATCTGTGCTTACATTGTGGTCTGTACTTTAGGCTATACAGGTTTCTAAATTTTTTATTTATCCTGTGTTTTACATTATGGTTTACATTATTAGTCTTTCATTCCCTATATGTTTTTGGTGTAATATTACATGTTTTATATCCATCCTTGTGTACTCTCGCGAAACTCCTCTCTTGACCCCACATTTACCTTGGTTCCATCCATTCAACATCCATTTTCCCCTCCCCTTGGGGCCCACAGCGACAGCCAATCTCCATTTCCCGAGGAGCCACATCCAGGGATACTTGCAACAGTGATCAGGGCCTGACTTGCTCAACTGCCCTAATGCCCTGGGAGCTACTGTTTCTCTCGAGAGATACAGTTTCCTCTATTTGATGGCATTAGTCCTCCCCAGGATGTGGGTCCACCCCCACTCTCACAACTTGGGTCTCTGGCAAAATGAGCATTTAGACATTCACCAGGAGTCTGCCCCACATCAGACCATCCCCTCCTAGCATCCTAAACAGGTAACCCTCCTAATTATATTTTGATATGGTTTTCTCAGCATTTTACCAACACCTGACAATCTCCTATGTTCGTATGTTGCCCCTCCCTCCCCCCAATTTTTTGGGCAATATTACCCATCCGCCCATCCCCAGCCCCCCTCAAACCCGCAAAGCCCCACCCAAAGGCAACCCTTTGCCCCATTTTATCTCTTCTTTGTGCTCATACTTACCGCCAGCTCGTCATAGATTCCACCCCTGCAGACGTCGGCTCATATCCTTTCTCCACCCCCCGATTTCCTGTAAGCCTATCGTTCAGTCTCTAGCTCTCTGAGGCAGCTTGCTTATTTCATATCATTGAGGTCATGTAGTATTTGTCTTTCAATGCCTGGGTTGCTTCACTCAACATAAGATTCTCAAGATTCATCCATGTTATCATGTGTGTTTGTAGTGTATTTGTTCTTAAAGCCGAGTAGTATTCCATTGTATGTATATACCACATTTTATTGATCCACTCATCTGTTGATGGGCATTTGGGTCGATTCCAACTTTTGGCGATAGTGAACAATGCTGCTATGAACATTGGTGTACATATATCGGTTTGTGTCCTTGTTTTCAGTTCTGCTGGGTATATACCCAGCAGTGGTATTGCTGGGTCATATGGCAAATCTATGGTTAGTTTTTTGAGGAACCGCCAAATTGTCCTCCAGAATGGTTGGATCCTTCTGCATTCCCACCAGCAGTGGATGAGTGTTCCCCTTTCTTCACATCCTCTCCAGCATTTGTATTCTGTTTTTTTCATAGCTGCCAATCTTATGGGAGTAAGATGGTATCTCATTGTAGTTTTGATTTGCATTTCCCTGATAGCTAGAGATTTGGAGCAGTCTTTTCATGTGCTTTTTAGCCATTTGTATTTCTTCTTTGGAGAAGTGTCTGTTTAAATCTTTTTCCCAGTTTTTAAATGGGTTGTTTATCTTTTTATTTTCAGGATATGTGAGTTCTTTATATATGCAAGTTATAAGTCTCTTATCAGATATATGGTTGCCAAATATTTTCTCCCATTGTGTAGGTTCCCTTTTTACTTTCTTGACAAACTCCTTTGAGGTGCAGAAGGCTTTAATTTTGAGAAAGTCCCATTTATCTATTTGTTCTTTTGCTGTTTGTGCTTTTGGTGTGATATTCATGAAGGCATTTCCTATTACAAGGTCCTGTAGATGTTTCCCTACACTGGTTTCCAAGGTCTTTATGGTCTTGGCTCTTATATTTAGGTCTTTGATCCATCTTGAGTTGATCTTTGTATAAGGTGTGAAATGGTAATCCTCTTTCATTCTTCTACATATGGATATCCAGTTCTCCAGGCACCATTTGTTGAATAGGCCATTCTCTGCCAGTTGAGAGGGTTTGGTGGCTTTATCAAATATTATATGGCTATATATATGAGGTTCTATATCAGAACTTTCAATTCGATTCCATTGGTCTGTGTGTCTCTCCTTATGCCAATACCATGCTGTTTTCACTACTGTAGCTTTGTAGTATGTTTTGAAGTCAGGTAGTGTGATTCCTCCAATTTCGTTTTTCTTTTTCAATATGTCTTTGGCTATTCAGGGCCTCTTTCCTTTCCAAATAAATGTCATAGCTAGTTTTTCTAGTTCCTTAAAGAAGGCTGTGTTGATTTTTATTGGGATTGCATTGAATGTGTAGACCAGTTTTGGTAGGATAGACATCTTAATAATATTCAGTCTGCCTATCCATGAACAGGGAATATTCTTCCATTTATTTAGGTCTTCTTTGATTTCCTTGAACAGTCTTGTATAGTTCTCAGTGTATAAGTTTTTTACATCTTTAGTTAAATTTATTCCTAAATACCTGATTTTTTTATTTATTGTGAATGGTATTTGTTTCTTGATTTCCTCCTGATCTTGCTCATTATTGGTGTGCAGAAATGCTACTGATTTTTGCGCATTGATCTTATAACCTGCGACTTTACTAAACTCATTTATGAGTTCTAGAAGCTTTGTTGTAGACCTCTCAGGGTTTTCTATGTATAGGATCATGTCATCTGCAAATAATGAAATTTTGACTTCTTCCTTTCCAATTTGAATGCCTTTTATATCTGGTTCTTGCCTCAATGCTCGAGGAAGTACTTCTAAGACAATGTTAAATACAAGGGGAGACAGTGGGCATCCTTGTCTTGTTCCTGACTTTAGAGGGAAGGATTTTAGAATTTCTCCATTGCAAACAATGTTGGCTGTAGGTTTTTCATATATACTCTTTATCATGTTCAAAAAATTTCCTTGTATTCCAATCTTTTGGAGTGTTTTTATCAAGAAAGGGTGCTGTATTTTGTCAAATGCTTTTTCTGCATCTATAGATATAATCATGTGATTTTTCCCCCTTCAATCTGTTTATATGGTGTATTACATTGATCGATTTTCTTATATTGAACCATCCTTGCATACCTGGAATGAATCCCACTTGATCATGGTGTATAATTCGTTTAATGTGTTGTTGAATATGATTAGCAAGTATTTTGTTTAGTATTTTTGTGTCTAGGTTCATTAGAGAAATTGGTCTGTAATTTTCCTTTCTTGTGGTGTCTTTGTTTGGCTTTGGTACTAGGGTAATGTTGGCATCTTAGAAGGAGTTAGGCAATGTTTTCCTTCTGTTTTGATTCTTTGGAATAGTTTCAGCAGGATTGGTGTTAGTTCTTTCCATAATGTTTTGTAGAATTCACCTGTGAAGCTGTCTGGCCCTGGGCTCTTCTTATTTGGAGATTTTTAATGACTGATTCTATCTCTTTACTTGTGATTGGTTTGTTAAGATCATGAATTACTTCTTTCATCAATATAGGCTGCTTATGTGTTTCTAGGAATTTGTTCATTTCCTCTAAATTGTCATTTTTGTTGGAATATAGTTTTTCTACGTATCCTCTCATGATAGTCTTTATTTCTATGTGGTCAGTGGTGATATCTCCTTTCTCATTTCTTATTTTGTGTATTTGCATCTTCTTTCTTTTTTTCTTTGTTAGTCTCGCTAAAGGTTTGTCAATTTTGTTGATCTTCTCAAGAAACCAGCTCTTGGTCTTGTTTATCTTTTCATTTAGTTCTCGTCTTATCTTTGTTATTTCCTTCCTACTTCTTCCTGTTGGATTACTTTTTTGTTTTTTTTCCTAATTCCTCCAAATGTGCAGTTAGTTCTTCAATTTTTGCTTTTTCTTCTTCTTCTTCTTTTTTTAAAGATTTATTTATTTATTTAACTCTCCCTCCACGGTTGTCTTTTCTCTGTGTCTATTTGTTGCATCTTGTTACTTTATCTGCTTCTGTTGTCATCATCTTTCCTCTTTTTTGATATATGAATTTATGGCTATAAATTTCCCTCTCAGTACAGCTTTTGCTGCATTCCATAAATTTTGGTATGTTGTGTTATCATTATCATTTGTTTCAAGGTAGTCATTGATTTCTTTGGAGATTTCTTCTTTGACCCACTGTTTTTCTAAGAGTGTGCTGTTTAATTTCCAAATCTTGGTGTGAAATCTGAGCCTCTGGCCCTTGCAGATTTCCAGCTTCACTCCACTGTGGTCAGAGATATTATTTTGTATGATTTCGATCTTTCTGAATTCATTAAGCCTTTCTTTGTGGCCTAGCATATGGTCTATCTTGGAGAATGATCCATGTGTACTTGAGAAAAATGTATATCCTGCTGTGTGGGTGTAATGGTCTGTATATGTCTATTAGATCCAGCTCCTCTAATATACTGTTTAAATATTTTGTTTCTATAGTGATTCTCTTTTGAGATGTTCTGTCCAGAGTTGATAGTGGTGTATTAAAATCCCCCACTATAATTGTAGATGCATCTATTCTTTCACTTAGGTTTTCCAGCATTTGCCTCATGTATTTAGAGGCGCCCTTGTTAGGAGCATAAATATTTATGATTGTTTGTTCTTCTTGAGAGATTGTCCCTTTCACTAATATGTAGTATCCTTCTTTGTCTCTCACAACTGTTTCACATTTAAAGTCTATTTTGTCTGATATTAATATAGCTACTCCTGCCTTTTTTTGGTTATTGTTGCTTGTAAGATTGTTTTCCAACCATTCGCTTTCAGCCTCCATGAGTCTCTGGGTCTAAGATATGTCTCTTGTAGACAGCATATAGATGGGTCATATTTCCTTATCCAATGTCCCAGTCTGAATCTTTTGATAGGTGAGTTTAATCCGTTGACATTCAGTGTTATTACTTTCAAGGAATTATTTGTGTTAGCCATATTTTGATTGGACTTGTGTTTGTCATTTTTTTTCCCTTCTCTTTTTGTCTTTTTTGTTTCTCTTACACTCTCCTCCAACTCTGCCTGTGCTGTTTTTTCCTTTCTTCCTGCAGAACTCCCTTTAGAATTTCTTGAAGGGGAGGTTTTTTGTTGGCATACTCTTTCAGTTTCTGTTTATCTGTGACTATTTTGAACTCTCCATCATTTTTGAATGCTAGTTTAGCTGGATAGAGTATTCTTGGTTGGAAATTTTTTCTTTTAGTACCTTGACTGTATCATACCACTGCCTTCTTGCCTCCATGGTTTCAGATGAGAAATCAGCACTTAATCTTATGGAGCTTCCCTTGTATGTGATGGTTTTCTTTTCTCTTGCTGCTTTTAGAATTTTCTCTTTGTCTTGAGCATTGGATAATTTGACAAGTATATGTCTTGGGGTGGGCCTGTTGGGGTTTATGACGATTGGGGTTGCGCTGTGCTTCTTTGATATGTACATCCCTCTCTTTCAGTAGATTTGGGAAGTTTTCAGCCATTATTTCCTGTAACACTCCTTCTGACCCCTTTCCCTTCTCTTCTCCTTCTGGGATGCCTATAATACATATGTTTGAGTGTTTTGCATTGTCATTCAGGTCGCTAAGTCCTAGCTGGATTTTTTCTATCTTTTTATCGACCAATTCTACTATCTGTTTGATTTCTGATGTACTGTCTTCCACATCACTAATTCTGTGCTCTGCTTCTTCTAGTCTGCTGATATTTGCTGCAAGTGTATTTTTGATTTCTTGAACTGTGGTGTTCATTCCCATTATATCTGTTATCTTTTTGCATATGTCTGCAATTTCCTCTCCAAGTGTTGTCTTTATGTTGTTAATCTCTTCCTTTACTTCATTAAGTTTGTCTGTGATATATGTTCTGAGATCTTTAATTACTTGTGTGAAGTTCTGCTCCCCTTCCTGGTTTTTAGTTTGTTCATTGGATTCAGCCATGTTTTCCTGATATCTGGTTTGGTTTGTAGTTTTTTGTTGCTGTCTGGTCATCATTTTATCTTGACGGGCTTAATCAGTTCCTTAGCTTCTTTGTCTAGTCTTGGGGATTAATTAGCTGTTGTTTTTGTGTAAGTGTTATATATTCTCTTTGTCACTTTGTTCTTCTTATTCTAATTTCTTATTGCTGGTTGAGTTCACTTTAAAGGATAGTATTAGGGCCAGGGAAAGGCAATTGTGTAAGCAAGGAAAAAGTGTAAAGTAGTGTTGGTGATAAATGTTAACAGAGCAACAATATGAGATCTGGGAGGATGGATATTAGATTCATATAAGTTGTGTAGAGTTATAGCAGTAGGTAGAGTACCTATAATGAGATAGTCGAGTGAATATGGGAGGAATATAGTATGAATTAAAAAGGTAGTGTTTTTGTGAGAAAGGGAAAGAGAAAAGAAAGGCAATAGTTTCAAGAGTGGTATTAGAAATTAAGAGTTAGACACTTTGGGGATCAAAGAAAGGGAGGTGGAATATAGGAGAGACAGTAGATGATGGAGGATATCAAGATGTAGGTGAAAGGGGATAATGTAGATAGCCAAAATCAATTTACCCAGAAATGAGGCAGTGGAGGATGAGGAAACCCAGCAAATGTGAGGTGTTCCCTGCAGCACCTATTGTATAATTAAGATAAAATAAAATAAGAAGAAAATGAGGGACGAGAGAGAGGAAAAAAAAAAGAGAAGAAAGAAAGAAAGAAAAAGGGGGTGGGTAAAGGGAGGGGAACAAGTAAGGAAAAGAAAAAAAGATATAGAACAACCACAACAGCAACAACAACAAAAAAACCCTAAATAACTGAAAAAATAAAAGACTTTTGGGGATACACTAGGACAAAAGACTAGGAGATAATGCAATGTTAGCAATCAGGACATTAAAAAATAAAAAAATAAAAATAAAAACAAAAACAAAACAAGACAAAAAAGAAAAAACAGAAACGTTGAGGGCTAGGACATTCAAGGACCTCAGATGGACCTCAGGGCGTGATGGATTCAGGGATGGAAAGTCTGTGATATTGAAGACTCAAGAGGTGTTAGTCTCTGGGGTGTGGGCCAGCAGGGTTTAGGGGACTCAGACCTGGCAACCTCAAATCTCGTTAACAGGGAGCCTGGGAGCACCACAGTGCAACACAGCCTTCAGGGATCCCTGCAGCTGGGTGCCAGCCCTATGGGTGAGGTCACATCCGCAAACTGTAACCTATGTGTCTGGACCCCGCAATTCACTTGCTCACTCGGGTCTATTCTGTGGCTGTATCACCAATTCAACTTCAGGACACCTCCAACCCTGTAAGCCCCCGGAATGGCCACCTGGGGGTGCCTCTACCCTGCAGCCAATTTAATGACACAGATCAGTAGGCAGGCCCGGGGGTGGGGCTCCAGCCAGAAACACTGATACAGAGTCCAAAACCGAAATTCCCACGCTTCGCAAAATATTCCCCTAATTGGCTTCCTGACGTCTCCCACCCTGCAGGCCCTGAAACATAAACAGTCTCCTGGTGATGTCTCTTTACTGTGAACAATTGAAGGCTGCTTCAGATCGGCAGCCGGCCTTGGGGGGGCGGGGCTCTAGGCGGAAGCGTTATTATTTGTGTCCTCAATCAAAAATTCCCTGCTTCACAATAAAACTCCCGTTTTTCTCCCCAAATCAGTCTGCGAATGCCTCCTGCCCTGGTAGCCCCCCAATAGCCCGCTCAGGGCTTATGAATTCCCCAGTACCACATAGCCTCCAGAAATCACCGCCACAGCGCTGGTGCCGCAGCTCTGTCCTCCCCAGGAGGGAGCATCCCGTGTGCAGCTCCCACCTCCATGTAATAGAGTCTCAATTTTATCTTATACACGAATTTTCTCTGTTACCTTCCCACCAAATCGATGTCCAGACACCTCCTGCCCTGCAAAATCCCAAAACAGCCTGGTCCTGAAGAATTTCCAACATTGCCCAGCTGCTTCTTTGCAGGAGAGAATCTCAGGTGCACTCACTCAGCCACCATCTTGCCCCGCCCCCCCTTTAGTATTTCTTGAAAGGCAAATTTCTTATTGACAAACTCTCTTAATTTCTGTTTATCTGTGAATATTTTGAACTCTCCCTCATTTTTGAATACCACCTTTTCAGGATAGAGAATTATTTGCTTGAAATTTTTTCTTTTAGCTCTTTTACTATGTCATAATACTGCCTTCTTGCCTCAGTGGTTTCAGATGAAAAGTCAACACTTTATCTTATCAAGCTTCCCTTGTATATGATGGATCTGTTTTCTCTTGCTGCTTTCAGTAATCTCTTTATGTCTTGAGCATTGGACAATTTGACAAGTATATGTCTTGGAGTAGACCTCTTAGGATTAATATCATTCAGTTTGTACTGCACTTCTTAGACATGTACATCTGTGTCCCTTAATAGAGTTGGGAAAGTTTCAGACATTATTTCCTCTGACACTCCTTCTTCCCCTTTCCCTTCTCTTCTCTGGGATGCTTATAATGTGTATTTCTGTATGTATCATGTTATCATCCAAATCCCCTAGTCCTTGATGGAGTTTTTCTGTCCTTTTATCTGTTCTACTATCTGTCTGATTTCAGATGTGCTGCCTTCCACATCACTGATTCTTTCTTCTGACTGTTCAAATCTGCTGTTATGTGCTTCCACTGTATCTTTTAAAAAATTTATTTCCCCCTCCTTGCAGCTTGTTTTTTTGTCTGCTCTCTGTGTCTGTTCACTGTGTGCTCTTCTGCATTGTTGCTTGTCTTCCTTTTTTTTTTGTGTGTCACCTTGCTGAGTCAGCTCTCCATGGTGCTTGCAGGTGGGTAGCACTCCCTGCTGCTTGTGGGCTGGGTGACACTCCACATTGCTTGTGGACTGGGCAGTGCTCTGTGGTGCTTGTGGGCCAGCAGCTCTCCACAGCACTTGGGCAAGCCTGCCTTCACAAGGAGGCTCCAGGATGCAAACCGAGGGCCTCCCATATGGTAGATGGGAGCCCAACTGTTTGAGCCACAGCTGCTTCCCTCCACTGTATTTTTGATTTCTTGCATTGTGCTATTCATCACTAATCACTATCATATCCATTATCCTTTTTTATGTTTACATTTTCTTCAGTATGTTCTCCCATTGTATTCTTAGTATCCTTAATCTCTTCCTTCACTGCATTAATTTGATTCATGATATTTGTTTGGACATCTTTGATTAGTTATTTCATGTTCTGCATCTTCTCTTGTTTTTAATTTGTTCTTTAGACTGGGGCATGTCTTCCTGTTTCTTAGTATGGCTTGTAATTTTTGTTGGTATCTAGGTGTCTGTTTATCTTGATGGTTGTATTAGTCAGCCAAAGGGGTGCTGATGCAAAATACCGTAAATTGGTCAGTTTTTATAAAAGGTATTTATTTGGGGTAGGAGCTTACAGATATTAGGCCATAAAGCACAAGTTACTTCCCACACCAAAGTCTATTTTCACGTGTTGGAGTAAGATGGCTGCCAATGGCTGTGAGGGTTCAGGCTTCTTGGGTTCCTTCCTGGGCTTGCTTCTGTTTCCTCTGTGAGCTTACTTCCTGGGGCTCCAGCTTAAGGCTTCAGCATCAAACTCCAACATCAAAACCCCCCAACTCTGCCCTTTGCCATGCCTTTTATCTGTGAATCCCCACCCACCAAAAAGTGGGGACTCAATGCCCTAGTGATGTGGCCCAATCAAAGCCCTAATCATAACTTAATCATGCTCAGGTCAGACCAAATTGCAAACATAATCCAATATCTGTTTTTGGAATTCATAACCATGTCAAACTTTTGCAATGTGTTTATTTGGTTGGTTAACTTCTCTTTCTATTTTAGGGTTTTATTTTTTTGCTGCTTTTGTGTGTGGTAAGATTTCATTCCTCTAATTTTTATTTAGTTTGCATTGTGTATGTTCCCTAAACAACAACAAAAAAATTAGGACCAGAGAAAAGGAAAGAGATAAGAAGATTAAAAGAATAATAGTAATACTAATAATAATTTATGGAAGAAGTGGGTCTGTACATATCTAAGAAAATAGATAATTATCATGAATAAAAAAATCATAAAAATAACAGAGCAATAAGATTTAAAAAGTTAAGTAGAGAAAATGAAATTTGAAGCAAAATAGAGAAAGATTATAGCATGAATTAAAAGGACAGAATGATGTGAAGAGAGGAAAAGTAAAAGAGAAAAGAAAATATAAGAAGAAAAAATTTAAAAATAAGGAAAAAAAACAGTAATAAAGAGTGAGAGAAATAATTAAAAAAAAACAAAAAGAAGTAGGATGAATGAAAACAAAAATAAAACAGAAACCATGATAGGAAAATGAAGGAATGAAAAGAAATAACATAGGTAGAAAAATCAGTAAAAGATAAAAGGGGGAGAGCAAAAAGGGGAAAACACAATCAATAAACAAAACAGCAGGAACAACAACAGCAAAACAACCAAAGAAAACCACCTCACCCTGACGTCCCTATGGAGCTTCTCAGGCTGTTTTGTTTATCAATCAATTACCCTGCAGCCTGCCCTCTACAAGTGAAGTACCAGGTTTTAGTTATTAAAATAAAAATAAAAATAAAATAAAATAAATAAGGAACATTTATTTATTGTACTTATGAATTTTTACTTGTGAAATTGAAACTTATTCTAGTATTATATACTTCCTAAGAGTTACCTCCTGAGAGTTTCCTTATTTTATAGTGTGGCCTTTCTCCAAGCCAAACTCAACATAAATGCACTACATTACCCCTGGTATGGGACATGACTCCTGGGAATGAGCCTTCCTGGCACTGAAAGATTATTACCAAGTGCCAATGAGCAATGTATCCAGAAAAAAACCTTGAGCAAAGGGGGAAATGGTAAATAAAAGTGAGTGTTTATGACTAAGAGATTTCAACATCAGTCACAGCTGGATCTCATTGATTGGCATAGTAAACAGTGCCTCAAATAGTGGGGTTCCTGAGGACTCTAGAGACATCAAGACACTGTAAGCAGGGAAGGCAAGTTCAGGGATTCACCACCCTGTCAGTTGGCCTTAATTTGGAATTTATGCTCCCCACTGCAACAGACTCATTTATAGGTTCTCAACACATGGCTCTTCTGCCACTTTTATCTGGACCAATAATTAGTACTATACTTGATACATATATTTCCTAGAGACTTAAAACTTTGGTCTGCCCATGTGCCAGATGAATTTCAGCAGTTTCAGCACTTACTCTCCATCTCGTTGGACTCACCCAGGACAACTAACAAGTAGATGATGATGGACAGTTCCCATCTCAAGGAACAGAGAGTGTCTTTAACTGCAAGCAAGATTGTTCCATCCATCTGACCCACGGTATCTAAGCACTCCCTCAAATAGAAGCAGAGTGGGGGAAGCGGACTTGGCCCAGTGGTTAGGACATCCGTCTACCATATGGGAGGTCCATGGTTCAAACCCCAGGTTTCTTTGATCCATGTGGAGCTGGCCCACATGCAGTGCTGATGCTCACAAGGAGTGCCCTGCCACGCAGGGGTGTCCCCATGTAGGGGAGCCCCATGTGCAAGGAGTGCACCCCATAAAGAGAGTTGCCCAGTGTGAAAGAAAGTGTAGCCTGCTCAGGAATGGTGCCGCACAGACGGAGAGCTGACACAACAAGATGATGCAACAAAAAAGAAACACAGATTCCTGTGCCACTGAAAACAACAGAAGAGGGCAAAGAAGACGCAGCAAATAGACACAGAGAACAGACAACTGGGGCAGGGGGGAAGGGGAGAGAAATAAATAAATAACTCTTTAAAAAAAAGCAGCAGAGTGGGCATCCCAAATGTCCTCAAGTTTGGGTAACGAAGAATGGAGTAAGGTAGACTTAGTATTATTCTACTATAGGGTTATAATTATTCTAGCAATGAAAGAACTCATCATTGATAGAAAGGTAGTGGTCACTAGAGGTTTTGAGGGATGCGAGAGGGAAGAATTCATGTAATATGGAGGCAGTTTTGGCACATTGGTATTGTCCTGCATGACCTTGCAGTGGTGGATACAGGCCACTGTGTATTTTGTTACAACCCACGACATTGCATTGGACAGTATGTAAACTATAATTTAACCTGTGGGCTATGGTTAAGAGCAATGCTTCAATATGTGTTCATCTTTTGTAACAAATATACTAAACTAAAGAAGGATGTTGTTAATGCGGGAAATTGTTGGAAGGGCAGGGAGTGGGGTGTATAGGAATCCCTTCTATTTTTTATGTACCATTTATGAAATCTAAATCTTCTTAAAACTGAAAAAAATATTTTAAAATAGTATGTGAACAAACCTTGATTATATACTTTAATAAATGGGTAGATATAATCATCTATTAGTACTGTGGTCACAAATATAAACAATGTGCTGAACATTCAGATTTGATTGAGACAATACCTGCCATACAATAAATCACCACAATCACAGTGAAATTTTAAAGGTGCCTCAGTAAATGTGTTTAGAGTTTATGTGAATAAATGAGTCAGTATATAATACTGTTATGTAAGCAGAAATTCTTTATGGATAGGTGATGTGTGAATTGAGGTGTTAAAAATAACTAGTGATTTTTCAGATAGATAATGTAAAGAGGAAATTAGTGCTCATGGGAAATTGAGAAAAAAATTTACTCACAAGGCATATTTGGAGAGTTGAAAGAAGTTTATTATGGCTTGAAGGAAACAATAAAATCTTATTAATCATTGATGAAGATACAGTACTTAATGAAATATAATATATATAATATCTCACAAAATCCCACCATATATAAAGTATACCTTCCAAACTTACCAAAGAAAAGCTGAAAATCTCTTCTGTGCTTATTCCAAATATATTTATGAACACTGACAAAAATTCTGGCCAGTGCAATCAGACATTTAACAGCATATAACAGAAATGCATATTGGACAAGAAGAAAGAAAAGATTTTAAAACTATGTTTGTTGTTAGGATGCTTTTGATTACAATTAAATAAAAACATTTCATATGAGCCCTTAAAATGTACATACATTATCCAATAGCAAAATTCATTCATTGTGTCTGGAAACAGTAAGACTTTTTCTTCTCATATAAAATTCATTGTATGAAAGGCATCATCCAAACAATGAGAAAAATAGCTGTTTACCAAAAATTGAGAAAGTTTTGGCATTTGTAGACTTTTGGGGATGGCTTTTTCTTCACTCCTCTTTGCTTTACTGTTGCTACAGCTTTGGTGCTCTAGGTCTTTCTGAAGAATCAAGACACTTCCATAACCAAGGGCAATAACTAGACTCTGCTGCATCCTACTCATTAACTCACTCTGTTTTCTCTACTCTTTACTCTTTATTGGCCATCCAAAACAGCCACATGCAGCCTCCAAAAAATATTTGGAGTTGTTTTTACTGAGTTTTTCTACTTTTTTGGCCAAAACGATCACCATTTAAGATCACTGCACCAGGGAGAAAGTTCAGTGGTTTCTGGTATCAGGGGCAAATCATTCCCTTCTGCTCATCTATCCAAAGTGACTATCAGCAGAGTTTGCCTGGAAACCTCTTCCACCTTCACTAGCAAAGAGGTACAATTAAAGCATGGTTATGTGATCACTGAGTAAGAGAAGGGCCAGGTCACTGCCTTCTACTGTGTTCTGTTGTCCTATTTTAAGTCTTTTGTGGCCTCTGGCAAATTATGTTCTCATGATATTCCTTTCCTGTGCAAGTAAACATGTTTCATGTAGAACATCTTTTTATTAGATCCATTAAGGAACTTTTGATTAAATCACTGTTAATTAGATTTCTTCAGTTAAGGGCCTCTGATAAACATATGGGACTCAGAGTAGGTACTAATCCATGTATTGGAATCTTATATAAATAGAAGACAGAAAAGAGGTGCCATTTTTACCCTGCCATGTGAGAGAGGACTCTAGGATCATCTACAGCTGCAGAAAGACAGAGAAACCTCAAGAGGCTGAGAGAGAAGAAGTAGGCTGTAATCAGTGGTGCAGCCCAAAGCTTATGAGACCAAGCCAGGGAGAAATGAACCTTATACCTGATCACCCAAACTAAGCTTGGGGAGGAAGTGATTTGGAAGGAGAAAGCAGAATTCAGCCACCTTTATGTCTTGACTATGTGGCAGGAGTCTAGAATCAAACAGCAGTGACTTTTGGTGAAATAACATCTCTAATGTTGCCTTAATGTGGGCATTTTCAGAGCCTCATAACTGTAAGATTATTCCCTAACACATACCCTTTATAAAAGTCAACCCATTTGTGGTGACTTTCCATTGGCAAACTTTAGGAAACCCAAACAGAAATTGGTACCAAGAGAGTGGACCGTGTGCTGCTATGTGAATACCAAAAATGTTGGAACAGCTTTATAAATGGGAAAAGGTAGATTTTTGAAGATTGCAAGATATTTGATAGAAAAGGCCTAGATTTATATGAAGAGACTGTTGGAAGAAATATGGGTGCTGAAGGTTCTTCCGATGAGTTCTTAGAAGGAAATGAGGAATATATTATTGGAAACTGGAGGAAAGGTGATCTTAGTTTTAAAGTTGCATGGAACTTGGAAAAATTGATTACTGATATTAGATGGGTGGCAGAATTTGAAAGTGAAATTGTGGATATTTAGCTGAGGAGGTTTCCAAACTAAATGTGGAAATTATGTCTTGGCTCCTCCTTTCAGTTTATAGCAAAATTAGAGAGGACAGGGATAAGCAGAAAACTGAACTCCTCAGCTCAAGGAAACCAGAAATTGATGGTTTGGGATATTCTGAGCTTCCAGAAAACAAGTCCCCAGAGGATAAGGCCCCATGTGAGGACTTAACTGAACTTGGAACCAGGCAGCCATTTCCTTGAAAATCAGGATTGGAAACCCAGTCATTGAGGAAGGACTTGTGGAAAGTCTTACTATCTGAAGGTTTAGACCCTTTTTTTTCTGCATGCTAAATCAACATTTTTTTTGCAAGATCTTCATGAACAAAACTACTGTTAGCCTGAACTAAGAGGGTCAGCCAAAGGAGAGATAGAAGGAAAAATGTCTTCAAGAGCAAATCTGTGGAAGGTGAGGTCTCAACTTAAGACGTTTTCTTGGTCAAAGAGTGGAACCCCATCCAAATGTGCAGAAATGGTGAGTTTTCCCTAGCTATTAAAGAAGGTGAACATTCTGCCCTATTGTTCAGGGAGAGTTTGGTAATCCCAGCACTTAGAGAGGGTGGAGCACTTTCTTCAACAGATGGGGAGATTTATATAACTACCCCACAGTTTTGAGGGGGTTGATCAAATGCCCTGGGTAATGGGTGCTTTGAGGCCATTGTCCAGTGTTCTTGGAGCATGAGGCCTGAAGCTAGTCAACCACCCAGATATTTGATGAAGGTAAAACTAAGAAGATAGCTGTTGGGAAAACCCTTGGAAGGTTGGGACTCACAAGAAGAAAGTATTATTCTAGAGATGACTGTCTGACTTGAAATCTAATGGAGTATGTCTAGGAAGTTTTTAGAACTGTTTGGGACCATGACACCTGTTTTAAATTCAACTTCTACCTGTGGCAGTGGAAACATTTGTTCTATAACTGTCCTTACTTTGTATATTGAATGGATATAACTTGTTTTCTAAGTTTCACAGATCTACAGTCAAAGGGAAATTTTTGCCTTAAGACAGACTGCCTGCCTATAACTGCTTTCTAAGAGGTTTTGAACTTAGTATTGTTACTGAAATGGTTTGTCATTTTGAAATATTGTTCAGCCCCAGCCAGCAGGGCAAGGAACGGGGGCTCGTGGTTTCATGGAGGAAAATGGTGAGACAGGAGACGCGAGGAATGACAGCGAGATAGGGTGATGGTCAAGCTGCAAAATTTTATTGAGGGAACAAAGCATATATACTCTTGGGAAGGGGAGTGGTGGGTGAGGAGGTGGAGGTTAGGGATTGGCTGTCGCTGTTGCTGGGGTAAGTGGCAGGGTTCAGGGATTGGTGGCTGCTGTTGCTGGGGTGGAAGGCAGACTTCAGTTTCGCGCCTTGTGCCTGTGCACTGCTTTATCAGCCTGGGCAGTGGCGGGAAACGGAGAACAAAGGAGTGGGGAGGAAGAAGAATAAGGAAGTGGGCTCCACTCTGGTGGCCATGTTACTGGCATTGCTGAACCCAGTGTATACTCGTATTGACTGCTTCTAACATCTCCTCCCTTTTTCTTTTATTTGCACTGTATTTATTGTACGGCTAGCTGAGGGAAGTAGAGGCCTCATTTCCCTGATGTAGATGGCTCTGATTTTTTGGGAAGGGGTTTTTTGAGTGTGCAACAAAGGCAAATGAGGGGGGGCTGTGCCTGTCTTAGGTTGGAACCACACCCGTGAGCCGTTTCAGCTCACTCACACACGTGACCAGTCTTACCCGTCATGGGGAGGCATGGCAGCAAAAGGCCATGTCCCTGTCTTAGGTTGGCTGTTAGGTTGGTTCAGTTGTGCATCATTGGCTAGCCAGCCCATCACCCTGTGCAGGCAGAATGTGATCAAAGTACTCTGGCTGGTGGCAGAATGCGATCGAAGCATCATGCCTGGTGACCTTTGCGAACAGAGCGAACCCCTATGCTAATGAGGCGTGCTTCTCAGAGAACAGTTAGGTTGTGCTTACCTTCAACTGTCTCCTGCAGTGCTTTGCCTGGCACTCAGCAGCTTATTGGTGGGGGGAGTTGATTTCATAGAGAAGGCAGTCTGGATGGTCCATTAGATATACCCTGATCAGCAAGGTGGAGCCGGTGGTAATGCACCTGAATGGGCCTGCCAAGAGCAGAGTCGATTTGGTCTTTGACTAGCTGGATAATTCTTTTTATGGCCCAAGGTCCAAAAGACAGTATGAGAAGTATGGTTATTAAGGGACCTAGTATAGGGAGGATGTAAGGAAGGATTCCATTGAATCCCCAGGAGAAGTTTCCCTGGGCTTCCCTTTCTCTTTTACGCTTTGCTAGTCCATTTCTGAGCTGAGTCACGTTATTTCTAATAAGGCCAGAATGATTAGCATAAAAGCAGCATTCCTCTCCTAATGCCACACAAATCCCTCCCTCCTTAAGGAAGAGGAGGTCTAGCCCTCTGCGGTTTTGGAGGACAACCTCTGATAATGAATTTAGGGATTTTTCCAGATGGGAAATGGAGGTTTCGATGTGGGCTATATCTTCATCGATGGCTCGCCTGATAGAGGAGAAAGAAGTTTGTTGTGTAGTTAGGGCTGCAATCCCAGTACCAGCTCCAGCAAGACCTAGAAGTGAAGCAATTGTAATGGCAGTGATGATCTCTCTTTTCTGTACATAGGCTGGTAGGAGGTGGCGCTGCCAGGAGTTAAAGAATTGGTTATCATTATGAAAATAAATGCGGGGGAGTATAATAGTGACCACGCAGGTTTCACGGGTGGTGTTGAGGGCTTGGATGCTAAAACATGGGGTGAGGCCGGTGGAGGAACACAGCCATTTTGTATTATTATGGGGTATTAAGAATATCGCATTTGAAGCCTTTTAACTTTATTTCGAACAATGCCAGACTTGTTGGCATAAAAGCAGCACTGTTCCTGCAGAGCTAGACATATTCCTCCACGTTCTGCTATAAGCAGATTTAACCCTCTTCTGTTCTGTAACACTACCTCAGCTAGAGAGTCTATTTGATTTTGATTATCTTGTATAGTGCTCGACAAAGCCTGGACATCATTAATTAATTGCTTAGATAATTTTGTATATTGGGTAAGAGCGAGTCCTAACCCTGCAGTACCAGTGGCTAGGGCTCTAGAAATGCCTAAGGTAACAAAAAGTGGAATAAGTTGCACAGCTCTTCTAGAGTGGCCGGCAATGTAGTCCATGCTGGGGACAGGTACAGGTTCAGTTCCATTAATAACACTAACATCGGGGAGGAGGATGACTGGGAGGGCCTATCCCTTCCCGCAATTCCCGTATTTTAACATTTTGCTCAACAATACCAGATTTATTTATATAGTAGCAACATTCTTCCTGGGGAAAAGGCAGGTTCCCCCTTTTTCAGCTGTAAGTCAAGGGCCTTGTGGTTTTGTAAAGCTACTTGGGCGAGGGATGTTAGTTGCTTCTGCATAGAGTTAAGAGACTGCGCACTGGATTCTAGGCTAATTTGTCGTTGTTGTTTAAAGTATTGCAAGCTGATGAGGCCATGACCAAGAGCACCACGTGCTGTGGCAGCTGCAGCGACTGAACCTGTGAGGCTAATTTTTTACCAATATAGGGAGGAAGGCGGCTCTCTTTGACAAGGATGGGGATAGTAAAATTTTTTAGTTTGCCTTCTCCATAGTATGTTAGTTGTGGGGTAATGGCTACTAGGATGCAAGGCCTCATTTTTATAGAATAGTACATTTTTGGGTTATAGTTAACTTTCCAACCACAAACACATAAGGATCTCTTACACATGCCTGAAGATGAATTTGATTTAAGTGTAGTTATTGACTATTCTTACTATTATTTCTAATCCATTCTATAGTAGGAGCTATTCCTAGAAAAACTTTCCACAGATACTTCTGCTTGTGTATAGATGTGATATTACACCATGGAGAAGGGATCCATTTCCCTTTCTGTTTCCAAACACTATTATTTTTAGTAAAAATTATTTTTTGTTGTCCTTTACTATTTAGACCATGCCAAATAAATTTGTCATTATATTCAATGGGTCTCCCCATAGGGGCACTTTCCCACACTATTCCATAGGAATCATTAAAAATGACAGATTTTCTTCCTATATGGCATTCTTGCCATCCTTCTTTATCCCTACTGTCTTTTTGCGGACAATCATAAGTAGGATTTTTAGTCATGATTAAATCGTAAGAGGGAAATAAAGTCACAATAAACTGAGTATTATTATTTTTGAAGATAGCTATGGCCCGATTTTTAACATACATACAGGAAGGATGATTTCCAATGCATAAGCATTGATGATCAAATGGTAATATGAGATTATTGATTCTTTTTCTTAATAGGGTTTAATTGGCAATTGATTATCAATTGGTATAGGGAATATATGGGTTTTACTCAGATATATATGAAAGAATGGACTTTTCCAGGTTAACACTAAGTAATGGGGGGTTAGGTATATAGGCCTAATAAGTGTAATTACTGGCAGCTTTCTTATTACTTACGATCACCATCATCAGAAGTTGTAGAAGACTCCATCTCTTCATTCTGGAGTTTAATCCTTTTCGCAGATAACTAAATTTGTTCTCCATTTTCTGAAATGATAAGAGCATAGCTTCACCCCCTTACTATAATCCTGCCTTTTTTCCATACATTGCTTAAAATATCTTTCCAGAATATTGGTTGATTTTCATTTCTTGTGTCTACTGTAGATGTTTGACATTTTCCAGAGTGACATTCTGCAGGTGTTAATGAATTATAAGCATTAAGAAAATGTAAAGTAAATAAAGCTTTAGCTAATTGATCTTTTGGTGTTATAATACCATCATTTCCCCCTTTTTGTTTTAAAAGCATAGTTTTTAGGGTATGATGGCTGCATTCAATTATGGCTTGACTTGTAGGATTATAAGGAATGCTGGTATCATGTTTAATACCATATTTTAAACAGAAAGATTCAAAGATTTACTAATGTAAGAAGGTCCATTATCAGTTTTAATTTTCAGAGGGCATCCCATTACAGCAAAAGCAGACCAGAGGTGTGAGTGAACATGGTGAAACTGTTCCCCACTTTGAGCAGTAGCCCACATAAAATGAGAATAAGTGTCAATATAAACGTGAACAGATTGTAGTTTACTAAGGGATGGTATGTGAGTAACATCCATTTGCCATAATTGATTAGGAGTCAGACCTCTGGGATTAGTCCCAGCCTGAAAAGACACTGTAGTTAAGGGTCCACAGGTGGGACAGGTACAGATAATTCCCTGTGCCTGTAGTTTTGTTAACTTTTGATATTTATTTCACAGGCCTTTAGCATTAATATGAGTTAAAGCATGGCAATCACGAGCACTTTGTAAACACCTTACCAATAAATCAGCTCGAGCATTATTTGATGTCATAGGACTAGGCAAAGAGGCATGAGAGATATATGAATAATGTAAATAGATTTTAACCTAATGAGATGTTGCAAGTCAGCGCAAAGTTGAGATAACTCATCAGTAGCAAAGATATGAGCTGTTTCAATATGCTTGACAGTAAGACTTACATATTTAGAATCAGAGACAATATTCAGGGGCTCTTAAAACATTTGTAAAACTTTAATGATGGCTTAAAGCTCTGTGCATTGAGCAGATGAATAAGGAGTTGGCTAAACCTGTTCTTTTTGAAAAGTAATGTATGCTGCTTTTTCATCACTATTACTATCAGTAAATACTGTACAAGATGGTTGGGTTATGCACACAGCCTTGAAAAGCACTGCAAAAGTTTACTGTTGGGTTTTTTATAGATAGAGGAATGCAGCTGGCTTGATTTGTGTAAGAAGACACTAAAGAAAGTCTTAGCAAGTTTTAAAACAAAGTGATAGTGATACAGCTGGACTTTAACTTTTTGCAACAAACTAGCAGTGTTTGGGATTGCTGCATAGTATGTTGTTACTTTAATCTATGATAAGAGGTTGTTTTTGTGACACATACTCTTTTATAATAATTAAAACCATAATCAACCACACTGTACTTTTCTTTAATATTATGCTGAAATATTGGTAACTTTATACACTCTTAAGCATTTATAGAAAACTTTCACTCAGACAACTTTAACAGAGGGTTAAAGGAAAGAAAAAACTTGTTAATTTTATAACACTTTAAAACACCTTTTACTTAATTTATAACATATCAAATGAACTTAATTATTACTTTAATTTTTCTTTTAAGGTAAAAGAACAAATCTCTTATAATTAGTTTGGAATAAAAGGCTACTGTTCAGGATTAGGTTTTGAGAAAGCAGTTTTGAAACGTTATGTTCTTTTAAGAGAAAAAGCTTTCCTTCTTGGAACACCGAGGAAACAATAAGCACAAGAAACACAAGACAGACTTTCTTTGTATACTGACTGAGGATAAGAACTTTTACCAAAACAGATTAATGGTAAGAGGCCTTGAGAAAGAACAAAAAAATTTTTTAACTTTGCATCAGCATACTACTCGACACTAAAGCCTGTAAAATTTTATAGATAGACTCATTTAATTTTATTTAACTTTAACTGTAAAAATTCCTTTTCCACCAACCTTCTGCAGTTTCAGCATTCATTCAGGTTCCGTCCTATACTCTACTCTTTCCAATAATCAATTATTTTATCTCAGGATAAAATTATTTTCTGTTTCTTTAATAATAAAAAAATCCATATAGCCTACATACAAAGTTATTAAGCAAACTTCTTATAACATAATACTGTGAACACTAAAGAAGCTTGTTAAAATAATGAACTTTTCTTTAAATACTTAGTAGCATGCAATATTAGAAACAGTTTCCTAGAAGCAAGTTGGCAGGGGAGGCTGGTTGCTGCCAATCTTTCCTGTTATAAAATTACCTTTTATTATTATTATCATCAATTCAGTTTTATATATATATTTAAGAATGACCTTTTGGAATTAGCCATTTAATACCTTAATGTAAACAATGCTTTATTAAACCTTTTATAATTATTTATAACCATATAGACTATTGAAGACAAATTTTATCTTTACAGAACACATTCCCTTACTTAAAGTTATCACAATACCTTTTACAACTTGCCACATGCAAATTAAGTTTCAAGAGTTTATGAAAAATTAGCCATTCTACTTTAGGACAAAATACACCTTTTTGCAAAACATTTTAGTTAGCATTTTCACAAACTTTTAACCTTTTTAATATTCATTTAAGTTTTACATTCTTTATATTATCCTGTGAAGAAAAATAAGTTATTCATTTTAATTTAGGCGAGAACAACTTTTTATGAAGACGTACAGTTAATTTTGTTAATCAAGACTTACAATTTTTATTATTGTAGATATCTTATTAACATTTAAACTTATGTATTAATATAATAAACTTAAGTATTAATAGAAGCGCTTATTTAATTTTTGGCCATTTGAATAGAGCTCTTTTAAAAATTTCTAGTAATTTATATTTACCATCTGGAGGTATCACAATATACATTGACAATGAATGAACAGACAGACAAACACAGAACAATTACAACACATTTACAGAAATATATAATTTATTTACAATCAGCTCATAATTCTTACTTTTTTGGTATAGCTGCTTTTAAATCCTCTGTTATATAGCATATCATAGATTATACCTGTCAAGATTTCTTCTGGAATTCATGTTGCCTGTAATATGAAAGCTTGTGCTTGGAAACATTTTTATTAGTTATCAGCAATCAGTTAAAATAACTTGAGCAGCGTAAGTGTAGTTAAGTTTTCATTTTGCAGTTTAAACAGACTATTAACACACATTTTTGGATTATTACTGTAAGATTAAACTGAGACTTGAAGTTCTGGAGAAAACTAGTGATTTAAAACTGGAAACTTCCTTTAGACCTTGATAAAAACTTGGTACTAATTTTATTATCTTGGTTAAGCAAGCCCAATCAGAACTAGAATGGAAACAAAACAAAACATAAATGTTGCCACATTTCTCTCTCTTTGCAGTGGATTAACTATATTAGCCTTCACTAGCCCAGAGCTACATTGTCATGTAGGCAGCAGGGGGTTTGAAAAGTTGTGAAAGGGGCTAGTGTTCACCGGGATAAAGTTGATTGCCTCATAAGCTTGTTTGGATTTTGGGGCTTGTGGCTGGCTTTGTCTCCCGCTTCCCTGATGGGAAGCAGGGACAGCGCCTCACTCTTCGTGGTGGCGTGGATTCTGGCGGACTTCAATCAGCAGGCGCCCACGCGCGTGCCCGCCGAGCGCAGGGAGGGTGCCACAGCCTGGAAGGCTTGGGCCGTGTGCCGCCTGCCACCCGCTGCGCCATCCCTCCAGCTGGTGCCCGAGGCGGGGCTAATTTCAGAACAAAGCCTGAAGTAACCAGACAAGTTCTTTTACTTTCTGTAGGGTCTAACTGCGGCCTGATAAGCCGCATTTGCATTTACAAAGGCAATTTGTTTTACAAAGTCTGTTTCTGTGTTGGCATCGCCAAATAGTCTTTCTGCAGCCGTGCACGATTTGCCTACAAAATTTGAAAAGGGTTATTCTGGCCCCTGCTTAATATTAGTGAGGGAGGAGGCAGGGCGGGAATGTAGTATTAGGGTATTTTCTCCTTCTTTAATAATGTTTTTGATATCTGGGGCAAGAGGGGTGACTTTGAAAATATCATAAATTAATTGCCAATAGTTAAAGGCTGTTACCGGAATCTTTTTTGGGCTGAATGTTCTATAATAATCATTTAAACAATCTCCTACTCTTTTCCAACATCTTTCATCAATTGTCCCCTCTTCAGGGAACCAAGGGCAGGTTTTGATAATAAACTTAAAAAATTCTATAAAACTTTTCTTCTTAACCTTAAGTCCTTGTATCTTGAGTGCCTCTTTAACTTGATTAATAAATTGCCCGCTACCATGGGACCCGCTGCCATGGGTTGAACTGAAAAAATTCTATAAGACTTTTCTTCTTATCCTTAACTCCTCATGTCTTGAGTGCTTTCTTTATCTGGCTGAGATACAAATTATGTTCGGATTGTGCCTGTCCCATGATGAGTAAAGAGAATAAGAAAAATTTTACCTTAAGTTGGTCTTCCCAGGACTCCCTCCTGGACAGGATCCCTCATGGATTCCCGGACTTCTGCGCTGCTAGTTATGCCTTTGCTTCGGCTGAGTGAGGAGAGATCTCTCAATCTTGGTGAGGCGGCGGTTTTCTCTCACAAAGCAGACCAAAAGCCCCATGTTGGGTGCCAGTTGTTCAGCCCTGGCCAGCGGGGCAAGGAACGGGGGCTTGTGGTTTCATGGAGGAAAATGGTGAGACAGGAGATGCGAGGAATGACAGCGAGATAGGGTGATGGTCAAGCTGCAAAATTTTATTGAGGGAACAAAGCATATATACTCTTGGGAAGGGGAGTGGTGGGTGAGGAGGTGGAGGTTAGGGATTGGCTGTCGCTGTTGCTGGGGTAAGTGGCAGGGTTCAGGGATTGGTGGCTGCTGTTGCTGGGGTGGAAGGCAGACTTCAGTTTCGCGCCTTGTGCCTGTGCACTGCTTTATCAGCCTGGGCAGTGGCGGGAAACGGAGAACAAAGGAGTGGGGAGGAAGAAGAATAAGGAAGTGGGCTCCACTCTGGTGGCCATGTTACTGGCATTGCTGAACCCAGTGTATACTCGTATTGACTGCTCCTAACAAAATATTGTAATAGAAGAAATGTATTTTGCATATGGAAAGAACATGTATTTTGGTTTGAGCCTTTGGTGGGCACTAGCAAATTATTTACTTAGATTAACTCATTCCTGAGCATGTAAGTCTATTGTATGTAAGACATTTTGGTTAGATTCAGTTAATGGACATTTCTGTTAGATCACTGTTGATTAGATTGATTCTTGCTCATGTTCAGTGCCTTTGAATATATTGCAGGACTCATGGTGGACACTGCCTTTTATTTTAAAAAAATATTTTATTAGAGATGACTTAGGTTGATAAAAAATCATACAGGGGCGATGGACTTGGCCCAGTGGTTAGGGCATCCATCTACCACATGGGAGGTCCACGGTTCAAACCCCAGGCCTCCTTGACCCATGTGGAGCTGGCCCATGTGCAGTGCTGATGCGCACAAGGAGTGCCGTGCCACGCAGGCGTGTCCCTTGCATGTAGGGGAGCCCCCCACACAAGGAGTGTGGCCTGTAAGGAGAGCCACCCAGTGCCAAAGAAAGTGCAGCCTGCCTAAGAATGGCGCCGCCCACATGGAGAAATGACACAAGACGATGCAGCAAAAAGAAACACAGATTCCCGTGCTGCTGTCAACAACAGAAGTGGACAAAGAAGATGCAGCAAATAGACACAGAGAACAGACAACCAGGGTCGGGGCAGGGGGAATGGGGAGAGAAATAAATAAATCTTTAAAAAAAATCATACAGAGAATACAGAGCTCCCATATATCTCTTATAGTAATATCACTTTAATATTAATATATCATTTTAAATAAGTTTAAATAATTATTATTTTAATTTTTAATATTTTTTTATTTTTAATAATTCTTCTGAGTTCCAATGACCTTCAACTTCTTGGTTCCTGTGGCTTTCTTTTTTTCTTTTTTCTTTTTAGAGGAAATAGACTTGTTATCTTTTTTAAAAAATGTACATGGATAACACAAAATGTTACATTAAACAATATAAGAGGTTCCCATATACACCATCCCCCACACCCCCCACTCCTGCCACATCAACATTTTTCATTAGTCTGGAACATTCACTGCATTTGATGAATACATTTTGGAGCACTGCTACACAACCTGGATTGTAGTTTATGTTGTAGTAGTTTACACTGTCTTCCAGTCCATTCAGTGGTTTTGGCAGGATATATAATGCCCTGCATCTGTCCCTGCAATATCATTCAGGAAAACTACAAGTCCCCAAAATGCCCCCATATCACACCTCTTTTTCCCTCTACCTGCCTTCAACAACACCAATGGCTACTGACTCCACATCAATGATGTAATTTCTGCCATGGCTAGAGACACAATAATTCTATAGTAGAATACCAGTAAATTCACTGTAATCCATATTTTATTCCTCCATTGTGAGGACCCTGGGATGGTGATGCCCACTCCACCTCTAAATTGAGTGGGACTTAGATACCACATGGCTATGGATGGAATTCTCCTGCTTGTAGTTGAACACTCTCTGAGTTCCTCGGTGTGGTGGTTGAGCATCCTCACCTCCTTATTAGCTCTCCTGGGTAAGTCCAATGAACAGGAGGGTAGATGTTGCAACTCTGTTGAGGCTCAGGGCCCAGCTGGCATATAGACAGCCCAGAGATTGAAGTCTCCTGGGCATACACCAATGCCAGCACCAAATATAGGTTCAGGAAAAGTGAGAGAAGAGGCATGTGTAGACAGGCCACATCTGAGCCCAACTCCATCACACTCAGGAGCACAAACTCCAAAGTAGGGTCCACTGGCAAGGCACTGAACTCCAGAGCCATCTGTCATGACCACAGGACCTGGGTATCTCTGTAGCCCTCAGGAACACCAGTACCTGGGGCTATATCTACTATGGCTGTCTCTGATTTCCTGCTGAGATGTGCATAAGTATGACCCCTCTGTTGACCTCCTGACTCATTGTGAAGTCTTTTAGCCATATAAACTCATTTGTCTTTACCATTTCCCCCTTTTATTCAAGATCTTTTTCTAGTTGTATCACCAGCTGGTGCTTGGTTGTAATCCCTTGGTGCCAGGGAGGCTCATCCTCAGGAGTTATGTCCCATGCTGGGGGGAAGGTAATGCATTTATATGCTATGTTTGGCTTAGAGAGTGGCCACATTTGAGCAACATGGAGGCTCTCAGGAGGTAACTCTTAGGCACACTGCAACTCTACGCCTAGTTCATATTTCAGGCACACAGGCTCCTAAACATAGTCTTCAGTATCAAGGGCTCATCATTGGACCATCCTTCCTTGTTGGTCTCTGCTATTGCACTTGGGGGATTATTGCTGTTCCTTTGGGGAATGCAATAGAGCTCCCCAGGATGGGAGTAAGCACTTTTAGTTGTCATGTGAAACTCTACCCACTATATCAATACCCAATGAACATCCGAACATATCTATCTACCCTATATGCATGACCTAAAAAACTCACACCCACACATCCATCCCCATCAATGACACATCACATCAATGCTCCTCCCCTGCCATGGTAGAACCCCTTTGGGATCCAAAATTTCTTTAAATATCAAGTGTAATATATTGCCAAATTCAATTAATAGGAAAATGAAATAATAATGACAGGTTTAAAGATTAGAAATAAAATACATAATAATTTAGAAAAACTAAAATAAAGTAAAAAATAAATTGGGATATTAAAAAATGAAAAATATCATAAATTTTTTTGGATGTTTTGCCTTTCTTCACTGTAATAGATGTTGCCCTGTATGTACAATAGAAAGGCAATTGCTTCCATTTCTTCCTCAGTGTCCTACATCTTTGTTTTTATGCCTTCAAAAAAGTTTTAAGTCACACATAGAATAAGGGGGCTCCCACATACCCAACATCCTCCCCCACCTCCCCCCTCACTACAATGATCTTTTCACATGTGGATGTTACATTTGCTACAGCTAATGTACAAATATTGCAACATAGCTACCAACCATGTTTACATTATAATTTACATTATGGTTTACAATTTAGACTGCACACTTTTATAAATTTTTGGTTACATTATGGTTTACATTTCAGACCATACACCTCAACAAATTTTTGGTAAAATTTAATATGGCCTGCATCCATCATCATTCAATAATGTAAAACACCAACATTGCCCACCAGTTACTCCCTCTTCCATCTATTCTATTCCTCTCTCCCCTCCCCCTCCACTGGGTCCCACCAGTGACAACCAAGCTTCTCTGCTTGAAGGACAAGATCCATAGATACTTGCAACAATGCTGAGAGTATGACACACTAGTCTGTCCTCCCCAATTGGGGGACACCCATGCCCTAAAGAGACACCCTCCCCTCTGTTTGAGAATATCAGGCCTCCCCAGATGGGGGTATAACACATTCCTTCTCATTGTATGGGTCTTCACCCACCGATATAACACTCTATGACAAGATGAGCAGTCACACGCTCACTAGAAGCTGCCCCAGGTGCACCCTGTGCTAGATGGCCCCCATCAAACACCTTAAACCAGTAAATGTTCCTTATTGTATGTTCTAAAGAGTTTTCTCAAAATTAGAGTTTCAAAAATGTACCTGACAATCTCCCATGTTCACCTCCTCCCCTCAACCCTTCCCTCCAATTCTATGGACCATCTGACCCATCCTCTCAACCCTACCCCTCCTCAAGCCTGAAAAGTCCAACACAATAATATCCTTATACACCCATCTTATCTCCTCACTGAACAACTGCTTACCTGCACTTTATTGTAGATTTCACCTGTGTGGACATTTGTTCATAACCTTCCTCTATCCCATTTCCTGGAAGCCTATCTTCCAGTCTCTAGCTCTCTGAGACAGCTTGATTTGCTTAATTCATGTCAGAGAGGTCATGTAGTAATTGTCCTTTAATGTCTGATCTGCTTCATTCAACATAAGGTTCTCAAGATTCATCCATATTATACTGTGTGTTAGTGCTGTGTCCTTTCTTACAGCTGAGTAGTATGTATATACCACATTTTGTTTATCCATCCATTGATGGGCATTTGAGTTGATTCCAACTTTTGGCAATAGTGAATAATGCCACTATGAATATTGGTGTGCATATATTGGTTTGTGTCCTTGTTTTCAGTTCTTATGGGTATATACCCAGCAGTGGAAATGCTGGTCATATGCAAATGTATACTAGTTTTTTGAGGAATCACCAAACTGTCCTCCACAGCTGGAACCTTCTACATTCTCACCAGCAGTGGATAAGTGTTCCCATTCTTTCACATCCTCTCCAGCACTTGTAGCCCTCAGATTTTTTAAAGGTATCTAAAGATATAAGTTAGTATCTCATTGTAGTTTTGTAGTTTTGATTTGCCTTTCTCTAACAGCTAATTTTGTTGAGTATCTTTTCATGTGCTTTTCAGCATTTGTATTTTTCTTCTATGGAAAAGCATCTGTTAAAATATCCTGGTCTTTTAAAAAAATGGGTTGTTTGTCTTTTTATTTTCAAGATCTAAGATTTCTTTATAGATATGCTGGGTATTAAATGCCTATCAGATATATGGTTGTGAAATATTTTCTCCCATTGTGTAGGCTGTCTTTTCACTTTCTTGATAAACTCCTTTGAGGTGCAAAAGATTTTACTTTTAAGGAGGTCCCATTTAAAAAAAACTTTTTTCTTTTGCTGCTCATGCTTTATGTGTGAAGTTCATGAACCCATTTCCTATTACAAGGCCCTGTAGATGCTTCCCTACATTGTCTTCCAAGGTCTTTATGGTCTTAGCTCTTATATTTAGGTCTTTGATCCATCTTGAGTTGACTTTTGTATAAAGTGTGAGATGGTATTCCTCTCTTGTTCTTTTGGATATGGATATTCAGTTCTCCAAGCACCATTTGTGGAAGAGGCCATTCTCTCTCAGTTGAGTGGGCTTGGGGACCTTGTTGAATATCAGATGACTGTATATGCAAGGATCTATATCAGAGCTCTCAATTTGGTTCCATTTGTCAGTATGTCTATCCTAGTTTCAATACCATGCAGTTTTAACCACTGTAGCTTTTTAGTATGTTTTAAAGTCAGGTAGTGTGAATCCTCTGATTTCATTTTCTTTTTCAATATGTCTTTGGCTATTGGGGTCCTCTTTCTCTTCCAAACAAATTTCATGGTTAATTTTTCCAGTTCATTAAAAAATGCTTTGTTGATTTTTATTGAGATTGCATTAAATCTGTAGATCAGTTTGGGAAGGATAGACATCTTAATGATATTTCATCTTCTTATCCATGAACAGGGTATATTCTTCCACTCACTTAAGTCTTATTTGATTTCCTTTAACAGCGTAATGTAGTTTTCTGTGTATAAGTCTTTTAACATGTTTAGTTAAATTTATTCCTAGGTATTTGATTTTTTTATTTACTATTGTAAATGGTGTTTTTTCCTTGATTTCCTTCTCATATTGCTCATTATTGTGTACAGAAATGCTACTGGTTTTTGGACATTGCTCTTATAACCTATGACTTTACTGAACTCATTTATAAGTTCTAGAAGCTTTGTTGTAGATTTCTCAGTATAGCTTTCTATGTATAGGATCAGGGAAGTGAACTTGGCCCAATGGATAGGGCATTCGCCTACCACATGGGAGGTTCGCGGTTCAAACCCCGGGCCTCCTTGACCCATGTGGAGCTGGCCCATGTGCAGTGCTGATGCACAAAAGGAGTGCCCTGCCATGCAGGGGTGTCCCCCACATAGGGGAGCCCCATGCACAGGGACTGTGCCCCATAAGGAGAGCCGCCAAGTACAAAAGAAAGTGCAGCCTGCCCAAGGATGGTGCTGCACACATGGAGAGCTGACACAACAAGATGATGCAACAAAAAGAAACACATTCCTGGTGTTGCTGATAAAGATAGAAGTGGTCACAGAAGAACACACAGAGAATGGACACATAGAGCAGACAACTGGGGGGGGGGCAGAGAAATAAATAATAAATAAATAAATCTTAAAAAAATTAAAACATCACGTAGATGTTTAGTATCCCAGTGGGTCACTACTGTAAGAGGAGTCAAGAATTGAACTAGAGGCCTTTTATATTCAAGTGTGAAACTCCTCTGCTGAGTCAAACCTTCATACTGGGTTGATTAGCTCTTCAATCCTGGGACATGGTTGACTCTTTGCAATTGGGTAAACTGTGAATTAGTAATCTGCCCCCCCCACCGCCTTTTTTTTCTAACTACTTTCTCTCCCAGGGCATTAGGAAGCAATAACCTTGTGAGAGTTCCCTTTTGAAATTCAAATGGGATGCTGGTGACTTAACTCACCACATAAAAAATTGACTCTCAGTCTCTTTGAGAGAGAGCACCCACACTTTTCTGGGAACCCTAAATATGCTCTTGGAAGCTTATCAAGCACTTCCTACTGTCCCCCTCCCTTAGGTGCGTTGCACAGGACTAATTAATTGCCTTACTCCACCTTCTTCCAGACCAATTTTCCCTATCACACGGAGGTGAGGGAAATCAGTCTGCCTCAGTAGATCTGCTTCTCCCCTCTTCCTGGTTTCTCCTCAAGCCAGCTGGTATGCGCCTCAAAGCTCAAAAAAGGGGGTCCAGACAATAGAACCTGCACTCAGGGGATCCCTCTCCACCCTTCACCAGAACCCTCCCACTCTCAAATCTTGTCTCCTCCAGCTGACTGAAGGCCAGGGAATGCTGCAGCTTCCTTCCCTGAGGGAGGGGCTCAGCCATCCCACAGCTCCTGCCTGAAGCACTAATAACTCATGGTCTTACCTTGAGCAATAACTTTATTTCACATTCTCCAGATCGATGCCCTAAAGCCTCCTGCTTTGTGGGTTCCCAAAACAGCTCAATCAGGCAGGATTTTGCCCCACTCAGCCATTTTTTGTAGGAGACATGATGTGGGTGCACTTATTCTGGCACCATCTTGCCCTCCTCCTGGACCCTATCTTTTACTGGATTCTTATATAAATGACTCTCATAGAAAGAGAAGTGCCATTTTTACCCTGCCACATGAGAGAGGACCCCAGGATCATCTACAGCTGCAGAAAGACAGAGAAACCTTGAAAGGCTGGGAAAGAGATGGGAGGCTGGAAGCAGTGTTGCAGCCTGTAGCTAATCACCATGGCTGAACTCTGGGAGAAAGTGAGCTTGGAGGAGAAGGCAGAATTCTGGGCTGCCATTTTGCCTTCCCATATGGCAGGATTCCAGGATGTGCCAGCAAATGACTATTTGTAAGGCAGCAACTCTGATGATGCATTGATTTGGACATGGCCAGGAACCTGATACTTTAATGAAGATGAATTTGTGACTTTCTGCTTGATTTTCTTCAGTATTTGAACAAGCTTTCTCCCTGTCTACCACAGCACCAAGGGGAAGGTCGTGGTGTCTGTGAAGTTATCCATCATGGCTTCCAGAGCTGTTTTATTAGGGTAAATATTTATACCCAGGTGGTGTATTATCTTACTAAGGTCAGATGAGAGTACATCAACATTGTTGAGGAATTAAAAAAAAATGTTCTGGAAAGATGGCATCAGAGTAAGTAGTGGCAGGGCCAATCTCTCTTAAAATTAGCAAGAGGAAAGCCGGAATCTATCTGAAACAACTCTGGGGCATCTGCAGACAAGGAAATTGTGCTGCATCATCCAGGAGGGAGACAAATAAGCTGAAGCAGAAACTGTGAGTGATTCACTTTTGCAGCAATGATGACACCTATCCCCCACAACCAGGGAGAACAGCCTTGGTGCGACTTTTGAATGACTGTTGATGACTGACAGGGGATCAGTCATTTTCTTTCATGGGGTAAGGATGGTGAGACAGAGGCTGAGCATGGCTTCTGATTGGACTGCAGGTACCGGCTTTGAATTGCAGCTCTTGCAGGCCCAGAAAAGTTGTAATAGTCTCAATACTATCTGATGGAGTTTGAAAAAGATACTCTCCCTCTCTCCTAGGGATATGGATGAAGGTTTGCCAAGGAGTACCATCTGGGACTGGCCAGGAAAGTGCACCACAGACAATGGCAAGGGACACAAAAGGTCTTTTGATGTCTTCCTGTCCTTGTCCTTAAGGCCCCTTGAACTTGGCCTGCACACCGTCAATGGATGCTGGGCTTGTTTGATCACGTAGACAGACACTATTAAACATGTGGAATAAGCTGAACCAAGAATCAAAGAAGAGCCACAGCATAAAGGCAATCAATAAGAAAACCCTAGGTAAGAGAGAAATTGACCACTGGGGTAAATTCACCAACCTAATCAGATAGACATCAGAAATAATTACATCATACTAAGAAACAGGAAGCTATGGCCCAAAGGAAAAAATAGTCATATGCAAGGCATAGGATTTGAAAAAACTAATCAAAGATGTTTAAAAATATATAAATTGATTCAGGCACTTGAAGGACAATATGGCTAAAGAAATAAGGGACATTAACAGGACACTGAGGGAGCATAAAGAATAAGTATAAATCCTGCAAAGAAAAGTAACAGAACTTACCAGGAATAAAAGACCCATCGATGAGATTAAAACTATACCAGAAGCTTTATTAATATGTATAATAAAATTGATTTGTTTAAAATATATTGGAAGCATACAACAGAAGATTTGAACTTGCAGAAGAAGTTATCAATGATCTAGAAGACAGGGTAAAAATTAAAAAAGACAGAAGAAAATCAGAGGAAAGAATGGAAAACGGAACCTCAGGGAATTGAATGGCAGCTTAATTGCACAAACATATGATCCAAGCATATCCCAGAGAAAGATGAGGAGGGAAAAGTGGCAGAAAGAATATTTGAGGAAATAATGACAGAAAATTTCCTATTTCTTATGAAAATATAAATAACAATATCCAAGAGCTACAATATACTCCAAACAGGATAAATTTGAACAGATCTCATCTAATACAAAAACTACTCAGAATGCCAAATGCCAAAGACAAAGAGACAATTCTAAAAGCAGCAAGAGAAAGCATTCTCCATCAGTATTACTATTGACAGCATGACTAATAGACATATAAATGCCTAATTTTCATGACACTTTTCCAAATATATTCTGCAGGAAATCATAATTTATAAAGATAAGAAATCTACAGTTAATTAATTAGTTAGAGAGAGACATAATGATGGGTTTGCTGAATTCAGTAATCAGTTGACCAAAGCATTGCTTTCTTTTTTATCTAGGATGGGTAAACATATTCTAATGAGATTCACCACCATTTGTTTTGTAATTTAAAGACATTTTAGATTACATAAATGTTACATAAAAAATATAGGGGTGTAGCAGCCTGAACTCTCACAGACACGGCAGCCGTCTTGCTCCAACACATGAAAATAGGCTTTGGTGAGGGAAGTAACTTATGCTTTATGGCCTGGTATCTGTAAGCTTCTACCTCAAGTAAATACACTTTATAAAAACCAACTAATTCCTGGAATTTTGCATCAGCACTCCTTTGGCTGACTAATACAGAATTTTGTACTGAGGAGTGGGGAAGTGCTTTTGCAATTACTGAAATGCTGGAATGATTTGATAAATGGGTAAGGGGTATTTTTTGGAGGAATTGTGAGATGCTTGATGGAAAAGGCCTAGATCACTTTGAAGAGACTGTTGATAACAATATGGATGCTAAAGAGACTTTTTATGATGCTTTCAAAGTAAATGATGAAACTGTTATTGGAAACTGGAGGAAAGGCGATCCATGTTTTAAAGTTGCAGAGAACTTAGCAAGATTAACTCCTGGTGTTTTATGGAAGGCAGAACTTGAAAATGGTGAGCCTGGGAATTCAGCTGAAGAAATTTCCAAAGCAAACCCAGAGAATGAGACTTGACTTCTGCTTGCAGCTTTTAGCAAAATGCTAGATGAGAGAGATGTGCTAAGGACTGAACTGTCAGGCACAAAGAAAACAGAAACTGATTCTGGAAATTCTCAGCCTCTGGAAATCAAGCTCTCAGATGAAAGTGCTCCACTAGAGGACTTAACTAAACTTGAAACTGGAAAATAAAGATTGAAATGCAGTTATCTAGGAAAAACTTGTGGAAAGTCTTACTGTCTGATTGCTTGGACCCCTGCTTCCTGCATGCTAAACCAACAAGGTTTTTGAGAGAGCTACATGAACAAAAATCACTGTCAGCCTGGAATAAAAAGGACATGGAAAGGAGAGATTGAAGGAGAAACAAGTTTAAGAGGAAAACCTTGGAAGCTGAGATCTGGAATTAGGACATCACCTTGGGCCAAGAGAGGAACCCATTCATGTTTACAGAGAGGGTGCGTTTGCCCTGCAGTTGAAGAGAGTGGATGTTCCTGTCCAATGTTCTGGGAGAGTCTTGCTGCCCCAGGGTACAGAGAGGCTGGAGCACATTCCCCAAGGATTAGGGTGGTTAAGGTCAGCACCCCACAGGATTGAGAGGGGTGGACCTATCCCCCAAAGGTTAGGGAAGGCCAGGTGGTCAACCTGTTGCTCTCAGAGATTTGAGCCTGTATGCCAAAGATTAGAGGGAATGTTGTCTTCACATCGTTGTACTAGGGGGGTTAAGACTTCAACCCAAAGATTGGGTAAGTTGTGGCAATCACCCAACACTCTTGGAGGGAGAAGTCTGGAGCTTGGTTGACACCCAGATGCTTGATGAGGGTGGAACCAAGAAAATGGCTGTTGGGCAGGTTCCCATAAGGCCCCAAGGAGAAGAAACCATCTTCTTGAGGATGACTCAAACTTTAAAATTGAACAGAGAATTCCCTGCAGTTCTACTGAACTGTAGGGAAACCCTGACTCATGTTTCCCTCCCAGTTTCTCCTCATTGTAATGAAAATGTTTATCCTTTGTCCATTCATGTATTGGAAGTAGATGAATTGTTTTGTAAGTTTCAGAGGTCTATAGATGATGGAACTTTGCCCCAAGACAAACTGTATTTCTTTAAATTGATTGATATGATTTAGTATTTGCATTGTAATTGATATAAATTAGAAAAATATTGTAATGTCTTTTTGAAATTCAGAGGGTGGAATGTAGCAGTTTGATATTATTGATGAATTCCAAAAAGAAATATTGGATTATGTTTGTAAATCGATCTTTTGCCATTTTGGTTGTTCTAACTTTTGGCAATAGTGAATAATGCCAATATGAACTTTGGTATAAATGTATCTGTTCATGTCTCTGCTTTCAATTCTTCAGGATATCTACCCAGCAGTGGTATTGCTGGATCATATGGCAGTTCTATAGTTAACTTCCTGAAGAGCTGCCAAACTGTCCTCCCAAATGGTTGCACCATTCTAAATTCCCACCAGCAGGGGATAAGAGTTCCCATTCCTCCACACCTTTTCAGAACACTTGTAGTCCTCTGTTTTTTCATTTAAAAATTTTGAGTATTATTAGCTTTTTTCTTTTTTTATTCTCTTTTTTTTAAAAGATTCATAGATCACAAAAAATGTTACATTAAAAAATATGAGTTTCCCATATACCCCACACACCACCCCACACTCTCCTCCCACATCAACAACTTCTTTCCTCAATGGGGCACATTCATTGCATTTGATGAATACACTTTGGAGCACTGCTGCCCTGCATGGATTATAGTTTACATTGTAATTTACACTCTCCCCCATCCATTCAGTGGATTACAGCCAGATATATAATGTCCAGCATCTGTCCCTGCAATATCATTTAAGACAATTCCAAGTCCCCAAAATGCTCCCACATCACAGCTCTTCTTCCCTATCCCTGCCCTCAGCAACTGCCATGGCCACTGTCTCCACGTCAATGATAAAATTTCTTCCATTGCTAGAGTCACAATTGTTCTACAGTAAAATACCAGTAAGTCCGCTCTAATCCATATTTTATTCCTCCATCCTGTGGGCCCTGGGATGGTGATGTCCACTTCACTTATAAATCAAAGGGGTCTTAGATCTTACATGGCTGATGGATGAAATTCTCCTGCTTGCAACTGTAGGCACACTCAGTTCCCTGGTGTGGTGGTTGAACATCTTCACCTCCCTGTTAGCTGACCTGGGTAAGTCCAATGAAACTGAGTAGGTGTTGCAACTCTGCTGAGGTTCAGGGCCCAGCCAGCACATGGACAGTCCAGAGATTCAGGTCTCCTGAGTATACACTAACCCAAGTGCCAATGACAGGTTCAGTAAAAGTGACAGAAGAGGCAAGTGTAGAAAGGTCACATCTGAGTCCAACTCCATCACACTAAGGAGCACAAATTCCCAAGTAGGACCCACTGACAGGGCACTGAACTGCAGAGCCAACTGCCATGACTGTGAATGTTGTGTGTCTCCACAGCCCTCAGGAATACCAGTACCTGGGTTGTATCTACATTGGCTGTCTCTGGGATCCTGCTGAGGCATGCATAAGCATGACCCTTCTGATGACCTCTGGACAGTTTTTTGAAGACTCCTAGCCATGTAAACTCATTTGTCTTTACCATTTCCCCTTTTTGTTCAAGGTCTTTTTCTAGTTGCATCACTGGTTAGTGATTGGTAGTAATCCCTCACACCAGGAGGCTCATCCCCAGGAGTCATGTCCCACACTGGGGGAAGGTAATTCATTTACATGCTGAGTTTGGCTTAGAGAGTGGCCACATTTGAGCAACATGGGGGCTCTCAGGAGGTAACTCTGAGGCAACTCTAGGCCTAGTTCAAATTTCAGGCACAAAGGCTCATAAACATAGTCATCAGTATCCAGGGCTCATCATTGAGCATCCTTCTTCACTGGTCTTTGACCTTCCACTTGGGTGATTCTTGCTGTTCCATTGGGAATGTGACAGAGCTCCCCTGACTTGGAACTCAGCACTCCTTCAGTTGTTGTTTGTAACTGTAATTACTATGAAAATACCCTGCATATATCAGAACATTTTTATGTACCCTATATACATGCCCTGGAGAACTCCCTCTCAACCATGTGTCCCTCATCAATAACACCCCACACCAGTATTCCTCCCTTGCCATAGTTGAACCCCTCTTTTGTCCAAAACTTCTTCAAAAATGAAGCCTAATATATTGCCAAATTCAATTAATAGGAAAATGAAATAGTAGTGGTAGGATTAAAGACTAGAAATAAAATACATACCAATTTAGGAACACTAAAATAAAGTAAAAATAAACTTGGGGTACTGAAAAATGAAAAATATCATAAAACTTTGTTTTTCACATTTTGCCTTTCATCACTGTCATAGGTGTTGCCCTGTATGTACAGTGGCAAAGCAATTTCTTTCATTTCTTTCTCAGTGTCTACATCCTTCTTTTCCCCTGATTTTAAATTTTATCTTCAAAAAAGTTTTTGATCACAGCAAAGTCTATATATAATATAGGGGACTCCCATATATCCAACATCAAGCCCTTTTCCCCCTTCCCCAGCAATGATCTTTTTACATGTTCATGTTACATTTGCTGCAGCTGATGTACAGATATTGAAACATGGCTTTCAAACATGGCTCCATTTTGGTTTACATTATGGTTTATATTTTAGATTGTACAAATTCCTAAATTCTTTGTTACCTTATCTTTTTTACAATTTAGCCTATAGACTTTTTTACTTTCTTGGTGTACTTTGACAAGTCCTATATCCATCACTGCATGATATTGTGGGACACTTCCATTACCCCCCAGTTACCCTGCTTCCATCTATTCTATTCGTCTCTCCCCCTTCCCTCAGACCCCACCGTGACAACCAATCTTCACTGCTTGAAGGACCAGATTCACAGGTATTTACAGCAATGCTGAGGGCTTGACATACTAGACTGTTCTCCCCCATTGGGAAACACCAGTTCTCTCAAGAGATACAGTTCCCTCTATTTCAGAACATCAGGCCTCCCCAGGATGTAGGCATACCTTCCCACTCATTGTATGCATTTCCACCCAATGATATAACATACTACGACAAGATGAGCACTCACACACTCCCTAGAAGATGACTCCTGTGCCAGATTCCCCCCATTAATCACCTTAAACAGGCAATCCTTCCTTCTTATATTTTCTAAAGAGTTTTTTCAACATTGTAGTTTCAGTCACTTACCTAACAATCTCCCATGGTCAACCTTTCCCCCCAGCCCTCCCCCCAATTCCTTGGGCCATCTGACCCATCCTCCCAACTCTAGCCCCTCCTCAAGCCTGCAAAACCCTACTCAAAGGTATGCCTATGCCTGTCTAATCCCTCCCCTGCACAAATACTTACCTCCTCTTTATCATAGATTTCACCCATATAGTCATCAGCTCACAACCTCCCCCCCACTTTCCTGTAAGCCTATCATCCAGTCTCTAGCTCTCTGAGATGCTTGGTTTGCTTATTTCATGTAAGAGACATCATGTAGTATTTGTCCTTCAATGTCCAGCTTGTTTCACTCAACATAAGGTTCTCAAGATTCATCCATGTTATTCCATGTGTTTGAACTGTATTCCTTCTTATAGCTGAGTAGTATTCCATTGTATGTATATACCACATTTTAAAAATAACACTTTTAAAATTAAAGTTAATAGATCACATAGACCATTACATTAAAAAAACATAAGAGAGAAAAAAACCCCAAAAACATAAGAGGTTCCCATATAACCCACGTCTCCCCTACCCCCATCATTCTTGTAAATTGTATTTTTTTGAAGATACATACATTACAATAAGGGTTACATTATAAAAAACATAAGGGATTCCCATACACCCCCATCCCTCCACCCCACTCGTCTCACACCAACAAGCTCCCCCATCATTGTGGCACACTCATTGCACTTAGCGAACACATTTTGGAGCATTGCTGCACCACACTGATAATAATTTACCCTGTAGTTCACACTCTCTCCAGTACATCCAGTGGGTTATGGCAGGATATATAATGTCCAGCATCTGTCCCTGCAATATCATTTAGGACAACTCCAAGTTCCAAAAATGCTCCTTTATCACATCTCTTCTTCCCTCTCCCTGCCCTCATCAACTACTGTGGCTACTTTCTCCCTGTCAATGATACAATTTCTTCTATTAGTAGTCTCAGTAGTTTTGTAGTATAATACTCAGTAAGTCACACTAATCCATATTTTAGTCCTCCATTCTGTGTGAACCCTGGGATGCCGATGTCCACTCCACCTCTAGATCAAGAGGGGTCTTAGATTACACATGGATGATGGATGCAATTCTCCTACTTGCAATTGTAGGCACTCTCAGTTCCCTGGTGTGGTGGTTGACCTTCTTCACCTCCCTGTTAGCTGACCTGGGTAAGTCCAATGAACCAGAGAATAGGAGCTGTTACTCTGCTGAGGCTCAGGGCCCAGCTGGCACATGGACAGTCCAGAGATTCAAGTCTCCTGAGTATACACAACCCTAGCACCAACCAAAGGTTCAGTAAAAGTGACAGAAGAGGCATGTGTAGGAAGGTCACATCTGAGTCCAACTCCATCACACTCAGGAACACAAACTCCAAAGTAGAGCCCACTGACATGAACTGAACTCCAGAGCCATCTGCTATGACCATATCCCTCTGGGTCTCTGTAGCCCTCAGGAGAACCAGTATCTGGGGTTGTATTCACTTTGGCTGTTTCTGGAGTCCTCCTAAAGAGTGCATAAGTGTGACCTCTCTGATGACCACCTTCTTTTTGAAGACTCTTAGCCATATAAACTCGTTTGTCTTTGCCATTTCCCCCTTTTATTCAAGGTCAAAAAGCAGTTTTTAACACATGACCCTACATATGGGCTGAGATATTCTGCTGGTCTGAGCTGACCCTTTTAGTCAAGGTTTTTTTCTATTTATATCACCAGCTGGTGCTTGGTAGTAATCCCTCAGCATCAGGGAGGCTCATCCCCATTAGTCACGTCCCACACTGGGGGGAATGTAATACATTTACATGCTAAGTTTGGCTTGGAGAGTGGACACATTTGAGCAACATGGAGGCTCTCAGGAGGTAACTCTTAGGCATCCTGCAGCTCTAGGCCTTATTCATATTTCAGGCACACAGGCTCCTAAGCATAGTCATCAGTGTCAAGGGCTCATTGTTGGACCATCCTCCCTTGTTGGTCTTTGCTGTTAACTCTGTTGGGGAATGTGACAGGGCTCCTCCAGGTAGGAACTCAGCATGCCCTCAGTTGACATTTGTAACTGTAGCTACTATAAAAATACCCAACATATATCAGAACATTTTTATGTCCCCTATATACATGCCCTGGAGAACTCCCTCCCAACCATGTGTCCCCCATCAGTAACACCCCCACCAGTGTTCTCCCCTGCCATAGTAGAACCTCTCTGGGGTCCAAAACTTCTTCAGTAATGAAGCCTAATATATTGCCAAATTCAATGAATAGGAAAATGATATTTAGTGATGGGTTTCAGGATTAGAACTATACATATTAATTTAGAAATACTTTAGAGATAAAGTAAAAATAAATTGGCATGTCACTAGAAGTGAACAATATTATAAAGCTTTGTTTTTAATGTTTTGCCTTTCATCACTGTCATAGGTGTTGCCCTGTATGTACTGTGGCAAGGAACTTTTTTTCATTTCTTCTTCAGTGTCTACATCCATTCTTTTAAATATTTTTTTCTAATTTTTAATTTTGTCTTCAAAAAAGTTTTAGATCACAGTAATTCACAAATACAATATAGGGGACTCCCATATATCCAATATCAAGCTCTTTCCCCCTTCCCCAGCAATGATCTTTTTACATGTTCATGTTACATTTGCTGCAGCTGATGTACAGATTTTGAAACATAGCTTTCAAACATGGCTCCATTTTGGTTTACATTGTGGTTTATATTTTAGATTGGACAAATTTCTAAATTTTATTTTCCTTATGTTTTACATTATGGTTTACATTTTAGCTTGTAGACTTGTATACACTCTTGGTGTACATTAATATGTCCTACATCCATTGTTACATGTCTTGTGGAGCACTTCCATGGCCCACTAGTTACCCTGCTTTCATCTATTCTATACCTCTCTCCCCCTCCCCTCAGGGCCCAAAGTGACAATCAATCTTCATTATGTGAGGGACCAGATTTACAGATACTTGCAACAATGCTGGGGGCTTGACACACAAGACTGCCCTAACCCATTGGGAGTCACCAATTCTCTTGGGGGACACAATTCTCTCCGTTTGAGAAGATCAGGTCTCCCCAGGATGTGAGTACACCTTCACACTCACTGTATGGTTTCCACCCAATGATTTAACACACTATGACAAACTGAGCACTCACACACTCCCTAGCAGCCTGCCCCCGTGCCAGATGCCTCCCTTTATGCACCTTAAACACATAATCCTTCCTTATTATATTTTCTAAAGAGTTTTCTCAACCTTATAGTTTCAACCATATAACTGAGATTCTCCCATATTCAACTGTTCCCCCAGCCCTCCCTGAATTCCTTGGGCCATCTGACTCATCTTCCCAACCCTAGCCCCCCTCAAGCCAGCAAAGCTCCACCCAGTGGTATCCCTATGCCCCCATCTTATCCCTTCCCTGTACAAATAATTACCTCCAGCTTATCATAGACTTCACCCATGTAGGCATCAGCTGGCAACCTTCCTCTCCCCTCCCCCCAAATTCCTTTAAGCCTATCTTCCAGTTTCTAGTTCTCTGAGTCAGTTTGGTTTGTTTCATATCAGAGAGGTCATGTCCTTCAATGCTTGGCTTGCTTCACTCAACATAAGGTCCTCAAGATTCATCCATGTTATTACATGTGTTTGTATTGTAATCCTTCTTATAGCTGAGTAGTATTCCATTGTATATATATACCACATTTCATTTATCCATTCATCTGTTGATGGGCATTTGGATTGACTCCAACTTTTGGCAATAGTCAGTAATGTTGCTATGAACATTGGTGTGCATATATCATTTTGTGTCCTTGTTTTCAGTTCTTCTGGGTATATAACCAGCAGTGGAATTGCTGGGTCATATGGCAAATCTATAGCTAACTTTTTGAGAAACTGCCAAACGGTCCTCCAGAATGGCTGGATCCTTCTGCATTCCCATCAGCAGTGGATGAGTGTTCCCATTCCTCATCCTCTCCAACACTTGCGGTCTTCTGTTTTTTTGATAGCTGCCAGTCTTAAGGGAGTAAGATGGTATCTCATTGTAGTTTTGATTAGCATTTCCCTAATAGCTAGTGATTTTGAGTTTTTCATGTGCTCTTTAGCCATTTGTATTTCTTCTTTGGAGAAGTGTCTGTTCAGGTCTTTTGCCATTTTTCAAATGGGTTGTTTGTCTTCTTAGTTTCAAGATATAGGAGTTCTTTATGTATGTAGGATATAAGTCTCCTATCAGATATATGGTTACCAAATATTTTCTCCCATTGTTTAGGCTCTCTTTTATCTTTCTTGACAAACTCCTTTGAGGTGCAAAAGGCTTTAATTTTGAGGAAGTCCCATTTATCTATTTGTTCTTTTGCTGCTAGTGCTTTGGGTGTGAAGTTCATGAAGCCATTCAATATTACAAGGTCCTGTAGATGCTTCTGTATATTATTTTCCAAGGTCTTTATGGTCTTGGCTCTTATATTTAGGTCTTCCAGCCATCTTGGGTTGATTTTTGTATAAGGTGTGAGATGATAATCCTCTTTCCTTATTTTGCATATGGATATCCAATTCTCTAGGCACCATTTATTGAAGAGGCCATTCTCTCCCAGTTGAATGGGCTTGATGACCTTGTTGAATATTAGATGAGTGTATATATGAGGATCTATATCAGAACTCTCAATTCAGTTTCATTGGTCAGTGTGTCTGTTTTTGTGCCAATGCCATGCCGTTTTCACTACTGCAGCTTTGTAGTATGTTTTGAAGTCTGGTAGTATGATTCCTCCAGTTTCATTTTTCTTTTTCAATGTGTCTTTGGCTATTCAGGGCCTATTTCCTTTCCAAATAAATTTCATAGTTAGTTTTTCTAGTTCATAAAAAAATGCTGTGTTGATTTTTATTGAGATTGCATTGAATCTGTAGATCAGTTTTGGTAGGATAGACATCTTAATAATATTTAGTCTTCCTATCCATGAACAGGGAATATTCTTCCATTTATTTAGGTCTTTGATTTCCTTGAACAGTCTTGTGTAGTTTTCTGTGTATAAGTCTTTTACATCTTCAGTTAAATTTATTCCTAGGTATTTGATTTTTTAATTTGGTATTGTAAATGGTATTTGTTTCTTGATTTCCTCCTCAGATTGCTAATCATCAGTGTACAGGAATGCTACTGATTTTTGTGCATTGTTCTTATATCCTCCAACTTTACTGAACTCATTTATAAGTTCTAGAAGCTTTGTTGTAGATTTCTCAGGGCTTTCTATGGATAGGAACATGTCATCAGCAAATAGTGAAATTTTGATTTCTTTTTTTTCTATTTTGATCTCTTTTATATCTGCGTCTTGCCTCAGTGCTCCAGCAAGTACTTCTAACACAGTATTAAATAGAAGGGGTGATAGTGGGCATCCTTGTCTTGTTCCTTATCTCAGCAAGAAAGATTTTAGGATTTCACCATTATAAATGATGTTAGCTGAGTGTTTTTCATATATACCCTTTATCGTGTTCAGAAAGTTTCCTTCTATTCCTATCTTTTGCCATGTTTTTTATCAAGAAAGGGTGCTATATTTTGTTGAATGCTTTTTCTGCATCTATAGATATGATCATGGGATTTTTTTTTCCTTCAGTCTGTTTATGTGGTGTATTACTTTAATTGATTTTCTTATGTTGAACCATCCCTGCATACCAGGAATGAAACCCACTTGGTCATGGTGTATAATTCATTTAATGTGTTGGTGAATATGATTAGCAAGTATCTTGGTGAGGATTTTCATATCCAGATTCATTAGACAGATTGATCTGTAATTTTTCTTTCTTGTGGTGTCTTTCTTTGGCTTTGGTATTAGGTTAATGTTAGCATCATAGAATGAGTTAGGCACTATTCCTTCTGCTTCAAATTTTTGGAAGAGTTTAAGCAAGATTGGTGTTAGTTGTTTCTGGAATGTTTTGTAGCATCCACCTGTGAAGCGTCTGGCCCTGGGCTCTTCTTACTTGGGAGGTTTTTAATAACTGACTCTATCTCTTTACTTGTGATTGGTTTGTTGAGATCATCAATTTCTTCCTTTGTCAATGTAGGCTGCTTATGTGTTTTTAGGAATTTGTCCATTTACTCTAAATTGTCTGTCTTGTTGGAATATAGTTTTTCAAAGTATCTTCTTATGGTAGTCATTATTTCAGAGTGGGGTCAGTGGTGATATCCCCTTTCTCATTTCTTATTTTGTGGATTTGCATCTTTTCTCTTTTGTTCTTTGTTAGTCTACCTAAGGGTTTGTCAATTTTTTTGATCTTCTCAAAGAACCAGCTCTTGGTTTTGTTTATTTTTTCAAATATTTTCTTATTTTCTATTTCATTTAGTTCTGCTCTAATCTTTGTTTTTTCCTTCTTTCTTCTTCCTTTGGAGTTAGTTTTTTTTTTTTTTTTTTACTAATTCCTCCAATTGTGCAGTTCTTCAATTTTAGCTTTTTCTGCTTTTCTGATGTGTGAATTTATGGCTATGAATTTTGCTCTCAGTACAGCTTTTGCTGCATCCCATAAATTTTGATATGTTGCATTATCATTTTCATTAGTTTCAAGGTGGTTATTGATTTCTGTTGAGATTTCCTCCTTGATCCACTGTTTTTCTAAGAGTATGTTGTTTAGCTTCCATATTTTAGTGCCAAATCTGGGTCTCTGGCCCTTGCAGATTTCCATCTTTATTCCACTGTGGTCAGATAAATTATTTTGTATGATTTCACTCTTTCTGAATTCATTGAGACTTTGTGTCCTAGTATGTGGTCTATCTTGGAGAACAATCCATGTGCATTGTATATCCTGCTGTATTTGGGTATAATGTTCTGTGTATGTCTATTAGGTTCAGATCCTATAATATATTGTTCCAAGTCTTTGTTTCTTTATTGATTTTCTTTTGAGATGTTCTGTCCAATGGTGACAGTGGTGTGTTAAAGTCCCCCACTATAATTGTAGAGGCATCTATTCCTTCACTTAGTTTCTCCAGGGTTTGCCTCATATAATTGGAGGTGCCCTGGTTAGGGGCATACATGTTTATGATTGTTCTTTCTTCTTGAAATATTATCCCCTTCACTGATATGTAGTGTCTATCTTTGTTTCTCACAATAGGTTTGCATTTAAAGTCTATTTTGTTCATTATTAATATAGCTGCTCCTGCCCTTTTTTGGTTATTTTTTGCCTGTAAGATTCACTTCCAACCTTCTTGAATCCCTGGGTCTAATATGTGTTTATTGTAGATAGCATCTAGATATGTTTTCTTATCCATTCTTCCATTCTGTGTCTTTTAACAGGTGAGCTTAATCCATTGACATTCAGTGTTATTACTCTCAAGGAATTACTTATATTAGCCATACTTTCTTTGGATTTGGGTATGTCATATGTTTTTTTTTTCTCTTCTCTTTTTGTCTTTTTTTTTTTTTTTTTTTTGGCATTTAGATACTTTATTTTTTTTATTTTTTTTTTATTTTTTATTTTTTTATTTTTTATTGACTTTGTAATAATATTACATTAAAAATATATATGTGAGGTCCCATTCAACCCCAGCCCCCCACCCCCCCTCTCCCGCCCCCCAACAACACTCGTTCCCATCATCATGACACATCCACTGGACTTGGTAAGTATATCTCTGGGCACTTTTTAGTTGTTCTTACACTCTCCTCCAACTCTGTCTCTCCTGTTGTTTTCTTTCCTCCTGTAGAACTTCCTTTAATATTTCTTGAATGGCAGGTTTCTTGTTGGCATACTCTCTTAGTTTCTATCTCTGAATAGTTTGAACTCTCCATCATTTTTGAATGCTAGTTTTGCTGAATAAGGTATTCTTGGTTGGAAACTCTTTTCTTTTAGTACCTTGACTATGTCATACCAGTGCCTTCTTGCTTCCATGGTTTCAGATGAGAAATCAGCACTTAATCTTATGGAGCCTCATTTGAATGTGATGATTCTCTTTTCTCTTGATGCTTTCAGTATTTTCTCTTTGTCTTGAGCATTGGATAATTTGACAAGCATATGCCTTGTTATAGACCTGTTGGGATTTATGCTGTTTGGGGTGCTTCCTGGACATGAATCTCCCTCAATAGGTTTGGGAGGTTTTCAGCCATTTTTCCTTCAACACCCCTTCTGTCCCCTTTCCCTTCTCTTCTCCTTCTGAGATGCCTATAAAGCATATGTTTGTGCATTTTGCATTGTCTTTCATGTCCTTAAGTCCTTGCTGGATTTTTCCTATCTCTTTATTGATCAATTCTACTATCTGTTTGATTTCAGATGTTCTGTCTTCCACATCATTAATTCTTTCCTCTGCCTCTTCAAATCTGCTGTTATTTGTTGAGTGTATTTTTGATTTCTTGGATTGTGCTCTTCATCACCATCATTTCCATTATCCTTTTGTGTGTGTTTACGATTTCTTCTCTATGCTCTCCAAGTGTTTTCCTAGTATCCTTAACCTCTTCCTTCAATTCATTAAATTGGTCTATGACATGTTTTGAGAGCTTTGGTTAGTTGTTTGATGTTCTGCTCCTCTTATTGGTTTTTAGTTTGTTCATTGGATTGGACCATGTTTTCCTGATTATTGGTACAGTTTGTAATTTTTGTTGCTGTTTGATCATCATATTATCTTGATGAGTTTATTCACTTGATTATCTTCTCTCCCTAGTCTTGGGGTGTATTTAGGTGTTGTTTTTGTGTGTGCATTAAGTCCTGTTGTTCTTCTTATTCTATTTCCTTGTTGTTGTCTAAGTTCCCCTGAAGGAAAATATTAGGGCCACGGAAAGCATTAGGGGTAAGAAAAGAAAAAAATAATGGTACTATTGATAGTAAATATTAGCATAAGGACCATATGAGATCTAGGAGAATGAATATTAAACTCATGTAAGCTGTGCAGAGTTATAAACAGTAAAGAAGTGGAGTACCTACAATGAGATGGTAAACTGACTATGGGGAAGAATATAGCATGAATTAAAAGGCCAGTGTGGTCAGAAGAGAGGGAAAGAGAAAAGAAAGGACAATAATATAAGGAGTAAATAAAAGATAGAAAACAAAATAGAGGTGTTAGAAACAAAAAGTCAGAAAAATTGGGGGCTAAACAAAGAGGTGGAATGTAAGAGAAACAATAGATGATGGAGGATGGAAAGAGGTAAAGGAAAGAGGATACCATTGGTAGCTGAAATCAGTACACACAGAAAAAAGGAAATTGAGGATGGGGAAGCACAGCAAGTAAGAGACACTTCTTGCAGCACCTAATAGAAAAACAGAAAAAAGAAAAAAATATAAAGGGAAAAAAAGGAAAAAAAAATGAAGAAAAAAAGGGGGGCCTTGGGGAGTTAAAGAGGAAGGAAAAACAAGAAAACAAACCAAAAAAATGACCAGAGAATTCTCAAACAAGGAGTCCTTTTTGCAAATGAAGAAACTGCTTAGGAGTCTGACCTTCCCCCTTTCTGCCTTCCTCACTTCCCTCTCTCCAGGGCAGCAGGGAGGCTGCATGAGGGCTCCCCTCGGAGATTCAAGTGGATCCCTGGTGAACCAACTCAGCACAGAAAATAATGATTCTTAGTTTCTTGAGAGAGAGCACCCACCCCTTGCTGGGAACCATAAATATGCTATTGGAAGCCTACCAAGCATGTTCTACTGTCCCTTCCCTTTGGGTGTGCTATGGGGGCTAGTTGATTTTCTGACTCCCCCTTCTCCCACACCAAGGTTCCCTATCCCAGGGCGTTTAGGTAAATCAGGCTCTCTCAGCAGATTCACCTCTCCTCTCTTCCTAATCTCTCCTCAAGCCAGCTGGTATGCTCCAAGCTTGAAAAAAGGGGGGCCCAGTAAATTGAACTTGCACTCCTTGGGCCTCTCTGCACCCCTCACTAAATCCTTCCCACTCTTGGAGTCTGTCTGAGACCAGAGGGTAGAGGAATGCTGGAGCCTGGGGAGTGCTGCGTTCGGGGAACGCGGGCTGGGAGAACGCGGGCTCAGGGTACTGGGCCTGGGGAATGCGGTCACGGGGAATGCGGCATTCAGGGACCGTGAGGTTCAGGAAACACGAGCCTGGGGACCGCGTGCCTGGGGGACAGGGGGCTCGGGAATATCGCTGTGGAACTGGCAGTGTCCAGGGACCGCTGCGGCTCTCAGCCCTGGGGGAAGGGCTTTGCCCCCCCACAGCTTCTGGCTTTAGTGTGGGAAACCTGCAGTTTTACCTTGAGAAAGCGCTACTTTCGTTGCAGTCTCTCCAGGTTGATGTCCAGACACCCCCTGCTTTGTAGGTTCCCAAAACTGCTCACTCAGGCAGGATTCTGTCCCACTCAGCTGTTTTTTTGCAGGAGAGATGATGAGGCTGCACTCAATCGGACGCCATCTTGCCATTACTCCCATCAATTATGTTCTAAATTCCACTCCTTTGTATTTCTTTTACCTAGGTTTATCTATATTTTCCTTTAGAAGTCCTATGTGACTTTATATCTTTCTTCCAATTTCAAATAACTACAGTAATCAGTGTTAATATTTGTCTTTGATGTAAGTTATTAGGCAAACATTATTTTACTAACTTAAATAATTTTAAAGGTAGATTAGGAGTATATTGCTGAGCAAAACTTCCAAACACACAAAAAGTGCTAGTATTGTGATTCTTTTTTTGTAAAGTTTTAGAAAGGCAAAAAGTAGTCTAAGCTGTTAGAAGCCAAGATAGCGCTTACCCTTTTGGCAGAGGGGGTGCCTGAAAGTGGAATGAAATGAGATTTGTGGGGAGGGTGGGATTGTCATGTCCTGATTTTTGGTCTTAGTCTGCTACTGGAATACATTCAGCTTTTGAAATTTCATTACGCTTATGATATGGTACTTTTTTATATATATGATGAAGTTCAATAGAAGGACTTTATGGTACGTGTGAAACACTCCCCTGGTACTACACCCTTATTTTTCCCCTATTCATCCTACATGGGTTATGGAGTCAGTGTCTGGAGTTACAGCAGCTATCCTGTTACCATGAGGATGACAGCCCCATACTGAAGAAGCTGGGGTAAAATGCAAAGGAGAACATAGTCCATAATCAAATCATTGAGATGCTGTTCTAGCCCTGGACTCCCTAAACTTTGACCTGTGACATATATCTTAATAAACCATTAGTTTGCTTAACTTACTGTTTTAGTTCAGCTTAGTACAGTGCAATGCCATGCCTAAGTAGATTCTTCACTCATGATAGATTTTAAAATATTTGCAACATTCACTAATGGAAAAGCTGCTAGGGTATAGCAATGGTTACGTTTCATGTGCATTTTGTAATAATTAGGCCAAATCTATTACATTTTGCACTTGACTAATGCACACAAAGAATGTTTTTCAAATCAGAAGATGTCCAGAGGAGAGCAATAAATGAAGAAAAAATCTAAATTCAATGACGAGACCAAAAAAAAAAAAAACAAAAACAAAAAAACTTTTGTGCATAATTGAGGACTTAGGAAGCATCAGTCTTATGTCCATCTGCAAAGGATGCTGTCAAAGCCACTTCAACACAGACTCCTGGTAACCATGGAATTACCAGTGGCTGTCACCTTTCAAGCCCCGAGATTCAGCACAGGGTCACATACTACCAAGTGAATGTATCTAATGACACAAAGTTCTTTCTTCATAACAATTCTTTAGTCTTTGTACTATTTAAAGTTCAAATGTGAATTCCACCCAGCAACACATTAAGATTTCCTGCAAGGAGGGATGTAACTCCCCCCTGCACCCAATAATTCCCTAGACCAGGCTGGAAACCTTAGGAATAAGTTAAAGAGAGCAACTTAGCTAAAAGAAAAATCACTACCTCTGCCAGGGCTTTCATTTATAGGAGTTGTTGCAAGGGACCCCGACCACCAGGTCCTTACCTGGCCTTGTAAATCACATGCATCTAGGAGACATGACTGTGGTGTTTCTCATTGCCTGTACAATTAGATGTCAGGGGTGGCCACTGAGTTAAGCACCCCCGTTATATGTGTGCACCCTGCAGATGTGTACAGTAGCTTCATGAATAAGTCTCCTGCATTAGTTAGATAACATGATATTAACAAAACCCTCCACCATTGATGCTCACTACTCCAAGAATTTTCCAAGGTCCAGAACCTCATACTTAGCTGGGAGTGTGCCAGAGATTCATACTCTAGCACCTGAGCCCAGACCAGTTACTGGATCTTAATAAGCATTTTAACGGCATTCCAAGGTGAGGCCTTGAGACAGTGAAGTTTGAGAGCCAATGATTTAACTGATCCAGCAGTGAGTAAGGTGAAAATTAATCAGAGACATTGGAGAATGGGTTCTTTTTTTTGTCTTTATTAATTTTTTTAATATTACATTAAAAAAATATGAGGTCTCCATATATCCCACACCCTCCCCACACCACTCCTTCCCCCATAACAACAATCTCCTCCATCATCATGAGACATTCATTGCACTTGGTGAACACATCTCAGAGCACCACTGCACCTCATGGTCAATGGTCCACATTATAGTCCACACTCTACCACGTGGAGGATGGGTTCTTAAAAGAGAAGAACAAAGGTTGGGGACTCTCACCTCCACACTTTAAATCATGTTACTGAGCTACAGTAATAAAAATAGCATGGTGCTGGCATAAACGCACATGTTTTGACCAATGGAACCAAATTGAGACACAGAAATAGACCCACACATCTAAAATCAAGTGATTTTTGATAAGGCAGTCAAGCCCTCCCTGGTGGACCAGACAGTCTATTCAACAAATGGTCCTGGGAGAACTGGATAGCCATATCCAAAAGAAAGAAAGAAGACCTCTATCTCAAACCTATTTCAAAAATTAATTCAAAATGGATCAAGGATCTAAATATAAAAGCAACAACTATAAAACTCCCAGGAGAAAATGTAGGGAAACATTGTCATGCTCTTGTGGTAAGGGGTAGTTTCTTAAATCTTACACCCAATGCATGAGAAGCAAAAGCAAAAAAAAAAAAAAAAAAAGATAAATGAGACCCCCTCAAAGTTAAACACGTTCACACCTCAAAGGGATTTGTCAAAAGGGTGAAAAGGCAGCTGACTCAATGGGAGAAAATATTTGGCAATCACATATCCGATAAGGGTTTAATATCTTTAATATATATAGAGATCATAATCTCAACAATTAAAAAGATAAACTACCTGATTAATAAATGGGCAAAATACTTAAAAAGTTTATTGTCCAAAGAAGGAATATAAATGGTGATGAAACACATGAAAAAATGTTCAATGTCACTAGTGATTAGGGAAACACAAATCAAAACTATGATGAAATATCATTTCACACCTACTAGACTGGCTGCTATTAAGAAGTGGGAAAATTGTCAAGGTTGGAGAAAATATGGAGAGATAGGAATGCTTATTCATTGTTTTTTTTTCATGCCAGCCATGTGAAGTGCCAAAGTCGTAACAAGGTTTGAGGGAGGCACATCTCACACAAATGCACGAACACCCATTCATCATGTTTATGAACCTCAAAAGGATCTGTTTAGACTTGCAACTCCTACACTCTGGTTTATTGGACTTACCCCACTCAGCTAACATGGAGGTGAAGAAGGTCAACCTCCACACCAGGGAGCCAAGACTGCCTGCAACTGAAAGCAGGAGGATTGCATCCAGCATCCGTGTGGAATCTAAGCCCCCTCTTGATACAGATGTGGAGTGGACACAACTATTCCAAGGTCCACAGGATGGAGGAATAGAGTATGGATTAGAGTGGACTTACTGATATTCTATTCATGAATTATTGTGATTAGTAATTGAAGAAAATGTGGCATTGGTGTGGAGAGAGTGGCCATGGTGACTGCTGGGGGTGGGGAGTGGGAGGAAGAGATGAGATGTGGGGGTGTTTTCGGGACTTGGAGTTGTCCTGGGTGGTGCTGCAGGGACAGTTACCGGACACCGTATGTCCTCCCATGGCCCACTGAGTGGAATGTGGGAGAGTGTGGGCTATGATGTGGACCATTGACCATGAGGTGCAGCGGTGCTCAGAGATGTATTCACCAAATGCAATGAATGTCTCATGATGATGGAGGAGATTGTTATGGGAGAGGGGGTGGGGTGAGGGGGGTGGGGGGTATATGGGGACCTCGTATTTTTTGAATGTAATATAAAGTAAAAAAGATCTGTTTATTCACTCTTGGTGAGAATGTAGAATGGTACAGCCACTGTGGAGGGTTGTTTAGTAGCTCCAAACGAAGTTGAATATAGACTTGCCATGTGAACCAGCAATAACATTTCTAGGTATATTGCCAGAAGAACTGAAAGCAGAGACAGGAACAGACATCTGCACCCCAATGTACATAGCAGCATTTTTCATAATTGCCAAATATTGGAAATAACCCGGGTGTCCATCAACTAATGAATGGATAAACAATTTGTGGTGTATAAACTAGATGGATATTATGCAATGCTAAGAAGAAATGAAATCATGAACCATATGACAACATGGATGAACCTTGAGCACATAATGTTGAGTGAAGCAAGCCAGACACAAAAGGCAAAATACTGTTGATTATGCTATTATGAACTAACTATATTTTGTAAATTCATGGAGATTATAATTAGAGTTTAGGTCACCAGAAAATAGAAGAAGTGTAGAGAATGGGAAGCTGAGGGTTAGTCTGTGCAGAATTGGTAAAAAGGTTGTTTGTAAATCCTTAGAAATGAATAGAAATGGTGAAAGCACATCATGGTGTTTGTAACTAGCAGAGTTATTGTGTGGATATGACAGTGGTTGAAAGGGAAAGTCTAAAGACATGCATATTATACAAGGAAAGCTGAAAAGTGAAACATCGTTCTGTATAAGATAGTACAACCTCATGTAAAACACGAATTTGTGTGATAATGCATATATAAGGTTTTTACAAAATATAAATACAAATATACTAGAGAGAAGGAAAAAGAATAGTAGCTATGTATGGCAGGGGAAGCTTAGAGATGAAAAGTCTTGGAATGAGAGTGAACGATTCCAGTGAAAGGACCAAAAACCAGCAGCCCAGCTTCAAAACATATCACTATTTCATTGAGGAAGTTATCAGAACAGGAAAGATGGACCATCAGATCAATGTCACAAAAAAGTGGGGAATTTACAAGTGGTTAAAAAAGGACAGTTGCAATGCCAGTAAGCTTTGTAACAGGAGATTCAGGACTCTCATGGTCCAGGACCTCAGAAGCAGCAGTCTACAGAGCTGAGGGTGACCGATGGCCATGCCACTCAAGGGGTGGCCAACGGCCATGAAGCGGTCATAGGCCATCACGGCCAGGAGGAAGTCATCCAAACCAGCAGAGTATGAAAAAGTATATCTGGGTGAGACAGCCTGCACTGGTTATGACTCTGCTCTGTGTCTGTATGTTCACCAGCATCTTTGGACAGTGGTGGAGGATAAATAGTTGTCACAAAGGGACAGGATGAAGAGGAATAAGTACATGGGCATGTGGAAGTGGGAGTAAGAGGTGATGACCAGGATGATGAGCAGGTTCCCAAAGAGGGTGCCTGGATACATGGACAGGCACAGTCCAAAGAGGAGGGGCTGCAATTCTGGATTCCCTGCAAATCCCAGGAGAAGAAAATTTGAAGTTTGTGTTTCACTTTCAGGTACCAGGTGGAACTTATGAATAACAGGAAATAGAATGGAACTTGGGTAGTTTTCACAAAAACGAGCAGCACTATCCAAACAGAAAGGCTGCAAATTGTCCATTTCAGTGAAAATTTAAATCTCTATATTATTTATATGGATCGCATCCATTTAGTGTATTTATAGTGCCAACCACTGATTAGGAATTTATTCCCCAATACTAAGCCTTTTTGCAGGAATTCAGGTCGTCTCTGGATTTCATGAGAAATTCATTTGTGGAATATACATTGAGTTGGAATTAAAAGGCAAGTACAGTTGAGGCAATGACTCTACAGTGCTACAATCCAAAAGTTCCAACATTGTTAAGACAAAGAAAGAATATATGCAAATAACAGCATCATTACAAATCAGCTGATTACCGTTGCTTTAAGGAAAATAAAGCATGTAAAAACCCAGTGAAGTGAGGGTGCTAATTTTCACTCAGTGTTCAGGAAAGTCCTACGTATAATGTGAAATTTTCAGGGGCACCTCAAGTGAGAGAAGGCAGGAGCCTTGAGTACATGAGGAAGTCTCTGCCCAGCAGGGAGCACATCCAGGGCAACGACCCTAAACATGACTTGGTTCAGATATTCAGGGTGAACCAGGACGTCAGTGTGGCAGGGAAGTAAGTAAGGAGTCAGCTAAGAAAGATGGCTTTGGAGGAAGTTAAAAACAAGGGTCTCTTTAGCTCTCGAAGGAACCGATATCTGGGGGTTGTATCTGCTTTATAGACCCATGGGAGTTATGGTCATGGCCGATGGGGTTAACTACCAGGTCAGATGGCCCCTCTTTGGAACTGGTGTTTATGTGTGATGAATCTGGACTCAGATGGGATCTCTCTTCATAAGACTTTCATGCTAATGTGCTGGAGGTGCAGTTAACGTGGGGGTTTAAGATATATTTAGGGGTTTTGAATCTCTGGACTGACAATGTGATAGCCAGGCCCTGAGCCTCAACAGACTCCAGCACCTACAATCTGACTTATTGGGCTCACCACACTCAGCTAAGATGGAGTTGAAGAAGGACAACCACCACACCATGGAGCCTAGAGTGATTACAACTGAAAGTGGGAGGATTGCATCCAGCATCCATGTGGAATCTGAGCCTCCTCTTGACATAGAGGTGCAATGGACACAACCAATCCAATGTCCACATAGAAAAGGTGGCATTGGATTGAGAAAAGTGGACATGATGGCTGATGGGTATGGGGAAAGGCAGGAAGAGATGAGAGGTGGAGGCGTCTTTGGGACATGGAGCTGCCCTGGATGGTGCTTCAGGGGGCAATCACCGGACATTGTAAATCCTCACAGGGCCCACTGGATGGAATGGGGGAGAGTGTGGGCCATGGTGTGGACCGTTGACCATGGGGTGCGGGGGTGCCCAGAGATGTACTTGCCAAATGCAATGGATGTGTCATGATGATGGGAGGGAGTGTTGCTGGGGGGGGGAGAGGTGGGGTGGGGGTGGTAGGGTTCAATGGGACCCCATATATATATATTTTTAATGTAATATTATTACAAAGTCAATTAAAAAAAAAAAGAAAAAAAAAAAAAAAGAAGTTAAAAACAAGGCAGCTTCATTCCTGGTGGAACTCCAAACTCACAAAGTCCTTTATCTGCATGCTGCACCTCTCACACTTCAATAATTTGGTTGTAAAACTAACCCACCAAATGGATTCAGACTAGTCCTATTGGCATGTGTAAGAGTGCACCCAGATACGCAGCACAGAATGCATAGCTTGGCATTTTATGGTTGAGCTAACATCATGTTCTTACACTCAGCCACACTGATCAGTCCAGGAAAAAATATAATACAACTGACAACATCAGTCTTTTATTCCCCAAATAGTTACAAGTGGTGCTCTGACATTCCAGCTGAGAAGCCTCCCTGGCACACGTAAACATGGTGCTCCCTTTTGATATGGTCACATTCTGCCCTGTGTTTACAGGAACATAAAAATCTGCTTATTAATAAGAGAGGAAGGAATTAAAGGGACTTGAAGGAAAAGGGATAACATAAAACTCGGGTATTCCCTGAGAGACTGTGATGAAGCAAATCTTCCTTAGATCTGCCAGCGTTCTAAGTCCAGTTATATCCCCTTAAAGCCCAGAGAAACTAATAAAAGAACAAAAACTATTAATCCAAAAGAAAAGGGCAGTGATATCTTTTTATAGTGACAAGACATTTAATAGATTGATCATTGCAAGAGTAAAGTGACAAGTGGGAATAAACAAATATTTTACAATTGGAAAATACACAAGTACAAAAATAGTGGGAATTCTTTATGTGAAGCATTTGATGTCTTTTTAAATTTTATTATATGAAATTTTGTGAATCATAATGCCTGATTGTGAGTCTCAAATATTTCATATATTAGCTGATAAAATTTGAAATTTAAAACTTTTACTCACACTAACAAAATATTAAACTCCCATATGTGGGATCCTGTTATGTTCTCAATTATAGAGACTAGAATCTCTTGAGAACATGGGCAAGCCAGTATATCAAGCCCTCAATATTATTTCATGCAGTTATAGGCCTCATTCTTTAAAAATTGAAATTAGTGGTTACCATAGATTCCAAGGGGAAGGGAGGGAAGATAGAATAGTTGGAACATTCTGCATTTTTAGGACATTAGAATTGTTCTGCAAGATCTTGCAATGAAAGATAAGGCTATTTTGAATTTTGTAAAAACCTGTAAAATGGTACAATGCAAAATAGAAAACATAATGTAAACCATTCACCATGGTTAGTAGCAATACTTCAATATATTTACATCAATTAAAACAAATTACTATATACATGTAAAATGCTATTAATATGGGATCGTGGGAGACAGAAAGTGGGTTGGGAATATGGGAATCCCCTATATTTTCTATTTGACTTTTCTGGAACTTAAAGCTTTTTTTCAAGATAAATAAAATAAAATAAGACATTGGGGGAACATACAGAAGAAATAGTTTCTGTATATCAAAAGATAATAGAGGGAAGCGAACTTGGCCCAGTGGTTAGGGTGTCTGCCTACCAAATGGGAGGTCCGTGGTTCAAACCCCAGGCCTCCTTGACTGATGTGGAGCTGGCCCACACGCAGCGCTGATGCGTGCAAGGAGTGCCCTGCCACGCAGGGGTGTCCCTGCATAGGGGAGCCCCACGCACAAGGAGTGCGCCCCGGAAGGAGAGCTGCCCAGCGCGAAACAAAGTGCAGCCTGCCCAAGATTTGTGCCGCCCACACGGAGAGCTGACACAGAAAGATGCCGCAACAAAAAGAGACACAGATTCCCGTGCCGCTGACAACAACAGAAGCAGACAAAGAAGAAGATGCAGCAAATAGACACAGAGAACAGACAACTGGGGTGGGGGCGGGGAAGGGGAGAGAAATAAATAAATAAATAAATCTTTAAAAAAAGATAATAGAAATTACAGTGATGAAAGATGCAATGAAAATGTTTATTTCAGGAATTTTAAAAATTAATTTGTTATTTTAAAATATTTTATTATTGCTATTATTTATTTATTGGCTTTGCTTTTGGGAAGTTTTGGATCACAGAAGGGTCACGACTGTGGCAGTAAGGATCACTGGTGCTGGGTATCAGTGTTGCGGGGATGTGTAGGGACAGGAGCACGTGGGACATGTCTCTATGGCCTATGAATAAGTTCAAGGGGTGATGGGGCAGTTGTTACAGTGCATAGAGACCCACACAATAACTGAAAGAACACTGAATTCCTATCCTGGGAAGTCCTGCTATATGCTCTATTAGAGTGGCAAGAATCCCCTGAGTACGTGGATAGTGCTTAGGGAAGGACAATAAACCATTATGCCAGGCCCTTGGTATTGATATTCGTACTTATGATATTCGTATATTCATAAGTATATTGCCTAAGAGTTACCTCCTGAAAGTCTCTGTGTTGCTCAAACGTGACCTCACTCTAAGCCAAACAAAGCAGATAAATGCCCTCCATCTCCCCCAGTGAGGGAGGTGACTTCTGGGGATGAGCCTCCCTGGCACCAAGGGATTATTACTGAGTGCCAGCTAGAAATATATTTGGAAAAAGACCTTGACCAAAAGGGGGAAATATTAAATACAAATGCGTTTTTATGGTTATGAGAGTCCAAAGTAAGTCATGAGGTCATTCCAGAGGATATGCTCATACATTTCTCAGCAGGATCTCATTGACTGCCATAGCAAACAGTCCTCAAACAGCAGGGCTTCTGAGAGCTCTAGAAATATCTAGACATTGTAGGCAGGGCAGATGATCTCAGGAATCCAGCACCCTGTCAGTGGGCCTTACTTAGGAATATATGACACAATGTAACATAGTTAGACTCATTTGCAATTGCCCTATAAATGACTCTTCTACCCCTTTTATTTGAACCTATAATTAAAACTATGCTTACTTGTTAAGTATGTATCCCAGAAACTTAAACCTTCAGACTGTTCATATGTTGGCTGAGCCCTGAATCTCAGTAGAGTTGCAACACTTAACTCTCCAGTTCATTGGAATCGCACAAGAAAACTGACAAAAGGATGATGGAAAATGCCCATTCAAAAAAAAGAAAAAAGAAAAATCAGCAGAGTATCTACAACTGCAAGCAAGACCTTCTCATCCATCTGTGCCATGGGATCTAAGTCCCCTCTCAGTCAGAAATAGAATGGGCATCTCCATCCAAAAATCCTCCAGACTGTGGAATGAATACACATAAAAGATGAATGCCGCTATGGACTAAAGTAGACATTTTATTCTAAAAAGATATCGATATAAAGTCAGTGGCCACCAGAGGTTCTGAAGAGAGGGAGAAGGAACAATAGGTGTAATAGTGTGGCATTTCTGGGACACCGAAATTGTCCTGCATGACATTGCAGTTATGGAAACAGGCCATCATACATTTTGTCACAATCTATATAACTGTGTGGGGAAAGTGTAAATTATAATTTAAATGATAGTATATCATTATAAGCAATGCTCCAATATGTGTTCATCAATTGTAACAACTGAATGATGTTTTGAATGGGAGAAAGTGTGGGAGGGGGAATGGGTGTGGTATATGGGAATCCCCTATATATATATACATTTTTAGAGATTTATTTATTTATTTTATTTCTCCCCCCTTCCCCCACCCCGGTTGTCTGTTCTCTGTGTCTATTTGCTGCGTGTTCTTCTTTGTCCATTTCTGCTGTTGTTAGCGGCACAGGAATCTGTGTTTCTTTTTGTTGCATCATCTTGTTGTGTCAGCTCAGGCTGCACTTTCTTTTGTGCTGGGCGGCTCTCCTTACGGAGCGCACTCCTTGCGCGTGGGGCTCCCCTATGCGGGGACACCCCTGTGTGGCACGGCACTCCTTGCTTGCATCAGCGCTGTACATGGGCCAGCTCCACACGGGTCAAGGAGGCCCGGGGTTTGAACCTTGGACCTCCCATGTAGTAGACGGATGCCCTAACCACTGGGCCAAGTCCGCTTCCCTCCCCTATATTTTTTGATGTAATACTTATGTAATCTAAAGCTTCTTTAAAAGTAAAAAAATTAAAAAAAATTAAATAAAATCTTTCACCTATGTAGTGGGCATTATGGTATCCATTCTCCTAAAACACTTAACAGAGTTAATCAATACACATAAAACCCTCAGCATTGCTGCATCCTGTTGGTAAAGAATTGCTTAACTCTGATGGTTTGATGAGGGACATTTTTCTTCTGACTCTCAAACGTCACATCTTTCTGCATCTCTCAGACACTATTCAACAGCCCTATTTCACTTTCTCTTGATCCCCCCAAGCAAGTGCAGACTAGAAACTGCTCTAAAATATGAAAAGAATAAAGGGAAACTTTGGTCTTATGGAAAGAAAAATGCTTTCCAAATGACGGCAGAAAGTGATGCAATTTTAGAAATAGCTCTAACCACAAAAGGCCAAAGGTCACACTAAAGAAAATGGATGTGAAAGAAATGTGGCGGCAAGTATAAAAGTGATGTATTAACGTGAAGGAAGCAGACGTTTCTAAGTTTGAAAGACAATGAGGGGACATCATGTGTTATGATGATAAATATCCACGCATTCCTCCAAATATGTGTATACAGACACAGAAGAACGAAATGGCAAAGAGCAAATTGGAAGGAAAAAACCTGCAGTTTTTTGTTTGAAAGATTATTTTAAAAAGAAGGAGGAAAGCATTAAAAAAAGCAAAGAGTTTCACAAATAATTTGGAATGGGGATAGTAAGTAGCCAATAAATAGCATGTTTATTATAACTTCCCCTGTAAAAGAATAACTACTGAGGTGCAGGGGGAGGAGCCTGCACACAGCTTCTCCATCCCCAGCACAGACGGTGGTGCAAGCCTGTGCCCAGAACATAAAGCTTCTTAAACTGGAAAATGGGTCCTTACCCCCCACCCTGAGAGCCAGCATCCAGGGCCACCAAAAACCTGCTTGGCCAGAGCCGTAATTACCCCAGGCCCCTGAATAGGCAGGAGCCCATGCTAAGTTTAAAATGTGATTTATGAAATAAACTGTTCACGTAGTGGGCCTCTGATCCTGAGGAGGGATTTGCAATGCCTTGAAGGAAGTGCTCCTGTGTGATTTGTAAATAATTTTGCAGTAAAGACCTGATCTTTCTAAAAAATATATTGCCAAGTAAAAGTTGAAGTATACCCATTCCACCCATTAAATAAAAATAATCTTTTTTTAATGCGATTATCCAATGTGAGAGTATATGTGTCATGAAATACTGTTGAAAGCAAATATCTACCTTCACTGGATTGGATATTTCACATCAATAAAAACACTTGCTTAGATAGACCTCATCTTAAATGTAAAAAAATAAAGCGATGCCTCCATTCACTCCATTCTGCCACTGCTAATTCCCCATTTTCCCTATTCCCATTTAACTGCAGAGGTCTTAGGACAGATATGGCACTTCTCCTGGAACTGGCTTATCCTGGCCCTTCCCTCTTCTAAATGGGCTTTCATTGCCATCTCTTATGTATCCACCATGTGTGCTGCATGACTGACTCAATTGGATGACATTTTTAACATAAAAAAAATTCATTAACTGAGCAAGCAGCAAAACAAGTGCCAGGACCTCTCAGCTCTGGGCGAGGCTTTACTGGCTCCAGGTGAGCTCAGGTAAAAGCTCTTGACGTCTGTCCACCTGCCTCTTTCCCTCAGGATCTGCTTGGCTCCCTGACTCACCTGGATGGAATCTGTCAGAAGGTCTTTCTGCAGAAGTCAGACCACCTGCCCAGGTGGCTGGTGATGGAATGAAGCTCTAGCCCCACAAAGGACAGCAGGAAAGGTCAGCATCGGTCCCCAAACCAGATTTAGAGCCCTAAAAGAAACAACCATGTGCTGTCCAGCCCGAGGATACACAAGGTAACCGAATGCAGCGGAGGAGGTACTTAGAGCTCCCCTGTACCTGCTCAGTTGTCACTTTCCCTCTGGTTGCTCCAACCCCTGAACAAGCATTTCCCCGTGGGACACGGTCTGGACGGAGGGAAAGTTTTTTCTTACTGATTCTCTGTTCTTCAAACATGAGGCTATGAGTCAGGGAATCCAGGTTTTATTTTTCCTCTTCCAAGAACTCTCCTGGCTTCCATCCTTCTAGCCTGGTAGCAACTTACCCATCCACTGCCTTAAACTTTACTCCAAAAGGTAGCACTGAAGGATCCAGGTGCACTAGGTCTCTTGATTTTCCAAAGAATTGACGTGAGGTATGGATACAACCCTAAGAGTTACTATCGGAAAATTGCTATCCTCATCTTCAAACAAGTAGAGCTCTATGTTCATTTGGCATAAAACCATGGTTGCTAAAATCCTTTAATTGATATTGCTATTCCAAAGCAACTAGAAATGTTGTGTTTGTTACTCAAGTTATAACCTGTAATTCGGTTCCTCATCCATAAAGTAATTTCTCATTATAGGAAATATATTCAGAGATTTTTACTTACCAATACCTGATGGTGAATGTTTCAGATAATTTCCCCCATATTCCTAAAGGATACTCAGTTAATTTAGTTAATAGATCTAGTATAATTAATTTTTGTAAGACTGAAAACAAAACAAATATTTATATATTTTAATTGTTTATTGTAGAAACATAAAAATACAACTCAAAAATTTGCATTTTACAATTTACTGGTAAAATTGCGTTAAGAACATGGTTCTGTTTTCAACATATATTGCCTGAAGTTTCTTTTCTCTATTTTTTTGAAAAGGTACATTAAAAAAATATATGAGGTCCTCATATACTCCCACCCCACTCACCTCACTCCTCCCACATCAACAACCTCTTTCATCACCATGGCATATCTTTTACTAAGAAGTAACTTGGCCCATCATGCCTTTTATTTACTTAGGGTAATTTTTTTCAGTATCTGAAAGTTGAAGGTATTTCTGTCATAACTGCAAACAAGTTATAACAAACATGTTTAAAAAGATTTTGCATTCTCTTGTTTGCATATCTTTTTGGCCTGAAGCATATACACAATCCATAGACAACCTTACACAAAATGCTTTTCATAAATAACATTACACTCCAAAATATTGGAAACGGAGTATCTGTGCTGATTTGTATTTTGATTTAGAACAAGAAATGAACATTCAACTAGGGAGGTTTGTACTAATAGTAAAGCTTCCCAAGTTAACAATGCCTTCCCCTCCCATTATTCTTACCACAGGCTACACAATATCCTGAGTTCTTTGTGAAAAAAAAAAATTAGTCACAGTCTTAAGATCTTACTTCAAAAGGAACAAAAGAGGAAGCAAATTGGAAGGTGAAACATCTTTTTTCCCGCAAATAATTGGTCTAAATTTTTCTTCTGTTTAATATAAATATATCTAAATGATTAAATTTTGCAATTTTTCAGGTAAAGTCCTGCACTTCATTTATACAAAGTCTGTGAGAAGAGGTCAGTGCAGCTCACCTGATCTTAAATCATGATATCATCATCCATTCACGTCCTTGGTACCACCCCTCCCCAGTAAGAATGGCATGCCTGGACATGCCATCGGTGATCTTTACCAGAAGTTAGTTTCAAAACCTGGGAGAATTCTGCTAAGTCAGACACACTTATCATCTTGTTTATTAGCAAAAATCAGCAAAGAAGCTTTTCTTAGGTCCTCATGTGTTAACATGCTATGCATTTCTTTAGTTACAGGAATCCTTTCTCTGCCTGTACTGTCTAGAACGACTCTTACAAACTCAGTGTAGTAAGTGTTCAGGAAGAACGAAAAGATTCTTGGTCACCAATATCCCACAAGAAAAGTATATTATTAACCCTATCTTTTCTACATTACGTCCTATTGTATGGAATGTATGTACAACTTCACTCATATGAAATTCATAACGGATGGTAGTTTTCCCTGCATTATCTAGCCCAATGATGAGAACATTGTGCTCCTGGTATTGAACTGTCTCCAAATTCTGGTCAAGAGAATTCCCATTCTCAGGCAGTGGAACCCTCTCCAGGCTCTCAGGTACCCTGAATTTCCCAGGTGCAGGCTAAGGGGGGAGAGAGAAGTGCCAGAGCTTCCAACTCTGCTGCTGCAGCTCCTGCCACTGGCTGGCAGCTAATTCTCCCTGTCAAAGCCCAGGCCACCCTGATTTGTGCGATTTCCCACTGCTGCCACCACGACACTTGCCTGGCTTGGACATCATCTGAGACAGGCTGGGCTGTTGAGACCACCTCCTCCCCCAGGTCCTCTTGGGGAGCTGTGGTGGAGGCTACTGCACAGGTGGGGGAGCAGATCTGAAATTTTTAAACAATAATTTTCCATTCCCCTTGCCTTAGTCTCTTGATAAACTGTAATCTAGTTTTCTCTGAATTTACTTCCTCTAAGTATTTTGATTTGGGCTATGGGTGGGAGGCTCTTTGTCTCTTCAGAGATAACCTAAGCTCTCTGACTTGTCGGTGTGACCCTAAGAGGCTGCAGTCCTGCCCTTGGTAACAATGGCAAGGACTCCAGTCCCAGGAAACAGTTTAACAATGCAAGGTCTATAAACTTTAAGTATTTAGGGGAAATGCAAACCAAATATGCTAAAAGCTTATCTAGAATGTTTGAAGTCCATGCTGAAAGTTTACCTAAGATGAGAAAGATATATGCTAATTGAAGCCTACTGAGAACTGAAACAAAAGGACCATTTGGCTTTTCCTCTCTGTATAAAAAGGGATTCAAACTCTTATTTGAGGGGGCTCAGGATTAAAACAGAAAGCTCCCGAGTCGGGCCGGCTGACAATAAACCATTTTTCCTTCTCAAAATCATTCCTGAGTTCTGGCCTCTCTATACGCAAATAATTGAAACTCTCTCAAATTCTGCAACATTTCACATGAGCAGAATCATACAACATTGCTCTTTTTTATTTGTATTATTTCACTCAGCATGATGCCTTCAGGGTTTATTCATGTAGGAGCATGTATCAAAGCTTCAATCGTTTTTTATCCCAAGCACTTTTACTGAAGTGAAATTCATATAACATGAAAGTAACCATTTTAAAGCATACAATTCAGTGGCATTTAGAACATTCACAGCATGCTGCAATCACCATTTCTACATATTTCCAAAATATTTTCATTATCCTAAAAGAAAACTTCAGACCCATTAAGTATTGACTCTCCGTTCCCTTTTCTCCCCAGATCCTGACAACCTACAATCTGCATTTTGTCTCCCTAGATTTATCAATTCTGGTATGTCACATAAATAGAATCATATGTTTGACCCTTGATAACTGGCTTCCTTCACTTGGCATAATGTGCCCAAAGTTCATCAACTTTCTAGCATGCATCAGAAATTCATCCTTAATGACTAATGATGTTGAGCATTTTTTATGTGCTTATTGGCGGTTTGTCTATCTTCTTTGGAGAAATATTTGTTCAAGTCCTTTACCCATTTTTAAATTGCATTGTTTCTGTTTTGTTGTTGAGTTGTAAGAGCTCTGTGTCTAACTTGGATATTAAACCCTAATCAGTTTCATAGTTTCCAAATATTTTCTGCCATTATGTAGGTTGTCTTTTCTCTCATTTTAAAAAATACATTTTTATTTATTTTTAAAAGATACATAGATTACATAAAAAATATAGGGGATTCCCATATGCCCTACTTCCCACACCTCCCACTTTTCCCACATTAGCAACTTTCATTAGTGTGGTACATTCATTGCAATTGATGACACATTTTGGAACATTGCCACACAGCATGGGTTACAGTTTACATTGTAATTTACACTCTCTCCCACTCTTTCTATAGGTTAAGGCTGAATATATAATGCCCTATATCTATTTGAGAAGTTGTAGATTTATAGGAATTCATGCAGACAATAAAGAGTTCCCATATACTGGCTCTATTATTAATATCTGCATTTGTGTGATACACTTGTTATAGTTGATGAATTATTTTAAAACTATTACCTATAGTCCATGGTTTACATTAGGGTTCCATGTTTGAGTTGTACAATTCTATGGTTTATTTAATTATTTTTATTCTAGTAACATGTAAATATGATATAGCCTGTGCATTAAATCAAAATTATTTCCAGGAGTACCTAGTCTCCAAGATGGTCAAATAAGTAATATAGGCCCTACAGTCTTTGAATGTTCAGAAGGGATGTGAGACTGAGTGTGTATTCAGGGCTGCCTCCAGACGATGTGGAAGATATGCTAATCCAAACTGGCTTGGATGTGGAGAATATGTAACTCACCGGGAGGAAATAACCTATCTGATACTAAGATCAAACACTGAAGAACCTAACCAAAGGTCTGTTTACCATCACTGTTAGTCTTCCTAATCCTATATCCTCTGTATAAAAGGGTCTGGAAAAGGCTGTTCGGGGCTCAGTTTTTATTAGGACAAGAGTCCGCTGAGCCCGGCCGGTCGAAATAAACCACTTCCTTCTCGGTATTCTCGTGTCCTGGCCTTCGATACCGCACATACCCGAATTTCTCCACTACATATATATATACGAACTAAATTTTCCCTTTTTAACTACATTCAAATGTATGTAAATCCATTTCCTAGTGTATATTTTATATGTATCCTCTGAATTGATGGGAGGTACACTATTTACGAATTTTGCCTTGGAAACTCATTTACAAAGATGCACTCTGATGTTATCAGAATGAAATTAGAGGCGGGGCAAGATGGCGTCTGAGTAAGTACACCATCGTCATCTCCCCTGCAAACTACCAGCAGTGTGGTGAGGAAATTCTGCAGGAGCGGGCTGTTTTGGGAACCTGCAAGGCAGGAGGTGTCTGGACATTGTTCTGGAGAGACGCAGCCAAACTAGTGCTGGCTCAAGGTAGAACTGCGTGTTTCTAACACTGACCTGGGAAGTCATGGGAAGGTGAATCCCTTCCCTCTAGGGCTGAGGGTGTAGTGCTCCCGGAGAGCTGCTGGTCAAGGGACAGCGTTCCCAAACCCCATGTTCCCCTAACACGTGAACCCCAAGCCCATGTTCCCTGATCCTCTGCAACCCACGTTTAGCAGACCTACATACCCTGAGTCCACATTCTCCCAGGGCTCTGTTTCTGGAGCCCAGCACTCCCGGAAATCTGGCGTTGCCCTAGCTCTCCTGTCACAGACTAACTCCAAGAGTGGGAGGGTTTAGGTGGGAGGTGCAGAGGAGCCCAAGGAGTGCAGGTTAAATGTTCTGGTCACCCCCTTTTATTGAGTTTGGAGGAGCATATCAGCTGACTTGGGGAGAGCCTAGGAAGAGAGGTGAGGTGAATCTCCTGAAAGCCCAATTTACCTAAACACCCTGGGATAGGAAACTTGGTCTGGGAGAAAGTGGAATCAGAAAATTAACTAGCCTCCCTGTAGCACACCTAAGGGAGAAGGAAAGCAGGTTGTGCTTTGCAGGTTTACAGAAGCATATTTAGGGCTCCTGGCTAGGTGTGGGTGCTCTCTCTCAAGAAATTAACAAATTACTTTCTGAGGAGAGTTGGTTCACCAAGGACCCATTTGAATTTCCTACAGGAGCCCTCACACAGTCTTTCTGCTGCCCTGGGAGAGAGGAAAGTGAGGAAGAGAGAAAGGGGGAACATCAGACTCCTCAGCAGATTATTCAATTGCAAAGAGGATTCCTTGCCTGAGGCCTTATCTGGTCTTTTTTGTTGGTTTGTTTTCTTGTTTTTCTTTCCTCTTTATCCCCCCTCCCCCCCATGGCCCTTTTTTTTTTCTTGCTTGCTTTTTTTCATATTTTTTCTTTTTCCTTCCCCCCCCCCCCTTTTTTTTAATATTAGGTGCTACAGGCAACATTTCATATTTGCTGTGCTTTCTCATCCTCAATTTTCTCCTTTCTGTGCGTACTGATTTTGGGTACCAACACTATCCCCTTTCCTTTACATCATTCTATCATCCATCATTTATTGTTTCTCTTATATTCCACCTCTCTTTGTTTAGCACCCAGTATTTCTGACTTTTTATCTCTAATTTCTCTAATCTGTTTTCTATCTTTTATTCACTCTTTGTATTACTGTCATTTCTCTTTCTCTCCTGACCACACTGGCCTTTTAATTTATATTATATTCCTCCACATGTTCTGTTTACTATCTCATTATAGGTACTCCACTTTTTTATGGTTATAACTATACATAGCTTATGTGAGTTCATTATCCATTCTCCTAGATCACACATGGTTCTGCTAACATTCACTATCAATACAACTATTATATTTTATTTTCTTACCTCTTTTGCTTTCTCTGGCCCTAATTTTTCCTTTAAGGGAACTTAGCCAAAAAGAAGGAAATAGAAGAAGAAGAACAAAGTGACAAAGAGAAGACTTAACATGCACACAAAAACAATAACTAATTAAACCCGAAGATGAAGAAGCTAATCAACTGAATAAGCCCAACAAGAAAAAATGATGACCAGACAGCAACAAAAAACTATAGACCATACCAATAATCAGGAAAACATGGCTCAATCCAATGAACAAAAAACCAGGAAGATAAGTGGAACACCGAACAAATAATTAAAGCTCTCAAAACATGTATCATGGACCAATTAAAAGAAGTGAAGGAAGAAATTAAGCATATTAAGAAAACACTTGGAGAGCATACAGAAGAAATTGTAATCATGCACAAAAAGATAAAAGATATGATGGGGATCAACAGCACAATCCAAGAAATCAAAAATACACTCTCAAGGAGGTGGGGCAAGATGGCGTCTCAGTGAGTGCACCTCATAATCTCTCCTGCAAAGAAGCAGCTGAGTAGGCAGAGTCCTGCTGGAGTGGGCTGTTTCAGGGGCTTGAAGGGCAGGAGGTGTCTGGACCTTGATTTGGTAAGACAGTGACAGAAGAGGTTCTTTCAAGAGGTAGAATTTTGGGTTTCTGACATGGAGGTCAGAAGTTGTGGGCGGGACCCTTCGCCCTAGGGCTGGCAGCTGTGGCGATCCCTTAAAACTGCTGGTTGTGCTGTGGCATTCCCAAACCCTGTGTTTACCAGATGCGTGGTTCCCAGGCCCATATCCCCTAATCCCCCATAGCCCATACTCCACAGACTCACATCCTTGAGTCTACAATATCTGGACTTCCCATTCCCGATTCCAGTGCTCCCTGAGGTCCATCTGAGGTCCATGATTGCCCTAGCCCTCTGTGTGTGTTTTTTCCTCTTTGAGCTTTGAAGAGCACATACCAGCTGAATTGGGGAGAGTCTGGGAAGAAAGGAGAGGTGAATCTGCTGAGAAAGTCCAATTTACCTAAACGTTCTGGGATAGGAAAGTTGGTCTGGGAGAAGGTGGAGTCAGAAAATCAATTAGACCTCCCCTAGCACACCTAAGGGGGAGGGACCTTAGGAGGTGCTATCCAAGCTTCCAATAGCATTTTTGGGGTTTCTGGTGAGGTGTAGGGGCTCTCATGCTGGAAATAAAGAGTCATTGTCTTCTGTGTTGAGTTGGTTCACCAAGGACCCACTTGAATCTCCTACTGGACCCCTCATGCAGCTTTCCTGCTGCCCTCGGAGAGAGGGAAGTGAGGAAGGGAGAAAAGGGGATTCCTAGCTTGAAACTTGTTGTTGTTTTTTGTTTGTTTGTTTGTTTTTGTTGTGGTTGCTATTGCTGCATTGTCTCCTGATTTTTCTTCTGTTTTATCCCCCAAGACCCTTTTTCTTTTTAGTTTTTCTCTTTTTCTTGCTTGCTTCCCCCCCTTTTTTGTTCTCTCCTTTTTTTCTTTTTCTTACTTTCTCTTCTTTTTATTTTATTTTGTTTTTTTATATAATAGGTGCTGCAGGGAGAGCTTCACATTTGCTGTATTTCCTCATCCTCCATTTCCCCTTTTCTGTGTGTATTGATTTTGGCCACTTACACTATCCCCTTTCCCCCACATCTTTCTGTCCTCCATCATCAACTGTTTCTCTTACATTCTACCTCCCTTTGTTTGGCCCCCAAATTGTCTGACTTTTTATTTCTAATACCTTTGTGCTGTTTTCTTTTTTTTTTTTAAGATTTATTTATTTAATTCCCCCCCATCCCCCAGTTGTCTGTTCTCTGTGTCCATTTGCTGCATCTTGTTTCTTTGTCCGCTTCTGTTGTCAGCGGCACGGGAAGTGTGGGCAGTGCCATTCCTGGGCAGGCTGCACCCTCCTTCGCGCTGGGCGGCTCTCCCCATGGGGCACACTCCCCGTGTGTGGGGGTCCCCCACGCGGGGGACACTCCTGCGTGGCACGGCACTCCCCATGCACATCAGCACCGTGCATGGGCCAGCTCCACACGGGTCAAGGAGGCCCAGGGCTTGAACCGCGGACCCCCCCATGTGGCAGACGGACGCCCCAACCACTGGGCCAAGTCCGCTTTCCCCTTTGTGCTGTTTTCTGTATTTTATTCAATCTTTATATTATTGTCTTTCTTTTCTCTTTCCCTCTCTCATTGTTGGAGTTGCAGAACCTAAGGGTATCAGAAATGAAAGACAAAGAGAGATTGGGATCAGGGGATCTGAGAGCATTGAAGCCTCAAGCTCATCAGACAACTTTAATGTTTACAAGGGGCCCTTTATATACCCCAGTGTATGTGCCTACAAGCAGGACCACAGTAGCCTACATGCCATTAAGCATAAACATAATCATTACCCATAGTCTAAGGGATTTAAAAAAATCTTATCTCAAGGTACAAAGTCTAGGTGTTCTATTCATTACAAAAGGTATGTGCTCATCTTTTCTTTCAGCTTTCAGCAGATTCATCCCATTTGCTGGGAATTCTTAATTACCACATTCCTTAAGTTCCAAGTGTACCCATGGAGACAGCACATCTCTCCTTGAGAGGCCACTGTGCCTCAGTTTCCGACATCTCATGAAAACACTGGCATTTTAAGTCATACTGTATTCTTCCCCATATTTAGTTGACTGCCTCATTATAGGTACTCTACTTACTGCTATAACTCTACACAACTTACATGAATCTAATATCCATTCTCCTAGATTTCACATTGTTCCTCTGTTAACATTTATTATCATCACTACTTTATACATTTTCTTTTCTTACTTATTTTGCATTCTCTGGTCCTAGTATTTTCCTTCAAATTGAACTTAGCCAGCAACAAGAAAATAGAATAAGAAGAACAAAGTGACAAAGAGAAGACATAACACTTACAGAAAAACAACTAATTAAACCCGAAGACTAGACAAAGAAGCTAAGGAACTGATTAACCCATCAAGATAAAATGATGACCAGACAGCAACAAAAAACTACAAACCAAACCAATAATCAAGAAAACATGGCCGAATCCAATGAACAAACTAAAAACCAGGAAGAGGAACAGAACAATGGACAAGTAATTAAAGCTCTCAAAACATATATTAGTGACCAATTTAATGAAGTAAAGGAACAGATTAAGAATATGAAGAAAACACTTAGAGAGAATTTGCAATCATGCACAAAAATTGCAATCATGCACAAAAAAAACCCGAATATGACAGTGATGAACAGCACAATTCAAGAAATCAAAAATACACTATCAGCAAATAACAGCAGATTAGAAGAGGCAGAGGAGAGAATTAGTGATGTGAAAGACAGTATATGTGAAATCAAACAGATAGTAGAACTGATCGATAAAAAGATAGAAAAAATCAAGTTGGGACTTAGGGACCTGAATGACAATGCAAAACACACAAACATATGCATTATAGGCATCCTAGAAGGAGAAGAGAAGGGAAAGGGGATAGAAGGGGTGTTGGAGGAAATAATGGCTGAAAACTTCCCAAGTCTACTGAGGGAGATGGATGTACATGTCCAGGAAGCACAACGCACCCTGAACAGCATAAATTCCATCAGACCTACCCCAATACATAAACTTGTCAAATTATCCAATGCTCAAGACAAAGAGAAAATTCTAAAAGCAACAAGAGTAAAGAGAACCATCACATACAAAGGAGGCTCCATAAGATTAAGTGCTGATTTCTCATCTGAGACCATGGAAGCAAGAAGGCAGTGGTATGATATAGTCAAGGTACTAAAAGAAAAAAAAAATTCCTACCAAGAATACTCCTTCCAGCTAAGCTAGCATTAAAAATTGATGGAGAGTTCAAAATATTCACTGATAAACAGAAACTAAAAGAGTATGCCAACAAGAATCCTGCCCTTCAAGAAATACTAAAGGGAGTTCTGCAGGAAGAAAGAAAAAAACAGGAGAGGCAGAGTTGGAGGAGAGTGTAAGAGCAACTAAAAAGACAAAAAGAGAAGAAAAAAACAAACAAAATATGACAAACACAAGTCCAAAGAAAATATGGCAAACATAAATAATTCCTTGAAAGTAATAACACTGAATGTCAATGGATTAAACTCACCTGTCAAAAGATTCAGATTGGAAGATTGGATAAGGAAATATGACCCATCTATATGCTGTCTACAAGAAACACATCTTAGACCCAGGGATTCAAGGAGGTTGAAAGTGAATGGCTAGAAAACAATCTTACAAGCAAACAATAACCAAAAAAAGGACAGGGGTAGCTATATTAATATTAGACAAAAAGACTTTACATGCAGAACAATTGTGAGAGACAAAGATGGACACTACATATTAGTGAAAGGGATTAACTTTCAAGAAGAATGAACAACCATATATATTTCTGCTCCTAACAAGGGCACCTTCAAATACATGAGGCAAACACTGGAAAAACTAACTGAAAGAATAGATGCCTCTAGAATTACAGTGGGGGACTTTAATATACCACTATCAACTATGGACAGAACATCTCAAAAGAGAATCAGTAAAGAAACAAAAACTTTGAACAGTATATTAGAGGATCTGGATGTAATAGACATATACAGAACATCACACCTGAATACAGAAGGATAAACATTTTTCTCAAGTGCACATGGATCATTCTCCAAGATAGACCATATGCTAGGCCACTGAAAAAGCCTCAATGAATTCAGAAAGATCAAAATCATACAAAATAATATCTCTGACCACAGTGGAGTGAAGCTGGAAATCTGCAAGGGCCAGAGGCCCAGATTTCACACCAAGATATGGAAATTAAATAGCACACTCTTAGAAAAACCGTGGGTCAAATAGGAAATCTCAAGAGAAATTAATAACTACCTTGAAACTAATGAAAATGATAAGACAACATACCAAAACTTATGGGATGGAACAAAGGCAGTACTGAGGGGGAAATTTATAGCCATAAATTCATACATCGAAAAAGAAGAGCTAAAATTGAAGAACTAACTGCACATCTGGAGCAATTAGTAAAAAAAAACAACAAAGTAACCCCAAAGGAAAAGGAAAGAAAGAAATAACCAAGATAAGAGCAGAACTAAATGAAATAGAAAATAAGAAAACACTGGAAAAGATAAACAAGACCAAGAGCTGGTTCTTTGAGAAGATCAATAAAATTGACAAACCCTTAGCTAGACTAACAAAGAAAAAAAGAGAGAAGATGCAAATACACAAAGTAAAGAAATGAGAAATGAGATATCACCACTGACCCTACAGAAATAAAGACTATCATAAGAGGATGCTTTGAAAAACTATATTCCAACAAGAAGGACAATTTAGAGGAAATGGACAAATTCCTAGAAACACATAAGCAGCCTATATTGATGTAAGAAGAAATCAATGATCTCAACAAACCAATCACAGAGATAGAATCAGTCATTAAAAACTTCCCAATTAAGGAGAGATGGGCCAAATGGCTTCACAGGTGAATTCTACAAAACAGTCTGAAAAGAACTAAGGCCAATCTTGCTGAAACTATTCCAAAAAACAGAAGGAACATTGCCTAACTCATTCTATGATGCCAACATTACCCTAGTACCAAGGCCAAACAAAGACAGCACAAGAAAGGGAAATTATAGGCCAATCTCTCTAATGAACCTAGACTCAAAAATCCTCAACAAAATACTTGCTAATCATATTCAACAACACATTAAATGAGTTATATACCATGACCAAGTAGGATTCATTCCCGGTATGCAAGGATGGTTCAACATAAGAAAATCAATTAATGTAATACACCATATAAACGGATTGAAGGAAAAAAATCACATGATCATATCTATGTGTAGGGTGGCACCGTGTGGGAGCGCGGCGACAGCAAGGGTCGGCTCGTCTCCAGGCGCCGGTGCGAGTCGGACCCAGGTGGCGGGAATGGGTGTTAAGGCCCTCTGCTTGGGGTTCGTGCGTACTGCCTGCCCCTCTGCCCAGCTGCACCCGCTTCCCCCTCGGTGGCCTAAACCCGCCTCTCCCCCGAGGGCCACCGCCGCACCATGACAGCCCCGCCTCGCTGCCGCCGAGAACCCTGGCTACCCCGTCTTCTGCCCGCAACCAGTGATGCACCCCTGCACGAACCTATCAGCCGTCTGCCGCCCCCAGGCCACGCCCCCTGCCCCTCCCCCATCTTCACCCTATATTAACTGCTGTACTTCCTGAATAAATCAGACTTGCGCACAGATCCTGGTCTCCTCGGTAGTCTTCTTCCTACCGCGCATCCTCCGTACCTTGCCGGCCCCGGAGCGCCTTCTCGGAAGGCCCCTCCATGTGTTGCAGCCCTCCGCCTGAGCCCACACCGCTCCTGCAGCGGCCCTCCGGGTGAGCCCACACTGCGACATTTTGGCGTCCAACATGGGGGCAACAACTTCCCGGCTGGACCCCCACCCACCTCGCCCGCAAGGTAAGGACCCCCGTCTTCGCTAGGCCCCGCCGTCGGCGCCATGGGTGGCCTTCTTTCCTCCCGCCAGGCGCCTCAGGTTAGGGCCCTTGCTGGCCTTTTAGACACCAATCATATGAATGTCTCAGTAAAGCAGCTCCAAATGTACTGGGACCTTTTGCTGCCTTTCAACCCCTGGCTCTCCACTTGCCAGCTGTGGGACCTGGACACGTACACTAACCTCATTGACCGCGTCACGGCAGCTATGGAGTATGAGAACAAGCGTTTTCCCCCCAGCCTTCTCCCCATGCTCATCGCCATTCGCTTGTGCCTCCAGGGCACCCCCGTCAATCGGGACGCTTTCCACTGCACCTGCGGTAAGAGCAAGGGAGAGGGGTCTCAGTCAGACAGTGATTCCGACACCAAGTCCTTGTCCAGCCACCTCAACAACGCCCTGGACTCTTGCCCGCCCAAACTGGACGCGCCTACCTCGCCCCAAGATGGCGAACTTCCGCCTTCTTCTTGGGAGGATAAAGGGAAGTCCCTCCCCCTATACCCGCCCCCTCCGGCCACGGCACCATCTTGGCCCCTGCCAGAAGAGGAGCGGCCGCCATCGTACAAGCCGCCTACCCTCTGGGGCAGTCCGCCATCTTGTGAGGCGCCGCCATCTTGGGACGAGCCACGTTCTCACCCCACCCCCTGGGCACCCCCTGCCACGGATCCCTCATCCGCCAGAGGGCCCATGGGTACTTGGCCCCCACGGGCAGAGGCCCCCGCGCATCAGACGCTGCTCTTATACCCGCTGAATGCCGCCCCCTCGCGGCACCGTCCGCAGGATTGGTACCCCTTTACAGCCGACGAAATAAAAAACCTCCGCAAGGCTGTTAAAGAGGACGGCCTCGGTAGCCCGTACGCCCAACATTTGCTTGAGGAGCTTAGCACTCAGCTCGTGGTTCCGTATGACTGGGTTTCCCTTGCTCGGGCCATTCTAACCCCCAGCCAATTCATCGACTGGCGTGCTCACTTTACATCAGAGGCAGAAAAGCAAGTGACACACAACGCCCTTGTTGGGGCTCACCATCCCCCGGACGCTTACACAGGCACGGGCCAATTCGCCAATCTGGCCCAATATCACAACGCCCCCCCCGAGTTCTGGCTCCAACTTCGCGAGCTGGCTTTCTGCGCTTTCCGCAGCTGCTCCGCCACCAGACCTGAGCCACTTGCCAAGCTAGTCGAATGAAAAGATGAAGACTTCGCTGACTTCGTATCCCGGGGTCAGGAGACCTGCAAGCGCAAGGTCCCTGGTGAGCATGCGCAACAAGCCCTCGCCCGGGAACTCATTCTGGAAGGGGCCACCAATGCCTGCCGACAAGCCATCCTACCAATGAAGGAAAGGGGAGTACATGACTGGATCCTGGCCTGCTCCCACATAGACCCACAGGCCACCGCGCCGGCTCAGGCCATAGCCATGGCCATGTCCCTCTCCTACGACTGCTTTAAATGCGGAGAAACCAGACATTTTGCCTGCAAATGCCCTCATGCCGCCCGACCATGACCATCCACGAACACGCCTCGAGACACCGGAGGAGCCAGACCACGTGCGCCTCCCACCCCATGTCCCCACTGTGACAAAGGATACCATTGGGCCTGTGACTGCCGCACCGCCAACAGCCAACGGCAGCCTTTAAACACGAGAGGGGGCAGGCCTCAGCCCCGCTAGCAAGAGGCCGCTCACCCATGCCACCACCCTCTGCCGTAATGTAGACCGTTCCACTGGGACCCAAGAAACCAATAATGGAGTTAGAGGTTGAAGGCCAATGGTTTGAGGGAATCCTTGACACCGGGGCAGAAATATCCTGCTTCCCAGAAACAGCTGCACACAACTGGGGTGTGCTCCCCGGCCCCCGCGTCATTGGAGCCACCGGAACAGCTCCCTCATTCCAAACCAGCCGAGATCTTATTTGGAAGGACAAGGAAGGCCGCCAAGCCACCTTCCACCCCCTTGTCCTGCCCGGCATCGACAATATCCTCTGGGGCCGGGATGTCCTCTCGAACTGTGGAGCCATTCTATCCACGGCTCCCCCCCAATGATATACGCCACTGCTCGCATTACACCTCCAGCACCCACTCCTCTTGAATGGGATACCGAGGAGCTCATTTGGGTGGAGTAGTGGCCCATCTCATCCCAGAAACTGTTAGTTCTCCGAGCTCTTGTCTATGACCAGCTCGACGCAGGACACATTGAGCCATCCACCAGTCCGTACAACTCACCCGTCTTCGTCATTCAGAAGAAGTCAGGCAAGTACCGGCTCCTCCACGACCTGCGTGAGATCAACAAGCACATCCGCCCAATGGGCTCCCCCCAAACGGGGTGCCCCACCCCACGGCTATACCTAGACACTGGTGCACCGCCACCATCGACATCAAGGACTGTTTTTTCTCCATTCCACTGCACCCAAAAGACCGTCCAAAATTTGCCTTCACGCTCCCGTGCACCAATCACCAAGAAGTAGCTGAGCGTTACCAATGGCGAGTCCTCCCACAAGGGATGCGAAACATCCCGGCCATCTGCCAGCTTTATGTCAATAAGGCAATTCAGCCATTAAAGAACTTTGCATACATTGGTCATTACATGGACGACCTTCTCGTGGCGCATGAAACCCCTGGAGGCCTCCAAGCCATCATCACGGCATTACTGCGCCATCTCAACGACCTTGGCCTACAAGTCCAACAAGATAAGGTACACATGGAGCTCCCCTTCACCTTTCTAGGCTTCAACATCCACAAAACCATCACGCCTGTGGCCCCCCAACTGGCCATTCTGCAGAAGCTATCTCTGACAGAGCTACAGCAAACTGTGGGCACATCAATTGGCTCCGTTCAGCTCTCCCGATCACCACCGCTCAACTACAACCCCTCTTCACCCTCCTGCAAACCGACCAAGACCCTCCACAGGCCGTAACAAAGAAAATTGCTATTACCTCGGCTGCGCAGGAGGCCATCCGAGCTGTCAATGATGCCCTGCGAGAATGCCAACTGCAGCGTCACAACCCCAACTGAACCATCTTGGTGCTGATCCTGCCTACCACGGGTACGCCCACCGGGCTCCTCTGGCAGAAGGGGCCCCTTCTCTGGCTCCATACCGCCAAAAGCAAGCTCAGAAAAATCGGCTTGCAAGTCACCCTCTGGATCTCCTTGGCCATTGACCTCATCCAGCAATGCACCCACACATATGGTACTCCCCCTGACACCATTGTGTGGCCGCTTGATGCCAAGAAAACCACCGCACTGCTTCTGTCCAGTCCAGACATGCAAGTCCTTGCGGAACTCTTCCATGGCGAATTTGACAACCACTACCCCAGCCATCGGCTGCTTCAGGGCATCTCCCAGTTATCCTTCATCCCTCCGCTGCACCACCCCTACCCGTCTCGCCGCCCCTACCCACATGCCACCACCGCCTTAACTGACGCCTCCAAGCACAAGTTCGCAGCTGTCATCTACTCGCCTGGTACGTCAGAGCCTCAAATACTCATCCACATCAACGTGACCTCTGTCCAGGTAGGAGAGCTCCAAGCCGTCGTCCTAGCTCTCCGCGCCTGTCCCGACAGACCCCTCAACATCTTCACCGACAGCCTGTACACCTTGCAAGTCTGCCAAGTCTTGGCTTTTGCCATGTTTTTTCCTGCCAAAAGGCCTATCGGCCAAGCACTCCTAACTCTCCAGAGTCTCTTGGAAAACCGCATGGCACCCTGGTACATCGCCCATGTGAGGAGCCATTCTGGCCTTCCTGGACCTATCGCCGCCGGCAATAACCTCGCCGATCAAGCCGTCCAAGCCCTCCCAGCCTCAGTAGAGCGCTCGGGAGGCCGACCGCCCACCCCTCCACCTGGCGACCTCCTCAACCAAGCCAAGCTACTCCACTCTCGATTTCACTTCTCTGCCAGGAGCCTTCACAAGTTGTTCCCGGAACTTTCCATCCAGGCCTGCAAGCACATGGTCAGATGCTGCTGAACCTGTGCACCCCTTCTGCCCCTTGGGCCGCTACAGCCGCAAGGAGTTAATCCATGCGGGCTACGCCCCAATGCCCGATGGCAAATGGACGTCACCCACGTGCCCCAGTTCGGCAGGCTCAAGTATCTCCATGTGGCCATCGACACCTTCTCCCACCTGTGCTATGCCGTTCCCCTCCCAGGAGAAACAGCCAAGCACTGCATTCAGGCCCTCAGACAAGCCATCTTCTTCATGGGAGTCCCATGGGACCTGAGAACCGACAATGGACCAGCATATTGCAGCGCTTCCTTCGCTGCGTTCCTGAGGCTATACAACATCACTCATCACTTTGGAATTCCGTTCAACTCCCAAGGTCAAGGAATGGTTGAACACACTCATCTCTTCCTCAAGCATCTTATTCAAAATGAAAGGAATAACCATCCCCATCACACACCTGGAGAAATTGTCACCTCTGCCTTAATCCATCACAACCTCCTGTGCTTTGATGAGGATGGCCTTTCCCCAGTACATGCTCATTGGGGCCCGTCCTACCAGCCCACACAGGCCCCCCTTGTTCAGTGGAAAGACCCCAAGACTAACATCTGGTCAGGGCCTGCCCCTCTCCTTGCCCAGGGAAGGGGTTTTGCTTGTGTCTTTCCAGATGACACCACCCAGCCCATCTGGATCCCAGGATGCCTCATCCGGCCCGCCACCGCCGAACCGCCTGACCCGGAGAGAGAAATGTCGCCAGCGACACCTCGCCCCTCGGATGGCCATGATGACCCTGAATGCCGAGCCCGACCCTCTCCACCAACAAGTTCTGCGGCTACTCCACCTAGCCCAAGCTGAAAGGGCCCGGTGGCCGCCGCCACCAACCTTCACCCCCCCCAAGACAGGCTTCTCGAACGCACTGCCTGGCGAGGCACCCCCCAACAAAATGAATGCTGGCCCTTCCTCTTCCACCTTCTTCGGCGCTTAATAAAAGAAAAGGGGGAAATGTAGGGTGGCACCGTGTGGGAGCGCGGCGACAGCAAGGGTCGGCTCGTCTCCAGGCGCCGGTGCGAGTCAGACCCGGGTGGCGGGAACGGGCGTTAAGGCCCTCCGCTTGGGGTTCGTGCGTACTGCCTGCCCCTCTGCCCAGCTGCACCCGCTTCCCCCTCAGTGGCCTAAACCCGCCTCTCCCCCGGGGGCCACCGCCGCGCCATGACAGCCCTGCCTCACTGCTGCCGAGAACCCTGGCTACCCCGTCTTCTGCCTGCAACCAGTGATGCACCCCTGCACGAACCTATCAGCCATCTTCCGCCCCCCGGCCACGCCCCCTGCCCCTCCCCCATCTTCGCCCTATATTAACCGCTGTACTTCCTGAATAAATCAGACTTGCGCACAGATCCTGGTCTCCTCGGTAGTCTTCTTCCTACCACGCATCCTCTGCACCTTGCTGGCCCCGGAGCACCTTCTCGGAAGGCCCCTCCATGTGTTGCAGCCTTCCGCCCAAGCCAACACTGCCCCTGCAGCGGCCCTCCGGGCGAGCCCACACTGCAACATCTATGGATCCAGAAAAAGCATTTGACAAAATACAGCACCCTTTCTTGAAAAAAAAAACATTGAAAAAGATTGGAATACAAGGAAATTTTCTGAACATGATAACGATATAAACAAAATATATGAAAAACCCACAGTCAACATTATTTACAATGGTGAAATCCTAAAATTTTTCCCTCTAAGATCATGAAGAAGACAAGGATGCCCACTATCATCCCTTCTATTTAACATTGTCTTAGAAGTACTTGCTCGAGCACTGAGGCAAGAACCAGATATAAAAGGCATTCAAATTGGAAAGGAAAACTCAAAATTTCATTATTTGCAGATGACATAATCTTATACATAGAAAACCCTGAGAAGTCTACAACAAAGCTCTGGAACCCATAAATGAGGTCAGTACAGTCGCAGGTTATAAGATTGATGTGTAAAATCAGTAGCATTTCTGTCCACCAATAATGAGCAAGCTCAGGAGGAAATCAAGAAACAAATACCATTCACAATAGTAAGTAAAAAAAATCAAATACCTAGGAATAAATTGAACTAAAGATGTAAAAAACTTGTACACAGAGAACTACACCACACTGTTCAAGGAAATCAAAGAAGACTAAAAAAATGGAAGAATATTCCCTGTTCATGGATAGGAAGACTAAATATTATTAAGATGTTTATCCTACCAAAACTGATATACAGGTTCAATGCAATCCCAATAAAAATCAACACAACATTCTTTAATGAACTAGAAAAACTAGCTATGAAATTTAATTGGAAAGGAAAGAGGGCCCAAATAGCCAAAGACATATTGAAAAAGAAAAATGAAATCAGAGGAATCACAGTACCTGACTTCAAAACATACTACAAAGCTACAGTAGTGAAAACAGCATGGTATTGGCACAAGGAGAGACACTCTGACCAATGGAACCAAATTGAGAGTTCTGATATAGATACTCATATATACAGTCATATAAAATTTGATAAAGCCACCAAACCCTCTCAACTGAGAGAGAATGGCCTATTCAAAAAATGGTGCCTCGAGAACTAGATATCCATATGTAAAAGAAAGAGGATTACAAACTCACACCTTATACAGAAATCAACTCAAGGTGGATCAAAGAGCTAAATATAAGAGCCAAGATTATAAAGACTTAGGAAAGCAATGTAGGGAACCATCTACAGGACCATGTAATAGGAAATGGCTTCATGAACTTCACACCAAAAACATGAGCAGCAAAAGAACAAATAGATAAATGGGACTTCCTCAAAATTAAAGCCTTCTGCACCTCAAAGGAGTTTGTCAAGAAAGTGAAAAGAGAGCCTACACAATGGGAGAAAATATTTGGTAACCATATATCTGATAGGAGACTTATATTCTGCATATATAAAGAATGCCTATATCTTGAAAATAAAAAGACAAACAACCCATTTAAAAATGGAAAAAAGATTTAAACAAATGCTTCTCCAAAGTAGAAATACAAATGGCCAAAAAGAAAATGAAAAAATGCTCAAAATCCTAGACAGTTAGGGAAATGAAATTCAAAACTACAACGATACCATCTTACTCCCATAAGATTAGCAGCTATGAAAAAAGCAGAAGACTACAAATGCTGGAGAGGATGTGGAGGAATGGGAACACTCATCCACTGCTGGTGGGAATGCAGAAAGATCCAGCCATTCTGGAGGACAGTTTGGTGGGTTCTCAAAAAACTAGCTATAGATTTGCCATATGACCCAGCAATTCCACTGCTGGGTATATAAACCCAGTAGAACTGAAAACAAGGACCCAAACCAATATATGCACACCAATGTTCATAGCAGCATTTTTCACTATTGCCAAAAGTTGGAATCAACCCAAATGCCCATCAACAGATGAATGGATAAATAAAATGTGGTATATACATACAATGGAATACTATTCAGCTTTAAGAACAAATATACTACAAATACATGTGATAACATGGATGAATCTTGAGAACCTTGTGTTGAGTGAAGCAACCCAGACATTGAAGGACAAATACTGCATGATCTCAATGATATGAAATAAGTAACAAAGCTGTGTTAGAGAGCTAGAGACTGGAAGATAGGCTTAAAGGAATTTGGGGAGTAGAGGAAGGTTGCGAGCTGACACCTACATGGGTGAAATCTATAGTAAGCTGGAGGTAAGTATTTGTACAGGGAAGGGATAAAATGGGGGTATAGGGATACCTTTGGGTGGATCTTTGTGGGCTTGAGAGGGGCTAGGACTTGAGAGGATGGGTAATATTGCCCAAGAAATTGGGGGGAGAGTGGGGGAACATATGAACATAGGAGATTGTCAGGTATTTGGTTGAGAGTATAATGTTGAGAAAACTTTTTCAAAAATATAATAAGGAAGGTTAACTTTAAGATGCTTAAAGGGGAGAATCTGACACAGGACAGGCTTCTAGGTAGTGTGTGAGTGCTCATTTTGTGATAGGGGGTTATATCATTGGACAGAGACCCATACAATGAGAGTGAAGGTATACCCACATCCTGGGGAGGACTGATGTTCTCAAATAGAGAGAATTTTATATCTTGAGAGAAATGGCAGCTCCCAATGCATTAGGGCAATCGAGCATGTCAAGCCCTCAATATTGTTGCAAGTATCTCTGAACATGGCCCAACAAGCAATGAAGATTGATTGTCACTGTGGGCCCTGAGGGAAAGGGGAAAGAGGTATTGAATAGATGGAATCAATGTAACTGGGTCAATGGAAGTGTTCCACAAGATTATGCATGGATGGATATAGGACATGTTAAATTACACCAAAAATTTATAGGGGCCTATAGGCTAAAATGTAAATCATAATCTAAAACATAAGATAACTAAAAATTTAGAAAATTGTATAGTCTAAAATATAAACCACAATGTAAACCCAAGTGTCACCTTGTTTGAAAGCTATTGTCTCAATCTGTACATCAGTTGCAGTAAATATAGTATGAACATGTAAAAAGATTATTGCTTGGGAAGGGGCCAAGTGTTTTATATTGGATATGTGGGAGTACTGTATATTGTGTATATGAATTACTGTGATCTAAAACTTATGTTAAGACAAAATTAATAGGGAAAAAAATAAAAGAAAAAACATAGACACTGAGGGAGAGATGGAAGAAGTTGCCTTGCCAATTTGCATACAGGGCAACACTTATTGCAGTGATGGAAGGCAAAACATCAAAAACAAAGTCGTTTCATTTCTTAAGTTTTAAATACCCCAATTTATTTTTACCTTAATTTTTAAAATTAGTATGTATTCTACATCTAACCTTTAAACTCATCACTATATTCCATTTTACTATTAATGGAACCTGGCAATATATTGGGCTTCATTTTTGAAGAAGTTTTGGACCACAGAGAGGTTCAACAATGGCAGGAGAGGAATACTGGTGTGGGATGTTACTGACAGGGGACACATGATTGGCAGGGAGTTCTCCAGGGCATATATCCAGGGTACATAAAAATGTTTAGATATTTTCATAGTGGTTACAGTTAAAAATGACAACTGAGGAAGTGCTGAGTTCCTAGCCAGGGAGCTCTATCACATTCCCCAATGGAACAGCAACAATCCCCCAAGTGCAATGGCAAGAACCAAAAAAAAAAAAAAAAAAAAAAAAAAAAAAAGGATGGTCCAACAATGAGCTCTTGATACTAATGACTATGCTTGTAAGCCTGTGCACCTGAAATAAGAACTAGGCCTAGAGCTGCAGGGTGCCTCAGTGTTATCTCCTGAGAGCCTCCATGTTGTTCAAATGTGGCCACTCTCTAAGTCAAACTCAGCATGTAAATGCATTGCCTTCCCCCCATTGTGGGACATGACTCCCGGGGATAAGCCTCCCTGCCACTGAGGGATTACTACCAAGTACCAGTTGATGATATAACTAGAAAATGACCTTGAATAAAGGGTCAACTCAGATCAGCAGAATATCTCAGCCTACATGTAATATCAGGAGTTAAAAATGCTTTTTGACCTTGAATAAAAGGGGAAAATGGAAAGGACAAATGAGTTTATATGGCTATGAGTCTCCAAAAAAGAGCCCAGAGGTTATCAGAGGGGTCGCCCTTATGCACACCTCATCAGGGTCCCAGAGACAGATAAAGTAGAAACAACCCCAGTTATTGGTTCTTCTGAGGGTTACAAAGACCCACAGGTTCTATCATTATGGGAGGTCGACTTCAGCGCCATGTCAGTTGGCCCTACTTTGGAATTTGTGTTCCTGAGTGTGATGAAGTTGGATTCAGATGTGATCTTTGTTCACAAGACTCTCCTGTTACTTTTACCAGACCTGTGGTTGGTGCTGGGGTTTAGTGTATACTCAGGGGACCTGAATCTCTGGGCTGTCCATGTGATAGCCAGGCCCTGAGCCTCAGCAGACTTGCAACTCCTACACTCTGGTTTATTGGACTCACCCCGCTCAGCTAACATGGAGGTGAAGGTCAACCACCACACCAGGGAGCCAAGAGTGCCTACAACTGCAAGCAGGAGAATTGTATCCATCATCCATGTGGAAACTAAGCCTCCTCTTGATATAGATGTGTAGTGGACACAACCATTCCAGAGTCCACATCATGGAGGAATAGAGTATTGATTAGAGTGGACTTACTGATATTCTATTCATGAACTATTGTGATTAGTAATTGAAGAAAATGTAGCATTGATGTGGAGAAAATGGCCATGGTAGCTGCTGAGGGTAGGGAGTGGGAAGAAGAGATGTGATGAGGGGGCATTTTCAGGACTTGAACTTGTCATAGGTGGTACTGGAGGGACAGTTACTGGACATTGTATGTCGTCCCATGGCCCAGTGGGTGAACTGGGGGAGAGTGTAAACTATAATGTGGACCATTGACCATGCGGTGCAGCAGTGCTCAGAGATGTATTCACCAAGTGCAATGAGTTTCCCATGATGATGGAGGAGGTTGTTGTTATTGGAGAAGTGGGATGAGGGGAGTGAGGGATGTATGGGGACCTCATATTTTTTGAATGTAACATTAAACAATAAATAAAGACAAAAAAATACACTCTCAGCAAATAACAGCAGGTTTGAAGAGGCAGAGGAAAGAATTAGTGATGTGGAAAACAGTACATCTGAAATCAAACAGATAGTAGAATTGATCAATAAGAAGATAGAAAAAATCCAGCAGGGACCTGAATGACAATGCAAAATGCACAAACATACATATCATAGGCATCCCAGAAGGAGAAGAGAAGGGAAATGGGACAGAAGAGGTGTTGGAAGAAATAATAGCTGAAAACTTCCCAAACCTATTGAGGGAGGTGGATGTACATGTCCAGGAAGCACAATGCACCCCAAACAGCATAAATTCCAACAGGTCTACCATAAGACATATACTTGTCAAATTATCCAATGTGCAAGACAAAGAGAAAATACTGAAAGCAGCAAGAAAAAAGAGAACCATCACATACAAGGGAGATTCCATAAGATAAAGTGCTGAGTTCTCATCTGAAACTATGGAGGCAAGAAGGCAGTGGTATTACATAGTCAAGGTACTAAAAGAAAAGAATTCCAACCAAGAATACTCTATCCAGCTAAGCAAGTATTAAAAATGATGGAGGGTTCAAAATATCATGATAAGCAGAAACTAAGAGAGTATGCTAACAAGAAACCTGCCCTTCAGGAAATATTAAAGGGAGTTCTGCAGGAGGAAAGAAAAAAACCAGGAGAGACAGAGTTTGAGGAGCGTGTAAGATCAACTAAAATGACAAAAAGACAAAAAAATCAAACATATGACAAACACAAATTCAAAGAAATTATGGCTAATATAAGAAATTCCTTGAAAGTAATAACACTGAATGTCAATGGATTAAAATCACCTGTCAAGAGACTCAGACTGGAAGATTGGATAAGGAAATATGACCCATCTATATGCTGTCTACAAGAAACACATCTTAGACCCAGGGATTCAAGGAGGTTGAAAGTGAACAGCTGGAAAACAATCTTACAGGCAATTACCAAAAAAGGGCAGGTATAGCTATATTAATATTAGACAAATTAGACTTTAAATGCAAATCTTGTGAGAGACAAAGATGGACACTACATATTAGTTAAGGAATAATCTTTCAAGAAGAAAGAACAGTCATAAACATTTATGCCCCTAACAAGGGCACCTCCAAATATGTGAGGCAAACACTGGAGAAACTAAGCGAAGGAATAGATGCCTCTACAATTATAGAGGGGGATTTTAACACACCACTATCACCATTGGACAGAAGATCTCAAAAGAGAATCAGTAAAGAAACAAGACTTTGAACAATATATTAGAGGATCTGAACCTAATAGACATATACAGAACATTACACCCAAATACAGCAGGATATACATTCTTCTCAAGCGCACATGTATCATTCTCCAAGGTAGACCACATGCTAGGCCACAAAGAAAGTCTCAATGAATTCAGAAAGATCAAAATCATACAAAATAATTTTTCTGACCACAGTGGAATGAATATGGAAAGCTGCAAGAGCTAGAGACCCAGATTTGGCACCAAGATATGGAAGCTAAACAACACACTCTTAGAAAAACAGTGAGCCAAGGAGGAAATCTCAACAGAAATTAATAATTACCTTGAAAATAATGAAAATGATAACACAACATATTAAACTTTATGGGATTAGTACAGCAAACTGTACTGAGAGAGAAATTCATAGCCATAAATTCATACATTGAAAAAGCAGAAAGAGCTAAAATTGAAGAACTAACTGCACAAATGGAGGAATTAGTAAAAAAAAAGAACAACAACAACAAAAACAAACTAACCCCAAAGTGAGAAGAAAGAAAGGAATACCAAAGATCAGACAGAACCAAATTAAATAGAAAATAAGAAAGGACTTGAACAATAAGCAAAACCAAGAATTTGTCCTAAAATTAACAAACCCTTAGGTAGACTAACAAAGAATAAAAGAGAGAAGATGTAAATCTACAAAATAAGAAATAAGAAAGGGGATATCAACTGTGACCCCACTGAAATAAAGACTATCATCAGAGGATATCTTGAAAAACTATATTCCAACAAGACAGACAAGTTAGAGGAAATGGACAAATTCTTGGAAACACATAAACAGCCTATATTTTTTTTTTCAAATTCTACTCAATTTATTCATTTTTTAAAAAGATATTACATTAAAAAAATATGAGGTCCCCATTCGCCCCCACCGCCCCCACCCCACCACTCCCCCCCAATAACACTCTCCCCCATCATCATGTCACATGCATGGCATCTGGTGAGTACATCTCCGGTCATCGCTGCACCCCATGTCCCGTGTTCCACACCATAGCCCACACTTTCCCACGTTCCATCCAGTGGGCCATGGGAGGACATACAACACCCGGCAATTGTCCCTGGGGAACCACCCAGGACAACTCCATGTCCGGAGAATGCCTCCACATCTCTTCTCTTCCTCCCCTTCCCCGCACCCAGCAGCCACCATGGACACTTTTTCCACATCAATGCCACATTTTCTCGATTATTAACCACAATAGTTCATGAATAAAATATCATTAAGTCCACTCTGATCCTTACTGTATTCCTCCTTCCTGTGGACCTTGGCTTGGTTGTGTCCATTCCACATCTATGTCAAGAGGGGGTTTAGATTCCACATGGATATTGGATGCAATCCTCCTGCTTTCAGTTGTAGGCACTCTAGGCTCCATGGTGTGGTGGTTGACATTCTTCAACTCGATGTTAGCTGAATGGAGTAAGTCCAATAAATCAGAGTGTAGGAGCTGAAGTCTGTTGAGGTCAGGGCCTGGCTATCATATTGTCAGTCCAGAGATTCAAATCCCCTAGATATATCTTAAGCCCCAGCACCAACTACAATTCCAGTAAAGTAGCATGAAATGCTTGTGAAAAGAGATCCCATCTGAGTCCAGCTCCATCACGCAAAAACACCAGCTCCAAAGGAGGGCCAACTGACATGGCAGTGAACCCCATCTGCCATGACCATAGAACCTGTGGGTCTCTTTAGCCCTCAAAAGGACCATTATCTGGGGTTGTATCTACTTTATCTGTCTCTGAGACTCTGCTAGGGTGCACATAAGGGCAATCCTTCTGACAACCTCCAGACTCTTTTTTAGAGACTCATAGCCATATAAACTCACTTGTCCTTTCCATTTCCCCCTTAATTTAGGTCAAACAGCATTTTTAACTCCTGTTATTATATGTAAACAAGGATATTCTGCTGGTCGGCATCGAACCTTTAATTCAAGGTCATTTTCTAGTTGCATCATCAGCTGGTACTTGGTAGTGATCCCTCAGTGCCAGGGAGGCTCATCCCTGGGTGTCATGTCCCACACTGGGGGGAAGGCATTGCATTTACATGCTGAGTTTGGCTTCAAGACTGGCCACATTTGAGTAACACAGAGGCTGTCAGGAGGGAACTCCTAGGCACAGTGCTGCTCTAGGCCTCATTCTTATTTCAGGCATATAGGCTCACAAGCATAGTCATTAGTATCAGGGGCTCACTGTTGGACCCTCATTCCTTCCTGGTCCTTACCGTTGCTCCTGGGGGACTGCCACTGCTCCCCTAAGGACCATGACAGAGCCCCCCCCAGCCAGTAACCCAGTACCCCCCCAGCTGTTGTTTATAATTGTTTCCACTATGAGTATATCCAAACATTTCCATGAACCCTGGACATATGCCCTGTGTAACTCCCTGTCAGCCATATATCACCTGTCAACAACATCCTATACCAGTATTCCTCCACTGCCATTGTTGAACCACTCTGTGATCCAAAACTTCCTGGAAAGTGAAGCCCAATATAATGTCAGGTTCCCATACTAGTAAAATGGAATATAGTGATGAGTTTAAAGGTTAGATATAGAATACATATTGATTTGGAAAAATTCTACATCCTATCTTTTTCTTTTCTTTTTTCCTAATTATTGAGCTTCTCTTCACAAGAGCTCTAGATCACAGTAATTCATATATACAATATACAGTACTCCCACACATCCACCATAAAACCTTTTCCCTTCCACAGCGATAATCTTTTAACTTATTCATATCATATTTACTGAAACTGATGTACAGACTCTGAGACAATAGCTTTCAAACAAGGTGACATCTGTGCTTACATTGTGGTCCATACTTTAGGATATACAGTTTTCTAAAATTTTTTTAGTTATCCTATGTTTTACATTATGGTTTACATTATTAGTCTGTCGTCCCCTGTATGTTTTTGGTGTAATATTACATGTTTTATATCCATCCTTGTGTACTCTCATGAAATTCCTCCCTTGCCCCCACATTTACCTTGGTTCCATCCATTCAGCATCCATTTTCCCCTCCCCTTGGGGCCCTCAGTGACAGCCAATCTCCATTTCCCGAGGAGCCACGTCCAGAGATACTTGCAACAGTGTTCAGGGCCTGACTTGCTCAACTGCCCTAATGCCCTGGGAGCCACCCTTTCTCTCGAGATATACAGTTCCCTCTATTTGATGGCATTAGTCCTCCCCAGGATGTGGGTCCACCCCCACTCTTACTACTTGGGTCTCTACCCAATGGTACAACCCACCCTAGCAAAATGAGCATTCAGACATTCCCCAGGAGTCCGTCCCTCATCAGACCATTCCCTCCGAGCATCCTAAACAGGAAACCCTCCTAATTATATTTTGATATGGTTTTCTCAGCATTTTACACTCAACCAACACCTGACACTGTCCTATGTTCATATGTTGCCCTTCCCTCCCCCCAATTTTTTGGGCAATATTACCCATCCGCCCATCTCCAGTCCCCCTCAAACCAACAAAGCCCCACCCAAAGGCAACCCCTTGCCCCCATTTTATCTCTTCTTTGTGCTCATACTTACTGCCAGCTCATCATAGATTCCACCCCTGCAGACGTCAGCTCACATCCTTCCTCCACCCCCCGATTTCCTGTAAGCCTATCTTCCAGTCTCTAGCTCTCTGAGGCAGCTTGCTTATTTCATATCATTGAGGTCATGTAGTATTTGTCCTTCAATGCCTGGGTTGCTTCACTCAACATAAGGTTCTCAAGATTCATCCATGTTATCACGTGTGTTTGTAGTGTACTTGTTCTTAAAGCTGAGTAGTATTCCATTGTATGTATATACCACATTTTATTGATCCACTCATCTGTTGATGGGCATTTCGGTTGATTCCAACTTTTCGTGATAGTGAGCAAAGCTGCTATGAACATTGGTGTACATATATCGGTTTGTGTCCTTGTTTTCAGTTCTGCTGGGTATGTACCCAGCAGTGGAATTGCTGGGTCATATGGCAAATCTATGGTTAGTTTTTTGAGAAAGTGCCAAACTGTCCTCCAGAATGATTGGATCCTTCTGCATTCCCACCAGCAGTGGATGAGTGTTCCCATTTCTTCACATCCTCTCCAGCATTTGTATTCTGTTTTTTTTTCATAGCTGCCAATCTTATGGGAGTAAGATGGTATCTCATTGTAGTTTTGATTTGCATTTCCCTGATAGCTAGAGATTTGGAGCATTTTTTCATGTGCTTTTTAGCCATTTGTATTTCTTCTTTGGAGAAGTGTCTGTTTAAATCTTTTTCCCATTTTTTAAATGGGTTGTTTATCTTTTTATTTCCAAGATATAGGAGTTCTTTATATATGCAAGTTATAAGTCTCTTATCGGATATATGTTTGCCAAATATTTTCTCCCATTATGTGGGTTCCCTTTTTACTTTCTTGACAAAATCCTTTGAGGTTCAGAAGGCTTTAATTTTGAGAAAGTCCCATTTATCTATTTGTTCTTTTGCTGCTTGTGCTTTTGGTGTGATGTTCATGAAGCCATTTCCTATTACAAGGTCTTGTAGATGTTTCCCTACACTGCTTTCCAAGGTCTTTATGGTGTTGGCTCTTATATTTAGGTCTTTGATCCATCTTGAGTTGATCTTTGTATAAGGTGTGAGATGGTAATCCTCTTTCATTCTTCTACATATGGATATCCAGTTCTCCAGGCACCATTTGTTGAACAGGCCATTCTCTGCCAGTTGAGAGGGTTTGGTGGCTTTATCGAATATTATATGGCTATATATATGAGGTTCTATATCAGAACTTTCAATTCAATTCCATTGGTCGGTGTGTCTCTCCTTATGCCAATACCATGCTGTTTTCACTACTGTAGCTTTGTAGCATGTTTTGAAGTCAGGTAGTGTGATTCCTCCAATTTCGTTTTTCTTTTTCAATATGTCTTTGGCTATTTGGGGCCTCTTTCCTTTCCAAATAAATTTCATAGTTAGTTTTTCTAGTTCCTTCAAGAAGGCTGTGTTGATTTTTATTGGGATTGCATTAAATGTGTAGATTAGTTTTGGTAGGATAGACATCTTAATAATCTTTAGTGTTCCTATCCATGAACAGGGAATATTCTTCCATTTATTTAGGTCTTCTTTGATTTCCTTGAACAGTCTTGTAGAGTTCTCAGTGTATAAGTTTTTTACATCTTTAGTTAAATTTATTCCTAAATATTTGATTTTTTTATTTACTATTGTGAATGGTATTTGTTTCTTGATTTCCTCCTGATCTTGTTCATTATTGGTGTACAGAAATGCTACTGATTTTTGCGCATTGATCTTATAACCTGTGACTTTACTAAACTCATTTATGAGTTCTAGAAGCTTTGTTGTAGACCTCTCAGGGTTTTCTATGTATAGGATCATGTCATCTGCAAATAATGACATTTTGACTTCTTCCTTTCCAATTTGAATGCCTTTTATATCTGGTTCTTGCCTCAGTGCTCGAGCAATTACTTCTAAGACAATGTTAAATTGAAGGGGAGACAGTGGGCATCCTTGTCTTGTTCCTGATTTTAGAGGGAAGGATTTTAGGATTTCTCCATTGTAAACAATGTTGGCTGTAGGTTTTTCATATATACTCTTTATCACGCTCAAAAAATTTCCTTGTATTCCAATTTTTTGGAGTGTTTTTATCAAGAAAGGGTGCTGTATTTTGTCAAATGCTTTTTCTGCATCTATAGATATAATCATGTGATTTTTTCCCTTCAATCTGTTTATATGGTGTATTACATTGATAGATTTTCTTAGGATGAACCATCCTTGCATACCTGGAATGAATCCCACTTGGTCATGGTGTATAATTCATTTAATGTGTTGTTGATTATGATTAGCAAGTATATTGTTAAGTATTTTTGCGTCTAGGTTCATTAGAGAAGTTGGTCTGTAATTTTCCTTTCTTGTGGTGTCTTTGTTTGGCTTTGGTACTAGGGTAATGTTGGCATCATAGAAGGAATTAGGCAATGTTCCTTCTGTTTCGATTTTTTGGAATAATTTCAGCAGGATTGGTGTTAGTTCTTTCCTGAATGTTTTGTAGAATTCACCTGTTAAGTCATCTGGCCCTAGGCTCTTCTTAGTTGGGAGGTTTTTAATGACTGATTCTATCTCTTTACTTGTGATTGGTTTGTTGAGATCATAAATTTCTTCTTTCATCAATATGGCCTGCTTATATGTTTCTAGGAATTTGTCCATTTCCTCTGAATTGTCATTTTTGTTGGAATATAGTTTTTCAAAGTATCCTCTTATGATAGTTTTTATTTCTGTGGGGTCAGTGGTGATATCTCCTTTCTCATTTCTTATTTTGTGTATTTGCATCTTCTCTCTTTTTTTCTTTGTTAGTCTCGTGAAGAGTTTGTCAATTTCATTGATCTCAAAAAACCAGCTCTTGGTTTTGTTTATTTTTTCAAGTGCTTTCTTATTTTCTATTTCATTTAGTTCTGCTCTTATCTGTGTTACTTCCTGCCTTCTTCTGCCTGTTGGATTACTTTGTTGTTTTTTTTTGTAATTCCTCCAAATATGCAGTTAGTTCTTCAATTTTTGTTCTTTCTTCTTTCTTGATATATGAATTTATGGCTATAAATTTCCCTCTCAGTACTGCTTTTGCTGCATCCCATAAATTTTGGCATGTTGTGTTATCATTATCATTTGTTTCAAGGTAGTTATTGATTTCTTTTGAGATTTCCTCTTTGAGCCACTGTTTTTCTAAGAGTGTGCTGTTTAATTTCCAAATCATGGTGTGAAATCTGGGCCTCTGGCCCTTGCAAATTTCCAACTTCACTCCACTGTGGTCAGAGGTATTTTTTTTGTATGATTTTGATCTTTCTGAATTCATGAAGCCTTTCTTTGTGGCCTAGCATATGGTCTATCTTGGAGAATGATCCATGTGCGCTTGAGAAAAATGTATATCCTGTTGTTTTTGGGTGTAATGATATATATATGTCTCTTAGATCCAGCTCCTCTAATATACTGTTCAAATATTTTGTTTCTTTAGTGATTCTCTTTTGAGATGTTCTGTCCAGAGTTTATAGTGGTGTATTAAAATCTCCCACTATAATTGTAGATGCGTCTATTCTTTCACTTAGTTTTTCCAGCCTTTGCCTCATGTATTTAGTGGTGCCCTTGTTAGGAGTATAAACATTTATGATTGTTTGATCTTCTTGACAGATTGTCCCTTTCACTAATACATAGTATCCTTCTTTGTCTCTCTCAATTGTTTCACATTTAAAGTCTATTTTGTCTGATATTAATATAGCTACTCCTGCCTTTTTTTGGTTATTGTTTGCTTGTAAGATTGTTTTCCAACCATTCACTTTCAGCCTCCATGAGTCTCTGGGTCTAAGATATGTCGCTTGTAGACAGCATATAGATGGGTCATATTTCCTTATCCAATGTCCCAGTCTGAATCTTTTGATAGGTGAGTTTAATCCCTTGACATTCAGTGTTATTACTTGCAAGGAATTATTAGTGTTAGCCATATTTTGATTGGACTTGTGTTTGTCATATTTTTTTTCCCTTCTCTTTTTGTCTTTTTTGTTGCTCTTACACTCTCCTCCAACTCTGCCTGTAGTGTTTTTCCCTTTCTTCCTGCAGAACTCCCTTTAGAATTTCTTGAAGGGGAGGTTTCTTGTTGGCATACTCTTTCAGTTTCTGTTTATCTGTGACTATTTTGAACTCTCCATCATTTTTGAATGCTAGTTTAGCTGGATAGAGTATCCTTGGTTGGAAATTTTTTTCCTTTAGTACCTTGACTATATCATACCACTGCCTTCTTGCCTCCATGGTTTCAGATGAGAAATCAGCACTTAATCTTATGGAGCTTACCTTGTATGTGATGGTTTTCTTTTCTCTTGCTGCTCTTGGAATTTTTCTCTGTCTTGAGCATTGGATAATTTGGCAAGTATATGTCTTGGGATGGGCCTGTTGGTGTTTATGATGATTGGGGTATGCTGTGCTTCTTGGATATGTACATCTGTCTCTTTCAGTAGATTTGGGAAGTTTTCAGGCATTATTTCCTGCAACACTCCTTCTGACCCCTTTCCCTTCTCTTCTCCTTCTGGGATGCCTATAATACGTATGTTTGAGCATTTTGTGTTATCATTCAGGTCCCTAAGTCCTAGCTGGACTTTTTCTATCTTTTTATCGACCAATTCTACTATCTGTTTGATTTCCGATGTACTGTCTTCCACATCACTAATTCTCTGCTCTGCCTCTTCTAGTCTGCCGATATTTGCTGCAAGTGTATTTTTGATTTCTTGAACTGTGGTGTTCATTACCATCATATCTGTTATCTTTTTGCATATGTCTGCAATTTCCCCTCCAAGTGTTGTCTTTATGTTGTTAACCTCTTCCTTTACTTCATTAAATTTGTCAGTGATAAATGTTCTGAGATCTTTAATTTCTTGTCTGATGTTTTGCTCCTCTTCCTGGTTTTTAGTTTGCTCATTGGATTCAGCCATATTTTCCTGATTACTGGTTTGGTTTGTAGATTTTTGTTTCTGTGTGGTCATCATTTTATCTTGACAGGTTTAATCAGTTCCTTAGCTTCTTTGTCTCATCTTGGTGATTAATTAGCTGTTCTTTTTGCATAAGTGTTATATCTTCTCTTTGTCACTTTGTTCTTCTTATTCTAATTTCTCATTGCTGGTTGAGTTCACTTTAAAGGAAAGTAGTAGGGAAAGGCAATTGTGTAAGCAAGGAAAAAGTGTAAAGTAGTATTGGTGATAAATGTTAACAGAGCAACAATATGAGATCTGGGAGGATGGATATTAGATTCATGTAAGTTGTGTAGAGTTATTGCAGTAGGTAGAGTATCTATAATGAGGCAGTTGACTGAATATGGAAGGAATATGGTATGAATTAAAAAGCTATTGTTTTTGTGTGAGAGTGAAAGAGAAAAGAAAGGCAATACTTTCAAGAGTGGATAAAAGACAGAAAACAAAACAATGGTATTAGAAATTAAGAGTTAGACACTTTGGGGATCAAAGAAAGGGAGGTGGAATATCGCAGAGACAGTAGATGATGGGGAATATCAAGATGTAGGGGAAAGGGGATAGTGTAGGTAACCAAAATCAATTCACACAGAAATGAGGCAGTGGAGGATGAGGAAATCCAGCAAATGTGAGGTGTTCCCTACAGCACCTATTGTATAATTAAGATAAAATAAAATAAGAAGAAAATGAGGGACGAGAGAGAGAAAAAAAGAGAAGAACGGAAGAAAGAAAAAGGTAGTGGGTAAAGGGAGGGGAACAAGTAGTGTAAAGAAAAAATGATATGGAACAACCACAACAGCAACAACAACCAAAAAACCCCTAAATAACTGAAAAAAAAAAAAAGACTTTGGGGGATACACTGGGAGAAAAGACTAGGACATAATGCAATGTTAGCAATCAGGACATTAATTAAAAAAAACAAAATAAAACAAAACAAAAAGAAAAATCACAAATGTTGAGGGCTAGGACATTCAAGGACCTCAGATCGACCTCAGGGTGTGATGGACTCAGGGATGGAAAGTCTGAGATATTGAAGACTCAAGAGGTATGAGTCTCTGAGGTGTGGGCCACGAGGATTTAGGGGACTCAGACCTCGCAACCTCAAGTCCGGTTAACAGGGAGCCTGGGAGCACTGCAGTGCAACACAGCCTTCAGTGATCCCTGCAGCTGGGTGCCAGCCTTATGGGTGAGGTCACATCCGCAAACGCTATCCTGTGTGTCTGAACCCCGCAATTCACTCGCTCACTGGGGTCTATTCTGTGGCTGTATCACCAATTCGACTTCAGGACACCTCCCACTCTGTAAGTCCCTGGAACGGCCACCTGGGGGCACCTCTACACTGCAGCCAATTTAATGACGCAGATCAGTAGCCAGGCCTGGGGGTGGGGCTCCAGCCAGAAACGCCGATAACAGAGTCCAAAACTGAAATTCCCACCTTTTGCAAAATATTCCCCTAATCGGCTTCCAGATGTCTCCCACCCTGCCAGACCCTGAAACAGCCTCCTGGTGGCGTCTCTTTATTGCTAGCAATTTAAGTCCACTGCAGATCGGCAGCCGGGATTGGGGGGGCAGGGCTCTAGGCGGAAGCACTATTATTTGTGTCCGCAATCAAAAATTCTCCGCCTTGCAATAAAACTCCCGTTTGTCTCCCCAAATCAGTCTGCGAAGGCCTCCTTTCCTGTTAACCCCCCAATAGCCCGCTCAGGGCTTATGAATTCCCCAGTACCACAGGGCCTTCTGAAATCGCCGCTGCAGTGCTGGTTCCACGGCTCCACCCATCCCAGGAGGGAGCATCCTGCATGCAGCTCCCATCTCCGTGTAGTAGAGTTTCAATTATATCTTATAGATGAATTTTCTCTGTTACCTTCCCACCAAATCGATGTCCAGAGACCTCCTGCCCTGCAAAAATCCCAAAACAGCTTGATCCCGAAGAACCTCTAACACTGCCCAGCCACTTCTTTGCAGGAGATATTATCAGGTATGCTCACTCAGCTACCATCTTGCCCCACCCTCCAACAGCCTAAATTAATGAAAGAAGAAGCCGATGACCTCAGCAAACAATCACAAGTAAAGAGATAGAATCAGCCATTAAAAACCTCCCAACTAAGAAGAGCCCTGGGACAGACAGCTTCACAGGCGAATTCTACCAAATATTCCAGAAACAACTAACACCAATCTTACTTAAACTCATCCAAAAAATCAAAATAAAAGGAACATTGCCTAACTCATTCTATGATGCCAACATTAACCTAGTATCAAAGCCAAAGAAAGACACCACATAAAGGAAAATTACAGACCAATCTCTCTAATGAACCAGGACATGAAAATCCTCATCAAAATACTTGCTACTCATATTCAACAACACATTAACTGAATTTTACACCATGACCAAGTGGAATTCATTCCTGGTAGGAGAAGATGGTTCAACATAAGAGAATTAATGTAATACACCATGTAAACAGATTGAGCACAAGCAGCAAAAGAACAAAATTAAAGCCTTTTGCATCTCAAAGGAGTTTGTCAAGAAAGTGAAAAGAGAGCCTACACAATGGGAGAAAATATCTGGTAACCATATATGATAGGAGACTTATATCCTGTGTATATAAAGAACTCCTATATCTTGAAAATAAAAAGACAAACAACCCATTTAAAAAATGGAGAAAAGATTTGAACAGGTGCTTCTCCAAAGAGGAAATACAAATGGCTAAAAAGCACATGAAAAAATGCTCCAAATCTCTAGCTAAATGCAAATCAAAACTACAATGAGATACCATCTTACTCCCATAAGACTGGCAGCTATCAAAAACAACAACAACAACAACAAAAAAAAAAAACCAATAAAAAACCCAGAAGACTACAAGTGCTGGAGAGGATGTGGAGGAATGGGACCACTCATCCACTGCTGGTGGGAATACTGAAGGATCCAGCCATTCTGGAGGACAGTTTGGCAGTTTCTCACAAAACTAGCTATAGATTTGCCATACGACCCAGCAATTCCACTGCTGGGTATATACCCAGCAGAACTGAAAACAAGGACACAAACCGATATATGTACACCAATGTTCATAGCAGCATTGTTCACTATCACCAAAAGTTGGAATCATCCCAAATGTCCATCAACAGATGAATGAATAAATAAAATGTTGAATATACATACAATGGAACACTACTCAGCTATAAGAAGGAATACAGTACAAACACATTTGATAACATGGATGAATCTTGAGGAACTTTTGTTGAGTGAAGCAACCCAGGCATTGAAGGACAAATACTACATGACCTCAATGATATGAAATAAGCAAACAAAGCTGCATCAGAGAGCTAGAGACTGGATATAGGCTTTAAGGAAGTTCAGGGGATAGGAAGGTTGTGAGCTGACACCTACATGATTGAAATCTATGATAAGCTGGAGGAAAGTATTTGTACAGGGAAGGGATAAAATGGGGGAATAGGGATACTTCTGGGTGGGGTTTTGCAGGTTGAGGTGGGCCAGGGATGGGAGGATGGGCCAGATCACCCAAGAAATTGGGGGGAGTATGAAGGGGAACATTTGAATATATGAGATTGTCAGGTATGTGGTTGAAACAATAATGTTGCTAAAACTCTCTAGAAAATATAAGGAAAGTTACCTGACACAGGGCAGGGTTCTAGGGAGTGTGTGAGTGCTCATTTTGTCATAGTGGGTTATATCATTGGATGGAGAGCCATACAATGAGAGTGAGGGTATACCCACATCCTCGGGAGGACTGGTGTTCTCAAACAGAGGGAATTGTAACTCTCAAGAAAATTGGTGGCTCCCAATGGGTTAGGGTATTCGAGTATGTTAAGTCCTCAACATTGTTGCAAGTATCTCTGAATATGGTCCTTCAAGTGATGAAGATTGATTGTCACTGTGGGCCCCGAGGAGAGAGGGAGGGAGGTATTGAATAGATGGAATCAGTGTAACTGTGGGACAATGGAAGTGTTCCACAAAATCATGCAAAGATGGATATAGGTCATGTTAAATTACATAAAAAAATGTGTAAAAGTCTATAGGGTAAAATGTAAACCATGATGAAAAACATAAGATAACAAAAATTTAGAAAGTTATATAATCTAAAATATAAACCATAATGGAACCATCTTTGAAAGCTATGTTTCAATATCTGTACTTCAGCTGCAGCAAATATAATATGAACATGTAAAAAGATCATTGCTGGGGAAGGGACAAAGTGTTTGATGTTGGATATGTGGGAATACCATATATTGTATATGTGAATTACTGTAATCTAAACTTTTTGTGAAAACAAACAATAATTAGAAAAAAAGAGAAAGGATGTGGACGCTGAGGAAGAAATGAAAGAAATTGCCTTGTCACTGTACATACAGGGCAACAACTATTACAGTGATGAAAGGAAAACATCAGAAACAAAGCCTTTTCATTTTGTTTTTTGAAATCCCAATTTATTTTTTTCTTTATTTAATTTTTCTAAATTAGTATGTATTCTATATCTAACCTTTAAACCCTTAACTTTATTACATTTTACTATTAATGGAACTTGGCAATACATTAGACTTCATTTTTGAAGAAGTTTTGGACCACAGAGAGGTTCAAGGAACACTGGTGTGGGGTGTTATTGATGGGGGGCACATGGTTGGAAGGGAGTTCTCCAGGGCATGTATACAGGGTACATAAAAATGTTTGGATATTTTCATAGTAGTTACAGTTTGTAATGACAAGTGAGGGAGTGCTGAGTTCCTAACCAGGGGAGCTCTATCACATTCCCCAATGGAACAGCAACAATCCCCCAAATGGCAAAGACCAATAAAGAAGGATGGTCCAACAATGAGCTCTTGATACTGATGACTATGCTTATGAGCTTGTACGCCTGAAATATGAACTAGGCCTAGAGCTGCAGGGTGCCTAAGAGTTACCTCCTGAGAGCCTCCATGTTGCTCAAATGTGGCCAATCTCTAAGCCAAACTCAGCATGTAAATGCATCACCTAACCCCTGGCATGGGACATAACTCCCAGGGATGAGCCTCCCTGGTGCAGAGGGATTACTACCAAGCACCTGCTAATGATGTAACTAGAAAAAGGCCTTGAATAAAAGGATCAACTCAGACCAGCAGAATACCTCAGCCTACATGTAATATCAGGTGTTAAAAACTGTTTTTTTGACCTTGAATAAAAGGGGGAAATGGAAAGGACAAATGAGTTTATATGGCTATGAGTCTCCAAAAAAGTCAGGAGGCCATCAGAGGGGTCGCACTTATGCACACCTCATCAGAGTCCCAGAGACAGCCAAAGTAGATTCAACCCTTTCCTGAGGGCTACAGAGACCCACCAGTTCTATTGTCATCGCTGATGGCTCTGGAGTTCAGTGCCATGTCAGTTGGCCCTACTTTGGATTTTGTGTTCCTGAGTGTGAAGGAGTTGGATTCAGATGTAACCTTTCTACACATGTCTCTTCTATCACTTTTACTGGACCTGTGGTTGGTGCTGGGGTTGGTGTATACTCAGGAGACCTGAATCTCTGGGTTGTCTATGTAAGAGCCAGGTCTTGAGCTTCAGCAGCCTTGCAACTCCTACCCTCTGGCTTGTTGGTCTTATCCCAGACAGCTAACAGGGAGGTGAAGAAGGTTAATCACCACACCAGGGAGACAAGAGTGCCTACAACTGCAAGCAGGAGAATTGCATCCATCATTCATGTGGAACCTAAGCCCCCTCTCAATATAGAGGTGGACTGGACATAACCATACCAGGGTCCATAGGATGGAGAAATAGAGTATGGTTTAGAGTGGACTAACTGATATTCTACTATGGAACTATTGTGATTAGTAATGGAAGAAATTGTAGCATCGATGTGGAGTAAATGGCCATGGTATGTGCTGATTGTAGGGAGAGGGAAGAAGAGGTATATGTGGGGGCATTTTGGGAACTTGGAGTTGTCCTGGGTGGTACTTCAGGAACAGATGCTGGACATTGTATGTTCTGCCATGTTCCACTGGGTGGATTGGGGGAGAGTGTAATCTACAACATAAACCATTATCCTTGTGGTGCCACAATGCTACAGAATGTATTCACCAAATGCAATGAATATGCCATGATGATAAAAGAAGTTGTTGATGTGGGAGGAGAGGGGTGAGGGGTGTGAGGGGGTATATGGGGACCTATTATATTTTTGAATATAACATTAAAAAAAAATAAAGACAGAGGAAAAAAAAAAAGAAAAAAATCTATTCTACCAAAACTGATCTACAGATTCTATGCAATCCCAATAAAAATCAACACAGCATTTTTAAATGAACTAGAAGAACTAACTATGAAATTTACTTGGAAAGGAAAGAGACCCTGAATAGCCAAATACATATTGAAAAAGAAAAATGAAACTGGGGGAACCACACTACCTCACTTCAAAACATATTACAAAGCTGCAGTAGTCAAAACAGCACGGCATTGGCACAAGGATAGACACACTGACCAATGGAACCAAACTGAGACTTCTGATATAGATCCTCATATATACACTGATCTGATATTCAACAAGGCCACAAAGCCCACTCAACTGGGAATGACCTCTTCAACAAATGATGCCTGGAGAATTGGATATCCATTAGCAAAAGAAGAGGATTACCACCTCACACCTTATACAATAATCAACTCAAGATGGATCAAAGACCTAAATGGAAGAGCCAAGACCATAAAGACCTTGGAAAACAATGTAGGAAAGCATCTATAGGACCACATAATAAGAAATGGCTTCATGAACTTCACACCCAAAGCACTAGCATCAAAAGAACAAATAGATAAATGGGATCTCCTCAAAATTAAAGCCTTCTGCACCTCAAAGGAGTTTGTCAAGAAAGTGAAAAGAGAGCCTACAGAATGAGAGGAAATATTTGGTAACCATATATATGATAGGAGACTTATATCCTGTATATATATAAAGAACTCCTATACCTCAAAAATAAAAAGACAAATAACCCATTTAAAAAATGGGGAAAAGATTTGAACAGATGCTTCTCCAAAGGAGAAATACAAATGGCTAAAAAGCACATGAAAAAATGTTCAAAATCACTTGCTGTTAGGGAAATGCAAATCAAAACTACAATGGGGAAACAGACTTTGGCCCAGTGGTTAGGGTGTCCGTCTACCACATGGGAGGCCCGCGGTTCAAGCCCCAGGCCTCCTTGACCCGTGTGGAGCTGGCCCATGCGCAGTGCTGATGCGCGCAAGGAGTGCTGTGCCACACAGGGGTGTCCCCCGCGTAGGGGAGCCCCATGCGCAAGGAGTGCACCCATAAGGAGAGCCGCCCAGCACGAAAAAAAAGTGCAGCCTGCCGAGGAATGGCGCCACCCACACTTCCCGAGCCGCTGATGACAACAGAAGCAGACAAAGAAACAAGACGCAGCAAAAAGACACAGAAAACAGACAACCGGGGGAGGGGAGGGGAATTAAATAAATAAAAATAAATCTTTAAAAAAAAAAACTAAAAAACTACAATGGTATACCATCTTACTCCCATAAGACTGGCAGTTATAAAAAAATCAGAAGACTACAAGTGCTGGAGAGGATGTGGAGGAATGGAAACACTCATCCACTGCTGGTGGGAATGCAGAAGGATCCAGCCATACTGAAGAACAGTTTGGTGGTTTCTACAAAAGTTAGCTATAGATTTGCCATAAGACCCAGCAATTCCACTGCTGGGTATATACCCAGTAGAACTGAAAACAAGGACACAAACCAATATATGCACACCAATGTTCACAGCAGCATTGTTCACTATAGCCAAAAGTTGGAATCAACCCAAATGCCCATCAACAGATGAATGGATAAATAAAATGTGGAACATACTTACAATGGAATACTACTCAGCTATTAGAAGGAATACTGTACAAACACATGTGATAACATGGATGAATCTTGAGGACCTTATGAAGTAAGCCAGACATTGAATGACAAATACTACATGACCTCTATGATATGAAACAAGCAAACCAAGCTATCTCAGAGAGCTAGAGACTGGAATATAGGCTTAAAGGAATTTGGGGGTGAGAGGAATGTTGCAAGCTGACACCTACATGTGTGAAGTCTATGATAAGTTGAGGTAAGTATTTGTACAGGGTAGGGATAAGATGGGGGCATAGTGACACATTTGGGTGGGCCTTTGTGGGTTTGAGGGCAAGCGGGGCTAGGTTTGGGAGGATGGGTCAGATAGCCCAAGGAATTGGGGGGAGAGCTTGGGGGAACAGTCAAATATTGGAGAATGTCAAGTATAGGTTTGAAGCTATAATGTTGAGAAAACTCTTTAGAAAATGTAATAAGGAAGGATTACATGTTTAAGGTGCTTAAGGAGGGGGATCTCTGGTACAGGGGCAAGCTTCTAGGGAGTGTGCGAGTGCTCATTTTGTCATAGTGTGTTATATTATTGGGTGGAAACCTATACAATAAGTGTGAAGGTGTACCCACATTCTGGGGAGGCCTGATGTTCCCAAATATGGGGAATTGTGTCTATTGAGAGAATCGGTGGCTCCCAATGAGTTAGGGCAGTCTAGTATATCAAGCCCTCAGCATCATTACAGTATCTGTAAATCTGGTCCCTCATGTAGTGAAGATTGATTGTCACTGTGGGCCCTGAGGAGGGGGGGAGAGGTGTAGAATAGATGGAAGCAGGGCAACTGGGGGGCAATGGAAGTGCTCCACAAGATCATGCAATGATGGATATAGGACATGTTAACTTACACCAAAAGTGTATGAAAGTCTATAAGCTAAACTGTAAACCATAATGTAAAACAAGGAAGCTAAAAATTTAGAAATTTGTACAATCTAAAATATAAACCATAATGTAAACCAAAATGGAACCATGTTTGATAGCTATGTTTCAAAATCTCTACATGAGCTGCAGCAAATATAACATGAACATATAAAAAGATCATTGCTGGGGAACAGCAAAAAGGGTTTGATGTTGGATATATAGGAGTCCCCTATTTTGTGTATGTGAATTACTGTGATCTAAAACTTTTTTGAGGGAAAAATTAAAAATTAGAAAAAAAAAGATGTAGACATTGAGGAAGAAATCAAAGAAAGTGCCTTGCCACTGTGCATAGAGGGCAACACCTATTACAGTGATGAAAAGCAAAATGTTTGAAACAAAGCTTTATAATATTTTTAATTTTATTAATACACCAATTTATTTTTACTTTATTTTAGTATTTCTAAATTATTATGTATTCTATTTCTAAACTTTAATCCTATCACTATATTTCCATTTCCTATTAATTGAATTTGGCAATATATTAGGCTTCATTGCTGAAGAAGTTTTGGATCACGGAGAGGTACAACTATGGCAGGAAAGGAACACTGGTGTGGGGCATAATTGATGGGGGTACATCAGTGGGGGGGGCGTTCTCCAGGGCATATATGTAGGGAACGTGAAAATATTCTGATATATGTTGGGTATTTTCATAGTAGTTAGTTATAAACATCAACTGAGGGAGTGCTGAGTTCCTACCTGGTGGAGCTCTGTCACATTCCCCAATGGAACAACAATAATCCCCCAAGTGCAATGGCAAAGACCAACAATGAAGGATGGACCGATAATGAGCCCTTGATACTGATGACTATGCTTATGAGCCTGTGTGCCTGAAATAGAAATTAGCCCTAGAGCTGCAGGGTGTCTAAGAGTTACCTCCTGAGAGCCTCCATGTTGCTCACATGTGGCCACTCTCTAAGCCAATTCCAGCATGTAAATGCATTACCTGGCCCACAGCATGGGACATGATTCCTGGGGATGAGCCTCCCTGGTGCTGTGGGAATACTATCAATAACTAACTGGTGATGCAACTAGAAAGAGATCATGAATAAAAGGGTCAACTCAGACCAGCAGAATATCTCAGCCTACATGTTGGATGAAGTGTTAAAAACTGCTTTTTGACCTTGAATAAAAGGGGGAAATGGCAAAGACAAATGAGTTTATATGGCTGAGTCTTCCAAAAAGAGTCAGGAAGTCATCAAAGGGGTCACACTTATGCACACTTCAGCAGGACCCGAGAGAGAGACAAAGTAGATACAGCCCTAGGTGCTGGTTCTCCTAAAGGCTATGGAGATCCACAGAGCATATGGTCATGGCAGATGGATTTGGAATTCTGTGCCATGTCAGAGGGCCCTACTTTGGAATTTGTGTTCCTGAGTGTGATGGAGTTGGACTCAGATGTAACCTTCCTACACATGCCTCTTCTGTCACTTTTACTGAACATGTGGTTGGCACTAGGGATGGTGTATACTCAGGGGACTTGAATCTCTGAACTGTCCATGTGCCAGCTGGGCCCTGAGCCTCAGCAGAGTTGCAACTCCTACTCCCTGGTTCATTGGACTTACCTAGGTCAGCTAACAGGGAGGTGAAGAAGGTCAACCACCACACCAGGGAATCAAGAGTGCCAACAACTGCCAGCAGAGGAATTGTATCCATCATTCATGCGGAATCTAAGCCCCCTCTTGATTTATAAGTGAAATGGACAACACCATCACAGCATCCACAGAATGGAGGAATAAAATATGGATTAGAGTGGACTTACAGATATTCTATTGTAAAACTATTGTGACTAGTAATAGAAGAAATTGTAGCATTGAGGTGGAGAAAGTGGCCACAGTAGTTGCTGAGGGCAGGGAGAGGGAAGAAATGTGATGATGTGGGGGCATTTTTGGGACTTTGAGTTGTCCTAAATGATATTGCAAGGTCAGATATTGTACTTTATATATCCTGCCATAACCCACTGAATGTACTGGGTGAGAGTGTGAACTACAGGTTAAACTATTATCTACGTGGTGCAGCAGCACTCCAAAACGTGTTCACTGAGGGTGATGAGTATGCCACAATGATGGAGGAGGTTGTTGGTGTGGGAAGAGTGGGGTGAGGAGGTGGGAGGTATATGGGAAACTCTTATATTTTTAAATGTAACATTTTTTTGTGATGTATACATCTTCAAAAAAATACAATTTACAAAAATGATGGGGTGGGGGGTGGGGAATGGGATATATGGGAAACTCATGTTTTTTTTTTAAAGATTTATTTTTATTTTTTTCTCTCCCCTTCCCTCCACCCCCACCCCAGTTGTCTGTTCTCTGTGTCCATTTGCTGCGTGTTCTTCTTTTTGTCTGCTTCTGTTGTTGTCAGCGGCACGGGAATCTGTGTTTCTTTATGTTGCGTCATCTTGTTGTGTCAGCTCTCCGTGTGTGCAGTGCCATTCCTGGGCAGGCTGCACTTTCTTTTGCCCTGGGCGGCTCTCCTTACGGGGCTCACTCCTTGCACATGGGGCTCCCCTACGCGGGGGACACCCCTGCATGGCACACCTTGTGCGCATCAGCACTGCATGTGGGCTAGCTCCACACAGGTCAAGGAGGCCCGGGGTTTGAACTACAGACCTCCCATGTGGTAGGTGGATGCCCTATCCATTGGGCCAAGTCTGCTTCCCTTTAATGTTTTTTAATGTAATGTTCTTTGTGACCTACTATCTTTAATTACAAAAAGTGTAAAAAAATTAATAGTGATCATCAACTCGTGCATGGATCAAAAAACTGCTACAGCCAAACAGCAGAATGCGCCTCAGAATCTCAGGAAGGAACACCAATACACCAGCCCTGTAGGATGAATCTCAAATGCAGTATGCCATTAGTAAGAACTTCTGGAACTGCAAAACTGTGGGATAGAAAATGAAACAGATTGTCATAAGGGTTGAGAGTGGGGAAGAGCCAACTACAAAGAGAAACAGGACATTGGGAGGCTGTGGAAATGTTTCATTTCTTGATTTGTGAGGGTTGTTAGAGAAATGAATGTGCTTGTCAAAAAATGACAGAACCCTACACTTAAAAGCATAAACTTTACTACATGTAAATTATACATCAATTAAAAAAAAAAGAATGAAATTAACTAAAAGATGTTCCTCTCTTTATGTAGGTCACTTTCCTTGGGTGCTATCTAATTTAATGAATTTTCCTACTCATCTCAAAATGTATTTTAGTAAAAGGCGAAAGATTTATACGATCTGAAGAGAAACCAGAGTATAAAATGTATTTTATTATTTCCAAATTACATATCATCTGTCTTTGTAACTCAATGTTTATTAAAGATCTTGGTATGGAGTTCATGCTGCAATAGTATTTGTTGAATGGAGAGACAAATAAATCAGTGGATGGGTAAGTATACAGTAGAGTCTAGACCTGAAAAATACAAATTTATTGAACTATTAAAAGACCATCACCTGGAAAACAACGTCAAATCCACTGACTAAAAAATGACAGCATATCCTATTGTTAACACTGTTTAAGCTTTTTATACATATTGTTTCATGTAATTTTTTGTAACTATTTTGTGATTTGTAACATATTTTCATTTGTCACATTTAAGGAAGGAATGAGTTACAGAAATTAGGTAACTACCTCGAAAGTTACAGAGGTAGTGAAGAGGCAGAGATAAGATTCAAACCCAGACTGTCTAACTAAATTAAGGACCTTCCCTTAGGCATCATATTGTATTTCCCCAGGCAAATATGATGGTAATAATAGTTAAATCTCAAAGAATTAGGAGTTCTTTTGAATTAAACTGCTTCTGGATAGATCCTCCACAAACAAGGAATGATTGGCTTCTTGTGGATATAGCCCCAAAACAAACCAAACAAAACTGTGTGAATCTTTTGCATTGGCAATTCACAGTTTTCCTATTTTAACATAACCTCTCCACCTTTGGACATTTGTAAGTTATTTGTCGAAGAAGAAATTAGATTTTCTGGATATATATATTTCCTTCCATTGAATGCTAGTGAAGCTGAGAATATTTTCAGGTTTATAAATTATTTGTATTTTTGCTATCTGGATCATTGGTTCACATCCATTGATTCCTTAACTTCTTTAGTGTGGTTCATTCTTATTTACAACTATTTTTTTAATTCACAAAGTTATAGGTTTACAGAAATATCATGTAAAAAATAGAGTATTCCCACTAACCATCTCATCATTGACACTTTACTTACTGTGCACTTTCGTTACAATTGAGTAAAGAATATTAAAATTGTGCTATTAACTATAGTCTATTCTTTCTTTTACATCCAAATTATGTTTTAAAATATCAATTGTATTCTGAATGTCACTGAGCTACCATAACAGTCCTGGACTCCCCAAGTCTAGATGTGGACATTTTTCTCCTCCTTTAGTCTGTGAATGTGATGGAAACAAAGCCCATCACCCTCCAGTGCCTCACCATCCATCCCAACTGGGGTCCATGAACCAGCAACTTCGCCTCACCTGGGATGTCAGCAGAAATTCAGGCTCTAGTGCCCCATCTCACACCTTCTAAATTGATATCTCTATTTTTTTTGAAAGCTGGGTGACTTCTTTGTACAGTAGAGATTAAGGAGCCAGTGGTATAATCAACCCAGGTGTAAATAAAGGCAGAATTGATCAGAGGCAAGGGAGGGTAAAAGCAAGAAGAGGTTTTGAGAGTGAACAAAAATTCTTGGACATTAGAAAACTGATAATCAAATAAGGGATCGCAGGAACTGAACATGTGTCTATGGTATTAAAATTTTACATGTGGAGAATAAGTTTATTATTTATAATTTTCTAAAAAGGCTCCTTATATGGAAATAATAGAAGAAGGGTTGGGAAATAGAGGTATGGACAGAGAGAAGACTTTGGTGACAGGTAAGTCTCAGAAGCTAGAGGAGGACACAGGAAGGAGTAGCCCATTACTAAAATCTTACACCAGCTCTGGGTGGGGTGGTGTTCCATACATTCTGTTCTCTCTCAACTCCTCTTCTGTGTTCCGCTCATTCACAACTTCAATGTCACGGATTCTTGCTTTCTGAGGTAGCTATGACAAAGAACACATCCTGCGTTGCTTTAAACAACAAGAATGCATTTTCTCCTTGGTTTATGGCCAAAAATCCCAAATCAAGGCATGGAGAGACAGTTTTTTGCCAGGCTTCAGTAGTTTTGCTGTGGCAGTTCTCTATCACATGGCAGTGTCTTTGGTTTCCTCCTCTGAGTTCCTCTGACTTCTGTTTTTTTTTTTTTTTTTAAAGATTTATTTATTTATTTAATTCCCCCCCCTCCCCTGGTTGGTTGTCTGTTCTTGGTGTCTATTTGCTGCGTCTTGTTTCTTTGTCCGCTTCTGTTGTCATCAGCGGCACGGGAAGTGTGGGCGGCGCCATTCCTGAACAGGCTGCTCTTTCTTTTCGCGCTGGGCGGCTCTCCTCACGGGCGGACTCCTTGCGCGTGGGGCTCCCCCACGCGGGGGACACCCTTGCGTGGCAGGGCACTCCTTGCGCGCATCAGCACTGTGCATGGCCAGCTCCACACGGGTCAAGGAGGCCCGGGGTTTGAACCGTGGACCTCCCATATGGTAGACGGACGCCCTAACCACTGGGCCAAAGTCCGTTTCCCTGACTTCTGTTTTTTAATAATGCCTCCACTTATATGAATAATGGGTCATGCTGAGTCTGCTGGGAAATATCTAAATAGTATTATAGAGGGTTCTATTTACAAATGAGCCCACACCTTAACTGATAATAAGTTTTCAAAAGGTCTTGTTTAGGAGAGGAGTCATGCCCAAAAGAAAAAGTATTACATTTAAACACATATCTTTTGACTGTATACATAATTTGGTCTCCCACAGTTGGCCTCAGGACCCCAAAAAGATAGGTACTTCCTTTGTGAAAAATACATTCACCCCATTACTATATTCTAAAAGCCTCCAAAATAAATTATGGGTACAGTCTTTCCTGTGGATAAATTCCTTTACATCTTTGTATGTGAGCTAGGAAACAGATTGTCTGCATCCCAAATATAGCAGATGTTTATTTTGCTTTAATAAAGCATTTCAATTCCAGAATGGAGAAATTGGAAGGAATGTGGAGGCCTCAAGTCTGACCCAAGTCTGAAACTCACCAGGATAGTCTCCATTAGACTTCAAGTTGTGTCATCTATGGATTGACACTTGTACTTTCTGCCTCCTGGAGTGGATACTCCCCTGTTTTCAATGTTCTGAACCTTAGGACCATTGGTTCTATTTCCCTGGACAACCTTATGTCACACAGGTGTCCTCCTCTTCAGCTAGACCCTCCAGTCGAGGAGTGTTTATCTTCATGTTGCCATTAAATGCCAGCATCTCCACTCCCTCCCATCACATACATGCATTCAGAGAAGTCATGAACCATGATGTTGGCAGCTAGATTATTGATGAGAGTCCCCAGATGGAAACAGAACAAATTCTCAGCAGGAGTAAAGTGGGATACCTAAATCTATACTATCAACACAAAGGATTACCACGAACTAATGGCTATGGTTGGTCTGTGGCCATATGCAAAAATATGGATAAAGTCAGGGAAATAAATCTACATAAAATAACATACCAATTATAATTGACTTATAGAAATTTCACATAGAAATTAACCTGTAATTTATAGTTAGGAGAACATGCCTAGAGAAGTGCAGATGTGTGGGAAATTCTAAGGTTCTGGTTTTACAGGGGTATGCATTTTGTAAAATATCCAGCAAGCTGAATGTTTATAACATACTCTTCTGTGTGAATAATATTTCTATTTAAAAGTTATTTTTAATGTGAAGTGAGAGAAAGGAGATAACACAGGATGATTTCATAAATATGTAGATTTTCACTCACATACCCTTTAATAATTAGGAGAAAATGTGCAGAAAGCACATATAGTTTGCTTAAAGAAATGCAAAGAGGCACATATTTTGTCAAATAAACTAGTGCAAAATGTGCAATCCCATCCTGCACCGTAATGCATATATCTCATTGCAAATGAACACCTAGATTTCTTCCTTCAGTGAGCTGTTAAATATCAAACAAAATTATTTTTTATGGTAGTGCACTGCAGTGCTTAACAGTTCTCTTCATCAAAGCTAAAACCATGTCAAAATTGAGGGCAGGTTCTGGTTTCATGAAATCATCAGAGGATCACAATTGCTGACTCTGAGGCTCTGAGCTCTGTAATCACAGGCACTTCCTAAGTCCCAGAAGAAATGACACTTTTATGCCTTCCCTCCCAAAGAATCTTTTCATAGCACCCATCATTTCTTTATTCCTCAGACTGTAGATGAAGGGGTTCAGCATGGGTGTGACCACAGTGTACATCACCGAGGCTGTTGCGCTTGAGTGTGCATTTGGTGATGCAGTGGAACTAAGATACACACCGAGGAGTGTGCCATAGAATAAGGAGACCACTGAGAGGTGAGACACACAGGTGGAAAATGCTTTATACTTCCCCTGAGCTGATGAGATTGCACGTACAGAGGAAAAAATCTTGGAATAAGAGTAAATGATACCAGTGAAAGGACCAAAAACCAGCAGCCCAGCTGCAAAATACATCACTATTTCATTGAGGAAAGTGTCAGAACAGGAAAGATGGATCATCAGATCAAGGTCACAGAAAAAGTGGGGAATTTCCAAGTGGTTTTGAAAGGACAGTCGCAACACCATTAAACTTTGTAACAAGGAATGCAAGGCACTCATGATCCAGGACCCCAGAACCAGCAGTCTACAGAGCTGGGGGTTCATGATGGCTGTGTAGTTCAAAGGGTGACAGATGGCCATGAAGCGGTCATAAGCCATCACGGCCAGTAGGAAGTCATCCAAACCTGCAAAAACTATGAAAAAGTACATCTGGGTGAGACAGCCTACATAGGTTATGACTCTGATCTGTGTCTTGATGTTCACCAGCATCTTTGGCATTGTGGTAGTGGCTAAAGAGATATCTACAAAGGACAGGTTGGAAAGGAAGAAGTACATGGGTGTGTGGAGATGGGAGTCAGTGATGGTGGCCAGGATGATGAGCAGGTTCCCAGAGACAGTGACCAGATACATAGACAGGAACAGCCCGAATAGGAAGGACTGTAATTCAGGTTCCTCTGAAAACCCCCAAAGGAGAAATTCTGAAATTCCTGTATTATTTCCTGGTTCCATTTGCTTGATGTGACTAACCTGAAAGAGAGAAATAACATGACTAATTTTCAAACAAACAGCAATTACTAATCTATCTATAATTTATATCTTGGCATCAGGAAATTAATTTCTGAATTTGTTTATCAAATCTAAGTAGATACTGCCATCTCTCATTAGGAATTTCTCTCCTACTTTCAAAATATTCTCCAATCTGTCATACATTATAAGACTTTTATGGAAACTCATCCTCTCATTTGTGGAATTAATATTCAGTCCAGCTCTTCTGTAGACACTGACTAGGCAATGGAAATAAAGAGCTGAAAATTAAAGTTAACTGCAATCTGATAATGGAGAAAGAAAAGGAGCAAATTAATTATATCCATGTAACATGTCACATGATATCTACTGCTAAAATGAAATAAAAGAAGGTAAAAGCTTCAGAAGGTGTGCTCAGGAAAGACAAGCAGTTTGGGAGAAAATTTTAAGAGAGACCTCAGTGCAGAAGGCAGTAGTCACAAGGACATCAGACATTTTTGATGACCAGAAGGAATGTCCAGGGCTAGGACCTAAAGAAAGGGCTTCATTGGATGTTCTGGGTCAGCAAAGAAGGTAGAGTTGTAGGGGATGAGTAAAAGGGAGAAGGATGAAAGATGATGTCAGAAAAGTTCAAGAAGAAGGTGGCCTCCCAAAAATGAAACTTCGAGATACAAGGAGTCCTTTATCTACATGTTGTACTTCTTGCACTTTATTAAGTTGGTTGCAAAGATGCTTTGTCAGGGTTCTCCAGAATAATGAAACTAGCAGGAGATAGATGATGATAATGACGATGGTGATAGATAGATAGATAGATAGATAGATAGATAAATAGATAGATAGATAATATATACCTGCATATATCATTATAAGTAAATATTAAGAAAAATATAATAGGATTAGGCCCATGAGAGTATGGGGATTGGTGAGTCCAAGTTCTGTAAGGCAGACAAGTCAGTAATTCAATGAAGGTAATGGTGAATTCCTCCACAGAGGCTGCACCTTGGAAATTCTGATGGATGTGATGATAAAACATTACTGGGAGAAGATGGATATCTGAAATAGAGATAGAAATTCTTCTTTCTGACTAATGAAATCACCAGTGTTCCCTTTAAGGTTACACAGATTGGATGCAGAGATTCATGCCATTGCTGAAGGCAATCTCCATTGTTGATTACAGGTACTATTAGTCACAGATGGAAGCAACTAATTACTTAAATACAACTAAGAAACACCCTCGGAGTAACAATCAAGCCAATGCTTGCTTGACCAAACACCTGGACTCTATAACCTTGGGAAGTAGGCACATGAAATTAACCATCACAATCCATACCTAATGAACTTACCAGTCATATTTATCTCCCTAAATAACACTTAATTTCTAAATAAAATCAATAGCATAGACATTCACCTAATGTAATTCCACTATCGTGCACACTGCCAAAAATGCACTAACACTGTCCCCAGAAGAGGATGCAAGGACTTAGGTTATATTTTTATGCTTTATATCTTGTAATTTAAATAAATAACATAAATTGATACAATTCATTTAATATAATATAAGAATAAGGGAGAGAGAAAACAAAGGTATTTGCTGTATGTGTATATACAAACATATCCGCAATAAAACAAGGAAGAAATAACTAATTTCTGCAACTGGTGATGGGCTCCTAGCTCATATTTAAAACTGTCTTCTTCTATCCATTCCACATTCAATGTACCTCAGCAAGCATCTCAGCTGCTCATAGCTATTTGCCCAGTTTGCCGATCCAGTTCTTCAATCCTGACAGAGCTGGGCTTAAGTACTCTGCCTAGGGTTGGCTGTTGCACTTTCCCATTGACTTTAACTACAGGCATGATAGTACAGGCATGATAGTATTAAGAGGTGCGCTGTAATCAGGGTCATTCACTGCAGCCAGTACAGTAGCTCCATTCTTTATCAGTTTATTCAGAGGCACGAGGAACCCAAAGTCATCTGCTGGCAATCTTCTCCTCCAGTTCAAAGGAACATTATTTCATCTCCTGGTGGGAGCACTCTTCCCTTTGGAAAGCAGACCTTTAGACCAGCAGAGTACATGGTTGAAAACACAGGAAGCAAAAGATGCTAATATTAATAGGGGTAATATAGTGAGTGGTGTCACTCCCATTTCCATACCTTATTTCCTGGACCGTGAATCCTGCCTACGGAGAAATAGCACCATAGAGTGGATGCTGATTTAGAACCTTCTGGAAAACACTGCCTGGTACTGCAAGGTATTACCACCCAGATACTAGAAAAATTGTGTCTTTCAAATGCCATTACACTGTTCTATGAATCCAGCTGTTTCAGGATGATGGAGAACATGGTATGACCAGTGAATTCCATTAGCAAGTACCCATTCTCACATTTCATTTGCTGTGAAGTGGGTTTCTTGATCGGAATCAATGATGGCTGCAATAATGTGATGGCATATAAAGACCTCATGGAAGCCCACAGATGGTAGTTTCACAGAAGCACTGAATGCAAGGAGGACAAATTCATATGCAGAGTACAGATCTATTACTGTAAGAGAAGAACACTGCCCTTTCCATTTGAACGCAGTCCAATGTATATAACTTACCACCAGGTATAAGGATGATCACCTCTGGGTATGATGTCATATCAGTGACCGGGTTTTGGTCTCTGCTGCTGGTAGATTGGGCACTAAGCTATGGCTTCAGCTAGGTCAGCCTTGGTGAGTGGAAGTCCATATTGCTAAGCCCATACGTAATCCCCATCCCTACCACCAGGTCCACTTTGCTCATGAGCCCATTGGGCAATGACAGAACAAGTCATCCTGTCCACAGATTATTAAAATCCTCCTCTGCTAAAGACACCCTCTGGTGAGCATTCACCTGGGACACAAACACCTTCCTGTTTTTTCCCATTCAGAAAGGTCTATCCACATACTTCTTCACCAAACATCTTTGTCACCAATTTTCCAGTTATGTTCCTTCCAAATCCCTGATCATCCAGGCAAATCATTGGCCACAGCCCAAGAATCAGTATACAAATGACACATAACCGTCCATTTCTCCTTCCAAGTAAGATGAATAACCAGGGACACAGCTAGATGTTCTGCCCACTGGGAGGATTTCCCTTTACCACTACCCTTCAGGGATGGCCTAGAAAAGATCTGTAGTGCTGCAGCTGTCCACTTACAGGTGGTATGTGTATAATATACAGAATGAACTCAAAGCAAGATGGAAATTTTCCTTTCTCAATCAATTGGTGGTAGGGACCTCCCCACGAGGTCATAATTGCCTGGGAATCAGAATGCAGTGAGGCAGGAGGAGGGCCCTGGGCACTTGGGTCACTCTCTCCTGCAACTTACTTTTCCCATCAGGGCCAGCATGCGCCAGATCTCATAAACACCGGTTCCCTGTTATGATGGAGTGCTGCTATGCACACCCTACCTTATGGGATCAGAAAACACCCAGCTCCACAGGGTCTCTGGGTAACTTGTTAGCCCGTGGTTAAGCATGTGTTCTGCCTCTAATAAGACCCAGTAGCAGGGTAAATGTTGATTCTCAAAAGGAAAGTAATTATCTCCAGAGCATAACAAGGATTTCCTCCAAATTCCTTGAGGTCTGTATCGTGATTCTACCACAGGTTTATATCAAAGACTCCAAATGGCCTCTCTTCTTGCCACTGAAACTCCCAGTACATTGAATCATGTGACACAAATGACAGAGCAGCTTGCACAACATTCTGAAATGTTACAGACCCTCCTTTTGCCCAAGTCATCACTCAAAACCAACAACTTTTCTGGTCACTCTGTGAATGGGCTGAAACGCCACACCCAAATGAGGAACATGTTGCCTCTCAGATCCAAAGGGGCCAAATAGGTGTTTTGTCTCTTTTTTGGTTGTAAAAGGAGCCAAATGCAACTCCTTATCCTTTACCTGAGAAGGGACATCTCAACATGTCCTCTATCAGTGGACACCAAGAAAATTCACGAGGTGCAAGGTCCATGAATTTTTATTGATTTTTCTGCCATCCTCTGACATGCAAATGCCTTACTCGTTTGTCCAGAGTAGTTACTACCTCACTTCCCAAAGCCAGTCAGCATAAAGTCATCAATAGAGTGGACCTGTGATGTCTGTAGGAGGGAGAGTCTGTCAGAGTCTTTTGGATTAGATTATGACATAGACCTGGAGAGCTGATATGCCCCTGAGATAGGACAGTAAAGGCACATTCTTTCTGTCTGTGTCAGCTTAAAGCAAACTGCTTCTCATCCTCTTTACTAACACACACATATCTTAAAAAGACAGCATTTGTCAGATCAATAGCTGCATAACAGTTGTGTTAGTTTCCAAACTACTAAAATAAATACCATACAATGAGTTGGCTTAAACGACTGAGAATATATTGGTTCACACTTTTGAATCTTGGAAAAGTCCAAAATCAAGGCATCAGCAAGGCAGCAATATCCTTGACTGGAATTATGAGGCTGGCTGCCAGCAATCCTAGGGTACATGGCTTTTCCCTCAAATGTCAGCACACATGATGCTGTCATCTCCTTGCTCTTCTGGGTTCCTTTCCCATCCAACTTTTTCCCGTGGAGTTCTCTCTGTGGGCTTCTCTAGAAGGCCTCCAGTAACAGGATTAAGTCTCATCTTCATTCAGTTGGCTGCATATTCTCTAAAATAATATCCTCCCTTGGTCTTTTTTATAATGGGTTTGTACACAAGTACACACAGTAATAGATTAAGAACTTGTTTTTCTGGGGTAAATAATTCAACCCGCCACACTTGGTACCAGGAATGTGTGAATTTGCTCAAGAAATAATACCACATATGGAACTGCAGCTGCAATTGGAGTCAGCACCTGGTTAAGTTATGGTAATCCACTGTTATCCTCCAAGTTCCATCTGTTTTCTGCATATTCCAACTAGGAGAATTAAGGGGGATGTGATGGGAATCACCACCCTTGCATCTTCCAAGTACTTGATGATGGCACTAATCTCGGCAATCCCTTCAGGAACCCACTGTTGCTTTTGTTTCACTGTTTAGCTTGTTAGAGGCAGTCCTAGTGGCTTTCATGTGGCATTTCCTACCATACTGGTCCTCATTCCACAGGTCAGGAAACCAGTGTGGGGTTTCTGTCAGTTGCTAAGTATGTGCATTTCTATTAGACATGCTAGAATTAGGCAAATAACAAAAAATGAAATTATTAATCCACTGGAATAAGTGTAGAGACAAACCTGAGCTAAAACTCCACTGAACATCTGATGTCAATACCTGACATTTTCTGGGGGATCACAGTGACATTTTGGATATCACGGCATTCATGTCAGTTCAGAGATGGCATCTAGTAATCCCCAAATGTCCAAACATTTCCATATCCTCAATATAACATTTACGTTTGTAAAAGGTCATTGGTCTATTTGGGGATTGCTTGAAGGATAACGTATAAATTTTTGGCAGTATAGAAGGCTACTTTCCCACAACTCCTCATCTTTACTTGTTTCAAGGAGTTCTGAAACTATAAACTGCCCCTGTGTGTATGCTTCAAGTTAAGCTTTCATCCACTTAACAAAGAACTCTTTCCCTTACAGATATCAAGTCAAAATCTAATAGACTACTAATTCACTTCACTTCCTTTTTTTTAAAGATTTATTTTTTGTTTGTTTCTCTCCCTTTCCCTCCCGCCCCAGTTGTCTGTTCTCTGTGTCTATTTGCTGCATGTTCTTCTTTGTCCTCTTCTGTTATTGTCAGCGGCACGGGAATCTGTTTCTTTTTGCTGTGTCATCTTGCTGTGTCAACTCTCTGTGTGTGCGGCGCCATTCTTAGGCAGGCTGCACTTTCTTTCATGCTGGGCGGCTCTCCTTACAGGGTGCACTCCTTGCGTGTGGGGCTTCCCTAAGCAGGGGTACCCCTGCGTGGCACGGCACTCCTTGAGTGAATCAGCACTGCTCATGGGCCAGCTCCACACGGGTCAAGGAGGCCCGGGGTTTGAACCGTGGACCTCCCATGTGGTAGATGGACACCCTAACCACTGGGCCAAGTCCGCTTCCCTCATTTCACTTCTAGGCACTCCAAGATCAAATAGCCAATGCAACATGTCTACAAGCCAGACCATTCTGATTACAGGTTTGACCTTTTTGTCCATTAGAGTAGTCACTCCCACCTTGTCTTTAGCAATTAAGTGCTGCCACTTGGCTTTTCCCACTCAGAATCTGATCTTGTTGTAGTTAAGGATAAAAGTTCAGTGACAGCAGTTGTCACACTAATTTCTGAGTTACAGAAATATGTGGCTGTGGCCCAGTGGTTAGGGCATCCATCTACCACATGGGAGGTCCATGGTTCAAATTCCGGGCCTCCTTGACCCGTGTGGAGCTGGCCCACGCTCAGTGCTGATGCACGCAAAGAGTGCCGTGCCATGTAGGGGTGTCCCCCGTGTAGGGGAGCCCCAGGCGCAAAGAGTGTGCCCCGTAAGGAGAGCCGCCCAGCATGTAAGAAAGCGCAGCCTGCCCAGGAATGGCACCGCACACTCCGGAGAGTTGACACAACGAGATGATGCAACAACAAGAAACACAGATTCCCGTGCTGCTGACAACAACAGAAGCGGACAAAGAAGATGCAGCAAATAGACACAGAGAACAGACAACCAGGGTTGGGGAGGAAGGGGAGAGAAATAAATAAATAAATCTTTAAAAAAAAAACAACAGAAATATGTGATTACAGAGCCCTTCAAAGTTAGGGATGATGGAGCTTCTCTCACAATTTATTCCTCAATGTTGTGGTGAAAGTGTGTCTTCTGGGCATATATTGGGTGGTTTGGAGGTCTTACATGATGAATCCACTCCAACATTGCAATCTCTCTAAGATTTTGGTTCCCTTCACCTACATTATATCATGGTAGCTTTGGCATTTCAACTTCATTTAATGTAGACCACTCTTTGGCCATGCCTAAGGCAACCAATGAAACAATCTGATATAGCTCTTCTAACCCCTTGAGTTAAATGATTGAGTCCAGAATCTCTGCTTATTGGGCATTTATCAATAAATTCTGCCTGATTCAACTTTTTGTACCTCCTACTATTATTCCACATTCTTCATATCCATCCATTTCCACACATATTCTCCTGAATTCTCTCTGTACATTGTAAAACTCATGCAGTTCTTTTGAAGTGCAGTACATCTATCCATAGTTCACACTTGGTACCTCAAATTTTGGGATCTTTTGGGACTTCATGATGGGTTCTAGTTCTGGAATAAAAAAGTTGTGATGGCAATGGATCATGAGAGGAATTAGCTGAGTCTTGGAAGCCCACTACCTCAGGGCACTCTGTTACAGTTATATCTGGTGGAACTTGTTAATCTTTCAGCTGGGAGTGGGAAGGCTGATTTCTCAGGGCTGACTGGAGGTCAGGTGACTGATTTCTCAGGGCAGGGCATTACAGTTTTATCTGGCAAGGAATCTAAGCAGAATCTAGGGTTTCAATGTTCTCATCTTCATCACAATCACTCATGTGACCCCATTCTAATTTTCAAGAAACAATTCCTTCATGATGAATGCCCTTGCTCTAACAGCTGACAGTCTGAACATTGGTAAGTGAATTTTCGAAGTAATTCAGCCACTCACCCAAAGAGACTAAACAGGTGTTTTTCAGAAATCTCAAAACTACAGCTACAAAAATTAGACTTTTCTTCAAGGCACAAATAACAACTTTCATGGCTTTCAGGTGGTGCTTGAGATGCCAATTATAAGCCCTAGTCTCAATCTTTAACACTTTTTCTAGGAACACCACTCTTTATAATTTTTAACTTCATATATTTTTAGCTTCACAAATCTCAGTTAAAATATCCAATACACTGTCTCCCAAAGCTTGCCTCTCTTGAGCATTTGAGTAGCAGTATCCAGGGGTGATAGTGTGTGAATCTCTGTTGCAACTTCATGCCATGGACTATCAGTGCCTTCTTGATCACTGAAAACAGAGTCATGCATCCTGCTTAATCTACTCAACTGAGAGATCCATTAAAAACCCCAGAACCAACTCAGAAATTTCATCCTTAAAATACTGTTTCACAAATATCACTCTTGATATCAAATCTGTACTTGGATTCCCCAGAAAAACAGAGTTATATTTACTATACAATTTGATTTCTGTAACTATGAGATTGGCAAGTCTGAATTCCATAGGGGAGGCCACAAGTTAGAAAGTTGATTAACGTGGCTTCAGATTCCACAGGAGAAGCTGGCTGACTGAAATTGAGAAAGAAATTCTTCTTTCTGATTGCTGGAATTCTCAGTTCTTAGAAATTCCTCTTTCTGACTACCGAAATTCTGTTCTTGGGAGTACTTTCTGACTCCTGAAATTCTCACTTCTCTCCGAACGTTCACAACTGATTAGATGAAGAGACTCCTCTTTTTACTGAGTAATCTCCAATTTTGATTGTCGATGCAATCAACAGACTAGTGATTTCAATTCATCTACAAAATACACCCATCTTAATAATCAAGGCAGAGCTTGCTTCTACAAGAACTATAACCTAGACAAGTTCACAAAAGAAGTTGATGATCACAAAATATCTCACAGAATGAAATGAAACTACTCCTGTTTCCATAGTTAAGTTTGAGTCCATATTCTGTAATATAGAAGACACATATTAAAATTTATGAACTAAAATACCCTTGCTCTGATGACTGTGTAAATCACAAAATACATATATACCAACACAAAGAGGCAAAGACACAGACATGCATAGAGACACACACATACAAACACACAGACACACATAAACACAAATATACACAGACATACACACACAGAAGAAAATACATTCAAATATAAACACATATGGAAAAAAAAACATGCACACAAAGACAAAAATGCAGAGACACACAGAAACATCCACACACAATCACAAACAAAGATGTAAACTATCAAACAACCATGCAAAAATTCAGACACACATGCACACATACAAATGCACACACACAGACATAGAGTCAGAGAGACACACAAGCAGCCCAAAATGATCTCTTGGTGCCAGGTTGATAACATGTTATTCTTACCCACAATAGAACTGAGTAGGCCACAACTGAGTACAGTTCAAGCTTCCATCATCTTACTTTCCCAAAATATTTAGAAATGGTACTCAGAAATGCCGGCTCCCAAGGTTCCTTGCATATGAAAACTAAGGGCTTGATTTTGGTGTGGCAACTCTCAACCCTATGCTTAAGTAAAAAATAATCTGCTACATAATCAGAAATAAATATAATGTACCTAATGATAAAGAAAAAAAAGATCTAAAGCAGTCCAGTGATAAAAAAATAAAAAATTAAAACTTTCCTTCGTTCTGGTGGCATTTCAACCTTGATAATATAACCTGACACTGAGAAAAACTAACGAAAGAGCAAAAACCAGTTTATCCAAAATAAAAGTGGTGATATTTTCAGTGTCAATACACCACACAGGGAAACGGACTTTGGCCCAGTGGTTAAGGCATCCGTCTACCACATGGGAGGTCTGCGGTTCAAATCCCGGGCCTCCTTGACGTGTGTGGAGCTGGCCCATGCACAGTGCTGATGCGTGTAAGGAGTGCCGTGCCATACAGGGGTGTCCCCTGCATGGGGAGCCCCACGCACAAGGAGTGTGCCCGTAAAGTAGAGCCGCCCAGCGCGAAAAAAAAGTGCAGCCTGCCGAGGAATGGCGCCGCCCACACTTTCCGAGCCGCTGACGACAACAGAAGCGGACAAAGAAACAAGACGCAGCAAAAAGACACAGAAAACAGACAACTGGGGGAGGGGAGGGGAATTAAATAAATAAAAATAAATCTTAAAAAAAAAAAAAAGCCACCACACAGACTGATCACCCCAAGTGTAAAATGAGCAAAGTGAATATACCAACTTCTCACAAAAGAAAATATAATGAGTAGCACATATGTTATGAATTTCTTAAGGAAAGCAGTAGAAGATTTTTAAAAAATATTAAATGCAAAAAAGTTTGGGACCAGACAAAATCTATTTTGAAACTCAGATTTCCCTTTATATTAGAAGTTGAAATTTGATAGCAAAACAAACAAACAACAACACACATTTTCATTCTTAATACAGTCACCTATATAGGAATCATTTTGGTATCCATCTTCCTGAAAGAGATAAGACAATACATATTTATCTGTAAAATGCTTAACATGGTTCCTTCCAGTCAGTGAATGAACAGCTATCACAAGATATGAGGTGAGTCTGATTTTCCTTCTACGTCTAAAACATCTTATTCTTGCCAAATAAGTTTTCAATCCCACATCCCTATTTCAGTTGTTTGGGATCCTTCCCCATAATAAGACTGTGCACCCATCTAGATTTTGGCGAGGATAAAGGTGACCTGTTGTCAAATGACAAAGATGAATGCTTTCAGGTGATGGGAGAAAATGATGCGATTATAGAAATAGATCTAACCACAAAGGACAAAAAGTACTATAAAGAAATCAGGTGTGTGAAACCAAAAGGGGAGTATGTATAAAATGTTTTCATTATTTACAGTTAATGTAAAATATATAAAACATTAATCAAGGTGAGGGACAAGACGATGTCAGATTAAGTGCAACCACATCACCTCTACTACAAAAAACGGCTGAGTGGGGGCAAAATCCTGCCTGAGCGAGCTGTTTGGGCACCAGCAAAGCAGGAGACTTCAGGGCATTGGTCTGGAGAGAGCATGACACAAAGAGTGATTGCTCAAGGGAACTTAGACAACAATAAGGAAATAGAATAATAAGAAGAAAGTGCCAAACAGAAAACAACACACACACACACAAATAGCACCTAAATAAAACTCTAGACTAGAGGGAGAAGCTAATCAACTGAACAAACTCATCAAGATAAAATGATGACCAGACAGCAATAAAAAAAAATACAAACCTTATAAATAATCAGGAAGATATGACCCAGGCCAATGAACAAACTAAAAACCAGGAAGAGGAGCAGAACATTGAATAACTAATATAAGCTCTCCAAACAAATATTATGGACCAACTTAATGAGGTGAAGGAAGAGATTAAGGATTTTAGGAAACACTTGGAGAGCATACTGAAGAAATTGTAAACATACACAAAAAGATAATGGATATGATGGTGATGAATGGCACAATCCTAGAAATCAAAAATATACTCTCAACAAATAAAAGCAGATTTGAAGAGGCAGAGGAAAGAATTAATGATGTGGAAGACAGAACATCTGAAATAAAACAGATAGTAGAATTGATCAATAAAGAGATAGAAAAAATCCAGTAAGGACTTAAGGACATGAAAGACAATGCAAAATGCACAAACATATGCTTTATAGTCATCTCAGAAGGAGAAGAGAAGGGAAAGGGGACAGAAGGGATGTTGAAGGAAAAATGGCTGAAAACTTCCCAAACCTATTGAGGGAGAAAGTGCAGCACAATGCAAATAGCATAAATCCCAACAGGCCTACTCCAAGACATCTACTTGTCAAATTATCCAATGCCCAAGACAAATAGAAAATACTGTAGGCAGCAAGAGAAAAGAGAACCGTCATGTATAAAGGAAGCTCAATATGATTAAGTACTGATTTTTCATTTGAATCCATGGAGGCAATGTCAGTGTTATGATATAGTCAAGATATAAAAAGAAAAATAAATTTCCAGCCAGGAATACTCTATCCAGGAGAGAAGGCATTAAAAAATGATGGAGAGTACAAAATACACACAGATAAAGAGAAACTAAAAGAGTATGCCAGTAAGAAACCTGCCCTTTGAGGGAGTTCTGTAGGTTGAAAGAAAAAAAAAAACAACAGGAGAGACAGAGTTGGAGAAGAGTGTGTGAACAATTAAAAAGACAAAAAGAGAAATAAGAACAACATAGGACATAAACAAATCCAAAGAAAATATGGCAAATGTAAGTAATTCCTTGAGAGTAACAACACTGAATGTTAATGGATTCAACTCACCAGTCAAGAGATACAAACTGCAAGAATGGATAATTAAATGAGACCCATCTATATGCTGTCTACAAGAAACCCATCTTAGACCCAGGGATTCAAGGAGATTGAAAGTGAATGGCTGGAAAACAATCTTACCAGCAATCATTAACTAAAAAAGGGCAGGAGTAGCTATATTAATATTGGACAAAATAGACTTTAAATGCAAAAGTATTGTGAGAGACAAAGAATCTTTCAAGAAGAAAGAACAATAATAAAATTTATGCACCTGAACATGGAGTCTCAAAACACAAGAGGCAAGCACTTGAAAAATGAAGTGGAGGAATAGATGTCACTACAATTACAGTAGGGGACTTGAATATACCATTATCACCACTAAACAGAACATCTTGACAGAGAATCAGTAAAGAAACAAAAGGTTTGAATAATATATTAGAGGATCTGGACCTAGTAGACATATACAGAACACTACACCCAAATACAGCAGGATATACATTTTTCTCAAGTGCACATGGATCATTCTCCAAGATAGACCACATGCTAGGTCACAGAGAAAGACTCAATGAATTCTGAAAGATTAAAATCATGCAAAATAATTTATCTCACCACAGTGGAATGAAGCTGGAAATCTGCAAGGGACAGAGAACCAGGTTAGGCACAAAGATATGGAAGTTAGGCAACACACTCTTAGACAAACAGTAGGTTAAGGAGGAAATCACAAAAGAAATCAGTAACTACATTGAAAGTAATGAAAATGACAACACAACAGATCAAAACTTATGAGATGCAGCAAAAGCTGTACTGAGTAGGACATTCATAGGATAAATTCATATATCGAAAAATAAGAAAGAACTGAAATTGAAGACCTAACTGCACACTTGGAGGTATTAGTAAAAAACAAAACAAAACAAAAAACTAACCCCAAAGAAGAAGAAAGAAATAAAAAAGATCAGGGCAGAACAAAATGAAATAGAAAATAAGTAAGCACTAGAAAAAATAAAGCAAAGAGCAGTTCTTTGAGAAGATCAATAAAATTGACAAATGCTTTGCTAGACTCTCAAAGAAAAAAAGAGAGAAGAGGCAAATACACAAAATAAGAAATGAGAGGAAATGGACTTGGCCCAGTGGTTAGGGCATCTGTCTACCACATGTGAGGTCCACGGTTCAAACCCTGGGCCTCCTTGACCCGCATGGAGCTGGCCCATGTACAGTACTGATGCGTGGAAGGAGTGCCGTACCACGCAGGGGTGTCCCCTGCATAGGGGAGACCCATGCGCAAGGAGTGTGCCCCATAAGGAGAGCCGCCCAGCGCGAAAGAAAGTGCAGCCTGCCCAGGAATGGTGCTGCACACAGGGAGAGCTGACACAGCAAGATGATGCAACAAAAAGAAACACAGATTCCTGTGCTGCTGACAACAGCAGAAGCAGACAAAGAAGACACAGCAAGTAGACACAGAGAACAGACAACCGGGGTGGGGGGGAGGGGAGAGAAATAAATAAATAAATAAATAAATCTTTTAAAAAAAAAAAGAAATGAGTAAGGGAATATTACCACTGGCCCCACAGAAAAAAAGAGTATCATAAGAGGATACTTTGAAAAACAATATGCCAACAAGAAGGACAATTGAGAGGAGATGGACAAATTACTAGAAACATGTAAGCAGCCAACATTGATGAAGGAAAAAATTGATGATATCAACAAACCAGTCACAGGTAAAGAGATAGAATCAGTCATTAAACACCTCCCTACTAAGAAGAACCCCAGGCCAGACAGCTTCAGAGGTGAATTCTATCAAATATTCTGGAAATAACTAACACCAATCTTGCTTAAACTCATCCAAAAAATTGAAATAAAAGGAACATTGCATAGCTCACTGGATGATGCCAAAATTGCCCTAATACCAAAGCCTAACAAAGACACCACAAGAAAGAAAAATTACAGACCAATCTCTCTAATGAAACTAGATGCTAAAATCCTCAACAAAATACTTGTTAATCATATTCAACAACACATCCAATGAATTATACACCATGACCAAGTGGGTTTCATCCCTGGTATGTAAGGATGTTTCAACATAAGAGAATCAATCAATGTAATACACCACATAAACAGTTTGAAAGTAAAAAATTACATGATCATATCTATAGACATAGGAAAAGCATTTGACAAAACACAGCAACCATTCCTGATAAAACACTGAAAAACATAGGAATAGAAGGAAATTTTCTAAACATGGTAAAGGATATGTATGAAAAACATACAGCTAGTACCATATACAAAAGATGAAATCCTAATAATTTCCTCTAATATCAGGAACAAGACAAGGATGTCCACTATCACCCCTCGTATTTAGCATTGTGTTAGAAGTACTTGCTTGAGCACTGAGGCAAGAAACAGATATAAAATGCATGCAAATTTGAAAAGAAGAAATAAAAATTTCGCTGTTTGCAGATGACATGACCCTATACATAGAAAACTCTGAGATGTCCACACAAAGCTTCTAGAACTTGTAAATGAGCTCAGTAAAGCCACAGGTTATAAGATCAATGTGCAAAAATCAGTAGCATTTCTGTACACCATTAATGACCAATTTGAGGAGGAAATCAAGGAAAAAATACCATTTACAATAGTAAATAAAAAAATCGAATACCTAGGAATAAATTTAACTAAACATGCAAATGACTTATACACAGAAAACTACACAACACTGGTAAAGGAAATCAGAGAAGATTGAAATAAATGGAAGAATATTCCCAGTTCATGGATAAGAAGACTGAATATCATTAAGATGCCTATCCTACCCAAATTGATCTACAGTTTTGATGTATCCAAACAAAAATCAACACACCATTTTTAAATTAACTGGAAAAACTAACTATGAAATTTATTTGGAAGGGAAATAGGCCCCAAATAGCCAAAGATACATTGAAAAAGAAAAATGGAATCTGAGGAATCAAACTACCTGACTTTAAAACATACTATAAAGCTACAGTGGTCAAAAGAGCATGGTATTGGCATAAGGATAGACATACTGATCAATGGAACCAAATTGAGAGTTCTGATATAGAATCTCACATATATAGTCACCTTACATTTGACCAGGCCACCAAGGCAACTCAACAGAGAGAGAATTGGCCTCTCTATCCATTGAGGGCTTTGAGAACTGGATATTCATATGTAAAAGAATGAGAGAGGATTACCAATTCACATCTTATAAAAAAATCAACTCAAGATGGATCAAAGACCTAAATATAAGAGCCAAGACCATAAAGAGCTTGGGAGACAATGTAGGGAAGCATCCACAGAACACTGTAATAAGACATGGCTTCATGAACTTCACACCCAAAGCACAGCACTGAAAGAAAAACTAGATAAATGGGAATCCTCAAAATTAAAAACTTTTGCACCTCAAAGGAGTTCATCAAGAAAGTGAAAAGACTGGCAACACAATGGGAGAAAATATTTGGTAACCAAATATCTGATAAAAGCCTAATATCCAGCATATAAAAAGAAATTCTGTATCTCAAAAATAAAAAGACAATCCATTTAAAAAATTGGCAAGAGATTTGAACAGACACTTCTGCAAAGATGAAATACAAATGACTAAAAAGCACATGAAAAGATGCTCAACATCACTAGCTACTAGGGAATGCAAATCAAAACTACAGTTAGGGAAGTGGCTGTGGCTCAACTGAAAGAGCTTCCACCCAACATGTGGAAGGTCCAGGTTCAATCCCCAGGGCCTCCTGACCCATGTGGTAAGCTGGACCACGTGCAGTGCTGCAGCCCGCGAGGAGTGCCGTGCCACGCAGGGGCGCCCCCATGCAGAAGAGCCCCATGCACAAAGAGTGCACCCTGCAAGGAGAGCTGCCCTGTGTGAAAAAAGTGCAGCCTGCCCAGGAGTGGCACCGCACACACGGAGAACTGATGAAACAAGATGATGCAACAACAACAAAAAAAGAGAGGCAGTTCCCGGGTGCTGCCTGACAATGCAAGCGGATGCAGAACCCACAGCAATTGGACACAGAGAGCAGACAAGGGGAGGGGATGGAGGGGAGAGAAATAAATAAAATAAATCTTAAAAAAAAAAACTACAATGAGAAACCATCTTACACCCATTAGACTGGTGGCTATTAAAAACAGAGGACTACAAATGTTGGAGAGGATGTGGAGTAAGGGAACCTTCATCCGCTGCTGGTGAGAATGTAGAAGGATCCAGCCAATCTGGAGTACAGTTTGGTGGCTCCTCAAAAAACTAGCTATAGATTTGCCATATGACCCGCAATTCCATTGCTGGATATATACCTAGAAGAACTGTAAACAAGGACACCGAAAAATATATGCACACCAATGTCCATAGCGGCATTAGTAACTATTGCCAAAAGTTGGATATCACCCAAATGCCATCAACAGATGAATGGATAAACAAAATGTCGTATATACATACAATGGAGTACTACTCAGCTGTAATAAGGATTACAGTACAAACACATGGAATAACATGAATGAATCTTGAGGATCTTATGTTGAGTGAAGAATGCCAGGTATTGAAGGACTAATACTACGTGATCTCTCTGATATGAATTAAGTGAATCAAGCTGTCTAAGAGAGCTAGAGGCTGGAATATCGGCTTATAGGAAATAGGGGAGGAGATGAAGTTTGTGAGCCAATGCCCACATGGCGAAATCTATGATAGATATGAGGTAAGTAGTTGTTCAGTGAAGGGATAAGATGGGGTTAAGGAGTACTACTGGGTTGTGCTTTGCAGACTTGAGGGGGGCTAGGGTTTGAAAGATGGGTCAGATGGTTCGTGGAATTGGTGGGAGGGTTGGGGCAGAGCAGGTGAACATGGGAGATTGTCGGGTATGTGGTTGAAACCATAATGTTGAGAAAACGTCAAATACAATAAGGAAGGGGTACAGATTTAAGGTGTTTGATGGGGGCATCTGGCACAGGGTGCACCTGGGTCAGGCTTCTAGGGAGTGTGTGAGTGCTCTCCTTGTCATAGTGTGTTATATTAGTGGGTGGAGACCCATTCAATGATCAGGAAGTTGTTGTAGCCCCATGCTGGGGAGGCCTGATGCTCTCAAACAGAGGGGAGGGTGTCTCTCAAGAGCACGGTTGGGGGAAACGGACTTGGCCCAGTGGGTAGGGCGTCCGTCTACCACATGGGAGGTCTGCGGTTCAAGCCCCGGGCCTCCTTGACCTGTGTGGAGCTGGCCATGCGCAGCGCTGATGCGCGCAAGGAGTGCCGTGCTACGCAAGGGTGTCCCCTGCGTGGGGCGCAAGGAGTGCGCCCTGTAAGGAGAGCCGCCCAGCGTGAAAAGAAAGAGCAGCCTGCCCAGGAATGGCGCCGCCCACACTTCCCGTGCCGCCGCCAGCAAGATGCAGCAAATAGACACTAAGAACAGACAACCAGGGGAGGGGGGGAAATTAAATAAATAAATAAATCTTTAAAAAAAAAAAAAAAAAGAGCACGGTTGGATCCCAATGCAGGAGGACAAGTAGTGTGTCAAAACCCAGCATTCTTGCAACTATCTATGAATATTGTCTTTCAAACAGTGAAGCTTGTTTGTCACTGTGGACCCTTAGGGTAAGGGGACTGAGGAATAGAATAGATGGAAGAGGGGGTAACTGGGGGGCAATAGAAATGTTCTGTGTGATTGTGCAATGATGGGTACATGGACCATGTTAACTTTCACCAAAAATTTATAAAAGGGTATGGTCTAAAATGTAAACCATAATGTAATCCAAAATTTATAAAATTGTCCAGTCTAAAATGTAAACCATAATGTAAATGATAATGTAACCATGGTTAGTACCTATATTTCAATATTTGTACATCAGTTGTAGCAAATGTAACATCCACATGTAAAAAGATCATTGCTGGGGCATGGGGAGAAGGGGCATGATGTTGGGTCTATGGGAGGCCACTACATTCTATATGTGACTTTACTGTGACTTAAAATTTTTTGAAGAGATAATAAAAAAATGATGTAAGACACTGGAGAAGATTTGGAAGAGATTGCCTTGCCACTGTACATACAGGGCAACAACTATTACAGTGATTAAAGGCAAAACATCAAAAATGTTTTATTATATTTTTATTTGTTAATACCCCAATTTATTATACTTTTAGTTTGTGGCAAAGACCAGTGAAGAAGGAAGAAACTTCTTCGTTGTGCTCCTGAGCGTGGTAGAGTTGGACTCAGATATGACCTCTGTACACATGGTTCTTCTGTCACTTTTACTGAGTCTGTGGTTGGTGCTGGGGTTGGTGTATGCTCAGGGGACTTGAATCTCTGGACTGGCCATGGGCCAGCTGGGCCCTGAGCCTCAGCAGAATTGCAGCTCCTACTCTACAGTCCATTGGACTTACCCAGGTCAGCTAACAGTGAGATAAGTATGGTCAACCACCACACCAGGGAACCAAGAGAGTCTACAACTGCAAGCAGGAGAATCGCATCCATCAGCCATTTGGGATAAAAGCCCCTCAATTCAGAAGTGGAGTGGACATCGTCATTCCAGGGTCCACAGGATGGAGGAATAAAATATGGATTAGAGTGGACTTACTGGTATTCTACTATAGAACTATTGTGACTCTAGCAATGGAAGACATTTTATCATTGATGTGGAGACAATGGCCATAGGTGTTGCTGAGGGAAGGGAGAGGGAAGAAGAGGTGTGATATGGGGCATTTTTGGGACTGGGAGTTGTCCTGAATGATATTGCAGGTCAGGTACAGGACATTGTATATCCTGCCAGAACCCACTGAATAGACTGGGGACGAGTGTAAACTACAACATAAACCATAATCCACACTGTGTAGCATTGCTGTAAAATGTATTTATCAAATGCAATGAACATATCACACTAATGAAAGAAGCTGTTTTTGTGGGACAAGTGGAGGGTGCAGGGATTCGGGTATATGGGAACATCATATTTTTTAATGTAACATTTTGTGTGATTTATGTGTCATTTAAAAAGTTAATAATAAATACATAAATAAAAACAAAACAAAACAAAAATCATTAATTCATTATCATTTATTAAGTCACTGGAACCATGACTTTCTAAATCTGAAAGGCAAAGGCTTACTTTGGAATATATGTTAACCTATCTCCCTAATGTATCAGGGCTTAATTCATTTATAATTTTCCTACTCATAGTTATTCTGCCCTTTTTATTTGAACCTATAATTAACACTGTACCTACTAAATATATGTTCCAGAGACTTAAAACTTGTGGCTGTCCGTTGGTCGGTTGAGCCCTGAATCTCAGCATGTTGCAGCCAACACCTACCCTCCAGTTCAGTGGGCTCACCACAGACAACCAAAAAAGGATGATGATGGACAAGACCCATTCCATAAACAGAGTATCTACAACAAGCAAGACAGCTCCATCCATCTGCACCGTGGGATCTAATCCCCTTCTCAGTCAGAAACAGAGTGGGCATCACCATGCCCAATTCCTCAAGATTGGTAAAAGAATAAACATAAGGGTGTAATACAACTATGGACAAGTAGACTTATTCTAATTATGAAATTACTTGCAACATTGATTTTAAAAACAGTGGTCACCAGAGTTTCTGAGGGAAGGGAAAGGGAGGAATAGGAGTAACAAGGGGCGTTTTGGAACATTGGAATTGTCCTGCTTGATAATGCAATGACAGATACAAGCCATTATACAGTTTGTCAAAGCCTATAAAATTGTCCAGTGCAAAGTGTAAACCATAATGTAAACTGTATAACATGGTTAGTAAAAATGCTTCAATATATGTTCATCAACTGTAACAATAGTACTACACTATTGAAAAAATGTTGTTAATGGGAGAAAGTGTGGGAGATGGAGGGGCTAAGGTATATGGGAATCTCTATATTTTCAATGCAACATTTATAAAATCTAAAGCTTCTTTAAAAATAAAGAAAAAATAAAAAAGACATTTTGAAAAAGTAAGGCAAAAGGAGAAAAATAATATATTACATTTGTAGATTGATTTGAGCACACTAAATGTATAAACTTTCACACAACATCCCTAAATTCATCTGCATATAAATAAAGAAATAAAAAAGCAAACAGCTTTGGCATTGATGTGAGAATATTATAGCAATGCTGTCAACCACTGTCCATAGGTCACACCAGTTGTATTTTCCCCACGCTTGTTCTCATTACTACCACCCCGCCATAGTGAAGTACATCTACTCTAGCTCATAGAAGGAAACACTTGCCTCTGTACATCAAGGACATCGTGCATCAATGCCAAAGTTGTATGGGTATGGGGGGTATGAAAAAATATGCCAAATGCATACTAAGGACCGTTATTGGTGGTAAGAGTCTGATGATATTATCCAATAATCTGTAACAAATGATCAACCACAGTGTGGTGTGTTAGTGAAAGGGTGTTGTGTGGGAATTCTATGTATGTACATGATTGTTTTGTAAGTTTACAACTTTTGTAATAAAAAAACTTATTTTAAAACTTACAGTAGGGTGTGTTGGGGGAAAATGTACCAAATATAAGATATGTACTATAGTTATTAGTAATATTTTAATGATATCCTTTCATAATTTTTAACAAATGTTGTTTCAACACAATGCAAGGTATTGGTGGCAGGATGATGTATTGTACCCCTGTATGATGTTATGTATGTTTGTTTTGTAAGTTCACAACTTTTACTACACACTTTTAAATGTACATTTATGTAGGAATGATGTACTTCAATAAAATTTTTAAAAAGCTAAAATATTACAGAAAGAAATAAAATAAAGTCCTATAGTTCCGTATTTGAAAGGCTGCAATCAAAGCAGCCATTAAAACCTGCAGTCCCTAGTACACAGCGCGAGAATGGAATAAACAACTGCCTGCAATGGAAAGTTCAATGGCTAATAAACTCACCTTGATTTACTGCACCAATAAAGGAATGACTGCCAAGGAAAGCTTTTAGTATACCCCCTTACATCTATTAAATTAAATGCATCTTTTCTCAAAGTACCTAATGTGGGAGTGTTTGTCCCAGGAAATGCTAAGCAAGGCAAAATCTACCCTCATTGGACAGGACTTTGCCATCAATACAGAAACCTGTTCAAATAAAGTTTTCTTAAGAAAAAGCCACCACTTTTACACAGTTCTCCACTACTATTACCTGATATTTCCTTACTTCCATTTAGTGCAAGTCTCCATGGACAGGTAGGTGTTCTGCTTTTCCTGGAACCACTTTATAACGTACATTCCCTCTTGTAACTGGGCTTCTACTCATTGCTTAATTGTCCATCAGTACCCCTGCATAGCTGAGTCCAATGAACACCAACTTTTTTAACATAATAAATAAATACATTCATTAATTATCCTAGCAGGAAAATAAGCAAGATGATCTCTCAGCTCTGGCTAGGCTGGACTGGCTCCCACATAACCACAGGGAAAGCCCCTTGTCTTCCATTTCCCTGGACCCCTTTCCTGCAAATACTGCTGAGCTTTCAGACTCACCAGGATGGGGTCTCTGAGAAGGTATTTCTGTGGAAGTCCAAATTTCTCCCTGGGTGGCTACTGATGTGACTGTAACTCTCTCACCATCAAGACAGCAGGGATGAGTTAGGCATTGGTCTGTCAGCCAGAGTTGGGGCTCCCAAGGAAACCAGAACATTCCATCCAGCCCATGGAACATTGAGAAGGCTATGGGACAGCAGCAGAGGAGATATTTTCAACTTCCTTATAGTCATTCATTAGCCTGTTTCCTTGTTACTTCTACCCATGAGTCATCATTTCCCTGTGGGACCCTGGTCTGGACAGAAAGGAAATTTTTCCTATGGATATTCATTTCCCAATAGTCCAGCTTCTGAGTCAGGGGAATCCCATTTCTAATATTTCCCTTCAATGAACTCCCTTGCCTTCTACAGATGTAACCTCCTAGCAACTTACATCATCCATTGACTTAAAGTTTTTCCAAAGTTTAAGACTGAGGTGGCCACCTGGACCATGTCCCTTAGATCTCCAAAGCTCTGACATGGAGTGAAGAGACAGCCCTTGATGCTACCTCAAGAAATGTACTAGTCTTCTTTTCAGTGAAGAGGAGAATTGAATTCATTAGATATAAAACCATGGAAACCATGGAGGATAAACTTTGCTTGGTGATGCATTGCCAAAACAATTATGGAATATCATGATTGTGACTAAAATCACCACCCATCACTTTGTCCCTCATTTATAAAATGTTTGTTCATTATAAGAAATATATTTAGAACTTCTTTTGCACAAGGGCTTGAGAATAGCAACATGAATGGGTAGTCTCATTTACTTTTCTTGCATATCTTTGGGTGGTTCACAATTTATTTCGTTAATAGATCTATTAATATTTCTATAAATATAAGACTAAACAAGAAATTTAAAGCCTTATGTATTTTTTAAAGCTTACATTGCAGTAACATAAGTACAATTAAAAATTTGTATTTTAACCATATTCAATTATATAGTTCACTGGTGATGTTTATATGCACAATATGTGGCTATAATCAACATCATTTACCTAAACTGTTTCATCACCTCAAACAGAATCTCTGCACACATTAAGCTTTAACCTCTCCCTGGTAATGTAACCACCTTCCACCTCGGTGTATTTTGTAAAGCAAGAAAATACCATATGTGCTTTTTCATGTCTGGCTTATTCTTCTCAACATGAAGTATTCAATGTTTATCCATGCCACAGCATGCAATGGAAGTTCCATCTTTTTTGCTTTTGAATAATATTCCATTTAGTGTATAAATCACCTTGGACAAAGAGAAAATCCTTGGGGACTGGCCATGTTCTCTTCTGGTTTGGGTTCTGCTTTCATGGATTATATCCAGCTTCTGAAAATTCACTGTGGTTGTGATATGGCACTTTTTCAGATACCAGTTATATTTAAAAAGGAGGAATTTTTAATAGTCTCACCTTGCACTTCCCTTTGTACTACAGCTTTGATTTTCATTCTTCAGGAATATGATATGGCTTTCAAGTCTCTAAGAGCAGCAGGTATTCAAAAGGAAAAAGTGGGGAGTGGGTGTAGCTCAGTGGTTGGTACCTGTTTCCCATGTGTGGGGTCCCCAGTTCAATCCCCAGTACATAATGAATAAATAAATAGGAAAGAAGACTTAACAAATTAACAACTTTCCTGAGTCTTCATACCACTCCTAGACTGCCTAATTCTAGACCTGTGATGTGTTGATAAATAAACCTAAATTTCTTTATGTTACTGTGTTGGTGTGTTTTCTGTTATTAGCAGGTGAATTCTATGCATAAATACATTCATTGTTCTTGATACATTTTAAAATTATTGTAAAATTTCCCACTAAGTAATGAACTCCAATGGGATAAAAACAGATGCCATATATGTACTATATAATTGCACAATTATATTGTAGTTTATTCTTTGATGATACCTGTGCATGAACAAATGCCTTGATGAATTAGAATACCTCCAAAATAGAACAACTGGAATAAGGCAAAATCCAGATCATTCCAAAGGGGAACCAGATAAAGAAACTCAATATGTTGTCATGCATAAGATAGGACCAAAATGTCATGAAACCTGCAAATGAAGCTAGGAAAGACCATTAATTATCAATTCATGATGTCCACTCCGATAACCCTGAATTATCAAAATTCCCCCATATCTTCTCAACCCTTCGATTCAGGAGGGGGACATACCTGCCAAATGAATACACCCAATTTCTCTAGCCCCTTCATTTTCCAGTGTGTGGCTCTGCTATTTTATTTGCATTTCAAATGTGACCTGAGCAGTGCAATATTTTATGACTGCATGGAAGGAAAATCAAAATCTCTTCTGTAGCATACTCCCTTCACCAATTTCCATGATCAAGCTGAAAAGCCTTGGGAATATATTTAAGAGAGCAAAACTTGGGAAAGAATTGTCAGTGTCTGAGCCAAGGTCATCCTGGTCTAGCCAATGTCCAGAAAAGCCCAAATATGTAAGAGAGCCCAGTTGGAACAAGCAGAGACTTCTCAACTGAGAATACAATTTCAAATACCTCAGTAGAGATCAACCCAACTCAACAATATAGACTCAGCAGCCATGTTAAAAGCATTGCCCTAAACTCTTTTTTAGGATTGCTTTATATGCAGCCATAGCTAATGAAACAATAATCATTGTTAGCAAAATTGATGGCATTAAGAAAAATAAGCTGCTTCTTTCTTTGAGCCTTATTTCAGATATTGGAAGACAGAATTACTTACCATTCTGTTATTCAAGAATACTTTGAATAACTAACGATTAAATGTGGCTCCCTTTGAAGTCCTTTCCAGGTAGGCAGGAAATTATGGAAGGACATGCAAATTATTGCAGGAATACCTTGTGACCTTACGCAGAACCTTCCATTCTAAGAGGCATTATTCCACAGAATTTCAAGCTCTTTACACATACCTCTTCATCATGAGTATTGAATATGGTTTTGAACATAAATCCCAAAAATGGATAATACAATTAAAAAACAGGTTGTTCACTCACATGGTTTTTACAGTTTATGATGAAATGTAGAAAAGGGGCAGGTATTCTTTTCACAGTAACAGAAAAAGTCTTATTTATAAATTCCTAGAAACATGGACATCAAGATTCCTTATTTAATGTGTAAAGATCATCCAAAACAATTCTTTACTTTAGTAATGCAATGTATGTTTAAATGGTTTACTTCATCATATTTAAATTCACACTTGCCTAAGGTAGGCTTTGGTCCCATGGAATTTTCATAGAGACACAATTTCAGGCTCTGAGGATTTGAGCCCTGTAATCACAGGCAATATTTTCGGCCCCAAGAACAATGACCTTTGTATGGCTTCCCTAGAACCTCCTCAGAGCCCTTTACATCCTTATTCCTCAGACAGAAGATGATGAAGTTCATCATGGGCATGACCATGGGATACATCACAAGGCTGGTGCATGTGAATGTGCATTGTCCATAGCAAAAAAACTCAGGAACTCACCCACACACATACAGTAAAACAAGGAAACAACTGCAGGTAAGATGAACAGGTGGAAAATATTTCATACTTCCATTGAGCTAATGAGATTGCCTGTATGGAGGAACAATTTTACAATAACAGTAAAGATCCCAGTGAGGGGGCCAACAGACCGCAGGCTAGCTTCAAAGTACATCACTATACCACTTTTTCCCCCAAAGATTTATTTATTTATTTATTTCTCTCCCCTTCCCCGCCCATCCCGGTTGTCAGTTCTCTGTGTCTATTTGCTGCATCTTCTTCTTTGTCGTCTTCTGTTGTTGTCAGCAGCATGGGAATCTGTGTTTCTTTTTGCTGTGTCATCTTGTTGTGTCAGCTCTCCGTGTGTGCGGCACCATTCCTGGGCAGGCTGCACTTTCTTTGGCGCTGGGCAGCTCTCCTTACGGGGCGCAGTCCTTGTGCGTGGCGCTCCCCTACGCAGGGGACACCCCTGTGTGGCATGGCTGTTGGTGAGCTTGCTGGCAAACAACATGTAGCCAAAATGGCCACTAAGCATACACAATGGCTATCACAAAAGGCACTTTCCTTCTTCCTAGCCAGCTTCCCCCCAGAGAAGCCCACACGCGCCAACTTCAAAACTACCTCATCCAATCAAGTAGCTGCTTCATATTATCCCAATCCCCTTAGCCTATCTATAATTGACACATCACCTCAAGCCCCCACCCTGACTATATAAGCTGTACCACTTCCCCAATAAACCAGACCTGTGCCACGAGCCTGCGTCTCCGGGGTGGTTACTGTGTGTTTAACCTGGCTGTGTGATACCGGGGCCCCGTTGTCACTCACAACCCGTTCGAGAAGTTCGCCTCACTGAGGCAAAAGCCGTCTAGCTAATGGCCCCAGGGGCACGCCCACAACTGGCGCCCGAACTCAGGGACCCCCCACCTCGTCCGGACAGCAACCAGCGGGATCTGAAGCGATCCTCTTCATATCAGTGAGTGAACCTCAGAATGGGGAACTTAGCCTCTTCTGAGAACGCACTAGAAGCACGGGCGTTACATGCCCTATTAGCTAGCCGCTGCCTTAAAATCACTAAAAAATACCTCTATCAGTATTCGGATCTTCTTGTCCGTTTTAACCGGTGGCTCTCCACTGCTGTAATATGGAATCCTGCCACTTGGGCTAAATTGCTCAGGCGAGTCAAATCCACTAAGGTCCACGAAGGCAAAGCCTTCCCTCTTAGTCTCATACCCGCTCTTTTAGCTATTCACGGCTGCCTTACAGGTGCCCCGCTGGACACTGGCTAAAACCGCCGGAGCCTAACTCTCTCACTGCCACGCCTACTACACCTCCCTTTTCAGCTCCGCTTACTAACTCTCACTGCCGCGCCTCTACACCTCCTCTTTCAGCTCCACTTACTGCAATTGTCCTTAATCACCACCCATTCACTCCTCCTCACTTCTTTCCAGTAAATTACCACAATGAGATTCTCCTCCCTTTTAGGCTCCTTGGCATCATAAAACCATTACTCACCTTCGTAAATCTGTTCAAGAATATAGTCTTAATAGCCCCTGTGTCACGTGTTATTAAACAGCATTTCTCATGCTCACAATACACCTACTGATTAGAAAAATCTAGCCCTTCCTATTTTAACCCCCGAACTTATATTACCTAGAAAGCTCTCTATTATAATAAAGCCAAATGTGTAAGTACCCGCACATTACTAACGGAATAACAGTCATTCCCCCAAGCGTTTTCAAACGTGAGGAGCAATAAACCCTTCCAAAAGTTTAGGCTAGCTGCCCCTCTCCCTACTTTGAACAATGTTTAACCATAACTAAACTAATAACAATGTTTCCAAGTACCAGCTTGCATGTTACAGGCAACATGGATTCCAGAAGAAATCTTAAGAAGTGATATTTAAAATGTGATATAATGGAGAGCTTAAAAGCAGCTATACCAAGAAAGTAAGAATTATGAGTTAATTGTAAACTGTATGTTTCTGTTACTGTGTTGTGATTGTTCTGTGTTTGTCTGTTCGTTCAATGTCAGTGTATATTTTGATACCTCCAGATGGTAATATAAATTAATAAAAATTTATAAAAGAGCTCTATTCAAATGGCCAAAAATTAAATAAGCGCTTATATTAATACTTAAGTTTAAATGTTAATAAAATCTCTACAATGATAAAAATCATAAGTCTTGATTAACAAAATTACTATAAGCCTTTTTATAAAAAGTCGTTCTTGCCTAGATTGAAATAAATAACTTATTTTTCTTCACAGGATAATATGAAGGATGTAAAACTTAAATGAATATTTGGTTAAAAGTTTGTGAAAATGCTAACTGAAATTTAATAAGTTTTTGCAAAAAGGTGTGTTTTGTCCTAAAGTAGGATGACTAATTTTCATAAACTCTTGGAACTTATATGCATGTGGCAAGTTATAGAAAGTATTGTGGTAACTTTAAGTAAAGAAATGTGTTCTGTAAAGGTAAAATTTGTCTTAAAATAATATAATTATAGTCTATATGGTTATAAATAATTATAAGAAGTTTTATAAAGCATTGTTTAAATTCAAGTGTTTAAACAAACCTGAATTAATAATAATAATAATAATAAAAATAATTTTATAACAAAAAAGCTTGGCTGCAGCCAGCCTCTCTTGACAACTTGCTTCTAGAAAACTGTTTCTGATATTGCATGCTACTAAGTATTTAAAGAAAAGTTCATTATTTTAATAAGCTTGTTTAGTATTCATGGTATTATGTTATAAGAAGTTTGCTTGATAACTTTGTATGTAGGCTATATGGAATGTGTTTTTATTGTTAAGGAGACAGAAGATAATTTTGTCCAAGATAAAATGATTGATTATTGGAAAGAGTAGAGTGTGGGACAAAACCTGAGTGAATACTGAAAGTGCAGAACGTTGGTGGACAAGGAATTTTTATAGTTAAAGTTAAATAAAATTTAATGGGTCTATCTATAAAATTTTAAAGGCTTTAGTATCAAGTACTATGCTAATGCAAAGTTAAAAATTTTGTTCTTTCTCAAGGCCTCTCAAATCAATCTGTTTTAGTACAAGTTTTTATCCTCAATAATCAGTATACAAAGAAAGTCTGCTTTATCAAAATAGCTTCTTGTGCTCATCATTTCCTCGGTGTTCCAAGAAAGGAAAGTTTTATCTCTTTTAAAGGAACATAATGTTCAAAACTGCTTTCTCAAAACCTAATCCTGAACAGTAGCCTTTTATTCCAAACTAATTATAAGAGATTTGTTCTTTTACCTTGAAAGAAAAATTAAAGTAATAATTGAGTTCATTTAATATAAGTTAAATAAAAGGTGTTTTAAAGTGTTATAAAATTAACAAGTTTTTTCTTTCCTTAAACCCTCTATTAATTAAAGTTGTATGAATAAAAGGTTCCTATGAATGCTTAAAAGTGTATAAAGTTACCAATATTTCAGCATAATATTAAAGAGAAGTACAATGTGGTTGTATATGGTTTTAATTATTATAAAAGAGTATGTGTCACAGAAACAACCTCTTATCATAGATTAAAGTAACAACACTAGTATGCAGCAATCCCAAACACTGCTAGTTTGTTGCAAAAAGTTAAAGTCCAGCTGTATTGCTATCACTTTGTTTTAAAACTTCCTAAGACTTTCTTTAATGTCTTCTTAGACAAATCAAGCCAGCTACATTCCTCTATCTGTAAAAAACCCAACTGTAAACTTTTGCAGTGCTTTTCAAGGCTATGTGCATTGCCCAACCATCTTGTACAGTATTTACTGATAGTAATAGTAATAAAAAAGCAGCATACATTACTTCTCAAAAAGAACAGGTTTAGCAAACTCCTTATTCATCTGCTCAATGCACAGAGCTTTCAGCCATCATTAAAGTTTTATAAATGTTTTAAGAGCCCTTAAACATTGTCTCTGACTCTAACTATGTAAGTCTTACTGTCAAGCCTATTAAAACAGCTCATATCTTTGCTACTGATGAGTTATCTCAACTTTTCACTAACTTGCAAATTCTCATCAGGTTAAAACAGCATCCTATTTACATTACTCACATACGCTCTCATACCTCTTTGCCTGGTCCTATGACAGCAAATAATGCTCAAGCTGATTTATTAGTAGAGTGTTTACAAAGTGCTCGTGATTACCGTGCTTTAACTCACATTAATGCTAAAGGCCTATGAAATAAATATCAAAAGTTAACAAGACTACAGGCACAAGAAATTATTCGCACTTGTCCTACTTGTGGACCACTAACAGTGGTGCCTTTTCAGGCTGAAACTAATCCCAGAGGCCTAACTCCTAATCAATTATAGCAGATGGGTGTTACTCACATACCATCCTTTAGTAAACTACAATATGTTCATGTTTATATTGACACTTATTCTCATTTTATGTAGACTGCTGCTCAAAGTAAGGAACAGTTGCATCATGTTCGTTCACATCTATAGTCTGCTTTTGCTGTAATGGGATGCTCTCTAAAAATTAATAATACACCTTCTTACATTAGTAAATCCTTTGAATCTTTTTAAAATATGGTATTCAACATGTTGCTAGTATTCCTTATAATACTACAGGTCAAGCCATAGTTGAATGCAGCCATCATACCCTAAAACTATGCTTTTAAAACAAAAAGGGGGAGATAATGGTATTATAACACCTAAAGATCAACTGGCAAAAGCTTTATTTACTTTACATTTTCTTCATGTTTATAATTCATTAACACCTGTGGAATGTCACTCTGGAAAATGTCAAACATCTACAGTAGACACAGAAAATGAAGATCAGCCAATATTCTAGAAAGATATTTTAAGCAATGAATGGAAAGAAAGGCAGGATTAAAGTAAGGGGGTGAGGCTATGCTCTTATCATTTCAGAAAATGGAGAACAAATTTAGTTATCTGCGAAAAGGATTAAACCCCAGAATGAAGAGATGGAGTCTTCTACAACTTCTGATGATGGTGATCGTAAGTAATGAGGAAGCTGCCAGCAATTACACTTATTAGGCCTATATACCTAACCCCCCATTACTTAGAGTGTTAACCTGGAAAAGTCCATTCTTTCATATATATCTGAATAAAACCCATATATTCCCTAAACCAGTTGATAATCGATTGCCACTTAAACCCTATAAAGAAAGACAAAGAATCGATAATCTCACATTACCATTTGATTATCAACCCTTATGCATTAGTAACCATCCTTTCTGTATGTAGGTTAAAAATGAGGCCATAATTATCTTCAAAAATAGTAATACTCAGTTTATTGTGACTTTGTTTCCCTCTTACAATTTAATCATAACCAAGAATCCTACTTATGATTGTCAGAAAAGTAACTTTAACCCAAAAATACTCTATTCTATAAAAATGAGGCCTTGCATCCTAGTAGCCATTACCCCACAACTAACATACTATGGAGAAGGCAAACTAGAAATTTTACTATCCCCATCTGTGTCAAAGAGAGCCGCCTTCCTCCCTATATTGGTAAAAAATTAGCCTCACAGTTTCAGTCACTGCAGCTGCCACAGCAGGTGGTTCTCTTGGTCATGGCCTCATCAGCTTGCAATACTTTGAACAACAACGACAAGTTAGCCTAGAATCCAGTGCGTAGTCTCTTGACTCTCTGCAGCGGCAACTAACATCCCTCGCCCAAGTAGCCTTACAAAACCATAGGGCCTTAGATCTACTCACAGCTGAAAAAGGAAGAACATGTTTATTACTCCAAAAAGAATGCTGTTACTATGTTATTGAATCTGGAGTTGTAGAACAAAATATTAAAAAACTTAATAATCTATGTAAAAACTTATGTACCAATCAAAACAGTGCCAATCCCTTTCTCAATTGGTTTTCTTCTCCCATCACAGCATGGTTCGCCCCCTGATTAGTCCTCTTATACTAATTAGTCCTCTTATACTAATCGTTATTTTCTTCACCATAGCACTTTGTCTTTTAAAGTGGTTGCAGAGGTGAATAGAAAACATTTCTGCCCTCACTACTTACTCCATGCAGCTCCGCCAGTACCAAACGCTCATGCAAGAAGAAACTGAAGTCACCACTGCTGTGTAGCCGTGTAGCTAGCACACAGCCACCTTTCCTCCAGCCACAAAGCTCAGTTGGCAGCCAGAGACGGGTAAGACCTCCAGAGGGAGGCAACCTAAGACAGGCACAACTGCATGGCATAAATGACTCATAACTGGTAGCCAAAGATGGGTAAGATTCTCAAGGGAGAACAACCTAAGACAGGCACAGTTATTGCAGTCTTGATATAAAACAAAAATGGAGGTATTGTTGGTGAGCTTGCTGGCAAACAACATGTAGCCAAAATGGCCACTAAGCATACACAATGGCTATCACAAAAGGCACCTCCCTTCTTCTTAGCCAGCTTCCTGCCAGAGAAGCCCACGCGTGCCAACTTCAAAACTACCTCATTCAATCAAGTAGCTGCTTCATATTATCCCAATCCCCTTAGCCTATCTATAATTGACATGTCACCTCAAGCCCCCACCCCTGCCTATATAAGCTGTACCACTTCCCCAATAAACCAGACCTGTGCCACGAGCCTGCGTCTCCGGGGTGGTTACTATGTGTTTAACCTGGCTGTGTGATACTGGGGCCCCGTCGTCACTCACAACCCATTTGAGAAGTTCGCCTCACAGAGGCAAAAGCTGTCTAGCTAATGGCCCCAGGGGCATGCCCACAATGGCACTTCCTGTGCATATCAGCACTGCGCATGGGCCAGCTCCACATGGGTCAAGGAGGCCTGGGGTTTGAACCACAGACCTCCCATGTGGTAGACGGACACCCTAACCACTGGGTCAAGTCCGCCACCAATTATCACTATATCATTGATGAAGTCATCTTATTAAGGACACAGAAAAAAGGATGGATTCCAAATATGTACAAAAGGACAGTGATAACACAATTAATCTTTGTATCAAAGAGTACAAGATACTCATGACCAAGGATACCAAAACCAGCAGTATATTAAATGTATTTGATAGACGAAGAGACTCCATCTCAAATGTTGAGTAAATGCTTGGGGAGGTCAATGAATGGTGAACGTCAGAGTCAGGGTGAAAGAACACAGGGTTGAAGGGGCCCTAAAGGAATGGGTAAACCTATGTGCCATACAAGATCCTTCCAAGGTACAAAATTAGCAGAAAAGAAGTTCATTTATATTTTGGCCACTTCACACATGGGAACCAAATTGCTCAGAGATTAGAGTAAAAATGAGAAAATCACTTTCATGGTCATCTGAGAGAAAAACTTTTCAGGACCCAGAAATCATAAATATGCCCACTCCTCTTCTCTCCTATAGCCTGGATATCAAGTATAAGGGAATTTAGCTGTACTCGAGGGAAAGTATGCCTGGTACCACCTCCTTGCTCTTTCTTGAAGCTGAGTTGAACCTCCTTCATTCAGGACTGAAGGACCCATGGAAAAAAAAGTCAAGGAAGGCCTTCTGAACATCTGTTGTGGAAAACTGGTTTAGAAGCTGTCAGAACTCTGAGAACATGATCTGTGGTGGGAGAAGCAAAATGGTGAGTCTATACTTTAAGATTTCACATAGTTGTGCAGCCAACTCTACCATCTTCTTTACCTCTCTGGCCTAGAAGACAATTCTACCTGTGTCTCTTAGTGAGAACAGGACTTCTCTTCATTCTCAACATCTCTCAAATACTTCTTATCCAGCATTTTTCTATATCCATTAAAAGTACCTCAATGCTACCAATTCATGGATCTTCCTGTATTGATTATCTATAAAATCTCACTCAGACCTTCATTCATTCACTCAAGATACATTTTCTTTGATCCAGTGTAATTAACATTGTGAGGGTTTCACATATTTTCTTTGTTATTTGTGAAATATTAATTCAGTTAATATTCTTCTGCCCCAGTTTTCACATTTGTAATGAATATAATAGTAGTATACTTCACAGGGTGATTATGAAGTTTAAATTACTGGAGAAAATGCAGAAAATGCATGGGGAATCATTACTAGAGTGTTTAAGACCTATACGAAACCTATAAATGTCTATTAATGTAGTTGGCACATCACTGTAAATATATTATCTCCTGTTAAATTGAAATAATTGTGATGATAAAAAATTTAGCTCATGCATATCAAACCCAACATCGTGCTTGCTCTGTGGTGCTATCAATAGATTTTAGCTATTTTTACCCTCAGCTATTGAGTATTTCAAGAGACCCATGGGAGTTATGGTCATGGCCGATGGGGTTAACTACCAGGTCAGATGGCCCCTCTTTGGAAATGGTGTTTATGTGTGATGAATCTGGACTCAGATGGGATCTCCCTTCATAAGACTTTCATGCATAGGGGATTTGAATCTCTGGACTGACAATGTGATAGCCAGGTCCTGAGCCTCAACAGACTCCAGCACCTACAATCTGATTTATTGGACTTACCACACTCAGCTAAGATGGAGTTGACGAAGGACAACCACCACACCATGGAGCCTAGAATGATTACAACTGAAAATGGGAGGATTGCATCCAGCATCCATGTGGAATCTGAGCCTCCTCTTGACATAGAGGTGCAATGGACACAACCAATCCAATGCCCACATAGAAGAGGTGGCATTGGATTGGGAAAAGTGGACATGGTGGACGATGGGTATGGGGAAAGGCAGGAAGAGATGAGAGGTGGAGGCGTCTTTGGGAAATGGAGCTGCCCTGGATGGCGCCTCGGGGGTGATCACCGGACATCGTGGATCCTCACAGGGCCCACTGGATGGAATGGAGGAGAGTATGGGCCATGATGTGGACCATTGTCTATGAGGTGCAGAGGTGCCCAAAGATGTACTTACCAAATCCAATGGATGTGTCATGATGATGGGAACGAGTGTTGTTTGAGGGGGGGAGAGGGGGGGTGGGGGGGTGGGGTTGAATGGGACCTCACATATATATTTTTAATGTAATATTATTACAAAGTCAATAAAAAAAAAGATTTCCATTCTCTATTTCAGTAGTTTAATATTTTTGTTGATTTTTAAATGATTCTGCTCTGTTTTCTGAAAGACTTTAACAGTATACCTGAATATTACTTCTTTTAGTCTCTTGCACCCACATATTCATAATTTTCTAATAATGAGAAGAGAGTTTTCAATAAGGTAAAACAGAACTTCTATGATGATGAAAATCCTTGAACTAGATAGAGGTGATGGTAGCACAATTTGAATGATTAAAATAACACTGAATTGCACACTTCACAATGGCTCCTAAACTTTACCTATCTGTTAGATATCAGCTACCCTTCTAGCATCCAAGTCTTTAAAAATAGGTTTTCAGCTGCCAGTACATCATCTGAAAATGCTGAAGAGTTGCTTTTCCAGTCCTTACATGTCTTGCTTTTTATTCTCATCACACTGCACTGATGGAACTTCCAGAATGCTGTTAAATCATATGAGTGCCATAGACCTAACTTCTTCTTCAATATTCGAGGGGAGTTATTTTCTTGCTCCCATCAAGTAATTTTGTGAGGTAAGTATTTGTCATGTACTTAATTCTTTTCTTAGTGATTCATCTGTTATTCTCTACCCCAAATTGATTTTGGACACATATTTTCCAAAAATGGGCTCATTACCTGGAGATTTACAAATTTTGACATGGAGATATAAGTAAGATTATCTTCCCAAGTTTAGCATTTTCTTATATCTGTGGCAATTTGTCTCATTCTTACTTTCATGTATTTCTTCTCAATCTCTATTTTTCCATGTGAACAGACTTCTGATTATTTTTCTTTTTTGGCTTTTGCCAAGTAAACTGCTGTGAGATTTATTTTTCAGTTGTAGCACTTTTCTCCTTTTAATTCATTAAATACTGGTTTTATCTTTACAATTTGCTCCCTTCTCCTTTGCCTATATTTGTTTTGTGGAACTTTTGTCAACAACATCATCAAACTTTTAGGGTTTTCATTTCTTAAAACTAGAATTCAAAGGTTTTCCTATGCATTTGAAAGATATATTCAAAGAAAGTTTATCTAAAATCAAGAGTCACATTACAGTTTAGAGGTGATCACTTTTAACAATTTAGTGTAGCCTGTTGCAGATTTTTTTCCACCTTGCTCTTATCAGGGAAACAAAACATGAGTTGCAAACTTTCCCGTACTGTGATTTGCATAGGAGAAGGACCTCCAGACTCTCTGCTTTGGGCTGAGCATCCAGACACAGAACAAAATTATTAGTCATGCAGAATGCTTCACCCAGATATTGTTTCTTTGTATTTTGAGACCTGGACAGTTTCTTCCTGACTACAATGACCTTTTACCACTTCATGTGCTCTGTCAACCCCATATCCTACATGCTCATCATGAGCCCCTGGGTCTGTGTCCTACTGGTTCTGGCATCCTGGTGGTTCACAATCTCATTGTCTCTGCTTGTATCCTTACCCATTTTGAGGTTCTCCTTCTGCACAAACACAGAAATCCCACACTTTATAGTGAACTTCCCCAAATCCTGAAGATTGACTCTTCTGACTGCCATATCAATAACATTATTTTATTTTGTGGCTACTTTTATTTTATTTTTTGTCTTTATTTTTTTAATGTTACATTAAAAAAATGTGAGGTCCCTGTATACTCCCCACCCCCCTCACCCCATTTCTCCCATATCAACAACCTCCTCCATCATCATGGACTTCATTCATTGCACTTGGTGAATACATCTCTGAGCCCTGCTGCACCACATGGTCAGTGGTCCACATTATAGTTTACACTCTCCTCCAGTCCACCCACTGGGCCATGGCAAGACATACAATGTCCAGTAACTGTCCCTGCAGTACCACCCAGAATAATTCCAAATCCTGAAAATGCCCCTACTTCACATCTCTTCTTCCCATTCCCTACCCTCAGCAGCCACCATGGCCACTTTCTCCACATCAGTGCTACATTTTCTTTGATTACTAATCACAATAGTTCATGAATAGAATATCAGTAAGTCCACTCTAATCCATACTCTGTTCCTCCATTCTGTGGACCCTGGAATGGTTGTGTCTGCTCCACATCTATATCAAGAGGGGGCTTAGATTTCACATGGATGCTGGATGCAATTCTCTTGCTTTCGGTTACAGGCAGTCTTGGCTCCCTGGTGTGGTGGTTGATCTTCTTCACCTCCATGTTAGCTGAGTGGGGTAAGTACAATAAACCAGAGCATAGGAGTTGCAATTCTGTTGAGGCTCAGGGCCTGGCTATCACATGGTCAGTCCAGAGATTCAGGTCCCCTGGGTATACACTAAACCCCAGCACCAACTACAGATCCAATAAAAGTAACAGGAGAGGCTTGTGGACAAAGATCACATCTGAGTCCAGCTCCATCACACAGAAATACAAACTCCAAAGTGGGGCCAACTGACATGGCACTGAACTCCATCTGCCATGACCATAGAACCTGTGGGTCTCTGTAGCCCTCAGAAGAACCAATACCTGGGGTTGTAGCTACGTTATCTGTCTTTGGGACCCTGATGAGGTGTGTATAAGGGTGACCCCTCTGATACCCTCCTGGCTCTTTTTTGGAGACTCATAGCCATATAAACTCATTTGTCCTTTCCATTTCCCCCTTTTATTCAAGGTCAAAAAGCATTTTTAACTCCTGATAGTACATGTAGGCTAAGATATTCTGCTGGTCTGAGTTGACCCTTTTATTCAAGGTCATTTTCTAGTTACATCATCAGCTGGTACTTGGTAGTAATCCTTCGGCAACAGGGAGGCTCATCCCTGGGAGTCATGTCCCACACTGTGGGGAAGGCAATGCATTTACATGCTGAGTTTGGCTTCTTTCCTTTCCAAATAAATTTCATAGCTAGTTTTTCTAGTTCATTAAAGAATGCCGTATTGATTTTTATTGGGATTGCATTGAATGTGTAGATCAGTTTTGGTAAAATAGACACCTTAATAATCTTTAGTCTTTCTATCAATGAACAGTGGATGTTCTTCCATTTATTTAGATCTTCTCTAATTTCCCTGAACAGTGTTGTGTAGTTCTCTGTGTATATGTTTTTTACATCTTTAATTAAATTTATTCCCAGGTATTTGATTTTTTTATTTACTGTTGTAAATGGTATTTGTTTCTTGATTTCCTCCTGAGCTTGCTCATTATTGGTGTACAGAAATGCTACTGATTTTTGCACATTGATCTTATAACCTGCTACTTTACTGAACTTATTTATGACTTCTAGAAGCTTTGTTGTAGACTTCTCAGGGTTTTCTATGTATAGGATCACGTCATCTGCAAATAATGAAATTTTGACTTCTTCCTTTCCAATTTGAATGCCTTATATATCTGGTTCTTGCCTCAGTGCTCGAGCATGTATTTCTAAGACAATGTTAAATACAAGGGGTGAGAGTGGGCATCCTTGTCTTGTTCCTGATCTTTAGAGGGAAAGGTTTTAGGATTTCACCATTATAAATGATACCGGCTGTGGGTTTTTCACATATACCCTTTATCATGTTCAGAAAATTTCCTTGTATTCCGATCTTTTGCAGTGTCTTTATCAAGAAAGTGTGCTGTATTTTGTCAAATGCTTTTTCTGCATCTATAGATATAATCATGTGATTTTTTTCCTTCAATCTGTTTATATGGTTTATTACATTGATTGATTTTCTTATGTTGAACCATTCCTGCATACCCAGAATGAATACCACTTGGTCGTGGTGTATAATTCATTTAATGTGTTGTTGAATATGATTAGCAAGTATTTTGTTGAGGATTTTTGCATCTAGGTTCATTAGAGAAATTGGTCTGTAATTTTCCTTTCTTGTGGTGTCTTTGTTTGGCTTTGGTACTAGGGTAATGTTGGCATCGTAGAATGAGTTAAGCAATGTTTCTTCTGTTTCAATTTTTTGGGAGAGTTTCAGCAAGCTTGGCATTAGTTCTTTCTGGAATGTTTTATAGAATTCACCTGTGAAGCCGTCTGGCCCTGGGCTCTTCTTACTTGGGAGGTTTTTTAATGACTGATTCTATCTCTTTACTTGTTGGTTTGTTAAAATGATCAATTTCTTCTTTCATCAATATAGGCTGTTTGTGTGTTTCTAGGAATTTGTCCATTTTCCTCTAAATTGCCCTTTTTGTTGGAATATGGTTTTTCAAAGTCTCCTCTTATGATAGTCTTTATTTCTGTGGGGTCAGTGGTGATATCTCATTTTTCATTTCTTTTTTTAAAATTTTTAAATTTTTAATTTTTAGATTTATTTAAATATTTATTTTTTAAAAATCTTAAGGAAATTATATCAATAAATTAATAATAAAGACTCTCAGAATATTTTGCTTCATAACATCAACACTTTGGTGTCTATAGTATCACTATTCCTTATCATGTTTTTCTCTAACCATCATTGAAAGACATTATGCCTACAGTTTTTATTGTTTCTTCCCTGAATAATCTCCCCCCCTTCCTCTCTGCCCTCTAGCTCTAGTTCTTTTTTTTTAAATATTATATTAAAAAAATATGAGGTCCCCATATACCCCCCACCCCCCTCACTCCACTAGTCTCCCCATAGCAACATTCTCCTCTATCTTCATGATACATTCATTGCATTTGGTGAATACATCTCTGAGCATCTCTGCACCTCATGGTCAATGGTCCACATCATAGCCCACACTCTCCCACGTTCTATCCAGTGGGCCATGGGAGAACCTACAATGTCCGGTAATTGTCCCTGCAGCATATTTGCACTTCTTTCTTTTTTTCTTTGTTAGTCTAGCTAAGGGTTTGTCCATTTTATTGATCTTCTCAAAGAACCAGCTCTTGGTTTTGTTTAGCAAATATTCCACCACAGTGTGGTATGTTGATGGAGGGGTGTTGTTTGGGAATTCTGCACATGTGCATGATTGTTTTATAAGTTTACAACTTCAGTCATAAAAAAGATATTTAAAAAATAAAAATAGGGTAGGTTGAAGGAAACACACACCCAATGTAAGATAAGGACTATGATTAGTGGTAAGATTTTGGCAATATTCTTTCATAATTTGTAACAAACATCTCATGACAATGCAAGGTGTTGGTGGAGGGTTGATGTATGGGACCCCTGTATGATCTTATGCATATTTGTTTTGTAAGTTCATAACTTTTACTATATACTTATTTATGTGTATTCATATAAAGTGATATAAAGATAATATAGTGTTTGTTGGGGGAAAATACTTTGGTTAGTAGTAATATTTTGACAATGTCCTTTATTTTATTTTTTCTCTTTTTTTAATGTTATATTAAAAAAATATGAGGTCCCCATATACCCCCCACCTCCTTCACCCCACTCCTCCCATATCAACAACCTCCTTCATAATCGTGGCATATTCATTGCATTAGGTGAATACATTTTTGAGCACTGCTGCACCACATGGATAATGGTTTACATTATAGTGTACACTTCCCCTCAGTCCACCCAGTGTGCCATGGCAGGACATACAATGCCCAGCAACTGTCCCTGCAGTACCACCCAGGACAACTCCAAGTCCTGAAAATGCCCCCACATCATCAATAGAAGCCCTTTAATCATTAGTTAAAAAGGTTTAACAAAAATGCAAGCTATTAGTGGTAGGATGAGTTATGAGGATTCTGTATGATGTTATGTATGTTTGTTTTGTAAGTTCACAACTATTATTATGCACTTACTGTTTCTGTATGTTTATGTATGAGTGCTATACTTAAAAATGCCAGGGGAGGGACAGTGATGTAGGATTTCAATCACTGAGAGATGTTTGGAAAAGGGTGTACCTGGGGCATGTTTGTATAGACTATGAATATTTTTGTTCATCTTGCCATAGATTATTATCTCAATGGGTGGAGACTCCTGCAATAAACAACAAAATATTAAACTCCTATCCTGGGGAGTCTTTCTAAATTCTCAAATAGAGGGGCAAGAATCTCGAGTACATAGGCAGTGTCTATTAAAGGAAAAGAGACCAATTTATCAGGTTCTCAGTATTAATATATAAAACCATGAGCCTTATTCTTAAAAATTAAAACTTAGTCTAATAATAGCTGTTTCCTAAGACTTGCCTCCTGAAACCTCCTCGTTACTCAAATGTGGCCTCTAAGTCAGACTAGCAAATGAATGCACTATATCCCCCCTTAGCATGGGAGATGACTCCCAGAGAACAGTCTCCTTGATAATGAGGTATTAATACCAAGCACCAACTAGTGATTCATCTGGAAAAAGACCTTGGCCCAAAGAGGGAAAGATAAATATAGCAGAATTTTTACAGGTAAGGTATTTCAAAATGTTGGAAGATCATTTCAGAGGTAAAATTTATGCATGTCTCAGGCAAATCTCACTAATTACCACAGTAAACAAGGCTCAAATGAGGATGCTCCTGAGGGCTCTGGAGACATCTGGGCACTATAGGCAAAGGACAATCCTTTGAAGTCAGCACCCAGTTGGAGGGCTTACGTTGGAATATATGAAAATCTATTTCCCCAGTGTAACAGAGGTAGACTCAGTTACAATTTCTTTACACATGATTAATCTACTCCTTTTATTTGAGCCTATAATTAGCACTATACCCATTAAATATATATCCCAGAGACTTAAATCTTCAATCTTGTCATATGCCAAGTGAGCCTTTTAAAAAAATAATTTTATTTATTTCTCTCCCCTTCACCCCCAACCCCCCCGTTGTCTGCTCTCTGTGTCCATTTGCCGTGTGTTCTTCTTTGTCTGCTTCTGTTGTTGTCAGCGGCACGGGAATCTGTGTTTCTTTTTGTTGAGTCATCTTGTGCATCAGCTCTCTGTGTGTGCGGCACCATTCCTGGGCAGGCTGCACTTTCTTTTGCGCTGGGCAGCTCTCCTTATGGGGCGCAGTCCTTGTGCTTGGGGCTCCCCTACGTGGGGACACCCCTGCGTGCCATGGCACTCCCTGTGTGCATCAGCACTGTGCATGGGCCAGCTCCACACGGGTCAAGGAGGCCCGGGGTTTGAACCATGGTCCTCCCATGTGGTAGACAGATACCCTATCCACTGGGCCAAGTCCGCTTCCCCCCAATTGAGCCTCGAAACTCACCTACTCTCAAGGTCTTCAACCCTCCTATGACAACTTAAAAAAACGATGATAATGGACAAACTCCCATTCTCAAAATCAGAGTATCAAAAGAACAAACTAAGCCTCCAGGTGATAGAAATAATTTGAGACAACTATTCAGAGATGTTCAAACAAATCTTAATAAATTCAATGAGATGTCTAAGGAGAATAAGGACATCAAGGAGACCCTGGCATGAAAGAACTGTTTCAACAGTCATGGAGGAGGAGTTGGTTGGGTATGGGATGGTTGGATCAGCTCTGGGAATGGTCACCAAGAAATGGCCTGGTTGGGGATGGGTGGGAGCCACAGTGACAGTGGCCAGGGACAGTGAACACAGCATGGGTTTTCCCCTCCCTGGCAGAGGAGGCAGGTGGAGGCCAGGGCCCCACCACACAGCAGGGTGCTAGTGAGGCATGGAGTGAGTCTAGAGCCAGGAGCAATAATTTCTCTGAAATTTGTGAAGATGTTGAACTTTGGCCCCTAAAATAATAAAATTAAATCAGTCAACAGGAGGCCCTTCTGCATTTGAAAACATTTATCAAAGAAAAATAAAAAGGCACAAGCAAGAAATTCAGACTCTAAGCCTCACTACTTAGTAAAGTGCAGTGGCACAAATGAATGGAAGAATTGCAGGAGGTGCTACAAAGAAGACACGGGCCACGGAGTATAACCGTGATCTCCTTGCTAACCATTGCCACATGCCATCCTTGATAAATGAGAGATTGTGTTGGGGAGAAGGAAAAGAGGTCAACATGAAGGTAAAACTGCAAATTGTGCTGTTAGCAAATTTTCTTGTCCTTATCTTGACCAAAGTTATCGTGATTTAGATACAACAGCTCCAATTGAGAGAGCCAGAGGGCTTTTCACCAAATAAAGGCTGGCTTGCAGTTGGAGCTGAATCCCACACTGGACCACATCATTCAGTCTCCCTGGGGATTGCAGTCCAGTGTGTTGTTCACTGGGAAGTGTACCCTGAAGTGACACTGGAGCTGGGGTCAGTCACATATACCATGGCCACCAAGGAAACCATTAACGCTGATGTATGTTTAGAGGGACACAACCAAAAGCCTTACTAATACTTGAAGGAGGTCAGCAATTTGACGTCAAAACTAAGCAGTATAGATGAGGTTATGTGTTAGAAAGGAAACTATATGCCAGTTATGATAGACACAATGCAGAGGTAACAGTCTTTCATTAGGACAGGATTCTGGATTTCTGCCATGCCCCCTTTATGTTTGGCAGATTTGGTAACATGTGGTCACAGGTCAAGTCTTTTGCCATGGAGCAGCTGCTGAGCACCTTTCTAACTGTGAGATTCAATACTTACTTCTATGGTAAGTGTTATCACTGCCAAGAAATAGAGCCAGCTTGTGCCAGTGGAGACACAGTACAGAAATCTATTACACTCTGGCTCCGAGATGTGTGGCCTCTTCAGAAACATGAATGTACTTGGGGCAGGGCTTACTGAGAGGGCAAACTGGTCAGGTGGGATTGTGACAAGAGCTACCATGACACTGTGAAGGAAACATCTCCTTTTGACTTGGGCCCACACCTCCTGGACACCATAGATACAGTTGTTTTTGATGATCTGACTGGCTATGCTGACTGCCATCACTACAAGAGCCTTCAAGATGATGAAGGTGCTATATCATTGGGGTATATAGATCTCAGATTGAAATTATCTAAACCAAAAGTAATTTTCCCATGGCATTTAATATTTTTAAGTCTGTATTAAAAAACAAAGAAATTAAAATTTAAATCAATGAATTAAACACAATGGATGAGACCAAAGAAGAATTTGAAAACATACATAGGAAAAACAACAGATCCTATTGGGATAAAAGGCACAATAAATGAAATGAAAAATACACTGTAAGGGTATAACAGCAGATTGGAAAAGGCAGAAGAAAGGATCAGTGAATTGAAGCAAGGCCTATGAAAGTGAACATACAAAGGAACAGATAAATGAAAAAATGGAAAAAATTGGACAAGGTCTCAGGGAAGAAAAAGATGGTAAGAAATGTGCAAGCATATGTGTCATTGGTGTCCTTGTCAATTTGATTTTGCCTTCCCCAGGCCAAACTGGCATTCTTGTGCCATTCTTGGATAAATCCAGCAGTCTTGACACCTTGACGTAATGCCACTCCTGAAACGGCTGCCCCAGTAATGAGGGCAATTATGCCCGTAACAGCAGCTTCAACAGTTCTGCCAATCTTTCTGTACATTTGAACACTTGGGAGACTACCAATAAAGCATGCAAATCAGGCGAGGGTTCCCATGGCTGGTGCTGGGATACTGGAATCCAAATGCCCAACCGTCTTCAGAGAATCATGTAACTATAGTTGGTAGAAAACAATGTTTCATTAATGCAAGTATAGAGTTTGCACGAATGATCTGAGCACTGAATTTCTCCAGAAATTTCATTCAACTAAAATTTTCCTACCAACAGTACATATGCATTGTTAACACAAGATTGAATGAAAGGAAAAAATTTTTGAAGTATTGAATGATAACATATAATTACAAGAACTCTGATAACTTCTCTCCCAAATCCAGACTGGCTTCAAATTTTGTTTGCTTGCTCTGGACCACCCTTCAATGAGGGAAAAGGTGGAACCATTCCCAAACTATGCCAAAAAATGGGATAGTTTGCATGCGTTTTGAGTTTGGTATGATTATTATTTTCAAACACACGCCATCTTAAAGCGGCATGGAAAGAGCAGGTCTCATTTGTGTTACTACAATTCTGAACTGCATACTCCTTAGGGGCTCAGTCAGTTACAATTCCACAGAAACCAGCAAGTAGCAACACAGTACCAGACCCTTGACAGTTTTCTCAGTGAGTGTGCTCACTCTCAGAAGTCCATAAAGGACGGTATGCACATATCAGTTTATCTGGGGGGTTCAAATCATGGCTATTACATAGCATATATTTAAAACTCATTCAGGAGATGAGATGTTGTTGAGCTTTTGTAATATTGCCGTGTTTAGGAGTGACCGCCAGCCAGACCTGATGTGCCATATTCAAGCATCCTTCAGCAGGCCCCAACATAGTGGTAAGTCAGTAAATCCTAGAGTTGAACTGAGATTAGTACCCTCCTCATGAAGATGAAATGGCAGCCGGGGATCTTCCGGTCCTGGTACCCAAGAGGAACCAATAACATAAGTCAAAGGAGGGGTCTCCTTCCCAGCGACAGCGCAGCAGGGGGGATAGGAACTGGAGGGGCGCCGGCCCGCAGGCGCAGTTGCTCTCGGCTGCCGCCGGGGGCGCGCTCACCGACGCGGCACAGCGGCTGGCGCGGGGGCCGGGAGCCTGGGGCGGTGCTGGCGACACACTCCTCTCCAGCTGCTGTTCAGCTTCTCCCTCCTCTCCAGCTGCCGTTCAGCTTCCCACTCCTCTCCGGCTGCCGTTCAGCTTCCCACTCCTCTCCGGCTGCCGTTCAGCTTCCCACTCCTCTCCGGCTGCCGTTCAGCTTCCCACTCCTCTCCGGCTGCTGTTCAGCTTCCCACTCCTCTCCAGCTGCTGCTCAGCTTCTCACTCCTCTCCGGCTGCTGCTCAGCTTCTCACTCCTCTCCGGCTGCTGCTCAGCTTCCCATTCCTCTCCGGCTGCTGCTCAGCTTCCCACTCCTCTCCAGCTGCTGCTCAGCTTCCCACTCCTCTCCAGCTGCTGCTCAGCTTCTCCCTCCTCTCCGGCTGCTGCTCAGCTTCTCCCTCCTCTCCGGCTGCTGTTCAGCTTCTCCCTCCTCTCCGGCTGCTGTTCAGCTTCTCCCTCCTCTCCGGCTGCTGCTCAGCTTCTCCCTCCTCTCCGGCTGCTGCTCAGCTTCTCCCTCCTCTCCGGCTGCTGCTCAGCTTCTCCCTCCTCTCCGGCTGCTGTTCAGCTTCTCCCTCCTCTCCGGCTGCTGCTCAGCTTCTCCCTCCTCTCCGGCTGCTGCTCAGCTTCTCCCTCCTCTCCGGCTGCTGCTCAGCTTCTCCCTCCTCTCCAGCTGCTGTTCAGCTTCTCCCTCCCCTCCGGCTGCTGCTCAGCTTCTCACTCCTCTCCGGCTGCTGTTCAGCTTCTCCCTCCTCTCCAGCTGCTGTTCAGCTTCTCCCTCCTCTCCGGCTGCTGTTCAGCTTCTCCCTCCTCTCCGGCTGCTGTTCAGCTTCTCCCTCCTCTCCAGCTGCTGCTCAGCTTCTCACTCCCCTCCGGCTGCTGTTCAGTTTCCCGGCGCGGGAGCTCAATCTGTGCCCCGCGGGGACGGGGCAGCGCGCGCCCTCGGCGTGGGACCCCGCCTGGCTGCCTCCGGCGCAGACCCTCCGCTTGCCTGGCGGGGGTTCCGGGCCCCGCAGGGACGCAGTCGTGTTTCGCGATCCTGCTGCGCTTCAGCCCGCGCGCAGGTGCCCACGCGGGACGCCCGCCGCCTCCCGGGGAAACGCAGGCCCACCCGCGCCCCCAGGCTCACGGCTTTCCTGCTGACCGTCGGTTGTTCATTCCACCAGATTGACGGCCATTCGGAAGGAGGCTGAAAATGCCCTTGCTGCTGCTTCCTGTGAAGCAGGCTCCTGATTAAGGAAACTGAGAGCGAACAGTGCCTTATGTGGCTGGGTATGGGGTGTCTCCTTATCGCCCCCCTTTTGTTTTTGTGACATTCTTGTAAAGTCTGACTAGTATGTTCCGCAATACCTTGTCCTTGCGGGTTACAGGGGAGACCCGTGACATGTGAAATGCCCCACAGGGCAACAAAGTGCTCTAGGCGTTGCTAACACGGGCAGGAGCGCTGTCTGTCGTGGTGGACTTAGGAAGCCCATCGTGGCGAAGCAGGCTTGGACGTGCTGTCGGACATGGTGAGAAGTTCCGCCACTTTGAGCTGTGGCCCAAATAAACCCAGAGTGCATGTCTGCAGAAGCAGGAACGCAGCACACCCAGCCGAGTGCCGCTGCAGGGGGTCGGCCCGAGGCCCGCGGGGTCCACACCGGCCCCGCTGTCCAGGGTTGTTAAGAACTTGACAGGAAGGACACGTTTGAATAATTTCTTTAGCTAGTGTCCAGGTTAAAGGATATCGAGCTCATAAACCTGGTGCATTCACATGGGTTAATTCATGAAAATGCCTTGCTTCCTGAAAAACAGGGTGACTGATTTATCGGCGGCAGCATTGCCTTGAACTAATGGTCCAGGGAGATTAGGATGTGACCGGATAGGTGTGATACAGACTGGATTAGTTCTGTGTTGAATACTCTGCTGACGTTTATCAAACAATGCATAATTAAAATATTCCAAAGTAGGTTTAATCAGAGCTGTCTCAATAGAATGAGTAACTTGAACAACATAAGCTGAGTCAGAGAAAATATTATAGGTTCTGGGATATCTTGAAAAACAGTAAGTACTGCTATCAATTCAGATCGTTGCACAGAAAAACCAGAAGATGGAATTTTCTTTTTCTTATATTCTGTATATCCAGCCAGCTCTTGTCCAGACTTGTCAGTAAAAATGGTAGGGGCATCAGGAATGGGTTGAAACTTTGTCATTGTAGGCAAAATCCACTGTGTGTGTTTAATAAATTGCAACTTGGGACATTTTATTTTATGATGATCTATTTTCCCATGTAGTCAGCAATACCTATTTGCCAAAGCAAATGATTTTGAAAGCAAAAATCAACTTCCTTGCACAAGAGAGGCAAAATAGCACGTGAGGGGTCTTGTCCATGTATTGCACGAGTATGTTCCCTTCCTTTAAGCACTAGTTGCGCTATAAAGTCAACATAAGGAGACAAAGATTTGACCATGCTATTATGTAAAAACAGCAATTCTGCAATATTCTCTTGCTGCATAATAATCCCAATAGGAAAATGTAATGATGGGATAATAATCAATTGCAGAGTTTTTTCAGGGTCAATTCGTTCTATCTGAGCATCCTGAATTTTTTCTTCAATAATCCTTAATTTTTGCATAGCTTCTTTTGTTAATTGTTGGGGGCTATTTAATTGAGGATTACCCTGAAGCATTGAGAATAAGTTAGATAATTCATTCATTAAAATACCCACCTTCGGCCTTAGTCCGTTTATATCTCCTAACGGTTTTTGTAAGTCATTTAAATTCTGAATAGAATCTTTACGGATTTGAACCTTTTGGGGTTTGATTTTAATTTTGTCAACTACAGATCCTAAAGAGTTAACAGGAGTAGTTTTTTGTATTTTTTCTGGAGCAATTTTTAAAATTGCTGCAGTCAAGCTCTCTTTCAGATTGGGGTACATTTTAACTGCTCTGTGGAAGGAGAAGAGCTCAGTATATCAGTGTAATGAATAATGTAACAAAAAGAATATCTTGATCTAACTGTCTCTATGGCCTTAGCTACAAAATTCTGACATGTCGTGGGACTGTTAAGCATTCCTTGTGGGAGATATTTCCATTGGAACCCTTTCATTGGCTCATTATTATTAAATGAGGACCCTGAAAATGCAAATTTTCCCCAATCTTTAAGAGCCAAAGGTATGGTAAAGAAACAATCCTTTAAATCAATTGCCACAAGTGGTCAGTTCTTAGGGATCATAGATGGTGAGGGTAAGCCAGGCTCTAGGTCCCCATGGGTTGAATTACTGCATTAACAGCTCACAGATCAGTTAAATCTCCACTTCCCAGATTTTTTCTTAATTGGAAATATTGGTGAGTTCCAAGGACTACAAGATTCCTCAACATGACCTTTATGTAACTGTTCCCTGGCTAATTCATGAAGCGCCTCCAACTTCTCTTTGGGTAAAGGCCATTGTCCAACCCACATGAGGTAGAAGTAGTCCATTTACGTGGAATGGATTTAGGTGGTCCAAGGAGGCTAGACTGAGCAGTGGCCACTGTCAAAAAGTCTGGTAACCTAACCCTTCTCAAGTTTCATTTGATACGGGTGAAATGGGGTCAGTTATTCCCTGATGGTGTTTACCTAATCCTAATCCAGGAATATGTTCTTGTTTTTCCATTAGTCACTGACTCTGTTTGCTATATTGTCCAAATTTGGGGATGTAAATTTCAGCCTGCCATTGTCCTAACAAATCTTGATCCCATAGATTAATGGGTAATTGGCCACATAAGGTTGTCAAGTAGCAGGCTGACCATAAGGTCCTTGGCAAGAAAAAATTTGAGCACTCTGCTTTAATCCTCTGGGAACACCAAGTCCCACAACAGAAATAGAAGTCTACCAGATAGGAGGTCCATTGTTTGAGGCCCAGGGCCTCCTGGTGAGGGCAAGCTGGCCCACGCAGAAGAAGGCCAGCTCATGTGGGAATGCCACTTCACACAGGAGTGCTGCCCTGCATGGGAATACTGCTCAGTGTGGGAAAGCCACCCAGTGCAGGAGAGCTGGCCGATGCAGACAGCTAGCAAGCAAGATGATGCAACAAGAGAGTGTAAACTATAACGTAAACCATTATCCATGTGGTGCAGCAGGTCTTCAAAATGTATTCACCAAATACAATGAATGTCCCATGATGATGAAGGAGGTTGTTGAAGTGGGACGAGTGGGGTGAGGGGGATGGGGATATGTGGGGACCTCATATTTTTTGAGTGTAACATTCAAAAAATAATAGAGAGAGAAAAAAAACAAAGAGGATAAAACAGAGTGCAAATGGAGACAGGATAGATGGGAATTTGAAATAAAAGTTATAAGAAAATGGACTCTAGCTCCACTATGGGGAGACTTTTAACAGACATAAATAACCAAAGATGGAATGGGCTACAGTGTGGACTACTCAGTTGTCCATCACCGTAGGTATGTAAGCACCGTAGGCTGACAAAATTGTAGAAAGTATTTTCTTATTACCTAGACAGCTACAGGAGATGGTCTGAGTAGTCCTTGCCAAACCCTGAGTGTTCTAATTCTTGGATTCCACTTGTTATCATTATTCAGAACACTTCTGAAATGCTTTCTTAGAAATTGCTTTCAAATCCATAACTCCTTCCTTAGAATATGTTCATAGTGGCAAATTCACCTCCGTTAAATAAAGTGAGTGATATAACTTGTTGATGCATTTTATATTTTTAAAAAAATGCTTGACTGTAACATAGCTGTTTTGTTTTGGCATGGCTGTTTTTAAATCTTTTTTCCAATATGAATTCCCAAATTATTTTGAGAAATGGTAAAATTGTTGAAAATACTTTGCTGAGGTTCTTCCTTTGAAGGACAAAATTGTTTGAACATGCAAATACTGATTTATATGGCTAAAAAAGAAACGTGCCCAGAACCAGGCTAAAATTAAAATTTAAACAGTAGAAGAAGGCATCCCTAGAAAAGTCATTTCTCCACTTCCCAGTCCCACTCCCAGGAGTTTGTGTATCATTCTAGAACTCTTTATGCATATAGAAGCATTAATATTTTTCATTTAAAAAAACCACAGGAGCAGGTGTAGCTCAGTGGGTTGAGTGCCTGCTTCTCACATACAAGGTCCCAGGTTCAATTCTCAGTACCTTAAAAACACACACACACACACAAAACAAAAGAAAACCCATACATGAGATCACATTATACATATTCTTTGACAACATGTGTTTTAAAAAATAACCATATTTCATGGACATCTTACCACATTAGCATTCAGATTGGCTTCATTCTTTTTAAAGAGCTGATAATGGGTTTAACCAATTGCCTATGGAAGGGCATTTTGATGATCCCAGCATTTTCATCATAACGTCTTTTGTGAGTAAGTGAGAAATAGCAAACACTTTTTTCTAAAAGTTTACATTTTTCATGACTAAAAATGATTAGAATCCATTCTAATGATTCAAATAGATCTGCAGTTTGGCCAGGCAGCCAGAGCTTAGGATCTCATCACTACTGAAAGAAGGGTGCCATGCCTATGGCAGATCTAAACAATGAATTAGTCACAAACTAATGCCCCCTCAGATGGGTAACTGACAATCACTTCAAATGGCAGAAGGGCAGCTTATGTGTAAAAAGGTCACTGTTACTTTATTATTTTTTCTTTCTTTATTTTTTTAATGTTACATTTAAAAAAATGAGGTCCCCATATAACCCCACCCCCTCATCCCACTCCTCCCCCCATAACAACAATCTCCTCCATCATCATGAGACATTCATTGCATTTGGTGAATACATCTCTGAGCACTGCTGCACCTCATGGTCAAGAGTCCACTCCATAGCCCACACTCTCCCACAGTCCACCCAGTGGGCCATGGGAGGACATACAATGTCCGGTAACTGTCCCTGCAGCACCACCCAGGACACCTCCAACCCCTGAAAATACCCCCACGTCTCATCTCTTCCTCCCACTCCCTACCCCCAGCAGCCACCATGGCCATTTTCTCCACACCAATGCCACATTTTCTTCGATTACTAATCACAATCATTCATGAATAGAATATCAGTAAGTCCACTCTAATACATACACTATTCCTCCATCCTGTGGACCTTAGAATGGTTGTGACCACTCCACATCTATGTCAAGAATTGCTGGATGCAATTCTCTTGCTTTCAGTTGTAGGCACTCTTGGCTCCATGGTGTGGTGGTTGGCCTTCTTCACCTCCATGTTAGCTGAGTGGGGTAAGTACAATAAACCAGAGTTGCAAGTCTGTTGAGGTTCAGGGCCTGGCTATCACATGGTCAGTCCAGAGATTCAGGATCCCTGGGTATACACTAAACTCCAGCACCAACTACAGTTCTGGTAAAGTAACAGGAGAGCCTTGTGGACAAAGATCACATCTGAGTCCAGCTCCATAACACAGAAACACAAACTCCAAAGTTGGGCCAACTGACATGGCATTGAACTCCATCTGCCATGACCATAGAACCTGTGGGTCTCTGTAGCCCTCAGAAGAAAAAATACTTGGGGTTGTATCTACTTTATCTGTCTCTGGGACTCTGCTAAGGTGTGCATAAGGGCAACCCCTCTGATAATGTCCTGGCTCTTTTTTGGAGACTCATAGCCATATAAACTCATTTGTCCTTCTCATTTCCCCCTTTTATTCAGGTCAAAAAGCATTTTTAACTCCTGGTATTATATGTAGACTGAGATATTCTGCTGGTCCAAGTTGACCCTTTTATTCAAGGTCATTTTCTAGTTACATCATCAGCTGGTACTTGGTAGTAATCCCTTGGCACCAGGGAGGCTCATCCCTGGGAGTCATGTCCGACACGGGGGGATGGCAACACATTTACACACTCAGTTTGGCTGGCCACATTTGAGCAAAACGGAGGCTCTCAGGAGGTAACTCGTAGGTACCCTGCAGCTCTAGGCCTTGTTCTTATTTCAGGTGCACCGGCTCACAAGCATAGTCATTAGTATCAAGGGCTCATTGTTGGACCTTCCTTCTTTTTTGGTCTCTGCTGTTGCACTTGGGGGATTGTTGCTGTCCCTTTAGGGACTGTGATAGAGCTCCCCCGGCTAGGAATTCAGCACTCCCACAGTTGTTGTTTTTAATTGTAACCACTATGAAAATATCCAAACATTTCTATCTACCCTGGATATATGCCCTGGAGAACTCCCTACCAAACATGTGTCCCCTGTCAATAACATCCCACACCAGTATTCCTCCCCTGCCATTGTTGAACCTCTCTGTGATCCAAAACTTCTTCAAAAATGAAGCCCAATATATTGCCAGGTTCCATTAATAGTAAAATGGAATATAGTGATGAGTTTAAAGGTTAGATATAGAATACATATTAATTTAGAAAAATTAAGGTAAAATAAATTGGGGTATCAAAAAAAATTAAAAATGCAGAAGCTTTGTTTTTGATGTTTTGCCTTCCATCACTGCAATAAGTGTTGCCCTGTATGCAAATTGGCAAGGCAACTTCTTCCGTCTTTTCCTCAGTGTTTACGTCCTTTCTTTTTCTTTTTTTCCCCTAATTATTAAGCTTACCTTCACAAAAGTTTTAGATCAAAATAATTCTTATATACAATAAACAGTACTCCCATATCTCCAACATAAAATCCTTATCCCTTCCACAACAATAATCTTTTTACATATTCATACCATATTTATTGAAACTGATGTACAGATATTGAGACAATAGCTCTCAAGGTAACATTTGAGTTTACATTGTGGTTTATATTTTAGACTATAATTTGTAATTTTCTAAATTTTTAGTTATCTTATATTTTACATTATTATTTACATTTTTGCCTATCAGCCCCTATATATTTTTGGTGTAATTTAACATGTCTTATATCCATCCTTGTGTAATCTTGGGGAACACTTCGATTGCCCACACAATTATATTAATTCCTTCTATTCAATACCTCCTTCCCCCGCCCCTTAGAGCCCACAGTGACAGTCAATCTTCATTGCTTGAAGGGTCATGTTCAGAGATACTTGCAACAGTATTGAGGGCTTGACATGCTCAACAGCCCTAATGCACTAGGAGCCACCATTTCTCTTGAGAGATACAATTCCCTCTATTTGAGAACATCCTCTCCAGGATGTGGGTATACCTTCACTCTCATTATATGGGTCTCTATCCAATGATATAACCCACTATGTCAAAACGAGCACTCACACACTCCCTAGGAGCCTGTCCTGCATTGGATTATCCCCTTTAAGCATCTTAAACAGGTAACTTTCCTTATTATATTTTTAAAAAAGTTTTGTCAGCATTATACTCTCAACCAAATACCTGAAAATCTCCTATGTTTGTATGTTCCCCCACTCTTCCCCCAATTTCTTGGGTAATATTACACATCCTCCCATCCCTAGCCCCCTCAAGCCCACAAAGCCCCACCGAAAGGTAACCCTATGCCCCCATTTTATCCCTTCCTTGTACAAATACTTATCTCCAGCTTATCATAGATTTCATCCATGTAGGTGTCAGCTTGCATCCTTCCTCTACCCACCAATTTCCTTTAAGCCTATCATCCAGTCTCTAGCTCCCTGAGGCAGCTTAGTTTACTTATTTCATATCATTGAGGTCATGTAGTATTTGTCCTTCAATGCCTGGGTTGCTTCACTCAACATTAGGTTCTCAAGATTCATCCATGTTATCACTAGTGTTTGTATTGTATTCATTCTTAAAGCTGAGTAGTATTCCATAGGATGTATATACCACATTTTACTTATCCGTTCATCTGTTGATGGGCATTTGGGTTGATTCCAACTTTTGGTCAAAGTGAGCAATGCTGCTATGAACATTGGTGTGTATATATTAGTTTGTGTCCTTGTTTTCATTTCTACTGGGTATATACCAAGCAGTGGAATTGCTAGGTCATATGGCAAATCTATAGCTAGTTTTTTGAGAAACTGCCAAACTGTCCTCCAGAATGGCTGGATCCTTCTGCATTCCCGCCAGCGGTGGATGAGTGTTCCCATTCCTTCCACATCCTCTCCAGCATATGTAGTCTTCTGTTTTTTTTCATAGCTGCCAATCTTATGGAAGTAAGATGGTATTCATTATATTTCGGATTTGCATTTCCCTAATAGCTAGCAATTTGGAGTATTTTTTCATGTGCTTTTTAGCCATTTGTATTTCTTCTTTGGAGAAGTGTCTGTTTAAATCTTTTTCCCATTTTTCAAATGGGTTGTTTGTCTTTTTATTTTGAAGATATAGGAGTTCTTTATAAGTCTTATATCTTTATAAGACTTATAAGGTTATAAGTCTCCTATCAGATATATAATTACCAAATATTTTCTCTCATTGTGTAGACTCTCTTTTCACTTTCTTGACAAACTTCTTTGAGGTGCAGAAGGCTTTAATTTTGAGGAAGTCCGATTTATCTATTTGTTCTTTTCCTGCTCATGCTTTTGGTGTGAAGTTCATGAAGCCATTTCCTATTACAAAATCTTGTATATGCTTTCCTACACAGCTTTCCAAAGTTTTTATGGTCTTGGCTCTTATATTTAGGTCTTTACTCTATCTTGAGTTGATCTTTGTATATGGTGTGAGATGGTAATCCTCTTTCATTCTTCTACATATGGCTATCCAGTTCTCCAGGCACCTTCTGTTGAATAGGCCACTCTCTCCCAGTTGAGGGTGTTTGGTGGCTTTATCAAATACTATATGACTGTATATATGAGGATCTATATCAGGACTCTCAATTCGGTTCCATTGGTCAGTGTGTCTCTCCTTATGCCAATACCATGCTGTTTTCACTACTGTAGCTTTGTAGTATGTTTTGAAGTCAGGTAGTTTGATTCCTTCAATTTCATTTTTCTTTTTCGATATGTTGTTGGCTATTTGGGGCCTCCTTCCTTTCCAAATAAATTTCATAGTTAGCTTTCCTAGTTCCTTAAAGAAGGCTGTGTTGATTTTTATTGGGATTGCATTGAATGTGTAGATCAGTTTTGGTAGGATAGATATCTTAATACTGTTTAGTCTTCCTATCCATGAACAGGGAATATTCTTCCATTTATTTAGGTCTTCTTTGATTTCCTTGAACAGTCTTATGTAGTTCTCCATGTATAAGTTTTTTACATCTGTAGTTAAATTTTCCTAGGTATTTGATTTTTTTATTGACTATTGTAAATGGTATTTGTTTCTTGATTTCCTCTTGAGCTTGCTCATTATTGGTGTACAGAAATGCTAGTGACTTTTGTGCATTGATCTTATAACCTGCGACTTTACTGAACTCATTTATGAGTTCTAGAAGGTTTGCTGTAGACCTCTCAGGGTATTTATGTATAGGATCATGTCATCTGCAAATAATGAAATTTTGACTTCTTCCTTTCCAATTTGAATGCCTTTTATATCTGGTTCTTGCCTCAGTGCTTGAGCAAGTACATCTAAGACATTGTTAAATAGAAGGAGTGAGAATGGGCATCCTTGTCTTGTTCCTGATCTTAGAGGGAAGGATTTTAGGATTTCATCATTGTAAACTATGTTGGCTGTGGGTTTTTCATATGTAATCTTTTTTTTTTTTTTTTAAAGATTTATTTTTATTTATTTAATTCCCCTCCCCTCCCCCGGCTGTCTGTTTTCTGTGTCTTTTTGCTGCGTCTTGTTTCTTTGTCCGCTTCTGTTGTCGTCAGCGGCCGGGAAGTGTGGGCGGCGCCATTCCTCGGCAGGCTGCTCCCTCCTTCGCGCTGGGCGGCTCTCCTTATGGGTGCACTCCTTGCGCGTGGGGCTCCCCTACGCGGGGGACACCCCTGTGTGGCACGGCACTCCTTGTGCGCATCAACACTGCGCATGGGCCAGCTCCACACGGGTCAAGGAGGCCCGGGGCTTGAACCGCGGGCCTCCCATGTGGTAGACGGACGCCCTAACCACTGGGCCAAAGTCCGTTTCCCCATATGTACTCTTTATCATGTTCAGAAAATTTCCTTGTATTCGAATCTTTTGCAGTGTTTTTATCAAGAAAGGGTGCTGTATTTTGTCAAATGGTTTTTCCACATCTATAGATATAATCATGTGATTTTTCCCCTTCAATCTGTTTATATGGTGTATTACATTGATTGATTTTGTTATGTTGAACCATCCTTGCATACCTGGAATGAATCCCACTTGGTCATGGTGTATAATTCGTTTAATGTGTTGTTGAATATGGTTAGCAAGTATTTTGTTGAGGATTTTTGTGTCTAGATTCATTAGAGAAATTGGTCTATAATTTTCCTTTCTTGTGGTGTCTTCGTTTGGCTTTGGTACTAGGGTAATGTTGGCATCATAGAATGAGTTAGGCAATGTTCCTTCTGTTTCGATTTTTTGGAAAAGGTTCAGCAGGATTGGTGTTAGTTCTTTCCGGAATGTTTTGTAGAATTCACCTGTGAAGTCATCTGGCCCTGGACTCTTCTTAGTTGGGAGGTGTTTAATGACTGATTCTATCTCTTTACTTGTGATTGGTTTGTTGAGATCGTCTATTTCTTCTTTTGTCAATATAGGCTGCTTATATGTTTCTAGGAATTTGCCCATTTCCTCTGAATTGTCATTTTTGTTGGAATATAGTTTTTCAAAGTATCTTCTTATGATAGTCTTTATTTCTGTGGGGTCAGTGGTGATATCTCCTTTCTCATTTCTTATTTTGTGTATTTGCATCTTCTCTCTCTTTTTTCTTTGTTAGTCTTACTAAGGGCTTGTCAATTTTATTGATCTTCTCAAAGAACCAGCTCTTGGTTTTGTTTATCTTTTCAAGTGCTTTCTTATTTTCTATTTCATTTAGTTCTGCTCTTATCTTTGTTCTTTCTTTCTTTCTTCTTCCTGTGGGGTTACTTTGTTGATTTTTTACTAATTCCTCCAAATGTGCTGTTAGTACTTCAATTTTTGCTCTTTCTTGTTTTTGTATGTATGCATTTATGGCTATAGATTTCCCTCTCAGTACTGCTTTTGCTGCATCCCATAAGTTTTGGTATGTTGTGTTATCATTTTCATTAGTTTCAAGATAGTTATTAGTTTCTTTTGAGATTTCCTCTTTGACCCACTGCTTTTCTAAGAGTGTGCTGTTTATTTTCCATATCTTGGTGTGAAATCTGGGCCTCTTGCCCTTGCAGATTTCCAGCTTCACTCCACTGTGGTCAGAGATATTATTTTATATGATTTTGATCATTCTGAATTCATTAAGCCTTTCTTTGTGGCCTAGCATTTGGTCTATATTGGAGAATGATCCATGTGCACTTGAGAAAAATGTATATCCTGCAGTATTCAGGGGTAATGATCTGTATATGTCTACTAGATCCCCCTCCTCTAATATACTGTTAAAAGATTTTGTTTCTTTAGTGATTCTCTTTTGCTATGTTCTGTCCAAAGTTGATAGTGGTGTATTAAAATCTCCCACTATAATTGTAGAGGCATCTATTCTTTCACTTAGTTTTTCCAATGTTTGCCTCACATATTTGGAGGTGCCCTTGTTAGGAGCATAAATATTTATGATGTTCTTTCTTCTTGAGAGATTGTCCCTTTCACTAATATGTAGTATCCTTCTTTGTCTCTCACAATTTTTTTGCATTTAAAGTCTATTTTGTCTGATATTAATATAGCTACTCCTGCCTTTTTTTGGTTATTATTTGCTTGTAAGATTGTTTTCCAACCATTCACTTTCAACCTGCATGCATTCCTGGGTCTAAGATGTGTTTCTTGTAGACAGCATATAGATAGCTGTATTTCCTTATCCAATCTCCCAGTCTGAATCTTTTGACAGGTGAATTTAATCCATTGACATTCAGCGTTATTACTTTCAAGGAATTATTTATGTTAGCCATATTTTGATTGTACTTGTGTTTGTCATATTTTGTTTATTTTTTTCCTTCTCTTTTTGTCTTTTTTGTTGCTCTTACACTCTCCTCCAATTCTGCCTCTCCTGTTTTTTCCTTTCTTCCTGCAGAACTCCCTTTAGTATTTCTTGAAGGGCAGGTTTCTTGTTGGCATACTCTTTCAATTTCTGTTTATCTGTGACTATTTTGAACTCTCCATCATTTTTGAATGCTAGTTTAGCTGGGTAGGGTATTCTTGGTTGGAAATTTTTTTCTTTTAGTACCTTGACTATATCATACCACTGCCTTCTTTCCTCCATGGTTTCAGATGAGAAATCAGCACTTAATCTTATGGAGCCACCCTTGTAGTTTATGGTTTACTTTTGTCTTGCTGCTTTTAGAATTTTCTCTTTGTCTCGAGCATTGGATACTTTGACAAGTATATGTCTTGGGGTGGGCCTGTTGGGAGTTATGATGTTTGGGGTGCGTTATGCTTCTTGGACATGTACATCCATCTCTCTCAGTAGATTTGGGAAGTTTTCAGCCATTATTTCCTGCAACACCCCTCTGTCCTCTTTCCCTTCTCTTCTCCTTCTGGGATGCCTATAATATGTATGTTTTTCCATTTTGCATTGTCATTCAGGTCTCTAAGTCCTAGCTGGATTTTTTCTATCTTTTTATCGATCAGTTCTACTGTCTGTTTGATTTCAGATGTACTGTCTTCCATGTCGCTAATTCTCTCCTCTGCCTCTTCTAATCTGTTGCTATTTGCTCAGAGTGTATTTTTGATTTCTTGAACTCTGGTGTTCCTCCCCATCATATCTGTTATCTTTTTGCATATGTCTGCAATTTCCTCTCCAAGTGTTTTCTTCATATTGTTAAAGTCTTCCTTTACTTCATTAAGTTGATCTCTAATATATGTTCTGAGATCTTTAATTACTTGTCCGATGTTCTGCTCCCCTTCATGGTTTTTAGTTTGTTCATTGGATTCAGCAATGTTTTCCTGATTATTGGTTTGGTTTGTCATTTTTGTTGCAATCTGGTCATCATTTTATCTTGACAGGTTTAATCAGTTCCTTAGCTTCTTTGTCTAGTCTTGGGGATTAATTAGTTGTTGTTCTTGCATAAGTGTTATGTTTTCTCTTTTTCACTTTGTTCTTCTTATTCTAATTTCTTATTGCTGGTTGAGTTCACTTTGAAGGAAAATATTAGGGCCAGGGAAAGCAAAATAAGTAAGAAAAGAAAATGTGTAAAGTAGTATTGGTAATAAATGTTAACAGAGCAACAATGTGAGATCTGGGAGAATGGATATTAGACTCATGTAAGTTGTGTAGAGTTATAGCAGTAAGTAGAGTACCTATAATGAGACAGTCAACTGAATATGAGGAGGAATATAGTGTCAATTGAAAAGCCAGTGTTTTCGTGAGAGAGGGAAAGAGAAAAGAAAGACAATAATATCAAGAGTGGATAAAAGACAGAAAACAGAACAAAGGTATTAAAAATTAAAAGTTAGACAATTCGGGGGCCAAAGAAAGGGAGGTGGAATGTAAGAGAGACAGTAGATAATGGAGGATAGCATGATGTGGGGGAAAGGGGATAGTGTAGGTGGCCAAAATCAATTAACACAGAAAAGAGGAAATGGAGGATGAAGAAACATAGCAAAAGTGAAGCGCTCCCTGCAGCACCTATTATATAAGTAAAATAAAATAAAATAAGAAGAAAAAAAGAGAAAAGAAAAAAAGGAGAAGAAAAAAGGGGGTGGGCAAAGAAAAGGGAGGGAAACAAGCAAGAAAAAGAAAAGGAGAAGAAAAACTAAATAAATGAAAAAGGACCTTGTGAGATAAAATAGGAGAAAAGACCAGGAGATTATGCAATATTAACAACCAAGACAAAAATAAAAACACAAATGCTGAGGGCTAGGATAATCAAGGACCTCAGCTGGACCTCAGGATGTGGTGGATTCAGGGATTGGAAGTCTGTGATATTGCAGACTCAAGGTGTGTGATTCTCTGGAGTGTGGACCTCCAGGGTTTAGGGGACACAGACCTGGAAACCATGCATCTGGTTAACAGGGGACCTGGGAGCACTGCAATGCAGCACAGCCTTCAGGGATCCCTGCAGCTGGGCACCAGCCCTAGGGGAAGGGGTCCTGCCCACAGACTCTGAGCTCCATGTCAGAAACCCAAAATTCCACCTCTCACAAGAATCTCTTTTGTCACTGTCACTGTCACTGTCACTGTCAACATGCAGATACCTCCTGCCCTGCAATCCCCCAAAGCAGCCTGCTGAGGGTGCCACTACACTACAAAGAGTTCAGGGACCACTGCGGATGGGCTGCCAGCCTTAGGTTGAAGGATTCCTCTTAGAACTTCTGACCTCCGTGTCAGAAACTGAAAGTTCCACCTCTTGCAAGAATCTCCGTCACTGTTTCACCAAACCAACTTCCAGACACCTCCTGCCCTCCAAGCCCCCAAAACAGCCCACTTCGGGCTTGGGAACTCCCCAGTGTTGCAAAGCCTCCAGGAATTGCTGCCGCTGGGCCACCAGCCCCAGGGGGAAGTGTCCCGCACACAACCCTGACCTCCGTGAAAGAGACCCAAAATTCTACCTCTTACAAGAATCTCCTCTGTCACTGTCCCACTAAATCAATGTCCAGACACCTCCTGCTCTGCAAACACCCAAAGCAGCCCGGTCCAGCAGGACTCCAACCCTACTCAGCCACTTCTTTGCAGGAGAGATTATAAAGTCCACTCACTTAGACGCCATCTTGCCCTGCCTCTCTCGAGCATCTTTTTATGTGCTTTTTTTTAACTTTGGCTATTTCTTTTCTTATTTTATTTTTTGATTACCTTTTTAAAATGTTAATAGATCACACAAAATGTTAAATTAAAAAGCATAAGAGGTTCCCTTATATCCCTGTCCAAACCACCCACCCACATCAAATTTTTATTGCAATTTTTTGAAGATACATAGATCACAAAAAAGTTACATTCCAAAAATATAAGTGCTTCTCATATACCTCCCACCCCCCTCACCTCACTCTTCCCACATCAAAAACCTTCATCATTGTGGCACATTCATTGCATTTGGCGAATACATTTTGGAGAACTGCTGCACCACATGTATAATAGTTTACATTGTAGTTTACACTCTCCCCCAGTACATTTAGTTGGTTATGGCAGGATATATAATGTCAGCATCTGTCCCTGCAATATCATTTGGGACAACTCCAAGTCCCAAAAATGTCCCCACATCACATCTCTTCTTCCCTCTCCCTACCCTCAGCAACTACCATGGCCACTTTCTCCACATCAATTCTACAATTTCTTCCATTATTAGTCACAATAGTTTCATAGTTTTTTAAACCATTTATATTTCCTCTTTGAAAAAAATGTCTATTAAGGACTTCTACCCATGTTTTTTTTTTTACAGTATATAAGTTTTATTTTATTTTTTGTCTGTATTTATTTTTTAATGTTACATTAAAAAAAATGAGGTCCCCATGTGCCCCCACCCCCCTTACCCCACTCCTCCCCCCATAACAACAACCTCCTCCATCATCATGAGACATTCATTGCACTTGGTAAATACATCTCTGAGCACCACTGCACCTCATGGTCAATGGTCCACATCATAGCCCACACTCTCCCACAGTCCACCCAGTGGGCCATGGGAGGACATACAATGTCCAGTAACTGTCCCTGCAGCACCACCCAGGACAACTCCAACCCCCAAAAATGCCCCCACATCACATCTCTTCCTCCCACTCCCTGCCCACAGCAGCCACCATGGCCACTTTCTCCACACCAATGCCACATTTTCTTCAATTACTAATCACAATAGTTCATGAATAGAATATCAGTAAGTCCACTCTAACCCATACTCTATTCCTCCATCCTGTGGACCTTAGAATGGTTGTGTCCCCTCCACATCTATATCAAGAATTGATAGATGCAATTCTCTGGCTTTTATTTGTAGGCACTCTTGGCTCCCTGGTGTGGTGGTTGACCTTCTTCACTTCCATGTTAGTTGAGTGGGTCTACCCTTCCTTAAGGTGTATTGTTTTTCTTTTTATTGTTGAGTTGAAGAATTTCCTTGTATATTCTTTATATTATGCCTGTAGTAGTTTAATAGTTTCCAAATATTTTCTCCCATTGTGTGGGTTGTCTTTTCATCTTCCTGACAAAGTCCTTTGAAGCACAAGTGTTTTTGTTTGTTTGTTTGTTTTTGGTTAAGCCAGTAATATGAATTTACTGGGAAATGGGGGAAAAGAACAGAGCTTGCTGAGAGAGAAGGATGGAAATGAGGAAAAAGATTTGTTGCTGAGTCCTCCAGGCAAAGAGAGCAAGTTCTGGCTTGTGTGGCTTTTAAACTATTAATTATTACTTCCCACTGCTAATGCTAATGAGAGAGTGCCCAGCTGTTACTGATTACCACAACAATTGTGGGGCTAATAGTGAGGCCTGTTTGGAATATCTGGGGTCAAGTGGAGGTCCCAACTGGGTCTTCAAAGTCAGGGTCAAGGTCTTGGTAGGGTCTCATGGCCATGTTGTCTGTTGGCTATGTTGTCTGTCAGCTGTGTTGTCTATCAGCCATGTTGTCTGTTGGGCCAGCCACCTTTACCCTTTCAATATACTAACCTGTCTGAACTCCCCCTTTTGAAAGTTCATGCCCTTTTTCTTAAGGGAGTGCTGAGGGGGATGGCCCTTCTCCTGCAGTTACTTCTTGCTGGTTAGGACATAGTCCATGTTGGACAGTCCCTGACTGTTCTAGAGGTTGAGGGAAAACAGGCCTGGCACCTGGTTGGAACTGGATGATACAAATTCCCACTGAAAGCATAAAGAAAATCTATGTCAAGAGGGGGTTTAGATTCCACGTGGATACTGGATGCAATCCTTCTGCTTTCAGTTGTAGGCACTCTAGGCTCCATGGTGGGGTGGTTGACATTCTTCAACTCCATGTTAGCTGAGTGGAGTAAGTCCAATAAATCAGAGTGTAGGAGCTGAAGTCTGTTGAAGTCAGGGCCTGGCTATCATATTGTCAGTCCAGAGATTCAAATCCCCTAGATATATCTTAAGCCCCAGCACCAACTACAACTCCAGTAAAGTAGCATGAAAGGCTTGTGAAAAGAGATCCCATCTGAGTCCAGCTCCATCACACAGAAACACCAGCTCCAAAGAAGGGCCAACTGACATGGCAGTGAACCCCATCTGCCATGACCATAGAACCTGTGGGTCTCTTTAGCCCTCAAAAGAACCAATACCTGGGGTTGTATCTACTTTATCTGTCTCTGAGACTCTGCTCAGGTGTGCATAAGGGCAATCCTTCTGACAACCTCCAGACTCTTTTTTAGGTCAAACAGCATTTTTAACTCCTGTTATTATATGTAGACAGGGATATTCTGCTGGTCCGCATTGAACCTTTAATTCAAGGACACTTTCTAGTTGCATCGTCAGCTGGTACTTGGTAGTGATCCCTCGGTGCCAGGGAGGCTCATCCCTGGGTGTCATGTCCCATCCTGGGGAGAAGGCATTGCATTTACATGCTGAGTTTGGCTTCAAGACCAGCCACATTTGAGTAACACGGAGGCTGTCAGGAGGGAACTCTTAGGCACAGTGCTGCTCTAGGCCTTGTTCTTATTTCAGGCGTGTAGGCTCACAAGCATAGTCATTAGTATCAGGGGCTCACTGTTGGACCCTCATTCCTTCCTGGTCCTTACTGTTGCACCTGGGGAACTACCGCTGCTCCCCTAGGGACCATGACAGAGCTCCCCCGACCAGTAACCCAATACCCCCCTAGCTGTTGTTTTTAATTGTTTCCACTATGAGTATATCCAAACATTTCCATGCACCCTGGACACATGCCCTGTATAACTCCCTGTCAACCTTATATCACGTGTCAATAACATCCCATACCAGTATTCCTCCACTGCCATTGTTGAGCCACTCTGTGATCCAAAACTTCCTGAAAAGTGAATCCCAATATAATGTCAGGCTCCCTTACTAGTAAAATGGAATATAGTGATGAGTTTAAAGGTTAGATCTAGAATACATGTTGATTTGGAAAAATTCTATATCCTATCTTTTTCTTTTCTTTTTTCCTAATTATTGAGCTTCTCTTCACAAGAGCCTTAGTTCATAGTAATTCATATATACAATATACAGTACTCCCACACATCCACCATAAAACCTTTTCCCTTCCACAGTGATAATCTTTTAACTTATTCATATCATATTTACTGAAACTGATGTACAGACTCCGAGACAATAGCTTTCAAACAAGGTGACATCTGTGCTTACATTGTGGTCCATACTTTAGGATATACAGTTTTCTAAATTTTTAGTTATCCTATGTTTTACATTATGGTTTACATTATTAGTCTGTTGTCCCCTGTATGTTTTTGGTGTAATATTACATGTTTTATATCCATCCTTGTGTGCTCTCGCAAAACTCCTCTCTTGCCCCCACATTTACCTTGGTTCCATCCATTCAACATCCATTTTCCCCTCCCCTTGGGGCCCACGGCGACAGCCAATCTCCATTTCCTGAGGAGCCACGTTCAGAGATACTTGCAACAGTGTTCAGGGCCTGACTTGCTCAACTGCCCTAATGCCCTGGGAGCCACCCTTTCTCTCGAGAGATACAGTTCCCTCTATTTGATGGCATTAGTCCTCCCCAGGATGTGGGTCCACCCCCACTCTCACTACTTGGGTCTCTACCCAATGGTACAACTCACCCTGGCAAAATGAGCATTCAGACATTCCCCAGGAGTCCATCCCATGTCAGATCATCCCCTCCGAGCATCCTAAACAGGTAACCCTCCTAATTATATTTTGATACGGTTTTCTCAGCATTTTACTCTCAACCAACACCTGACACTCTCCTATGTTCATATGTTGCCTCTCCCTCCCCCCAATTTTTTGGGCAATATTACCCATCCGCCCATCCCCAGCCCCCTCAAACCCGCAAAGCCCCACCCAAAGGCAACTCCTTGCCCCCATTTTATCTCTTCTTTGTGCTCATACTTACCGCCAGCTCATCATAGATTCCACCCCTGCAGACGTCAGCTCACATCCTTCCTCCACCCCCCGATTTCCTGTAAGCCTATCTTCCAGTCTCTAGCTCTCTGAGGCAGCTTGCTTATTTCATATCATTGAGGTCATGTAATATCTGTCCTTCAATGCCTGGGTTGCTTCACTCAACATAAGGTTCTCAAGATTCATCCATGTTATCACGTGTGTTTGTAGTGTATTCATTCTTAAAGATGAGTAGTATTCCACTGTATGTATATACCACATTTTATTGATGCATTCATCTGCTGATGGCCATTTGGGTTGATTCCAACTTTTGGCGGTAGTGGACAATGCTGCTATGAACATTGGTGTACATATATCGGTTTGTGTCCTTATTTTCAGTTCTGCTGGGTATATACCCAGCAGTGGTATTGCTGGGTCATATGGCAAATCTATGGTTAGTTTTTTGAGAAACCACCAAACTGTCCTCCAGAATGGTTGGATCCTTCTGCATTCCCACCAGCAGTGGATGAGTGTTCCCCTTTCTTCACATCCTCTCCAGCATTTGTATTCTTCTGTTTTTTTCATAGCTGTCAATCTTATGGGAGTAAGATGGTATCTCATTGTAGTTTTGATTTGCATTTCCCTGATAGCTAGAGATTTGGAGCATTTTTTCATGTGCTTTTTAGCCATTTGTATTTCTTCTTTGGAGAAGTGTCTGTTTAAATCTTTTTCCAATTTTTTAAATGGGTTGTTTATCTTTTTATTTTCAAGATATAGAAGTTCTTTATGTATGCAAGTTATAAGTCTCTTATCGGATATATGGTTGCCAAATATTTTCTCCCATTGTGTAGGTTCCCTATGTACTTTCTTCACAAACTCCTTTGAGGTGCAGAAGGCTTTAATTTTGAGGAGGTCCCATTTATCTATTTGTTCTTTGGCTGCTTGTGCTTTTGGTGTGATGTTCATGAAGCCATTTCCTATTACAAGGTCTTTTAGATGTTTCCCTACACTGCTTTCCAAGGTCTTTATGGTCTTGGCTCTTATATTTAGGTCTTTGATCCATCTTGAGTTGATCTTTGTATAAGGTGTGAGATGGTAATCCTCTTTCATTCTTCTACCTATGGCTATCCAGTTCTCCAGGCACCATTTGTTGAATAGGCCATTCTCTGCCAGTTGAGAGGGTTTGGTGGCTTTATCAAATATTATATGGCTATATATATGAGGTTCTATATCAGAACTTTCAATTCAATTCCATTAGTCTGTGTGTCTCTCCTTATGCCAATACCATGCTGTTTTCACTACTGTAGCTTTGTAGTATGTTTTGAAGTCAGGTAGTGTGATTCCTCCAATTTCGTTTTTCTTTTTCAATATGTCTTTGGCTATTTGGGGCCTCTTTCCTTTCCAAATAAATTTCATAGTTAGTTTTTCTAGTTCCTTAAAGAAGGCTGTGTTGATTTTTATTGGGATTGCATTGAATGTGTAGATCAGTTTTGGTAGGATAGACATCTTAATAATCTTTAGTCTTCCTATCCATGAACAAGGAATATTCTTCCATTTATTTAGGTCTTCTTTTATTTCCTTGAACAGTCTTGTATAGTTCTCAGTGTATAAGTTTTTTACATCTTTAGTTAAATTTATTCCTAAATATTTGATTTTTAAATTTACTATCATGAATGGTATTTGTTTCTTTATTTCCTCCTGATCTTGCTCATTATCGGTGTACAGAAATGATACTGATTTTTGCACATTGATCTTATAACCTGCAACTTTACTAAACTCATTTATGAGTTCTAGAAGCTTTTTTGTAGACCTCTCAGGGTTTTCTATGTATAGGATCATGTCATCTGCAAATAATGAAATTTTGACATCTTCCTTTCCAATTTGAATGCCTTTTATATCTGGTTCTTGCCTCAGTGCTCGAGCAAGTACTTCTAAGACAATGTTAAAAAGAAGGGGAGACAGTGGGCATCCTTGTCTTGTTCTGGACTTTAGAGGGAAGGAATTTAGGATTTCTCCATTGGAAACGATGTTGGCTGTAGGTTTTTCATATATACTCTTTATCCTGTTCAAAAAATTCCCTTGTATTCTGATCTTTTGGAGTGTTTTTATCAAGAAAGGGTGCTGTATTTTGTCAAATGCTTTTTCTGCATCTATAGATATAATCATGTGATTTTTTTCCCTTCAAAACCTGTTTATATGGTGTATTACATTGATTGATTTTCTTATGTTGAACCATCCTTGCATACCTGGAATGAATCCTACTTGGTCGTTGTGTATAATTCGTTTAATGTGTTGTTGAATACGATTAGCAAGTATTTTGCTAAGTATTTTTGCATCTAGGTTCATTAGAGAAATTGGTCTGCAGTTTTCCTTTCTTGTGGTGTCTTTGTTTGGCTTTGGTAGTAGGGTAATGTTGGCATGATAGAATGAGTTAGGCAATGTTCCTTCAGTTTAAATTTTTTGGAAGAGTTTCAGCAGGACTGGTGTTAATTCTTTCCAGAATGTTTTGTAGAATTCACTGTGAAGCCGTCTGGCTCTGGGGTCTTCTTATTTGGGCGGTTTTTAATGACTGATTCTATGTCTTTACTTGTGATTGGTTTGTTGAGATCTTCAATTTCTTCTTTCATCAATATAGGCTGCTTATGTGTTTCTAGGAATTTGCCCATTTCCTCTGAATTGTCATTTTTGTTGGAATATAGTTTTTCAAAGTATCCTCTTATGATAATCTTTATTTCTGTGGGGTCAGTGGTGATATCTCCTTTCTCATTTCTTATTTTGTGTATTTGCATCTTCTCTCTATTTTTCTTTGTTAGTCTTGCTAAAGGTTTGTCAATTTTATTGATCTTCTCAAAAAACCAGCTCTTGGTCTTGTTTATCTTTTCAAGTGCTTTCTTATATTCTATTTCATATAGTTCTGCTCTTATCTTTGTTATTTCCTTCCTTCTTCTTCCTGTTGGATTACTTTGTTGTTTTTTTTCTAATTCCTCCAAATGTGCAGGTAGTTCTTTAATTTTTGCTCTTTCTTCTTTTTTGATATATGAATTTATGGCTATAAATTTCCCTCTCAGTACTGCTTTTTTTGCATCCCATAAATTTTGGTATATTGTGTTATCATTATCCTTTGTTTCAAGGTAGTCATTGGTTTCTTTTGAGATTTCCTCTTTGACCCACTGTTTTTCTAAGAGTGTGCTGTTTAATTTCCATATCTTGGTGTGAAATCTGGGCCTCTGGCCCTTGCAGATTTCCAGCTTCACTCCACTGTGGTCAGAGATATTATTTTGTATGATTTTGTTCTTTCTGAATTCATTAACCCTTTCTTTGTGGCCTAGCATGTGGTCTATCTTGGAGAATGATCCATGTGCACTTGAGAAAAATGTATATCCTGCTTTGTTTGGGTGTAATGATTTGTATATGTCTATTAGATCCAGCTCCTCTAATACACTATTCAAATATTTCATTTCTTTAGTGAATCTCTTTTGAGATGTTCTGTCCAGAATTGATAGAGGTATATTAAAATCCCCCACTATAATTGTAGATGCATCTATTCTTTCACTTAGTTTTCCCAGCGTTTGCCTCATGTATTTAAAGGCACCCTTGTTAGGAGCATAAATATATATGATTGTTCATTTTTCTTGATAGATTGTCCCTTTCATTAATATGTAATATCCTTCTTTGTCTCTCACAATTGTTTTGCATTTAAAGTGTATTTTGTCTGATATTAGTATAGCTACTCCTGCCTTTTTTTGGTTATTGTTTGCTTGTAAGATTGTTTTCCAACCATTCACTTTCAGCCTCCATGGGTCTCTGGGTCTAAGATGTGTCTCTTGTAGACAGCATATAGATGGGTCTTATTTCCTTATCCAATGTCCTAGTCTGAATCTTTTGATAGGTGAGTTTAATCTGTTGACATTCAGTGTTATTACTTTCAAGGAATTATTTATGTTAGCCATATTTTGATTGGATTTGTGTTTGTCATATTTTGTTTGTTTGTCTTTTCTCTCTTTGTCTTTTTTGTTGCTCTTACACTCTCCTCCAACTCTGCCTGTCATGTTTTTTCCTTTGTTCCTGCAGAACTCCCTTTAGAATTTCTTGAAGGGGAGGTTGCTTGTTGGCATACTCTTTCAATTTCTGTTTATCTGTGAATATTTTGAACTCTCCATCATTTTTGAATGCTAGTTTAGCTGGATAAAGTATTCTTGGTTGGAAATTTTTTTCTTTTAGTACCTTGACTATATCATACCACTGCCTTCTTTCCTCCATGGTTTCAGATGAAAAATCAGCACTTAATTTATGGAGCTTCCCTTGTATGTGATGGTTTTCTTTTCTCTTGCTGCTTTAAGAATTTTCTCTTTTTCTTGAGTGTTGGATAATTTGACAAGTATATGTCTTGGGGTGGGCCTGTTGGGGTTTATGATGATTGGGGTGCACTGTGCTTCTTGGATATGTACATCCATCTCTTTCAGTAGATTTGGGAAGTTTTCAGCCATTATTTCCTGCCACACTCCTTCTGACCCCTTTCCCTTCTCTTCTCCTTCAGGGATGCCTATAATATGTATGTTTGTGCAATTTTCATTGTCATTCAGGTCCCTAAGTCCTAGCTGGATTTTTTCTATCTTTTTATCGATCAATTCTACTGTTTGATTTCTGATGTACTGTCTTCCACATCACTAATTCTCTGCTCTGCCTCTTCTAATCTGCTGTTATTTGCTGCGAGTGTATTTTTGATTTCTTGAACTGTGGTGTTCATTTCCATCATATCTGTTATCTTTTTGCGTATGTCTGCAATTTCCCCTCCAAGTGTTGTCTTCATATTGTTAACCTCTTCCTTTCCTTCCTTAAATTTGTCTGTGATATATGTTCTGAGATCTTTAATTACTTGTACAAAGTTCTGCTCCCCTTCCTGGTTTTTAGTTTGTTCATTGGATTCAGCCATGTTTTCCTGATTACTGGTTTGGTTTGTAGATTTTTGTTGCTGTCTGGTCATCATTTTATCTTGACGGGTTTAATCAGGTCCTTAGCTTCTTTGTCTAGTCTTGGGGATTAATTAGCTGTTGTTTTTGCTTAAGTGTTATATCTTCACTTTGTCACTTTGCTCTTCTTATTCTCATTTCTTATTGCTGGCTGAGTTCACTTTGAAGGAAACTATTAGGGCCAGGAAAAGGCAATTTTGTAAGCAAGGAAAATGTGTAAAGTTGTATTGGTGATAAATGTTAACAGAGCAACAATATGAGATCTGGGAGGATGGATATTAGATTCATGTAAGTTGTGTAGAGTTGTAGCAGTAGGTGGAGTACCTATAATGAGGCAGTCGACTGAATATGGGTGGAATATGGTATGAATTTAAAAACTAGTGTTTTCATGAGAGAGGGAAAGAGAAAAGAAATGCAATAGTTTCAAGAGTAGATAAAAGACAGAAAACAAAACAAAGGTATTAGGAATTAAGAATTAGACACTTTGGGGATCAAAGAAAGGGAGATGGAATATAGGAGAGACAGTAGATGATGGAGGATATCAAGATGTGGGGGAAAGGGGATAGTGTAGGTAGCCAAAATCAATTCACACAGAAATGAGGCAATGGAGGATGAGGAAACCCAGCAAATGTGAGGTGTTCCCTGCAGTACCTTTTGTATAATTAAGATAAAATAAAATAAGAAGAAAATGAGGGACTACAGAGGAAAAAAATAAGACTTTGAGGGATACAATGGGGGAAAAGACTAGGAGATAATGCAATGTTAGCACTCAGGACAATAAAAAATTAAAAATAAAATAAAAATAAAACAAAACAAAAGAAAACAAAAAAGAAAAAATGCAAACTTTCAGGGCTAGGACATTCAAGGACCTCAGATGGACCTCAGCGCGTGATGGATTCAGGGATGGAAAGTCTGTGATATTGCAGGCTCAAGAGGTGTGAGTCTCTGGGGTGTGGGCCACCAGGGTTTAGGGGACTCAGACCTGGCAACCTCAAATCTGGTTAACAGAGAGCCTGGGAGCACCGCAGTGTAACACAGCCTTCAGGCATCCCTGCAGCTGGGTGCCAGCACTATGGGGGAGGTCACATCTGCAAACTCTGACCTATGTGTCAGAACCCTGCAATTCATCCTCTCACTCGGGTCTCTTCTGTGGCTGCATCACCAATTCTACTTCAGGACACCTCCCACCCTGTAAGCCCCCAAAACAGCCACCTGGGGGCACCTCTACACTGCAGCCAATTTAATGATGCTGCAGATCAGTAGTCAGGCCCAGGGGGAGGGGCTCCAGTCAGAAACACCAATATCAGAGTCCAAAATTGAAATTCCCATGCTTTGCAAAATATTCCCCTAATCGGCTTCCAGATGTCTCCCACCCTGCCAGTCCCTGAAACAGCCTCCTGGTGATGTCTCTTTATTGTGAGCAATTTAAGGCTGCTGCAGATCGGCAGCCAGCCTTGGGGGCAGGGCTCTAGCCAGGAGCACTATTATTTGTGTCCACAATCAAAAATTCCCTGCCTCACAATAAAACTCCCGTTTGTCTCCCCAGATCAGTCTGTGAAGGCCTCCTGCCCTGTTAGCCCCTCAATAGTCTGCTCAGGGCTTATGAATTCCCCAGTACTGCAGAGCCTCCAGGAATTACCATGGCAGCACTGGTGCCGCAGCACTGCCCACCCCAGGAGGGAGTGTCTGGCACACAGCCCCCACCTCCATGTAATATAGCCTCAATTTTATCTTATACATGAATTTTCTCTGTTACCTTCCCACCAAATAGATGTCCAGACACCTCCTGCCCTGCAAAATCCCAAAACAGTCTGGTCCCGAAGAATTTCCAACGCTGCCCCTGGAGCACCACTTGGCGTCTTGACCTGGCCCAAGCACCAGCTCACTGCGACCGGATCCTGAACCCCCTGAGCTCCAAATTTTTGGTATTATTTTAGGATCCCAATATTTAAGTGCATGCTGGAACAAAATATCTTATTATTTACACCACCTACTCATAAGAAAGAGGGAAAATGTAAGTTGGTATGAATTGGATTTTAGAAGAAGTGCATATCACATCTGGAAATATTTCTCAAGGACCTGCTTATCATATGGCATGGAAATTCATTAGTTTTTCATGGGGTCTAAAAAATTGGAATCTCTGCTACTGACTCAGTCTGCAAGGCATGAGCCCTAATATTGACTCATATTTTCAGAAACTTCAGTGGTACTAAAAGAGTCCAGGATGATAAGGATGCTAGACAGTGCCTCTGGCAGAACCACAATGCAGACCCAGGACTCAAGAACAAGGTGATAGTCACCTTTGGCAGAGAACTATTTGCTCTTCAAAGATAAGTTCTATTAGGTCCCAGTAGACTTGGGCATCTACAGAGATTTTATTCAATAACCAATTTATTCAGCTGGATTTGCCCATTCACAAAGTCATATTATCTAGCCTGCTGAGCACATTGAAAGATTTAAGTGATGCATCTGAATTTAGATCTGAATGTTTCCAGAAAAAATTTCTGAAACCCCTAAGTCATATGATGCTACATATCTCACTCAGCCCTCACCAGAATTTCCTGGTCTTATATCTATACACAATCTACCAAGAAAGATATCTTAAATGTCTTTTTCAAATGATTTGACATAGTCACTGACCTTAAAAATGGACTTCTCTTGGACTTGCCCTGTATTCACTGGTGTGTACAAAAGAGGAAGTCATGAGTGCAAATGCGCACCTTTTCAAATAAGTCAGAATTCAAACATGAATTTTGGCTAACATAGTTAGAGATATGTCCTGCTGGTGACCAGCTATCATTTATAATAAGAGGCCTTTTAAAATAGACACTGAACTAGATATTTTCTTTTGCAAAATTGATCAAATAGCAAGAGAGGATTTAATGGAAAACTGTCTTATTTGATATTTTGCATTCTTTTAAAAAATCTAATGGATGTACAGATTACCATTACCTACTCTTTAATTTGTTTATCATTATTGAAGGCCATTGCTGGAAATCATTTCAAAGAATAGCTGGCAGAGTGAAGCAGTTTTGTGTTTTTTCTAAAATGAGGTTAATCCAGCTCTCCAAATTTAAACATATATGTGACATGAGGTCTTCCATAAAAAAAAAACCATAAATGAGGTGAAAGCATCATATGCTTATTTTTAATAGAAATTTCATCTGTGAAGAAAAAAGAAAATGATCCCGAGTTCATCTCAGAAGTCTAAGTTCACAGCTGCCATTGTCATTCATGCATTCTTTACTTAAATGCACAGAATTGAACCTCTGACATCTTTTGAAATATTATGGGATTTTTATACAAGAATGTAGAAAATTTAGAATGAAGATTCAGTATTGATTCTCCCAAAATTAATATTTCTGAATAATACAAATTTGGAATAAAAAATCAATATTTAATTGAGGTTTTAATGTAAATATGATCCATAGCACATCTTTCCTTGTTCTGTCAATTATGGGTTATTTTAAAATATAGGTTACATAAATTTCTTAGGCTATGAGAATAGCTAATTTGAATATTCCCACTAAAAGTCATCACAAATGGGTATAGAAATGCATCATTGACTTACTTTGCATTTCTGTTTTTTATCTAATTAATCATAAATAAAACATGTACACTATTTTCTACATCACAGCTTAACAATTGATTTTTTAAAATTCTAAAGGAAATTATTTGACAAGATAAAAATCACAGTAAAAGACATATAGATGAACATGGTTGGAACAAAGTAGAGAAACACCACCATCTGATAAGAAGAGCAAGTGATAAGAGCTTTATTTCTCCCCTTGGAAAAATTAATGTGGAGAACTCTAAAAAAGATGAGAGTGTAGGAGGCCAAAGTGTATGAGGGGAAGGAAAATTTCCACTATTAACAATACTTTCTCCTAACATGACATATCATGACATGAAAGTTTGAGGATTGCCTGTAATTCACACAAGAAATGGTAGACTTCTCTTCAGCCACATCTGGGAATGTGCTTGATATAACTGATATTAATGATTGAAGCAATCACTCTCCCAATCCAGGACATAGTGGCCATCTGTTAGAAAACTTCAGAATTTATAGAGACCACATACCTCAAGGCATTACAAATAGCCCCATATCAGTTATAAGCCATTAGGGTGAGCAAAATACACTCAATACATGAAAGGGCAGAATGGAAATAAACTTGGGTCCCACAGTCAAAATAGGAAATATTTGATGTATGTGACAAAATCCTTGTTAGCATCCTGGCTACAGTCATGGATATAAGGGTGATGTCCATGAGAGAAAACTGGCTTAGCAGGAAGTACATAGGGAGAGAAAAGGAGGACCAGAATGGTGTCGATTGTGATGGCAACAACATAGATAAGGAGAAGAGCACAGATTAAGAAGCCAGTATGTCTTGTTCCTGGGAAAATCCAAGTAGGATGAAACCCAATAAGGAGGTTTGATTTTCTTTCTCCATATTTTGTAAACAACTAAATGAGTGAAAAGGAATAACATTTTAGTGCACTATAAAGGATTTTAATTTATCATCAAAAAAGACTTTTGTTAATTGACTTTGTGATAAAATTAACTTTGACAGTTCTGTCCCATTTTTGACCCCTCAGAATGAAATGGACTAAAAGTAGCATTGAAATTATTTAATAAGTATAGTGATAAATGTCAATAAAATTTACATTAATAAATGAGCATTCAGAAAGATGGCTTTCTATATACACTAATCAAAGCATGTAATTCAAACGTTTAAACATGAGGAATTTTGGTAGGTAGCTATTTCAGTTTTGTTGGATAATTTTGAAATGTTAACCTAGAAATTTTGAAATCAAGCACTGTGGTATTTGCAGAGTATAATCACTCAGCCCTATAATCAATCAAATTAGAACTGCATTCCCCTTGTGCACAACAGTTTGAACACATAATGCTTGCTTGATTTCTTTTATTCAGTATCTGGTCTGCTAGTCAGCAAAGTTACATTTAAGACAAGGAGCTTGAATTATTTCATAGTAGGGATTAATCTTTTGCTCTTAGGTAGGTATACCCAGAATTGAAACTCTAGGCTATAGATTGACTCATGATGCTGATTAGAGTGCACTTCAAGACAAGACCAATGTGGGGACTTAGCCTGAGTACTGCAAACCACATCCACCCCACATGACATGCTCATCAAACAAATAAGTAACTATCAGTATGACTGTTCTCCTTGTCTTTTAAATGAAGATAAGAGAGTTGAGAGGTTAACTGTGAAATTCCAAACTGACCTTCAATTTATCTGATGTTTGCTCCTATATAGGAAAAAAATCATATATTTTCCAACATATCATGTGGTCGTCTAGTGGGAATGGCAAATTATCTCACACGTATTTACTAAAGACACTAAGCTATATTTCAATGAAGACAGCTCTTTCAACTTTGTCAGTATGTGCTTAGAATGCATTTATTTATTTAGTTAGGTAGTTAGTTAATAGCTAGTTAGTTAGTTATTATTTTAAAGGAAGTTTTAGGTTACATGAATGTTACATCAAAAATATAGGGAAGGAAGGTGGGGCAGGATGGCATCAGAGTAAGAGCACCCATATCATTGCTCCTACAAAAAACCAGCTGAATTGGGACAAACTCCTCCCTGAGTGAGATATTTTTGGGATCCACACAGCAGGAGGCTTCTGGACATCAGTCAGGAGAGAGCACAACAAGAAGAGTGATAGCTCAAGGAAAAACCACGGGTTTCTGCCCATCCCCCAAGGTAAGAAGCTGCTGCTTTCCCCAATCTTGCCTGCCCCAGGCAAACACAGCTGGAGGAGAAAAACTGAGAGTGGAAGGGTTCTGGTGAAGGGTGCAGAGGAGTCCTATGAGTGCAGGTTCAATGGTCTAGGCCCCCTTTTTTGAGCTTTGAGGAGAATACCAGTTGGATTGAGGAGAAGCCAGGAGGAGGGGAGAGGCAAATCTGCTGAGACAGCATGATTTACCTAACCTCTTGCTTTACTTCTAGGAGAAGGTGGAGCCAGGCAGTTAACTAAATTTGTGCAACACACTGAAGGGAGGGGAACAATAGGAAGTGCTTGGTAGGATTCCAAGAGCATATTTAGGGTTCCCAGCAAGGTGTGGGTGCTCTCTCTCAAAGTCACTGAAAGTCATTATTTTCCTTGGTGTTTTGACTCACCAGATTCCCACTTGAATTTCAGAGAGGAGCTCTCATATGGGCTTCCTGCTGCCATGGGAGAGGGAAGTGAGAGGAAAAGGGGGAGTGTAGATTCCCAATTAGTTAATTCAACTGCAAAGATTCTATCCTGTCCCTAGAAGGGGACTTTTTTTGAGGAGCATGTTGACTCTGAAGGAGGTTTGTTTCAGTGGAGGAGTTTCAGCCTTGAATGTGCAAGGTCTCTGGCTCAGTTCACAGCTCTTCTTAGAATAGTGATCCACTGGGATATTAGCTGATATTTTGAGACAGGGAAAACATAGATAATATCCTTGTATTAGCTTTCCTTGGGTCTCTTATTTTCTCTAAATAAGAGCTTAAGAGGGAAATCTGGTTTTTTTACTGTTTGGTTGACTTCTTGCTTAAGGGATTGTATCTTTTTTTCTAGTTATCTTGGCTTTCCTCCTCTTTATCACCCCACCCCCCCTTTTTTTTCTTTTTTTATCTTCTTTTTACCCTTTTTTTCTATTAGGTGCTGCCAGCTTGCTTATTGTTTGCTGTGTTTCCTCAGCCTCAACCTCCACTTTTCTGTGTGTACTGATTTGGGTTACCAATGCTATCTCTTTTCCTTACTACATCTTTCTTCATTCCACTTTCTTTTGTTGCTCTTACATTCCCTCTCCTTCTTTAACCCCCAATTTTTCTGGCCTTTTGTTTCCAACACTTCAATTCTGTTTTCTATCTTTTATTAACTCTTTATCTTATTGTCTTCTCTTTTCTCTTTCCTTCTCTCCTGATCATGCTAACCTTTTAATTCATACTATATTCTTCTCCATATTCAGTTTCTCATTCATTGTAGGTACTCCAAATTCTTATTCCTATAACTCCACACAGCTTACATGAGTTTAATATTTATTCTACTAGGTCTTATATGATTCTTCTGCCAGCATTTACTATCAATACTACCATTTTACTTTTATTTCCTTAATTCTTTTGCCTTCCCTGGTCCTAATCATTTTCCTTCAAGGTAACTTAGACAACAAAAAGTTAATAGAGGGAAACGGACTTGGCCCAGTGGTTAGGGTGCCCATCTACCACATGGGAGGTCTGCAGTTCAAACCCTGGGCCTCCTTGACCCATGTGGAGCTGGCCCATGCACAGTGCTGATGCGCACAAGAGTGCCGAGCCACACAGGGGTGTCCCCTGCATAGGGGAGCCCCATGCGCAAGGAGTGCGCCTGTAAGGAGAGCCACCCAGCATGAAAGAAAGTGCAGCCTGCCCAGGAATGGTGCCGCCCACACTTCCCGTTCCACTGACGACAACAGAAGCAGACAAAGAAACAAGACATAGCAAATAGACACAGAGAACAGACAACCGGGGGAGGGGGGAATTAAATAAATAAATAAATGTTTAAAAAAAAGTTAATAGAATAAAAATAACAAAGTGTCAAAGAGAAAAATCAACACACACACAAAAACAGCGCTTAAAAAAAACCTGAGAAAAGAGGGAGAAGCTAATCAACTGAAGGTACCCATGAAGATAAAATGATGACTAGACAGCAGCATTAAAATGTCCAAACCCAAACAATAATCAGGAGGACATGAAAGTCCAATGAACAAATTAAAAACCAGGAAGAGGAGCAGAATATTGAACAACTAATCAAAGCTCTACAAACGAATATCATGGACCAACTTAATGAAGTGAAGAAAGAGATTAAGGATATTAAGAAAACACTTGGAGAGCATACTGAAGATATTGTAAACATATGCAAAAAGATAATGGATATGATGGCAATGAATGGCACCATTCAAGAAATCAAAAATACACTCTCTGCAAATAGCAGCAGATTTGAAGAAGCAGAGGAAAGAATTAGTGATGCAGAAGACAGTACATCTGAACTCAAAAAGATTTTAAAACTGATCGATAAAAATATAGAAAAAATCCAGCACAGGCTTAGGGATTTGACTGACAACACAAAATGCACAGACAAATTCATTATAGTTGTCTCAGAAGGAGAAGAGAAGAGAAAGGGGACAGAAGGGATGTTGGAGGAAATAATGGCTGACAACTTCCCAATCTATTGAAGGAGATGGATATACATGTCCAGGAAGTGCAGTGCACCCCAAACAGTATAAATCCTAACAGGTCTACCCCAAGACATATACTTGTCAAATTATCCTGTGCTCAAGACAAAGAGAAAATACTGAAGGCAGCAAGAGAAAAGAGAATCATCATGTACAAGGGAAGTGCAATAAGACTAAGTGCTGATTTCACCTCTGAAACCATGGAGGCAAGAAGGCAGTAGTATGACATAGTCAAGGTACCAAAAGAAAAAAATAATTCCAGGCAAGAATATTCTATGCAGCAAAGCTGGCATTCAAAATGATGGAGAGTTCAAAATAGTCACAGATAAACAGAAACTAAGAGAGCATGCCAATAGGAAAAAAATTTTCCCTTCAAAAATACTAAAGGGAGTTCTGCAGGAGGAAAGGAAAAAAAAAAAAAAAAAAAAAAAGGAGAGACAGAGTTGGAGGAGAGTGTAAGAACAACCAAAAAGACAAAAAGAGTAATAAAAACAGCTTATGACATATACAAATCTAAAAAAAATGGCTAATATAAGTAATTCCTTGAGAGTAATAACACTGAATGTTAATGGATTAAACTCATGTGTAAAGATACAAAGATTGGCAGAATGGATAAGGAAATATGACCCATCTATATGCTGTCAACAAGAAACCCACCTCCAACCCTAGGATTCAAGGAGGTTAAAAGTGATTGGCTGGAAAACAATCTTATAAGCAAACAATAAGCAAAAAAAGGGCACGAGTAGCTCTACTAATATTAGACAAAATAGATTTTAAGTGCAAAACTATTTTGAGAGACAAAGATGGACACTACATATTAGTAAAAGTGGTAATCATTCAAGAAGATAGAACAATCATAAACATTTATGCACCGAATGAGGGTACCTTGAGATATGTGAGGCAAACACTGAAAAAACTAATTGGAGGAGTAGATGCATCTACAATTTTAGTGTGAGATTTTAATATGCCATTATCACCATGAGGCAGAACATCTCAACAGAGAATCAGTAAAGAAGCAAAGACTTTGAATAATATATTAGAGGATTTGAATTTAATAAACATATACAGAACACTATACTCAAATACAGAAGGACATATATTCTTCTTAAGCACACTTGGATCATTCTCCAAGATAGACCACATGCTAGGCCACAGAGAAAGTCTCAGGGAATTCAGAAAGATTGAAATCATGTAAAATAATTTCTCTGACCACAGTGGCCTGAAACTGGAAATCTTCAAGGGCCAGAGACCCAGATTAGGCAAGATATGGAAGTTAAGACACACACTCTTAGACAAACAGTGGGTCAAGGAGGAACTCTCAAATGAAATCAGTAGCTACCTTAAAAGGAATGAAAAGGACAACACAACATACCAAAATTTATGGGATGCAGCAAAAGCAGTACTGAGAGGAAAATTTATAGCCATAAATTCATATATCAAAAAAGAAGAAAGAGCAAAAATTGAAGAGCTAACTGCACATTTGAAGGAATTAGAAAAACAACAACAAAGTAACCCAACAGGAAGAAAAAGGAAGGAAATAACAAAGATAAGAGCAGAACTAAATGAAATAGAAAATAAGAAAGCACTTGAAAAGATAAACAAGACCAAGAGCTGGGTTTTTTGAGAAGATCAACAAAATTGACAAACCTTTAGCGAGACTAACAAAGAAAAAAAGAGAGAAGATGCAAATACACAAAATAAGAAATGAGAAAGGCAATATCACCACTGACCCCGCAGAAATAAAGACTATCATAAGAGGATACTTTGAAAAACTATATTCCAACAAAAATGACAATCTAGAGGAAATGGACAAATTCCTAGAAACACATAAGCAGCCCATATTGACAAAAGAAGAAATTGATGATCTTAACAAACCAATCACAAGCAGAGAGATAGAATCAGTTATTAAAAATCTCCCAACTAAGAAGAGCCCAGGCCAGATGGCTTCACAGGTGAATTCTACAAAACATTCCGGAAAGAACTGACACCAGTCCTGCTGAAACTATTCCAAAAAATCAAAACAGAAAGAACATTACCCAACTCCTTCTATGATGCCAACATTACCCTAGTACCAAAGCCAAACAAAGACATCACAAGAAAGGAAAATTACAGACCAATTTCTCTAATGAACCTAGATGCAAAAATACTTAACAAAATACTTGCTAATCGTATTCAACAACACATTAAATGAATTATACACCACGACCAAGTGGGATTCATCCCAGGTATGCAAGGATGGTTCAACATAAGAAAATCAATCAACATAATACACCATATAAACAGATTGAAGGAAAAAAATCACATGATTATATCTATTGATGCAGAAAAAGCATTTGACAAAATACAGCACCCTTTCTTGATAAAAACACTCCAAAAGATTGGAATACAAGGAAATTTTTTGAACATGATAAAGAGTATATACGAAAAACCTAAAGCCAACATTGTTTACAAAGGAGAACTCCTAGACTCCTTCCCTCTAAATTCAGGAACAAGACAAGGATGCCCACTGTCTCCGCTCCTATTTAACATTGTCTTAGAAGTACTTGCTCGAGCACTGAGGCAAGAACCAGAAATTAAAGGCATTCAAATTGGAAAGGAAGAAGTCAAAATTTCATTATTTGCAGATGACATGATCCTATACATAGAAAACCCTGAGAGATCTACAAGAAAAGTACTTTTGTATTTGTAGTGACCTAGAAACAAGAGCTTCCCTGAGAACCACTGAATGTGCTGATTTCACTTGTGGTATAAAATAAAGTGTGTGATCAAGCTGTGTGCCTGAGGTAGCTGCAAGCTCCTCATGGTCTACCTGGCTCCCATTATTTTGTGTCTTTCATTTCTTCAGCCTTGCACACCTCCTTCTTCAGAACCTGTTCAGCTGTGTGTGTCACAGCAAGTGGCACCTTAACAGGGACCTGAGGCCTGGGGGAAGTTCACAAAATCTGGACAACACAGGAGTAACGCAGGTGATGAAGTCCTATCCTGGGGAAGGTTGTTGTCTGCAGTGAAAGGGGGATAGAAGCAATTCTTCTCAATGCAATCTGTATGTTCAAATGTTGAAGGCACTGTTGTCTGACTGAGGTTCCAAGGTAACCACCCAACAGCTAGAACACTTTTTAGATTTTGCCCTTGGTTTCTGGAGGAAGGTACTCTAAATGAGGGTACTTGGCAAAAGTTAGGTCAGAAATTAAGGGACCACTATGCTGCTGAAGGCCCAAGTAATATTCCAGTAACTACTTTTGCTTTGTGTACCTTAATTCATGATCCACTAGATCTGGTTCATGAACGTGAGAGCCACTATCATTCCTCTTTTGCCTTCTCTAGCCACCATGATGTATGGTTATGAACCTTTGTTAAAACAGTCTTCTGCTCCTCTGGTAGATCTAAATTGTGATAAGAAAAGTAGGGAAGAGTCTTCCCCTGACACCATTCAACAGCAGCTGTCACAGTTGTCTTTAGAAGACCAAGAAGTATTACAGAAAGCCACCTCTGTTGGTCAACAGTGCCTTCTCCCTAACATGGGTTTGCCTTCCCTAATGTCTGCTGTAGCTGTGGCTCCCCCTGATCTATCTCCTTTGCAAGGCAGTCTCCATCCCACCCAGGTGGAGGGCAAGGATGTTTCTGAATTTACTCTTTTTTTTTTGTCATAGAATGCACTGATCCCAACAATCCTGGCCAATATGTACATTTGAATGAACCCATTCTTTTTAAGTTGTTAAAAGATTTGAAATCTGCTTGTAGCACATATGGGCCTACTGCCCCATTTACTTTATCCTTGGTAGAATTGGTAGACCAAGATCCTTTTTGTCCCAAGGATTGGATGGTTTTGGCTAAAATTTGCTTGATGGGGAGGGGGGCAACTATTTCTTATGGAAGAGTGATTGGTTTGAAGAGAGCAGTGCCCAAGCAGAGTGAAATTGTACTTATTAGAAAGAAATCTTCTGGAAGAAAATAAGGCTCACCCAATTGTGGAGAAGAAAAGAATTTATTCTCAATCTTGCAAGAAGGGGCACACAACCAGAAAATGTGGCTGGCACCCCAAACAAAGAAAAATGACACAATTTATACCCCTAAGCCTAGCACGCAAGCCCTTCCTCTGTTTCTCCATAGATTGGATACTTCAGAAGTTACAGCCTATCCGAGAAGATCTAACTTTCCTGTGCAAAAGTTTGTGATTAACCACTTCCCCCATCACATTCCAACCATTTTAGTTTTTACCTGCTCCCCTTTGCCAAATAAGGAATGGAATTTAGTGCTGAATTGGTATTGACTTAGCTCTTTCTTGGGCATCTTTTTTATTGCCTATAGGCCTGGCTTAAGCTGGTTTCCTTTGTTCCTGCTTAACCCGGGAGTGGGAGACTGAGGCAGTAGGCTGCCAGGTTACATTAATCAATATTTTCTTCCTTTATGTGAAAACTAAACTAATATTCATTTCTTACAATTACCCCTCTTTCTTTTAAGTTCTTTTTAGTTTTCACATTTCCATCCTTCAAATTTTCTATACACTTCATCATAAGAATATCCTTCTTTAAGGGGGTACAGATTGTTTTGCCTACACTGTATGGGCATTTCTTTGGTTAGGGCAGTTTCAATGAGTCTTTGAACTAGCCCTCAGGCACATGGAATGATACAGCATCCGGCTGTGGTAAGCACCCCAGCGGAGAAAATGAGGGAAGTTAAGATGGACAGTGCAACTCTTTTCCATTTTTCAAACCAATTTTCAAGCTATTCCGTGAGTGAATTACTAATGCCAGAATTCTCTGCTAATTCCTCAGCTAGGGCTGTTAGACCTTGTAAAGCTTTAGTGATAGTTCCATCAGGGGCAGTGTTATTGGGGATGAATGTACAGCAACTACCTCCAATCATAACTAGGCCTCCCTCTTTCTCAGCTAGCATCATACCTAAGGCCATTCTATTTTCCCATGCCATTTTGCTAGTAGCATCTAATTTTTCTACAATTCCCTTAACTGCACTCCTGGTGTAATTAATAAATCTCACTTGATTATAATAGACCTATTAATCCAGTATACATTTTATTAATGGTGACTCATCAGAACAAGAATGACTCAAACCCAGCTGCTACCTGATTTCTAGCCTTAAACTCATCTGGGACTCCTCGGGGAACTCCTATATTGTCTAAATAGATGTGCTCATTAAAAGAACCAAGTAAACTTCTTTACTCTCTCCCTTCCTGGGATGATATTCTCACTTCTTTTTCAAATGCCAAGGTGAATGGGATAGCCAATTGGACTAGAGCACAGGTTCCATCCCCCCTCTCAGGCAGTATTGGTTGGAGAACACCGTTTCCACAGTACCACCACAGGTCTACTCGAGGTCTGACTAAACTGGAGAAATTGTCAGTATGATCACTGCTTACATTCCACACTTGTGTATATGATGCTATAGTTCCAAGGTCCTGGAATCCTTTTCCCTGTCTAGAGAGACACTGGGCCCAGATGGGAGGCAGGTATGGCCTTGATGTTTCCATTTTTGACTGATGGAAAGAGAGAGGACAACATACTACAATTTTCACCAGGAGTAACATTTTGAAAGAGGAGTATTATGCACTTAAACTCCTTTTCCAGACCTTCAGTCACATTTATAACTAATTTGATGGGGCTAGGTGCTTCTTGGGTTTGAAACATCATGGCTAGTAAGATTATTTTCACCTGTAACTTAAGGTCTGAATTTCTCTTTTGGTGTTCTGATAGGACTAGGGTCATTGTTGACTAGGATGATACACAGCTCAACCCCCTCCTCCCCCAGTTATTGTTATTTTCAGTGTGATTTTTAGGGGACCTGGGGCTGAAATTACTTTTCAAGACTCAGACAAAGTTGTTGGGTACTTATCATCTGGTTCAGGTACTGGTCCCTTTACTCGAGTGTAATGAGTCCAGCCTTTTTCTGCCATTCGGATTGCTGTTTCAGTTGTCAGCAAGACTTGATAATGTCCTTCCCGGGTCGGTTGGAGTTTTGACTCTTTCCACGACTTGATTAGGACCCAGCTGCCAGGTTGGTGTTGGTAGACTGCAAATTTAAAAGGTGGAGTCTGAGCCAGCAAACCCCGATGTCTGAGAGGTGACAAAATAGAAGACAGGGCTAGTATATAATTTTGAAGAAAGAGATCCTTCAGCTCAAAGGAGGGGAGTTCTCCAGACTTCCCAGGGAAGGGCAGACCAAAAAGCATTTCATAGGGAGAAATTCCCAGTTCTCTCCTAGGGGCAGTTTGGATTCTTAACAGAGCTATAGGTAAACATTTAACCCATGGTAATTTGGTTTCTAAGACCAACTTAGAGAGATTTTTTTAAAGGTTTGGTTCATTCTCTCCATTTTCCCTGAGGATGGTGGGTGCCAGGGTGAATGAAAATTCCATGTGACACCTAGACCCTGCATAATATTTTGCAACACTCTGGATGTAAAGTGACTACTATTGTCTGAATCTATGTTTTTTACTAACCCATATCGGGGAATGATTTGTTCAAGGATAATTTTTGAAGTCCCTGAAGCTGTACTTGAAGCAAGAGATGCTTCTACCAACCTTGTCAGGTGATCCACAATAACCAGGATATACTTTAATCGACCTACAGGGGGCATTTCAGTATAATCAACCTGAATGCTCTGGAATGGTCTGAGGCCTGGCCCCCTCCCCCCTGGCACTTGCTTTCTTAAAACTTTCTTATTAACTTTCTAACAGATTATGCACCATTCCCTTATTTGTTTGTCTATAGTATAAAGGCCCATACACCCAAAATGCTTGAGGACCAGGTCACACATGGCCTGTACTCCCCAGTGACTCCCTTGGTGCAAAACCGCTAGTACTTTCCTCATTATTTACTTATTCAACATCTGCTGGCCATCTGGGAGGAGCTATTTCCCTTGGCTATCTAAGGTTGCTTCCAGTTGTTCTAATTCTTTTACTTCTTTTTCAGAGAATACAGGGATTTCAATTTCTTTGGGGATGGAGGGTATCAGGACCATTAGTTCCAGAGGGGAACAGAGGGAAGCCTCTTTGACCTTTTCATCTGCCAATCTGTAGCCTTTTGCTTCAAAAGTGTGATACTTCTGATACCCATTAGCAGACTGGCTAATACTTGTTTTACCAGTTCCACATGGACTAATTCCTTCCCTCTGCTATTGATCAATCCCCTTTCTTCCCAAATTTTTCCAAAGATGTAGACCACGCCAAAGGCATATTTAGAATCTGTGTAGACTGTACCATCTTTTTCCTCTAACAATTTAAGGGCTTGATTTAATGCATACAGCTCACAAGTTTGAGCTGACCAATCATTGGGCAGTTGGCCAGCTTCTTTTGCCTCACAAGTTAGTCCATCAACAACAGCATAACCATTATGCCTTTTTCCTTCCTGGACCTTAGAAGACCCATTTATAAACAATTTTTTCCCCCAAATGTAAGGGAAGATCCCCTAGGTCAGGCTGGACTAAGGTTTGGTATTGAATTAAGTCTAAACAATCATGTTCAGGAGTTTACCTGGTTGGGGCCTTTCCAAAGAAAGAAGCTGAATTCAGACTATGATCAATTGTCAGTATTAAATTGTCTCTTTCCATTAGAATCACTTCATATTTCAGAATTCAAGAATCTGTTAACCATCTTCCTGCTTTTTGAGACAGAATAATCCTGACCTGATGAGGGGTGCTAACAACTAAGACCCCTCAAAAGGTTAGTTTCCTGCTTTCTTCTGCTAAGAGAGGAGTTGCTGCCACAGCTTGAACACACCCTGGCCATCCCCTGGAGACAGGGTTCAGGATTCTGGAAAGGAAGGCCACGGGCTTCCTTTGGCCTCCCCAGATCTGGGTTAGGACTCCCAAGGCTGTCCCCTTATTCACTCTCACAATCGGATGGAAAGGTTTCTCGAGGAAGTGGAGGGCTAGAACCAATGCCTATTTGAGCCCCTCTAAGGCCTTTACTTCCTCCTCTTTCCATTCTAATTTGTCAGGCTGCTCTTCCAGCAGTTTTTGGTATAACTCTTTAGCTTGGGATGCATAAGAACCTATCCATAATCTACAATATCCCACAATATCAAAAATCTTCTTGGTTCTCTTTTTGTCTGGGGAAGAGGTAATTCAGTAATGGACTGAATTCATTCTGGATTTATCTTCCTCCTTCCCTCACTAATGAGATGACCTAGGTATTTGACTTCCATTTCTACAAATTGTAGCCCTTTGATATCCCAGGAAATTCAATAAGCTCTTTGTAGTTTGGACCACTATCTGCCTTTCTTCACCTGATAATAGTATATCATCTACATAGTGTAAAAGGGAAATTTCAGGTAGGACTGAAAATTTCTCCAATACTTTTTCTAGTTCCTGCCCAAAGAGGTTGGGGGATTCTTTGAAGCCTTGCGGTAAAACTGTCTACCTATATTGCTGTTTTCTTCCTGTAGAGGGATCCTCCCATTCAAAGACAAACAAGCCTTCACTCTCTGGATCAAGGGGACAGGCCCAAAAGGCATCCTTTAGATTTATTACACTAAACCATTCATGATGGCAGGGGATCTTACTAAGGAGATGGATTTGGGACTACTGGATGTGGACCTGAATTATTTGATCAATGGCCCTCAAATCCTGTGACATCCTCCTACTACTGTCCAATTTCTGAACAGGCAAGATAGGAGAATTGAAGGGGGACATGCAGGGCTCCAAGAGTCCATCCCGAAGGAGGCCTTCCATGATGGGTTGAAGTCCCTGCCTCCCCTTAAGGGGAATGGGATATTGTCTTTGACAAATAATTTCCCCTTCGTTTTTCAATTTGATTTTAATAAGGGTACCTGCAAACCCCCTCTTTTCCCTTCTCTTACTCACACTCTCTCTGATATCTTTTTCATCTTCTTCAGTGAGCATTGCTAAGACTACTTCTATCTGCCCATCCCTTACTTCCAAATCCAAACCCATGAATACTATTAAGTCCCTTCCCAACAAGTTACTCCCTGCTTCTGGGATGTACAACAAAGGGCTTACAATTTGATTGTCTGCCCAACAAATATTAGTGGGAGAAAGAATGGGGACCTCAAATCCTTCTCCTTTTACCCCTGAGACTGTAAGGGAACTTCCAGAGAATTTGGTTCCTCTGGGGAGATAAGTCACAGAGGATTGGGCTGTGCCAGTGTCCACTAGAAATGTAATTTATTCCTGATATGGCCCACCCTTAGATTTACTAAAGACTCCCAGTGGGCTTTAGAGGTAAGGAGCCTCAGACCCCCCTAATCCTCAAAATTCATGAGGGGAATTACCTGACTCTCTTTCTTTAAACTCGGCATTCCCTTTTGAAAGGACCAGGCTTCCCACATTGATAGCACCCTGCAGAGCCTAGCATTCTCTTGGTCCCCTTATCTAAATAAGCCCATTTTGCATCTTTATCTCACCTCTGCCTGTTACCTGCCTTTCATCACCAGTCTTTTCCTAACCATTTGATCCACTGTGCTAATCATAACTTTTGCTTTCTGTTTCTGCTTTTCCTCCTCTCTCCTTACAAACACTTTCTGGGTCTCTCTCAATAACTCCTCCAATGGCTTATCCACCCATCCTTCTATTTTCTGAATCTTCTTCTGAATGTCAGGCCAAGACCCTTTCACATAGCTGACTTCTAACATTCCCTGAGTCACAGGATCATCAGGTCCATCCCTGAATATTTCCTCACTTAGTCCCTCAATCATTGCAGGTAAGAAGAGGGAGTTTTATGCTTCTCCTGGGCTACTTCAAAGGCCTTATTCAAGTTTTGAGATTTGGGTACAACCAATTTAATCGCTTGTATAATGAGGTCTCTAAGATCTTTTATTTGTGTTCTCTCCCACACGTCATTATTATCAAAATTAGGGTCTGTGTTTAGGAACTTTTGTTCTGTGGCCATTACCCCTGCCCAGGCAGATGCTGCTTTCCCCACTCCTTCATAGCTACCCTCCACACCATTCCTCTTTCTTCTTCCATAAAGAGGATATTCAGTATGGACATAAGTTCAGGCCAGGTGTATAAACTAGGACCTAGGAATTGATCTACTTGTTCAGCCAGCCCCACTGGGTCTTCCATTAGAGATTTTATCTCCTTTTTGTTAATCCATTCCATTGAGTTTTTTTTTTTTTTTAAGATTTATTTTATTTATTACCCCTACCCCTTTATCTCCTTTTTGAAGTTCCTTACTTCAGGACTTGTCAGTAGGACATTTACATAGTCAATCTCCCCGGGCCCATTGCTACTTCTCTCAGTGGATACAAAGGCTCAATGGAGTTTTGTTCTTTTTACTCTCTTTTCCTCAGATGCTCTGGGGAATGGAAAATTTTGTATGTCTTTCTTACACTGTTCCAATTCTTTCCTCATCTGTTTGTGGGTTGAATCAGTGGGGCTGTTGGCCCTGCTTGATTCTCCAGTTCCCCAGGGTTTACAATGGGTTCTTTTGGGCCCTCCAAGTCTAATGGCCCTTCTCCTGGGAGGGGAGGGGGAACATAAGGAGGAGGGAGATTAGACAGGGAGTCTCAGGGTTTAGTTTCTACAGTTTTTGTTTCTGCAGCCTTAGTTTCTGCAAGCTTAGTCTTGGGGCCTGGATTTTCAGCTTCGCAGGATAGAAAGTGGCCCCCTTTCCTTTAACCAGCACATGGCATAGTCAGACTCTTCTTTGGAGAAGGGTGTTTTCCATTAACATACAGTACAAGGTCAGCATAAAGCCAATCCTCATCTGCCCCGTACTTTGGCCAGAATACACCAGGCAGTAAAATACTTTCCTTGGTCCAGATACCACAGCAGTATTTAATCATTTTCTGCTTGTCTTTTCCCTTGGTCCAATCACTATCGGTCCAATGCCTTAACATCCTCCCTAGTGGACTATCTGGAGGAATGTCTCCAGGGGATCCTACAGATACCCCCTTCCCCTTTTTCCCAGTTGACTGACTGCCTCTATTTCCTCTTCTGAATCTTGTCTGGGTCTCTTTCTTTTGAATCTTTTGCTTTGTCCATCTCTGGCCCTTTCCCTAATGGGAGAAGGGAAATGCGAATTGGGATTCCACACTCACTTCACGCCATATGTCATGCATTTCATGCACACACAGTGAACCTCAGACTCATCAGAATTCCCGACCACCAAGGTAATACTTAATAGCCTTTGTTCTTACCTTGGTCCACGCATGGAGTCACCTGGTCAACAAGAGGCAGATTTTCCCTTCCCTTTTTCTCATCCACATTCAGCAGATCTAAGTGTTTGTTCTCAGGCCTCTTGGCTGCCAGAGGTGAGGCCCCCGCTGGTGGAGTCCAAGACCACTTAAACACTGGGGCACACCTCCCTGTCATCCACCCCAGGGGTCTGCTCTCTGAAGCCTCAGAATTCCAGATGAGCCCCCAAAGCTGTTAGAAAGAAATCTTCTTCTGGAAGAAAATAAGGCTCACCCAACTGTGGAGAAGAAAAGAATTTATTCTCAATCTTGCAAGAAGGGGCACACAACCAGAAAACGTGGCTGGCACCCCAAACAAAGAAAAATGACACAATTTATACCCCTAAGCCTAGCACACAAGCCCTTCCTCTGTTTCTCCATAGATTGGATACTTCAGAAGTTACAGCCTATCTGAGAAGATCTAACTTTCCTGTGCAAAAGTTTGTGATTAACTGCTTCCCCCATCACATTCCAACCATTTTAGTTCTTACCTGCTCCCCTTTGCCAAATAAGGAATGGAATTTAGTGCTGAATTGGTATTGACTTAACTCTTTCTTGGGCATCTTTTTTACTGCCTATAGGCCTGGCTTAAGCTGGTTTCCTTTGTTCCTGCTTAACCCGGGAGTGGGAGACTGAGGCAGTAGGCTGCCAGGTTACATTAATCAATATTTTCTTCCTTTATGTGAAAATTAAACTGATCTTCGTTTCTTACATACTCATGATTTTTTATTACTATGGACATGCTCACTGGCACTAGAGCTTATGAACCTTTACAGCAGCAGTTGTTGTATGGATTACAGGCAAAAGTGCCAAATAGGGCCCTTGTTAGTGAAATCATGCTTGTAAGAAAAATTTCTGTTAAAGTGTTGACTAAGATAAGGAAAATATTCTGGAAGCAACCGTGCAAACCCCCTACTGCCTATGTGATAATGTGGCTGTGGGCTAGTGGGGGATGATAAAATTAAGCCACTGGAAGAGGAGGAAAATATAGCAACATTGGTGTTCTGTTTTGTTTCTGTGCTGATTCTGATTGGGCCTATTTAGCCAAATTAATAAAATTAGTACAAAATTTTTATCAAGGAGTTAAAAGAAATTTTCAGGTTTACATCAATAGCTTATTCCTCATAAAATTTAAAAGAAAGAAGAAAAAAAATAGCTTATTCCTGAACTTCAAGTTTCAGTGTAGTCTGAAAGAGTGGTATCCAAAAAATATGTATTAACTGTCTAAGCTGCTAAATAAAAGCTTAACTGCATTTATGTTGCTGAAGTTATTTTAACTGGTTGCTGATTACTAACAAAAGTATTTCCAAGAACAAGCCTGCATGTTACAGGCAACATGGACTCCATAAGAATTCTTAAAAGCAGTAAAATCTAAGGTGTGAAATAATGGAGAGCTAAAAAACAGCTATGCCAAAAATGTAAGAATTATGAGTCAATTGTAAACTTTATGTTTCTGTTGGTGTGTTGTAATTGTTCTTGTGTTTGTTTGTTCAATGTCAGTGTATATTTTGATACTTCCAGATGGTAATATAAACTGATAAATAAAAATTCTATCAGAACTCAGTTTGAATGGCCAAAAACAAAATAAGTGCTTATATTAATACATAAGTTTAAATGTTAATATGATCTCTACAATGATAAAAATTGTAAGACTTGATTAATGAAATTACTAGGTCTCTTCATAAAAAATAGTTCTTGCTTAAATTGAAATGAATAGTCTATTTTTCTTCACATGATAAAATTAAAGATGTAAAACTTAAGTGGATATTAAAGGTTAAAAGTTTGTGGGAGCACTGACTGAAATTTAATAAGTTTGTTAAAAAAACTGTGTTTGTACTAAAATAAGATACCTGGTTTTCACAAAATTAGAATGAACATATGCAGGACAAGACTTGAATGTATATGGAAGTTGTGGAAGGTATTTTGGTAACTTTAAGTAAGGGAATTTGTTCTGTAAAAGTGGAATTTGTCTTAAAATAAATAATTATATTCTATATGGTTATAAATAATTCTATTCTATAGGGTTATATAAGTTTGTGGAAGAATTGTTTGAACTAAAGTGTTTAAATGGCTAATTCCAAAACATCATTATTAAACAAAAACTGAATTAATTATTATAAGAAAAAGTTATTTTGTAACAGGAAAACTTGTTGGCAGCCAGCCTCCCCTGCCAACTTGCTTTTAAAAGACTATTTCTAGTATTGCATGCTACTAAATATTTAAAGTGAAGAAATGTTATATTTGCATATAATCAAACTGAATCATTATTTTAACAACTCTGTTTAATGTTAATGGTAATTGTACATTGTAAAAGGCTTGATTGGAAACAGTTTTAAAAATCATTTTAGTAACTTACATATGTGGGATGTATAGAATGTGTTTTTATTAGTAAGGAAATAGTAAATAATTTTTCCTAAGATAAAATGATTGGTTTTTAAGAAAGAGTAAAATGTGGGAGAAAACCTTAATGACTACAGAAAGTGCAGAAGGTTCACAGAAAAGGAATTTTTATGGTTAAAGTTGAATAAGATTTGATGGGTCTGTCTATAAAGTTTTAAAAGCTTTAGTATCAAACTGATGCAAAGTTAAATTTTTTTCTTTCTCTGTTAATGTGACAAAGTTTCTCAAGTTGCTAGCCTGTTTTGGTAAAAGTTTATGAAGAGTTTTTCTCCTGAATAATCAGTATACAAAGAAAGTTTGTTTGATCAAAATAGCTTCTTGTAGTTTAACCTTATCATTTCCTTGGTTTCTTAAGAAGAAACAAGTCTTATCATTTTTTAAAGGAACATAGTGTCAAACCTGCTTTCTCAAAGTCAGATCCTGAAAAGTTTCTTTTTATTTCAAACTCTTGTGAAAGATTTTTTTCTTTTACCTTTAAAAACAGTAAAGTAATAAAATAGTTAAGTTCCTTTAGTATGTTATAAATTGAATGGAAAAGTGTTTTAAAGTGTTATAAAATTAAAAAGATTCTTTAACCCTCTCTTACATAAAGTTGTATGAATAAAAAGCTGATATGAATACAGTGTATAAAATTCCTGAAAATTTACCACTGTTTCAGAATAATACTAAACAAAAGCACAATGTAGTTAATCATGGCTTTAGTTTTAAAAATAGTGTGTGTCACAAAACCAACCTCTTATCGTAACTTAAAGTAACACCACTGCAGTATGCAGCAGTCCCAAATATTGCTAGTTTGTGGCAAGGAATTAATATCCAACTGTGTCACTATCACTTTGTTTTAAAACTTGCTAAGACTTTCTTTAGTATCTTCATAGGCAAGTCAAGCCAGCCTGCATTCCCCTACCTGTAAAAAAAACAACAATGGACTTTTGCAGTTCTTCCACAAGGCTGTGTGCATAGCCCACCCATCTGTCCTGGCCTGGTAGCAAAGAACCTGGCTGCATAAAAGGAATCTGTGGCTAAACCCCTACTAATGACATTACATTAACCAGTAACCCTTTTTTCAGAATGAAAAGAAACATCAAAGAAAATAGTATCTTATCTTAAAAGCCTAAAATAGGCAAATGATTGGAACAGGCTGTAAAGACTCTGCTAGTCTATCTCTTCTTGAGTGTTGTTTGGTTAGGTAAAACAAAAACTATACCCTCTGCTGTGATAAATAGGGTACAATGTTTTCTTATGTTAATGAAGTTTGTAATATTGTTAAAATACTATATATCTTACATCCCTCACTTAGCTCCGATATTAAACCCATTGTATGTGTTAATTGGGAAAAGTCCTTCATGGGAGTGGAAGAGCCTCCAGCAGGCTACTTTAAAATATAAAAGTGAGGGCGAAGGTGGACATTGACTTAGTCTGTGAATTGGATGTGGCCAGCAGCAGCAGTATTTGCTTTGGGTGGGGTTTGTGGCAAAGGCAACATTCTAATTGAGGGCCCAAAGGCAACATTTTAATTGAGGACCAAAGGTGGCATTTTAATTTAGTACCCCTTGGGTTTTAGTCACAATTCTGGGAAGGGGCCAAAAGTAGAATTAAAAAAAAAAGTAATGGTGTGCAGCATATGAAGCCCTGCTGAAAGTGAGAGGCTTAAACCAATAGGTCTGGTCACTCTGAAAACTGCCATCCCTATCTAGGGGTGGATTGTAAATGCTAAAAATGAGATAAAAATGATGGACTATCATGAATCACCCTCTATGGGGGGGAGGGCTGTGGAAGAACTTCTGGGATACCAACCAGCAGTGACAAGTAACTGTCATGTCCCTGTCCACTCCTCTAGCATCCCTTTCAGGACTGTTGTGGCATAGGCTTTTGTGAATATCCAGAGCCATATAATTAAGACTAGGGAAGAAGCAGAGTAGCTCCACCAGGAAGGTGAACGTCATGAGTACCAAACCCTGTGGTGCCAGCCCAGTGGTTCTGGCTGCCTGTTACTCACCAGCAGCTCATAGACACCCCCTGTAAGTCCCTTCATGCTCACTCCAATTACTATGACATCAATTCACTCCTGCTCTTGGGAAGAATGAGCCCTCAGGTGCATGCTACAAAACCTCCAAGGAGTAATATAACAAGACACTGCCCAAGTTGTAATCATTATTTTGCAAACACAAAAAAGGGGGAAATGTGGAGATATGGCCAAAGTTAAAATACTTCAATGAGACCTGTGGCAATTAGTAGCTGCTGTGCATCACTTTAACTTTACTACTCCTGGAACTGTGAACTTGCAGCTTGTGTCTGCCTAAGACTTCGGATCTGTGTGCCCTCTCCTTATGCTATAGTAGCAGCAACCATTAACATTACTGAAATGGAAGGGTATTTTTATGGGCACAGTTTGTATTGTAACTTAACTAATTGTTTTACTAGTGTTAATTGGGATGATGATCTTTTGATAGTTCATCAGCTACTTTTGTTATGCTTCCCATATGTTTAGATACCCCCTTGTATAGGGACACCAGAAAGAGAGTATTACAAATAATCCAACAGCAATTAGCACCCCAGTGCCCTTGAGGCCTAAGTTTAATTGTGGCTGGCATTATTACACTTAGAGCAGTCATTGCAACCTCCATTACTGCCAGACTTGCACTTTTTCAATGTATTCATTTTTTAATTTTTAAATTTATTTTTATTTATTTTTATTTTTTATTTTTAAAATTTATTTCTCTCCCCTTCCCCCCCCTCCAGGTGTATGTTCTCTGTGTCCATTTGCTGCAAGTTCTTCTTTTTGTTAATTTCTGTTGTTGTCAGTGGCACAGGAATCTGCATTTCTTTTTGTTGCATCATCTTGCTGCATCAGCTCTCCATGTGTGCGGTGCCATTCCTGGACAGGCTGCACTTTCTTTCACACTGAGCAGCTCTCCTTATGAGGTGCACTCCTTGCGTGTGGGGCTCCCCTATGAGGGGGCACCCCTTCATGGCAGGGCACTCCTTGTGTGCATCAGCACTGTGCATGGACCAGCTCCACATGGGTCAAGGAGGCCTGGGGTTTGAACCACAGACTTCCCATGTGGTAGACGGATGCCCTAACCACTGGTTCAAGTCATCCCTCAACGTATTCAAACTGCACATTTTATCAATTCTTTAGCACAAAATACTTCTTTGGCCCTTCAGGATCAAGAACAAATTGATCACAAATTGGAAACAAAACTAAAGGTTTTAGAGGAAACTGTTATCTCCTTGGGTAATCAACTTCATGCTTTATAGTATCGGATGCACCTACACTGTCATCCTTGATATGTTTTTGTTTGTGTTACCCTTATATTATTCAGTAATACAAAATGGATGTGGACTGCTGTTCATCTCCATTTACAAGGGATTTGGAATCATAAAAATATTAGTATAGATTTAAGGAGCCTGCATGAGGAGCTCCTGGCCTTTCAATTGACTCATCTTGCTACCTTAGATCCTGAAGCTATTGCTAATAGTCTGATAAACAGTTTGCAAATTTTCACACCTTGGGACCTTCTCCATCACAGATTTTGGTATCTGTTAGCCCTGGCCTGTCTTTTGCTACTTCTCTGGTGCCTATTGCCCATAATCCATGCACATTTGCAAGAACAGATACACCATGATACAAACAAAACAGTTATGACTGACTCAAAAGGCCTTATGTCATAGTAAGATGTAAATAGCCCCCTTGAAAAGGAGCTGCCTGGGACAAGTTTCTTGTCTTTGCTGGCTGGTAGTCAGTGACAGGTAAGAGTCCCAGAGGGGGTCAACCTAAGACAGGCACAGTCATAGCTGGCAGCCCTTATGATTTTATTAAAGAGAAGGGAGAGATGTGGGGAGCCCTACAAAGCAGGGTCCCTAGAAGTCTGCAAAGCAGGCTCCAAGTTTCAGAGGAGGATTGTAGATAAAGAAGGAGGTGCCCTGGGCAAGGTTATGTACTGAACAAAATATGCTGAGTATGGATAAGAATTCTAAGGAAACTGTGTTATCAGAGGGCTAATGAAAAGAAAAATAACTTTTGTATTTGTAGTGACCTAGAAGCAAGAGCTTCCCTGAGAACCACTGAATGTGTTGATTTCACTTGTGGTATAAACTAAAGTGTGTGATCAAGCTGTGTGCCTGAGGTAGCTGCAAGCTCCTCATGCTCCACCTGGCCCCTACTGTTTTGTGTCTTTCATTTCTTCAGCCTCATACCCCTCCCTCCTCAGAACCTGTTCAGCTGCGTGGGATACAGCAATTACTAAAAAAAAACCCATACTAACAAAGGAAGAATAAGAAAGAAAGAAAAAAGATCAGAGCAGAATTAAATGAAATAGAAAATAAGAAAGCACTTGAAAAGATTAAGAAAACAAAAAGCTGATCCTTTAAGATCAATAAAACTGACAAACCCTTAGGTAGACTAGCAAAAAAAAAAAAAAAAAGAGAGAGAGAAAAAGTGAGAGAGGAGAGAAGATGCAAGTACATAAAATAAGAAATGAGAAAGGAGATATCACCACTGACACCACAGAAATAAAGACTATCATAAGAGGATACTTTGAAAAACTATATTCCAACAAAAATGACAATTCAGAGGAAATGGGCAAATTCCTAGAAACACATAAGCCGCCTATATTGATGAAAGAAGAAATTGACGGTCTCAACAAACCAATCACAAGTAAAGACATAGAATCAGTCATTAAAAACCGCCCAACTAAGAAGAGCCCAGGGCCAGACGGCTTCACAGGTGAATTCTACAAAACATTCTGGAAAGAATTAACACCAGTCCTGCTGAAACTCTTCCAAAAAATTTAAACTGAAGGAACATTGCCTAACTCATTCTATCATGCCAACATTACCCTACTACCAAAGCCAAACAAAGACACCACAAGAAAGGAAAACTACAGACCAATTTCTCTAATGAACCTAGATGCAAAAATACTTAGCAAAATACTTGCTAATCATATTCAACAACACATTAAGTGAATTATACACAATGACCAAGTAGGATTCATTCCAGGTATGCAAGGATGGTTCAACATAAGAAAATCAATCAATGTAATACACCATATAAACAGATTGAAGGAAAAAAATCACATGGTTATATCTATAGATGCAGAAAAAGCATTTGACAAAATACAGCACCCCTTCTTGATAAAAACACTCCAAAAGATCGGAATACAAGGAAACTTTTTGAACATGATAAAGAGTATATATGAAAAACCTACAGCCAACATTGTTTACAATGGAGAAATCCTGAAATCCTTCCCTTTAAACTCAGGAACAAGACAAGGATGCCCATTGTCTCCGCTCCTATTTAACATTGTCTTAGAAGTACTTGCTCGAGCACTGAGGCAAGAACCAGATATAAAAGGCATTCAAATTGGAAAGGAAGAAGTCAAAATTTCATTATTTGCAGATGACATGATCCTATACATAGAAAACCCTGAGAGATTTACAACAAAGCTTCTAGAACTCACAAATGAGTTCAGTAAAGTCGCAGGTTATAAGATCAATGTGCAAAAATCAGTAGCATTTCTGTACACCAATAATGAGCAAGATCAGGAGGAAATCAAGAAACAAATACCATTCACAATAGTAAATAAAAAAATCAAATACTTAGGAATAAATTTAACTAAAGAGGTAAAAAACTTATACACTGAGAACTATACAAGACTGTTCAAGGAAATCAAAGAAGACCTAAATAAATGGAAGAATATTCCTTGTTCATGGATAGGAAGACTGAATATTATTAAGATGTCTATCCTACCAAAACTGATCTACACATTCAATGCAATCCCAATAAAAATCAACACAGCCTTCTTTAAGGAACTAGAAAAACTATGAAATTTATTTAAAAGGAAAGAGGCCCCAAACAGCCAAAGACATATTGAAAAAGAAAAACGAAATTGAGGAATCACACTTCCTGACTTCAAAACATACTACAAAGCTACAGTAGTGAAAACAGCATGGTATTGGCATAAGGAGAGACACACAGACCAATGGAATTGAATTGAAAGTTCTTATATAGAACCTCATATATATAGCCATATAACATTCGATAAAGCCACCAAACCCTCTCAACTGGCAGAGAATGGCCTATTCAACAAATGGTGCCTGGAGAACTGGATAGCCATAGGTAGAAGAATGAAAGAGGATTACCATCTCACACCTTATACAAAGATCAACTCAAGATGGATCAAAGACCTAAATATAAGAGCCAAGACCATAAAGACCTTGGAAAGCAGTGTAGAGAAACATCTACAGGACCTTGTAATAGGAAATGGCTTCATGAATATCACACCAAAAGTACGAGCAGCAAAAGAACAAATAGATAAATGGGACCTCCTCAAAATTAAAGCCTTCTGCACCTCAAAGGAGTTTGTCAAGAAAGTAAAAAGGGAACCTGCACAATGGGAGAAAATATTTGGCAACCATATATCTGATAAGAGACTTATAACTTGCATATATAAAGAACTCATATATCTTGAAAATAAAAAGACAAACAACTCATTTAAAAAATGGGAAAAAGATTTAAACAGACACTTCTCCAAAGAAGAAATACAAATGGCTAAAAAGCACATGAAAAAATGCTCCAAATCTCTAGCTATCAGGGAAATGCAAATCAAAACTACAATGAGATACCATCTTACTCCCATAAGATTGGCAGCTATGAAAAAAACAGAAGAATACAAATGCTGGAGAGGATGTGAAGAAAGGGGAACACTCATCCACTGCTGGTGGGAATGCAGAAGGATCCAACCATTCTGGAGAACTGTTTGGCGGTTTCTCAAAAAACTAACCGTAGATTTGCCATATGACCCAGCAATACCACTGCTGGGTATATACCCAGCAGAACTGAAAACAAGGACCCATGTATGTACACCAATGTTCATAGCAGCATTGTTCACTATCGCCAAAAGTTGCAAGCAATCCAAATGCCCATCAACAGATGAGTGGATCAATAAAATGTGGTATATACACACAATGGAATACTACTCGGCTGTAAGAACAAATACACTACAAACACGTGAGAACATGGATGAATCTTGAGAACCTTATGTTGAGTGAAGCAACCCAGGCATTGAAGGACAAATACTACATGACCTCAATGATATGAAATAAGCAACCTGCCTCAGAGAGCTAGAGACTGGAAGATAGGCTTACAGGAAATCGGGTGGTGGAGGAAGGATGTGAGCCGACGTCTGCAGGGGTGGAATCTATGTTGAGCTGGTGCTAAGTATGAGCACAAAGAAGGGACAAAATGGGGGCAAGGGGTTGCCTTTGGGTGGGGCTTTGTGGGTTTGAGGGGGGCTGGGGATGGGTGGAGGGGTAATAATGTCCAAAAATTAGGGGGAGGGAGGGGCAACATACGAACATAAGAGAGTGTCAGGTGTTCGTTGAGAGTAAAATGTTGAGAAAATCGTATCAAAATATAATTAGGAGGGTTACCTGTTTAGGATGCTCAGGGGGGATGGTCTGATGTGGGACAGACTCTGGGGGAATAACTGAAGGCTCATTTTGTCAGGGTGGGTTGTACCATTGGGTAGAGACCCAAGTAGTGAGAGTTGGGGTGGACCCACCTCCTGGGGAGGACTAATACCATCAAATAGAGAGAACTATATCTCTGGTGAGAAAGGATGGCTCCCAGGGCATTAGGGCAGTTGAGAAAGTCAGGTCCTGAACACTGCTGCAAGTATCTCTGGACGTGGCTTCTCAGGAAATGGAGATTGGCTGGTGCTGTGGGCCCCAAGGGGAGGGGAAAATGGATGTGGAATGGATGGAACCAAGGTAAATGTGGGGGCAAGAGAGGAGTTTTGCGAGAGTACATGATGATGAATATAAAACATGTAATATTACACCAAAAACATATAGGGGACAACAGACTAATAATGTAAACCGTAATGCAAAACATAGGATAACTAAAAAATTTAGAAAACTGTACATTCTAAAGTATGGACCACATTGTAAGCACAGATGTCACCTTGTTTGAAAGCTATTATTTCAGAATCTGTACATCAGTTTCAGGAAATATGATATGAATAAGTTAAAAGATTATCACTTTGGAAGGGAAAAGGTCTTATGGTGGATGTGTGGGAGTACTGTATATTGTATATATGAATTACTATGATCTAAGACTCTTGTGAAGAGAAGCTCAATAATTAGAAAAAAAAAAAAAGAAAAGAAAAAGATAGGAGGTAGAAATTTTTCCAAATCAATATGTACTCTAGATCTAACCTTTAAACTCATCACTATATTCCATTTTACTAGTAAGGGAAACTGACATTATGTTGGGATTCACTTTACAGGAAGTTTTGGATCACAGAGTGGTTCAACAATGGCGGTGGAGGAATACTGATATAGGATGTTATTGACAGGCTATATATGGTTGACAGGGAGTTATGCAGGGCATATGCCCAGGGTACATGGTAATGTTTAGATATACTCATAGTGGAAACAATTAAAAACAACAGCTGGGGGGGTACTGGGTTCCTGGCCGGGGGGTCTCTGTCATGGTCCCTGGGGGAGCAGCGGCAGTCCCCCAGGTGTAATGGCAAGAACCAGGAAGGAATGAGGGCCCAACCATGGGCACCTGATACTAATGGCTATGCTTGCGAGTCTATACACCTGCAATAAGAACAAGGCCTAGAGTAGCATTGTGCCTGGGAGTTTCCTCCTGACAGCCTTCATGTTACTCAAATGTGGCCACTCTCAAAGCCAAACTCAGCACATAGATGCAGTGCATTCCCCCCAGCGTCGGACATGACACCCGGGGATGAGCCTCCCTGGCACCGATGGATCACTACCACATACCAGCTGAAGATGCAACTAGAAAATGACCTTGAATTAAAGGTTCAATGCGGATCAGCAGAATATCCCTGTCTACATATAATAACATGACGTTAAAATGCTGTTTGACCTAATGTAAGGGGGAAATGGAAAGGAGAAATGAGTTTATAAGGCGACGAGTCTCTAAAAAAGAGTCTGGAGGTTGTCAGAAGGAATGCCCTTATGCACAACTGAGCAGAGACTAAGAGACAGATAAAGTAGATACATCCCCAGGTATTGGTTCTTTTGAGGGATAAAGAGAACCCATGGGTTCTATGGTGATGGCAGATGGGGTTCACTGCGATGTCAGATGACCCTTCTTTGGAGCTGGTGTTTCTGCATGATGGAACTGGACTCAGAGGGGATCTCTTTTCACAAGACTTGCATGCTACTTTACTGGAATTGTAGTTGGTGCTGGGGTTTAAGATATATTTAGGGGATTTGAATCTCTGGACTGACAATATGATACCCAGGCCCAGAGCCTCAATAGACTTCAGCTCCTACACTCTGATTTATTGGACTTACTCCACTCAGCTAACATGGAGTTGAAGAAGGTCAACCACCGCACCATGGAACCTAGAGTGTCTACAACTGAAAGCAGGAGGAGTGCATCCAGTATCCAAGTGGAATCTAAGCCCCCACTTGACATAGATGTGCAATGGACACAACCAATCCAATGTCCACAGAGAAAATGTGGCATGGGTGTGGGAAGGGTGGCCATGGTGGCTGCTGGGTGCGGGAAATGGGAGGAAGAGATGAGATGGGGAGGTGTTTTCCGGACGTGGAGTTGTCCTGGGTGGTGCTTCATGGTCAATTAGGGGACATTGTAGATCCCCCCAGGGCCCACTGGATGGAACGTGGGAGAGTGTGGGCTATGATGTGGACCATTGACTATGGGGTGCAGTGATTCTCAGAGATGTACTTTCCAGGTGCAATGGATGTGTCACGATGATGGGAGAGAGTGTTGCTGTGGGGGGAGTGGGGGGTGGAGGCGGTGGGGTTGAATGGGACCTCATATTTTTTGAATGTAATATTTTTAAAAAATTAAAAAAAATAAATTGTAAGAGGGAAACAAAGTCACAATAAACTGAGTATTACTATTTTTGAAGATAATTATGGCCTCATTTTTAACCTACATACAGGAAGGATGGTTACTAATGCATAAGGGTTGAGAATGAAATGGTAATATGAGATTATCGATTCTTTGTCTTTCTTTATAGGGTTTAAGTGGCAATCAATTATCAATTGGTTTAGGGAATATATGGGTTTTATTCAGATATATATGAAAGAATGGATTTTTCCAGGTTAACACTCTAAGTAATGATGGGTTAGGTATATAGGCCTAATAAGTGTAATTACTGGCAGCTTCCTTATTACTTACGATCACCATCATCAGAAGTTGTAGAAGACTCCATCTCTTCATTCTGGGGTTTAATCCTTTTCACAGATAACTAAATTTGTTCTCCATTTTCTGAAATGATAAGAGCATAGCCTCACCCCCTTACTTTAATCCTGCCTTTCTTTCCATTCATTGCTTAAAATATCTTTCTAGAATATTGGTTGATCTTCATTTCCTGTGTCTACTGTAGATGTTTAACATTTTCCAGAGTTACATTCTGCAGGTGTTAATGAATTATAAACATTAAGAAAATGTAAAGTAAATAAAGCTTTTGCCAGTTGATCTTTAGGTGTTATAATACCATTATCTCCCCCTTTTTGTTTTAAAAGCATAGTTTTTAGGGTATGATGGCTGCATTCAACTATGGCTTGACCTGTAGGATTATAAGGAATGCTGGTAACATGTTGAATACCATATTTTAAAAAGAAAGATTCAAAGGATTTACTAATGTAAGAAGGTGTATTATTAATTTTTAGAGGGCAACCCATTACAGCAAAAGCAGGCTAGTTGTGAATGAACATGATGCAACTGTTCCTTACTTTGAGCAGTAGTCTACATAAAATGAGAATAAGTGTCAATATAAACATGAACATATTGTAGTTTACTAAAGGATGGTATGTGAGTAACATCCATCTGCTATAATTGATTAGGAATTAGGCCTCTGGGATTAGTTTCAGCCTGAAAAGGCACCACTGTTAGTGGTCCACAAGTAGGACAAGTGCAAATAATTTCTTGTGCCTGTAGTCTTGTTAACTTTTGATATTTATTTCATAGGCCTTTAGCATTAATGTGAGTTAAAGTATGGTAATCATGAGCACTTTGTAAACACCCTACTAATAAATCAGCTTGAGCATTATTTTCTGTCATAGGACCAGGAAAGAGGTATGAGAGCATATGTGAGTAATGTAAATAGGATGCTGTTTTAACCTGATGAGATGTTGCAAGTTAGTGAAAAGTTAAGATAACTCATCAGTAGCAAAGATATGAGCTGTTTTAATAGGCTTGACAGTAAGACATACATATTTAGAGTCAGAGACAATGTTCAAGGGCTCTTAAAACATTTATAAAACTTTAATGACGGCTGAAAGCTCTGTGCATTGATCAGAAGAAAAAGGAGTTTGCTAACCTGTTCTTTTTGAGAAGTAATGTATGCTGTTTTTTATTACTATTACTATCAGTAAATACTGTACAAGATGGTTGGGCTATGCACATAGCCTTGAAAAGCACTGCAAAAGTTTATTGTTGGGTTTTTTACAGATAGAGGAATGCAGCTGGCTTGATTTGTCTAAGAAGACACTAAAGAAAGTCTTAGCAAGTTTTAAAACAAAGTGATAGCAATTCAGCTGGATGTTAACTTTTTGCAACAAACTAGCAGTGTTTGGGATTGCTGCATACTAGTGTTGTTACTTTAATCTATGATAAGAGGTTGTTTCTGTAACACATACTTTTTTATAATAACTAAAACCATAAATAACCACATTGTACTTCTCTTTAATATTATCCTGAAATATTGGTAACTTTATACACTTTTAAGCATTCATAGGAACCTTTTATTCATATGACTTTAATTAATAGAGGGTTTAAGGAAAGAAAAAACTTGTTAATTTTATAGCACTTTAAAACACCTTTTATTTAACTTATAACATATTAAATAAACTCAATTATTACTTTAATTTTTCTTTCAAGGTAAAAGAACAAATCTCTTATAATTAGTTTGGAATAAAAGGCTACTGTTCAGGATTAGGTTTTGAGAAAGCAGTTTTGAACATTATGTTCCTTTAAAAGAGATAAAACTTTACTTTCTTGGAACACCGAGGAAATGATGAGCACAAGACGCACAAGAAGCTATTTTGATAAAGCAGACTTTCTTTGTATACTGATTATTGAGGATAAAAACTTGTACTAAAACAGATTGATTTGAGAGACCTTGAGAAAGAACAAAATTTTTAACTTTGCATTAGCATAGTACTTGATACTAAAGCCTTTAAAATTTTATAGATAGACCCATTAAATTTTATTTAACTTTAACTATAAAAATTCCTTTTCCACCAACCTTCTGCACTTTCAGTATTCACTCAGGTTTTGTCCCACACTCTACTCTTTCCAATAATCAATCATTTTATCTTAGGACAAAATTATCTTCTGTCTCCTTAACAATAAAAACACATTCCATATAGCCTACATACAAAGTTATGAAGCAAACTTCTTATAACATAATACCGTGAACACTAAACAAGCTTATTAAAATAATGAACTTTTCTTTAAATACTTAGTAGCATGCAATATCAGAAACAGTTTTCTAGAAGCAAGTTGTGAAGGGAGGCTGGCTGCAGCCAAGCTTTTTTGTTATAAAATTACTTTTTATTATTATTATTATTAATTCAGGTTTGTTTAAACACTTGAATTTAAACAATGCTTTATAAAACTTCTTATAATTATTTATAACCATATAGACTATAATTATATTATTTTAAGACAAGTTTTACCTTTATAGAACACATTTCTTTACTTAAAGTTACCACAATACTTTCTATAACTTGCCTCATGCATTTAAGTTCCAAGAGTTTATGAAAATTAGCCATCCTACTTTAGGACAAAACACACCTTTTTGCAAAAACTTATTAAATTTCAGTTAGCATTTTCACAAACTTTTAACCAAATATTCATTTAAGTTTTACATCCTTCATATTATCCTGTGAAGAAAAATAAGTTATTTATTTCAATCTAGGCCAGAATGACTCTTTATAAAAAGGCTTATAGTAATTTTGTTAATCAAGACTTATGATTTTTATCATTGTAGAGATTTTATTAACATTTAAACTTAAGTATTAATATAAGTGCTTATTTAATTTTTGGCCATTTGAATAGAGCTCTTTTATAAATTTTTATTAATTTATATTACCATCTGGAGGTATCAAAATATACACTGACATTGAACGAACAGACAAACACAGAACAATCACAACACAGTAACAGAAACATACAGTTTAAAATTAACTCATAATTCTTACTTTCTTGGTATAGCTGCTTTTAAGTTCTCCATTATATGACATTTTAAATATCACTTCTTAAGATTTCTTCTGGAATCCATGTTGCCTGTAATATGCAAGCTGGTACTTGGAAACATTGTTATTAGTTTAGTTATGGTTAAACATTGTTCAAAGTAAGGGGAGGGGACAGCTAGCCTGAACTTTGGGAAGGGTTTATTGCTTCTCACATTTGAAAACGCTTGGGGGAATGACTGTTACTCCGTTAGTAATGTGCGGGTACTTACACATTTGGCTTTATTATAATAGAGAGCTTTCTAGGTAATATAAGTTCGGGGGTTAAAATAGGAAGGGCTAGATTTTTCTAATCAGTAGGTGTATTGTGAGCATGAGAAATGCTGTTTAATAACATCTGAGCACAGGGGCTATTAAGACTATATTTTTGAATGGCTTTAGGAAGGTGAGCAATGGTTTTATGATGCCAAGGAGCCTAAAAGGGAGGAGAATCTCATTGTGGTAATTTACTGGAAAGAAGTGAGGAGGAGTGAATGGGTGGTGATTAAGGACAATTGCAGTAAGTGGAGCTGAAAGAGGAGGTGTAGAAGGCGCGGCAGTGAAAGAGTTAGTAAGCGGAGCTGAAAAGGGAGGTGCAGTAGGCGTGGCAGTGGGAGAGTTAAGCTCCAGCAGTTTTAGCCAGTGTCTAGTGGGGTGCCTGTAAGGCAGCCATGAATAGCTAAAAGAGTGGGTATGAGACTAAGGGGGAAGGCTTTGCCTTCGTGGACCTTAGTGGATTTGACTTGCCTGAGCAATTTAGCCCAAGTGGCAGGATTCCATATTGCAGCAGTGGAAAACCACGGGTTAAAATGGACAAGAAGTTCCGAATACTGATAGAGGTATTTTTTAGTGATTTTAAGGCGGCAGCTAGCTAAATAGGGCATGTAACGCCTGTGCTTCTAGTGCATTCTCAGAAGAGGCTAAGTTCCCCATTCTGAGGTTCACTTACCGATATGAAGCGGTCACTTCGGATCCTGCTGGTTGCTGTCCGGACGAGGTGGGGGGTCCCTGAGTTTGGGCGCCAGTTGTGGAGTGCCCCTGGGGCCGTTAGGTAGATGGCTGGCCTGGCCGTTAGCTAGACGGCTTTTGTCTCGGTGAGGCGAACTTCTCGAACGGGTTGTGAGTGATGATGGGGCCCCGGTATCACACAGCCAGGTTAAACACACAGTAACCACCCCGGAGACGCAGGCTCATGGCGCAGGTCTGGTTTATTGGGGAAGGGGCACAGCTTATATAGGCAGGGGTGGGGGCTTGAGGTGATGTGTCAATTATAGAAAGGCTAAGGGGATTGGGATAATATGAAGCAGCTACTTGATGGGATGAGGTAGTTTTGAAGTTGGCGTGCGCAGGCTTCTCTGGCAGGAAGCAGGCTAGGAAGAAGGGAGGTGCCTTTTGTGATAGCCATTGCGTATGCTTAGTGGCCATTTTGGCTACATGTTGTTTGCCGGCAAGCTCACCAACAGTTTATAGTTTTGGTTGTGTAAAACAAACTCCAGTTTAACCACAAATAAATATTTACAAATTTACAGAAAAGGAAATTAGAAGATCAGACATATACATTGCAAAAGATTAACTAAACAGGAAAGGAGGCTGTAATAGAGGTAAAGGGTAATAAAAAATAAAGGATATATACAATACAAAGGACAAAATGACTGAAGTAAGCATGGCCTTAAGAGTAAAAACAGTGAATGTTAATGGATTAATATCCCCAATCAAAAGAATGAAAGAATGGATAAAAAAATAAAGCACAATCCCTCTATATGTTGTTTACAAGAAACCTATCATAGACCAAAAGACAAAAATAAATTAATTCATGTAAGTAGTAATCAAATGTGAGCTGGTTTTTCTGTACTAATAATGGACAAAATGAACCTTAAGTGAAATGCTGTTGATAAGGGCTATGGGTGGGAGGCTCTTTGTCTCTTCAGAGATAACCTAAACTATCTGTGACTTGTGGGTGTGGGATGATAAAAGGCTGCAGTCCTGCCCTTGGTGAGCAGGAAACAGTTTAACAATGCAAGGTCTATAAACTTTAAGTATTCAGGGGAAATGCAAACCAAATATGCTAAAAGCTTATCGAATGCCTGAGGTCCATACTAAAAGCTTACCTAAGATGTGGAAATATATGCTAATTCAAGCCTATTGAGAACTGAAACAAAAGGACCATTTGGCCTTTCCTCTCTGTATAAAAGTGACTAAAAAATCTTGTTCAGGGCTCAGGATTGAAACAGAAAGTTCCCGAGTCTAGCTGGCCATCAATAAACCATTTTTCCTTCTCAAAATCATTCCTGAGTCCTGGCCTCTCTATACTCAAATAATTGAACTTCTCTCAATTTCTACAACATTTTTGGCGACCACGAAGGGACAACAAATGAAGGCCAGAGATGGTAGCATTTTGCTGCCCCTTCCAAATCCCTGAGGAAGCTGGGAGGACTTGGGTGAACTCCAAAGCTGGGCACCCCTGGATTAAATTTAATCCAGAAAAGATGTGGGCTCCACCAGAATCTTCCCGACAAAAATCAAGGGCAATGGAAGGTCTGAAGAGAAAGATTCTGGGAACAAAAAAGAACTTCGAACATGGAAGAAGGTAAGACTCCCCAGGTGAGCACAGTCTGGGAGGCCCTAGCTTTAATTGCTAGGAAGGGGAGGCTGATCACTTCCCGAGAGAACCCTAGTAGCCCCAGAAAATTGGGGGGAAGCCATTCTCTCTAGGCTTGGGAAAAGGAGAAAAACTGGGGAAAAACCCTGGTGTTTTGGGTTTGTCTAACTGCATGTTAGAATCTGGTACTGGTCTTATATCCACTAAAGGAGTGGAGTCTTGATTTTAATAGGAAGGGCTATTTATAGGTTCGAGTCCTAATGTCCTGGAGAAAAATCGGGAAAAAGCCCTGGTGTTTTGGGTTTGTCTAACTGCATATTAGAATCTGGTACTAGTCTTATATCCACTAAAGGAGTGGAGGCTTGATTTTAATAGGAAGGGCTATTTATAGGTTCAAGTCCTAACATCCTGGAAATTGGTCTAGATTAAAACAAAACAAAACAAAACAAAACAAAACTTGGTTACAGGAAAATGGATTGGCTTTTCTAGTGGAGCTTGGTCTGGATGTAAAGTTTAAACAGCGGAAAAAGTCTAGCTGAAATCTTTTGTTATGTTGCTAAATTGTGAATGAATTCACTTTATACCAAATGTTAAGTGTTCTGAGGTTTGTGATGGCTGTGGGGGCAGCCATGGTGAAAAAATATATATATAAACTTGTGGGTCAGATTAGTGACCTTTGTGCTTCTGTCTGTGTCAGCTCAATGCTAGTGTTGGAGTTGTGTCCTTATGTAAAGTAGAATTACAGCTGAGCTGGAGCCCTCCCTTGCCATTGGCAAGGGGGTGAAATGATTATGGGGCAAAACTGAGGAGTCTGGATGTTTGCACATGCTCTGCTGTCTTGTCTCTGGTCTGCCCCTTTGCCAGGGCTTGAAGGCCATCTGTATCTGTGTCTGTGCCACACACCCAAGTTTATTGGGGCTGCCCCAGTCAGGGTGGCTGGGTCCCCTGGAGAGTTGCCGAATTTGAGTAGGTTCTGTCTTCCCATTTTGGCTGAAAGCTGGAAAGTGGGGAGCGGCTTGCCCCTTTCCAGTGAGTTCACACCTTCTATTCATAAACCGCATTCCTGTTTGATTGTTGTGCACCCGACTGCCTGGAAGGGGGGGAAGTGAAGGGGGTGAAAAGCAGAATCAGAATAAATGCAGTAAAGTTCCCTCCTTAGGGTGTCAAAGCCAAAATACGTTTGCATTGTGCCCAGGTTCTTAGAAGGTATTGTAGTAACTTTAAGTAAGAGAATGTGTTCTGTGAAGGTAAAATTTGTCTTAAAGGTATAAATAATTATAAAAGTTTTACAAAGCATTGTTTAAATTAAGGTATTTAAATGGCTAATTACAGAAAGTCATTATTAAACAAAAACTGAATTAATAATAATAATAAAAGGTAATCTTATAACAAATTTACTTGGCAGCCAGCCTCCCCTGCCAACTTGCTTCCAAAGAATGTTTCTGGTATTACATGCTACTAAGTATTTAAAGTGAAGAAAAGTTCACTATTTTAACAAGCTTGTTTAGTATTAATGGCAATTATATATTGTAAGAAGTTTGCCTGGTAACTTAGTATGTGGGATACATGGAATGTGTTTTTATTGTTAAGGAAATAGAAGATGATTTTGTCCTAAGATAAAATGATTGATTATTGAGAAGAGTAGAGTGTGGGACAAAACCTGAATGAATACTGAAAGTGTAGAAGGTTTGTGGAAGGAAAATTTTATGATTAAAATTGAGTAAGATCAGTATACAAAAAAAATCTGTTTTATCAAAATAACTTCTTGTGCTTTAACCTCATCATTTCCTCAGTGTTTGAAAAAGAAGGGGTCTTCTCTTTTAAAGAACATTATATTCTAGAGATCAAATCCTGAAAAGTAGTTTTTTATTTCAAACTAACTGCAAGAGATTTATTCTTTTACCTTAAAAGAAAAACTAAAGTAATAGTTAAGTTCATTTAATATGTTATAAGTCGAATAAAAGGTGTTTAAAGGTGTTACAAAATTAACAGTTTTTAAAAAAATTAATAAAAACTGTAACCAAGTTAAAATCATTTATAAATGCATTTATATTATAAAACAGTGGAAAGATAATAACTGAAATTATAGCTGGGTGAATTTAGCCTGAAATTATTATTTAAGTGTAAACTCTAAACTTTACCTGTCCTTAGTCTATGGTTACTTCAAGCCTAACCTCACCCCTTGCCTTTGCTTATGGTTATTTCATAATAGCTTCTGCCCCTATAGGCCAGAGAAGAGCTGGGACATCACTGTCTCCTGTCCTGGTATTAGTAACCCTTTCTCTCATGAATTCAAGTGTAAACTAATAAATTGCTGCCTGATGGAATAAGGTTAAATGACCACTGGAGTTCTATTATCTTCAAAATCAAAAAGGGGGGTGGAGGGGGTGAAGTCTCCTGCCTTGATGGTCAGTGTTCCTAAGAGTGGCAATTCATGAGAAAAACCAGTCTGTCTCCCTGAGGCTTCAAATAGCCCCAGTAAATATATATAAAATTAATCTTGTTGCTTATCCAAAATTCTGCTAAATTCAAAGTAAAATATAAAGTTCTGAAATAAAAAAATAGTGCTAAAGCATTGAGAACATTTTGGTTACAATCCATTAAGAAAGAAAAATTCTTGTGTAAAACTGCATAGTCATAGTATAAAACTGCACAGTCATAGTGCAAATTAAGAAGAGTTTCAGGAGTCTTTGAAATGTTTTGCAGTCACACTTGTTTTGTAAGAATTAGAAGTTTAAAGTAACTAATGTTATGTTTTTGTGTCAAACTATTCATGTCTGCCTATTTGCTCAAATTGTTGAGGTTAAATATGCAGTTATAAGGAATATGTATTTCAGGACCCCAAATTAAGCTAAACAGTATATAAAATAATGCAAATTATAAGTAATATCAATGAGTTTTGTTTCTGTGTCTCTTTGTGTCTGCCCATTTGCTCAGTGTATGTCTTCATACATCAGGATAATAATATCAAATTAACAAATGAAAATTCTTAAAAGAGCTCTATTCAAATTGTTAATTAAATATGCAGTTATATATATAAATAAATGTTCTTAAAGCCCAAATTAAACTAAGCAGGATGAAAAAGTCATAGAAATCTGATTATAGAAACAATTGGGAAAGGGCCTCCTCTTTGCAAGAGCTTTAAAGGCAGGACTAGGTGTGGCAGATTAAACCTATCTACCAGGCTAGGGAATTAAGAATCAGTTTGCCCCATAATTTCCCAGTTTAAACCTTTTGTCAGCCATAAAATGTAAAAAACCAAAGATTAGGCTAATTTTCACATAAGGAAAAAAAAAAGTTGATTGGTGTAACCTGGTGGCCTGCTGCCACAGTGTCCCACTCCCGGGTTGGACAGCAGTGGAGGAGACCAGTTTAGGCCAGTCCTATGGGCAGTGGAAGGATGCCCAAGAAGGAGCTAAGTCGGTGCCATTTCAGCACTAAATTCTATTCCTTATTTGACAAAGGGGAGCAGGTAAAAACTAAAATGGTTGGAATGTGATAGAGGAAGCAGTTAAATCACAAACTTTTGCGTGGGAAAGTTAGATCTCAGATAAGCTGTAACTTCTGAAGTATCCAATCTATGAAAAAACAGGAAGAGCTTGCATGCTAGGCTTAGGGGTATAAATTGTGCTATTTTTCTTTGTTTGGGCACCAGCCATATCTGGCTCTGAGCCCCTTCTTGCAAGATTGAGAATTAATTCTTTTCTTCTCCACAATCTGGTGAGCCTTATTTTCTTCCAGAAGATTTCTTTCCAACAAAATAAAGGTAATTAGTGGCTTTATTAACAAATTTCAGTAAGTAAAGGAAAGTCCATAAAACTATGGAGAGATCTTTCCTGGGTTATGATTAAAAAATTAAGTAATTGTGTAATGTGTTTTAAAACCTGGTAGTCAGTATGCTTTTAAATTATTAATTTTCATAACTTAAACAAAGAAAAGAAGTTTTTAGCTTCCTGTAAGGGAAAAAGAGAACATTCCTTGCATAAACTATAATGGTTTCAATTTTATTTAACTTGAGTGTAATCTCCCATAGTTAATTTATAAACTAAATTAACATTATGTATGAAATCTTTAGAGTAATGAAAATTGTAAGTTCACATTAGTGAAATTAGGCTAAAGGAAAAAGATTGTAGATATGCTCTCTTAAATAAATAGAGTAACTTTCTTTGGTAATTGTAATTTAATAAGTTTATTTAAACATGAGGTGGCTAGTCAATGTGGTTATAGTCAATTATAAGGAGTTTGTAAAACATCCGCCAAACTGAAAATGTTTAAATAGTTCTAGTTCTAGAAGTCATTGTTAACTAAAACTTAGATTGGTATTGGTAGCAGAAATAACTTAATGATAATAAAACCTGTCTGAAGGCCACCGCAAAGTACATATTTAAGTAAATGGTAATAAAAAGTTATCTTGATTCTATTGGAAATCTTCTGTTTTCATTTTAACAATGAAAAATAATATTTTTCCTCTATTACTAAAGTAAAGTACCTACTGTTATCTTCATAGTAAAATTGTGTAAGTAAACAGTCATTTGATATATGTGCTGCATTAAGTTGTTTAAAATATATATAAAAACAAGGAATAAACTTTAACATTGTCAAACTCTTGTGCATTCAAACCAGGCCTTGAATACATTACAGGTGGCCTCTCCATGTGAGTTATTGGCTAGGCTGGTCACTGACCCCTCAATTAAAAATATTTGCTATATCAGCCTCTAGTTCTGCTCCTGAAGTTGATGGAAACTACGTTGCAGTTTCAAGTTCCTGCAGCAGCCAATAATGACTCGGTACAGCCAAGTGTACAATGGATATTGCCTCCAGACTGGCACTGTTCCATAGTGCCAAAGAGCACTATCCACCAGGCTAGTATAGAATACTGGAAAATCTCTCTAAGATCAAGGATGCTGCGACTTGCTCACTGCGTTGAAGAACATGCTAAGTGGAGCCATGATACCAGGATACTGTAAGTGAAACTTAAACACAATTGGCATTATGGCCTGCTCTCATGGAGAGATAACATGTAAAGTATTACAAACCTGAAACTCAAAACTAATAATTGTAACTCTGAATCCTTATGCATTAAGTAATACATTAGTTAATATTAAGTGCTGTACTTTTATCCTGTACTAAATATATGCCTAATAATTATAATGTTATCTTTTCTATTTTGGATCAAGTGCAGAAGTATATTAGACATGTTAAATTCCTGGTAAAATCATTTTCTAAACAGTTAATAAACATGTCTATAGAATAAGGTGGCAGTCTCACTAGTCTCAGTCAACTTCTGTATTCTACTGTACTCTGCTGTGTAGCAAAGGTGAGACTTGCCTGCTGATGGCGAGTCACCTATTGAACAAGTCAAAATTGCTAGAAGTTGTACAATTAAAACCAAGGTGTTAAAAAACCTTTATTCTGTAGTTCTGATCACTCCCACAGGTGAAAACTAAGAGAATTTCCAACTTAGTGTTCTAATCCTGAGTGAAGCCAGTTGCCCAAGGAGTACCAGTTCACCAGGAGCATCTGACAGAGCAAATGAGTGCCAATCATTGAACAGCTTGGAATGTGTCTTCAGACAAAGCTAAGTGTCTGTTGCAATTTCTCTCTAAAGATGAATAACTTAAAAAAGAATATATATGCTGTTCCCACCAACTTTTAAGGAGTGCCATCTTTATAGGCACCTAACCTTGTCTACCTCTGTAATCCAATGTCCTCTTTTAAAAACGGATATTCCAAATTTTTAATTAAGTTTGTTTCTTTCAGAGTAAACATCTTATTAACCATATGAAAACTTCATCCAACTTCGTACAGAATGCCAGATCCATCTTCCGCCAGTTAAAATAAATTAAGAGTTTTATACCTTATTAGGCAATGACTACAGCCCATGGCCAGCAGGAAGCAGTTACAGAAAAGAGATCATCTCCCTTCAGCACCCCTTTTAAATTAAAGGTGTAAACTCTTCAAGGGTAAAACAAAATTAATAGATGGATCTGGAACCTGACTGGAAATCCACGTGAGCGCCGGTGGCCGCAGGACGACTGCAGGAGGCCCCCGCCCCAGGATTCTGCTGTCCAGAATGAAAACTTCTAAACTTTTAAAAACAGTCCTGGATGCTACACTAAAGATTGATAAATAATCAATCAAAACAACAAACAGCCATCCACCTCATAGCTCCAACAATAATTATGCCAAAGCTTAGCAAGTTAAACTTTGGCAAAGAGGTGTAATGATGTGGGCTATGGGTGGGAGGCTCTTTGTCTCTTCAGAGATAATCTAAACTATCTGTGACTTGTGGGTGTGGGATGATAAAAGGCTGCAGTCCTGCCCTTGGTGAGCAGGAAACAGTTTAACAATGCAAGGTCTATAAACTTTAAGTATTCAGGGGAAATGCAAACAAAATATGCTAAAAGCTTATTGAATGCCTGAGGTCCATGCTAAAAGCTTACCTAAGATGTGGAAATATATGCTAATTCAAGCCTATTGAGAACTGAAACAAAAAGACCTTTTGGCCTTTCCTTTCTGTATAAAAGGGACTAAAAAATCTTGTTCGGGGCTCGGGATTGAAACAGAAAGTTCCCGAGTCTAGCTGGCCATCAATAAACCATTTTTCCTTCTCAAAATCATTCCTGAGTCCTGGCCTCTCTATACTCAAATAATTGAACTTCTCTCAAATTCTACAACACTGTTACAGGAGACAAAGGAGGACACTATATATTAAAAAGGGTCAGTCCACCAAGAAGAAATAAGCTCCTAACCACTATGTCCCCAAATATATCAGGCAAACACTGGCAAAAACAAATGTAGAAACAGACATCTCTACAATAATATTTGGAGTCTTCAATACAACACTTACATCAATAGGTCAAACATCTAGACAAATGATCCAAAGGGAAACATAGAACTTGGATAATGTGTAAACGAACTAGAATTAAAAGACATATACAGAACATTGCATTCCAAAAGAGGAGGATATACACTATTCTCATGTGCACACAGATGATTCCCCAAGTTATACCAGATTTTGGGTCACAAAACAAGTGTTAATAATGTTAAAAGTATTGAAATTATACTAAGCATTTTCTCTGACAGTAATGGATGAAACTGGAAATCATTCACAGGCAGAGAACTGGAAAATAACAAATATATGAATGTTAAGTAACACACCTAAATAATCAATGGGTCATAGAAGAAGTCACAAAATCAGCAAATATCTTGATACAAATGAAAACTAGAACACAACAAATCAAATTTGTGGGATCAATTGAAAGAAATGCTCAAAGGTATACTTAAAACCATAAATATTTACATTGAAAAAGAAGAAAGAGATAAATTCAAAGACATAACTGCACATAACTATAAAAAGAATAATAAACTAAAATCAAATCAAACAGAAAGAATTTAAAAAAAATTAAAACAAATAAATGAAATAGAAGAAAATAATTGAGAATATTAACAAAACCAAAAGTTAATTCTTTTTAAAGATTTTTTAAAAATGTGTAAACCTTTAGTTATACTGAAAAAAAGAAAAAGAGATCATGAGAATACATACATAAAATCAGAAATGATGGTAGGGCATTACCACCAAATCCATAGGAAATAAGGATAATAAATAACTGTATGTCATCAAGTTAGACAAACTAGATGAGATGGACAAACTCTTAGAAATATTGAAAAACTGTACTGACTAAAGGAAGACCTCAACAGATCAATTACAAGTAAAGAGATTGAATCAGTCATCAAAGGCCTCCCAGGAAAGAAATTGTTTCATGCGTGAATTCTACCAAATATTCAAAGTAAGTGACAGTTTAAGATTATTTATGAATCCCCAAAAATAAATATTACATTTGTAAACAAATCTATTCCTCTGGGTGAGATACCCTTTATTGTATTAAATTCAGAGGATTTAAGTTCTCTTGATAAAATTAATTTAGGACTTTTGATTCAAATACTTCAGTAGAGCATGACTCAGCTTGAGCCCTTGCCCACTGGTGGGCTGATATAAATGGACACTTAGTCAAGAAGACACACAGAAGAGGAGAGAACATTGTCACTTTTGATCTTCTGGTCTCAGGGAGAGATGACCCATTTTCCTGATAATTTGTAGCTGAAGAGAACAGAGTAGCTGAGCAATTGAGAAGACCTGGAAAGAAATGAACCTTATGCCAGAGACTGATATAGGGAGTCCTGAAAGACAAGCCCTATGCCAGCCTACAGCTAAAAATAGGAAGCAGATGAGCCTATGGAGCTTAAAAAGGAAGAGGAAACCCTAGAAGAAGGAGAGTCCAGGCAGAGATCAGTGACCATCTGGCTTCAAAACATGGCGACTAACTTTGGTGAAAAAGCAACCTTGATTTGGAGTTTTTAGGGCCTTGTAACCATAAGCTTTGACAAAAAATAAATACCCTTTATAAAAGCCAACAGATTTCTGGTACTTTGCATTAGCACTTCTTTGGCAGAATAATACAAAGTATTAACACAAATTCTACTCAAATTCTTCCAAAAAAATTAAAGAGGATAGAGCACTACTTAAATCCTTCTGGAAGCCAACAATCACCTTAATACAAAAGCCAGATAAATGTATGAAAAGGAAAAGAAAATATCAGACCAATATCTCTTATGAGTAGAGATGAAAAAATTTGCAACACATACTAGCAAACAAGATCTAGCACCAAGTTAAAAGAAATATGGTACATGATCTATTGAGATTTATTCCATGTATATAGGGGTGGTTATATAAAAAAACAAGTAATATAATACCCCCCATTAGCAGAAGGAAAGAGAAATCAAATGACCATCTCAATTGATGTAGAAAGGGCACTTGATGAAATCAAGCAATACTCATTTATTAAAAACACATAAACTAGGAATAGGAGGAAACTTCCTCAAAATGTTAATATACATATACAAAAAACTACTGCTAACATCATGTTCAATGGTAAAAGCCTGAAAACTTTTCTTTAAGATCTGGAAAGAGAGAAAGACTCCCACTCTCACTACTGTTATTTAATATTTTATGGATGTTCTAGCCAAAGTAATTAGGCAAGACAAAGAAACAAGAGATCTATGGATTAGAAAGGAAGAAATAAAACTTTCCTTATTGGTAAACAACATGATTCTACATATTGAAATTTCTAAAAATGTCTTCAAGAAAGCTTCTAGAATTAATAAATGAATTCATCCAAGTGGCAGGGTTCAAGATCAACAGACCAAAACCAGTAGCTTCTATATACTAGTAATAAAGGATGAGGAGCAAATAAAAAAAAATCATATTCAATTGAAATAAAAAGAATCAGATATATAGGAATTAATTAAATCAAGGGTGTAGAGGATATATAATTTTTTCTAAAAGAAATCAAATATCTAATAAATGGATGGGCATTCTATATTCATGGAATGGGAGACTAAATATTATCCAGATGTCAATTCTACCCAAAATAATTTACAGATTCTACACAATCTCAATAAACTTTCCAACAACTTTATTTATAGAAATGCAAAAGCCAATCATCAAACTTTTCTCAAAGGGTAAACAGACTGAATGGCCCCAAACATCTTGAAATAGAAGAATAAAATTAGAGGATTCACATTTCCCAAATATTAAATTTATTACATATCTGCAGTGGTAAAAACACAAACAAATGTGATATTTATGCATGGATAGATAAATGGATGAATGGAATTCCTTTATAGTCAGAATGTGATGAAAGCCTGTGTATCTATATCTGAAAATATAAAAACTCTGAAAAAAAGACAAATATATTTGACTACATTAAAATAAGCAAAAAAGAAATTCATGATTAAAAAATACCATAAACAAAATGAAGGGACAAATCATAAAATGGGATAAAAATAATCAACATATATCACAGAAAAAATAGTTAATCTCACCAATACATAAAGAGCACTTACAAACTAAGAAAACAATAGATAAATGGCAAAACCATGAAATTTCCCCAGAAAAGTTAGACAAAGAGCCCTTAAATTATGAAAAGGTGTTTACCCTCTTCCAATTCACTCTTGCATCTTCTGTAGGTAAAATCTCACTAGTTTATGATATACTCTTCCTTTAATATCCATAGAGGTAAAGTGGAAGGAAAACAGGAGTCAAGGTCTCAAACAATTCCAAAAACTTTCAAGGCACACACTATAAGGTTTCAAGGTCTGAGAGTAATCTATGATGTCTTGTCTTCAGAGCACAATGGAGTGACAACCTTTCCAAGGGCTTGCCCAATGGCTGTGCTCTTGACTCCGCTCTCATCAAGCATTGGGGTGGCAGCAGAATGCCAGGCTCCATCCTCTGAAAACACTGGGGTGATGGTCAGACTCTCCCTAATCTAAGGACAAAGGTTGAACATGCTCAGAAGTTCAAGGTTTTGGCCAAACTCGCTCAAATCATTGGGGGATGTGCTCCCTCTTTGATGCCTGGGGAGGCAGCATTCTTCCTGACAATGGGGCAGAAATCTCACCCTCTTCAAGCACAGGGGCATATTCACCCTTTCTGCACATATAAGTGGGTCCTTCCTCCTTGCTCAAGAAGATGTCTTCAGTCTAGATGTGGGCTTCTTTGGTTCTGCTTTTGAAGTCATTTTAAATTCAACTTGTCCCTTTTATGTCCTTTCTCATACAGTTTGTAAGTTGTTCCATTCATACAGATTTTGAAATAAACATGTTGGTTTGGCATGTGGGACACAGGGGCTCCAAATCTTTGATAATAGGATTTTCCACAAATCCTTCCTTGATAACTGCATTTCCAATCCTGTTTTGCTAGAAATGGCTGGCTGGTTCCAAGTTCAGTTAAATCCTCATGTGGAGCACTATTATCTGGGAACTTGTGGGAAGCTCAGAATTTTCTAAACCATCAATTTCTGATGTCTTTATGCCCAGGAGATCAGTTCTCAGCATAATACTTTCCTCTCGCATTTTACTCCAAACTGCAAGGAGAAGCCAGGCCACACTCTTCATATTTAGTTTGGAGATCTCCTCAACTAAATATCCAAATTCATCACTTTCACATTCTTCCTTATATCTCACATCAAGCATTAAGTTTGGCAAGTTCTCTGCCACTTTAAAACATGGGTCACCTTTCATCCAGTTTGCAATGACAGATTCATCATTTCTCTCTAAGGCCTCATCAGAAGTACATTTAGTGACCCTGTTTCTACCAACAGTCTCTTCAAAGCAAGTTAGGCATTTACCATCAAGCATCTCATTCTTGCCACATATCTAGTCAATAAGTCATTTCCATATTTTTGATATTTTGCAAATGTAGCACCTACTGTCTTGGTACCAAAATCTATTTTTATAATATATTTTTTATTGAAGTATATCATTCATACATGAACATGCATAACTAATAAGTGTATAGTAAAGATTGTGAACTTACAAAATTAACATGCTTAACATCATACAGGGGTCTCATATATCACCCTTCCACCAACACCTTGCATTGTTATGAAACATTTGTTACAAACTATGCAAGAGCAGCATCAGAATATTACTAACTATAATCCCTACCTTACATTTTGTGTATTTTCCACCAACCCATCCTATTATTTAAAAATATATTTTTTATTATGGATGTTGTGAACTTACAATACTATCATGCACGTGTGTAGAATTCCCATACAGCACCCCTTCACCAACCCACCACACCATGGTGGAACATTTGCTACAGATTATGTGATAATATCATCAGTCTATTACCAGCAACCATGGTCCATAACATACATCCATTATCAAAACAGTACATCTTTGGCATTGATGCAATATTATAGTATTGCTGTTACCCACAGCTTATAGGTCATACCAATTGTAGTTTTCCCATGCTTTTCCACATTCCCACCACCCTGCAATAGTGATGTACATCTGCTTTAGCTCACAGAAGGACACTCTTGCATTTTTATGCTCAACCATAATTCTCACCCACCTCTGGGTTCACCGTGTTATTCAGTCTCTAGATTATTCTTTAACTTGCTTTCAATTGATATTTGCTTGCCCAGACTACCCTTTTCAGCCACAATCCCATTTATAAACCAGTTGCTACTCACTATAATGTATTACCCTTAACTCTATCCATTTCCACACTTTTACAGACAAGTTAATTAAAACTTTTACATACATTAAGCATCAATTCTTTTCAACCTTCTTCTTGTCTTCTAATAACCTATACTCTAAGTTTTAAGTCCATGTGTTTATTCTTCATATTTAGTTCATATTAATGAGACCATGCAATATTGTCCTTTTGCATATGGCTTACTTCACTTAGTATGTCATCAATAATCATTCATGTTATCATATATATCTCAATTTCTTGTCTTCCTACTGCAGCATAGTATTCCATCATATGTATAAACCACATTTTGTTTATTCATTCATTGGCTGATGGACACTTGGGATGTTTCCATCTTTTGGCAATTGTGAATAGCACCATTATGAACATTGGTGTGCCAATGTCTGTGTCACAGATTTTTGTTCTTTTGGATATATTCCTAATAGAGGAATTGTTGGATAATTTGGAAGTTCTATAATTAGGTTCCAGAAGAACAGCCAAACTGTCTTCTAAAGAGGCTGCACCATTTTATAATCCTACAATATTGAAAGAGTGTTCCTATTTCTTCACATCCTCTCCAGCACTGTTTGTTATCTGCTTTTTAAAAAATAATGGCCATTTGGTATTAGATGATATATCATCATTGTTTTGATTTGCATTTCCCTAGGAGAATGTATACTAGACTCATGTAAGTTGTGTAGAGTTATAACAGTAAGTAGAGTACCTATATGAGACAGTCAACTGAATATGGGGAGGAATATAGTATGAATTAAAGGCCAATTTTTTCTTGAGAGAGGGAAAGAGAAAAGAAAGACAATAATATAAAGAGTGAATAAAAGACAGAAAACAGAACAAAGGTATTACAAATAAAAAGTCAGACAATTTGGGGGCCAAACAAATGGAGGTGAGATGTAAGAGAAACAATAGATGGTGGAGCATAGAAAGATGTAGAGGAAAGGGGATAGTGTTGGTGGCCAAAATCAGTATACACAGAAAAGAGGAAATGAAAGATGAGGACACACAGCAAATGTGAAGTGCTGCCTGCAGCACCTATTATATTAAAAATAAAATAAAATAAAAAAGAAGAGAAAGGAAGAAAGAGAAAAAAGAGGGGGATAAAAAAGGGGGGAAGCAAGCAAAAAAAAAAAAAAAGAAAAAGAGAAGAAAAGAAAAGAAAAGAAAAGGGGCCTTGGGGGGATAAAGAGGAAGGAAAAAACCTGGAGACAATGCAGCAATAACAACAACAGCAACAAAACAAAAACAAAAACAAAAACCCAAAGTTTCAAACTAGAAATCCTCTTTGCAGTTAAATAAAATGCTTAGGGATCTGACGTTCCCCCTTTCTCCCTTCCTCACTTCCCTCTCTCCCAGAGCAGCAGGAAAGCTGCATGAGAGGTCCAGTAGGAGATTCAAGTGGGTCCTTGGTGAACCAACTCAACACAGAAGATCGTGACTCTTTACTTCCAGCGAGAGAGAACCTACACCTCACCAGGAACCCCAAATATGCTATTGGAAGCTTGGAAAGCATGTCCTATAGTCCCTCCCCCTTAGGTGTGCTAGGAGAGGTTTAATTGATTTTCTGACTCCACCTTCTCCCAGACCAAGTTTCTTATCCCAGGGTATTTAGGTAAATTGGGCTTTCTCAGCAGATTCACCTCTCCTTTCTTCCCAGGCTCTCCCCAAGCCAGCTGGTATGCTTCTCCAAGCTCAAAAACAAACAGGCAAGCAAACGAACAAACAAAAACAAAAAACAAAAAAATGCAGAGGGCTAGGGTAATCATGGACTTCAGATGGACCTCAGGGCATGATGGATTTGGGAATGGGAAGTCCAGGATATTGTGGACTCAAGGTATGTGAGTCTGTGGAGCCTGGGCTATGAGGGTTTAGGGGATATGGACCTGGGAACCACGCATCCAGTAAACACGGGGTTTGGGAATGCTGCATCACAACCAACAGTTTTCAGGGATCACCATGGCTGCCAGCCCTAGGGGGAAGGTTCCCGCCCACAACTTCTGACCTCCATGTCAGAAACCCAAAATTGTACCTCTTGCAAGGACCTCTTCTATCACTGTCTCACCAAATTGGTGTCCAGACACCTCCTGCCCTGCAAGCCCCAGAAACAATCCACTCCAGCAGGACTCTGACCCTACTCAGCCACTTCTTTGCAGGAGAGATGATAAGGTGCACTCTCTCAGATGCCACCTTGCCCTGCCTCCTCTCCTGCATTTCCCTAATAGCTAGTGATATGGAACATTTTTTCTGTGCTTTTTGGCCATTGTATTTCCTCTTTGGAGGAATGTCTATTTAAATATTTGCACATTTTAAAATTGGGTTGCTTGCTCTTTTATTGTTGAATTGTATGATCTCTTTTTTTGGTCTTTATTTATTTTTTAATGTTACATTAGAAAATATGAGGTCCCCATATATCCCCCACCCCTCACCCCACTTCTCCCCCCATAACAATATTCTCCTCCATCATCATGAGACATTCATTGCACTTGGTGAATACATCTCTGAGCACTGCTGGACCTCATGGTCATTGGTCCACACCACAGCCCAAACTATCCCACAGTCCACCCAGTGGGCCATGGGAGGACATACAATGTCCAGTAACTGTCCCTGCAGCACCACCCAGGACAACTCCAACCCCTGAAAGTGCCCCCACATCACATCCATTCCTCCCAATCCCTACCCCCAGCAGCCACCATGGCCACTTTCTCCACACCAATGCCACATTTTCTTTGATTACTAATCACAATAGTTCATGAATAGAATATCAGTAAGTCCATTCTAATCCATATTCTATTCCTTCATCCTGTGGGCCTTGGAATGGTTGTGTCCACTCCACATCTATGTCAAGAGGGGACTTAGATTTTACATGGATGCTGGATGCAATTCTCTTGCTTTCAGTTGTAGGCACTCTTGGCTCCCTGGTGTGGTGGTTGACCTTCTTCACCTCCATGTTAGCTGAGTGGGGTAATTCCAGTAAACCAGAGTGTAGGAGCTGAAGTCTGTTGAGGCTCAGGGCCTGGCTATCACATGGTCAGTCCAGAGATTCAGGTCCCCTGGGTATACGCTAAACCCCAGGACCAAATACAAATCTGGTAAAAGTAACAAGAGAGGCTTGTGGACAAAGATCACATCTGAGTCCAGCTCCATCACACAGAAACACAAACTCCAAAGTAGGGCCAACTGACATGGCACTGAACTCCATCTGCCATGACAATAGAACCTGTGGGTCTCTGCAGCCTTCAGAAGAACCAATACCTGGGGTTGTAGCTACTTTATCTGTCTCTGGGACTCTGCTGAGGCATGCATAAGGGCGGCCCCTCTGATAACCTCCTGGCTCTTTTTGGAGACTCATAACCATATAAACTCATTTGTCCTTTCCATTTGCCCTGAATAACAGGTCAAAAAGCATTTTTAACTCCTGGTATTATATGTAGACTGAGATATTCTACTGGTTCAAGTTGACCCTTTTATTCAAGGTCATTTTCTAGTTACATCATCAGCTGGTACTTGGTAGTAATCCCTCGGTGCCAGGGAAGCTCATCCCCAGGAGTCATGTCCTATGCTGGGGGGAAGGCAATGCATTTACATGCTGAGTTTGGCTTCAAGACTGGCCACATTTGAGCAACAACGGAGGCTCTCAGGAGGTATAGGCACCCTGCAGCTCTAGGCCTTGTTCTTATTTCAGGTGCACAGGCTCACAAGCATAGTCATTAGTATCAAGGGTTCATTGTTGGACCTTCCTTCTTTTTTGGTCTTTGTCATTGCCCTTGGGGGGTTGTTGCTGTTCCTTTAGGGACTGTGATAGAGCTCCCCTGGCTAGGAACTCAGCACTCCCACAGATGTTGTTTTTCATTGTAACCACTATGAAAATATCCAAACATTTTTATGTACCCTGGATATATGCCCTGGAGAACTCCCTGCTAACCATGTGTGCCCTGTCAATAACATCCCACACCAGTATTCCTCCACTGCCATTGTTGAACCTCTCTGTTATCCAAAACTTCTTCAAAAATGAAGCCCAATATGTTGCCAGATTCCATAAATAGTAAAATGGAATATAGTGATGAGTTTAAAGGTTAGATATAGAATACATATTAATTTAGAAAAATTAAGGTAAAATAAATTGGGGAATCAAAAAATTAAGAAGTGCAAAAGCTTTGTTTTTGATGCTTTGCCTTCCATCACTTCAATAAGTGTTACTCTGTATGCAAATTGGCAAGGCAACTTCTTCCATCTTTTCCTCAGTATTTATGTCCTTTCTTTTTCTTTTCTTTTCTTTTTTCCCTAATTATTAAGCTTATCCTCACAAAAGTTTTAGATCACAGTAATTCATATATACAATATACAGTACTCCCACATATCCAACATAAAACCCTTTTCCCTTCCACAGCAATAATCTTTTTACATGTTCGTACTGTATTTACTGAAATCGATGTACAGATATTGACACAATAGCTTTCAAACAAGGTAATGTTTGGGTTTACATTGTGGTTTATATTTTAGACTATATAATTTTCTAAATTTTCAGTTATCTTATGTTTTACATTATGATTTACATTTTAGCCTATCAGCCCCTTTATATTTTTGGTGTAATTTAACATGTTTTATATCCATCCTTGCATAATCTTTTTGAACACTTCTATTACCCACACGGTTACATTGATTCCATCTATTCAATACCTCTTTCCCCCTCCCCTCAGGGCCCACCATGACAGTCAATCTTCATTGCTTGAAGGGCCATGTTCAGAGATACTTGCAACAGTGTTGAGGGCTTGACATGCTCAACTGCCCTAATACATTGGGAGCCACCATTTCTCTCGAGGGATACAATTCCCTCTATTTGAGAACATCAGTCCTCCCTAGGATGTGGGTATATCTTCACTCTCATTATATGGGTCTCTATCCATGATATAACCCACTATGGCAAAATGAGCACTCACACACTCCCTAGAAGCCTGTCTTGCATCAGATTATCCCCTTTAAGCATCTTAAACAGGTAACCTTCCCTATTATATTTTTGAAAAAGTTTTCTCAGCATTTGTATGATCTCTTTATATCAAATGGAAATCAAACTCTTATCAGATATGTGCTCTTCAAATATTTGCTCCCACTGAGCAGGCTACCTTTTTACCTTTTTGATGTAGTCCTTTGAATCACAAGTGTTTAAACTTGAGGAGATCCCATTTAACCATGTTTTCTTTCATTGCTTGTGCTTTTGGAGTAAGGGTTCAGAATCCACCACTTACCACCATGTCTTGAATATGTTTCTGTGCATTTTCTTCTAGGAGCTTTATGGTTCTTGTTTTATATTTAATGTTCTAAATCAATTTTGAGTTATTTTTTGTATAAGGTGTGAGATAGGGTCTTCTTTCTTTTCTTTGGCTATGGATGTTCATTCTCCCAGCACCATCTGTTGAATAAACTGTTCTGCCCCAGCTGGGTGGGTTTGAAAGGCTTGTCAAAAATCACTTGGCCATAGATGTGAGAGTCTGTTTCTGGATGATCAGTTCAGTTCCATTGGTCTACATGTCTATATTTATGCCAATACCATGCTGTTTTTACCACTGTGGCTAGGTAATATGATTTAAAATCTGGAAGTTAGAGGCCTCCAACTTCAATTTTCCTTTTTAAGATGTTTCTGGCTATTTAGGGCTTCTTACTCTTCCACATAAATTTGATCATTGTGTTTTCCATTGGTTTAAAAGTGCCAGTGGAATTTGTATTGGGATTGCATTGAATCTATATATCAATTTGGATAGAATTAACATCATAATGATATTCAGTCTTCCAATCTATGAGTATATAATATTCATCTAGTTATTAAATCTTCTTTGATTTCTTTTAGTAATGCATTATAGTTTCTTAATGCACAAACTTTACGTCCTTGTTTACATTTATTCCTAATTATTTGAATATTATAGTTGCTATTATAAATAGAATTTTTTTTACAGAATTCCTCCACAGATAGCACATTTCAATTGCACTAAAACACCACTGATTTTTGGTATTGATCTTGTATCCTGATACTCTACTGAAATACTGGAATTGTTTATTAGCTCTAGCATCTTTGTTGTAGATTTTTTTTTTACTTTCTAGATATAGGATCGTATATTTGTGAATAGTGAAAATTTTAGTTTTTCCTTTCTAATTTGGATACTTTTATTTCTTTTTCTTGCCTGATTTCTCTAGCTAGAACTTCCAGCACTATATTGAACAACAGTGATGATAATGGGCATCCTTGTCTTGTCCATGATCTCAAAAGGAGAACTTTCAGTCTTTCACCACTGAGTACAATGTTAGCTGTCAGTTTTTTGTATATGACCTTTATCATATTGAGAAAGTTGCCTTTAATTCCTGTCTTTTGTGGTATTTTTATCAAAAAAGGACGCTGTATTTTGTCAAATGCCTTTTCTGCATCAATGGATAAAATCAAGTTAATTTTCTTTGATTAATTAATTAATGTGGTGTATTATGCTGATTGATTTTCTTGTGTTGAACCATGCTTTCATCCCTGGTATAGAACCCATTTGATCATGATAATTAATTATTTTAATGTGTTTTTGGATTCATTTAGGAAGTATTTTATTCAGGATTTTTGCACCTGTATTCATTAGAAAAATATGTCTCTAATTTTCTTTTTTCATACTATCTTCATCTGGCTTTTGTATTAGGGTGATATTGGGTTCATAAAATGAGTTCAGTAGTGTTCATTCTTGTTCAATTATTTGGAAGAGCTTGAGTAAATTGGTAATAAATCTTTTTTGATTGCTTAGTAGGATCCACTTGTGAAACCATCTGGCCTGGACTTTTCAATTTGGGGAGGTTTTTGATGACTGTACCAATCTCTACTTGTGATTGTTTTGTTGAAGTGTTCTATTTCTTCTAGGTTGTTCATACATTTCTAGGAGTTTTTCCATTTTTTTCTACATTGCCTAGATTTTTGGCATAAAATTGTTCATCATATCCTCTTATGATCTCTTTTATTTCTGTGAGATCAGTAGTAATGGTCCCATTTAATTTTGTAGCTCACTTATTTGCATCTTCTCTCTTTTTTCTTAATCAGTCTAGCTAAGTGTTTGTTGATTTTGTTAAACATCTTGAAGAACCAGCTTTTCATATTGTTAATTCTCTCTATGCCTTTTTGTACTCAATTTCGTTTATTTCATTCCTTCTGCCTCTTGGGATTAGTTTGCTAGTTTGCTAGTTCTTACTGTGTAGTTCAGTCATTGATTTTATCACTTTCTTCTTTTTTAATGTGAATATTGAGGGCTATAAATTTTCCTCTCCATACTGCCTTCACTGCATGTCATACTTTCTGATATGGTTGTATTCTCATTGTAATTTGCCTCAAGACATTTCTTTTTTTTTTTTTAAAGATTTATTTATTTATTTCTCTCCCAGTCCCCCCCACCCCCTCACCCCGGTTGTCTGTTCTCTGTGTCTGTTTGTTGCATCTTGTTTCTTTGTCTGCTTCTGTTGTTGTCAGTGGCACGGGAATCTGTGTCTCTTTTTGTTGAGTCATCTTGTATTAGCTCTCCGTGTGTGCGGCACCATTCTTGGGCAGGCTGCACTTTCTTTCATGTTGGGCGGCTCTCCTTACAGGACACACTCGTTGTGCGTGGGGCTCCCCTATGCGGGGGACACCCCTGCGTGGCACGGCACTCCTTGTGTGCTTCAGCACTGCGCATGGGCCAGCTCCACAAGGGAGCAAGGGTCAAGGAGGCCCAGGGTTTGAACCGCGGACCTCCCATGTGGTAGACGGATGCCCTAACCACTGGGCCAAGTCCGTTTCCCAGGACATTTCTTGATTTCTCTTGAAATTTCTTCTTTTACCAACTGATTATTTAAGAGTGTGTTATTTAATCTTCATATATATGTGAATTTTTGATTTTTATGAAGCTTGTTGATTTCCAACTTTATTCCTTTGTGATCAAAGAAAGTATTTGTGTAAGTTTCATTTTTTTGAATTTATTGAGATCTGCTTTGTGACCCAATATATGGTCTGAAGAAAAATCCATGTACACTTGAAAAGAATGTATTTCCTTCTGTTTGGGGGTGCAAAGTTCTGTATATGTCTGTTAGGTTTAGTTCATTTATCATTTTATTCAAACTCTTTGTTTCTTTATTGATCCTCTGCCCAGATATCCCATCTAATGCTAAGAGTGGTATACTGAAGTCTCCAAATCTTATTGTAGATATTTCTATTTCTCCCTTCAGTGTTGCCAGTGTTTGCTTCAGGAATCTCAGGGAATCCTGGTTAGGTGCATATACATTTGTGAATGTTACATCTTCCTGGTGAATCATCCCTTTTATTAATATGTAGGGTCTTTCCTTGTCTCTAATAATAACTTTGTTTTTAAAGCCTATATCATCTGATATAAGTATAGCTATCCCAGAACTTTTTTTGTTACTGCATGTCTGGAATAAATTTTTCCAACCATTTACTTTCAATCTAATGGTATCCTTGAGTCTAAAGTGAGTCTCTTGCAGACAGCATATGGATGGCTCATATGTACTTATCCATTCCACCAGTCTGTGTCATTTGATTGGGGAATTTAATCCAATAACATTCAATGTTATTACTGTAGAGGTAATCCTTATTTCATCCATTTGGCCTTTATGTTTTATCTATCATTTTATTTTCACCACTCTTTTGATACTTTTATTTACTGCTACTGATACAGTCGTCATTTCTAGACTCTCTTCCAAGTCTCCCTCTCCTATCTTTTCTTTTAAGGCTGTTATTCTTCCTTTAGTAGTTCCTGAAAAGGCAGTCTTTTTGTTATAAACACTCTGTTTTTCTGTGAATATTCTAATCTCACTCTCCTTTTTGAAAGATAGTCGTTGTGGGTATGAAATTCTTGGCTGGCAGTTTTTCTCTTGCCATATCTTAAATATTGCATACCACTGCCTTCTTGCCTCCATGGTTTCTAATGAGAAATTTTCACTTAATCTTATTGGGTATCCCTTATAGTTCATGCATTGCTTTTCTCTTGCTGCTCTCAGAATTCTTTTTCTCTTTGACATTCGATATTCTAATTAGTGTGTGTCTTGGAGTTGTTCTATTCAGATTGATTTGAATGGGAGTATATTGTGCTTCTTGGAAACAGATATCTATGTCTTTCCGTAGGGTTGGGGAATTTCCCACCATTATTGCTTCAGATATTACTTTTGCCCCTTTTCCCATTTCTTCTCCTTCTGGGACACCCATGACACATATGTTTGCACATCACTTGCTGCCATTTATGTCCCTGAGACACTGTTCAATTTTTTCCATTCTTTTCTTTATCTGTTTTTTTGTGTGTGTGTTTGCTTTCTGAGGCCATGTCTTCAAGCTCACTGATTTGATTCCTTCTTCTGCTTCCTGAAATCTGCTGTTTTATACCCCCTGTGTATTTTTAATTTCATTTATTGCACCTTTCATTCCCATGAGGTCTGCTATTTTTCTATGTATTTTTTCAAATTCTTCTTTTTTCTCCCCCCATGTCTTCTAAATATCCTAATCTCTTTAGCCATCTCATTGAATTTATATAGGAGATTTGTTTGAATATCTATGATTAATATTCTTGACTCCTTTATGTCATCTGCAGGCTTACCTTGTTCCTGTAACTGGTTCATAACATCCTGTTTCTTGTTATGGATAATAAACTTTTTTTTGGTGTTCTCACATCTGCCTTGCTAGATGTAGTTATTCTGGTTGCAGTTTCTCTTTTTAGTTTAGGGCTTTCTTGTCTTTTCTCCCATGCTAATTGTGTAGTAGGAGTCAAGGATGTAGTTGGTGTTGTAAGCTATGAAGACTGAGGCTGCCCATGTTGACCCAGGAATTGATGACGTTTCTCCCCCAAATCTATTTTATTTTGCTGAAAGAAATATGGCAGAAGTGGGTTGACTTTTTCAATGGGGGTTTATTAGCTCTTAAAATTACAGTTCTGAAGCTGTGAAAATGTACAAATAAAGACTTCATGAGGATAGACTTTTCTCCTCAAAGACCAGATTCTCATGATCCTGGATTCCTGTTACATGGAAGGTCATACTGGCAGCATCTATCTTTCCCATCTCCCCTGGGTCTTCTTACTGCTTGCAGCTCCTGGCATCTTCCATTTTTCTTTCAGGGCCTATGGCTTCCTCTCTCCCTGGTTCCATTGACTGTAGTGTCTTGCATTCATGGATTTCTCTCTCCCAGCTCTGAGGTTTTCTCTCTGCTATTTTGGATTTTTTTCACACCGTATTCCATTTATTTTGTTTTCTGACTTCTGGGGTTTCCTCTCTCAGCTTCTGGGAGTTTTTCTTTGAATGACCTTCCATATTCATCCATGTTATAATGAAATGCAGTAAGAGGATTAAGACCCACCCTGGGTGATGACCTACTGAATTATTCTAATCAATGGCACTAAAATTAAGTGACTTAATCATGTTTCCACCTACAATAGGTTCACACCCACAAGAATGGATTAGATCAAAGGGCATGATCTTTTCTGTGGTCCACAAAAGCCACAAACTACCACACCTGGGATACTTACAAGTACTTAGAGGGGGAAAACTTTGGCAAATCTTAAATTGTTGGGGTTACTACTGCTTATTAAAAATATTTTATGCACCTACTCTTTTTCAATTGCTTACCTATTAAATTACTATAATGCTTAGAAATAGTATACCTATTTTAACTTAAAAAACATAGTTTACTATGTAAATTAAATATCTTATGTTTAAATTATGGAGGCTGACTTTGAACTAAGCTTAACACCCATGATTAAAACACAATGCAATAAATTAGAAGACATAAATAATAAAATTTCAGGTTGTGATATTTTTATGTTGGATCTAAACATGGTAATGTATTAAAGCATCTAGGAAATCACAATTTATTTGGTATGGTCAAAGGAGACTGCTAATGTTTATTTGCATCAGACTAAATGTTCAAGACAGAGAGAATAGCAAGTGTTATGAATTTGAAGTGAAGTTGAATTTTTTGTTTTTGTTTCAGGATTCATTGTAATAAAAATTGATTATGGGAAAAACAGTAAGAAATTTTCAAAAATGTTCTAGAATGGCAATAAGATTGAAGGAAAAAGAGTACAAATTGGCTGGCAAATTTGAATATGAGAATAGGAAACAATTCTTATATGAGTTGTATTGAATTTCTTAATGAAACCTGAAGAGAAGTCTTTATATCAGTTGCTGGTAAATTGAGTATAGTTGGGAGTAACAAAAATTATCTCAGAGTGAGGGAACACATATTTATTTGGGCATTGTAATACAATTTTCAGGCACTGAAGAAGTTCCTTTGAGATTTGTGGTATAGACCATGGTTAGTAGCAATGCTTCAATACATGTTCATTAATTGTAGCAAATGTACCACACTAAAGAAAGATGTTAATATGGGAATGTGTGGAGGGGGAGGAGGTGGGGTACATGGGAATCCCCCAATATTTTTGATGTTTCATTTATGTAATATAAAGCTTCTTTTGAAATAAAATAAAATAATTCTGAATATATGTTAAAAGTTAAAAAAAAGATGCTCTTTCATAGTCTGTGGCAAAATTTCCACAACAATGTATGTGTTGGTGGAGAGGTGATTTATGGGAATTCTTCCCATTATTCATGATTGTTTCGTAGGTTCATAATGTCTCTAATAAATGTATATATATACACATTACAAAAACAAAAAGGGAATCAGACTCATCAGGAAATTCACTGACGTGTTTCTAATTTTTTAATACTCTCCCTTTTTACAAGAGATTGTGGGTTTATGGAACAATAATGTATAAAATGTAGAATTCTCATGGACAGGCCAACAACAAACACCTTGCTTTTGGTGTGGAACATTTGTTACAATTGATAATAGCACCTTTTTATAATTCAACTTTTAAATAAATTCCATAGTTTAACTTGAAAATGGAAAAAATGTAGCTATGATGAAATAAATAATATTGGAAAAAGCAGAGCTCTCTCAACTTCAGAAAAGGCAAAGAAGCAAAACTGAATACAAAATGTATTACTAGTATATGATTCTGTGAAAGAAAATATATAAGTAATCAAAATAACAAAATTATTTAATACAGTAGTACTAGAAAGATATGTGGAAAAGAAGGGAGTGGCTTATGAAACCTAAATAACATCCATCATCATCTTAAATGAGTAGATTGAATGTAAAATGATACTTAGAAAATGGCAGTATAAAATATTTAGAGAAATGGACAAAAATTAGAGAAAATAGTTCAGTGTTGACTGTCCTCATTTAAGAGTAGAATTAGGGATGAGAAAGTAATTCCAATTTTCTTTATAGGCATCATTAATCTTTACTATATTAGTTTAATTTTAGTAACTTTATTGAGTTATAATTTATATGCCATAAAATCCACATTTTAATTGTTTAACTTATAGTTTTAAAAATATATTCTGTTGTGTAACCATCACCACAATCCAATTTTAGAACAATTCTGTCATGGAATAATTTCTTTTACATACTCACATATAATAATCCTTATCCCCACTTCTAGCCCCAGGCACCCATTAATCTGCATTTTGTCTGTATAGATTTTTATCTTTTGACTATTTTATCTGATTTCATTTGTTTAATAGAATTTTAAATAATGACCTTGTAATATTTTATAAATTAATTATTGAAATTGTGATGCAAAAAATTTTTGCATACTCTCTTCCACATTTGTATTATCTAAAAGTGATATCAAAAGTAAATTTTTATTGGTATTGTTAATTATATTAAAGTCATACATGGTACCCATTCAGCTCTGTCATCCAGAATATTTATATATTCATCTTAGTTTGTCTTTTTCAGTCCTAAAAATTGAGATTTTCCAGATTGTAGCTTTCCATTCAGCCTCTTCATTATACATTTAAATTTTGTGATTGATAAATGTACTGTCATTTCCTTCATGGATTATAATTTTGTCTGTATATTTTTAGAATATTCCACCCCATGAAAATGTTATTTTATTCCTAAAAAGTCATTTAGTTTGCATTTTTAAATGGAATATATATCATTGTGTGCTATGCAGTAGCATTCTGATACTATGTGTTTTGGGTGAAATTTGTGGTGTCCAGTTGTTTGGTTAAGCAGGTACTTGCCTGATGCTAGTATTAGTGTATTTATTTCAAGTTATATTTAAATTGTTAGTCAGTTGATTGACTCAAACTCATTACATTTACAAACATCAAATTAGATTACCTTCATCACTGGGTGATTTTGATAGAGTTTAATTAATACACTTCGATGATAGCATTTTCTTTCCTCTTTCTTTTATCTTAAGCATATATAAATTTTTTTCACATTTCTTAATTTGACTTGCCACTAATTTGTTCATTTTCAAAATTATTTTCTAAGGAAAAGTTTTCTTTTTCTTAGTTACTTGTATATATTTTTAAAATCTTGAAATATCTTTACCATCTATTTCCATTCCTTCTTGGGCAGTAAAAAAAAAGCAAAAAATAAAATAGATATATAAATCCAGTTGGCTTATTTTCTTAAAATACGTATAATTCTAATTATATCCAAGTATGTTTCCATTTATGAAGCTATTGAATTTTGTCTCTTTCTTCTTTTTTTTGGGTTTGATTTTTGTTACAATATGATCATGGAGTATAAATTGTATAATGAGTGAGTTTGGAATTTAGTGAATTTCTATGTGACTGTCAGGAAGGAATCTTTCATCTGAAGAAATAGAAAGCACAACTGAAAATAGTTACTTACAGGATGTTTATTGACCCATAAAAACAGAACTCCCAAAGTAGAGAAGGCTCAGTTTGATTCAATCCACTGGGTGTGACTCAGTTTCTCTAGGGTTCCCTTGGCTCTACCTTTTACTTGCACACACTCTATTCTCAAGCTGATGCAATGACGATCCTCCAAATGATCACTGGCTTCAGTTCTTGTCCCCAGTCTTTTCTCTACCCAGCAGCCAGAACAAGTTTTTTTAAACATGTCAGATCCATCTCACTTTTCCTCTCATGTCTTCCAAAATAGCTTCCCATGTTACTCAACATACTATGCAAGGTTGCAAAGTCTTTACAATGACCCAAAGGACTGTTATGCCTCATCTGCCACTTCTCCTCATTCACTCTGCACAAAATGAACTGGAATCTTGAGGTCTCCAAGCCTTACAACTGGGGAATTGGCACCTACCCCCTTCTGCACTTCCTTTTGGGGTCCATATGTGTCACTCTCTAGCTTTCTTGAGGTCCCTAACTACAAATACCATATAGAAATATAATGAGAAACATAGTCATACGTTTCTGTTTGTTTAGTTGGCTGTAGTTTTCTTCAGCAACTTATTATCTATTTGTTAATTGTCTGTTTCCCTGAAATAGACTTTTAAGTCTCAGAGAAAGGGACATTATTTTGTTCACCTGTGTATTTTTAAAACTGAAAATAATAAATTGTATGTGTAATACAATGAATAAACATTTGTTGAATATATTAGTGTATTAGCCAAAGGGGTGCTGATACAAAATGCCAGAAATTGGTTGGTTTTTATAAAGGGTATTTATTTGGGGTAGAGGCTTACAGTTACCAGGCCATAAATCATAAGTTACTTCCCTCACCAAAGTCTTGCCACATGTTGGAGCAAAATGGCTGCCAACATCTGCCAGGGCTCAGGCTTCTGGGTTCCTCCATTCCTGGCGTTCTTTTCTCTCTGGGCTCAGCTCCTCTGTTTTCAAGATTCCAATAACATCTTCACATGAAAATAGAGGTCATGTAACTGATGCAATCTAGTTGATTTCCATGTGAAAATTTCCTTTATCTTTTTAAGGCTTAATGTTTTATTTTGATATGTTTCTAGTCTCACAGAAAAGTTACAAGATTAGAACAAGGAAGTAAATGTTTATATTTTCTTTATGTATATCCATATACATTATTTCTGAATGATTTTAGAGTTAACTTGAGTTTTGTGCTTTTCTCTTTGCTAAATAATTCATTGTGAATTTCTTAAGATTGACATTCATTTATGATACAAAGTAAAAATTTTGGAAACTTAACATGGATTCAATGCTATTTTCTAATCCAGAGTTCATATTCAAATTTTATTAATTATTCCTGTATATCTTGTAGTTATTTTTCCTGTTGTAGGATAAAATTCTGGACAATGTATTACTAGTGTCATGTACATTTAGTCCCCTTCAAACTGCCAGTTTCTCAGACTTTTCGACCTTTCTTGATATTGGATTTTCTTTAGAATGGTATAGACTAGCTATTTTATAGAATGGTCCTCAATTTACACTTGTCTAATGTTTCCTACTGATCAGATCTAAGGCATTTAGGGAGGAATATCATAGAAGTAATTTTGTATCAGAGCATTACATGAGGGAGGATATAATTTTTGTTTTTCCCAATATTAGTGATTCTAATTATAATCACTTGCTCTAGGTTACATCCATCAGGGCTATTCACTGTGAAGTTATATAAAATTATTATTTTCCCTTTTTAAATAATAAGTAATTTGTGGGGAGATTCTTTGAGACTATGTAAATATCTTGCTCCATATCATACTTTTATTTTACTTCTATATTTAGTCATTTATTTATTCATTGGAATTCTACTGTAAAAAAGAGATTTCTCCTGTCTGCCATATACCATTATACTCATTCAGTTATTTATGTCAGTAAGGACCACAATTTTCATTTTATTTAAAAATTGCTATTATTATTTTTTCTATAATTCAGCCATTAGGATCTCTTTCTTCCAGTCTCTTATGCCTTTGAGATAAGACCTCTTCAAACTTTCAGAACTTACTTTCTGTTGCAATGGAATGTTGCAGGCTCATCTTATACTTTACTTTTCTAAGCCCCAGAATCAGTTTATTTTATTATTTTATTTTATTATTTTATTTTTAAAGAAACTTTAGAGTAAATAAATGTTAAATAAAAAATATAGGGGGTTTCCATATGCCCCAACCCCTCCCCCTCCCACACTTTCCTATATTAACAGCATTCTAAATCCATATATTATCCAAAGAGTTCTGGTTCATTTTAGTAGAGAATGATATTGAGAAATGAAAATCTGCAGACTGTGTGTTCATTGTTACTGGTGTGTCAATGTTTCTAGGCCCTCTCAGTGGAGAGCCACATCTCTATCTAGCTCATTCATCTATATTTAGATTTCATCTGTATAGCTATATCATTAATATCATCTATATACACATATATCCATATCTATATATATACACATACATTTATATCTATATTTAATTTTATACAAGCATAATATACATATATATCTAAAATCAACAGGTTATATTTACACCCACAATTTTTTAAAATATTTTTTAATTCATTTATTTAAAAAAATATTACATTCAAAAAATATGAGGTCCCATTCAACCCCACCTCCCCCACCCCCCACTCCCCCCACAGCAACACTCTCCCCCATCATCATGACACATCCATTGCACCTGGTAAGTACATCTCTGGGCATCGCTACACCCCGTAGTCAATGGTCCACATCATAGCCCACACTCTCCCACGTTCCATCCAGTGGGCCCTGGGGGGATCTACAATGTCCCGTAGTTGTCCGTGAAGCACCACCCAGGACAACTCCATGTCCCGAAAATGCCTCCCCATCTCATCTCTTCCTCCCATTCCCCACACCCAGTAGCCTACACCCACAATTCTAATCCAATATATCAGAGTATATTACATACCCTTTTGTATATATTTGTACCTGTCTTTTCCAATATGAGAAACCTGGTATATTTATTCACTTTATGAAGCACAGAATAAATAAAATTAGCTCAGATTTGCTCACCTATAAAACTGAAAATAGCAAAAGTAATAAATGAGTTTATTTTTTATTTATAATTATTTTCCTTCTCATGAAAAATGGATACACAGTGTATATTGTTTATTTAACGTCTGGTAACTAATCAGCCCAAAATGCAACAGCTTAAAACAATACTAATTATTTTTATCTCTCATGGTTTTTGTGGTTCAGGAATTCAGGGGTTGACTGGGCATTTTTGGTTCCACATCTCATGAAGTTTCAATTAGATGCTTGCAGAGCTGGCAGTACTCTCAGACTTGACTGGACTGGGTGATGCACTTTAAGGTGGTTTACCCATGCGGCTATTAAGAGGAGGCCTCCTTTATCTACACCTGAGCTTCTCCACAGAACTACCTGCGTGTCCTCATGGCATGGGGCCTGGTTTCCTCCAAAGAAATTGATCCAAGAGATAAAGGTGGAAGTTAAAATGTTTTTTTAACTTATTTTTTCTATTTTTTAATTTTTAAAGATGCTTTACATTACATAAATATTCCATAAAAATATAGGGATTCTCATATTCCCCATCTCTCCCCTCCCACACTTTTCCACATTAACATCTTTCATTAGTGTTGTACATGTGTAACATTTGATGAACCAATATTGAAATATTGCTACTAACTGTGGAATTTAGTTTACATTATAGTTTATACTCTGTCCTGCACAAGTAAACCTAACTTTGAAATGCCACATGCAAATACTTTCATTGTATTCTGTTGCTCATAAAAGTTAGCCCTTATTCAGTGAGGGAGGTATTAGTAGGCAAGGATAATTGGAGACCAGAGATCACATAGTGAAAAATACAAATTATAAGTGTACAATCAAGTGAGTTTTAGCCCATGAATATATCTATAACATCTAAACCCCTATCAAGCTACAAAATATTTACGTTACTCTAGAAAGGCCACTTCTGCCCTTTCTGCAGTCAGTCCCACCTCCTAAAACAACCTTTTGTTCTATTTTTTTTTCCACTTAAGGTTGTTTTGCTTGGTTAAGAACGTCATATAACATGTATTATTTTGGGTCCAGGTTCTTTTGTGCAACACAAAGTCCCTGAGACCCATACATATTATCGCATATATCACTGGTCCATTCTTTTTATTGCCAAATAATAATACAATGCTTGGCTGTACTGAAATATATTTATAGACTCCTTTTTGAAAGACACTTGTGTTTTTCAAGTCTCTAGCTATTAGTAACATAGCTTCTACGAGCATTCTTGTACAAGCTTTTATATTAAGATGTTTTCATTTCTCTAGAGTAAATACTTACTGGTGGAATTGTTGGTGATAGGATAGTTGTAAATTTAACTTTATAAGAAACAGCAAATCTTTCCTCAAAGTGATGGAACCATTTTATGCTCTCACCAGTAAGATGTGAAAGTTCACATTATCTTACAACCTCAAGAAACTGAGTTATTTTATCTTTAATTTAGACAATCAATAGGTGGTTTGTAGGCCGATATATTGGTAATAAAGGACAGCACGTAATGGCTAATTGCATGGGCAATGGAGGCGGGTTGTATGGGTTCTCTCTAAGATACATGATAGATATTCCTATGACCTAAGGGGTTTGAGAGGTGTATGCACAATTGCATAAAAATATTTTTGAAAACATTGGTCAGCCAGAGTTTTGATAGAATTCAATCTTATTCAATTAAATATTATTCAGTATGACATTGTATTCAAGCCACTGTTCTTTTGGTAGAGTAGTGGTTATAACAATGGCTGCCATTTGGTCTCTAGCTTTGTAGAGTCCAAGATTTATTGATTAAACAGAAACAAACAGGAATAAATGTTATACTACATGTTTAAAAAATATCTAAGAATGATTCTTTTAGGAAAGTAACTCAATGGTTTCAGAAACTTAACCTCAAATCTAGGAAGGATGTGAATGCTTTGCATTTTTTAAGACCAAAAGGGATAAAAGGAAGTCTATTGAGGGGAGAGGGGATTGTGAGTATGGGTGGTGGAAATGGCCCAGTGAGTAGAGTCACTCTTAGTTTCCCACAAGACTAGAAAAACACAGGGTCTTTGGTGGCAGATTTTCACACCCCATGGTTTGTAAGGTCCTGACTGGGGAATATCTATGCTTTCAGGGACTTGGAGATGACTATTATGGAAACGAATTTCAGGTGTGCTCCAAAGAGGACTGGCAGAAGATGTTACTGGCGCTGGGAAGGGTAAGGCCACCACTGTTTTCCTTACTGAGAGGTCCAGGGTAGAAATATGGTTTCAGGGGTTGGTTGAAGTTGCTTTTAAAGGTGTAGAGAGTGGTAAATTCTGTCACATTGTAGAAAATGATCAACCCTTTCTCATAATTCAAGAATATCCCCACAATCAAGAGGGATTCCGGGACATTAAATGAATAACGGGGGGTAGAAAGAGCCTGGTAAACACCATTTTTCAGGGAAATGGCCCAGAAACCATTCTCTGGACAAGCACGGGTATACTGTCCTTTCCGGTTAACTGAGTCCATACACAGTCCTAATTTCCACTTGTTCTTCCCTGCTACTCCGACCTCCCAATAATGCCTACCACCACTGAAGCATTTCTGACCTAGCACAGCCACCAGAGTATCAAATCGCTCAGGAAAGTCACACACGTGTTGCTTTTGCTGCAAAGATGTCACACATTTTCCATCATCTGACACAGAAAGATAAGGATGAGCAGAGGTTGCATCTAGTTTTATGTCTTCTGTAGGGGAAAGAAGACAAATGAAGTAGAAGGAACAAATTAATTGCATGATTTACTATTCAAATCTTTCAATAGCTAAAGGAGTGATCAGAGAAGGGGTGAGAAACAAAGAAGGCAGCATTTGAGGATCATTTTCATGTATACAGAGAATTAAAAAATAAACATCATCTATACACCATTATCCATGAATACTAACCAGACCAAAAATCTGGAGGTCTTTACTCGGGTTACCATATTTCCAAGTAATTTTAACTCTGAAACTGGTTCATGAGATAAATCCTGTGGTAGTGTCATATATGAAGTTTCAAATGTACCTCCAAGTACACAGCTTTTAGAAAGGAAATAAGGTCAATTTCCACAGCCTTCTGAAATTTCTGCTGCAATATTCTGATCTCAGAATGCTTTTCAAATATTCTCATTAAGAATATTCTGCCTAGCATTTAAAATAGAAAGAGTGATAAGTATGAGAGAGAACTGTCTGTGAGAGGCAGCATTACCTGCAAACATGGAGTTAGAAGCATAACCAACATAGGAGAGTAAGGTAGGAAGAGAGGAAGGAGATGTGGCTGGAGAGTCAAGGGGTGGAGGGTCCACTCCAATCTAGGACCATTAGGTCATTTTCAGGATTTGGGTTTCTTACTGAATAAGAGGGAGAGAGATGGAGGGTACAAATGGGAGCGAATGAGTATTCACAACTATTTAGTAGGGTTACTCTGTAGTGAAAATAAATGTGTCAGTGGCAGTATGGAAATATCAGACCAAGAAGTGTTGTCATTCTTTCCATTTTCAAGATAAGAGGAAAATTAGCATACTTGCATGACGGTGGGAAGATTTGAGATAAATGAAAATATGGAGGCTTCAAGAAGTGGAGGGAAAGAACAGAATCCATATCCTAATTATTTTTTAAAATCTATTGGTTTAGAAAAACTCTTGAGGTTCTTTTCTCTGGATTTAGGGTACAGGGAAAACTGCTACATTTCAGAACAAGTTATCGTTATTTCTGTGGTTTGGATAGCTTGTAAATTTTTTAGGGCATACATTTCTAAAATGAAATCCCTTCCATTTAGTGACTTGGATCTCATTTTTTGTTAAGTCCAAATACGCAGAATCAAATGATTTTTTGAGTTCAAAACTGTCCTATAGATCATCGTGTAAAACCTCCTCCTGGCATTTTTTTCACAGCAAAATCTCAGACAAGTTAAATGATAAGTATAGTCACTCAATAATATATTATCATATATATATGTATATATATATAATTCACTTGTATTACCTGCAAATCTTTGAACTTTATTCAGACCTACAATTAGATAAAGACATTCAAGATTAGCTGGATTACTGGGCATGAGAGTGGCTGTTGTAGGTAATGCAGTATTTGACATCAGTTGTGAAAATATCAACTTCACTTACTCTCTTTTCCCAGGACTCTTCTTCGGTCTGCAATAAATAACAAAGAAAGATATGTTCATTGAGAGAACACAGGTTATATTTTCAATTCAATTTACCCTAGGAGAGAAACCCCAAACTTACCAAGTTCTTTAGTTAATTTGTCTAAAAAATACAAATGAAAAGGAGAAAATATTAATTTCTCAAATTTCAGGAATTTTGATCCTAGGCTTTGGGCCCATCTTACTTGTGGAATATTGGTGAACATCTGTGAGCGTTTGCTGGAATTTGAATTCCAAGACTGAAATGTCAACATGTTCTAGCTCTCCTCCACGGGTGTCACCTGCCTTGTTACAGCAACTGAGTCTTGTATATTGTGGTCCTTAACGCTACCAAAAGTAACGCTTTCAAAACTTGCCAAATACTTCTGTATTGGCTCTGCTGCTCTTCAGGGCATTCTTTAATTAATTGCAGAAAATTCCTAATCATTCAGCAAATATTTACTGAGGAACTGCTTCAGGCCAAGCCTATTTTCTGTATCAGGAACTTGGTGATGGTTAGGACACAGCTCTACAGCCGCGAGGCCTGACAGCCTGTCAAAGGTACACTGTGCTAGGAGAAGGTTTCTTTAAGAAAACAGAAACAAGTCACCTCGGACATTCTTGCAGGTTGGCAAATTGTTATCATTTTTGGCTAGTTATAAATGCTTGTTATTCACTACAAAACCAATATATTTTAATTTAATTTACAAATGCAAATAGAAAGATGAAAATTATCCCATCAAGTTTTCATTACCTGGATATAACCACTTTAAAATATCTTGCTGTATTAGCATCTAGAATATTTGTATGTCTATGCAACAGAAAAGGCTCATTTGACACCTACAACTTCAAAAAATGCTCTGTACATTTAAAATATTTTGATATTTTTAATGAAAATAAAATTTCTTCTATAGCATAATTGAGTGACTGAATGGCATCTCATTTGGCAAATGTTATTTGTAAATAAATGAAAGATAATCCTTTCTTTTTGGATATTTAAATATTGATATTTCCTTATTTTGATAAATGCAAAAACAAAAATAATATTCATTAATATTTCTCATCCATGATGGATCTGCTAAAAGAAAAAAACAAACAGATAGACAAAAGCCACATCTAAAAATTGTCCTGAGCCAATCAATATTTAGAGTAAAAATGCAGTCTATAACTATACAGACTACGGACAAAAATTAAATTGTAAAATGAGAATGAAATTAAGACATTTCATTCTCAGCAAATCTATGACCTCATAAATAAGCCAAATCCCACTAATATATATTTTTATTCCCCCAAGTTCCCTTTTCCATGGCATTCCTTAGAATTTTAATTTGGCATTTATTCTGTACATGTAAAAATAAAGTATAAAAAATCTCAGACAAGTGCCACTCATTGGTTGGTAGTGTACATTAGAATTAAGCTACCGAAGAGACCGTTATGTTCTAAGAGAAGTAATGAACTACTGAATTTTGTAGATGAAAATGTGTTGAAACACATCACCATATCAGTTAATGGAATTAAAGTATCTAGTTTCACATACTAGGAAGAAAGAAGTATTCTTTGCACCTTCTTCTCAACCACCTCCTTTTTAACTCTACACATTGAATTCTTCACCAAGCCTGCTTGGTTCTACTTCCACTAAGGAATCAAATTCTCCCACCATCTGCACCATCTTCTCACCAATCTGAGTCTTTCTTGACTACTGTGGAAACTCCAATGAATTTTCTAGCACATACCAAGACATTCCTACAGCACAGTCCTTTTAAAATTCAGATCTTATGGTCTTAGTATGTAAAACCTCATGCATTCAAAATCCTTTCATTCTTATCTACCACTCATAGGATACATTTCTAAATTGTATACATGGCATGAAAGTTTTTTGTAATCTACTGTCTATCTACCTCTCCGATCTCATCTCATGCTGGTCTCTCAACATCTTGTTTAAAGATGTTACTCTTATTTTGATGCTTGATAGATTAGGGAAAGGAAGAGTTCCATTTTATTTACCCATGTACCAACATTGTAAAGAAACAATTTTTAGTAAAAAGACAGTCTTATAAAATAGATGTAGATGAACCTGCAGTAGCCTTTCTTATCAGGAAATTTTTCCATTTGTCTAACTGAAAGTGCTTGAATTATAGCTAAAATATTTATTTTATTCTAGGTATGACATTCTTTATTCTTTAAAAATGGAAAAGTTTGTGGTAGCATTCTATGTAAAATGCATTCCTGTATTCCTTTATTCAAAACAAATATTAATTCAATTCTTGGGAAATGGCTTGAGAAGAATTGTTTGAAATATTAGTAAGTCAAGGTATAGTGGTTTTCAGGTTAGGATTAATCTAAAGTCTGTGCTGAATGCACTAAGAATGGGATTTTTTTTTGCATTGGCCCATTAGGAGTACTCTTACGTTTGATTAATGCCCTCTCTTGTGTGGCAAGATTCTGTCAGAAAGAAAAGCTGAATCTGAGTATGCTTTCTTCGTCAGATGAAGCAAGGGACATTTTGAAAATAATATCATGTGTATCTCCTGGGCCAAAACCCTTAAAATTTTGCCTTATGTCTAAGGTGAGAGGAGCTATAATAAAGCAACTCTGAAATAGCTGTTGCTGATGTATGTTTGCTATTTTGTTTCTTGTTTATATGTTTTCTTTAGAACAAATGTCTCCATGAAAATTTGGAGCATAGAGAGGGACGGTGTTGGGGAAGTTGAGAGCATGGCACGTGCTTTGTGTAGTACTCCTTGCGGTCACCCCTCGGGCTGAAGTGTGGTTTGCTGGCCTGGCGGGGGCGCAGCCGCGGCAGGCCAAGCCGCTGCCCCCATAATAGGGTGGCTGGTCGGACTCACCGCCACCCCTGAAGGGAGCTCGGCATGGGCGCAGAGTGCCCCCTTCTCGGGTCTCCCCTTCTCGGCAGCCATGCTTCCGCGGCCGCCCCTCCTCCCAGATGGCGCCACACGATGCCTTCTTTCTCCCTGCGCAGGCGCAGGGCGGAAAATTCCAGTCTGCCCTTTTCCCCTCCCCCGACAACAGCAACAGCCAAACAGGCGTGGGCGGAAAAATCCAGTCTGCCCTTTTCCCTCCCCCGACAGCAGCAACAGCCAGGCGTGGGCGGGAAACTCAAGTCTGCCCTCCACCCCAGCAACAGCAGCCACCAATCCCTAAACCCTGCCCTTTCCCCCAGCAACAGCGACAGCCAATCCCTAACCACCACCCCTCCCCCGTCCAGTACCGCCCACTGACCTTTCACCGGCAACCAATCAGAACAGGGCGTGGCTTCGACCAATCAGCCTTCCCCAGCCCCTATAAAACTGTTGCCTCTCCCTCAATAAAGTGGACTTGCATGTTTACCTTATCTCCGCGGTAGTTCTTCTGCCGTGCGCCCTCCAGTCCTGAGAGCCCCCGACAAGGGCCTGGCCTCCCTTGTCCCCAGTTCGTCGCCTGCTTCTCCGGGTGACCCCTTCGTCGCCGGCTTCGCCGGGCGACCCCGTCAGCCGAACCGCGCAACCCCTTGTGAGACCGATCCCTCGTCTGCTGCTGGATCGACCCCTCGTCCCAAGCGGGACCGACCCCTCGTCCCAAGTGGGACCAACCCCTCCTCCAGAGCTGGACCGACCCCTCGTCCGCAGCCAGACCCCACCTCTACCGACCGAGCAAGCCGCCACAACTCCTCACTGCCTGGAAGTGGTGGCCACAGCAGAACCATCCTGTGCTGCAACAACATAGTGGTGATGATCGTAATGGTCTCCCAAGGGTCCAGTAAACACCACCCCTCATGGTTATCACATGTTAGGGATCATAGTGTGTGCAACGGGGCATTTATCCAGTGTCATTGCAGAGGCTTCCCCTTCCCAGCTGGGAAGACCAAAAGGTATGTGTCCTTTGATTTCTGTCTCCATGTCTGGTCAGTTTTAGTTTGGTGTGGAGTGTGGACTTTGAAGGTCGAAATATTGTTCCAGTGACTTTTTTGTGTGGTGACTGGACCAAGTAAATCTTATTCCTTAACATCAGGGCTAGTGTAAACTTAGTACATAACCATGTCCTGGACAGAGGCTGAACTGTGTTATCTACTTTATCTATGGAAATGTCTTCCTTAAAGGGAATTATCCAGGCAAATAATACCAAATTAAAACATACATTTCTTTGAGAGTTCACCTTATAAAAAAGTAAATGAAAATCTGCAGGTAATAATGAAAATAGAACTGTAACTAATAAAAATTACTTTCATAATTCCACATGTACAAGCTGATGGTCTTTGGTGATGTGACAATCAACATAATTAGTGTGCAATGGGACATTTCTCCAGGGTCATTTCAGAGGCAATAAAGAGAGGCTTCTTTATTATCCAGGGAGGTATCCAGGTAAATATAAAATACTAAATTAAAACTTACAATACTTATTTGATAGTTCAGCTGATAAACAGTAAATGAAAAATTGCAGATAATAGTGAAAATAGAACTGTAACTACTATCAAATTTTTATGATTAGTTAGCAGCAGAATGTATTTAGGTCAATATAACTACAAAAAAAAGTGTGCATCATAATTTAAATGGTCCAATTGATAAATTCACAGAGAAAAACTGAGTGAAAGCTAAACAGAGAGAGTTGATCCATTTTGGTTCCCTGGAGTCCTGGATATTGCCTTAAAACCATCTTTCTTTTCAAGGCTGTTAACTAAAACCTCAAAAGCTGTTATTACTATTATACTAACGCTACTCTTAATAACACAATATGCATCAAGAGTTTTAGATGTATGAACTTTTAATACTGAGTATAACCCTATGTCATAAATACCATTATTATATCATTTAAAAATTTAAAAAAACATACTCAAGGAGGTTAAAAAATCTTTTGCAAAATCATGAAGCTTCTAAGTAATAGAGCAGGAATTTAAAACCAGACCATCTGAATCAGTAGTTGTCACCTGTACCAAATATACCACACTAAGAGATCAGTAATAAGGGTAACTATTACCTATACTTTTAGTGAAATTTTTCCATAAACATAAATCTAAAACTTCTCTAAAAATAAGGTTTAAAAATTAAATGAACAAGTAAATAAATGAAGAAGAGGTATTACACAGGAGTTCTCTCTTCACTAGAGCTATTTTCATTAAGTAGATAAAAGACTAAGAGACTTGTATAATGGCTAAAGAATGAGCACAAATTGTGACTTTTAAGAACAAATATTGAAATTAAAAAGTTAATATACATGGACTTTTGGGACCTATTTTTTTATATGAGTGTATCTCCCAAGGGGATTCCATTTAACTTTCCTCACTGCAAAATTTTAGCTGTAATCATCTAATTCATTATTTATGTTCAATAAAGATGACATTTTACAGTATAAGTCTATTCATGATACTCCTTTACTGTAATGTTCAAAACTCTTAGCATGCCCAAAATGTTGCATCTACTGGACTTGGTCTACATACCTTGTAGTCTTACTTGTGTTTTCTGCAGCAGAATCTCCTGGTCAATATATGTCAAAACCATGTTTGAATCATATGTTTGCTCAACCCAGAGTGTAGCGTGCTCTCTGCTCCTGCCCTGCACACACTGGGCCCTCACAGACCTATCTATTCCATTCATTACCACTGATCTCAATTCCATTAGCACATCCTCAGGGAATATATGACCTCATACATAGGCCAAATCTCTCAGTATGTTTTTATTGCACCAATATCCCTCCTCATGACACTCATTAGAATATTAATTTGTCATTTATTCTGTACATGTAATTGTTTTTTTTTAAAGATTTATTTGTTTGTTTATTTCTCTCCCCTTCCCCCCATCCCGGTTGTCTGTTCTCTGTGTCTCTTTGTTGCTTCTTCTTTGTCTGCTTCTGTTATTGTCAGCGGCATGGGAATCTGTGTTTTCTTTTTGCTGCGTCATCTTGTTGTGTCAGCTCTCCTTGTTGTGTCAGCTCTATGTGTGGGCAGCACCATTCTTAGGCAGGCTGCACTTTCTTTGGTGCTGGGTGGCTCTCCTTACGGGGCGCACTCCTTGTGTGTGGGGCTCCCCTAGGCAGGGGACACCCCTGTGTGGCAGGGCACTCCTTGCGCGCATCAGCACTGCGCATGGGCCAGCTCCACACGGGTCAGGAGGCCCGGGGTTTGAACTGCGGACCTCCCATGTGGTAGATGGATGCCCTAACCGCTGGGCCAGGTCCACTTCCCTGTTCATGTAATTGTATATTTATTCCATAATAGAAACCTCAATGCAAATGAGGATCTCTTCTCTTTTTTAATTTTTCTATTATTGTTTCGGAAGTACCAATCACATATTAGACAGTTGATTTCTATATGCAGAAAAAGTCACTGAACTTAACTGAATGAGACAGATGAAAGAAGTCAGAGTCCCAGTCTTCACGTAGCACAAGCTGGCACATAATAACTTCAGCTTAAGCCTATCAACCATCTCCATGTTCAGAAACTTACATTCACAATTTTACAAGTAGACAAAAGATATCTTAGTTGCCTCTCAACGCTATTTTAGAACATCAATAAGCATTTCATAAACTGTGAGTTTTGACTTTGATGTAAAAATTTTAAAACTCAATTATGGGATATTATTGGATTTTGAAGGTTCAAACACTGCTAAGACATAAATAAATATCACTCACCATTCTTTTCTTGTATTCCTTCTGTATATAGAGAAAAAGTAAAACAAAATTATGTTTGAAAGTTTCCCCATTCACTATATATTTTTCTAAAAACAAGAAAATGTGCTAGAAATGCCTCTTTAAAGAAATAAAATTTGTCAATATCATTTCTTATACATCCTAAGCAAAGGCCAATTTCATGATGAATTGTAAGAAAAATTCCTGCTTACAATAGGAATGTAATAGTGTTGGGGGCCCTGGACCCCCTAAGTGCTCATAACATAGCTAGCTGCATGACCTAGACATAATGTAAACCTTAGCAACCCTCCCCAGAAGGGAGAGAATGCATAGACGGTATCATAAACTATGACCTTCCCGAAGTCGTAAACATCCTTGGCAATCATTCTTCCTACGAGTACAGTGAAAACATCAGCACACCCTGTGCATAAGCTTCATGTGACCCTACAGGAACTCTGTTCTCCTCCCTTTGGAATGTCCTTGTTCTGAAACCCCTTATATTTCACCCCTCCTATTCTCATCTCCTTGCAGAGCACTAACTTCACTCATTCCTAGACCAGTCAAAGATTCTTTCCTGTCTTCAAGTCCCAATAAAGCTTATGCTTGATTAAATGCCAAGTGTGTTCTTTTTTTTTAAAGATTTATTTTTATTTATTTAATTCCCCTCCCCTCCCCCGGTTGTCTGTTTTCTGTGTCTTTTTGCTGTGTCTTGTTTCTTTGTCCGCTTCTGTTGTCGTCAGCGGAACGGGAAGTGTGGGCGGTGCCATTCCTCGGCAGGCTGCTCCCTCCTTCGTGCTGGGCGGCTCTCCTTATGGGTGCACTCCTTGCGCGTGGGGCTCCCCTATGCGGGGGACACCCCTGCGTGGCGCGGCACTCCTTGCGCGCATCAGCACTGCGCGTGGGCCAGCTCCACACGGGTCAAGGAGGCCTGGGGTTTGAACCACGGACCTCCCATGTGGTAGACAGACGCCCTAACAACTGGGCCAAAGTCCGTGTCCCCCAAGTGTGTTCTTTGGTCTCATGGCCTACCATCGCATGCCCTTCAGGAATTGCATTGTAACAACTAGTGAGCCAGGAGCCAGGAGACAGAAGGACCCTTGGCAGTAGCAGGTGTGAGCGCAGGCAAAGGAAAATCTATGGGAGGGATCCTGGGTTGGCTTGTGGCATCCATGTGGGGAGGGAAGGCTACCCTCTTGAGCAGGTGGCGTTGCCTACTTCTTTGACCATTGTGGAACTCTGTGTGAGTTTGGGGATGCCCCCAAAACTCAGATGGGAATAGCAGTTAACTAAGATAGGGAAAAAAATCTGGCAGCAACTCTGCAAATCCCCTACTGCATGGATGGTACAACTGTTGGCTAGTGGAGGCTTATAGAATTAGTTTAGTTGTTGGAGAAGTAGGAAAACAGTAATATTAATGTTCTGTTTCCATGTTAATTCTAATTAGATCTGGAGATCTCATTGGTGTTGTTAAATTTCATTAACTTTGAACCAGATAGATCTATGAAGTAAAAAAAAAAATAAAGAAAAAAAGGCTAGCAGCTTTTATAAGCCTAATTAAACATATATTACAAAAATGGAAGTTCATAATACTTGTGTAAACTGTGGAAGAGATGAAATTGGATGTTAATTTGACATTGTTTTATGTTTAGTCACATTTTATTTTGCTTGTAATTTTTATCACAGTGTTTGTTGGAGAAAATATCACGCTTACTGGGACATGGAAACTGAAATGACTATAGACAAAGAAAGATTTATTGAGAAGCTCTCCCAATGGAGGGGGTCTGAAGAACAGACTTCAGCCCATTCCTGGAAGGGGGGGAGTTGAATTTATACAGAACTTTCCTAGGTGGGGAAATGATAGTTGGTGGGAGGGGGTTTGAGGGTTCGAGTGATGTGCAGGGGCCAATAGGAAGCCCTAGAGATGAAAACTTTCCCTGACAGTGACTAGAAGATAGTGGTTTAGGGAGTTATGTTTCTTGGAATGCTGCAGGAGCAGGTGTTACTTTGTTCTGTAGGGATTTTATCTCCCTGCCATATGTAGGTAGGGAAAGTTTCCATTTTCCTTTACTCCCATCTCTATGTGTTTCTTTGTTAACCTGTGGGGAGGTGCCTTGCCCTTGGACATGTGGGCTTATGGGGGATGGGGTTAGCCTTTCCAGTGCATATCAGGGGAACTGAGCTACAGTTTATTAATTATTGCAAACCTCTAACATTCCCAACTCTTTGTTTATATATATATATATACACACATATATGTGAGGACCTGGGTATTGGGGTATAAGGTACTGGGCAGGATGGCATCAGTTTGGTCTGGCTACTTCCTGCTGTCAAGGGGCAGAGAAAAGAAGTTCCCTTCTATCCTGTACAGTGGGTGTGGTTTCAGGTCCCGCAGGGGTTGATACTGTTGTTCACACAGTAGAAAACGCCGTTTATGTGTTCCTGGGCTATTGACTGTACAATTCGGTGTATGAATAGGACAAGAAGCTGTAAGAGACAAGAACCAAAAAGAAGCAGCAGCAGAACTGTTAATAATGGTGTTATATTGGGTAAAAAGATTGATTTTAAGGGTGAAGAAAAATAAAGGAATGAGGATAGCCATGACTGATTCCCTTAATTATTATTTTGGGCTTTCTGTATGATTTTTATGTTTTCCTTCAGGACTTTAAGACTTTCTTTTACCTGACCAGTTCTGTTAAGGTATTACAGGGTAGTGTGTGGTGTGAGGGGTGTGTGGGACAGAAGACTGTACAGGTTAGGAACCAGGGGAGCAATAGGCTGTGTGCCTTCATTAATAGTTCTAAGGTCTTGCACAAGACAACAGCTTCCACTGGTTTTTTTTTACTGCCAGAGTTGGAGTATTGACGGGTGCGTTAGTTGGGCGTACAAGGCCAGCATGACAGAGCTTGTCAATGGCAGGTTTCAAGCCTTGTTGGGCAGTGATGGGTAGGGGATACTGAGGAATATTTGTGAAAGACTGGGTCTTTTAAGACTACTTTGACAGGGGGATGGTGTGATGGACTGAAGGGAGCTGGTGTTGCAGACCTGGGGAGGAACTTCTGTTTGCAGTACAGGGGTCAGCAGGGACCTGGGAGCGGGGTGTGGTAGACAGGAGGGGAAGGAAGGTGGTTTGGGAGGATGGGAGCGTGAAGGAAATGGAGTGAAGTTTAGAGAGTATATTGCGACCTAGAAGTGGGGAGGGCAGGGGAGTGCAAAGGAAATGGAGTGACATTTAGGCAGTATATCGCTACCTAGAAGTGCAGAGGGGCAGGTATGGATCATGAGGAATTGGTGGGGAAATGTATGATTTTCTCTTGAGCATGTAAGTGGTTTGGTAATTAAAGGAGAAGAAGGGATTGCGTCAACTCCCACAATAGAGATAGAGGAAGTAGATAAAGGTCCTGAATGTTTTAGGAGGACCGAATGTGATCCCCATGTCAATTAAAAAGGAGATTGGCTTGCCTCCAACCTTGATGGTAACCCTCAGTTTAGACTTAGTGATGGAGATGTGGGACTGTTCCCAACCCGGGACTCATCAATCATCTTTTGTCAGTCTGAGAAGGTCTGGAAAGGAAGATCTTGGCCCCGGATCTGCGGGGTGCGCTGGAGGAACTCTCCTGGAAACAGGGCTTTCAGGACAGTCCGACTTCCAATGACCCTTGTGCTGACACTCTGGGCAAGGTGCAGATGGGGGCCTTGGATCAGGGCAGGATCGTGCCCAGGGCCCTTCCTTCCACATTTCAACAGGGTCCGGGTGGTGGCCGAGGGGAGGAAGAGGGAGGGGTTTTCTGAGAACAGACCCTGAGGGCAGCAGCAAGGAGGGAGGCTTTACCCTGATCTCGCTTATGCTTTTCCAATTTGCTTCCTCCTCTCTGTTGGTAAAGACCTTGAAGGCACTTTAATTAGGTTTTTCTGAGGGGTTTGAGGCCATCTTCTAACTTTTGTAGTTTTTTCTAATATTGGGATAAGATTGGGTAATGAAGTGGGTGTGTAAATATAGTTGACCAGAGTCTGAGTCAGGATTTAAATTAGTATATTTAAGGAGAGACTCGGTTAATCTGTGCATGAAGGCAGGTGGATTTTCATCAGGTTTCTGTGAGATTTTAAAAATTTTATCATAATTAACTGCCTTAAGAGCAGTCTTTTTCTTGCCTTCTATTATGCAAGTTAAGAAATGGGCCGTGCGAGCAAGGTCAGTCGAGCCTGGTTGGTCATCCCAGGAGGGGTTAGTGGTGGGAGCTGTGGTGGGACCGGCTGGATGCCTATTGGGATCCTGATGTGCATGGAGTCTGTGAAAGCAGCAGCTGCAGCCCATATATGGTTTTATCTTCTTGAGTTGTGGAGGAGGTAAGGATAATGTATGTGTCCTGATACGTGAGGGCATATGAGCGAGTGAGGTGCTGAAATTCTTTGATGTATGTAGCAGGGTTTTCAGAGGAAGATCCTAACCGGTCCTGTATTTGGCTTAAATCTGAGAGTGAGAAAGGAACGTGTGCTCTGACTATCCCTTCAGCTCCTGCTGCCTCCCGGAGGGCCAGAGAGGAGCTGGTGTCTGTGTGGAGTTAGGAGCCTGGCGCTGCAGAGGTGGAGGGCGCGGTGCAGAAGGAGGGGGGTGGTCCTCATGAGCTGGTATGAGGAGGAGAGAAAGGAGGGTTAGAGGAAGGAGGGATGGAGGGTGAGTGCGGGGATAACACCGGAGGATTACAGGGAGAAGGCACAGGAGGAGCAGGATCTGAGGGATCAAAGTCGAAGTTTTCACAAGTTTTAGGGGGCGGAGTTTTGAGGAGGGAGATTTTTGAGGAGGTTTCTGATGTAAAAGAAGAATTTGGTAGGAAGAACAGGATTGGCAGAGGGAGGGATGATTTTGAAGACAGAAAAATACCTGAGTTTAAGGGATCTCTGGTCATCTGCCATGGCGCTGGATAAAGTTCTCTAAGTTTGGGAGAACTTGGAAATCAAAAGTGCTGTTTTTTGTTCAACTTGTACCGAGGCCACACAGAGGTTGAATAGAAAATGAGTTTGTTATCTACAGGACCTTGTAATAGGAAATGGCTTCATGAATATCACACCAAAAGCACGAGCAGCAAAAGAACAAATAGATAAATGGGACTTCCTCAAAATTAAAGCCTTCTGCACCTCAAAGGAGTTTGTCAAGAAAGTAAAAAGGGAGCCCACACAATGGGAGAAAATATTTGGCAACCATATATCTGATAGGAGACTTATAACTTGCATATATAAAGAACTCATATATCTTGAAAACAAAAAGATAAACAACCCATTTAAAAAATGGGAAAAAGATTTAAACAGACACTTCTCCAAAGAAGAAATACAAATGGCTAAAAAGCACATGAAAAAGTGCTCCAAATCTCTAGCTATCAGGGAAATGCAAATCAAAACTACAATGAGATACCATCTTACTCCCATAAGATTGGCAGTTATGAAAAAAACAGAAGAATACAAGTACTGGAGAGGATGTGAAGAAAGGGGAACACTCATCCACTGCTGGTGGGAATGCAGAAGGATCCAACCATTCTGGAGGACAGTTTGGCAGTTTCTCAAAAAACTAACCATAGATTTGCTATATGACCCAGCTATACCACTGCTGGGTATATACACAGCAGAATTGAAAACAAGGACACAAACCGATATATGTACACCAATGTTCATAGCAGCATTGTTCACTATGGCCAAAAGTTGGAATCAATCCAAATGCCCATCAACAGATGAGTGGATCAATAAAATGTGGTATATACACACAATGGAATACTACTCGGCTGTAAGAACAAATACACTACAAGCACACGTGATAACATGGATGAACCTTGAGAATCTTATGTTGAGTGAAGCAACCCAGGCATTGAAGGACAAATACTACATGACCTCAATGATATGAAATAAGCAAACTGCCTCAGAGGGCTAGAGTGTGGAAAAGAAGCTTACAGGAAATCGGGGGGTGGAGGAAGGATGTGAGCCGACGTCTGCAAGGGTGGAATCTGTGATGAGCTGGCGGTAAGTATGAGCACAAAGAAGGGACAAAATGGGGGCAAGGGCTTACCTTCGGGTGGGGCTTTGTGGGTTTGAGGGGGGCTGGGGATGGGAAGAGGGGTAATGTTGTCCAAAAATTGGGGGGAGGGAGGGGCAACATATGAACATGGGAGAGTGTCAGGTGTTCGTTGAGAACAAAATGTTGAGAAAATCGTATCAAAGTATAAGTAGGAGGGTTACCTGTTTAGGATGCTCAGGGGGTATGGTCTGATGCGGGACGGACTCCGGGGAAATAGCTGAAGGCTCATTTTGCCAAGGTGGGTTGTACCACTGGGAAGAGACCCAAGAAGTGAGAGTTGGGGTGGACCCACATCCTGGGGAGGACTAATACCGTCAAATAGAGAGAACTGTATCTCTTGTGAGAAAGGATGGCTCCCAGGGCATTAGGGCAGTTGAGAAAGTCAGGCCCTGAATACTGCTGCAAGTATCTCTGGACATGGCTTCTTGGGAAATGGAGATTGGCTGGCGTTGTGGGCCCCAAGGGGAGGGGAAAATGGATGTGGAATGGATGGAACCAAGGTGAATATGGGGGCAAGAGAGGAGTTCTGTGAGAGTACACGAGGATGAATATAAAACATGTAATATTACACCAGAAACATAGGGGACGACAGACTAATAATGTAAACCATAAGGCAAAGCATAGGATAACTAAAAAATTTAGAAAACTGTACAACCTAAAGTATGGACCACATAGTAAGCACAGATGTCACCTTGTTTGAAAGCTATTGTCTCGGAATCTGTACATCAGTTTCAGGAAATATGATATGAATAAGTTAAAAGATTATCGCTGTGGAAGGGAAAAGGTTTTATGGTGGATCTGGGGAAGTACTGTATATTGTATATATGAATTTCGGTGATCTAAGACTCTTGTGAAGCTGACATTATGTTGGGATTCACTTTACAGGAAGTTTTGGATCACAGAGTGGTTCAACAATGGCAGCAGAGGAATACTGATATAGGATGTTATTGACAGGATATATATGGTTGACAGGGAGTTATACAGGGCATATGCCCAGGGTATATAGTAATGTCTAGATATACTCATAGTGGAAACAATTAAAAACAACAGCTGGGGGGGTACTGGGCCCCTGGCCAGTAGGTCACTGTTGTGGACCCGGGGGGAGCAGCGGCAGTCCCCCAGGTGCAAAGGCAAGAACCAGGAAGGAAGGAGGGCCCAACAGTGGGCTCCTGATACTAATGGCTATGCTTTTGAGCCTATACACCTGCAATAAGAACAAGGCCTAGAGTAGCACTGTGCCTGGGAGTTTCCTCCTGACAGCCTTCATGTTACTCAAATGTGGCCACTCTCACAGCCAAACTCAGCATGTAGATGCAGTGCATTCCCCCCAGCGTGGGACATGACACCTAGGGATGAGCCTCCCTGGCACTGAGGTATCACTACCACATACCAGCTGAAGATGCAACTAGAAAATGACCTTGAATTAAAGGTTCAATATGGATCAGCAGAATATCCCTGTCTACACATAATAACATGACTTCAAAATGCTGTTTGACCTAATGTAAGGGGGAAATGGAAAGGAGAAATGAGATTATAAGGCTATGAGTCTCTAAAAAAGAGTCTGGAGGTTGTCAGAAGGAATGCCCTTATGCACAACTGAGCAGAGTCTAAGAGACAGATAAAGTAGATACAACCCCAGGTATTGATTCTTTTGAGGGATAAAGAGAACCACGGGTTCTATGGTCATGGCAGATGGGGTTCACTGCCATGGCAGATGGCCCTTCCTTGGAGCTGGTGTTTCTGCATGATGGAATTGGACTCAGAGGGGATCTCTTTTCACAAGACTTGCATGCTACTTTATTGGAATTGTAGTTGGTGCTGGGGTTTTAGATATATTTAGGGGATTTGAATCTCTGGACTGATAATATGACACCCAGGCCCAGAGCCTCAACAGACTTCAGGTCCTACACTTTGATTTATTGGACTTACCCCACTCAGCTAACATGGAGTTGAAGAAGGTCAACCACCACACCATGGAGCCTAGAGTGTCTACAACTGAAAGCAGGAGGAGTGCATCCAGTATCCATGTGGAATCTAAGCCCCCACTTGACATAGATGTGCAATGGACACAACCAATCCAATGTCCACAGAGAAAATGTGGAATGGGTGTGGGAAGGGTAGCCATGGTGGCTGCTGGGTTTGGGGAATGGGAGGAAGAGATGAGATGTGGAGGCATTTTCGGGACGTGGAGTTGTCCTGGGTGGTGCTTCACAGACAATTACGGGACATTGTAGATCCCCCCAGGGCCCACTGGATGGAACGTGGGAGAGTGCGGGCTATGATGTGGACCATTGACTATGGGGTGCAGTGATGCTCAGAGATGTACTTACCAGGTGCAATGGATGTGTCATGATGATGGGAGAGAGTGTTGCTGTGGGGGGAGTGGGGGGTGGGGGCGGTGGGGTTGAATGGGACCTCATATTTTTTTAATGTAATTTTAAAAAATAAATAAATAATTAAAAAAAAAAAAGAAAATGAGTTTGTTAGGTCTGATGTCTCCTTCTGGGTACAGAGTTTTAAGGTTTTGAAAGAGACAGCCCAGAGGCATGGATTTTGGGGGGGCTGAAATTGAATTCCCCATTTTAGGTGGCTGGGGTGAGACTAAGGACCTCCAGAACGGGGGAGATTCTGAGTGAGACAGGCATCCATGAATCAGTCAGATATCTCCAAGGAAATGGGAAACCGCTCTTGGAGCCAGACGTCTCTGGAGCCAGGGGTTCCTTCTCATGAGGATGCAGGCATACCACCTGCCGTGGCCCTTGGGGAACAGTGAGGATCTTGACCTAGCGCTGGTTTTCCCAGTGGGTTGTCCTGGACAACAGAAAAGAAAAGAGAGACCCCGAGATCCTCCAGCAGAGAAATCCTTAACTCACCCAGCCGAGATTCGCTGTCCGGTGTTGGATGGGAGTTTGGCCCTGGCAGAAGGGAGATTCCTCACTAGTCAATCAGTCTCAACATGACCCCAGTCCCGGGTTTCAACACCATATGTTGGAGAAAATATGGCTCTTACTGGGACACAGAGACTGAAATGACTATAGACAAAGAAAGATTTATTGAGAAGCTCTCCCAATGGAGGGGGTCTGAAGAACAGACTGCAGCCCCCTCCTGGAAGGGGGGGAGTTGAATTTATACAGAACTTTCCTAGGCAGGGAAATGATAGTTGGTGGGAGGGGGTTGAGGGTTCGAGTGATGTGCAGGGGCCAATAGGAAGCCCTAGAGGTGAAAACTTTCCCTGACAGTGACTAGAAGATAGTGGGCTAGGGAGTTATGTTTCTTGGAATGCTGCATGAGCAGGTGTTTCTTTGTTCTGTAGGAATTTTATCTCCCTCCGATATGTAGGTAGGGAAGGTTTCATTTCCCTTTACTCTTGTCTCTATGTGGTTTCTTTGTTTAACCTGTGGGGAAGTGCCGTGCCCTTGGACATGTAGGCTTATGGGGGGTGGGATTAGCCTTTCCAGTGCATATCAGGGGAAACTGAGCTACAGCTTGTTAATTATTGCAGACCTCCAACAGTGTTAAAAAGAACTTTCAGTTTTGAATCAATAGCTTATTCCTGAAGCTCAAGTCTGTTTAAGTGTACTCCTGGAGAGTAATCCAGAATAAGTGAGTTAATTGTCTGTCTGTCTAAACTGCAAATTGTGCTTAACTGCATTTAAAATGTTCAAGTACTCCTCATCACCTGGTTGCTTATTACTAATAAAAGTGTTTCCAAGAATGACCTTACATATTACAGGCAATACTGGTTCCAGAGGAGATCTTAAGAGTGGTAAAAATCAGATATGCGAAATGATGGAGAGCTTGGAGACAGCCATACAAAAGGATTGAGAATTATGAGCCAAATTAGTGAGATTTATGTTTCTGTTAGTGTGACTAACTCTTTTTGTGTTTGTCTGTTAGTTCAGTGTATATTTTCATACATTTGGATAGTAATATTAAATTAACAAATGCAAATTCTTTGAAGAGCTCTACTCAAATGGCCAAAAATTAAGTAAGTGTTTGTATGGTAGAGGAGTACTCCTCAAGCCCAAATTAGAAAAGACAAACAGGACATAAAGTCACGTAAAATCTGAATAAAAGAAACAACTTAAAGAAAGAAAGTAAAAAGTTTATCCTGAATTCTTCCATAATCTATCTATAGTCTACCTATACCCAGGGTCTTTTATAACCTTGATTGAATTCCAGTAAAACCAGTTGAGGAAACTAAGGGGATGGGCTGGATGTGGAAAGATAGGGAGATGAGAGCTTAGCCTAGAATTCTGTCTACTAGGCCTGGAAATTAAAGTGATAGGGATAGAGGGAATAGTACAGAATAAACCTTGTCTTCTATAGTCTGTTCTGCAATTCCCCTATTACATTTACATTTTAACAGCTTTTTAAGATGACCATACTAATCCAATGGTCAAATTCCAGTAATAAAGAAAAGTCCTTGAAAGCTATGGGAAGTTTTTTTCTAAATTATGATTAAGCAAATTAAAAAAATTCTAGCATAATCTAGAATTTGAGAGTCAGTATGCTTTTAAGGTTATTCACAATTTTAGAATTTATTAAAGAAAAAAGAGGTTTTAACCTCCTGTGGATGAATGAAGAAAAAAGAATCTTTCTTGCATAAACTATAATGGTTTCAATTTGATTTAGCTTGGGTTTAATCTCCTTAGGTTTATAAGATAGTAATAAAACAAATCAGCATTGTATATATTAAATCTTAAGATGATGAAAATTGTAAGTTTTTGGCTAATGGAATTATTATGAAACTCTTTTAAAAACTGATTTATCCTAAATTAAAATGCATAGTTTTTTTCTTCACAGAATAAAGTGAGGGATATGAGAATTAAATGGATATAGAGAGAAGTAAAAGATATGTGGAAGTGAATTCATAGTCATTGCTGATAAATTTTATGATTTTTTAAAAAGGGAATGTGTTTTGTTCTAAAATAAGATGGCTGCTTTTCATAAAGTCAGGGTGGAAATAAGTGGGACAACACTTCAATGAATATAGAAAGTTGTAGAAATTATTGTAGGAGGTAGTATTAAGTAAGAGAATGTGTTTTATAAAGATGAAATGAGTGTTCATATGAACTAACTAGTTTATGTGGTTATGGTTGGTTACAGAAAGTTTGCAAAACATTTTTTAAACTGAAATATTTAAATGGGTAATCCCAGGAATCCATTATTAAATAGAAACCTGAACTGATATTGATAACAATCATGGCAGATGAGTTCAGTGCCATGTCAGTTGGCCCTACTTTGGAATTTGTGTTTCTGTGTGATGGAGCTGGACTCAGATGTGTTCTTTGTTCACAATCCTCTCCTGTTACTTTTACTGGAACTGTAGTTGGTGCTGAGATTAAATGTATACCCAGGGGACCTGAATCTCTGGACTGACCATGTGATAGCCAGGCCCTGAGCCTCAACAGATTTGCAACTCCTACACTCTGGTTTATTGGACTTACTCCACTCAGCTAACATGGAGGTGGAGAAGGTCAACCACCACACCAGGGAGCCAAGAGTGCCTACAACTGAAAGCAGGAGGATTTCATCCAGCATCCATCTGGAATCTAAGACCCCTCTTGATATAGATGTGGAGTGGACACAACCATTCTAAGGTCCACAGGATGGAGGAATTAGAATATGGATTAGAGTGGACTTACTGATATTCTATTCATGAACTATTGTGATAAGTAATTGAAGAAAATGTGGCCTTGGTTTGGAGAAACTGGCCATGGTGGCTGCTGGGGGTAGGGAGTGGGAGGAAGAGATGAGATATGGGGGCATTTTCGGGACTTGGAGTTGTCCTGGGTGGTGCTGCAGGGATAGTTACTGGACATTGTATGTCCTCCCATGGCCCACTGGGTGGACTATGGGGGAGTGTGGGCTATGGAGTGGACCACAGGCCATGGGGTGCAGCGGTGCTCAGAGATGTATTCACCAAGTGCAGTGAATGTCTCATGATGATGGAGGAGGTTGTTATTATGGGGGAAGGAGTGGGGTGAGGGGGGTGGGGTATATGGGGACCTCATTTTTTTTTTAATATAATATTAAAAAAATAAAGACAAAAAATTTTTTAAAAAGTAACTTCATAACAGGGAAACCTGTCCACCTCAATTTGCATATTAAAGTGGTGGTAGGGAGAAGACAATCTTGATTTAATTGGGAGTCTTAGGTTTTCATAAAATAATGGAGAAAATCATTTTTCCTGTACTTCTAAAATAAAATACATGTTATTTAATGTAATCAAGGTAAAGGTGTAAAACTAAAAACTAAAGCACTAAAATAGCTAAGTTTATTTGGTATGTTATAAACTGCATTGGAAATATTTAGAAAGTGTATTAAAATTAAAAAGTAATATACTTCAATATTGTCAAATTCTTTTGTGTACTCGAATCAGACATTTGATACACTGCATGATGCCTCTGAATTTGAGTTATTGTCTAGATTTGTCACTGACCCCCAAAACAATAAAGGTATTTGCCACATCTCTGGTTATGTTCCTGTAGTGGATGGAGAGAATGTTTCACTTTCAGAATCCTGCAGCCACTAGCAGTGGCTCAATATGGCCCAATTTACAATGGACGTTGTCTCCAAATTGACTCTGTTTCATAGTGCTGAAGATTGCTATGCTTCAGGCCAGTGAAACACTGGAACTTGTTCCAGGGGCCAATGTGCTGCAGCATGCTGGTTGTGTGAAGGACAAACCAAGTGGTGCAAGAATTACCAGAGTGATGTGAATAGAACTTAAACACAACTGGCATTACAGCCTGTTGTCATGGACAACATGTTTGGTATTGCAAACCTGGAGCTTAGATCTATTAACTGCATCATAAAGAGAATTTGTACATTTATCAGTGCATTGATTAGCATTAAGTGCTGTATCAATATACCTGATGAATATGGTAACATCTATTCAAGATCATATACAGAGGGATATTGAACATGTTAAAAGTCTTTGTAAAAACTTAATTCATTTTCTAATTAATTATGAATGTGGCTATAAGATAAAAAAATAGTTCTCTTAAGTATTGTCCTTATTTTGTTTGCCATACTCTTATATTTTTGTTGCTATATTGTCATGTGAGTTTATGTCTAGGGCATGCCTCTTTTCATGCTTCTAGATGTACTAGGCATAACCACTGCTGTGGGAACTGGACGTGGCAGTTTCCCAGACAGCAATTTGTAACTTACAAGTTCAAGGCCATTTGGTTCAGGAGGCTGCAGCCTCTGGAGGCACCTGGTCTTTCTTATACCCATGGCCCTGTATGCCATGGCTGATCCTCTTTTTGGGTCATTGTACCACCATTTTCTTTATCACTTTAATCAGATCATGTGTCTTCAAAATCCTAACTAAGTTTATTTCTTCCAAAATCAATGCCTTCTAGAATAAGGCATTAGTCATGTGGGGATTTCATCCAGATCCAACCACAGTGCAGGACTCACTTTCCCTCAACCTCAGTAGAATAGCCAGAGAGTTTTCCACCTGGCAGGGTCCTCCGCCTCTAACCAGCGGGAAGAAGCTGCAGAGGAAAGACCATGGACTTCAGCTCCCCCTTAAGAATAAGGATGTGAACTCTCCGAGGGTGTGGTGGAAACAGGTTAGTACAGGGAACGGGGGAAGATGACTGGTCAGAATAAATGCCACAAAGACTCCGGTCATGAGGTCCAATTTGAAAGCCCTGTACTACTTTGTTATCTACTAATGGAGGTGTTGCTTGTGTGCTGTTAATCAGTATGACCTACCCCATGCTGTTCCCCATAAACATCTTTCTTTTTGCCCATAGCACCCTAGCCATCCTCCCTTCATGGGCTTCAGCAGTAACCCATGCCCCTAATCAAGCCCTATGTTGGGTTTGCAAAGACTTACCGTCCTTGGGTGCTAGTGGACTTCCTTGGACCATAACTCCTGCACATTTGACAGTGTGGAACACATCGCTGGCTTAGCAGAATAAATCCAATTGACAAGTTTGTAACAAGACCTTATTTAAGACTGAGATTCAGCTGTCATCTTTCAATGAGGTTCATAATTATATTTTGCCCAAACAGGTGAATAAACCCAGGTCTTTATTCGGATATGATGTATATGATAGTGTAGGATGGTTAATGGCCAAATCTGTCACCTAGATCACTTTATCCCTGTCTGAATGGAACAGCAAGAGGGAATCCATGATATGAGGTGACTACCTCCTCTGTTGTGTAATAGTTCTATCAAGGTTAGATATAGAGTAGAGCATGCTTCCTGGTGGTTCTACCCATTGGCCATTTTTTTGTGGCAGGTGAAATTGCAATTGTCACTCAAATATACATAATGACTTTAGCGGTTCTTTTTTATTGTTGCTGTAGAATGTGGGTGCAATACTTGTCCTATAATCAAGGAAGGCCATTACGCAGACTGTGGGGACTCCGTTCCCCTATTTCCTTAGCATGCAGCCACCAGTGTGACTAGACGTAAGTTAAAGGTTAACAACCCTCCTCAGAGGGGAGAACATGCGTAGATTGTATCAGGAACTATAATCTTCCCAAAGCTGTAAATGTCCTTTGTCTACATCCTTCCAACGGGTGTAGTGAAAACATCATCACGCCCTATGTGTATGCTTCATATGATCCTGCAGGAATTCTGTTCTCATACCGTATGGAATGACCTTGTTCTGAAACCTATTATATGCCCCTCATTTTATCATCTCTTTGTGGAGCACTAGCTTCATTCATTCTTTGGCTAGCTACCACCAAAGATGCTCTCTTGTCCATAAGAGCCAATAAGGCATTGCCTGACTAGATGCTAGATGTCTTGTTTGGTCTCAAGGCCTCACCAACTCAAGTCCTTCAATAGAAACTGTCTGGAAATAATATTAAAGCATTATAGACAAACTTTAAAGGAAATTGAAAGCAATAATTAGGAGAAATAAAAACTTGAATAAATGGAGAAGCGTAAAATATTTTGAAATGGTAAACTGTTTTAAATATGCCAATTGTTCCCCCCAAATTTTATGTATTAAATGGTATTCTCATAAAGAATTATTCAGCTTTATTTTCCTGTACTTTGGAAAGATATTTTTTCTTTATCTGTAAGAATAAGCAAACAGCTATTTTAAAACATAGTTTGAGACTGGTAATTTAGATAAATCATAATGTGTCTAAACTTAAGATCATATGAAGTTATGAGGATATATGAATCGTAGATAAGCATAGTATATTGAACGATTTAAAATATATCATACTTGAAAATGCAAAGTATTTAAAAATTGATAATTTACAGTTATATATAGCTGTTTCATCTTCATACAGTATAGCAAAATAAAATAAGTATTAAATATTAAGCGGCAAATAAAACAACTTTCTCAACTTGATTGAAATAGAAGAAAACAGAAAACAATTTTCAATATTTTACATCACCTTTAAATGCTAAAACATATTTAATAAGCTAGGATAAAATTTCAATACATATGCCTCTGCCTAAATGTGACTGTCTTAAAAAGCAAATTATTTATATAAAACTAAGCCTATCAATATCATTTCACTTGGAATCTAATCATAGTTATATATATATATACACTTTTGAAGATTGTTAGATTATTGCATGGAATCAATTGCTAATATAATCTTTGAAGAGCAAATATATTCATTCTATAATACATTTGTCTCCAAAGATATGAACATTCTGTTCATACTTTTCTGTTTAATTAATATCTCTGTGAAAGCAAAACAAAACAACAACAACAAAAATAAGATAAATAACAGACAATGAGAAATCTACAACCACCAAAATTTGTCTGAAAGAATTGCCATAGAAACCATCCCAAATCAGGAATCTTTCCAGATATGAATTAGTAAAATATTAGCTCAGAAATGAAAATGAGGATAGGAGAAATAGAGAAAAAGATTTTATCAGATTAACAGACTGATTTCTAGGAATCCTCAGGATTATAAACTGTGCCCATAGAACCATCATCCAGAGTTTCTATGCCTCACTCACTAAATCAGCCTTCATATAATCCTGCTGATTGTGTAAGGTTCACCATAGGATATTCATGAAAATAGCTCATCTAGGAGGTCTGATCCCTGAGCAATAGGGACAGGGTAAGTGAGGCTTGGGCAGTGTGATTTGTGAGGAATTAGGATCAGCCTAAACAACCAACCAGCCAACACTGCCCAAGAAGAAACCCAGGACATTGGGAAACATAATCCAATATTAATATAAAAAACAATCTAAATTTGATATTTAATGTATATGATCATGTCTTCCAAAATTGATGAGGTCATTATAGATTAGAAAGAAAGCCCAATTATAACCAAAATTTTCAAATGCAGAAGAGGAAGAAAAATATTTTCCAGTGTATTTTGCACAGGCTTCCTATTCTCAATTTCAGTGGAAGTGGGTCAACAAACAAAACAAATTCCAAAAATGAAAATAAAAATACTAACTACCGTTAATAGGGCTTTTCATTATGGGTCAGACACTGTTTTGCATTAAAGGAAGCATATTGTGACTCTTTTGGACTTTCTTGTCATTTGTGGTTACCCTAGGACATCCTTTGGCACACTGCCCGTTAATTAACCAGTCTCTCTTCTCTATAGAGTTAATAATTACAGATTTGAAGAGACCTTAGGGATAATCATCCAACAAAGATCAGGGAGTCCTGGACAAGCCAGATATGGCAACCTAAGGAAGAAACTTAGAATTACCAAATTTGAAATGTATATGGATTTTTATTTTTTTATGTAAAGGCTATTTATTTCTTAAATCTCATTATCTATCAAATTTATCAAAAGTGCCTGGGCATTTTTAATTGTGACCAATTCTGTAAACAGAGGTGGGAAATGAATGACTTACCATATAGTTCCTGGAGCTCACCTTTTAAAACAAATACAAAAAGTATTTAGAAGGTAAATATCCACAAATTCTAGAAGTATGTTCCTCCATTAAGGCAGTGCAGCCTGACATGAGCTGGAAACTACCAAGAGCTGCACGGCTGGGTCACAAATAGAAAGAAGTGACATCTGCACAACAGTAGAATGATGATGCTTGGAAGACTTTTGAAAATGTGTACTATGATTCAGAGGGGGTTGTGTCTGGGTTTTTCACAGGAGAGTCTCCAATATTGGGACCAGAGCAGATTTCTGCAAGATCCTAGTGTGACTTATGTGCTGAATATTTGGGAGATATGATTTGCCCTCTATTCACATATTCTGAAAAGTAAACAGTGTTACAAGCATTAGCTATTTCTCATTAAAATAATTTAAAACTGTGTAAATAATAATCTAAAATTGTTATTTATAGATTTGGCACCTGAGGAGGAGTGGAACTAAGATAAAGAGAATGAGAGGAAGGTATTTAGTTCCACAATCATCTTTCTCAGGAAAGAGCAAGAAGTTAATGTTTTATTTCCTCATTTACCCAGCAGCTGTTGTCTATTGAGGAACCTGTCTTCAAGATATTGAGAGAGTTTTCATGCTCTAATGTTCCCAGGGTTATATTGTCCTTTCTGCTCCCTGGTGCTCTGACTCCTCTAGGCTCCAAGATCCACTCAGTTAGGGGAGACTCAGGCACAGAAACAGGACATTCTGCATATCAAGCTTGCAACATTGTACCCAGTGTTCACAACATGGATAATAGACCAAATAGAAAAAAGAATAGGATTGATCCACTATATGTATTGAATTGGACATTATCCACTCTTACAGAGATGCTTCATTCAATAAGCTTGCATTACTTACTTTTTATTCAATAGTCATTTTAATGGTATCTTTCAAGAAATTTGAAACTACTCAATTAGAAATTCCAGGTATTCTTAATGGTATTAAAAACTATTCAAACCAGACATGAATTGCCTTAAATTTTCTTATGATTTACAAAAAAAATAAGTGCATGTCCATGATGCTGGTAAATGAGGAAATTTGCTGTATTTGGGAAATTTAATTTTTACAAAATTTTTAATCTTTTTTTAAAAGATACATAGATCACACAAAATGTTACATTAAAAAATATAAGAGGTTCCCATATTCCCCCACTTCCCACCACCCCACTCCTCCCACATCAACAGCCTCTTTCATTAGTGTGGCAAATTCATTGCATTTAATGAATATATTTTGGACCACTGCTACACAGCATGGATTTTAGTTTACATTGTAGTTTACACTCTCTTCCAGTCCATTCAAGAGGAGCAGGACATCAAACAGCTAATCAAAGCTCTCCAAGCAAATATTACGGACCAACTTAATGAAGTGAAGGAAGAGATTAAGGGTACTAAAACACTTGGAGAGCATACTTAAGAAATTTTAAACATACACAAAAAGTTAACAGATATAATGGCGATGAATAGCACAATCAAAGAAATAAAAAATATACTCTCAGCAAATAACAGAAGATTTGAACAGGCAGAAGAAAGAATTAGTCATGTGGAAGACAGTACATCTGCAATAAGTAGAACTGATAGATAAAAAGACAGAAAAAATCCAGCAGGGACTTAGTGATTTGAGTGACAACACAAAACACACAAGCATACATATTATAGGCATCCCACAAGAAGATGCATTACTTGTGTTTGATTCAATTCATGACTATGAGTTTTCAAAAGGGCGCTGGTCTTTTTGAGTGATTGACATTTTAAAATATTTCATGTCATCTTTAACTGACTTTTAAATTTTTAAGTCAAAAAGGAAATGATTCTATTTCCCTTAGATGGGCCCTTGGTCTATTCTAAGATTTCCAACATATTATCTCAATTTGTAAATGAAAGCTCTGTAGATCTAGTTCTGTGCATCCTGGAAACCGGCATAATTTTTTTGGAGTATTTTATATACCCCCAGGCATTTACACTTTCTATTCCTTCTATCCCCCAAGCAATATACATACACTATAAATTCTCATATTTAAATGAAAATCAATATTTTCTAAACCATTAAGTTAATTGCAGTAGTTCTTAAAATGTGGTCTTTGACCAGCAACATCAGCATCATCAGGGAATTTGATAGAAATACAAATTCTCGGCTCCCAGACAAGACTTACTGAATTAGAAACTTTGGGTGTAGCCTTCTGTATGTGGGTGGGTGGGGGTTGAGGTTCTGGGGACTGGGGATTGAACCTGGGACCTTGTATGTGGGAAGCCAGCATTCAACCGCTGAGTCACATCAGCTTCTCTGAGTTTTTTTGTGGTTTGTGTGCTTGTTGTCTGTCTGTTTGTTTTAGGAGCCACCAGGGACCAAACCAGGTCCTCCCATGTGGGAAGTGGGCCATTAACCAGTTGAGCCCCATCTCCACCCCTTCTGTGTTTTAACTAACCTTTCAAATGATTCTGATGCATGTTCAGGATGGAAAAACACTACTCTGTATGAGATTAGAAATAATTTAATGAAAAGTGTGATTTGGTGTTTCTTCCCTAGATTGTTGAAATTGATCAAATACAGTTACATCTCATTGAGGCTGATAAATGATGGGCTGACTACTTCACTACACTTTACTTAAGTTGAACTCGAATCTTTCTATTTTATTGTGGGTAAGTGGAGTTCTGTAGGAACTTTTCAAGCAAACACAATTCCTATAACCCTTTCTAAAGGGCTCCATGTTTTCATGCTCTCCTTGCATCAGTGAAATTATCTTTTAAATGAAACAGTGGGGTTCTCTGAGTTAGAAATAAACCAACTCACCGTGCTTCTTCATGAGTGAACCTAAAACAAACACACAAAAAGGGATATATTATTAAGACTAAGGTATGGATGCATAGCCTTTCAGCTCACAAGAAGATACTTTGCAGATCTCATTATGAAGAGTAAGGTTCCAATCTGGCTCCATTCTGTCCATGGAAAGGGCTCTAAAGAGTTTACCTACCTGTACACATCTTTCCAACCTAGAGATAACAGAATACAGGAAGCAAATGTAAAGTAAAACTAAAAAATATTTAATACCAGTGGTCCAGAATCCTACTATCTTTTGGCTATCTTTTTCCTCAAAGCAATCATTACAAAGGGATATAACTTTAAAATGCTAATCTTCCTCATGATATTTTCATCATGTATCAAATGTAATATCCTTGACAGTTTATATTCGGTTAAGATGAGATTTTTTTGCTTTTACTTTAGAAGAAAATCACATATTGAGACAACAGTCATCATCTCTATGTTTTCCTCATACATTTTCAGCAGAATTGACACTAATTTTTTAGAAGGTAGGGTGGGATGTGAGAAAAGGATTTGCATGTATCAAATGCAAATGCATTTTAAGAGTAAAACAATGAATATCTCATTTAATGTCAAGTTCTTGATTACAAGACATCTATGCCTGAACACTCTGCTAGGGAGCTAAAGAATTTCATAAAATGAGCAAGATGTATTCTCTTTAGTCAGAGGAACAGGAACTTTATCTATATTGTACCTGCTACAAACCTAGCAGTGGGCAACCTAGTGGAGTTCCTGACACATAATAGCTATAAATGTATGCAAATGATATATAAGCATGTCCTTTACTACAAAGTATAGAAGTTCTTCTTGATGAATCAATCATGTTACCTATTATTTAAACTTGTGGGATTAACTTGGTGTTAGCTGAAAGAATCTTATGCATGGACCCAAAGAAATCTGTTTAAGGGAAAGACAGTTGTTCCAAGAGAAATTACTTTGCCTGTATATTACTAAAAATTTTGTCATATACATACATGTATATGTGTTTGTAATTTTCCCCCAACCATTTAATCAGTTCTCCTATGTTGTCAGCTCAGGCTAATTGATTGGTGAATAAAGATAAAGTAATATATGCTTAATATAAAAAGAGTTAATTGAATTGATTATGTGTGATGGATTTTGGGTGATGATGTTAGACTGGCCAACTTTCTAAAAATTAGCTCATATTTTTTTATTTCTTCCACTCTTATCCTTTTATTCTACTACTCCTGTCCTTACATGCTGCTATCCTTGGTTCTAGCAGCTATGTACTTTATTTTTTTTTATCCCACCCTTCTGGCTTTTTTTTTTTTTTTTTTTTGCTTGCTGTCTGCTCTCTGTATCCATTTGCTGTGTGTTCTTCTGTGTCTGTATTTATTTTTATTTATTCCCCCCGCCCTTGTGGCTTGCTTATTTTCTGCTCTCTGTATCCATTTGCTGCATGCTCTTTTGTGTGTTTTTTTTGCTTGTCTCCCTTTTTGTCATGTCACCTTGCTGAGTCAGCTCTCCACAGCACTTGCAGGCTGGTGGCACTCCAAGTTTCCCAGGCCAGCAGCTCTCTGCAGCATGCAGGTGAGCCTGCCTTCACAAGGAGGCCCCAGGATGTGAACCCAGGGCCTCCCATATGGTAGATGGGAGCCCAACTAACGGAGACAAATGCTTCCCTAAGTAGTTTATTTTTTGTCTTAAAGCAAAAATTAAGTTTGTACAAAATATATATGTCATTGCAATAGCCATTTTTCAATTTGAATTGATCAAATTATGAACTAAGATTCTTCTTTTGATAAGATAGCTGACCAAGACCAGAAAACCTTTATTATCTCTTAAAGATGTAGAGCCAATTATAATGAGGTGGAATATATTTTCCTCTTCATGTTTTCTTCTTGCTGTAACATTCTAAAGATATCATACAATCCATGTCTGGTTTTACTGAAATGAGTTATCCTCTGAATCCCTCACAAATGAAGTCAGACCCCCATTTACCTTTTGATTTTCTAGCACGCACTAGTAGAACACCGATGATCCCAATGGTGACCAGGAGAACCACAATCACAGGCACTGCCACTGGCCAGGGTGAGACCCTGGGGAACAAGTCCTCTGAAAGACAGGAATTGTCTCCTTGAGGTCCAGTTTGACACCAGGTTACTTAGCTGTTAATTATGACTCCTCAGATGTTCTCTCCTATGAGTTATTATTAGGGGCCATTCCTTCTCAAGCTTCCCTGCAAGTCTAATGAATTCAGATTCAGGAATCCTGAAGAATTTCCTGTATCCCTCCTTCCCAATGTTCAGAAACACAGGAAGCACATTTTTGAAATTACAAAGATTTAAAATATGCAAAACACATTAAAATAATATAACAGACACCCATGTATCCACCAGCCGTATTTTACAAATATTAATTTATCATTTTATTTGTAAGATATACTTCTTTTACAATAAAATGCTGCAAATGCATTAAAGGTTCTCCTTCCATCAAGATTTATTTCTTCCCCTTATGGTGTCCCTAATGTGATGTCAACATGAGTCCTCACTATCCACTTATTTTCTACCTCTACTTGCATTTGAGCCAATATGTAGATGAGTGAAAATAGAAATGGGTTATGAATAAAATTAAATGAGGGATTGACATTGTTTGGATTGATAAGCCATACAGATCTTGTGGTGTAGGACCCAGAGACAGAGTTTAAGTTTATTCAGATCCTTCTGAGATGTCCAACTGACCATTAGCAACTTAAATCAGTAGTGATGGCATGCTGCCATCATTATTCTATTTATTCAAGCAGGTTCAACAGAGGTTCAAAGGCATCCTCAATCAGGGATTGACTTCATTCAAAACTTCAACAACACGTTTGCAAATATGCATGAAATTGTGTCTAATTATAAAAATATGAAGAAACATTTTTTATTCATTGTTCATCTCCAACATATAGGTTTTCGAGAGTTTTCTGTTATGATAACTTGAGAGCATTCATTTGTTCTTTTATCATTCCAGACTCATCATCCTTTCTTACATGTTCCTTAACTCCTTTCATAACTGTAAAAGTATTCCCAGAAGAATTTTGTTATTTTTCTTCCTCTTTATATTTCTTAGTCATCATAAAATTAAAAAAAAATAATTTTAGGACATAAGCTTTTCTCTCTTCACATTAAAACTTAAATTCTCCTTTGAATTATTTAAATTAAGTATGGCTTTTAAAACTGGAGCACACAAGAAATGACATTTTACTAATTAGTAAAATTCATACAATGTTCTTTTATATATCCATTTTGTAAAAATAAATTTTGGAGTAAGTGTTATGCTAAGTAATGAGGATTAAAAGAAGTAAGATACAGTGTCCTCAACAGGAGAATACTTTACCTGGAAATATATTGCAATATACAATGAAAATAATGTAAGAATTTTAAAAGGGGGCACTTAACACAGACTAGGTTGGTGAAGACATACTGAAAAGGGAATTAGGGTTAAATCTTGAAGGATCAAAGAGAAAAACATGGTTAAAAGAAAATTGAGGGGGGATGGCGGGAGCTAGAGAAAGAAGATTGAGATGGAAAAGGAGGGGAAAATATGAGAACAGAGAGATAAGGAAGAGCAAATGAAGAAAAGCCTTGTTGACGGGTGCAATGCTTCCCTTCCTAAGATAAACAAATAGGGAGAGTCGGAGGGGAGCTTTGGGGCAAAATTTTATTCCTTGAATAATCCTTTTGGGTATGCATAGAGGGTAGATTGAGTTGCCTGAACTTTTGTCTACCTATGGTATGAATTGTACCATATAATCTTCATAACAACCGTACGAGCTAGACGGCATTATTATTCCCATTTAACTGTCCTACATTAAGCTTCCTTAACTCATTTAACACTAGGCACAGAAATGTTGCTATTGCCCAAGGTCATAAGCTTGTAGGTGGTGCTGCCAAGACTCCAACTCAAGATGACAGAAAAAACAGAAAATTGTTATGAATGCTTTTCCCTAAGAAATGAGCTTAAGATAGAAGGGCTTTAAGAGATTCCTCAAAATCTTTCATTATCTTTTCATTGTTTTAGCATATCTCATGTATTTTGATATATTAAAATAATGGCATCTATTTGACTTCTAGAGGGATACAAAACAGGACACAAAGATGTAATTTTACTGTGTTTACACATATGAGTTACAAATTCTAGGTCTATTGGTCATAGGTCTTTGCCAGTTATAACTTCTTGTCAGCAGCAATCCTCAGGAGGCTACCTTGAAGGAACTGACCTGTCACAGAAATGTGCACTTCTTTTTCCTCTTTGAGGACTGGGTTCCTTATGGAACAGGCCACATTTCCTGCAGAACTTTTGTCCAGCGTTATAGATGTCTCCACATGAAACAAGCCACTTCTTTCTGGTGTCTTTGTCTCAGAGGCTGGAAGCAAACGCTGTCCTTGCAGGTCCCTCCACTCTACCTCAGGCTCTGGGTACCACCCCGCGGACGTGCAGGTCAGAACAAGCCCTTTGGTTTCACCAAGGTCAATGCGAATATGAGGGGCTGTTCCCGAGCCTGGAAAATGAAAGGGAGACAAAGTACGTTTCTTCAAGAGTTTAGTGTGTTTCCCATGGGCCATTGAACATAAGCCTATTAATGAAACTCTATGGATCTCAACTTTACTAGCAATTATGGGAGTGAAAAAATTGCTGACCTCAAATGATTTGGGGGAGCTGCAAATTAAAGAAGCTATTACAGCATTTTAATAAGTACCCAAACACTAAGCAGTTCCATATCATTTTTCCCTTTTCCTCCTATATCACTGACAAGTCACTTGTAATTTCTTCTGATGACTGCTCAAGTGGCGAAGCTGAACACTGTCAGTCCTATTGCAGCTTGTGAACACACATCATTTCATGTTTTTCTGAGGTAGCTACCAAGTTATCTCTAGAGTATCCATTCATCATTTGTTTCTAGTTCTTTTCAATAAACGGTCCTGGCATTACGAATGTTCTATTGATGTGGGCTATGGGTGGGAGGCTCTTTGTCTCTTCAGAGGTAACCTTAACCTAAGCACATTATACATGATTGTTTGTAAATGTGCAAATTCTCTATTAAAAAAATTGTTGCAGAACTCGGGACTTCAGTGAAGTTAAATTGTACTGAAAGTCACCACTCACCATTATGCCACACTATCTGGATAGCATGACACTAGTAGGCTGCGGAAGAGCAATTACTCTACCACAAACTTAGTATGCTTTCTAAGATATATGTCATAAAAGTTGAGGACTTGGAATGTAATAACATAATCAGACATTCTCATTTTGGTGGGAAAGGCTATATTTTCTCTACTGCTCTTGTCAAAAGAAAGTAAAAATCTCAAATTTGTAAAATTGGTAAATGAAAGGATCATTGGGCTCAGACTGTGGTATTGGTGTGAGCTATGGGTGGGAGGCTCTTTGTCTCTTCAGAGATAACCTTAACCTAAGCTGTCTGCCCTGACTTGTGGGTGTGGGATGGTGAGAGGCTGCAGTGCTGCCCTTGGTGACCATGGCAACGACTCCAGTCCCAGGAAACAGATTATCAATGCAAACTCCATAAACTTCAAATATTCAGGGAATATGCAAACCAAATGTGCTAAAAGCTTATCTAAAATGTATAAGGTCTATGCTAAAAGCTTACCTAGGATGTGGACAATATATGCCAATTCAAGCCTATTGAGCACTGAAACAAAGAACAATTTAACCCTTCCTCTCTGTATAAAAGGAACTCAAAATTCTTGTTCAGGGCTCCAGTTTGAAACAAAAAGCTCCCGAGTCCGGCCGGCCATCAATAAACCATTTTTCCTTCTCAAAATCATTCCTGAGTCCTGGCCTCTCTATACCCAAATAATTGAACCTCTCTCAAATTCTACAACACTATATCATTGTGGTCTAGTACCAGAGACACTAAGTACAAGAGGCTATTGAACTCTTGGAGTGGAGCTAGTGCAACTGAGCAGCTGACATTTAAGTTTTAATGAGTATTAATTGTATTTAAGTAGCGACAAGTAGCTAAAGTATTGGACAGCAAGATGTGGGGATTGTACAATTATAGCCATGGATATGTCTCTCCAGCTACCTCCCATGGCGATGTAGATGGGAACAACATATGCACCTTCTAAATTATTTCCTTAAACAGAGCATAAACTATATTATAGACTATAGACCATCGTTAGTAGCAATGCTTCAATATCTGTTCATTAATTGTAACAAACATACCAAACTAATGAAAGATGTTATTAATGTAGGAAAGTGTGGGAAGGGAAGGGAGTGGGGAATATGAGATTTCACAATTTTTTTATGTAACACTTATGTAATCAAAGGCTTCTTTAAAAATAAATTTTAAAAAAATTGAAAGAAGAAAGAGGTATGCTTTTGTCTCCACTCTTTCACCTTCTTAATGACTGGAGCGCAGGTGTGGCAAAGAGTTGTCTGCAAAGGTGAAGATGCAAGAAGAATTCCAAGAAAGTGTCAGGTAAGGGAGCTGCAAGACTCAGTCCTTTCACAAAAATAACTATTAAATAGGCAAGAACAAAAGCCGGAACAACACAGCACTGTACGCAGGCAAGATGTGGAGGATGAGGGTGTGTTATAGACCAGCGACATTGACCAGACTCGGACTTTGAATAGAGTTCCAGCTGAGAGCTTTATTAGCCACACAGCGACTGCCGCATCCTACGCAGAGGAGAGAGCAGCCCCGAGTCTCAGGGAAGGGGTGCTTGTATAGTCCTTTAGGAAGGGGGAGGGGGTCTAGCAAGCAAGCAGGCACAGAAGCAGGACACTGCGGTTAGCTGAAGAGAGCGTATCTATTTTTTTTAAAAAAAGGTCTTTCTTGCGAACAGCCCCATGTTATTTATTGGCATTTTTCTTGGGAGCAGCCCTGAGTTATTTATTGGCACTCTTCTTGGGAGCAGCTTAAGCCCTAAGTTATTTGTTTATCTGAAGGCATTTGCAGTTCCTATTTCCTAATGTAGTTCTATTCCTATTTTCCTAATGTGGCCTTACTCTTACATTTCTCCCTTTCCTTTATGGTAATTCAAATCTTTGAATTTTTTTCATGGGTAGGTATTAATTGGTAGGAGGCATTTAAAACCATAAGTTTAACAGTTTGGAATTTTTTTGTACTAATTTCTTTAAATTACTGATTATAAATGGGCTGCAAGTAAGCTGTACAAGGAAGATAAACAGGGGCCCTGCTAAAGCAGTGATGAAGGTTGTGAGCCAAGGGGACTAGTTAAAAAGCCGTGATACCAGTTGGCGGGCATTTCCTGGGCTTTATCACACTCTTCTAATCGCCTGCAAACTCAGGCTAGGCTTTCTTTAATAACTCTTGAATGGTTAGTATAAAAACAGCAGGTTTTGCCTAGGGTTACAAATAGGCCTCCCTGCCAGAGGAACAGTAAATCTGATCTTTGCTTATTCTGGAGAACTGCTTCAGCGAGGGAGTCTAAGGCTTGTTCCAGATGGCTTATTTGATACTGAAGGTTTTTAATGTCCTGGGTACTAAGGAGGACAGGGTTTTAAGTCACTCTTTCTTTTCACTAGGGCTGCTAATTTCATTGTGACGGAGCTGGCTACCCCTAGACTCACTAGCAGTGGAACAAGAAAGGGGCCCTCTTGTATATTTGGTGACCTGGTTCTGGTATTTCTAATAAGTTAAAGAGCTCCCTGCTCTTAAGCCTCAGACAGTAATAAACCTGGGGGATTATATATTTTAGGACACAGAGGTTGTTGGAGTCGGGGAGACTATAAGGGGTTAGTCCTGAGACATAGGCAAACCAAGTTTCCGGAGGAGGGGCAACCAACCCCCAGGATTTGTCTGAATTTGCCTGGTTTGTAGTTGCACGGTGTTTACAGGAATCAGCAGAAGTTTAGAAGTTTTTATTCTGGACAGTAGAATCCTGGGGCAGGGGCCTCCTGCAGTCATCTTGGGGCCACCAGCACTTACGTAGATTTCTAGCCAGGCTCCAGATCCATCTATCAATTTTGTTTTCACCCTTGAAGATTTACACCTTTAATCTGAAAGGGGTACTGAAGGGAGATGATCTCTATTCTGTAACTTCTTCCTGCTGGCCATGGGCTGTAGTCATTGCCTAACAAGGTGTAAAACTTTTATTTTATTTTAACTGGAGGAAGATAGATCTGGTATTCTGTACGAAGTTGGATAGAGTTTTTATATGGTTAATAAGATGTTCACTCTGAAAGAAACAATTAAAAATTTGGAATACCCATTTTTAAAAGAGGACATTGGATTCCAGAGGTAGACGAGGTTAGGTGCTTATAAAGATGGCACCCTTTTTTTAAAAGCTGGTGGGAACAGTATATATATATATTTTTTCTAAGTTATTTATTTCCAGAGAGAAATTGCAATAGATACTTAGCTTTGTTTGAAGACACATTTCAAGCTGTTTAATGATTGGCACTCATGTGCTCTGTCAGATGCTTTTGGTGAACTGGCACCTTTTGGGCAATTGGTTTTATTCAGGATTAGTGCACCAAATTGGAAATTTTTTTAGTTTTCAGCTATGGGAGTGATCAGAACTATAGAATAAAGGTTTTTTTTTTTACATTTTGGTTTTAATTGTACAATTTCTGGTAATTTTGACTTGTTCAATAGGTGACTCATTATTAGCAAGCAAGCTTCATTTTTGCTACACAGTAGAGTACAGTAGAATTGTAAATTGACTGAACCTGGCTGAGACTGCTACTTTATTCTATAGACATGTTTATTAACTGTTTAGAAAATGAATTTACTAGGAATTTAACATGTTTAATATACTTTTGCACTTGATCTAAAATAGAAAAGATAACATTATAGTTATTAGGCATATATTTAGTACAGGATAAAAGTATAGCACTTAATATTAACTAATGTATTATTTAATGCATAAGGATTCAGAGTTGCAATTAATAGTTTTAAGTTTCAGGTTTGTAATACTTTACATGTTATCTTTCCATGCGAGCAGGCCAAAATGCCAATTGTGTTTAAGTTTTACTTACAGTATCCTGGTATCATGGCTCCACTTTGCATGTTTTTCACACAGTGAGCAAGTTGCGGCATTGTTGATTCTAGAGAGAATTTCCAGTATTCTACCAGCCAGGTGCATAGTGCTCTCTGGCACTATGGAACGGTGCCAGTTTGGAAGCAATATTCATTGTACCCTTGGCTGTACCAAGTCATCATTGGCTGCTACAGGAGCTTGAAACTACAATGTAGTTTTCATTGACTTCAGGAGCAAAACCAGAGGCTGATATAGCAAATATTTTTAATTGAGGGATTAGTGACCAGCCTAGCCAATAACTCACAGGGAGAGGCAACCTGCAATGTATTCAAGGCCTGGTTTGAATGCATAAAAGATTTTGACAATGTTAAAGTTTATTCCTTGCTTTTATATATTTTAAACAATTTAATGCAACACATCATATATCAAATGACTGTTTACCTATATAATTTTACCATGAAGATAATAGTAGGTATTTTATTTTAGTAATAGAGGGAAAAAACTAATTTTCATTGTTAAAATAAAAACAGAAGATTCTCAATAGAATCAAGATAATTTTTATTACTATTTATTTAAATATGCACCTTGCGGTGGCTTTCAGACAGGTTTTATTATCACAAAGTTATTCTTTGCAACTAATATCAATCCAAGTTTTTAGTTAACAATGACTTTTAGAACTATAATTATTTAAACATTTTTAGCTTGGAAGATGCTCTACAAACTTTTTATAATTGACCATAACTACACTGACCAGTTACCTTATATTTCAATAAACTTATTGAATTACAATTACTAACCAAAGAAATTTATCTTATTTATTTAAAAGAGCACATCTACAGTTTTTCTTCTTTAGCTTAATTTTATTAACATAAACTTATAATTTTTATTGCTCAAAAGACCCTGTACATACAATGCCAATTTATTTAATGGGCACTTCATAAACTGAGGGAGATTACACCCAAGCTAAACAAAATTGAAACCACAATAGTTTATGCAAGGAATGTTCTTTTTTCTTTACAGGAAGCTAAAGCTTCTTTTTTTGTTTAAGCTATGAAAATGAATAATTTTCAAAAGCATACAGACTACCAGTTTTTCAAACACAATATATAATTACTTAATTTGTTTAATCATAATCCCAGAAAGATTTTTTCATAGTTTTTATGGACTTTTTTACTTGTTGGAAACTGAGGCATGGTGGTCTCATAAAGGGAGATGTGCTGTTTTCATGGCTACACTTTTAACATAGGAATGCAGCAATTAAGCCTTTCTAGTTAACAGGATAGAGCTGTCTGGGGCAGGGAGAAATATGAGTAAACACACTTTGTAGTTTGAAAGGAATACTGAATCTTTGTACTTTGAGATAAGTTTTTTAATTTATGAGTCTTGTTAATGTGTAGTTACACTGCTTGTTATCTCTATAGTTTGAGTATATATAATGCCACATGTAGAAAATAAAGTTGTTTGAGGAGTCATTACTCGCAGACCCCCTGATCCCAGCTCATTAGTTTTTTTTTTTTTGTTTCCTCCCCCCTTTTTCTCTTTCTTTCATTCCCAATACCCTTCAGGTCCAAATATCCAACATTTACTTACTGAAATTTGTTAACAGAACTATTAATTACTCTTACTTTTATGGCTGTCAAAAGGTCCAAACTGGGAAATTACAGGGCAAACTGATTTCTAATTCTCCAGCCTAGTAGATAGTTTCAATATGCCACACTTAGTCCTGCCCTTAAAACTTTGGCAGAGAGAAGGCTCTTTTTTAATAGTTCTTATAATTAGACTTTTATAAGACTCTTTTCATCTTTCTCAGTTTAATTTGGGCTCCAAGAATATTTATTCACATATATAACTGCATATTTAATTTTTAAAACCTGTTAATTTTATAACACTTTTAAACACCTTTCATTCAACTTACAACATATTAAATGAACTTAACTATTACTTTAATTTTTCTTTTAAGGTAAAGGACTAAATTTCTTGCTGTTAGTTTGAAACAAAAAAGCTGCTTTTCAGGATTTGATTTCTAGAACATTATGTTCTCTTAAAAGAGATAAGACCATTTCTTCTTCAAACACTGAGGAAATGATGAGGTTAAAGCACAAGAACCTATTTTGATAAAATAGACTTTCTTTGTATATTGATTATTCAGGAAACTTTTACTAAAAGAGACTAATGACTTGAGAGACTTTGAGAAAGAACGACATTTTTAACTTTGCATCAGTACACTATTTGATACTAAACCTTTTAAAACTTTATAGACAGACTTACTCAATTTTAATCATAAGAATTTCCCTTCCACAAACCTTCTACACTTTTAGTATTCATTCAGGTTTTGTCCCACACACTACTTTTTCCAATAATCAATCATTTTATCTTAGGACAAAATCATCTCCTGTTTTCTTAACAATAAAAACACATTCCATATATTCCACATCCTAAGTTACCAGGCAAACTTCTTACAACATGTAATTGCCATCAACACTAAACTTTTCTTCACTCTAAACTTAGTAGCATGCAATACTAAAAACAGTCTCCTAGGAGCAAGTTGGCAGGAGAGGCTGGCTGCTGACAAGTTTTCCTGTTATAAAATTACCTTTCATCATTATTATTATCAATTCAGTTATTATTTAATAATGACTTTTTGGAATTAGCCATTAAATACTTTAATTTAAACAATTCTTCATTAAACTTCTTATAATTATTTACAACCATATAGACTATAATTATATTATTTTAAGACAAATTTTACCTTCACAGAACACATTTCCTTACTTAAAGTTACCATAATACCTTTTACAACTTGCCACATGCATTTAAGTTCCAAGAGTTTATGAAAATTAGCCATCCTATTTTAGGATAAAACACACCTTTCAGAAAAAACTTATTAAATTTCAGCCAGAATTCTCACAAGCTTTTAACCTTTTTTAATGTTCATTTAAGTTTTACATCCTTTATTTTATTCTGTGAGGAAAAATATTCCTTTCAATTTAGGCAAGAACCAATTTGTAATGAAAAGACAGTAATTTTGTTAAGACTTAGAATTTTTTTTGTCATTGTAGAAATTCCATTAACATTCAAACTTATGTATTAATATAAGGGCTTATTTTATATTTGGCCATTTGAATAGAGCTCTTTTTAAAAAAATTTTATTTATTAATTTATATTACCATCCGGAGGTATCAAAATATACACTGACACTGAACAGACAAACACAAAACAATTACAACACATCAGCAGAAACATACAGTTTAGAATTGACTCATAATTTTTCACAAATTACACAGAACAGAAATACAAAAAGACAAACAATTAAGACAGACAAAAAGACAAACCAGACAACCTGAACCGCGGTCAAGAGCGACATCTCTCTCTGACAGTGGGTGGGATCTATTTGCTGCATCCAGCAGATCCATTTCCCCACAACCCACAGACTCTGCAGAGGTTTTCCAGAAAACAGACTCACCTAGGGTCATCCCATTTGCTGATCCTGGGCCCAGGAACTCCTGACACTCTCCAGATAGAATTTAGGTGGAGACAAGTTCCAGGGCCAGGCAGCATCCGGGGCGGAGGAACGTCTCTCCAAGGCCTTCCCCTAGACTGTGGGTCTGTCCCCGGAGTGTACCCATCTCCCTGAGTCTGAGGAGATCAACCCTGCTGGAGTGGGGGATCTCATTGATCAATCTCGCTGGGGCCTCCAAATGTTATAGACCAGCGATATCGACCAGACTCAGACTTTGAATAGAGTTCCAACTGAGCGCTTTATTAGCTGCATGGTGACTGCCTCATCCTACACAGAGGAGAGAGCAGCCCCGAGTCTCAGGGAAGAGGTGTTTTTATAGCTTTTTAGGAGGGGGGGGATTAGCAAGCAAGCAGGCACAGAAGCAGGACACTGCGGTTAGCAGAAGGTAGCATATCTATTTTTTTAAAAGCTCTTTCTTGGGAGCAGCCCCATGTTATTTATTGGCACTCTTCTTGGGAGCAGCTTAAGCCCTAAGTTATTTATTTATCTGAAGGCACTTGCAATTCCTATTTCCTAATGTAGTTCTATTCCTGTTTTCCTAATGTGGCCTTACCCTTACAGGTGATAAATTACTGTAAAGAACAGTAAATTGCTCTCTTTACACAGCAAATACCTCTGTCCATCTCTACTCATGTGACTTTCTATTTTGAGGTCCTGTCCCTGGCTAGCTGCTGGTAACAGAAAGAGACATAAAAATCTTCTTCTTCCTGAACAAGGGTGGACATGACTGACCAATGACCATAGTTTTGGTTAGTGAATTCCTATTCTGAGGGAAGCTATTATTTCAACCTGCTCTGGACAAAGGCAGTGTCACACATTTTTTCAACCCTTGCTGGAAAGGGGCAGTTTTTGTGGAAATGTATAAATGCTGTGCTTCCTCTGGAATGTGGGGGTCAGTTAGCTGGAGGGCTGAATTTGCCAGCAGGCTAGGGAGGTTCAGCTTTGGGGGGTCATGTTAGTAGCTATTCACTCCAGGTCTGATCCCATCCCCAGGGCACTAGTCTTTGTACCCTGATTTGGTCTCTACCTCCTCCATTTTGGCTTGGAAATAATGACTTGTATGCCTCCTGTATGCCCCTCCTCACAGAACTTGCCCTCCAGGCAAAAGCATCTTGAGACAATGAAAGGAGTGTTGAAACTATAGAGGCAGTCTGTGGGAAAGGCCTCTAGTTTTAACTGGTTTGGAGAGGGAGTTCTGTCTCCTGGGAAACAGAGACAACAACCAAATTCTTATGGACAGGAGAACTGTAAAACAACTAACAAGCAGAAGCTCAGAAAGAAAGGCAAAATGTGTACACTGCCTACAACAGGGGAACAGCTTCCTGATAGTAATATAGCCTGAGCATAAATTCAAAATTGTTTCCAAGTGTACCTAGTCTCTAGAAATCCAATAAGTAATATAGGCCCTACAGTCTTTGAATATTCAGAAAGGATGTAAGACTGAATGTGTGTTCAAAGTTGCATCCAGATGGAATGTGGGGGAGATTTTAACTCAAGCTCACCTGAAATGTGGAGGATATGCTAACTCAAGCTCCCATGAAATGTGGGTGGTACTTTAATTCAAAACCTATCTGGCACTCAGACAAACACTTAACTAACAAGGAAAGTCATTTTTCTTTCATAAAAGCACCATTTAACTCCCAACCCTTGTATCTTTTCTGTATAAAAGGGAATCCAAAATTCTATTTGAAGCTCGGTTTTTACTAGGACAGGAGTCCACTGAGTCTGGCCAGTTGAAATAAATCAACTTCCTTCTCAGAGCTCTCATGTCCTGCCCTTCCATACTGCATACACCCAACTCTCTACTACAATAGGAGGATGGAAGGTCAAGAAAATTTCTGCTTTATCTCCAGGTTTTTGCAAAACCAAGAAACAGAAATGTCAGGGAATAGATCCCAGAATTAACATTTCAAAATATTAAATGTACAGTGTTCAGCAAAAAATTAGAAGACAAATAGGAAATTATGGTCCATCCAAAGGAAGAAGCATAAAAATCTAGAAGACTTCAATGAAGAAGACAAGAGTGTAAATCTACCTAACAAAGCCTTTAAAACACATTTTAAAATTGCTAAAGGAGATGAAGGAAACTACAAAGAAGGAACTAATGGATATAAGGAAAACAATGAATAAGCAATATGAAAGTTTTAGTTAAGAGAAAATTTTAAAAAGGAACCAAACCAAAGTACTGGAGATGAAGACCACAATAACTGAAGTGAAAAATATTCAGGAGGATTTCAAGAACAGATTGGAGCTGGAAGAAGAAAAGAAAAATGAACTTGAAGAGAGGACACTTGAGATGACCCATCTGAGGAGCTGAAAGAAAACGGCCCCCAAATTTGTAGCCCTAAACACCTATGCTAAAAAGGAATAAAGTGCTAAAATCAAAGACATTATTGAATGTAAATTTTATGAAACCATTCCCTACTTCCTATATTATTTTCTGATGTTGTTTTTCTCATTTCACTTTTATGGTGATAAAATATTCACAGATAAACAAACTAATAGAGTATATGCCATAAACCTGCCCTACAAGATATAGTAAAGGGGGTTCTGCAGGTTGAAAGAAAAAAACAGGAGAAACATCTGTCTGTCTTTTTGCCAGTACCATGCTGTTTTGCCACTCTAGCTAACTAATATGCCTCAAATTTTGGGAAGTTTGCTTAAGTTTTCTGTCTTTATTTCTTTATTGGTTTAGCTAATTTTTTTTTTCAATTTTGTTGAACTTCTCAAGGAATGAATTGTTATCTTTTGTTCTCTATTTCATTAATTTCTGCTTTGATCTTTACTATTTCTTTCCTTGAGCTTGGTTTGAGATTAGTTTGCTGTTCTTTTTCTAGTTCCTCCAGATTATCATAAGATCTTCAGTTTTTGCTCTTTTTTTTAAAAAATGAAAACATTGAGGGCTATAAATTTCCCTCTCAACACTGCTTTTGTCATAGCTTATATGTTTGATATGTTGTATCCTCTTTTTCATTCATCTCAAGATATTTGCTGAATTCTCTTGTAATTTTTACTTTAACTCACTACTTAAGAGTTTGTCTAAACCCCATATATTTATTTTTCTCTTTTCTATAAATTATTGATTTCCACCTTCATTCCATTATGATTACAGAAAACATTTTGTGTATGTCAATCTTTTTAAATTTATTGAGACTTGTCTTGTGACTCAAGATGTGGTGTTTCTTGGGGAAGGATCTATGATCACTTGAAAATAATGTATATCCTGCTGTTCTGGATAGATATCTGTTAGGTCTAGTTCATTTATCATATTGTTCAAGTTCTCTGTTTCTTTATCCTCTGTGCAGATATTCTATCCAATATTGGGAGTGGTGTATCAAAGTCTCCAACTATTATCATTGAGTCATCTATTTCTCCCTTCAGGTTTGCCAGTGTGTGCCTCATGTATCTTGTGGCACTCAGATCAGGTTCATAAATATTTAGTACAGTTATATCTTCTTGGTGATTTTCCTCTTTTATTAATATATAATAGTCTTTTTCATCGCTTCTAACAGTTTTGCATTTAAAAGCTATTTTGTTCTTTTTTTGTTTACTATTTGCATGGAATATCTTCCCAGCCTTTCATTTTTAACCAGGTTGTATCCATATGTCTGAGATGAGTCTTTGTAGACAACATATAGATGGCTCCTATTTTTCATCCATTCTATCAGTCTATGTATTTTTATTGGTGAGTTAAAGCAATTAACAGTCTATGATATTATTATTGTAAAGATACTAATTACTTCATTTTTCCTTTAGCTTCCTATTGTTGTATCACACTATTGTTTGTTTATTTACCCTTCCTAATAATATTTATTTCTTCACTTTTCTCCAAGTCTCATGCCCTTGGTTTTCCCTTCCAGGCTGTAGAACTCCCTTAATATCTCTTGTGCTTCTGGTCTTTTGGTAACATATTCTATCAGTTTTTCTTAATCTTTCAAGACTTTGAACTCATCCTCATTTTTTCCTTTTTTTAAATCAATTTTTTGAGCATATTAATAAAGCATGCAATTTATCCAAAGTGACTTTGATGAGAAATCTGTTACTTATGCTGATGATTCTTTCTTTTTAATCCTCTGTGCCACTTTCTGCTGCTCCTGGAGTGTTCACGCCCATGAAAGGTCTCCTTTTCATATTTCAGGGTTCATTGGATAGATGTGAAAGACTACTGGAAAACTTTGAATTGCTTCATCCAATTTGTCCTTCATTTTCTGTTCTCATATTTTTCTATTGTCTGTCTTCTTATCCAAACCATTTCTCACCTTTATTTTTTCCTTTCAGGTGGAAGCACCCCTTCACTACCTCTTGCAAATCTGGACTTTTAGTAACATATTCTACCAGCTTTTCTTTGTCTATGAAGGCTGAACTCATTCTCTCTTTGAAGTATAGCTTTGCTGGACACAGAGTTCCTGGCTGGCAGTTTTCCTCTTTCATTAACTTCATTTCCATGGTTTCTGAAGAAAGGTGGACACTTAATCTCATTGACTTTCTTATATGTGATGCTTTGCATTTCTTTTGTTGCTTTCAGAATCCTCTCCTTTTATCTGATATTTGTCACTCTTGAACAGTAGGTGTCATGGGGTGAGTTTATTCAAATTTATTCTGCTTTTGGTGAATTGTCCTTTTTGGGTATTGGTATTTATGTCCTTCATAAGGATTGGGAAGTTTTTGGTCTTTATTTGGTCAAATATTCTTTCTGCTTCTTTTCCATTCTTTTCTCATTCTGGGTCAACAATAATATGAATGTTTGTGCATTTTGAGTTGTCATTCAATTCCCTGAGATCTGCTCCATTTTTTACATTCTCTTCTCTTTCTGTTCTCCTGTCTTTTCCAGCTCAAACGCTCTGTCTTTGGAATCACTAGTTCTGTCTTTAAGCAATTCAAGTCTGCTCTTATGTGTCTCTAATGTATCTTGTATCTCATCCATCTTGTCCTTCATTCTCATAAGGTTTGTTAGTTTTCTTTGCAGGCTTTCAAATTGTTCTTTATGCTTCTCCAGTGTCTTCTTAATATCTTTTATTTCTTTAGTTATATTTTCTTTAAATTCTTCAAAATGATTTAGGAGAGTTTTGTGATTTTCACTGATTAATTGTATTAAATCATGTATCTCTTCAGGATATTTGGTTTGTTCTTTTGACTGGGTCATTTCTTAGTATGGACTGTAATTTTTTTCTGATGTCTAGGCATCTGTATATGTTGGTGTATTTACTCTGATGCCTAAATTCCCTCTTCCTTATTTGCTTATTTTCCACAACTCTTCTTTGATCTTTCATTCACCTTATTCTCAGACTTTAAAACTGCTCAGACTTAAGTTTTCAATATCAGGCCAGGGACTTACTGGCACAGATTTTCTCCCAGGGATTGGATATAGAAGGTGTAGTTTTTTCCTATGCAGTTTCCAGACTGGCAAGAGGATGGTGCTAGTCAGTTCACCTTTCCATGGAGGTGTTTCAGTCTAGGCTTTCCCGTGTTCCTGTGTTGAAAGCTCAGATTGGAGATTCAAAGTGGGGTCTGCAGGCCAAGTTCACTGAAGAAATGCACCCCAACTTCCCCTCCCTTTTCCCTTGAAACAGCTGCAAGATAGGAAGATGCCCCTTCCTCTCTCAGTGGGCTGCAGTAAAACAGGTGTTTTACCTCAGCTTAATGTCTTGAGGTTCGGGTTGGGGAGCCCTTTCCAGCCACCATGGCAGCTTGGTAACTCACACTTGTCATTTTGGCTTCTTTGTCTCTCTGACACCCTTCATCCTGGGAATTGTATATCACTGTCCTGGACCCACAGAGCAAGTTATTCAGGGCACTTTTGGTTCTTTCTCTACTCTTTTTGTGAGAGCTTTCAGCTCTGCCTGTTAGTCCATTGTCATCTTCCCAGAATCCCTCTCATTCTCATTTTTGAGGGCAAGCTTTGCTGGATAGAGAATTCTTGGCTGGCAGTCTTTCTCTATCAGTACATTAAATACATCATTCTACTTTCTTCTTACCTCCATGGTTTCTGATGAGAGCTATTATCAGAATGACAATGTAGGTGTCTCATGTTGGTGTCTCAAATCTGCTTTTATGTGACCCTAATGTATTTTTAAACTTCTCCATTGTGTCTTTCATTCCAATAAGGTTGGTTACTTTTCTTTGCAGGCTTTAAAATTGTTCTTTATGCTCACACAGTGTTTTCTTAATATCTTTTATCTGCTTAGTCATATTATCTGTCAATTATTTGATTTGATTTTATAGATTTGTGTGATTATCATTAATTGTCTTAAATGCCATATCTCTACAGGATATTTTATTTTTTCCTTTCACTGGGCCAACTCTTCCTATTTCTTAGTATGGTTTGTACTTTTTTGCTGAAGTCTATGCATCTGAATATATTGGTTAATTTACTCTGATGGCTAATTTATCTCTCTTGCCTATTGTCTTTCTTCACAGCTCTGACACTCCCTCAATTTTCCATTATAATCCTCTGACTTTCCCTCAATTTTCCATTATAACAATTGTTAGGGAGGAAGATGTCTGTTCCCCTCTCAGTGAGCTGCAGTGATCCACGGGTTTCATCCCATCATAATATTTTGAGGATGAAGTTGGGGATCCCTTCCTGGCCACCATGGGTGTTTTGTGTATCATACTTGTTTTTTTCAGGTTCTATGTCTCTAAGTTTCTCACCTTCCTGGGAGTTGTGCAGTACAGTCCTGGTCTGATGGCCCACAAAGCTGCTCCCTTGGAAACCTTTCGGCACTTTCTCCATTATTTTTGTGAGAGAGTTGAACCCTGCCTTTCTACTCCAATGCTATCTTCCCACAAGTGGGATGATATTTTAAAAGACATATTTTACAGGACTTTGGAAAACTGAGAAATGTTCCAGTAAGTTATCAGATTATCTGTTAATAAAAGGAAACCAACCATTGAATCACTCCACACTATTTCTTATTAAATGTGTGGGCTAAGGATGAACACAACTTCTGGAAATGTAGCTGTTACTATTGATGTGGGATGTGGGTGGGAGGCTCTTTGTCTCTTCAGAGATAACCTAAGCTGTCTGTGACTTGTAGGTGTGAGATGGTAAGAGGCTACAGTCCTGCCCTTGGTGACCATGGCAATGACTCCAGTCCCAGGAAACAGTTTAATAATGCAAAGTTTATAAACTTTAAGTATTCAGGGGAAATTCAAACCAAATATGCTAAAAGCTTATCTAGAATGTATGAAGTCCATGCTAAAAGCTTACCTAAGATGTGGAAGATATATATGCTAATTCAAGCCTATTGAGAACTAAAATGAAAGGACTATTTAACCTTTCCTCTCCATATAAAAGAAACTCAGAAGGCTTGTTTGGGGCTCAGGTTTGCAACAGGAAGCTCCTGAGTCTGGCCGGCTGTCAAGAAACCATTTTTCCTTCTCAAAATCATTCCTGAGTCCTGGCCTCTCTATACACAAATAGTTGAACCTCTCTCAAATTCTACAACATTTTTGGGGGCTCTCCCGGGATTGCAAATGAAGGCCAGAGATGGTAGCATTTTGCTACCCCTTCCAAGTCCCCGAGGAAGCCAGGAGGACTCGGGTGAACCCCAATCTGGGCACCCCTGGATTAAATTTAATCCAGAAGAGATGTGGGCTCCACCAGAGTCTTCCTGATGAAAATCAAGGGCAATGGAAGGTCTTAAGAGAAAGATTCTGGGAAAGAAAAAGAACTCCAAACATGAAAGAAGGTAACACTCCCTGGGTGAGCACAGTCTGGAAAGCCCTAGCTTTAATTGCTAGGAAGGGGAGGCTGATCACCTCCCGAGAGAACCCTAGTAGCCCCAGAAAATTGGGGGGAAGTTGTTCTCTCTAGGTCTGGAAAAAGGAGAAAAACCAGGAAAAAGCCTGGTGTTTTGAGTTTGTCTAACTGCATGATGGAATCTAGTACTGGTCTTATATTCACTGAAGGAGTGGAAGCTTGATTATAATAGGAAGGGTTGTTTATAAGTTCAAGTCCTAATGTCCTGGAAATTGGTCTGGATTTTTAAGAAAACTTGGTTACAGGAAAATGGATCAGCTTTTCTAGTGAAGCTTGGTCTGGGTGTAAAGTTAAACAGTGAAAAAGGTCTAGCTGGAATCTTTTGTTATGGTGCTGGATTGTGAATGAATTCCCTTTATACCAAATGTTAAGTGTTCTAAGGTTTGTGATGGCTGTGGGGGCAGCCATACTGAAAAATATATATAGAACTTGTGGGTCAGATTAGTGACCTTTGTGCTTCTGTCTGTGTCAGCTCAATGCTAGTGTTGGAGTTGTTTGGTTATGTAAAGTAGAATTTAGTTGAGCTGGAACCCTCCCTTGCCATTGGCAAGGGGGTGAAATGACTATGGGGCAAAAACCGAGGAGTCTGGATGTTTGCAGAGTCTAGATGTTTGTGCATGCTCTGCTGTCTTGTCTCTGGTCTGCCCCTTTGCTGGGGCTTGGAGGCCATCTGTGTCCATGCCATGCCCAAGTTTGTTGGGGCTGCCCCAGTCAGGATGGCTGGGTCCCTGGGAGGGGTGCCAAATTTGAGTAGGTTCTGTCTGTCCATTTTGGCAGAGCGCTGGAAAGGGGGGAGTGGCTTGCCCCTTTCCAGTGAGTCCATACCTTTTATTCATAAGCCACATTCCTATTTGATTGTTGTGCACCCGACTGCCTGGAAGGGGGGAAAGTGAAGGGGGTAAAAAGCAGAATCAAAATAAAGGCAGTAAAGTTCCCTCCCTAGGGTGTCAAGGCCAAAATCTCTCTCTCTGTAAGACTGTAGAAATACTTTGGAATGTTTTAGAACTGTAAAATTGTCTGAAGAAAGGAGGCTATGACTAGAAACACTAGACCGCTAATCGCTTGATATCCTTTTCAGTGGTCTGGCTGGGAACTTCAGGGTTGTGAAACTACAGAGGGAAAAGAAAAAAAAAGAATGAAATGCCACTTTAAAATCTATGTTTGGCTTTTGACAGTTGCTGGCGCCTAAAAATTCATGGTAAAAAGGTAAAAAGGTAGTTTAAAATGAATCTTTAAATGCCAATATTCTCTTGCTGGTGAATTAAATGCTTAACTTGCAGATGAGAATTTGTTTCATTACTAAGGCAGGACTTCAAAGAATTGTTATTAATAAAATTCTTGTAGCTTAATTAATAAAGGTATCCAATTCACCTTAAGGTTAAAAAATTAATAAAAACTATAACTGAGTTAAGATCATTTATTAATGCATTTATATTATAAAACAATGGAAAGATAATAACTGAAATTATAGCTGGGTGATTTTAGCCTGAAACTATTATTGTAAGTGTAAATTCTAAACTAACCTTGCCTTCGCTTATGGTTACTTCAAGCCTAGCCTCACCCCTTGTCTTTGCCTGTGGTTATTTCATAACAGCTCCTGTCCTACTGGTATTAGTAACCCTGCTTTCTCTCATGAATCTAAGTGTGGGCTGGATTGCTGCCTGGTGGAATTCTTAGCCCTTGGGTTTAAAGGACCACTGGAGTTTATTATCTCCAAGGACTGGGGGGAGTAAAGGGAGTCTCCTGCCTTGACTGTCAGTGTTCCTAGGAGTGGCAATTCATGAGAGAAACCAGTTTGTCTCCCTGAGGCTTCCAATAGCCTCAGTGAATATACATAGAATTAATCTTGTTGCTTATCCAAAATTCTGCTAAATTCAAAGTAAAATATAAAGTTCTGAAACAAAAAATGGTGCTAAAGCATTGAGAACATTTTGGTTACAATCCATTAATTAAGAAGGAACATTGTTGTGTAAAACTGCATGGTCATAGTGTAAAACTGCACAGTCATAGTGCAAATTAAGAAAAGTTTCAGGAGTCTTTGAAATGTTTTGCAGTCACACTTATTTTGTAAAAAATAGAAGTTTTAAGTAACTAAAGTTATGTTTTTGTGTCAAACTATTCATGTCTGCTTATTTGCTCAAATTGTTGAAGTTAAATATGCAGTTATATAAGTAATATATATTTCCGAAACCCAAATTAAGCTAAACAGTATATAAAAAATGCAAATTATAAGTAACATCAATGAGTTGTGTTTCTGTGTCTAACTCTATTTGTGTCTACCGTTTGCTCGGTGTATGTCTTCATATATCAGGATGATAGTATCAAATTAACAAGTGAGAATTCTTAAAAAAAACTCTATTCAAATTGTTAAAAATTAAATATACAGTTATATATGTGAATAAACATTCTTGGAGCCCAAGTTAGACTAAGCAGTATGAAAAAGTCATATAAAAACCTGATTATAGAAACTATTGGGAAAGGGCCTCCTCTTTGCAAAGAGCTTTAAAGGCAAGACTAGTTGTGGCAGATTAAACCTATCTACTAGGCTAAGAAATTAAGAATCAGGTTGCCCTGTAATTTCCCAGTTTAAACCTTTTGTCAGCCATAAAATGTAGAAAAACAAAGATTAGTTTAGTTTTCACATAAAAGAAGAAAATAGTGATTAATGTAACCTGGCAGCCTATTGCCTCAGTCTCCCATTCCCGGGTTAAACATCAACAAAGGAAACCAGCTTAATCCAGTCCTATAGGCAATAAAAAGATGCCCATGAAAGAACTAAGTCAATACCAATTAGCACTAAATTCTGTTCCTTATTTGACAAAGGGGAGCAGGTAAAAACTAAAGTGGTTGGAATGTAATAGAGGCAGCGGTTAAATCACAAACTTTTGCACAGGAAAGTTAGATCTTCTCAGATAGACTGTAACTTCTGAAGTATCCAGTTTATGGAGAAACAGAGGAAGAATTTGAGTACTAGGCTTAGGGGTATAAATTGTGTCATTTTCCTTTGTTCGGGGCGCCAGCCATATTTTCTGGTTGTGTGCCCCTTCTTGCAAGATTGAGAATAAATTCTTTTCTTCTCCACAACTGGGTGAGCCTTATTTTCTTCCAGAAGATTTCTTTCCAACAAAAATAAAGGTAATTAGTGGCTCTATTGACAAATTTCAGTAAGTAAAGAAAAGTCCATAAAAACTATGGAGAGATCTTTCCTGGATTATGATTAAATGAATTAAGTAATTGTGTAATGTGTTTTGAAACCTGGTAGTCAATGTGGGGGTGAATAGGGACCTCATGTTTTTTTAATGTAATATTTTTTTAAAAATGAATAAATTGAGTAGAATTTGGAAAAAAATTCATTTTCAAAACTTAAACAAAAGAAAAGTTTTAGCTTCCTGTAAAGATAAAAAGAGAACATTCCTTGCATAAACTATAATGGTTTCAATTTTCTTTAGCTTAAGTGTAATCTCCCATAGTTAACTTATAAACTAAATTAACATTATATGTACAAAATCTTTAAAGTAATAAAAATTTAAGTTCACGTTAATAAAATTAAGCTAAAAAAAGATTCTTTAAGATATGCTCTCTTAAAGAAATAAAGTAAATTTCTTTGGTTAGTAACTATAATTTACTAAGTTTATTTAAATGTAAGGTAATCAGTCAATGTGGTTGTAGTCAATTATAAAAAGTTTGTAAAACATCTTCCAAACTGAAAACATTTAAATAATTCTAGTTATAGAAGTCATTGCTAACTGAAAACTTGGATTGGTATTGGTTGCAAAAAATAACTTGGTAGTAATAAAACCTGTCTGAAGGCTACTGCAAGGTGCATATTTAAGTAAATGGTAATAAAAAGTTATCTTGATTCTATTGGGAATCTTCTGTTTTCATTTTAACAATGGAAAATAGGTTTTTTTTTCCCTCTATTACTAAAATAAAATACCTACTATTATCTTCATGGTAAAATTATATAAGTAAACAGTCATTTGATACATGATGTGTTGCATTAAATTGTTTAAAATATATATAAAAACAAGGAATAAACTTTAACATTGTCAGACTCTTTTGTGCATTCAAACCAGGCCTTGAATACATTACAGGTGGCCTCTCCATGTGAGTTATTGGCTAGGCTGGTCACTGACCCCTCAATTAAAAATATTTGCTATATCAGCTTCTGGTTCTGCTCCTGAAGTTAATGGAAACTACATTGCAGCTTCAAGCTCCTGCAGCAGCCAATGATGACTAGGTACAACCAAGTGTACAATGAATATTGCCTCCAGACTGACACTGTTCCATAGTGCCAGAGAGCACTATGCACCAGGCTAGTAGAATACTGGAAAATCTGTCTAAGATAAAGGATGCTGTGACTTGCTCACTGCATTGAAGAACATGCTAAGTGGAGCCATGATACCAGGATACTGTAAGTGAAACTTAAACACAATTGGCATTATGGCCTGCTCTCATGGAGAGATAACATGTAAAGTATACAAACCTGAAACTTAAAACTAATAATTGCAACTTTGAATCCTTATGCATTAAGTGATACATTAGTTAATATTAAGTGCTATACTTTTATCCTGTACTAAATATATGCCTAATAATTATAACATTATCTTTTCTATTTTGAATCAAGTGCAAAAGTATATTAGACATGTTATATTCCTAGTAAATTCATTTTCTAAGCAGTTAATAAACATGTCTATAGAATAAGGTGGCAGTCTCAGCCAGGCTCAGTCAACTTACTATTCTACTGTACTGTGTAGCAAAAATGAGGCTTGCTTGCTAATAATGAGTCGCCTATTGAACAAGTCAAAATTACCAGAAATTGTACAATTAAAACCAAAGTGTAAAAAAACCTTTATTCTGTATTTCTGATCACTCCTACAGCTAAAAACTAAGAAAATTTCCAACTTGGTGTACTAATCCTGAATGAAACCAATTACCCAAAGGGTGCCAGTTCACCAGGAGCATCTGAGAGAGCACTAGTGCCAATCATTAAAGAGCTTGAAATGTGTCTTCAAACAAAGCTAAGTATCTATTGCAATTTCTCTCTAAAAATAAATAACTTAGGAAAAAACATTTATATATACTGTTCTCAAAAGCTTTTGAAAAAAGGGTGCCATCTTTATAAGCACCTAACCTTGTCTACCTCTGTAATCCAATGTCTTCTTTTAAAAACGGGTATTCTAAATTTTTTAATTAAGTTTGTTTCTTTCAGAGTGAACATCTTATTAACCATATGAGAACTTCATCCAACTTCATACAGAATACCAGCTCCATCTTCCTCCAGTTAAATAAAATAAGAGTTTTACACCTTGTTAGGCAATGACTACAGCCCATGGCCAGCAGGAAGCAGTTACAGAAAAGAGATCATCTCCCTTCAGCACTCCTTTTAGATTAAGGTGTAAACTCTTTGAGGGTAAAATAAAATTAATAGACGGATCTGGAACCTGACTGGAAATCCAGGTGAGCACCAGTGGCCCCAGGATGACTGCAGGGGCCCCCTGCCCCAGGATTCTGCTGTCCAGAGTAAAAACTTCTAAACTTCTAAAAACAAAGTCCTGGATGCTACACTAAAGATTGATAATCAATCAAAACAACAAACAGCCATTCACCTCATAGCTCCAACAATAATTATGCCAAAGCTTAGCAAGTTAAACTTTGGCAAAGGGCGGAAATGATGTGGGCTATGGGTGGGAGACTCCTTGTCTCTTCAGAGATAACCTAAGCTGTCTGTGACTTGTGGGTGTGGGGTGATAAAAGGCTGCAGTCCTGCCCTTGGTGACCATGGCAATGACTCCAGTCCCAGGAAACAGTTTAACAATGCAAGGTCTATAAACTTTAAGTATTCAGGGGAAATGCAAACAAAATATGCTAAAAGCTTATCTAGGATGTATGAAGTCCATGCTAAAAGCTTACCTAAGATGTAGAAGATATATATGCTAATTCAAGCCTATTGAGAACTGAAACAAAAGGACCATTTAACCTTTCCTCTCTGTATAAAAGAAACTCAAAAGTCTAGTTTGGGGCTTGGGTTTGCAACAGGAAGCTCCCGAGTCCGGCCAGCCATCAATAAATGATTTTTCCTTCTCAAAATCATTCCTGAGTCCTAGCCTCTCTATATGCAAATAATTGAACCTCTCTCAAATTCTACAATATTACCAATTGTGATTTCATCAATTAGAGCAATGAGAGAGATATATAGGGAAGTTGGATATATTGGTAATTTAAAAGGCTTTGAAAGTGTTTTGCAAATATTGCTTAAACTCTTTTTAATTTAACTTGAATTCTCAAGTTATAGTTAGGAGAATAAAAGGAGAAAAGTTTCCAGTACCTTGGGAAAGCCAGTTTTTTGACTCTCACGTTCTTTCAGAATAGATATTTCCTATCATACTGTTGTAGAATTTGAGAGATGTTCAATTATTTGGGTATAGAGAGGCCAGGACTCAGGAATGATTTTGAGAAGGAAAAATGGTTTATTGATGGCCAGCCGGACTCGGGAGCTTTCTGTTTCAATCCTGAGCCCTGAACAAGATTTTCAAGTTCTTTTTATACAGGGTGGGGAGTCAAAAGGTGTTTTTATCAAAGAAAACTACTTTCTTTGTTAGTTCAGTCTTTGTCAGGTGAGCTTGAATTAGCACCTTGCCACATTCCATCTGGATGTAACCTTGACTACACATTTAGTCTTACAACCTTTCTGAACATTCAAAGCCCATATCACTTAACTGGATTTCTAGAGACTAGGCACACTATATTATATTTCCCATTTGAGGCCAAGTCCAAGCTCCCTTAAGTTTTGGCATGACCACCAACAGAGTTTCCCTGGACTGACTGGTATGTATAGAGTTAGCATTGCTAAATTGCCTCCTGGGACTGGAGTCGTTGCCATGGTCACCAAGGGCAGCACTGCAGCCTCTCACCGTCCCACACCCACAAGTCAGGACAGACAGCTTAGGTTAAGGTTATCTCCAGAGACAAAGAGCCTCCCACCCACAGCCCACACCAATACCACAGTCTAAGCCCAATGATCCTTTCATTTACTAGTTTTACAAATTTGAGATTTTTACTTTCTTTTGACAATAGCAGTAGAGAAAATATAGCTTTTCCCACCAAAATGAGAATATCTGATTATATTATTACATTCCAAGTCCTCAACTTTTATGACATATATCTTAGAAAGCATACTAAGTTTGTGGTAGAGTAATTGCTCTTCTGCAGCCTACTAGTGTCATGCTATCCAGATAGTGTGGCATAATGGTGAGTGGTGACTTTCAGTACAATTTAACTTCAGAATTCACTGAAGTCCCGAGTTCTGCAACAATTTTTTAATAGAGAATTTGCACATTTACAAACAATCATGTATAATGTGCAGAATTTCAACACATCACCTTCTCTACCTACACCTTACATCATTATGGAGCATGGGTTACAGATTGTGAAAGAAAATGATGAGATTTTTATAACCAACTGTGAACCATAGTATATGCTTGGTATATTTTTCCATATATGCCCACAGAAATCAATAAATATCTCAAGATGCATAAAATGAGAACACAACATATCAGAACCTATGGAATCCAGTAAAAGTAGGGCTGAGAGGGAAATTTGTAGCCCCATTGCTTACATTAAAAAAGAACAAAGAGCTAAAATCAATGCCCTAACTACATAGCTGGAGGAACTAGAAAATGAACAACAAACTATTCCAAAACAAGCAGAAGGAATAAATGAAATTGAGAAATAAAAACAATAGAATTAACCAAACCAAAATTTGGATCTTAAAGAAGATGAATAAAATTTACAAAGAAAAAATAGAAAATATGTGAATTTAAAAATCAGAAATGAAAATGTGGATAATTCTACTGAAGACACCACATAAATAAATGTTTGCATCCCCTTTCTGGGGTGAGGTAGCAAATGAAGCTGCTATTGACTTTGCAGAATGTTTTTCCAGGAGGAACTAATTTCTGGCTGTGGACCAAATGTCTCTTATTTAGCAAGAAGTGAAAAAATTATAGAATGGAATGAGGGGGCAAGATGTCGTCTGCATGAGTGCACCTCACATCTCTCCTGCAGAGAAGCAGCTGAGTAGGGTTGGAATCTTGCCAGAGTGGACTGTTTTGGGGGCTTGCAAGGCAGGAGGTGTCTGGACGTCGATTTGGAGAGACTGTGACAGAAGTAGTGCTTGCTAAAGGTAGAATTGTGGGGAGGTGGGACCTTTCCCCCTAGGGCTGGCAGCCACAGTGTTCCCTGACAGCTGCTGGTTATGTGGTAGCTTTCCCAAGCCCCATGTTCCCCAGATGCATGGTCCCCAGGTCCATGTCCCCTAAGCTCCAGTAGCCCACGTTCCACAGACCCACATACCTTGAGTCTACATTATCCCAGACTTCCATTTCCCAAATCCAGCACTCCCTGAGGTCCGGGATTACCCTGGCCCTCCGGTTTTGGACTCTGTGAGTGCAAGGGATTTGGTGGGAGGTGCAGAGGGCCAAATGAACACAGATTCAATTTTCTGGTCCCCTGCTTTTTTTTTTGAGCTCGGGGGAGCATACTAGCTGGCTTGGGGAGAGCCAGGGAAGAAAGGAGAGGTGAATCTGCAGAGAAAGCCCAATTGACCTAAATGCCCTGGGATAGGAAACTTGGTCTGGGAGAAGGTGGAGTCAGAAAATCAACTAGCCCTCCTGCAGAACACCGAAGAAAGAGGGACTGTAGGATGTGTTTTCCAAGCTTCCAATAGTATATTTGGGGTTCCTGCTGAGGTGTGGGTGCTCGCTCTCTGGAAATAAAGAATCATTTTTTTCTGTGCTGAGCTGGTTCACCAAGGACCAACTTGAATCTCCTACTGGACCCCTCATGCAGCTTTCCTGATACCCTGGGAGAGAGGGATGTGAGGAAGGGAGAAAGGAGGAAAGTCAGATCCTAAGCATTTCATTTAACTGCAAAGAGGATTCCTTGCTTGTAACTTTGTCTGTTTTTTTTCTGTTGGTTTGTCATCTTGTTTTTCCTTCCTCTTTATCCCCCAAGGCCGTTTTTCTTTTCTTTTCTTTTCTTTTCTTTTCTTTTCTTTTCTTTTCTTTTCTTTTTTCTTTTTCTCGTTCTCATTCTCTTTTTCTTGCTTGCTTCCTCCCTTCATCCTCCCTTTTTTCTTTCTTTCTCTTCTTTTTTATTTTGTTATATTAAGTGCTGCAGAAGAGTTTCACATTTGCTGTGTTTCCTCATCCTGCATTTTCTCTTTTCTGTGTGTGTTGATTTTGGCCTCCTTCAATATCCCCTTTCCTCTACATCTTTCTATCCTCCATCATTTATTGTTTCTCTTACATTTCACCTCTCTTTTTATGGCCCCCAATTTTTTTGACTTTTTATTTCTAATATCTTTGTTCTATTTTCTGTCTGTTATTCACTCTTTATATTATTGTCCTTTTTTTTCCTCTTTCCCTCTCTCCTGAACACACTGGCCTTTTAATTCATACTATATTCCTCCCCATATTCAATTTACTGTCTCATTATAGGTACTCTACTTTTCTGACTATTGTAACTCTACACAGTTTACATGAGTCTAACATCCATTCTCCTAGATCTCATGTGGTTCCTCTGTTAACATTTACTATCAGTACTACTATTGTACATTTTCTTTTCTTACTCCTTTTGCTTTCTCTGGCCCTAATATTTTCCTTAAGTGAACTTAGCCAACAACAAGAAAATAGAATAAGAAGAACAAAATGACAAAGAGAAGACTTAACTTGCATGCAAAAACAACAACTAATTAAACCCCAAGACTAGACAAAGAAGCTAAGCAACTGATTAAACCCATCAAGATAAAATGATGACCAGACAGCAACAAAAAGCTACAAACCAAACCAATAATCAGGAAAACATGGCACAATCCAATGAGCAAACTAAAAACAGGAAGAGGAGCAAAACATCAAAGAGGTAATTAAAGCTCTCAAAACATATATTAGGGACCAATTTGATGAAGTGTAGGAAGAGATTAAGAAGATGAAGAAAACACTTGGGGAGAATACAGAAGAAATTGCAATGATACACAAAAAGATAACGGATATGATGGCAATGAACAGCACTATTCAAAAATAAAAAATACACTCTCAGCAAATAACAGCAGATTTGAAGAGGCAGAGGAAAGAATTAGTGATGTGGGAGACAGTACATCTGAAATCAAACGGATTGCAGAACTGATGAATAAAAAGATAAAAAATATCCAGGAGGGACTTAGGGACCTAAATGACAATGCAAAACATGCAAAAATGTGCATTATGGGCATCCCAGAAGGAGAGGAGAAGGGAAAGGGGACAGAAGGAGTATTGGAGGGAATAATGGCTAAAAACTTCCCAAATCTATTTAGGAAGATGGATATATATGTCCAGGAAGCACAATGCACCCCAAACAGCATAAATCTGAAAAGGCCTACTGCAAGACATACACTTGTCAAATTATCCAATGCATGAGACAAAGAGAAAGTTCTAAAAGCAGCAAGAGAAAAGAAAACCATCACATACAAGGGAAGCTCAATTAGATTAAGTGCTGATTTCTCTTCTGAAACCATGGAGGCAAGAAGGCAGTGGTATGACGTAGTCAAGGTACTAAAAGAAAAGAATTTCCAGCCAAGAATACTCTATCCAGCTAAGCTGGCATTCAAAAATGATGGAGAGTTCAAAATGTTCACAGATAAACAGAAACTAAGAGTTAATGCCAGGAAGTGGACTTAGCCCAGTGGACAGGGCATCCGTCTACCACATGCGAGGTCCACGGGCTTCCTTGACCCATGTGGAGCTGGCCTATGTGCAGTGTTGAGGCACATAAGGAGTGCTGTGCCACGCAGGGGTGTCCACCGTGTAGGGGAGCCCCATGTGCAAGGAGTGCACCCTGTAAGGAGAGCCATCCAGAGCAAAAGAAAGTGCAGCCTGTCCAAGAATGGTGCTGCACACACAGAGAGCTGACACAACAAGATGATGCAACAAAAAGAAACACAGATTCCCATGCCACTGGCAACAACAGAAGTGGACAAAAAGAACACGCAGCAAATGGATACAGAGAACAGACATCTGGAGAGGGGATGGGAAGGAAGGGGAGAGAAATAAATAAAATAAATCTTGAAAATAAAAAAGAGTATATGCCAACAAGAATCCTGCCCTTCAAGAAATACTAAAGGGACTTCTGCAGGAAGAAAGAATAAACAGGAGAGACAGAGTTGGAGGAGAGTGTAAGAGCAACTAAAAAGATAAAAAGAGAAAAAAATCAAACAAAATATGACACACACAAATCCAAAGAAAATATGGTTAATATAAGTAATTCCTTGAAAATAATAACACTGAAAGTCAATAGATTAAACTTACCTCTCTAGAGATTCAGACTGGAAAACTGGGTAAGGAAATACAACCCATCTACATGCTGTCTATAAGAAACACATCTTAGACCCAGAGATTCAAGAAGGGTGAAAGTGAATGGCTGGAAAACAATCTTACAAGCAAACAATAACCAAAAAAAGGCAGGAGTAGCTATATTAATATCAGACAAAATAGACTTTAAATGCAAAACTCTTGTGAGAGACAAAGATGGACACTACATATTAGTGAAAGGGATAATCTTTCAAGAAGAAAGAATAATCATAAACATTTTTGCTTCTAACAAGGGTGCCTCCAAATTCATGAGGCAAACACTGGAAAAATTAAGTGAAAGAATAGATGCCCCAGAACTATAGTGGGGGACTTTAATACTCCACTATCAACTTTGGACAGAACACCTCAACAGAGAATCAATAAAGAAACAAAAACTTTGAACAATATATTAGAGGAGCTGGACCTAATAGACATATACAGAACATGACACCCAAATACAGCAATATTTACATTCTTCTCAAGTGCACATGGATCATTTGCCAAGATAGACCACATGCTAGGCCACAGAAAAATTCTCAATGAATTCAGAAAGATCGAAATCATACAAAATAATTTCTCTGACCACAGCGGAATGAAGCTGGAAATCTGCAAGGGCCAGAGGCCCAGATTTGGCACCAAGATTTGGAAGTTAAACAACACACTCTTAGAAAAACAGTGGGTCAATGAGGAAATCTCAAAAGAAATCAATAACTACCTTGAAACAAATGAAAATGATAACACAATATACCAAAACTTATGGGATGCAGCAAAAGCAGTACTGAGAGGGAAATTTACAGTCATAAATTCATACATAAAAAAGAAGAAAGAGCTAAAATTGAAGGACTAACGGCACACTTCAAAGAATTAGTGAAAAAACAACAAAGTAACCCCAAAGGAAGAAGAAAGAAAGAAATAACAAAGATCAGAGCAGAGCTAAATGAAATAGAAAATAACAAAGCACTTGAAAAAATAAACAAAAACCAAGACCTGGTTCTTTGAGAAGATTAATAAAATGGACAAACCCTTAGTTAGACTAACAAAGAAAAAAAGAGAGAAGATGTAAGTACCCAAAATAAGAAATGAGAAAGGAGATATCACCACTAACCCCACAGAAATAAAGACTATCATAAGAGGATACTTTGAAAAACTATATTCCAACAAGAAGGACAATTTAGAGGAAATGGACAAATTCCTAGAAACACAGAAGCAGCCTACATTGATGAAAGAAGAAAATGATGATCTCAACAAACCAATCACAAGTAAAAAGATAGAGTCATTAAAAACCTCCCAACTAGGAAGAGCCCTGGGCCAGATGGCTTCACAGGTGAATTCTACTAAACATTTCAGAAACAATTAACACTAGTCTTGATCAAATTCTTCCAAAAAATCAAAATAGTAGGAACATTGCCTAAGTCATTCTATGATGCCAACATTACCCTAGTACCAAAGTGAAACAAAGACACCACAAGAAAGGAAAACTACAGACCAATCTCTAATGAACCTAGATGCAAAAATCCTCAACAAAATACTTGCTAATAATATTCAACAACACATTAAATGAATTATACACCATGACCAAGTGGGATTCATTCCTGGTATGCAAGGATGTTTCAACATAAGAAAATCAATTACTGTAATACACCATATGAACAGATTGAAGGGAAAAATCACATAATCATATCTATAGATGCAGAAAAACCATTTGACAAAATATAGCACCCTTTCTTGATAAAAACACTGCAAAAGATCAGAATAGAAGGAAACTTTCTGAACATGATAAAGGGTATATATGAAAAATCCACAGCTCACGTCATTTACAATGGTGGAATCATAAAATCTTTCCCACTAATATCAGGAACAAGACAAGGATGCCTGCTATCACCACTTCTGTTTAACATTGTGTTAGAAGTACTTGCTCTGGCAATGAGGCAAGAACCAGATATAAAAGGCATCCAAATTGGAAAGGAAGTAGTCAAAATTTCAGTATTTGCAGATGACATGATCCTATACATAGAAAATCTTGAGAAGTCTACAAAACTTCTAGAACTTATAAATGAGTTCAGTAAAGTCATAGGTTATAAGGTCAATGTGCAAAAATCAGTAGCATTTCTGTACACCAAAAATGAGCAATCTCAGGAGGGAATCAAGAAACAAATACCATTTACAATAAAAATAAAAAAATCAAATACCTAGGAATAAATTTAACTAAAAATGTAAAGGACTTATATACAGAAACTTTACAGCATTGTTCAAGGAAACCAAAGAAGACCTAAATAAATGGAACAACATTCTCTGTTCATGGATAGGAAGACTAAATATTATTAAGATGTCAATCCTACCAAAACTGATCTGCAGATTCAATGCAATCCCAATAAAAATCAACATAGCATTCTTTAAGGAACTAGAAAAACTACCTATGAAATTTATTTGGAAAGGAAAGAGGTCCTGAATAGCCAAAGACATATTGAAAAAGAAAAATGAAATTAGAGGAATCACACTACCTGACTTCAAAACATACCACAGAGCTACAGCATTGAAAATGACATGGTACTGGGACAAGGATAGACACACTGACCAATGGAACCAGATTGAGAGTTCTGATATAGATCCTCATATATACAGCCATACGATATTCGACAAGACCACCAAACCCACTCAACTGGGGAAGAATGGCCTATTCAACAAATGGTGCCTGGAGAACTGGATATCCATAGGCAAAAGAATGAAAGAGGATTACCAACTCACACCTTAAACAAAAATCAACTCAAGATGGATCAAAAACCTAAATATAGGAGCCAAGACTATAAAAACCTTGGAAAGCAATGTAGGGAAGCATCTACAGGACCTTGTAATAGGAAATGGCTTCATGAACTTCACACCAAAAGCAGGGGCAGCCAAAGAACAAATAGATAAATGGGACTTCCTCAAAATTAAAGCCTTCTGCACCTCAAAAGAGTTTGTCGAGAAAGTGAAAAGAGAGCCTACACAATGGGAGAAAATATTTGGTAACTACATATCTGATAGGCATCTTATATCCTGCATATATAAAGAACTCCTATATCTCAAAAATAAAAAGACAACCCATTTAAAAAATGGGAAAAAGATTTGAACAGATGCTTCTCCAAAGAAGAAATACAAATGGCTAAAAAGCACATGAAAAAATGCTCTAAATCACTAGCTATTAAGGACATACAAATCAAAACAACAATGCGGTACCATCTTACTCCCATAATACTCGCAGCTATTAAAAAAAAAAAAAACCACCAGAAGACTGCAAGTGCTGGAGGGGATGTGGAGGAATGGAACACTCATCCAGTGCTGGTGGGAATGTAGAAGGATCCAGCCATTCTTGAGGACAGTTTGGCAGTTTCTCAAAAAGTCACTATAGATTTGCCATATGGCCCAGCAATTCCACTGCTGGGTATATATCCATTAGAACTGAAAACAAGAACACAAACTGATATATGCACACCAACATTCATAGCAGCACTATTCACTGTTGCCAAAAGTTGGAATCAACTCAAATGCCCATCCACAGATGAATGGATAAATAAAATGTGTTAAATACATACAATGGAATACTACTCAGCTATAAGAAGGAATACAGTACAAAAACGTGATAACATGGATGAATCTTGAGGACCTTATGTTGAGTAAAGCAACCCAGGCATTGAAGGACAAATACTAGATGATGTCTCTCATATGAAATAAGTAATCCAAGCTATCTCAAATAGCTAGAGACTGGATGACAGGCTTAAAGGAAGTTGGGGGGTAGAGGAAGGTTGCGAGCTGACACCTACGTGGGTGAAATCTATGATAAGCTGGAGATAAGTATTTGTACAGGAAAAGGATAAAATGGGGGTATAGGAATACCTTTGGGTGGAGCTTTTTGGGCTTGAAGTGGACTAGGGATGGGAGGATGAGTCAGATGACCCAAGAAATTGGGGAGAGGGTGGGGGGAACATTTGAACATATGAGATTGTCAGGTATTTGGTTGAAACTATAATGTTTCTAAAGAGTTTACTTCTTTAGAAAATATAATAAGGAAGGTTACCTATTTAAGATGCTTAAAGGGGGGCATCTGACACAGGGCAGGCTTTTAGGGAGTGTGTGAGTGTTAATTTTGCCATAGTGGGTTATATCATTGGATGGAGACCCATACAATGACAGTGAAGGTATACCCACATCTTGGGGAGGACTGATGTTCTCAAATAGAGGGAATTGTATCTCTTGAGAGAATTTGTGGCTCCCAATGGTTTAGGGCAGTCAAGTATGTCAAGCCTTCAACATTGCTACAAATATCTCTGAATATGGTCCTTCAAGTAATGAAGAGTGATTGTCACTGTGGGCCCTGAGGGGAGGGGGAAAGAGGTATTGAATAGATGGAATCTGTGTAACTGTGGGGCTTTGTAAGTGTTCCACAAGTCCATGCAATGATGGATATAGGACATGTTAAGTTAGACCAAAAAATGTATAAAAGTCTATAGGTCAAAATGTAAACCATAATATAAAACATAAGGAAGCTAAAAATTTAGAAAATTGTATATTCTAAAATTATAAACCATAATGTAAACCCTAATGGAACCATGTTTGAAAGCTATTATTTCAATATCTGTACATCAGCTGCAGCAAATATAATATGAACATGTAAAAAGATAATTTCTGGGGAAGGGACAAAGTGTTTGATGTTGGATATGTGGGAGTACTGTGTATTGTATATGTGAATTACTGTGATCTAAAACTTTTGTGAAGAGAAACTTAATAATTAGAAAAAAAAAACAAGAAAAAGAAAGGATGTAGACACAGGAAGAAATGGAAGAAATTGCCTTGCCACTGTACATACAGTGCAACACCTATTGCAGTGATGAAAGGAAAACATCAAAAACAAGGCTTTTTCTTTTTTTCATTTTTTGTTACCCCTATTTATTTTTACTTTACTTAATTTTTCTAAATTAGTATGTATTGTATATCTAACCTTTAACCCCATCACTATACTCCATTTTACTATTAATGGATCCTGGCAATAATATTAGGCTTCATTTTTTAAGAAGTTTTGGACTATAGAGAGGTTCAACTATGGCAGGGGAGGAACACTCATGTGGGGTGTTACTGATGGGGGGCACATGGTTGGGAGGGAGTTCTCCAGGGCATGTATACAGGGTACATAAAAATGTTTGGATATTTTCATAGTGGTTACAGTTAAAAATGATAACTGAGGGAGTGCTGAATTCCTAGCCAGGGGAGCTCTATCATATTCCCCAATGGAACAGCAACAATGGTGAAGACCAATAAAGAAGAATGGTCCAACAATGAGCCCTTGATACTGATGACAATGCTTATGAGCTGTGCACCTGAAATATGAACTAGGCCTAGATCTGCAGGGTGCCTAAGAGTTACCTCCTGAGAGCCTCCATGTTGCTCAAATGTGGCCACTCTCTAAGCCAAACTCAGCATGTAAATGCATTACCTTCCCCCCAACATGGGACATGACTCCTGAGGATGAGCCTTCCTGGCACTGAGGGATTACTACCAAACACCAGCTGATGATGTAACTAGAAAAAGACCTTGAATAAAAGGGTAAACTCAGACCAGCAGAAAATCTCAGCCTACATGTAATATTAGGTTTTAAAAACTGCTTTTTGACCTTGAATAAAAGGGGGAAATGGAAAGGACAAATGAATTTATATGGCAATGAGTCTCCAGAAGAGAGCGGGAGGTCATCAGAGAAGTCCCACTTATGCATGCCTCAGCAGGATCCCAGAGACAGTTGAAGTAGATACAAGCCCAGGTAATGGTTCTCCTGAGGGCTACAGAGACCCACAGGTTTTATGGTCATGGCAGATGGCTCTGGAGTTCAGAGTCATGTCAGTTGGCCCTACTTTGGAGTTTGTGTTCCTGAGTTGGATCCAGATGTGACCTTTCTACACATGCCTTTTCTGTTACTTTTACTGGACCTGTGATTGGTGCTGGGGTTGGTGTACACTCAGGAGATCTGAATCTCTGAACTGTCCATGTGACAGCCAGGCCCTGAGCCTCAGCAGACTTGCAAATCCTACCCTCTGGTTTATTGGAATTACCCCAGCCAGCTAACAGGGAAGTGGAGAAGGTCAACCACCACACCAGGGAGCCAAGAGTGTCTATAATTGCAAGGAGGAGAATTGCGTCCATCATCCATGTGGAATCTAAGTTTCCTCTCTATATAGAGGTGGAGTGGACATAACCATCCCAGGGTCCACAGGATGGAGGAATAGAGTATGGATTAGAGTGGACTTACTGTATTCTACTATGGAAGAAATTGTTGCATCGATGTGGAGGAAGTGGCCATGAGCGTAGGGCAAGGGAAGAAGAGATGTGATGTGGGGGCATTTTCAGGACTTGGAGTTGTCCTGGGTGGTACTGCAGGGACAGATGCTGGGCATTGTATGTCCTGCCATGGCCCACTGGGTGGACTAGGGGATAGTGTAAACTACAGTGTACACCACTATCCATGTGGTGCAGCCGTGGTCCAAAATGTATTCACCAAATGCAATGAATGTCCCACGATGATGAAAAACATTGTTGATGTGGAAGGAGTGGGGTGAGAGGGATGGGGGTATATGGGGACCTCATATTTTTTTGAATGTAACATTTAAAAAATATATATAGAGAAAAAATTTAAAAAGTAAAAAATTATAGAATGCATGCCAGAAACTACAAAACCTGAAAGAGGAATTTGAACTTTACTTGAGGAGCTGGCATTGTCCTGAGACTGTCACAAATAAGAATACTTGGCATGAATTCACCTTGAAGAGGGAAAAAACATTGAACTAGTGTAGTAACTTTATTTATGACATAAAATGTCTGAAGATGCAGGGATCAAAATAAAATTAACAATTACAAAACATGGCACAACAAAATAGACTATATGTATCATGGTCCTTCCAATGAACCTTAAGAGAAACCAGCATGTGTAATCCATCATAGAATTCCAATAATATTACTTTTCAAAGGCTGGAAAAGTGTTTTGCTTTGATCTGTGTGTAATTATCTGTACCTCCAATTTAGCCAGTCTTTAAAAGATAATGAGGGAACTAGTCTGAGTTGGTCACAAAAATTTGGAATAGCCCCTTAGACATCTTTGATTTAAATTTACATAATAAGCATAACCCCTGAACTCTTTAGTAGGCACTGCTATATTTTTAGGGAAAGGATTGATTGGGGCATAATATTTGGCTGAACTAGAAACCTTCTTTGTTGACTCATTTTGGTAGGAACAATTGATGAGCGAGAGTGCGATATAAAAGTGCAAATATATGTAGTAATCTCTGAGTAAGAAGGGATATCATAGCAAGGGTGGGAAAGACTATATTTCATTGAACATGAACATATTCCTTGTGGACCAGAATGATGGTCCAGAAAACTTGGGCATGAGGGAAGACTAGTCAGATTCTGATTTCCTGCATCTGCCTTGCTTCTTGTGGTTTTTGGATATTTGACAAAACTCTCTAGATAAAATGAGTTTCTGGGATACTTCAGATAAAAGAAGTATCAGACTTCCTGCTCTTTCCTTCTTTTAAACAAAAATATTGATGAGGAAAAATAATTCCTATTATAACCTGAAGAAGATGGAACAGATTGAATAGAATTTAATCTCTCAAATATTCTTGGCATTCTTGGTGGCTGTTTTGTAAGACTCAATTATCTCTGTCTATATACTTCAATATATATTACAAAGTTTCCAAAGGATTTCATTCCAGAAGCTCACCTGTGACCAACACTTGAAACTGTGCTTCATTGAAGTATGTGGAGCTTTCAAAGAAACAACTGTATTTCCCTCCATCAGAAGGACGAATGTGATGGATCCGCAGGGCCACATGCCCTTCGGTGATATTGTCTCTCAGGAACTCAGTCCTCCCTCGGTACTCTGGCCTCTGCTGCTCCAGATGATCCTGAAAGTTTTTATAATGATGCACCAGGACAAAAGGATTGATCTGAAACCATCTCACCTCCATGTTCTGAACATTCATCAGTGGGTTGAGATGGCAGGGCAACACAGCCTCTTTTCCCACCAAAGCAATGACAGGCGCTTTCGGTCCTATGACATGGAATTCTCCTGGGGATAGTTAAGAAAAGGATAAGTTCAGCACCAAGACTGTGGCAGTAGTGATTGTGAAAGAAGATTTAGAATAGCTTAATTAATAGTGAGCTATGGGACATAAATAAATAGATTAAAAATAAAGGTACTGCATTACAGTATTAGTATAAGTCCTAATGATAAAACACAATTCCAATGAGCAACAATAATATAACCACAAATAAATTTGTTTTTTCCTACTTGCCTAGGATTGGAACTCAAATTCTTATAAATTAGTCTATGTAAGTCTCATAAGAACTCTATGTATTAGAGATAATATTCCTTAATTAAAGATAATGAATTTGAATCAGGAAGAAATTTAGCAGCTTGCTCAAAAACCCAAAAATAGTAAGGCACACAATGAAAATGATAACACTGGCAATCAAATATTCTCTTGCCTTAAACAAATATAGTGTACTATATTGCATTACTTAATATAGTTTAACATTTACTGAAATAGAATATGAAACTATTACAAGTAATATTGATGTTAAGGAAAACAAAACGCTAGTTATAATATTTTTCCAATTTAGAAAATGAGTGTTAGTCCATGTTTATAAAATTGATATGTTTAAACAAAGCTATAAGTTATCTATGCTTATAGCCTTTATGAATCAATATAGTCTTTCCTTATAATGCTTTTGTATACAAAAAACCTCCATAGATGTGTTTCAATTTGCAACAATACCCAATCCTCACATTTTTATTCTTTCTTCCTATAAATATGGGAAGAAAGTTACTAAGTGATACGCATTTTTCCATTTACACTAATCAACTTTCTTTTCATCTGACTCTGTGGTTCCAGCACCTTCTATGTGGATATAGGGCAACCACTACTTTAAAGAAGAGAGGCACTGTGGATCCAGAGGAAAAATGATGCAAACAAAAGCATCTGATCAAAGAGTAAGATGTAAAGATACAATCTGAACTTTGCAGATCCTACTTTTCCCATCCATTGATCATAGTCTCAAATAGTTATCTAGTCCCTAGTCAATGTCGTGTTCTACTCTAGGAGTAAAGCAATGTTCTTCCTTTCTAGTCACTGATGTTCTAGTTTAACTGGTGAACATATAGATGAATATTTTGATGAGAATGATAAAGAATAAAGTTGGATAAAATATAATAGAGTGGCAGGCAAGGATTTCATGGGCTAAAAACAAAACCCAGGAGCATATGATTTTCAGGACTGTTCTACCCTCAGTTTGGACCCTCATGGCGCAGCTTGGGGAAGATGATGAGAAGGATTGTTAGATGGAAGCAAAGAAGCTTCCAGAGAAGGCTGAGATGTTCAAGAATGAGCAGCATGAACTGTGTGTTTCAGAAATTGCCATGTACTGAATCCACACTTAGAGAAGATCCTAATTTAAGGTTTGTTGACCTCTCATCACTTCTGGGCCAGGGAATATTCTTTGTTATTTTCCTACAGCTTCTTCTCTGTGCTGACAGTCAATATTCAATCAGTAGTAATTTCCCCAGTAAGAAAAGCTCAATTTTGTCAACCCTGCTCAGCTTCTTACATGAAAACTCTTTCTTACAATGCCCTTTAAAGAATGGAAGGCTGTACACCTTGGCATTTAGTACCCCGTGACGAGGACAGGATGGATTTGCTTAGAAATAGTTGGGAGAGTGGGGGAATTCACCTCATCTCTTAGATAAAAGGGAAAATTTTGCATAATTAACCTGGAATCTGCATAAAACTTATAGTATATCATAGATATTTGCCACAGACTGGAGGAAGAAGGGGTACATAGTAGAAGATTAGGTACCAGGGATCTGCGTAAGCGGTGTGACCTCCAAAATCCATTTTAAAGAACACCTTACACAACCACCACACCATGGAGCCTAGAGTGATTACAACTGAAAATGGGAGGATTGCATCCAGCATCCAGGTGGAATCTGAGCCTCCTCTTGACATAAAGGTGCAATGGACACAACCAATCCAGTGTCCACATAGAAGAGGTGGCATTGGATTGGGAAAAGTGGACATAATGGACAAAGGGTATGGGGAAAGGCAGGAAGAGATGAGAGGTGGAGGCGTCTTCGGGACATGGAGCTGCCCTGGATGGTGCTTCAGAGGTAATCACCGGACATTGTAAATCCTCACAGGGCCTACATGATGGAATAGAGGAGAGTATGGGCCATGATGTGAACCAATGTATATGAGGTGCAGAGGTGCCCAAAGATGTACTTACCAAATCCAATGGATGTGTCATGATGATGGGAACGAGTGTTGTTGGGGGGGCGGAGAGGGGGGGTGGGGGGGTGGGGTTGAATGGGACCTCACATATATATTTTTAATGTAATATTATTACAAAGTCAATAAAAAATAAAAAAATTAAAATAATAAAAAAAAAAAAAATAAAGAACACCTTACAATGCACAGACCTTTGAACTGGGGGTGGGGGGGTGGGAAAGAGTTTTCTCACAGTATGGTGGAATGACACATACTTGAATCATTAAATGGTCTTGCTGTTATCCTCTCTGAAGAGTCCTATATATATATAAAGAGCTCATGGAAATATGGAAATACCTAGCTACCTCCCATTGAGATAACTGAGTGGTAAAAAATCCTCTCAATTAAACTAAATTGTACATTACTCGAAACCACGTAAAGCATGTGGTAAGTCAATAGGTATCAAGACAATGCAAAATGAATGGTAGAAAAAAATGGCCAAGTTCTATAGGTGGAAAATAATTATGCAATGAAAGCTTAGACATGAATTAATGTTAGTTTTAAAAGGTTAGTTTGTTTTTATTTTTTAAGGAGGTGCCAGTAATAGAACTTGGGAACTTCTGCATGTGAAGCAGGCACTCAACCACTGAGCTACACTCTTTATACAAAAGGTTAGTTTTAAAACATCTATATTACATAAAAATTAAGGCAAAATGCAGTGGACATTGCCATCCCAGGGTCCTCAGGATGGAGGAATAAAATATGGATTAGAGTGGATTTATTGATATTCTGCTATAGGATTATTGTGACTATAGGAATGGAAGAAACTGTATCATGGGTGTGGAGACAGTGGCCACGGGAGTTGCTGAGGGCAGGGAGAGGGAAGAAGAGATGTGATATGGGGCATTTTGGAACTTGGAGTTGTCCTGAATGATATTGCAGGGACAGATGCTGGACATTATATATCCTGCCATAATCCACTGAATGGACTGGGAGAGAGCGTAAACTACAATGTAAGGCATAATTCATGCTGTGTAGCAGGGTTCCAAAAAGTATTCATCAAATGCAATGAATGTGTCACACTGATGAAAGAGGTTGTTGATGTGGGAGGAGTAGGGGTGGGGTGGGGAGCGGGGGTAGATGGGAACCTCATATTTTTTAATGTAACATTTTGTTTGATCTATGTATTTTAAAAAAAAAGATAGTAAAAATATTAAGGCATAGAAATAGATATCCCAGGAAGAAATGTTCAATGAAAGGAAAAACAATAGTCTGATTAATTTAGAAAAAGAAGTGGAAGGCATAATATAAAGTGTTAGTGCAGACAGCCAGAGATCTAGTACGTGTAACTCATCATGTCAAATCAGTATTCTGTATTCTGTTAATCTCCAATCAGCCTTTGCATTAATTTCCTAATTCCTAAAGACAATAACATTAAAAGAAAAACCCCATGGCAATAGTTGTTAGCAAATCACTAATTAAAAGTCATGAATGTCAAACAAATTAAGTCACTGAAATAAACATTTTATCCACCTTATCAAACAATTCCATGGTTTCAGTCACTTGAATTCAAGTGTTCCAACAATTGAGATTTAGACTTACTCCTCTCTTACCTGCTGTCACTCTGAGCCTCCCACTCCCCAGATGATGTACTAATAAGACCACCCTGGAAATTTATAAAAGGTTTAATAGCCAGTTGGGTCACTGCCTATCTCTACTAATTTGGGAGTTGTCAAATTTATGTATGATTAATGTAATTTACTTTTATTCAAGGTGCTTTAGCAACCAACTTAAAAATACAGAAATAATCTTGCCAATTATTATGTTTCAAAGTGTCCAATTAACAGTCGAATTGAACAGCAGCTGTTTAATAAATTTTTATGGAAAGGAGAAGTAACAAAAGAGCAGCAAAGAACACAGCAAAGAGCTTATTTAGCACAAGTCGTTATAGGAGGAAACCCACCTTGTAGCTTTTTAAATATACCTCCTTCCTTCCTGCTGCCAACTCACTCCTTTAAAACTGAAACCAGCAAGCACGTGTACTTGGTCCAAACTATCAATATTAGGCTGATCAGATAATGTGCATATAATGATTATGGGTATGTGAATAAATGTTCAACTATCTATAGAGTCTGAGGACGTGGAATGAAGTGGTTAGGTTAAAAATAATACAGAAATAAAAGAAGCAATGATTAGCTTGATATAATAATAACCACTCACTAAATGAATGTTCTGAAGAGCTATTAACTGAAGTGTTAGTGACAGGGTATGAAAGAGGTAAAAAGACATTGGTCTTATGCTCAGTATTTTTCACATATCCTGTCCTTCAAAGCTCTCTGAGATGGTGAGAGGAACAATTTTACACAAACACTTCACTCATTTCTCCAAGTGGAATCACACAGGGTGGCCCCTCCACCTGCCTCACTCCCCTGGAACCTGAATCCAGCCTTCATATCAGTAATAATGGAAACTAGAGGCAAATTCACCACAGCCGATTGGCATTTTCACTAGACCTCTGTCTGAACCCCTAGAAATGGCCCCGAGCGCCAGAAAAGTTAAGATCTCAGGATGTTCGGAGTATCCCTAGGCATGATCAGGGGTAATCTGGGCAGAGCTCTGACTTGGATCCCGCAGCTGAGCACTGAATTTCCCCAGATGTTTTTCAACAGCAGTCTGCATTTTCAGTCTCTTAGTAGCTATTCTACATACACAGAAATATCAGACAAGAGGCAAGCAAAAAGAAAACAAAGAAATGTCCAGATTCAAGGGGCGCATTTGAACGAGTGGTATGTTGGGAGTCATCTCACAAATCCAAAGTGCCCACCTACCTGTGCCTGTGTGGGGAAATATGAACAGGAGGAGGAGGGTCCCAGGAACAAGACGTGATGGAGCCATCTCAGGTGGCCTCCCGGGCTCTTCACTATCTTTCATCCACATGGGGAGGCAAGGAGAGCTGCCATCAGGCCTGGTCATCCAGCGTTAGCTACAGAGCTCCTTCCTGAAGATTTTTAAATCCACTTCCTTTCTCTACAAACTTCCCTCTCAATATGAAAGTGAAAATCAGGTGCACTTTCTCCTGATTATCACTAAGAGGGTGACCATGTGGGGTGTGTGTGGCAGGGTGCATTGGGTCACAGTCCATCCCAACTGATATTTTTACAACTTATACTGATTTTTTAAGCTTTTTAAATTGAAGTTAGATATTCATACATGAACATACATAAACAGTAGGTGTATAGTGTAAGCTGTGAACTTACAAGACGAAGATGAATGCCATCATTCAGGGCTCCTGTATTTCACCCCACCTCTAACACCCAGCATTTTTGTTAAGCAATTGTTACAAACTACATTACTAACTATAGCCAATATCTCAACATTTGGTGTATTCTCCCCCCAACGCACCCTGTTAATGACATCCTAAATTACTGTTACAGACTTGTTATTATTCATGAAAGAATGTTCTCTATTTGTTCTGTTAACCGCACTATATTTTCCACCACAGGAACTGAGTTACACACTCCCATGCTTTGTACAACCCATTCAAAGTGTACACTCAGCAGCTCTCATTTTCATCATAGTTGTGCTGTCATCAGTTCAGTCAATTTTAGAACATTTTCTTTATTCCAAAAGGAAATGTTCCATACCTTCTTATACCTGCAATTATTTTCCCTTAGATTTGATATATCTTCTTTGCCATTGCTGCAAAAATATTACAAAATTACTGTTAAGTATAATCCATAAGCTACATTAGTTGTAATTTTACCATGTATTACCATATACATAAAACTTAATTAACTTTCATATGTTATTAACTACAATCTTCATATACCACCAAAATCACTGTTTTACAGTACCTATATTATTCTCTAGCTTTCTTTCATTTGAAATATTACTTCAACAGACTACTCTTTCAAGCCACAATTGCATTTATAATTCAGTAGTGTTAGGTATATTCACTATAATGTATTACCATCCACACTATTCATTTCCACACATTTACAATAAGCCTTATTGAAAATTCTACATACAGTAAGTATCAGTTCCCATTCTCAACACACAATTCTATTTGCTAATAAACTATAGTCTAGAGTTTATCTACATGACTTTACTCATAATTTTATTTCATGTTAGTGAGACAATATCTGTCCTTTTGTATCTGGATTATTCCACTCAACATTATGTCCTCGAGGTCACCCATGTTGTCATATGCGTACTGATTTCATTTCTTCTTACAGCTGGATAGCATTCCTTTGTATATATATAACACATTTTGTTTTTCCACTCATCAGTTGAGGGACATGGATTATTTCCAAAGGCCTTCTTTTTCCAAGGTGTCTTTTCTCATGGTTCAACCATATCACATTCCTATACATAGTCAACACCAATAGGTCCTAGACTGCAGTGCATATCTGCAAGTTGAATAAATTCTCAAGGTCATGAGTACCTGATGAAACAGCTGTTGCTCAGCATGGTTGCACATGTAAGGTGCCACAGAGAGGGGACTGTGCTGAAGAAAATTGAATATCTGCTTCTACTGGCATGCCTTAAAATAGCATCCAGCATTTATCCGTCTTAGAAATCCATGCTTCTCTGCATTAGCAGTAACGTATTATGAAAAAGAAACCACCCAAACATCTTAAACCCTCCAAACTAAAGATAATCATAGACTTTTATAGGTGACATAAATCAATCCAGGACTAATACAGAGTCTTCAAAATTCATATTAAAATATAGGCGAAAGCACAGAAATAGAAAGAAAAAAGGAATGTACAAATCATTATCTTTAATAAATCTAGCAACTAAGTGGCATTCTGAAAGAGGAATACAATTCCCAACCCAAATTTAAAAGGTATCAGAGCTAGAACTTGTCAATTACCTTTTCATTTAACCTAGGCTTCTTGGCTACAAGGTGGAAGGAAATGTGATAAACTCAACTCCACAAACGTTTCATCCAAATGTATCATGACAAAAGAAGACAAATATTTCCACTCCCCTAAATTTCAGACTTTCCATCACTTCAGCCAAAAGTTCTGCACATGTTCATGAATTATTTTCTTTTGTTTCTCATTCCCACTCCAGCCTTTGACTAATGGCAAAACTTGTAATGCAACAATTTTCACTGTTAAATGTTTTCCTGACTCCTGGCTCTCTTCCTCCATATTTCTGCCGATGTTTTTGTCCATTATGCTTCTAAGAGCTCTGTAGTTGAGCACCAGCTCCCCACATATGAGGTCCTGGGTTCAATTCCCAGTACCTCGGAAAAATGGGTACTTGGGGAGCGGATGTGAATCAAGAAGCTGAGTGCCTGCTTTACACATGGGTGGTCCCGGGTTCAGTTCTTGGTAACTCGTAAAAAAAAAAAAAAAAACCACAAAGAATAAGCAAAGTAAATGAAAAAAACCAACTCAGGTAGCCAATATGACTCAGTGATTGAACCCAGGGTTCCCAATATAAGGCTCTGGGTTCAATTACTGCCCCCAATACCACACACACACTGAAGACTAGTTCTTTAATTGACCTCAGCCTAAGGCCTTATAATTAATGTCATCTCACGGCTTCTGGGAATGTGTTTGAATTTTTGGAAAGTCTTCCTTTCTTCATAGTCTAATGCTGGAGAAGCTGTAGGTGAGTCACACATGCATACATGCTTAGCAAATAACTATATGTTACAACCAGAAAAGCCCACCAAGAAATAAATGAAAAATAAATAATTGAAAAGTGGAAAATAAGCAAAAAATGCTTTAGAGATTTAATTAACCATAAGAATGAAATACTGTCTTCTGGAATTATGTCCAGTGTGACATGTCAATTTAGTTTCTAATGATGACAAAATGTATTTAACAATTGCTGATGTGTACATACAACTCACATTATTTGTTTGACTCTCAGAATTGACTTTAAGATACAAGCAGATATTTAATTCCATTTTAAAAATTGTACATACTGTATGAAACCATGCAGTACCATAAGGAAATTGTGGGCAAAGAACTGCATACTAGGGATGTGTTTCTTTGTTGCATAATTATTATTAGTTTACTTTTTACCAAAAAAGCTACCCAAATTTCATGGTGTTGATTATATCTGTGGATATAGTTTCCTTTTCTAAAAAATCCCAGAATTGGAGCACTAGTGAAAGGGCGTGCTGGCCAAGTATTTAAGTCTCATGAAAATGCCCTTCTATTATGCCTCCCAGAAAGAGCCATGGTAAAATGTATGCACTCCACACTGTCCAATAATGATGAATAAAGATCGATGTAAAATTCTTCCGCTGAAGTAACTATGAGTCTGTGGACATAATTATTTCCCCCTTCTAACACAGAACATTCATCATTTGTTTTTGCTTATATTTGGAATGAGCTGACGAATCCTTTTTTTTTCTTATTTATTTTTCACCTTAAAAAATATAAGAGGCTCCTATATACCCCACTCCCTACTCCCCCACTCCTCCCACATCAGCAACCTCTTTCATCAGAGTGACACATTCATTGCATTTGGTGAACACATTCTGGAGCACTGCTACAGCACATGGATTATAGTTTACATTGTACTTTACACTCTCTCTCCGTCCCATCAGTGGGTTATGGCAGGCTATATAATGTCCTGCATCTGTCCCTGCAATCTTGAGCACACTGCCAAGGACCTTAGAAGCAAATTGCTGTAAGAAGTCGTGTCTAATTGTTGCCTATTGTATCTTGAGTAGAAAAATAAAGAAATTTTATTTTAAAACATTTCTAAGAGTTAGAATAATTTATAATAACCCTACACATGGCTCTTCTGCCCCTTTAATTTGAACTTATAATTAGCACTGTACTCATTAAATATATGTTCCTGGTACTTAAATCTTCTGGCCGTTCACATACAAGTTGAGCCCTGAATCTCAGCAGAGTTGCAACCAACACCTACTCTCCTGTTCAATGGACTCATCCAGGACAACTAACAAAAGAATGATGACGGACAATGCCCATCCCAGAAAACACAGTGTATCCACAACTCTGAGCAAGGAAGTTCCATCCCCCTGCCCCATGGGATCCAAGACCCCTCTCAATCAGAAGTAAAATGGACAACACCATTCCAAAGTCCTCACGTTGAGAAATGGACAAACCTAAGTGCGGATGCAACTATGGACTACAATAGACTTATTATTACTAGCAATAGAAGAACTCTTTATCATTGATATAAAGGCACTGGCCACCAGAAGTTCCGAGGGAATGGAGAGGGGGAATAGGTGTAACATAGGACACTTCTGGCCTTTGTAATTGTCCTGCATGACATTGCAATGACAGATACTGGCCATTATACATTTTGTCAAAATCTATAAAATTGTGTGGTACAAAGTGTGAACTATAATGTAAACTATAGACTATGATTAGTAGAAGTGCTTCAATATGTGTTCATCATTTGTAACAAATGTACCACACTAATTAAAGATATGTGTGTATGTGGGAAAGTGGAGAAGGTGGGTATATGGGAATACCCTATATTTTTAATGTAACATTTATAATATCTAAAGCTTCTTTAAAAATGAAAAAAAATTTTTTTTAAAAACACCTCCAATAATTTCTTTCCTTTGGAATCTCCCTTCTCTCATAGGGAAAAATTATTCCTAAGTTTTGAACAAAAACATACTTAAAATGAAAATAATTACCAAATTTGTGTTTTAACTTCTATTAATTCTAAGCTTCCCTTTCTGGTCTGGCTCAGTTCTCTGCATTTAGGGACATTCTCTTATGTATTTTTATATAATCAAGTTCCTGTTATTAATGAATACAACCAGTCAGCTCTCATGGCCTATATATCATCTTTTTATTGATTAAATTAATGTTAATTTCCATGGATCAGCAATGAATTATAGCTGGAAATGCACAAATGTTTGAAGCAGAGGTGGAGCCTTGTATGAGTTTTCATTTCATGAAAGAAACAAACAAATATCTAAGGTATCGCATAATAGATGCTGTGATAGATGTGAGTGAAAATTACTGCTGGAGGACAGAAGATAATGGGGAGTTTTACCTGGATAAACTGTAAAGATTCCATAGATTTGATGGCATTAGGGATGAGCTCAAAGGAGAAGTAGTATAATGGGTGTGTGTGAGGGCATGCCAGCTTAATAATGATAACTGCATAAGCAAGACTAGCAGACCAAAGCCTCATTTCCTGGGCAGATCACCACTTGAGCCTCTCAAAGGCTAAGACTTCTCATAACAGGAAGAGACAGGCTCAATCCCTGCCTGGAAATCAGCACTACACAGCCTTGAGCATAGCAGGTATTCAAAACTTATCACAGAGCTATGCATGAAATCCTTTGAACTGGCTCTGTTTTTAATTATTAATTCATTGGGTCTCAGTGTGGGCTCCTAGATGTCTCTTCTTTTTTTCTCAGGATTTACACTTGTTCTGCCCAGGTCTAAGCACTCTTCCAAACTTCTGTTTCTTCATTTCATTTTCAACCATAGGCAATTCTGTCACTCGATCCATTCTCTCAAGACTCAATGTCTTTCTCCATATTCAGATTTTAAAAATTTAAGCTAAAGACGCCACTGCTAAATACACAGTCAGAATGAGGTCTTGCTACATTATAATTTATTCTTGCCTCCCAGACAAAATCCACTGGGAGAAGAAAAACTAATGTTAGTTTAAAATCTGAAACATTACTTTGTGAAGGATAATACATTTCAGTGGATGGAGAAAAAAAGGAAGAATGAGGATGAAGAGTTCACAATGCAGAAAAGCCTGTTATTTAAACTGGTATAGTGGCATCAATGAGAAATTTAAATTTTAGGATGAATAATTCTCAATTACATAGTTTATTTTTGCCTGAGCAGGAGAAAGAATAGCATTTAAAAAATATATTTTGTTGAAGTACATCATTCATACATAAACATGCATAAACAATTACTTTATAGCAAATGTTGTGAACTTACAAAATAAACCTGCATATATCATACAGGAGTACTATACATCACCCTTCCACCAACACATTGTTGTGAAACATTTGTTACAAACTATGTAAGAGAATCATCAAAAAATTACTAACTATATCTCTATCTTAGATTTGGTATATTTTTCTCCCAACCCACCCTATTTTTAAATATACATACATACATATATATATATATATTTATTTATTTATTTATTACAGAGCTTGTGAATTTACAAAACAATCAGGCACATGTGTAGAATTCCCATACAACTTCCCTTCACCAACACACCACACATTTGTTACAGAATATGGGATAATATCATTAGACTGTTACTGTCAACCATCATATCCATAGCATATATTTGACACACTTTTTCCATACTCCCCCATTATCAACAGAGTTCGTCTTTGACAATGATGCAAGGTTATTGCAGTATTGCTGTTAACCACAGTCCATATATCACACCAATTTTATTTTTCCCATGCTTCTCCACTTTCTCACCACCCTTCAATACTGATGCACATCTGCTCTAGCTCACAGAAGGACACTCTACATCAACTACAATTCTCATCCATCTCTGAGTTCACTTTGTTATTCAGTCTTTAAATTATTGTCCAGCTTCTTTCAATTGAAATTTCCTTCCCAAGACAAATCTTTTCAGCCACAATCCCATTTATAAACCAGCTGCTAATCACTATAATGTATTACTATCAACTCTATACATTTCCATACTTTTACAGTCATTAATTAAAACTTATATGTACATTAAGCATCAGTATTTTTTCTCAACCCTCCTCTTATTTCCTAATAACTGATACTCTGTGTTTTTATTCCATGTATTTATTCTTTGTATTTAATTCATATTAATGAGACAATGTAATATTTGTCCTTTTGTGTCTGCCTTACTTCACTTGGCATAATGTCCTCAAGATTCATCCATGTTATCATATTTGTCCAAAATTTCACTTCTTCTTACTGCAGCATAGCATTCCATCATATGTATATACCCTATTTTGTTTATCCATTCATTGGTTGATGGACTCTTGGGTTGTTCACTTATTTTGGCAATTGTGAATAATATCACTATGAACATCAGTGTGCAGATGTCTGTTTGTACCATAGTTTTCAGTTCTTCTGGATATATTCCAAGTGGAAGAATTGCTGGGTCATATGGCAGTTCTATATTTAGCATTGTGAGGAAACAATCTGTCTTCCACAGAGGCTGCACCATTTTACAATCCCACCAACAGTGAAAGAGTGTTCCTATTTCTCCACATCCCATCCAGCACTTATTATTGACTCTTTATTAAATAACGACCATTCAATGTGGTGTTCGGTGATATCTCATTGATGTTGTGATTTGCATTTTCCTAATAGCAAGTGATATTGAACATTTTTTTAAATGTGCTTTTGGCAATTTGTATTTCTTCTTTGGAGGAATGTCTATTTAAATCTTTTGCCCATTTTAAAATTGGATTTCTTGCTCTTTTATTGTTGAGCTGTATGGTCTCTTTATATGGAATGGAAATCAAACCCTTATCAAATATGTGGCTTCCAAGTATTTTCTCCCGTCAAGAGGTTTGCCTTTTCAGCATCTTGATGAAGACTTTGAACCACAGAAGTGTTTAAGTTTGAGGAGGTCCCATTTATCCATGTATTCTTTCATTGCTTGTGTTTTCAGTGTAAGATTTAAGAATATACCACCTACCACCAGGTCTTGAAGATGTTTCCTTACATTTTCTTCTAGGAGCTTTATGGTTCTTGCTTTTATACTAGATCTTTGATCCAATTTGAGTTATTTTTTTAATGAGGTGTGAGATAGGTGTCCTCTTTCTTTCTTTTGTTTATGGATAATGAATCCTCTCAGCACCATTTGCTGAGTAGACTGTTCTTATCCAGCTGAGTGGGTTTGGCAGGCTAGTCAAAAATTACTTAGTCACAGATGTGAGGGTCTGTTTCTGAACCATCATTTCAGTACCACTGTATTTATGCCACTGTATTTATGTGTCTGTATTTATGCCAATACCCTGCAGTTTTTACCACTGTAGCTAGGTAATATGATCTAATATCCAGAAGTGAGAGTCCTCCAGGACCTCTTACCCTGCCATAAAAATTTGATAATTATGTTTTCCATTTGTTTAAAAAATGCTCATGAAATTTTTATTGGGATTCCATTGAATATGTATGTCAATTAAGATAGAATTGACATCTTATTGATAGCTTTCCAACCCATGAACATGGAATGATCTTCAATTTATTTAGATCTTTTTTGATTCATTTTAGCAATACATTGTAGTTTTCTGAATACTAGTGTTTTACCTCCTTGGTTAAGTTTATTTCTAAATATTTGATTCTTTTTGTTGCTATTGTGAATGAAATTTTTTCCTAACTTCCTCCTTAGATTGCACTTTACAGCTGTATAGAAATGCCAATGATTTTTGTGTATTGATATTGTATCCTGACTACTGAAATTGTTTATTAGCTCTAACAACTCTGCTGTAGATTTTTCAGGACTTTCTAAATATAGGATTGTATCATCTGTGAATGGTGAAAGTTTTTCTTCTTTCTTTCCAATTTGGATGAATTTTTTCTTCTTGCCTGATTCTAGCTAAAACCTCTAGCACGATATATTTTTGTTATTGTTCCTATTCTTCAGGTATTTATTTAATTTCTTTTTACTTTTTACTTTTTTATTTCTTTTTTTAAAAAAATACATAGATCACAAAAAGTCTTGCATTAAAAAATACAAGAAGCTCCCATATACCCCACACACCACTCTACCCCACTCCTGCCACATTAAACCTCTTTCATCATTGTGGCACATTGATTGCATTTGGTGGATACATTTTGGAGCACTGCTGCACTGCATGGATTATAGTTTACATTGTAGTTTGCACTCTCCCCCAGTACATTCAGTGGGTTTTAGCAGGATATATAATGTCCAGCATCTGTCCCTGCAATATCATTTAGGACAACTCCAAGATACCATCTTACTCCCATTATACTGCCATTTACTTAAAAAAAAAACAGAAGACTACAAGTGTTAGAGAGGATGTGAAGAAAGGGGAACACTCATCCACTGCTGGTGGGAATGCAGAAGGATCCAGCCATTCCGGAGGAGAGTTTGGCGTTTTTTCAAAAACTAGCCATAGATTTGCCATATGGCCCAGCAATTCCACTGCTGGGTATATACCCAGAAAAACTGAAAACAAGGACACAAACCAAATGTGCATACCAATGTTCTTTTGCATTCCATGTTGTCCATCCCTAAATCCCTGCTAGATTTTTCTTTTTTTATGTATTTGTTCTACTATCTGTCTGATTTGATTTCTTGGAATGTGCCATTCATCACCATCATATCTGGTATCTTTTTTACGTATGTTTACAATTTCTTCAGTATTTTCTCCCTGTATCTTCTTAATATCCTTAATCTCTCCCTTCTTTTTATTAGGTTGAGTCATGATATTGGTTTTGGACATCTCTGATTAATTGTTCCATATTCTGCATCTCCTCCTGGTTTTTTGTTTCGTCATTGAACAGTGCCATGTTTTCCTGTTTCTTAGTATGGCTTGTAATTTTTGTTGTTGACTACATATCTGTTTATTTTGTTATGTTTATTCAGTTGATTAACTTCTAGGGGAAAGCAAGTCATGGTTTCTCTTTGGCTCTTTATCTTTCCAGTACCCTCAATGTGCCTTCCCTTTACATATCCAAAGCAGCTGGCAGAGAGGCAGCAGTTTGCTCTCCTCTCAGTTAGATGCAATTTAGCAGGAGTTTTGCTCTCACTTAATAGCACATGGATGGGGGAGGGGAGGTCTTTTCAGCAGCTGGGAGGGTTAACTCATAGTTTTGGTTTCATCTTCTTCTCTCTGTCCTTCGCTCTCCAGGGAGTTGTGAAGCACTGTGCTGAACTGCTGTACCCCAAGGTAGGTACCCAAGGCAACTTTTGACTCTTCCTCTGTTGTTTTAGTGAAAGCTGAGTCTTCCCTGACTAACCTGATGGCCATGTTGCCACAATCCTCTCTGTTTTATTTTTGAGATGAAGGATTTCTTTCTATTTCCTAGATATTAAGTCCTTATTGGATAAATGATTACCACATATTTTCTGCCATTGAGTAAGCTGTCTTTTCTCTTTCTTGACAAACTCCTTTGAAGCACATTTATTTTTTAATTTTGAGGAGATCCCATTTATCTATTTTTTTTTTGGTTCACACTTTGTGTGTAAATTTTGTGAAAACATTTCCTAATACAAGATCTCATAGCTGCTTCCCTATATTATCTTCTGGTAGTTTTAGGACTTGGCCCTTATATTTAGGTCTTTGATACATCTTGGATTAATTTTTATACGGGACATCAGATGGCGATCCTCTCTCATTCTTTTGGATATGGATATTCAGTTCTCACAGCATGATTTATCAAAAAAGCCATTCTGTCCCAGTTGAGTGGGCTTGATGACCTTGTCTAATCAGTAGACCATACATGTGATGATCTAGATCAGAATACTCAGTTAAGTTCCATACTTGTCTGTCCTTGTGCCAATACCATGCAGTTTTGACCACTGTAGCTTTGTAGTATGATTTAAAGTCAGGTCGCATGATTCCTCCAATTCCACTCTTTATTTCCATATGATTTTGGCTATTTGATACATCATGTCCTTCCAAATAAAGTTAATAATTGACTTTTTAAATTCTGTAAAAATGCTGTTTTAATTTTTATCTGTATTGCTTTAAATCTGTAAATCAATTTGGATAGGAAAGACATCTTAATAATATTTAGTCTTCCAATCCATGAACATTATTGGTATTTGACATTCTTATGAGTATGTGTCTCAGAGTATGTATATTAGAAATTACTCTGCAGTACATTGCTCTTCATGGGCATGTATATTTATGTCTTTCATGAACGTTGGGAAATTTTCAAGCATTATATCATCTAATATTCTTTTTGCTCCTTTTCTCTTCTCTTCTTCTGGGACACTGATGACTCATATGTTCGAAAATTTTATGCTTCTGCTATCCCTAAAATCCTTGAGACACTGCTCAATATTTTATATTTTTTTCTATTTGCCCTTCTGTATGTAATATTTTGATTATCCTGTCTTCTAGTTCACTGATTTCCTCTGCCTGTTGAAATATGATGCTGTATGCCTCCAGTGTATTTAACCACTTTTATTAAGCATTTCTTCATATAATTTCTATTTTTCTTTTTATTCATTAAAATCTTCATTATGCTCACATATTGTCTTAATATCATTTATCTCCGTAGACATATTTTCCTTCATTTCCTTGAATTGATTTAGTAAATCAATTGAATAATGCTGTTGTGAACATAGGTCAGTGTCTTGTCAGTGTGGCCTACCTGGGAATTTGTGTTCCTGAGTGTGATGGAGTTGGACTCAGATGTGAACTTTCTACACATGCCTCTTCTATCACTTTTTCTGGACCTGTGTTTGGTGCTGGGGTTGGTGTATACCCAGGAGACTTCAATTTCTGGACTTTCCATGTGCCAGGTGGGTCCTGAGCCTCAGCAGAGTTGCAGCTTCTACTCTCCAGTTTGTTGGATTTGCACAGGTCAACTAACAGGAGGGAGAAGATGTCAACCACTACACCAGGGAACCGAGAGTGCCTACAACTGCAAGCAGGAGAATCACATCCATCAACTATGTGGGATCTAAGCCCCCTTGTGATAGAGAGGTGGAGCAAACATCACCACCCCAGAGTCCACAGGACTGAGGAATAAAATATGAATTAGAGTGAACCTACTGGTATTCTACTATAGAACAATTGTGACTAGTAATGGAAGAAACTGTAGCATTGATCTAGGGAAAGTGACCAAGGTAGTTGCTGAGGGCAGGGAGAGGGAAGTAGAGATGAGATAGGGGGACAATTTGGGGACTTGGAGTTGTCCTAAATGATATTGTAGGGACAGACGCTGCACATTACATCACCTGCCATAACTCACTGAATGGACTGGGGGAGAGTGTAAACTACAATCTAAACGACAATTCTTGTGGTGTAGCAGTGCTCCAAAATGTATTTACCAAATGCAATGAATGTGTCACAGTGATGAAAGAGGTTGTTGATGTGGGAGGAGTGGGAGTGGGTGGGAAGTGGGGTATGTGGGAACCTCTTATATTTTTTAATGTAACATTATTTTGTGATTTATGTATCTTTAAAAAATGATAATTTATTATTAAAATAAGTAAATAAATAAGAGAAAATAAAACAAACCATTGAGAAGGTCTGAACTTATGCTAATTCAATTTTTAATTTTCTGAGCCAGACTTATTCTCACTGTGACAGCAATACTGTAAATTAACTTTATTTTTCTTTTTAAGATTTATTTATTTATTTCTCTCCCCCCTTCCCCCCAGTTGTCTGCTCTGTCCATTTGCTGCATGTTCTTCTGTGACCACTTCTATCCTTATCAGTGGCGCCGGGAAATTGTTTCCTTTTATTGCATCATCTTGTTGTGCCAGCTCTCCGTGTGTGCAGTGCCATTCTTGGGCAGGCTGCACTTTCTTTCGCACTGGGTGGTTCTCCTTGTGCATGGGGCTCCCCTACACAGGGGACACCCCTATGTGGCACGGCACTCCTTGTGCGCATCAGCACTGCACATGGGCCAGCTCCACACGGGTCAAGGAGGCCCAGGGTTTGAACCGTGGACCTCCCATGTGGTAGGTGGACGCCCTATCCACTGGGCAAAGTCTGCTTCCCTTAACTTTAAAAAATGTATGTTGAAATACATTCATTGTGTTTATAACAGGGCTTTAATTTAGCATCCTATGTGTAAAATACATGACAAGCTGCCTTGTCATATCATTGATTTACTTTACAATCAAATTGTCTTAGGAATAATATTCATATCCTGTGCTTATTCCTTATTCTAAATGCCTTGCAGCATGTTGTATTTCTTTATTGGAAAAATGTCATGATTTGATTCCCCAGGTAAGTAATTTCCACCTTCTCACATTACCAGGTCCATTGTTCCTTGAGTTCCAAAGCCTCTGGTATGGCTAAATGAGCTTGGCTATTTAGGAGGGGAGGCAAAGAAGAATCCCATCCATGTGCAATAATGGCCTATGGCTTCCTCAGAGGAGATGTGCAGAGAATTTTACCCTTGGGATCTAATTATTGAATTTATTTTTGAACATATATTTTATTACAGAAGCTGTGAACTTACAAAACAATCATGCACATGTGTAAAATTTCCAGAAAATAACCCTTCACCAACACATGACACCATTGTGGAACATTTGTTACATTTTATAAGATAATATCTTCAGACTATTACTATTACTATTAATGTGTTGTTGGACTCTATTAGCAAGTATTTTGTTAAGGATTTTTGAATCAGTATTTATAGGAAAATGAGTCTTTAATTTTATTTTCATGGTATCTTAACCTGACTTTGGTATTAGGGTGATATCGACTTCATAGAATGGTTGGTAGCATTCATTCATGTTCAATTTTGGGGAAGAGCTTGAGCAAGACTGATAATAAATCATCTTTGAACACATGGTAGAACTCACCTGTGAAACAATTTGGAGTGTTTTTTGAAGACTGCTTCAATCTCTTTACTTGTGTTTTTTTTGAGGTCTTCTGTTTCTTCTAAGGTCAGTGTAGTTTGTTCATACATTCCTAGGAAGTCTTCCTTTTCTCTATATTGTTGAGTTTTTCAGGGTACATTTGTTCATAGTCTCCTCTTATGATCCCCTTTATTTATGTGGGGTCAGTAGTAATATCCCTGTTTTCATTTTTAAATTTTATTTATTTGCATCTTCTCTTTTTTCTTCCTTTGTCAGACTAGAGGTTTGTCAATTTTGTTAATCTTGAATAAATTTTTGTCTTGTTAATTCTGTCCACTTTTTTAAAAGAATCATTTTTATTTATCCCTCCCTGTTGCTTTTTTGCTTGCCGTCTGCTCTGTGTGTACATTTGTTGTGTACTCTCTGTGACTGCTTGTCTTCTCTTCTCTTTTGGAGGCACTGGGAACAAATCCTGGGAACTCTGATATGGGAGAGAGGCACTCAATTGCTTGAGCGACCTCAGCTCCCTGGCCTGTTGTGTCTCTCATTGTCTCTCCTCTTTGTCTCTTTTTTGTTACATCAGCTTTCAATGTGGGCCAGCTCTCCACAGCTTTCCAAGCAGGCCACCTCACTATGTGAGTCTCTTTACCTTAACCAGGAGGCCCTGGGAAACAAACCCAGGACCTCCCGTAGAGTAAATGGGAGCCCAACTGCTTGAACCACATCCACTTACCTCTCCGCTTGTTTAAAATTTCATTTTTGTTCTGATCTTTCTTATTTCATTCCTTCTGCTTGATTTGCAAATAGTTTGCTTTTCTTTTCTATTTCCTCCATCTGTGAAGGTAGGTCATTGTTTTTAGCTCTTTTTTTCTTTTTCAGTGTAAGCATTGTGGACTATAAACTTCCCTCACAGCACTGCCTTTGTTGAATGCCATAGGTTCTGATATGTTGTGTTCTCATTGTCATTCATCTCAAGATATTTATTGATTTCTCCCAGTATGTCTTCTTTGACCCACTGATTATTTAAGAGTGTGTTGTTTAATTTCTATATATTTGTGAATTACCCCCTTTTTTGCTTTTTGTTGATTTCTAATTTTATTCAATTGTGCTCAGAGAAATGGAATCCACAGGTGCTCAACTCTCCAGTCTGTGTAGGTTAAAAGTGTCTGCCATTGCCCAGAGAGGCTGAGGAAAACCAGCTCCCTTCCATCATTTTAGGAGATGGAGGTGGATCCACAGGTGTCCAACAGTGCATTCCATGCAGAACGATAATGTCTGCCATTGCCCTGAAGGTCTGAGGAAACATCAGACCACTCCTGTCCTATTTGGGTGTGGGGATGGATCCACAGCTACCCACATTATATTCTGTGTAGGATGGCCATGCTGGCCATTTCCCAAAAAGGTTGAGAAGACACAGCTTCCACCTATCTTACTTAGGTGGTGTGGATAGAACTACATGTGTCTGATTATTCACTCTATTTGGACCAAAAGCATCTGCAGTTATCCAGAGAGGCTGGGGAAACATCAGCCCTCTCCTATACTATGAGAGGGAAGGCAGGGGTGGAGATGGAATTGCAGGTGCTCAACAAACCAGTTTGTGTGGGCTTCAAGTGTCTGCTTTCGCCCAGAGAGGTCGAGGAAACACAGTTCCCCTCCTATTTTTTTGGTCGGCTGGGTGGGAAGTACAGTTGTCTGAGTATCCAGTCTGCATAAGCCAAAAGCACCAGCATTTGCCCAAAGAAGCTGAAGAAACATCAGCCCCCTGCTATCCTATGGGGGTGGAGGGGTGGAGATGGAACTGAAGTCACTCAACAAACAAGTTTTTGTAGACCAAAATTGCCTGCAGTTGCTCAGAGAAGATGAGGAAACATAACTCCTCTCCTATCCTATTGAAATTCAGAGATGGAGCCCCAAGTGTCCAACTATTCAGTCTGTGCCTGCCAAAATTGCCCCCAGCTTCCTGGAGAGGCTGGTGCAGGCCCAGGCAGCATCCCCCTGCCAGAGATGTTTCTGGAGCCTAGGCTAGGGCTGCAATCAAATCTGGGTGCAAATAAGCCAGTCCCTATCATCACTGTGATTTTCAATCAGCCCTGTTTCCCCTTTTGCCTGGGGTAGAATTAAAATGGCAGTTACCAGCCTCTTTCCAACTTGGACAGGTTCAAGCTTCAGCTATTTTTAGGATTATACTTTAGCCATCCACATTTACATACCTGAAGTCATTGGCTAACTATCTCTTCCTTCACCATATTTGGAAAATGGAGCTTCTAATTCCAGTCACAGAATAGCTGCCAAGGTGGTTTGTGCCACCAGTGGAGAACGGGCACTGGCCTCTGTGTTGAGGAGTGCTCTACTCATGCAACTGCACTGCAGATGGGCAGTCCTCCTTCTTTCTTTCCATTCTTTCAAGGGTGTTGCAGGATGTTCTTCTGGTCTACTGGTCTCTAAGACAGGTGCTTTAAATAGCTCTGGGTGATAACTATCCACCCTAGAGGGTGAGCTGACTGTTGGAATCCCTTTCTCAGCAGCCGTCTTGCCCCTCTGCCATGAATTTACATTATTATTTTGAACTACATCAGGAATAATACTAGTAGATAAATACTAGTTGTTTGGATAATTGCATTCATTTCCTCTTGTTCATCAATACTGTTTATAAGAATTGTGCTGTGATTGTAGATGATGACAAATTGTCAAAGTATCTTCAAACTTCTGCCATGTGTTCTCTTCCCTAATGTCAGTTTTCAGGATCTAGCACGCCTATATTGGAGCATAGTGTATGAAATATTAAGCTTACCTTTAGAATCAAGTTGGAAGTTGAAAAATCTCCCTGCTGCATCCATTTGGAAAGAAACCTTTACAAAGAGAACCATATGAAAACCATTGTCTTCAAATGGACCTTTTGCCTATTTTTTCAGATTTTGTAATTATTTTGGTAGTTGTGTTTAGTTTAATGCATGGTACTGTGCTTTGACAGTACTCAGTTAAAGCACATAATGAACATGAAGTCCACAGTGGAATATTGATTTTGTTATATTCAAAGGTAAATTTATGAAACTTTAGAGAAAATTAAGAGTCCAGCTATAAATTTATTCAAATTTCAAAATTCTTAAAGTAGTAATTCCAAACATGTTCAAATAATGGATTAATATAAATATACATAAGTGTGAAGGTTTTCACCTGCCTAGTATATCTAAAATAATGAATAAAGATAAATTATGTAACAAAATGAAAAGACATGCTAATACTTTTATTAGACCCCAGAACTGGACCTTTGGAGATAACCAGAGAAAAAACTTTAACATGAGAGTTAGGAAGAACTTGCTTTCATTATATCTGCAGACAGGAGCCAAGGTCAGTCTAAAACAACGCAGACCTGACTCCCTGTGCTGCAGTTTTACTGTTGCTTAAGTACCTAAGTTGCTATTTAGCATTTGCTTTGATTATGCATTAGTTTTTATGCATATGGATGAACACACATAGCTAGTTATATAATTGTTTGATTAGTATGTTCAGGAAATCACACTTGCACATAAGTTGCATGATCAAAAAAGAGGTGGATAACTCCACCCATGGGTGAGAATTTTACTATGCTAAATAAGCAAGCTGAAGTGAGGACACCACAGGGCTTCTTCTGCACAAGTCTGGCCAACTGTTTGAAACTGTTCTTCATTCTTCATGGTTTCAGCTAGATATTCTTGATCACAAGAACCAGAATTTGGCACCAAGAAAGTGTTGAACTTCATAACCGTCTAATTCACATATAATTCTTTCCTTTATATCTTAGCAACAGGGAAACAAGTTACTTTCAGGTATTCATTCATCCTACATCTATCAATTTCCTCCTTCTAGTTTTTTGATGATATTCTTATCACAGGGGAAAGGGACAAAGATCAGGTCTCTGTAGCTATGTCCTGCTCACACTATGGACTTTGATCTCTTAGAAAACTATAGTGAGAGGGTGACCTGAGGAGGAACAGTAAGTCTGTTAGAGTTTGCAATTGCTTTTTAAATAAAGCATTGCATGCATGATGAGTATGTGTGCAATTATAAAGAGAATTAAGATAATAATTAATGAATGGGAGCAACAACTTAATGAAGGTGGATGGGTTCCAGAAAGAGAAATTATTTCCGTGTTTTATGTGGTTATTGCTCTCACTTCTTTGGAGAGATTGGTGGCTAAGTATGTGGCTGCAGTTCCAGCAAATGCTGCGATTCCTAGAAAGGTAAACAAAGGAATTAGTTGACTTTCTTTGATTATTTGTGGTGTTACAAGTTTTGGGGTCTGATTTTACAAAAGTATGTTGAATTTTGTTTAATTAGGCTTTTCTGACCTAATTTCAAGGTATAGATTCACTGAGGCATTCCACAATACAACCAGTCCAGGTATTACTTGATATTGATTGTGCAAATTTACACAACACCAACACTTAATTCTATTGTAGAAGTTTTGTATGATTTGCAAAACAGGAGTGAGGGATGATTAGCATCTTCCCTTAGGGCTAGTTATTGATAGGTTCTGTAAGAAAAAGATCAGAATTATTATCTGGTGGAATTTTTTTCTTTCCGAATAGGAAATGCAGGTTCCCAACAGACTCCACTTCATGTTTCAATTCAGGTGTGGTCTCTGGTTTAGGACCTCTTTTATCTATCAGTTCTGATAAGTAGTAAGGTTTTGCTCTGGTATGATGGACCCAGGACTTGATTCTCTGTAACAAGAGAATAATGAGAGGTGAAAAGTACTGTGTAAATTTCCTTCCATTTAGAATTAAGCTGATTTTCAAGGTGTTTATTTTTCAAAACATTGAAAAGAACCTAATCCCCAACTGAGAAGGGGCGGAGAGTTTGGTCAGTGGATATTTTAGGCACATATTTGCATATACATGCATGGTGTGAGGAGCTTTCCTAACTGGAATAACATCTAAGGTTATTGGGGAACTGGATTTTTCCCTGAGGTTGCTTAGAAGTGGCCTTCCATACATACGGTTGAAAAGACTTAAATTCTCTTCTAGGGTCCACCCTGACCTGCAGGAGAGCTAGGTTCAGTGTTTCCATCCATTTTAATTGTGTTTCTTGACAAATTTTGTTTAAGGTTTTCTTTAAAGTGTAGCTCATCTTTTCCACCTTTTTTGATGCCTCAGGTCTCCAGGCTGCATGCAGTTTCCACTTAATTCTGAGACTTTGGTTGAGTCTTTGCGCCACAGATGAAATACAAACAGGTTCATTACCTGACTGGGTTGTTTGGGACCAAAACTTGGGATGATTTCCTGAAGAAAGAACTTCATTACCATTGAATGCTGTTTTGTGTGGCAGGGAAAAGCTTCTGCTCATCCTGAGGAGGTGTTTACAAATACTAAAAGATAGTTAAATTTTCTTGTGGTTTTATAATAATGCTTTGGGTGACTCCTACTTCCCATGTGCATGTGTTTAAGATTCCCAGCCAGTGAGGCTGCATAGGCCAACACCACAGCCAAGTGGCCTCATTTTCCCAGTTTGTATGGTTTGAGGTATAGGCAACAACAGATTACTATTACTGCCCCTTTTGGGTTTAGGGCTACTAGTCCTTTGAATCATATTCTCAATGTTTACATCTTGGTCTAGCTATTAGCCTTTCAGTTGGAGCAGATTTTGTAACATGAGGTACTGAATTTAAACAGATTAAGGTTGGAGACAGTTTCTTAAGGCATTGTTGTAAAGATCCCTTATTGCTTCATATTTGCACCCTTCGAAGGCTGTACATCCATTCTGTAAGACCTGCACCAGTGGAGTTATGAGACTGAAGGAAAATTTAGACAATATTCTGATTCATAGCCTAAGACTGCTTGAGGTGACCAGTAAACGGAGTTTCATTAACACTAGCTTGCTGGTTGCAAGAGTTCCCTGGCAGTGTCTGTGGTAGTGAAAGCATACCTTGACCCTCCTGAGAGTGGGAGAGGACCAAGGTGATCTACTTGCCAACATGCTATTGAGGTCTGTGCTTGGCCAATATGTTCTACCTTGTGAGGCAATTGCTGTAGTCATTTGAGCGAGCACAGTGGACACCCATGGGTGATGTGCATGAGCTGCTGGTGGGTAACAGGGAGCTGGGATGGCTGCCATAGGGTCTGGTAGCCATGATGTCTGCTTTTCCTGTGCTGTTGCTCTGCTGATTCTCAGGTTTTAATGAGAGCATCTGCCCCAACATTCCCAAGAAGAGTGTTAGAGGAGTGGGCAGGGATGTTATAGACAGTTACCTGTCATTGCTGACAGGCAGATGTCTCAGATGTCCTTCCAAAGATTTCTCCTCCACAGAGGGCAGCCCATGACAGTCCATTATTCCTGTTTTGTTTCTAGTACTTGTAATTCACCCATGGATAGGCATGGTAACTTTCAGAGTGACCAGATAATATTGGGTTAAGCCCTCTACTTGCAACAGGGCATGGTATGTTGTATACATTTGCTTTTACCAGGGGCTACATCATAATTTTGTCCCCTTCCACAATTGGGACCAAAACCCAAGGGGTATTTGCTTAGAATGTTGCCTTTGCCACAAAATCCACCATCCACTCCAAGTCAATATTGGTGCTGGCTTCATCCAATGTGCAGGGTCAGGTAAGGTCCACCACCCTTTATTGCTTCAGTTGGTGCTTTTACTCTCTTTACCTTTTAAAAAGCAGCTTACTGTGTGTCCTCCATTCCCATGTACAACCTTTTCTGATTAACACATACATAAGGCAATTAATTGTTTTAGAGTTTCAGGACACAATAAAATTAAAGTACGAAAAGCTATTTTGATAAAAAAGACTCTCTGCTTTGTATATTAAAATAAGCACTTATTTGTTCTTTTGGCATTTGAATAGATCTCTGTTAAGAATTTTTATTTATTAACTTAATATTACCATCCCAAGGTGTGAAAATATACACTGAACAAACAGACTAACACAAAAATGCTAAGATACAACAGAAACATAAAATTTAATAATTTGACTTAGAGATCTTACTCCTTTGTTACAGTTGTTTACAAGCTTTCCATCATTTCACATCCTTGATTTTTATTGGTTTTTGATCTTTGACTGGGGCTAAAGGTGACTCACACAGCATTAACTCACAACTTTTTAGTTTCTGTATTTCTCCACAACTCAAAGAGGATTTGACATACATGACTTTTTGCCCATTTTTCTTGCCGTTTACAAAACAAGTTTAATTGTAATATAATGTTACAATTCAAAGATCCTATTTTTGGTTATTATTTTCTGTTGTTTAATTTATATCTAGCTTAATTTTCATAACTAAAATATAATTATGCTTCAGTAACCCAGATCCCCCAAATTTAGACCAAATTTTCAGGATGCATCCTAGTGGTGAACACTCATTCCCCTTGGTGACAGAAAGATAGAGAGAAAGAAAATAGATCTACAAGGAGTATGTCACTATAGACCTAGGTCTCACCTTGCACTTTTTAGCGAACAAGTGGCCCATTTTAAGCTCTAAGTGAATATTTAAAGATGGAGTAAAGTAGCAGGTTATTTTCATTATGAATTGACAGTTATATTAATTTTTAAATCTTTCTTATTATCTTTATGAGAGCCTGTAAATTTTATGTTTGTCCCAACCTCAGAGCAGACATTTTAGTTGTCTCTACCTGAGCATCTAAACTCAAGTCATTTATAATTGTTACTCCTTACTTAAAGATCATGTTATACTTTTTACCCAAGCTTTTTAACTAATTAGAAATTCTTCAAATAATTAATTTTAGAATATTTTGTAGCATTTAGGATTTATTTCACATGTGATTTCTGTATCCATTACTATCAATTTTTTCTGTAAATTTTTTCTAAAAATATGTATTCTGTCATCTATTCTATTAGACACTAATTCAGAAGTAGAAAATTTGTTTAATAGGTTTTAACGTTTAGTTATCTATGATATAAAATTTAGAGCAATATTAAAAGTACATATGTGACTACAAACATTATTGTATATGTATACATATATTTGTTTATGCAAATGTACTAAATGTTCATGGCATAGTATTCAGAATAGTATAATATTATATTATTAATTTAATAAATAAATAATTCCAATGTAATGCTTATTTTATGGTTTATGTAAAAGGCACTGTTCTCAGTAAGAAGTCATTATTATTAAAATTTATTTTGCATTTTACATTGGTTATCATGGAGTTAAGACTCTAGTTTGTAAGAAAAACAAGAAAATAATAATTAAAGCTAAAACTGAGCAATTTTAGAAAAGCAGGGCTATTACAGGTTGTTGTAAGAAAGTTAAATTATGTTGGAGACTTAACCCTGAGGTGGAATCAGGTATGTCTCTTTGAGGAAAGTACATTTAAATTTCATACAATTTATGTCCGTTAAAGGAAACCAGGAAATTTCCTCTAACTTATAAATGAATCACACACCTGATCAATCTCTTTCCATCTCCTCCACTTCCTTATCCAATACTGAGTGAATTCCTGGAGGAGGTGTAGGACTCATCCAGACACCCAGCCTCAACTCTGGAATTTTCATCCTCTGCGACTTTCCCTTCCATTTCACAAGATTCACAAGCCCCATGACCGCAGCTAGAATCCCTCCACACCCATGATTTGCTGGGTGTCTAACTCCAGACTCCTATTCTTTCTAGCTCTTTTGCTGCATCCTCATCACTCTCCCACTTTGTATTCTCTTATACAAATTGCCTTCTTCTTTGACTCCACTCTCTCTATAAATACTACTCATACCTGTGCTTTCACTTCCCCCTTCATAAAATAAGCAATAACCAAACATTCCAGGCCTTGTTTCTCTTTTTTATTATTTCTTTTTCATTCCCTTCACTGAAAACTTATTTGAAAATATAAGCTATTACCTTGTCTTCACTTTAATTCTTCACTCTCAAATAGTATTTAATTTACTCTGGAATATTCACGAAATATTCACTTTAATTCATGAAGTAGATGCCATCAAACTTAGGCAAATTTAAAAACATAGTTAAAGCATTATTTTAGACCAGGTACAGAACATTAGTCAATCTAAAGATAGATAGCATATATAAAATAAAGAGTAGTAGTATGTGTGTGCAATACATGTTATTATTATTTATATAGTTTATTTTAGCATTTTATTATGGAAAACTATATATACAATGAAAATCGTTCATCTACACCACTTTCATCTGTACAATTCAGAAGCATTAATTACAATCACAAATTTTGCCCCATCAACCTCAACAATTACTAAAAGTTTGCATATCCTCAAATAGTAACTCTGTGTCCATTAAGCACCAACTTGCTATACCACACCATCTGTAGGCCCTGTTAACCTATAGCTACTTCTGTAACTAGAAATATGCTTATTCTAGGTATTTCATATAAGTGATTCATAAAATGTTTGTCTTCTTGTATCTGGCTCATTTCACTATCATGATTCATTTGTTTTGTGATATATCAGAACCTCATAATTTTCATGACTGAATAATTCACTGTATGTTTCTACTATTTTGTTTATCAAGTTTTCTATTAATGTACACATTGATTTCTTCTACCATTTGGTTATTGTGCTGTTAAAATTTTTGTCTACAATATCTATTTGCATCATTATTTTCAATTCTTTTGTGTGTATTCATAGAAGTGGAACTACTGTCTCGTATGTTAATTTTATGTTAACTTTTTTAGGAAGCTCCAATTTTTTTTCTAAAGGAGCTTCATATTGTGGCATTTTCAGAAACAATGTGTGAGATTCCTATTTTCTATAACCTTTTCATCACTTGATATTTTCCATTAAACTATAAAAAAAATAGTAGCCATTCTAGTGTGTATGAAGGGATACATCATTGTGATTTTGATTTTCATTCTCTTAACATATAATAATGTTGAGCAACTTTTTATGTATTTTTATTGGCTCTTTATGTATTTATCTTCTTTGCAGAAATATCTATTCAAATACTTTGTCCATTTTTAATGGTCCTTTCTTTATGTTCCTTAATTACCTGAGTCTCTATATATTGTGAACATCAAGTCATTTACATATATTTAATTTACAATTGTGTAGTCTTTTAAGATTCTCAATAATGTTCTTTGATACACAAAAGATTTTAATTTTGATGAGTTCAATTTATTTATTTACCCTTTTGTTGTGTGTGCTTTTGTTGTCATACCTAAGAATTCACTAAATAATACAATATCCAGTAGATTTTTCCATTTTTCTGAGTTTTATGATATTAGCCCTTATATTCATGTTATTGATACATTTTGTTTTAAATTTTTGTATATGGTGTTAGGTAGGGGCACAATTTCATTCATTGTCTTATGAATATGTACTTTTCACAGTACCATTTTTTAAAGAAGATATTCTTTACCCATTGAGTGAATTGGAGGTGTCTGTCCAAAATTAAAAAGCCATAGTTATGAGGGTTTATTTCTGAACTCTCAAGTCAATTCTGGTTTTCTATGTTTGTGTTCTTGTGGTGTTAGTTCCATATTGTCTTGATTGCTTTACTGTTGTAATAAGTTTTGAAATCAGAAAGTGTGAATTCTTAAATTTTGCCCTTTTTCTAGATACTTTTCCTGGATATTTGATGATTGGCTTTTCCATTTCTGCAAATTGCTGTTGGAGCTTTGATTGGGATTACATTGAGTCTGTAAATCATTTTGGGTAAAATTAAGAATTGAACAATATTTAGTCTTCCTATCCATGAACATGGAATATCCTGCCTTTTACTTAGGCTGTCCTTAACTTCTATCAGGATTGTTTTATAGTCTTCCATGTATATGTCCTTTAATTCCTGGTTAAATTCATTTCTAGTTATTTTATAATACTGGTAACTATTACAAAAGTATTGTTTCCTGAACCCTTCTTCAGATTATTCATTAATGTTTTGTAGAAGTACTATCATTTTGTGCATTTTGGTTTTGTGCACCTTAGCTTTGTTGAATTTGTTTATTGAGCTCTAGTAACTTTGTAGTGGGTTTTTAAGGATTTTCTTTATATAGTTTTATTTCAATTGCAAATAGGGAATATTTCAATTCACCTTCCTAATTTGGATTTGTTTTCTTGTGGTTTTTTTCTTTTTCTTTTTGCCTAATTGCTCTGGCTAGAAATTGCAGTACAATGTTGAATAACAATGTTGATAGTGAGCCTCTTTTTCATATTCATGATCTTAGAGGTAAGCATTCAGGCTTTCACAATTAAGTTTGAGTTTAGCTGTGTGTTTTCATAGATGCCCTTTATCATTATAAAGATGGTAGCTTCTTTCAATTTTCTTAGGGCTTTCCTAAAGGTTTTTCTAGCTTTTGTCAAAAGCTTTATCTGCATCAATTAAAGCATCAGATAATACTTGTTATTCATTCTATTAGTGTGGTGTATCACATTAATTGATTTTCTAATGCTGAACCATCCTAGCATACCAGGGATAAATCCCATTGGAAAATATTGCATAATTATCTAAATGTGATGTTGTATTTGGTTTACTAATATTGAGGATTTTTGCATCTATATCCATGGAATATTTTTCTGAAATTTCATCTTACTGTCTTAATTTGACTTTATTATTAGGGTAATGCTGGCCTCATGGAATGAGAGGAAATATTCCATCCTCTTGGTGTTAATCTCTCATGGGAGGTTCTTTTAAAACTGGAAAATGAAGATTTCTTTTGGACTTTTCATTGTTGGGAAATTTTTGATATGTGGTTCAGCCTGTTGTGATAGTCAATTTCTTCTTGAGTCAGTGTAATTAATGTGCATGCTTCTAGATTATTTCCATGTCATGTAATTTATCTAATTTATTGATGTATTATTGACCATACTCTCTATTTATAATTCTTCAGTATTTCTGAAGGATGGGTATTAATTCATTTTAGTTAATGTCCTCCTCCTTTAGTCATTGCCATTCTAGAGGAAGATTTGTCAATTGATTGATTTTTTTTAAAAAGTACCTTTGGTTCCATGATCCTTTCTACTTTTTAACTCTCTATTTCATTTCTACCAATATAATCTCTGTTACTTCCTTCCTTTTCTCACTTTTTCCCCCCTGGGACACCCAGGAGAGATGTTTGGTTTCTGACTTGAGAAATTTCTTTATTTTTAATATAAGTATTTAGACTTATAAATTTAATTGTCTGCACTGTCATTACTGGATCCACTAGTTTATGGTGTTTTCATTTTAATTTCCTTGAAGATATTTCTCATTTTTTTTGTGATTTCTTCTCTGACCCATTAGGATTATTTGTGTTTCTTCCTTATTTTCATATAATTGTAAATTTTAAATAATTCATCTGTTATTGATTTCTAGCTTTATTCTATTGTGGTTGGAGAATATGTATTGAACAATCAATTATTAAATGTGTATTGATACACATCGATATCATGGACTTGGCTTATTTATGTTGATGCTATATTTATGAACCTTGCTCTTTTGAAATTGGAACTTAGCCTAGTAATATATATTGTCTAAGAGTTAACTACTGAAAACCCTTGTTGCTCAAATGTGGCCTATCTCTAAGCCATACAGAGCATGCAAAATCACTATCTTCCTCTCCTCCCCTGGCATGGGACATGACATTCAGGAATGAACCTCTCTGGCACCAAAGGATTATTACCAAGTGCTAACTATCTACTAGACCAAAAAGGGGAAATATTAAATATAAATGAGTTTTTATGGCTAAGAGATTTTAAAGGGAGTTGGAAGGTCATTCCAGAGTTTATGCTTATTCATGTTTCAAGAGGATTCTCCTGACTACCACTGTTGTCGGAAACTGGCTGACCTATTAGTTGCTTCTTGTTATTGTTCAAAAGGTTCTAAATTGCCTCCTGTTATTGTAAATTACCTTATTGTAGATGTTGCAAGTTGCTTCTTGTTATTGTACAAGACATTCTAAGTTCCTTCCTGTTATTGTAAATTACCTTATTGTAGATGTTGCAAGTTGCTTCTTGTTATTGTACAAGATGTTCTAAGTTGCTTCCTGTTATAGTAAATTACCTTATTGTAGATGTTTCAAGTAGCTTCCTGTAGCCCACTGTGGCTGAGTGTGAGGGTCTCGTCCTCGCTCGGGCCCAAGAGTCGGGGGGGCTTGCTCCTGCCAAACCACTGGCGGGGGGTGCCCCAAGAGGGAGCACTGGTTCTCCAGGCGTGGGGGACGCGTGGTTGGGGGAAAACCACGGAGACCGCTTGAGCGCAAGAACAGGTCTGCTTTATTATGGAAGTACACTTGGTTATATAGGGTTGGGTAGAGGGAGGAGTAAGATATAGGGAGGGCTAGCTGAGAGGTTTGGAATAGGGGAGGGGAAAGGGGGAGTGAGAGCTGGCCGGATGTTGGGCTAGGTGGGAGATAGAAAGGGGGAGGGCAGCGCCGGCCAGCCGCTAGCAGCAAAGGCCTAGTCAGGCGTGGTCACCTTATCTAGGCCCAGTGGGCAGAGGCGGTATCACTTCTTGCCGCACCGTTTGCTACTGTGGCAAGCCGGGTGCCCTTCCTCCCACATTTCCCCCTTTGTTTTTATTAAGCTCCTCCGAAAAGCTTGATTTGAGGAGGGAGGGGGACTGTGCCTGTCTTAGGTCGGGATTGCGCCCAGCCAGGCAATGCCCGTGCCACACAGGTGGCCAGTTTTACCCGTCATGGGGAAGCGCGGCAGCAAAAGGCCGTGTCCCTGCCTTAGGTTGACTGGCGGGCCGATCCCGTTGCCCGTCATTGGCTAACCAGTCCAGCGCCTCGATGGAATGTTGGCGGCCTTAGATAAACAGGGCGGGGGAGGGGAAAGGGTAAGGGTAAGGGGTTAGGATGGGCGGTGAGAAGGGGTAGGGGCAGGGGAGCTGGGGCTTGGGTGCGTTGAGAGGCGGCTGGCCATTTGGGGAGGACGGCAATTAATGGAGACTCCTGGTGCGTCTTCGTCGGTGGTGCGGATTCGCTGGTACCGGACCTGGATGGGCTTACTAAGGACAGAGTTAACTTGATTTTTGACAAGCTGGACAGTTCACCTGATGATCCAGGGTCCTAGGGCTAATAGGAGGATAAGGGTGAGGAGCGGGCCTAGAAAGGGGAGAAAGTAAGAAAGGATTCCATTGGGCAGCCCCCAAGGGAAAGACCATCCAGCTTCACGTTCCTGCTTTCTCTTGCGGAGGCCCTCCCTAACTTGTACGAGGTTATCTCGAATGAGGCCAGAGTGGCTAGCATAGAAGCAGCATTCTTCTTCTAACGCTGTGCAGAGCCCCCCTTCTTTTAGGAGGAGGAGGTTTAGGCCCCTGTGGTTTTGGAGAATGACTTTAGACAGGGAGTTGAGAGATGTTTCAAGGTGGGCCATGGAAGTCTCAAGGCGGGTGATGTCTGCATCGACAGCTTGCCTAAGGGTTGAAAAGGAGTTATCTTGGAGGCTGAGAGCTGCAGCTCCAGTGGCTGCGCCGGCAAGATCTAGAAGGGTGGCAATTGTGATGGCGGTGAAGACTTCCTGTTTCTGCTCGTGCTGCGGGGAGCTGAAGTGCTGCCAGGAGTCAAAGAATTGGTTATCAGTATAAAAGAGAACGCGGGGGGCAATGAGTATGAGCACACAGGTGTCGCTGGTGGAGGTAAGGGTTTGAACATTGAGACATGGAGTGAGGCCGGAGGAAGAACATAGCCATTTGGTATTATTAAGGGGAATTAGGAACTTAGCAGCTGCATTAGGGGTGTGAGTTAGGCTGCAGAGGGACTGCATGGAGGGGAGAACTGTGCCGCTGGTTTTTATTATACAGAGTCCAGTCTGGGAAACTGATCGGAGGGTGAGTCCTCTTTTTGTTTGGTTCCAATTGCAAGAGGTACCAGTGGAGTCTGGGGAGGTGCGATAGGCGCTGTTGGTAGCTAAGGCTTCATAGAAGGGAGCTGCGGCGGAGAAGCAGAGCCAGCAACGTTGTGTAAGGTTGGGCTGGGATAAGTTTAAGGAGATAAATGATGCATTGAGGAGGGCTACAAGAGGGTTGGGGGGTGGCAGGGTTTGGCGGTGGGGAGGATACCTAGTGATGGAAGGATTTAAGGTGGTAGCAGGAGGAGAAGGAGAAACAGAGGGAGGAGGGGGAGGCCGTGCGTGGGGAGGATTGAGAACTTGATTTGGGCCCACGGCGGCGGATTGTGTGCGGATTGAATTTTTCTTTATAATGAAAAAGGCACCGTAATCATAGTTGCTCATGTAAAGTCGGGCTCCCCAGGTGCGGCCCTGTAGCCAGCCTGCATTTTTAGGGTTTTTGACAGTGAGTGTGATGCTGCCCTAGTGACCTTTATCTTTAAAAGAAAAGGAGAGATAGGGGTCCCTATTGGGAGCTCCCGACCATCCGTGGGCCATGGTTTTGCACCCCCAGGAGGGGCAGTAATAGTGCGCTGGGTCATGGCAGCCTCTGGCCGTGGAAGGACAAATATAGAAGCCTGAGACTTCATGATTATAGGGGCCAGTAAGGCCTGTAAGTGAGCTGTACCAACACCAGTGAGTATTGTGTGTAATGTCTTGAAGGGAACCACCACTGGCGAAAGGAAGGTTGGCAAGATTACATATGTGCACTGTGAAGGAGGGAGCACCCGCAGTAATGTTATTAGCGAGGAGCTTTTCCTGCTGCCAAAGAGAGAGTGTCCAGTTAAAGGGCTGATGGCTTATACTAGCCTGGTCCGTAGTGGAGGGGAGCAGAGCTAACATGAAAAGCAGGAGAGAGTGTAGATTTTTAGGTTTTTTGTTTGAAGCTAAGGCGCGGACAGCAAGCTGTACTAGCTGTCCAAGGAGGAGGGTGTCATGAGCTAGATCTGCGGCCATATTTAGCCTCTCCATCCGATGGGCGAGTGCTCTCATCATCCGTCGTTGGAACCTGCTGCTGGCCGGTGGCGGGTTTGACGTTTTTTTTTCGGGGATCCAGAGTGGCTGGGAGGCATTTTCTGGAAAGACACAAGCAAACCCTCTGCCTTGGGTGAGAAGGGGACTGGGTCCCTGCCAATTGTTTGTTTCTGGGTCCTTCCAAAACACCATCGGGGCAACTGTTGGTGCGTAGGAGGGGCCCCAATGCTTATGGAGGGGGGAAAGACTGTTTTTATCAAAGGAGAGGAGGTTTATGTGAATGAGGCAGGCAGTGATAATGTCGCCTGGTTGACTATGTGGGCGTAGATCCTTCTCTTATTGAATTTGCACTTTGAGCTGGCGGTGGATGCATTCTACTATAGCCTGCCCCTGGGGGTTGTATGGAATGCCGAAGTGGTGAGTAATGTTGTAGAGCTGGAGAAATGCAGCGAATGAGGAGCTGCGATACTCAGGCCTATTATTGGTTTTAACATCCCAAGGAACCCCCATGAATAAGATGGCTTGCCGCAATGCTTTAATGCAATGCTTGGCTGTTTCCCCCGGTAAGGGGACAGCGTAGCAAAGGTGAGAAAAGGTGTTGACTGTGACATGGACATACTTGAGGCGCCCAAATGATGGCACATGGGTGACGTCTATTTGCCATCGGGAGTTTGGCTTGAGGCCGCAGGGGTTGACCCCTTGTGGCTGCAATGGTCCAAGCAGCAAGAAGGGGGCGCATGTTTTACAGGCGCGCACCAAATGCTTGCATGTTTCCTTGGGGAGGCCCGGCAAAAGACATTGAAGTGAGGCTGCTGAAAAGTGGAACTTAGAATGGAGAAGTTTGGCTTGATTGACCAAGTCTCCGACAGTGGCTATTGTATGGGTGGAGACGGTTTGGTCGGCAGCAGAATTACCCGTGGCTAGAGGCCCGGGCAGCCCTGAATGGCTGTGAATATGAGAAATGTATTATGGCTGTGTGCGGAGCTTGAGCTCTCGCTGCAAGGCATGGAGTGCTTGATCAATGGGCGTGTCATGTGGAAAGAAAACAGCGTGGGCAATAACTGAACAAACTTGCAGGGCGTACTGACTATCAGTGAAGATGTTGACGGGCTCATTGCCGTGGTGTTGGAAGGCAGTGAGGATGGCTAGTATCTCGCCCACCTGAACCGATCGGGATGGGTTTGGCAGTAGACTGTTGGCAAGTCACGGCTGGGAGAGTAGGCAATATAAGTAAACTTGGTCTTAGAGGCATCTGTGAAGACAGTAGTGGAGTTGGAGAGAGGCTTGGAGCCAGGAAAAGGGTGGTATAGTGGGGAGAGGGGGAGCCTTGTGAGGCCCTGGAGCAACTTGTGTGTGTGTGGGGTAATGGCAGTCAAAGGTCCCGTGGAAGATTTCTAGAAGAATTTGAGCACGGGGGTTTTCGGAGAAAAGGGCAGTGGTGTGCTTGTCAGTAAGGCATACATATTCAGAATCAGAGACAATATTCAAGGACTCTTAAAACATTTGTAAAACTTTAATGATGGCTCAAAGCTCTGTGCATTGAGCAGATGAATAAGGAGTTGGCCAAACCTGTTCTTTTTGGAAAGTAACACATGCTGGTTTTTTTTTTTTTTATGCTGCTTTTTCATTACTATTACTATCAGTAAATACTGTACAAGATGGTTGGGCTGTGCACATAGCCTTGAAAAGCACTGCAAAAGTTTATCTGTATTCCTTTACAGATAAAGGAATGCAGCTGGCTTGATTTGTCCAAGAAGACATTAAAGAAAGTCTTAGGAAGTTTTAAAACAAAGTGATAGCCATACAGCTGGACTTTAACTTTTTGCAACAAACTAGCAGTATTTGGGATTGCTGCATACTACAGAGTTGTTACTTTAATCTATGATAAGAGGTTGTTTCTGTGACACACTCTTTTATAATAATTAAAGCTATAATTAACCACATTGTACTTTTTTTTAATATTATGCTGAAATATTGGTAACTTTATACACTTTTAAGCATTCATAGAAACCTTTTATCCATACGACTTTAATTAATAGAGGGTTTAAGGGAAGAAAAAGTTGTTAATTTTATAACACTATAAAACACCTTTATTTGGCTTATAACATATTAAATGAACTTAATTATTACTTTAATTTTTCTTTCAAGGTAAAAGAACAAATCTGCTACAATTAGTTTGGAACAAAAGGCCACTGTTCAGGATTAGGTCTTGAGAAAGCAGTTTTGAACGTTATGTTCCTTTAAGAGATAAAGCTTTCCTTCTTGGAACACCGAGGAAACGATAAGCACAAGAAACATAAAACAGACTCTCTTTGTATACTGACTGAGGATAAGAACTTTTATCAAAACAGATTAATGGTGAGAGGCCTTGAGAAAGAACAAAAAAATTAACTTTGCATCAGCATACTACTCGAAGACTCATTAAATTTTATTTAACTTTAACTGTAAAAATTCCTTTTCCACCAACTTTCTGCAGTTTCAGCATTCACTCAGGTTCCGTCTTATACTCTACTTTTTCCAATAGTCAATTATTTTATTTCAGGACAAAATTATTTTCTGTTTCCTTAATAATAAAAACACATTCCATATAGCCTACATCAAAGTTATCAAGCAAACCTCTTATAACAATACTGTGAACATTAAACAAGCTTGTTAAAATAATGAACTTTTCTTTAAATACTTAGTAGCATGCAATATTAGAAACAGTTTCCTAGAAGTAAGTTGGCAGGGGAGGCTGGTTGCTGCCAATCTTTCCTGTTATAAAATTACCTTTTATTATTATCATCATCAATTCAGTTTTATATATATTTAAGAATGACCTTTTGGAATTAGCCATTTAATACTTTAATGAAAAATGCTTTATTAAACCTTTTATTTATAACCATATAGACTATTGAAGACAAATTTTATGTTTATAGAACACATTCCCTTACTTAAAGTTATCACAATACCTTTTACAGCTTGCCATCTGCAAATTAAGTTTCAAGAGTTTATGAAAATTAGCCATCCTACTTTAGGACAAAATACACCTTTTTGCAAAACTTATTACATTTCAGTTAGCATTTTCACAAACTTTTAACCTTTTTTAATATTCATTTAAGCTTTACATTCTTTATATTATCCTGTGAAGAAAAATAAGTTATTCATTTTAATCTGGGCAAGAACAACCTTTTATGAACACGTACAGTTAATCTTGTCAATCAAGACTTACAATTTCTATTATTGTAGATATCTTATTAACATTTAAGCTCATGTATTGATATAATAAACTTAAGTATTAATATAAGCGCTTATTTAATTTTTGGCCATTTGGATAGAGCTCTTTTATAAATTTTTATTAATTTATATTTACCATCCGGAGGTATCAAAATATACACTGACATTGAACGAACAGACAAACACAGAACAATCACAACACAGTAACAGAAACATACAGTTTACAATTAACTCATAATTCTTACTTTCTTGGTATAGCTGCTTTTAAGTTCTTATTAAGATTTCCTCTGGAATCCATGTTGCCTGTAACATGCAAGCTTGTGCTCGGAAACATTCCTATCAGTTATCAGCAATCAGCTAAAATAACCCGAGCAGCAGTTAGGCAGACCATTAGCACACATTTTTGGATAATTACTGTAAGACTATACTGAGACTTGAAGTTCTGGAGATAATTATTGATTTAAAACTGAAAATTCCTTTTAGACCTTGATAAAAATTTTGTACTCATTTTATTATCTTGGTTAAATAAGTCTAATTAGAATTAGCATGGAAATAAAACAAACACAAATGTTGCCACGTTTTTCTCTCATAGCTACATTGTCATGTAGATAGTAGGGAGCTTGAGGAGTTGTGAAAAGGGTGGGCGGGCATTTGTTGGAACAGAGTTGATTGCCTTATAAGCTTGTGTGGATTTTCAGGCTTGTGGCTGGCCTTGTTGATAGGCGGGGCCAATTTCAGATAGGTATCAGGGTCCGAGAGATTGGCAGTGAAAGCCAGGGGTTGAAGGGGGCTAGTAGATCCTAGTAAGCCTGGAGCTGCTGCCCGAAACTTTGCATTGGTGGCAGGCTAGTAGGCCAGGAAGCGCCCAAACTTGCGGGGCCTGCTTGCTGGAGAAAGAGACTCCCATTTAGAAGAGTAGAAAGGGGAGGGGGAGAGCAAATAGGAACGCGAGGAAAAGGATGAAAGTGACTAGAGGGCGGGAACTGCCGAAGAGGAGAGCCAGGAACAACACGCAGAGAGGTGAGAGAAGGAGACAGGGGAAAAGCTGGCTGGGGTTCATGGGTGTCCGGTCTACCAGAGTTGACATGTGGCGAGCCATGGATTAAAAGGGAGCAAGAGGTCCCAGTATTTTTGGAGCTGCCGCAGGGAAACGCGGACTCCATTGGTATCGAGCAGGGCAGCAAGGGCCCTGACTTGTGGCGCCTGACGCGTTGATAAAGAGGCACCCGTGTCGGGATAGGAGTGGGATGACGGCGAGGGGTCCCTACCTGGAGAACGAGGATGGGCCGTCCGATTCACAGCAGCAGCAGCAGCAGAGAGGGGCCGGGGGAGGAGCTTCCACGTTGGGCGCCAGTTGTGGCTGAGCGTGAGGGTCTCGTCCTCGCTCGGGCCCAAGAGTCGGGGGGGCTTGCTCCTGCCAAACCACCGGCGGGGGGTGCCCCAAGAGGGAGCACCGGTTCTCCAGGCGTGGGGGACGCGTGGTTGGGGAAAAACCACGGAGACCACTTGAGCGCAAGAACAGGTCTGCTTTATTACGGAAGTACACTTGGTTATATAGGGTTGGGTAGAGGGAGGAGTAAGATATAGGGAGGGCTAGCTGAGAGGTTTGGAATAGGGGAGGGGAAAAGGGGGAGTGAGAGCTGGTCGGATGTTGGGCTAGGCGGGAGATAGAAAGGGGGAGGGCAGCGCCGGCCAGCCGCTAGCAGCAAAGGCCTAGTCAGGCGTGGTCACCTTATCTAGGCCCAGTGGGCAGAGGCGGTATCACTTCTTGCCGCACCATTTGCTACTGTGGCAAGCCGGGTGCCCTTCCTCCCACAGCCCACAGCTGCTCATTAGATTTTGAATAAATATGATGGGGAAACTAAGGTTGAGGCTCTCAGTTTCAAAAGCTGCAAAGCCCCCTGGTCCCATCTTTGCTTCCTCTCTTGTGTCTTTCTTTCTGTTCTTTTATTTCTTCAGTTCTACATCACCTTCCTTCATGCAGACCTATTGCTGAGCTGGTCTCAGCATACCACAATATACAGTGCCTTAAACAGAGAGTTCTGGAGACATCTAGACATTGTAGGCAGGACAGACAACCCCAAGATATTGTCACCAGATCAGTAGGCCTTACCTTGTATATATGATAACCTATCACTCCAATGTATTTAAGTTAGACAAATGTATAATTTTCCTACACATGGTTCTTTTGCCCCATGTGTGAACACATATTTAGTCCTATACCCATTAAATATATGCCCAAAAGACAAATCTTCTGACTGGTAATATTCTGGTTAAGCCCTGACTCTCAACAGAGTTGCAGCCAGCACCTATTATCCTGTTCACTGGGCAACTAACAAAGGATGAGGATGGACAGTGTCCATCCCCTAAAACAGAGACTATCTACAACTACCAGCATGACAGTTACATCCCTTTGCCCCATTGGATCTAAGCTCACTCTTAATCAGAAGCAGAGGTGGCATCACCATCCCCAAATCCTCAGAATTGAGGAATGTAAAAACATACAGGGTTAATGGAACTATGGGTTAAAGTAGACTTATTTTATTCTAGTAATGGAAGAATTTTTAATATTGATATAAAGATGATGGTCCTAAGAAGTTCTTAGGAAAGAAAGAGGGAAGAATAGTTGTAAAATGGAACATTTTGAGAACATAAGAACTGTTCTGCATATTACAATGATGTATACAAGTTGTTATACATTTTGTCAAAATCTATAAAATCATGCAGTGTTAAGTGTAAACCATAATTTAAACTATAGGGCATGCTTAGTAGCAATGCTTCAACATATGCTTATCAAGTTTAACAAATGTACCACACTAATGAAAGATATTTTAATTGGAGAAAGTGTGGGGTGGTATATGGGAACACCATATATTTTTGGTATAAGATTTCTATAATATAAAGGTCTTTTTTGAAAATGAAGAAAATATGTTTATTAATATTTTTTGGGTTGATGTGCATTCTATTGTTTAGTGGATATATTTAGAACTTTTGGTTGAAAATTATTTTGTTACTTTAAATATGTCATCCAACTGCCTCTTACCTCCATGTTTTTGATGCTATGTAACAATCTTCTTGAGAGTCCTTTCTAAGTGGTGAATAATTTCTCTCTTGCTGCATTCAAGGTTATTTTTCTATGGCATTCTGATTTTTGATAATAATTTGTCTCAATGGGGATCACTCTGAATAATTCATCCTATTTGGTGTTCATTGAGATCCTTGGATATATATTTCTTTAATTAAATATAGGAAATGTTTACCAAATATTTCTTCAAAAATTCTTTCTGCACCTTCTTCTTCTCTTTGTTGTTCTCCCATAAGCCATACATTGGAATACTTTATTGTTTTCCATAGAGCTCTTAGGTTCTATTAAATTGTTGTCATGCCCTTTCATCATTTTCCTCACCTTGATAATTTCCTTTGTGCTATCTTAAAATTTGCTGATTCTTCCCTCTGTCATCTCCAATCAACTCTTAATCTCCTCCAGGGAATTTTTTAAAATTTCAGTTTCTATACATTTCTGTCCCTTTTGTTTTGGAATTTGTGTGTCTTTTTTTTTTTCTTCTTTTTTTACAGTTACAACATTTATTGATTAGATGGAAATATTGCTGAATGCCTTATTATAGAGGTTTTTTTGTCTTTATTTATTTTTTTAAATATTACATAAAAAAATATGAGGTCCCCATATATCCCCTACTCCCCTCACCCCACTCTTCCCCCTGTAACAACAATCTCCTCCATCATCATGAGACATTCATTGCATTTGGTGAATACATCTCTGAGCACTGCTGCACCTCATGGTCAATGGTCCACACCATAGCCCACTCTCTCCTACAGTCCACCCAGTGGACCATGGGAGGACATACAGTATCTGGTAACTGTCCCTGCAGCACCACCCAGGACAACTCCAAGACCTGAGAATGCCCCCACATCTCATCTTTTCCTCCCATTCCCTACCCCCATCAGCCACCATGGCCACTTTCTCCAAACCAAGGCCACATTTTCTTTGATTACTAATCACAATAGTTCATGAATAGAATATCAGTAAATCCACTCTAATCCATACTCTATTCCTCCATCCTGTGGACCTTGGAATGGTTGTGTCCACTCCACATCTATATCAAGAGGGGGCTTAGATTCCACATGGATGCTGGATGCAATCCTCCTGCTTTCAGTTGTAGGCACTCTTGGCTCCCTGGTGTGGTGGTTGACCTTCTTCACCTCCATGTTAGCTGAGTGGGGTAAGTCCAATAAACCAGAGTGTAAGATCTGAAGTTTATTGAGGCTCAGGGTCTGGCTATCATATGGTCAGTCCAGAGATTCAGGTCTCCTGGGTATACATTAACCTCAGCACCAACTACAGTTCCGGTAAAAGTAACAGGATAGGCTTGTGAACAAAGAACACATCTGAGTCCAGCTCCATAACACAGAAACACAAACTCCAAAGTAGGGCCAACTGACATGGCACTGAACTCCATCTGCCATGACCATAGAACTTGTGGGTCTCTGTAGCCCTCAAAAGAATCAATACCTGAGATTGTATCTACTTTATCTGTCTCTGGGACTCTGCTGAGGTGTGCATAAGGGCAACCCCTCTGATAACCTCCTGGCTCTTTTCTAGAGACTCATTGCCAAATAAACTCATTTGTCTTTTCCATTTCCCCCTTTTATTCAGGTCAAAAAGCATTTTTAACTCCTGATATTATATGTAGATTGAGATATTCTACTGGTCTGAGTTGACCCTTTTATTCAAGGTCATTTTATTGTTACATCATCAGCTGGTACTTGGTAGTAATCCCTTGGCACCAGGGAGGCTCATCCTTGGGAGCCGTGTCCCACACTGGGGGGAAGGCAATGCATTTGCATGCTCAGATTGGTTTCAAGACTGGCCACATTTGAGCAACATGGAGGCTCTCAGGAGGTAACTCTTAGGCACCCTGCAGCTCTAGGCCTTGTTCTTATTTCAGGTGCACAGGCTCACAAGCATAGTCATTAGTATCAAGAGTTCCTTGTTGGACCTTCCTTCTTTTTTGGTCTTTGCCATTGCACTTGGGGGATTGTTGCTGTTCCTTTAGGGACTGTGATAGAGCTCCCCTGGCTAGGAACTCAGCACTCCTCAGTTGTTTTTAACTGTAACCACTATGAAAATATCCAAACACTTTTATGTACCCTGGATATATGCACTGGAGAACTCCATGCCAACCATGTGTCCCCTGTCAATAACATTCCACACCAGTATTCCTCCCCTGCCATTGTTGAACTTCTCTGTGATCCAAAACTTCTTCAAAAATGAAGCCCAATATATTGCCAGGTTCCATTAATAGTAAAATGGAATAAAAATAGATCACAACACTGAAAGCCCATAATGCTTATGTAAATTGTAAAGATGTTTGAATGGGATGTTACTTTGACAATGTTTTAAATTTAGTCACTTTTTATTTTGATCAGAATTTGTATCATGTTGTTAAAAGGAATTTTCAGTTTTGATTCATTAACTTACTCCTAAACTTTGAGCCTAAGTTTACTCTTAAAGAGTAGTAATCCAAATTTATGTGTTAAATGTCTGTCTGTATAAACTGCCAAATTATCACTTACCTTCATTTGTACTGCTCAAATATCCCTAACTGTAGATGATTACTATTAAAAAGTGTTTCCAGAAATGAGTTTGCATATTACAGGCAACATGGATTCCATAGGAAATCTTAAAAGCAGTACTATCAAAGATGTGCAATAATGAAGAGCTTAGAGACAGCCAAACCAAAGGCATAAGAATTATGAGTCAATTTATGAGTATAGGTTTCTGCTGGTATGTCCCAATGCTTTCTGTATTTGTCTGTTCAGTTTCAGTGTATATTTTGATACTTCTGGGTGGTGATATTAAGTTAGTAAATGAAAATTCTTAAAAGAGCTGTAATCAAATGGTAAAAATGGTTTTGTCTAAACTGAAATGACTAGTTTTTTCACAGAACAGGATGAGAAATGTGAAACTTAAATGGATAATAAAAAAAGTAAAATATTTATGAAAGTGTTGACTAAAATTTGATAAGTTTGTTTAAAAGTTTGTTTTGTTTTGTTTTGTTCTAAGATAAGATTGCCTATTTTTTCATAAAAGCAGAATGGAAGTATGTAGGATGAAACTTGAATGCATGTATCAAGTTGCAGTAGGTATTGTGGTAGCATTAAGTAAGGGAACGTCTTCTGTGAAGGTGGAATTTGTCTTGAGATGAAGTATCTATACTCTATGTGGTTGTAAATAGTTATGTTTGTAGAAGCATTGTATAAACTGAAATATTTAAATGGCTAATTCCAGGAAATCATTATTAAACAGAAACTGAATTGATGCAAATAACAAAAAATAACTTCATAATAAAAACCTGTCAGAGAGACCCTCAATCTACATATTAAAATTGGTGGTAAGAAGATAGTGTTGATTTCATTGGGAAACTTAAGTTTTCCTAAAATAATGGCGAAAAGTACTTTTATCTGTACTGCTAAAATAAAATACCTATTAATTAATGTAATCATGGTAAAGTTGGAAAAGTGAAAAGTAAAGAAATGAAATGTATCAATTCATTTGATATTGTATAAATTAAATGGATAGTGTTTCAGAGTGTTATAAAATTAAATGACATGCTTTTTAATGTAATGTTCTGTGTGATCTATTAATGTTTATAAAAAAGTGTTAAAAAATTAAATGATTTAACTCTCTGTTAATTAAAGTTGTATAAGTAAATTGCTCATATAAATAATTAAAGGTTGTATAAGATTCCTGAAACTTTAACAATATCTCAACACAAGATTAGATGAAAGTATAATTTGTTAATCATGGTTTTATTTTTTAATTGGTATGTGTCACAGAAACAACCTATCCACCTAGAGGTGGATGCTTTAGCTCATGTTCATCTGATTTGCTTCACCTCTGCTAAAGAAGTAGCTCTATGACTGCAGAAAGAGAGTGGCCTTTCAGGGCTGGCAGGGATGGTGCACAGCAGTAGATTATCATAGATTAAAGTCACACCACTGCTGTATGCAGCAGTCCCAAATATTGCTAGTTTGTTATAAGAAATTAATATCCATTTATGTCACTACCAGTTTGTTTTAGAACTTGCTAAGACTTCCTTTAGTATCTCTTTAGGAAAGTCAAGGCAGTCTGCATTCACTGTCATGTGAGAAGGTTAACAGTGGATTTTACAGTGCTTCCCCAAGGCTGCGTGCATAGTCCAACCATCTGTCCTGGCCTGATGGCAAAAAATCTGGCTGCATAGAAGATACCTGTGGCTTTAGCCTTATTTTATTATACTGATGATATTATGTTAAACAGTAGTTCTTTTTAGAATTAAAAGAAGCATCAACGACATTGTTATCTTATTTTAAGACCCTGCAATGAGCAAACATTTGGGAGAAGATACAAAGTCCTGGCTGTCTATCCAAATTCTTAAATATTGCTTAGTTTAGTAAAACAAACACCCTATCTTCTGCTGTAATTGATAAAGTAAAATGTTTTAATGGCTTTTCTGGGGTTGTTGGATTACTGAGGACCCTTTGTCCTTCATTTGTTCAAATATCAAAACAATTGTATGTTAATCAGGAAAGATTGCACATGGGAGCAGGAGGACTTCCAGCAGGCTGCTTTTAAAGAAGCAAAGAGGACAAAGGCTCAAGCTTAAACAATAAGGAGGGGGCAGACCCTGGCTTACCCTGTAAATTGGGTGTGGCCAGCACCAATATGGGCTTTGGGAGGGGTTTGTGGCAAAGACAACATTCTAAATAAATACCCCTTGGTTTTAGTCACAACTGTGGGAAGGGGCCAAAGTACAATATAGTCCCTTGGAAAAGAAACTGTGTGAAGCATACCACACCCTGTTGCAAATGGAAACCTTAACCTAATAGTGTCCAGTCACTCTGAAGACTATCATTCCTATCCAGGGGTAGATTGCAGATACTAAAAGCGAGCCAGAAACAATGGGCTATTGTGAACCACCCTCTGTGGGTGAGAACTGTGTGGAAGAACACCTGGGATGCCTGCCAGCAGTGCCAGGTACCTGTCTTTCATGTCCCTGCTCATTTCTCTAACATCCCCCTCAGGACTGTTGAGGCAGATGCCCTCAAAGATCCAGAGCTGATCATCAGGACCCAAGAAACAGCAGAGTGGCTGCACAAGAAAATGGACACCGTGCTGCTGAACCCTGTGGCAACACTTCTTGCTGCCTGTTACTCACCAACTGCTCATGGATACATCAACAAGTGTCCTCTGTGCGCACTCCAATGACTGTGACATTGGTCCCCTTCTACTCTCGGAAGGGTCAAGGTGTGCACTCAGTGCTGCAGACACTGCAACAGAACTCTTGTATCCCCAACTGGGATTATGACTGCAAAGGGACTCCCAGCCTAATGAGAGGTCAGATGTGTTTTCCCCTGATTTGGTGAATGGCTGTATATACGTTCATTCTTTCCTATTTCTTTAATTAATTACTCTTCTTTTCTGTGATTGCTCAATTGTTATAATCATTTGATAAACCTGAAATTCATTTGGTTGTATGATGCTGACTTTCCTTAGCATTTAGAGTTTCTGCCTCTTCCTTTACAAAACAGGAAGAGAGGAAAATTTGAAGTGGGGTTAATTGGAGAATCAATGTGATTTTTTGCTATAGAGGATCACTCAGAAGTCTGTGAGCAGGAAGGATTTTGAAAAGTTTTTTTCTGGTTTTGAAACCAGACAAATTTTCTCATATACTGCTATTCTATTTGACTGATTAGTATATATCAAAAAACATAGACATAAAATTAATACTAAAAGAGTGTTATGAATTCTGTAGTAAGAGGAATCTCTGACATGGTTTTCTGGATTATATTTACTTCAGTTTCCTATGATACTCAGGTAAATACCATGAAATGTATCAGGTTAAAAAAGTAGGAATACATTTCCTCACAGTTTCAGGCTAGGGAAAATTCCAAATCAAGATATCATCAAGGCAAATCTTTCTTCCTATGACAGTCCTGTGTCTTTCTGGGACTGATTGCTGGCAATATTTGGCTCTTTAGCTTGTCATATGGCAAGGTAAAACAGATGACAACCCCTCCTGTCCTCTCCATTACCTTCCAGGTTTCATTGCTTCCCTGGATTTCTCTGTCTGAATTTCACTCCACTTAATAAGATTAAGACTCAACCTGAATGAACTGGGCCATACCTTAACTGAAGTAACTTCATCAAACGTTCCTACTTACAGTGGGTTCACACCCACAGGAATGAAATAAATGTAAGAATAAATGTTTTTCTGTGGTACATATGGTTCCAACCACCACTACATTCATCTTTACTTCCTAAATGTAGTCATATGTTGATCTCATGGATCTTGTTTCAATAAAGGAGATTTTGATTCTTAGCCATAAGAAGGGGTTCTGTGCTTAGTGTTTACATGTTATCTGCTGCACTCCATTTCACATTTGATGTCCCAGCAGTGGTTAATCAGCAGGGAACTTGGCTATTTAGAAGAGGGATATATAGAGATCCTGGTATGGAATCAGGGACTTGGTGCTCCAGAGAAGAACTTCTATATATGGTCTTTTTTCCTCCTTTTTTTTTCATTCTTTATTTTTTAATGTTACATTAAAAAAATATGATGTCCCCATATATGCCCAACCCCCCGCACCCCAATCCTCCCCCCATAACAACAATCTCCTCCATCATCATGAGGCATTCATTGCACTTGGTGAATACATCTCTAAGCACTGCTGCACCTCATGGTCAATGGTCCACACCATAGCTCACACTCTCCTACAGTCAACCCAGTGGGCCATGGGAGGATATACAATGTCTGGTAACTGTCCCTGCATCACCACCCAGAACAACTCCAACCCCCAAAAATGCCCCCACATCACATCTCTTCCTCCCACTCCCTACCCCCAGTAGCCACCATGGCCACTTTCTCCACACCAAAGCCACATTTTCTTCATTACCTTATCAGAATAGTTCATGAATAGAATATCAGTAAATCCACTCTAATCCATACGCTATTCCTCCATCCTGTGGACCTTGGAATGGTTGTGTCCACTCCACATCTATATCAAGAGGGGGCTTAGATTCCACATGGATGCTGGATGCAATCCTCCTGCTTTCAGTTGTAGGAACTCATGGCTCCCTGGTGTGGTGGTTGACCTTCTTCACCTCCATGTTAGCTGAGTGGGGTAAGTCCAATAAACCAGAGTGTAGGAGTTGCAAGTATGTTGAGGCTCAGGGCCTGGCTATCACATGGTCAGTCCAGAGATTCAGGTCCCCTGGGTATACATTAAACCCCAACACCAACTACAGATCTGGTAAAAGTAACAGGATAGGCTTGTGAACAAAGAACACATCTGAGTACAGCTCCATCACACAGAAACACCAACTCCAAAGTAGGGCCATCTGCCATGACCATAGAACCTGTGGGTCTCTGTAGCCCTCAGAAGAACCAATACCAGGGGTTGTATCTACTTTATCTGTCTCTGGGACTCTGCTGAGGTGTGCATAAGGGCAACCCCTCTGATAACCTCCTGGCTCTTTTTGGAGACTCATAGCCATATAAACTCATTTGTCCTTTCCATTTCCCCCTTTTATTCAGGTCAAAAAGCATTTTTAACTCCTGGTATTATATGTAGACTGAGCTATTCTGCTGGTCTCAGTTGACCCTTTTATTCAAGGTCATTTTCTTGTTACATCATCAGCTGGTATTTGGTAGTAATCCCTTGGCACCAGGGAGGCTCATCCTCGGGAGCCGTGTCCCACACTGGGGGGAAGGCAATGTATTTACATGCTCAGTTTGGCTTTGAGACTGGCCACATTTGAGCAACATGGAGGCTCTCAGGAGGTAACTCTTAGGCACCCTGCAGCTCTAGGCCTTGTTCTTATTTCAGGTGTACAGGCTCACAAGCATAGTCATTAGTGTCAAGGGTTGCTTGTTGGACCTTCCTTCTTTTTTGGTCTTTGCCATTGCACTTGGGGGATTGTTGCTGTTCCTTTAGGGACTGTGATAGAGCTCCCCTGGCTAGGAACTCTGCACTCCCTCAGTTGTTGTTTTTAAGTGTAACCACTATGAAAATATCCAAACATTTTTATGTACCCTGGATATATGCCCTGGAGAACTCCCTGCCAACCATGTGTCTCCTGTCAATAACATCCCACACCAGTATTCCTCCCCTGCCATTGTTGAACCTCTCTGTGATCCAAAACTTCTCCAAAAATGAGGCCCAATATATTGCCACTTTCCATTAATATTAAAATGAAATATAGTGATGAGGTTAAAGGTTAGATATAGAATACACATTAATTTAGAAAAGTGATGGTAAAAATAAATTGGGGTATCAAAAAATTTAAAAATGCAAAAGTTTGTTTTTGATGTTTTGCCTTCCATCACTGCAATAAGTGTTGCCCTGTATGCAAATTGGCAAGGCAACTTCTTCCATCTTTTCCTTAGTGCCTATGTCCTTTCTTTTTCTTTTCTTTTTTCCCTAATTATTAAGCTTTTCTTCACAAAAGTTTTAGATCACAGAAATTCATATATACAATATCCAGTAGTCCCACATATCCAACATAAAACCCTTTTCCCTTCCACAGCAATAATCTTTTTACATGTTCATACTATATTAACTGAAATCGATGTACAGATATTGAGACAATAGCTTTCAAATGAGGTAACATTTGGGTTTACATTGTTGTTTATATTTTAGTCTGTACAATTTTCTAAATTTTTAGTTATCTTATGTTTTACATTATGATTTACGTTTTAGCCTATCAACCCCTATATATTTTTGGTGTAATTTAACATGTCTTATATCCATCCTTGCATAATCTTGTGGAACACTTCTATTGCCCACACAGTTACATTGATTCCATCTTTTCAATACCTCTTTCCCCCCCTTTTCAGGGCCCACAGTGACAGTCAATCTTCATTGCTTGAAGGGCCATGTTCAGAGATACTTGCAACAGTGTTGAGGGCTTGACATGCTCGACTGCCCTAATGCATTGGGAGCTGCCATTTTTCTTAAGAGATACAATTCCCTCTATTTGATGGCATCAGTCCTCCCCAGGATGTGGGTATACCTTCACTCTCATTATATGGGTCTCCACCCAATGATATAACCCACTATGCAATATTATCACTCACACACTCCCTAGAAGCCTGTCTTGTGTCAGATTATCCCCTTTAAGCATCTTAAACAGGTAACCTTCTTTATTATTTTTTTGAAAAAGTTTTCTCAACATTATACTCTCAACCAAATACCTGAAAATATCCTGTTTTCATATGTTCCTCACCCTCCTCCCAATTTCTTGGGCAATACTACCCATCCTCCCATCCCTAGTCCCCCTCAAGCCCACAAAGCCCCACCCAAAGGTATCCCTATGCACCCATTTTATCCCTTCCTTGTACAAATACTTACCTCCAGTTTATCATATTATATATGGTCTTAAATCATCTTGAGTTTGTTTCATCAGCTTGAACTCTCTTCTGAATACTATAATAGGATAGTTATCAGTTCTTTTACTAGATCATTTGAGAATAGAATTTGCTCTCTCTTACTCAGCACCAACAAGTTACAATAACATGTTGTAACTGTACCTTGCATCTTAAATATTCTGCTCAATTTTCTCATTCAGGATGGTAATATCTCTCTTCAGAAACAACTAATAAAAGGACAACTCCCACTTATTTGGAATTCTGTAGTATGATAGAAACTGGAGAAAGACTCCACAAATACTGGTCAAAGATAAAGGAAAAAAACACTGGCAAATAAACAGCAAATCTACCACCTCATAATGCCTGTCCAGACCTCTCCCACATAGTCAGGTGAATCTGAAGAGTTACACAGAGGCAGCATGGTCTGGAGACATCATATCATGGATTAAGACTACAGAAAATCTCAGAGCAGCAAGTTAGATTCCTTGATGTCCAAGAACAAGGACCCATGTCCTCATCTTTCCAGGGCAGGACATATGCAGTTGGATGGTGAGTGCATAGAAAAGGACCCCCAGGAAATAAAATAGACTGCTGTGGAACAGTTTGGAATAGGTGCACACACTCCATCAAGTATCTGATAACTGTATCAATCAAACTGAAAAAAAATACACACTCTTTCAATAAATAAGCAAAACCAGGTTAAGCAAATCACATTATAGCAAACTGTCCTGGAAGAGTAGTCCAGAGATTGAGTTAGGAACATATATCCAGCCCTGACTGTGTATGAATAAAAGTGAAAATGACAGTTTGAAATTAATTATCAATCCCAAAAAGATAAGGATTATATTTGTAAACTGATCTGTTCCTCTGTGCATGAGGCCCTTTGATATTATTAAATGCAAAGATGTTACATTTAATTGATTAAATTAGGATTAGGACTTGATTCCACCATGTCAGTAAGGCAAAAGCCAGGGTTGAGTCCCCACCCACTTGGTAGGCTATATAAATGGACACTCACTCAAGAAGACACACAGGAGAAGATAAAAAAGAAGATACACAGAAGAAGACATGGAAGAGGAGAAGATGTGGTCATTTCAGTCCTACCATGTGAGAGAAATGAGAAGACTCAAACAGTGAAAGCCCCAGGGAGAGCTGAGCCATTTGCCTGATAGTTTGCTGTTGAAGACACCAGAGCTCTGAGCAGCCGAGAAAGCCTGGAAAGAAATGAGCCCTTCAGCCTAACAGCTGAGATTGTTAGAAGTTAGGCCCATGGAAACTTAAGAGGAAAGAGGAAGGCTAAATCCTTGTGTATTTTGTCCACCATCTTGCTGTAACTCATGGAAATAGACATTGGTGAGAAAATAACCTTGAGTTAGATTCTTTAGGGCCTTGTAAATGTAAGCTTTTGCTCCAAATAAATATTCTTTTAAAAATCCAACAGATTTCTGGTACTTTGCATTAGCATCCCTTTGATTGACTAATATAGGGAATTATATTTAGCAATTAAGCAATGGAAAGATGATCCAAGATGGCATCAGAGTAACTCAAGCAGAGCACAGGTCTCTTGCAAAATAGGGGAGAAAGCATAGAAGTAGTTTAACTGAACTACACTGGGGACCCCTGAAGGCCAGGAAACTGCCTCACACACCATCCAGGAGGGACTGGGTGTACAGAGACAAAGAAACCAAAAGGAAAACCATGGGTTCGAGAACCTTGAAGCTGGGCATGTGCCCATCCCCTACCCTTGTGAAGGTCTTGGTTTCTTTATTGACCCTTTGTCAAGATGTTATGTCTACTGATGATATTGGTGTATTAAATTCCTAAACTATAGTTGTAGAGGCATCTATTTCTCCTCTTAGTTTTCCCAGTGTTTGCCTCATATACTTTGGGACACCCTGGTTAAGAGTGTAAATTATTTTGATTGTTATTTCTTCTTGATAGATTACCACTTTTATTAATATATGGTGTCCTTCTTTGTCTCTTATAATAGTTTTGTATTTAAAGCCTATTTCATCCAATATTATGATAGCTACTTTTCTGGCTAAAAACAGATAGATACTGATGTCTTAGCTGAAAGCTAAAGAGTTATTCAATCCTATCTCTCTCCTTAAACATAGAACCTCTGGATCCAGGCTATTGGCTCCACCAATAATCCCCTTGAAGATTCAAGGGGATTTATTAAAAATGAATGAACATGTCCAGAGTAGATGAACTCTGCAATGTGACTTTTGGGTTCAAACCTAATGGCTATTGCTGTGCCTAATGACTCTAAACAAATTTCACCAGTCATATGTCACCAACCACAGAATTCCAATACACCTTTTTTCTTCATTCTTAGCTATAAAGTGACAGTCAAGACTATCAGAAATTGAAATACATTTTAACATGAAGCAGACCCAAATTTAAAAAAACAGAAAAAAAATTTGAGTGTAGAAGGAATTATTCATTAAACAAAATGAAAGTAAATATAAAATAATCAAATCTATAATATTCTCAGTGTCATGACAGTGACAGTATTGAATTTATACAAAACAAAGAACAAGTGGACCTCAAAAAGATATATCCCATCATTGAGAGTTCTGCTACATTCATTAATAGGACAACCAAGAATCTCCCAAGTACAAGAGCAATATCTAGTGAAGGAAGACAGATCATTATGCCAGACATTTGACATTGATGATTGTACTTATGACGTTTTCTTGTGAAATTTAAATTTGGCCTAGTATCATATATTGCCTAAGAGTTACCACCAGAAAGTCTCCTTGTTGCTCAAATGTGGCCTCTCTCTAAGCCAAACTCAGCATATAAAAGCATTGCCTCTCCCCCACCCCTGGTGTGGGACATGACTCTCAGGGATGAGCCTCCTTGGCACTGACGGATTATTATCAAGTACCACCTAGCAATGCAACTGAAAAAGACCTTGACAAAAAGGGGGAAATGATAAATGCAAATGAGTTGTAATGGCTAAGAGATTTAAAAGTGAGTTGGTTGGACATAACTCACTTTTCTAGGGTCCACAGGATGGAGGAATAGAGTATGGATTAGAGTGGATTTACTGATATTCATGAACTATTGTGATTAGTAATCAAAGAAAAATGTAGCATTGACGTGGAGAAAGTGACCATGGTAGCTGCTGAGGGTAGGGAGTGGGAAGAAGAGATGTGATGTGGGGGCATTTTCAGGATTTGGAGTTGTCCTGGGTGGTACTGCAGGGACAGTTACTGAACATTGTATGTCCTCCCATGGCCCACTCGGTGGACTGGGAGAGAGTGTAAACTATAATGTGGACCATTGACCATGAGGTGCAGTGGTGCTCAGAGATGTATTCACCAAGTGCAATGAATGTCCCATGATGATGGAGGAGGCTGTTGTTATGGGAGGAGTATGGTGAGGGGGATGGGGGTATATGGGGATCTCATATTTTTAAAATGTAACATTAAAAAAATAAATAAAAACAAAAAATAATAATTAAAAAAATAAAAACATTCAAAAAGAAAAAAAAGTGAGTTTGGAGGTCATTCCAGAGGTTATGTTTACACAAGTGTCAATGGGATCTCATTGACTGCCACCATAAAAAATTCCTCAGATAGTGGAGATCCTGAGAGCTCTAGGGACATCCAGAATCTAAGCAAGGCAGACAAGCTCAGGAATTTGTCAACCCATCTGTGGACCATACTTTGAAATTTATACCTCTAGTGTAGCAGAGTCAAACTCATTTATAGGTTCTCTACACATGGCTCTTCTGCCCCTTTTATTTCAACCTATTATTAGCACTATACTTGATAAATATATGTTCCAGAGACTTAAATCTTTGATCTGTCCATGTGCCAGTTGAGCCCTGAATTTCAGAAGAGATGCAACACCTACTCTCCAGTTCATTGGAATCATCCTGGACAGCTAACAAGTAGATGATGATGGACAATGCTCATATCAGGAAACAGAAAGTGTAAGCAAGTGCAAGCAAGATCACTCCAGCCATCTGCCCCATGGTACCTAAGGACCTTCTCAATTAAAAGCAGAGTGGGCATCACCATCCCCAAAACCTCAAGATTGGAGAATGAACAATGGACTAAAGTAGACTTGTTGTTATTCTACTATGGACTTATTATTATTCTACTAATGGAAGAACTCTTATCATTGATGCAAAGACCATGATGATCAGAGGTTCTGAGAGATGGGAAAGAGAAGAAGAGGTATAAATGGGGGCATTGGATTTCTCCTGCATAACATTACACTGACAGAAAGACCATTGTATATTTTGTCATAACTTACAAAATTGTGTGGGACAAAGTGTAAATTATAATGTAAATTGTAGCCCATGGTTTGTAGCAATGCTTCAGTATGGGTTCATTAATTTTAACAATGTACCACACTAATGAAAAATGTTAATGTGGGAAAGTGTGGGAGGGGAGGGAGGGGGCATAAAGATATGCCTCGTATTTTTTATGTAACATTTATGTAACCTAAAACTTCTTTAAAAATAAAAAATATAAAAATATAAAAGATATATCAATATCCTCAAAAGAAAATTGTGATAGTTAAAAAAAAGGAACATTTGAAATATGACACAAAGGAATCATTGGAGAGAGTAGGAAATCACCACCAACAATAAAATACAGACAATATGATCGAAAAGATAAACAGCCCATCCAAGAGGGCAACAATATGAAAAATAGAACTTTTAGAAAGGGTAACAAAGAAAATGCATGGGAAGGATTTTCTCAAATGTAATGCTGGACAATTTCACAAAATAAATACACATCAATATGTTTTGTACCAACTGTGTGTGGAACACAATGAATGAGAAAAAATATAGTTGAAAGCACTGCACTAATTTGAAAAGACTAAATAATCAGATCATCCTAAATATTTCTGGAGAGATTAAAGTCATTTAAATGACCAGAAATATTCCAGGACAATGAATATTATAATAAAACTGTCTCAATAACATTAAAATCTTGAGGAAGAAATGTATTTAAACATAGGAATTATACCTAGTCAGACTGTCATTCATGGGCTACTGTAGAACAACAAACTTAAGACATGCTAAGTTACAAGGTATCTTCCTGCACACGATTTCATGGGAATTTTGCTCCAGAAAAATGAGAGGAAACCTAAAAAGAGAAAACCAAGAAATTCAGAAACAGTTGGTTTATACCCATAGAGCAAACAGTTGGTTTATACCCATAGAGCAAACAGCTGTAAAAAGCTGTCTCACTACCAGCAATGAAAGCATGCATAGTGAGTAACCATGGCTCTGGGAAAAATACCTTTAGAATACCTAATATGATTTAGAGTTTAAAAAGATGCAGCTGTGAAGAAAATCAAATAATGCTTGAAAAAAAGAAGGCACTTTTAACTCAAGAAAAGGCAAACAAACAAAGAAGAAATGAAAAAACAATGTATTCCCAGTATGTGGTTCTGTAAAAGAATATATTTAAGTAATCCAAATAATGAAAACTTTTATATAACACTATTATGAATACTAGAAAGCAATATATAAAAAGAGGAGTGGATTAAGAAAGTTAATTAACATCTATCATCATCTTAAATTAGTAGATCGTATATAAATATGAAACATGGAAGTGGCATATTTAAGAATTGACAAAATTAGAAAAAATAGGGTACTGTTGAAAGCCCTAATTCAGGATCTGAATTAGGATAAAGAGGTATTGCCAATTTTCTTCATAAACATCATAAATCCTTCTTGTATTAGTTTGATTTAGTAACTTTATTGAGATAAAAATTACATGCCATAAAATTCACATTTTAATTGCATAGAATGAGATGTGTAACCATCACTACAATTCAGTTTTAGAATATTTCTCTCACTGATTAAATTCCTTTTCATACTCATTTACCATTAATCCTCCTCCCCACTCTCCAGGCTCAAACCCTGGGCCTCCTTGACCCGTGTGGAGCTGGCCCATGCGCAGTGCTGATGTGCACAAGGAGTGCCCGGCCACGCAGGTGTGTCCCCCGCATAGGGGAGCCCCACGAGCAAGGAGTGTGCCCCATAAGGAGTGCCGCCCAGTGCAAAAGAAAGTGCAGCCTGCCCAGGAATGGTGCCACACACATGCAGAGCTGACACAACAAGATGACGCAACAAAGAGAAACACAGATTCTTGTGCCACTAACAACAACAGAAGCGGACAAAGAAGACACAGCAAATAGACATGGAGAACAGATAACTGGGGTGGGGGGGAGGGGAGAGAAATAAATAAATAAATCTTAAAAAAATGTGTTAAAAAAGAAATCATTAATCTACATTTTGTTTGAATAGTTTCTCTCTTCTGAATATTTGGTAAGATTCCATTTTATAGATATATTTATGATGATGCAATATTTTTATAAATTATTTGAGGAAATGGATCCAAAAAAGCATTATTGCACAATCTTTTTTTTTTTTAATTCCCCCCCTCCCCTGGTTGTCTGTTCTCTGTGTCTATTTGCTGCATCTTGTTTCTTTTGTCCGCTTCTGTTGTCATCAGCGGCATGGGAAGTGTGGGCAGCGCCATTCCTGGGCAGGCTGCAACTTTCTTTCATGCTGGGCGGCTCTCCTTACGGGGCGCACTCCTTGCGCATGGGGCTCCCCTATGTTGGGGACACCCCTGCATGGCATGGCACTCCTTGCGCGCATCAGCACTGCACATGGGCCAGCTCCACATGGGTCAAGGAGGCCCGGGGTTTGAACCGCAGACCACCCATGTGGTAGACGGATGCCCTAACCACTGGGCCAAGTTCATTTTCCCTATTGCACAATCTTTTCGACATTTATAATTATCTATAATAATAGATAATTACAGATAATGTTTAATATAACATTGTATCAATTTTGGATGTAACAACTAGTCACCAAGGGTGGAAAATCTAGTAAAATCTTTTAAAAGTGATTTTTAAGAAAATCTCAAGGATTGTGGATAGATGGAAAGGGACTAATAGGCATGGTTGAATGCTCTAATAAAAACAATGAAGAAAGAGCCAAAAGCTGTCAGAGGGGCATGCTTTCGGGGTCAGCAGACCAGGACAGTGCTTCACAACTCCCAGGAGGGTGAGGAACAGAAAGACAAAGAAGCCAAAATCACAAATGTGAGCCTCCATCGTGGCCAGGAAGGGCTCCCCTCTACCACCCTCAAGACATTAAGCTGGGGTAAAACACATGGCTCATAGCAGCCAACTGAGAGGGGAAGAGACATCGTCTTTCCTGTCAGCTGTTTCAAGGGAAAAGGGGGCGGGTATAGGAATGCTTTTTTTTTGACAAATTTAGCCAGCAAAGCCGACTTGGAGTCTCCTATCTGGAGATTCAACAAAGGAACACAGGAAAGCTGAGACTGAAACACCTCCATGAAACGGTGCACTTACTAGTGCCATAAGCTGGCTGCTCAGGAAATTGCATGGACAAAAAATGCACTCTTTATCCAACTTCTGGGAGAAAATCTGCACCCTGCTATTGAGTCCTTGACGAATTTTGAAAACTTAAACTGGGAAATTTTAAAGACTGAGAAAATGTAGAACCAAATGTCAAAAAAAATGCAGTGAAAAAAATAGGCAAAGAGAGAAATTAGCCATCAAAGTCAATTCACCAACATATTCAGGTGTCTAGACATCAGCAAAAAAAAACAAAAAACAAAAAAACAAAAAAAAAACCACCCAAAAAACAATAAAACCCCACAAACCTTACTAGGAAACAGGAAGATAACAGCCCAGTCAAAAGTACAAACAGAATATCCAGAAGAGGTACAGGATTAAAGACAATTAATCAGTAATGATCATACAACGCTCCTAAATAATTTCAAATAATTTATAGAAAACATGACTAAATAAATAAGAGATATTAAGAAGACACCTGGGAAATCATAAAGAAAACTTGAAAACCTGCAAAGAAAAGTATCAGACCTTATGGGAATGAGAGAAATGATGGGTGAGAATAAAAATACATAAGATGTATGTAAGAGCAGATTTGAATTGCTCAAAGACAGAATTAGTGACTTTGAAGACAAAATATCTGAACTGAAAAAGACAGGAGAACAGAAAAGAGGAGAGAATGGAAAAAATAGCACAGAGTCTCAGGGAATTGAATGACAATGTGAAACACGCAAACATTTGCATTAGTGGTGTCCCAGTAGGAGAAGAGAATGGAAAAGGGACAGAAAGAATATTTGAGAAAATAATGAAAAGTTCCCCACCCCTAAGAAAGACATAAATATTAATATCCAAGAAGGACAATGCACCCCGAATGAGTAAATCCAAATAGAAATATCCCAAGACACCTACTATTCAGAATTACAAATATCAAAGACAAAGAGAGTATTCTGAAAGCAGCAAGAGAAAAGCAAAGCATCACATACAAGGGAATCTCAATAAGAGTAAGTACTGACTTCTCATAAGAAACCATGGAGGAGAGAAGAAAGTGGTATGATGTATTTAAGGTACTGAAAGTGAAAATCCACCAGTCAAGAATTCTGTACCTTGTGATAGCCAGATCCTGAGCCTCAACAGACTCCAGCACCTACAATCTGATTTATTGGACTTACCACACTCAGCTAAGATGGAGGTGAAGAAGGACAACCACCACACCATGGAGCCTAGAGTGATTACAACTGAAAATGGGAGGATTGCATCCAGCATCCAGGTGGAATCTGAGCCTCCTCTTGACATAAAGGTGCAATGGACACAACCAATCCAGTGTCCACATAGAAGAGGTGGCATTGGATTGGGAAAAGTGGACATAATGGACAAAGGGTATGGGGAAAGGCAGGAAGAGATGAGAGGTGGAGGCGTCTTCGGGACATGGAGCTGCCCTGGATGGTGCTTCAGAGGTAATCACCGGACATTGTAAATCCTCACAGGGCCTACATGATGGAATAGAGGAGAGTATGGGCCATGATGTGAACCAATGTATATGAGGTGCAGAGGTGCCCAAAGATGTACTTACCAAATCCAATGGATGTGTCATGATGATGGGAACGAGTGTTGTTGGGGGGGGGGAGAGGGGGGGGTGGGGGGGTGGGGTTGAATGGGACCTCACATATATATTTTTAATGTAATATTATTACAAAGTCAATAAAAAATAAAAAAATTAAAAAAAAAAAAAAAAAAAAAAGAATTCTGTACCTGGCAAAGCTGTGATTCAAAAATGAGAATGAGGGAGAGGTGGGGTGGGGGGGTGGGGTTGAATTGGACCTCATATATATATTTTTAATGTAATATTATTACAAAGTCAATAAAAAATAAATAAATATAAAAAATATTTGTAAAAAAAAATGAGAATGAGTTCAAAGTCTTCACAAACAAAAACTTAAAGAATCTGATCTCAAAAGATCAGGTTTATAAGAGTTACTAAATGGGGTGCTGCAGCCTGAAAGGAATAAAACAAGGGTGAGAGATTTGGAGAATAGTTTAGAAATGAAGATTATTAGGAAGAGTAAACTAAAGGATTGAACAGTATGACAACAAAGAACTGAAGGACAAAATTAATAATGCCTTTCCAGTTACAACACTGAATGCTAATGGATTGAACTCCCCAATCAAAAGACATAGACTTATAAAATGGAAAAAACATATCAGCCATTTTTATGTTGTCTACAAGAGACCCACCTGAGTTGTAAGGGCACAACCATGTTAAAAGTGAAAGATTGGAAAATGGTATTCCATGCAAACAGACAAAAAAAAACAAACAAAAAAAAAGAGCTGGAAGACACCAGATAATTGTAAAATAACAATATGTTATTAATATTAATTATTCAGTACAACTGGAAAATTGTTCCTGTGATCAGTATTGTTCATAAAAATTAAATTTTCTTCATAAAAAATAAACACTTCCTTTTAATTGAAGAGGACCAAAGAAGAGATTTTTGGATCATTCAGTTTTTCTTCAACCCTCTTATTCATACTCCTTAATTAAAATAATCTATCTGGATCAATAATGATTTATCATAACTAACATTGAACATGATTTTGAGTATTTTTCTGCATCACAGAATTATGTGTTGGCAAATTGCTATCTGCTGTAATTCATTCCTACAGAATGTGAAGAATCCCAAATAGGAATTTGATTATTTAGAAAGAACTATGGCCTAAATTGAAATTAAATAAATCAATAATTTCTTTCATTCTTAGAGATTATGTCTGATAGCAGAGCTGTAATATAAAAATTAAAATCAAGTTATAATTAATTCCTATTATATTTGAATTATTATTTACATGTTTAAATGTTTGTTGCTATGCTGCCTATTTTTTTAAGGTTATAATGCATCTAGCCTGGCCTTGCACTCTCTTCTATAGTGTGAAATTTATTTCAATCTATTTTGCTATTCACTTTACAATTTTACAATAAGGGACTATTTACTAGCTTTTAAAAAGTCATTTATTATACAGTTGGATAGATCATATGGTATGTGAATATATCTCAATAAAACTGCTTAATAACCAAATAATTGTGCAAGAATAGTCAGAAATAGCAGCTAAGTAGAGTAATGGAAACAGAGAGTTTGACAGTCAGGAATTTCCTCATTTACTGTGTGTTTTCTTTTGATTATTATCACTATAACTGAAATAATGAAAATGCTTTAATAATAATTGATGTGATGAACACAACTATGTGAGGATACCAAATACTGTTGATTATATACACTGGATAATTTTGTATGCTTTATTACTATGTATACATAAAATTGATTTGTTTGATAAAAGTAAACACACACACTAAAAATCTCTACACATTTGATACAAGATAGACGTTAATAAAATATTTTAAAATTTGTATTTCTTAATTTGAAGGAGAATTATATGTATCTTCTCAGGAATTGGTATTCTTTACTTTTTCATTTGTAATATTATTTTAATTATAAGATATTTTAATATAGCCATTCTGTTTCATTCTTATAAATTGAATTTTTCCCAGATTGTAGTTTTCCATTCAATTTATTCATTCTAGGGTGGTGGACTTGGCCCGGTGATTAGGGCATCCGTCTACCACATGGGAGGTCCGTGGTTCAAATCCCGGGCCTCCTTGACCCATGTGGAGCTGGCGCATGCACAAGGAGTGCGCCCCGTGAGGAGAGCCACCCAGCACAAAAGAAAGTGCAGCCTGCCCAAGAATGGCGCCGCACACACAGAGAGCTGACACAACAAAAAGAAACACAGATTCCCGTGCCTCTGACAACAACGGAAGCGGACAAAGAAGAAGATGCAGCAAATAGACACAGAGAACAGACAATGGGGGGAGCGGGGGAAGAGGGGAGAAATAAAATAAAAATAAATAAATCTTTCAAAAAAACTTATTCATTCTACATCTAATGTCTATGATGAATAATATTTCATTTTATTATATATATAATCTTTTCCTTCATGGATTATGATTTGGTCTGTATGATATGAAATTATTTCCTCCTTGAAGATTTTCTTTTAATTATTTTAAATCATTTTTAACTTGCATTTTACGATCAAATATAGGTTGTATCTAATTGTTAGATAACTCATAACCATAACTACATGTTATGGCTAAATTCATCAGTCCACTTGGCTAGGTTATGGTTTCCAATTATTTGGTCAGGCAAGTATTGCCTTGAGCATGAGAATATTTCATAGATGGATTTAAATAATTAGTTAATTCCATCAAACTCTTATTACATCTAAAATCAACAAAGCAGCCATGAGTGGATTTTCATGGAGCTGAAATAATACACATCGATGATTGCATTTCCTATCCTCTTCCTTTTATTATATATTTACATAGTTTTCTCTCTTCTTATTTTGACTTATCAATAGTTTGTTCATTTTAAAAATATTTTCTAAGGTAAAATTCTGTTTTCTGTAGTTACTTAGTATATATTTTCTAAAAATTTTAAATGTCTGAATCATTAATTTTCATTCCTTCTTGTGCAATAAAAAATGCAAAATTAGATACATAGAAATAACTTATGTTCTTGTTTTCTTAGAAGAATTTCATTTCAATTATGCCCAAGTATGTTCCTAATTTACAAAGCTATTGCGTTTTGACTGTTCCTTCATTTTTTTAAAGTTTCAACTTCTGATACAATATGATCATGAAATTTAAATTGAACAATTAGTAAGTTTGGAATTTAGTGAGGTTTTCTAGGTGACTGCATCATGTAAGATTCCTTCATCTGAAGCAAAAGAAACCCAAGTAAAATTAGCTTACTTATAGGACATTTAATGACCAATAAAAACAGAATTCACAAGCAGACAGGACTCAGTTTGATTCAGTCCAGTGGGTATGATTCACTTTCTCTATAGTTTCCTTGGTTCTGCCTTTTACCTAGCACCAGCTCTATTCTCAAGCTCTTAAGATGGTTCTCCAAATGATTGCTGGTTTCTATTCTGTCCCCACACTTCCCAATCTTTACTCTACAGCCAGAATAAAGTTTTTTCTTTAAACATGGCAGATCCATGTCACTTTCCCTCTCACATCTCCCAAAATAGCTTCCCATGTTACTCAACATACAACACAAGAGGTTATAATGACCCAAAGGACTCTACTGCCCCACTTCCTGCCACTTCTCATTAACACTGTGCCAAACACAGTAGAACCTTGAAGTTCCCAAGCTTTGCAACTGGGATATTGACACCTACCACTTCTTTATTTCTTCTTAGGGTTCACATGGGTCACTCTCTATCTTCCTTTATGTCTCTCCTTAGCAGGTCCTTAGCACAAAACCTATCTGGGCAGTGACATGGAAAATGCCTTCATAAGCTTCTATTCAGTTAATTGACTGCATTTTTCTCCACTAACTTATTATGTATCCGTATGTTATCTTCTATTTTGCTGAAACTGAATTAAGCCTCTGAGAAATTGACATTATTTTGTTCACTTCTATATCTGAAACAGAATAGTAAATGATCTATAAAACACAATAAACAAATACTTATTGAATAAGTTTAGCACTTCTAGGTCTTACATCACATAGAACAACAACATGAAAAGGAAAGCATTATTTCTGGAAACCATCTCAATTGAAAGGAAATCTTTCCTACTTTTGGTTCCCCCTCCTCCTCACCCTCCCCTCATCCTCCCTTCCCGTTCCTCTTTCCTCTCCCTCTCCCTCTTCCTTGCTATCTCCCTCTCGATCTCAGTAGTAATTGTGCCCATTTTCTAAAAGACCTCCAGAAAATTAACGTAGTTCACATTCATTTTAACTTGCTCCTTGGCCCACTTGAAGGCCAATTATTGGTAGATAAGGATGTGATTAAATAAGGCAAATTAGACATGACCTTGGCATTGAGTTTCAGTTATTTTTATCTGAAGCATAGGAAGGGGAGTTACTCTGACCAAACTGGAATTATTTTAGGAAGAAAGAAAGTTAGAATGAATGTCAGATGAGGAAACAATAATTACTATAGTCAGCTTATTTAAGGATGAAACGCATATTTAGTCCAAACAAAAAAATAATACTCAATAAGGAATATTATATGTGTCTATTCCTCTTTGCTTTTTGCAAACTTGTAACCAATTTCTATGACTAGTGGTTTATATTGTTCTTAGAAGCACTAGCTTTTTCTAATAATGTCAAATTTATCAAAGGGTGTTGTACATTACAGTGCCAAAAGTGGCAATGGCAAGACCTCAATATATAATATAAGAATGCTCCCTCTTCTGTCTTTCCTGTATGAGTGGTGGGAAGAGTGTATGGAAAGCTGCTGGAAGAAATCTGAGGTATATATCATTACATGTTGGTTTGCAACTTTACTGTAGAGTATTTTTTCTGTATATGGCTCATAGTTAACACTATCTTATGCCCATGGTGGTAGATATCAAGTGTACAATAATATCTTCACATGGAAGCACAGGTGATGTAAGTGGATTCATCAAGTTTTTCTATTTTGGGGGGCTAATGCTTAATTTTGATATATTTCCGTCTTATAGAAAAGTTAAAAGAAAAGTACATGGAAATGAAGGTTTACATTTGCTTTATGTACACACATGTATTTTTTCTGAACCATTTTAGAACTGGTTTGAAACTGTGCTTTATTCTTCACTAAATAATTTAACGTGAATTTCAATTAATCTCAATGACATTCATTTATGATACCAAGTGCAATTTTTAAGATCAGGAAAATTAACATTATTACATTGCTATCTTCTAGGATTCATATTCAAATTCTGTTGTCTCACTATTTTTTATAGCTACTTTTCCTCTTGTAGAATAAAACTCAGAACAATGTATTGCTATTAGTTCTGATGCCTTTGCATTGCCCTTTAAAGTACTGATTTCTGAAATGTTTTGACCTTTCTAGACCTTGGATATTCTTGGAATAGTTCAGACTACTTAGTTTATTGGATGATCCTCCATTTATATTTTTCTGAAGTTTCCTACAGATTATGTCTAGGTTAGGCATTTGAGAAGGACTATCACAGAAGTGATATTTTATTCAAGTACTTTATATATCAGGTGGCATATAATGTTGATTTGTCCCAGTATTAGTGTTGTTAGCTATAATCATTTAGCTTAGCTAATGTCCATCAGGGCTATCCACTCTGAAGTGATATAGAGTAACTATTTCCCCTTTGTAATTAATAAATAATTTCTAGGGAGAAACTTTGAGACTATGCAAATGTCTTGTTCCATATCATTCATCACTCTTCTTTCTATATTTATTTACTGTTATTCTACTATACAAAGAGTTTTCTCTTTTTTGCCACGTAGTAATGTGCTAATACACTCATTTATTTTATTTGTGTCAGTAAGGACCATGATTTTCATTTTATTTAATTACCGCAATTATCATTCTATTATCTGAGAGTTAGCCATTTTAGTTCTTTCAAGTTGTCTTCTTTGACTTTTAGATAAGTCTCCCTCAATCTTTGAGAATTTATTTTCTGCTGTAATGTGATATTGCAGGCTCATCTTACATTTTACTTCTCCTAGCACTAGAATCAGATTTTTCTCCAAAGAGATATGGTTCTTTTCATTGAAAAATGATTAATAAAAAACAAAATATACACAATAGGTGTGTTCATTGCTACTAGTGTCTCAATGTTTCTAGGCCTTCTCAGTGGGCAGGTATATACCTATATCTCTATCTCTATATCTGCATCATCCATAAGTATGTCCCATCTATATAATCTATATCATTTATGCTATATATATACACATAATCCATATCTACATATAGATGCTTATTTATACCTATATTTATTTTTATATAAGCATAGTATTTATATATTTCAAAAATAACAAGTTTGTGTTTTCACCTATGATTTTAATGCAACATATCACAGAGTATATTACTATGACAATTTGGTACTGTTTTATGAGTTCCAAAAGGAGGTACATATTATGTTTGTAAACTGGTCTGTTCATCTGGGTATGATACCATTTGATTTATTAAATACAAAGGTTTTACATTTATTCTATTATATCAAGATTAGGGCTTTGATTCAACCATGTCAGTAGGTCATGATGAAAAGTTGAGCCCACATCCCCTTGGTGGGCTATATAGACACTCACACAATAACAGAGAGAGGAGAAGATGCACAAAGGAATAGAGAGAGCTCCATAAACATAGAAGAGAGGAGAACTTAGTTTTTTTTTAATTCATTTTTTAAAATATTACATTAAAAAATATGAGGTCGCCATATACCCCCCACCCCCCTCACCCCACTACTCCCCCCATAGCAATATTCTCCTCCATCTTCATGACACATCCATTGCATTTGGTGAATACATTTCTGAGCATCTCTAAACCTCATGGTCAATGGTCGACATCATAGCCCACACTCTCCCACGTTCCATCCAGTGGGCCATGGGAGGACATACAATGTCCAGTAATTGTCCCTGCAGCACCACCCATGACAACTCCAAGTCCTGAAAACGCCTCCACATCTCATCTCTTCCTCCCATTCCCCACACCCAGCAGCCACCATGGCCACTTTATCCACACCAATGCCACATTTTCTTCGATTACTAATCACAATGGTTCATGAATAGAATATCAATAAGTCCACTCTAATCCATATTCTATTCCTCCATCCTGTGGACCTTGGATTGGTTGTGTCCATTCCATATCTATGTCAAGAGGGGGCTTAGATTCCACAATCAATCCTCCTGCTTTCAGTTGTAGACACTCTTGGCTCCATGGTGTGGTGGTTGACATTCTTCAACTCCATGTTAGCTGAGTGGGGTAAGTCCAACAAACCAGAGTGTAGGAGCAGAAGTTTGTTGAGGCTCAGGGCCTGGCTATCACATGGTCAGTCCAGAGATTCAGATCCCCTGGATATATGTTAAACCCCAGCACCAACTACAATTCTGGCTGAGTAACAGGGAAGGCTTTTGAAAAGATATCACATCTGAGTCCAGGTCCATCACACAGAAACACCAACTCCAAAGAAGGGCCAATTGACATGGCAGTGAACTCTATCTGCCATGACCATAAAACCTGTGGGTCTTTGTAGCCCTCAGAAGAACCAATATCCAGGGTTGTATCTGCTTTATCTGTCTCTGGGACTCTGATCAGGTGTACATAAGGGCAGCCCCTCTGATAAACTCCCGGCTCTTTTCTAGAGACTCATTGCCATATAAACTCATTTGTCCTTTCCATTTCCCCCTTGATTTAGGTCAAAAAGCATTTTTAACTCCTGTTATTATATGTGGACAGAGATATTCTGCTGGTCCGAGTTGAACCTTTTATTCGAGGTCTTTTTCTAGTCACGTCATCAGCTGGTACTTGGTAGTGATCCCTTGGTGCCAGGGAGGCTCATTCCTGGGAGTCATGTCCCATGCTGGGGGGAAGGCAATGCATTTACATGCTGAGTTTGGCTTTGAGAATGGCCACATTTGAGCAACATGGAGGCTCTCAGGAGGGAACTCTTAGGCACACTGCTGCTCTAGGCCTTGTTCTTATTTCAGGTGTACAGGCTCACAAACATAGTCATTAGTATCAGGGGCTCATTGTTCAGCCTTCATTCCTTTTTGGTCTTTGCCATTGCACTTGGGGGATTGTTGCTGTTCCTTTACGGACTGTGATAGAGCTCCCCTGGCTAGGAACTCATCATTCCCTCAGTTGTTGTTTTTAATTGTTTCCACTATGAAAATATCCAAACATTTTTATGTACCCTGGGTATATGCCCTGGAGAACTCCCTGCCAACCATGTATCCCCTGTCAATAACATCCCACACCAGTATTCCTCCGCTGCCATTGTTGAACTTCTCTGTGATCCAATACTTCCTGAAAAGTGAAGCCCAATATATTGCCAGGCTCCCTTAATAGTAAAATGGCATATAGCGATGAGTTTAAAGGTTAGATGTAGAATACATATTAATTTGGAAAAATTCTACATGCTATCTTTTTTTTTTCTTTTTTCTAATTGTTAAGCTTATCTTCACAAGAGTTTTAGATCACAGTAATACATATATACAATACACAGTACTCCCACATACCAATATAAAACCTTTTCCCTTCCGCAGCAATAATCTTTTAACATATTCATAGCATATTTACTGAAACTGATGTACAGATATTGATACAATAGCTTTCAAACAAGGAAACATTTGTGTTTACATTGTGTTCTATATTTTAGACTATACGAATTTCTAAATTTTTAGTTATCTTATGTTTTACATTATGATTTACGTTTTAGCCTATCAGTCCCTATATATTTTTGGTATAATTTTACATGTCTTATATCTATCCTTGCATACTCTTGTGAAACACTTCTATTTCCCACACAGTTACATTGGTTCCATCTATTCAGTACCTATTTCCCCCTCCTCTTAGGGCCCACAGTGACAGTCAAACTTCATTTCTTGAAGAGCCATGTTCAGAGATACTTGCAACAGTGTTGAGGGCTTGATATGCTCAATTGTCCTAATGCACTGGGAGCCACCATTTCTCTTGAGGGATACAGTTCCCTCTATTTGATGGCCTCAGTCCTCCTCAGCATATGGGTATACCTTCACTCTCATTATATGAGTCTCTACCCAATGATATAACTAACCCACTCTTGCAAAATGAGCATTCACATATTCCCTAGGAGTCTGTCCTGTGTCAGATTATCCCCTTTAAGTATCTTAAACACGTAACTTTCCTTATTATATTTTTGAAAAGGTTTTCTCAGCATTATACTTTCAACAAACACCTGACAATCTCCAATGTTCATATGTTGCCCCACCCTCCCCCCAATTTCTTGGGCAGTATTACCCATCCTCCCATCCCTAGGCCCCCTCAAGCCTGCAAAGCCCTACCCAAAGGTAACCCTATGCCCCCATTTTATCCCTTCTGTGTACACATACTTACCTCCAGCTTATCATAGATTTCACCCATGTAGCTGTCTTTCTTCTATCCTCCGATTTCCTGTAAGCCTATCATCCAGTCTCTAGCTCTCTGAGGCAGCTTGGTTTACTTATTTCGAATCATTGAGGTCACGTAGTATTTGTCCTTCAATGCCTGGGTTGCTTCACTCAACATAAGGTTCTCAGGATTCATCCATGTTACCACGTGTGTTTGTAGTGTATTTGTTCTTAAAGCCGAGTAGTATTCCATTGTATGTATATACCACATTTTATTTATCCATTCATCTCTTGATGGGCATTTGGTTTGATTCCAACTTTTGGCGATAGTGAACAATGCTGCTATGAACATTGGTGTGCATATATCGGTTTGTGTCCTTGTTTTCATTCTGCAGAGTATATACCCAGCAATGGAATTGCTGGGACATATGGCAAATCTATGGTTAATTTTTGAGAAACCGCCAAACTGTCCTCCAGAATGGTTGGATCCTTCTGCCTTCTCACCAGCAGTGGGTGAGTGTTCCCATTCCTCCACATCCTCTCCAGCATTTGTAGTCTTCTGTTTTTCTCATAGTTGCCAATCTTATGGGAGTAAGATGGTATCTCATTGTAGTTTTGATTTGCATTTCCCTGATAGCTAGAGATTTGGAGCATTTTTTCATGTGCTTTATAGCCATTTGTATTTCTTCTTTGGAGAAATGTCTATTTAAATCTTTTTCCCATTTTTTAAATGGGTTGTTTATCTTTTTATTTTCAAGATATAGGAGTTCTTTATATATACAAGTTATAAGTCTCCTATCCAATATATGATATATGGTTACCAAATATTTTCTCCCATTGTGTAGGCTCCCCTTTCACTTTCTTGACAAACTCCTTTGAGGTGTAGAAGGCTTTAATTTTGAGGAGGTCCCATTTATCTGTTTCTTCTTTTACTGCTCGTGCTTTTGGTGTGAAGTTCATGAAGCCATTTCCTATTACAAGGTCTTGTACATGCTTCCCTACACAGCTTTCCAAAGTCTTTATGGTCTTGGCTCTTATATTTAGGTCTTTGATCCATCTTGAGTTGATCTTTGTATAAGGAGTGAGATGGTAATCCTCTTGCATTCTTCTACATGTGGATATCCAGGTCTCCAGGCTCCATTTGTTGAATAGGCCATTCTCTCCCAGTTGAGAGGGTTTGATGGCTTTATTGAATATTATATGGCTATATATATGAGGCTCTATATCAGAACTCTCAATTCAGTTCCATTGGTCTGTGTGTCTCTCCTTATGCCAATACCATGCTGTTTTCACTACTGTAGCTTTGCAGTATGTTTTGAAGTCAGGTATTGTGATTCTTCCAATTTCATTTTTCTTTTTCAATATGTCTTTGGCTATTCGGGGCCTCTTTCCCTTCCAAATAAATTTCATAGTTAGTTTTTCTAGTTCCTTAAAGGAGGCTGTGTTAATTTTTATTGGGATTGCATTGAATGTGTAGATCAGTTTTGGTAGGATAGACATCTTAATAATCTTTAGTGTTCCTATCCATGAACATGGAATATTTTTCCAATTATTTCGGTCTTCTTTCATTAACTTGAACAGTCTTGTGTAGTTCTCTGTGGATAAGTTTTTTACATCTTTAGTTAAATTTATTCCTAGGTATTTGATTTTTTTATTGACTATTATAAATGGTATTTGTTTCTTAATTTCCTACTGAGTTTGCTCATTATTGGTGTACAGAAATGCTACTTATTTTTGTGCATTGATCTTATAACCTGTGACTTTACTAAACTCATTTATGATTTCTAGAGGCTTTGTTGTAGACCTCAGGGTTTTCTATATATAGGATCATGTCATCTGCAAATAATGAAATTTTGACTTCTTCCTTTCCAATTTGAATGCCTTTTATTTCTGGTTCTTGCCTCAGTGCTCGAGCAAGTACTTCTAAGACAATGTTAAATAGAAGAGCTGATAGTGGGCATCCTTGTCTTGTTCCTGATCTTAGAGGGAAAGATTTTAGGATTTCACCATTGTAAATGATGTCTGCTGTGGGTTTTTCATATATACTCTTTATCATGTTCAAAAAATTTCCTTGTATTCCGATCTTTTGGAGTGTTTTTTTCAAGAAAGTGTGCTGTATTTTGTCAAAAGCTTTTTCTGCATCTATAGATATAATCATGTGATTTTTTTCCTTCAATCTGTTTATATGGTGTGTTACATTGATTGATTTTCTTATGTTGAACCATCCTTGCACACCTGGAAAGAATCCCACTTGGTCATGGTGTATAATTCATTTAATGTGTTGTTGAATACGGTTAGCAAGTATTTTGTTGAGTATTTTTGCGTCTAGGTTGATTAGAGAAATTGGTCTGTAATTTTCCTTTCTTGTAGTGTCTTTGTTTGGCTTCGGTACTAGGGTAATGTTGGCATCATAGAATGAGTTAGGTAATGTTCCTTCTATTTCGATTTTTTGGAAGAGTTTTAGCAGAATTGGTGTTAGTTCTTTCTGGAATGTTTTGTAGAATTCAACTGTGAAACCGTCTGGCCTTGGGCTCTTTGTTGGGAGTTTTTTAATGACTGATTCTATCTCTTTACTTGTGATTGGTTTGTTGAGGTCATCAATTTCTTCTTTCAACAATATAGGCTACTTATGTGTTTCTAGGAATTTGTCCATTTCCTCTGAATTGTCATTTTTGTTGGAATATAGTTTTTCAAAGTATCCTCTTATGATAGTCTTTATTTCTGTGGGGTCAGTGGTGATATCTCCTTTCTCATTTCTTATTTTGTGTATTTGCATCTTCTCTCTTTTTTTCGTTGTTAGTCTCACTAAGGGTTTATCAATTTTATTGATCTTCTCAAAAAACCAGCCTTTGATCTTGTTTATATTTTCAAGTGCTTTCTTATTTTCTATTTCATTTAGTTCTGCTCTTATCTTGGTTCTTTCTTTCTTTCTTCTTCCTGTGGGGTTACTTTGTTGTTTTTTTACTAATTCCTCGAAATGTGCAGTTAGTTCTTCAATTTTTGCTCTTTCTTCTTTTTTGATGCATGAATTTATGGCTATAAATTTCCCTCTCTGTACTATTTTTGCTGCATTCCATAAGTTTTTGTATGTTGTGTTAGCATTTTCATTAGTTTCAAGGTAGTTATTAATTTCTTTTGAGATTTCCTCTTTGACCCACTGTTTTTCTAAGAGTGTGCTGTTTAATTTCCGTATCTTGGTGTGAAATCTAGGCTTCTGGCCCTTGCAGATTTCCAGCTTCACTGGAAATGATTTTGTATGATTTTAATCTCTCTGAATTCATTGAGCCTTTCTTTGTGGCCTAGCATATGGTCTATCTTGGAGAATGATCCATGTGCACTTCATTAAAATGTATATCCTGCTGTATTCAGGTGTAATGATCTGTATATGTCTCTTAGATCCAGCTCCTCTAATATACTGTTCAAATATTTTATTTCTTTAGTGATTCTCTTTTGAGATGTTCTGTCCAAAGTTGATAGTGGTGTATTAAAATCTCCCACTATAATTATAGAGGCATCTATTCTTTCACTTAGTTTTTCCAGTGTTTGCCTCATGTATTTTGAGGCACCCTTGTTAGGAGCATAAATATTTATGATTGTTTGTTCTTCTTGAGAGATTGTCCCTTTCACCAATATGTAGTATCCTTCTTTGTCTCTCACAATTGTTTTGCATTTAAAGTCCATTTTTTCTGATATTAATGTAGCTACTCCTACCTTTTTTTGGTTATTGTTTGCTTGTAAGATTGTTTTCCAACCATTCACTTTCAGCCTTCATGAATCCCTGGGTCTAAGATGTGTTTCTTGTAGACAGCATATAGATGGGTCATATTTCCTTATCCAATGTCCCAGTCTGAATCTTTTGACAGGTGAGTTTAAACCCTTGGCATTCAGTGTTATTACCTTCAAGGAATTATTTATGTTAGCTGTATTTTGATTGGACTTGTGTCTGTCATATTTTGTTTGCTTTTTCCTTCTCTTTTTGTCTTTTTGTTGCTCTTACACTCTCCTCCAACTCTGCCTCTCCTGTTTTTTCCTTTCTTCCTGCAGAACTACCTTTAGTATTTCTTGAAGGGCAGGGTTCTTATTGGCATACTCTTTCAATTTCTGTTTATCTGTGAATATTTTGAACTCTCCATCATTTTTGAGTGCTAGTTTAGCTGGGTGGAGTATTCTTGGTAGGAAATTTTTTTTCTTTTAGTACCTTAACTATATCATACCACTGCCTTCTTGCCTCCATGGTTTCAGATGAGAAATCAGAACTTCATCTTATGGAGCCTCCCTTGTATATGATGGTTTTCTTTTCTCTTGCTGCTTTTAGAATTCTCTCTTTGTCTTGAGCATTGGATCATTTGACAAGTATATGTCTTGGGGTGGGCCTGTTGGGGGTTATGATGTTTGGGTTGCATTGTGCTTCCTGGACATGTACATCTATCTCTCTCAGTAGATTTGGGAAGTTTTCATCCATTATTTCCTGCAAAACCCCTACTCTCCCCTTTCCCTTCTCTTCTCCTTCTGGAATGCCTATAATACGTTGCCTATAATACATTGTGTGTTTCACATTGTCAGTCAAGTTCCTAAGTCCGAGCTGGATTTTTTCTATCTTTTTATTGATCAATTCTACTATCTTTTTGATTTCCGATGTACTGTCTTCCACATCGCTAATTCTCTCTTCTGCCTCTTCTAATCTGGTGCTATGTGCTGAGAGTGTATTTTTGATTTCTTGAACTGTGGTGTTCATTCCTATCTGTTATCTTTTTGTGTATGTCTGCAATTTTCTCTCCAAGCATTTTCTTCATATTGTTAAACTCTTTCTTTACTTCATTAAGTTCATCTGTAATATATATTCTGAGATCTTTAATTACTTGTCTGATGTTCTGCTCCCCTTCTTGGTTTTTAGTTTGTTCATTGGATTCAGCCATGTTTTCCCAATTATTCGTTGGCTTTGTAGTTTTTTGTTGCTGTCTGGTTATCATTTTATCTTGATGGATTTAAACAGTTCCTTAGCTTCTTTGTCTAGTCTTGGGGATTAATTAGTTGTTGTTCATGCATTAGTGTTATGTCTTCTCTTTGTCACTTTGTTCTTCTTATTCTAATTTCTTGTTGCTGGCTAATTTCACTTTGAAGGATAATATTAGGGCCAGGGAAAGGAAATTGTGTAAGAAAAGAAAATGTGTAAAGTAGTATTGGTAATAAATATTAACAGAGCAACAATGTGAGATTTGGGAGAATAGATATTAGACTCATGTAAGTTGTGTAGAGTTATAGCAGTAAGTAGAGTACCTACGATAAGATTGTCAACTCAATATGGGGAGGAATATAGTATGAATTTAAAAGCCAGTGTTTTCATGAGAGAGGGAAAGAGAAAAGAAAGACAAGAATATCAAGAGTGGATAAAAGACAGAGAACAGAACAAAGGTATTAGAAATTAAAGTTAGACAATTTGGGGGCCAAAGAAAGGGAGGAGGAATATAAGTGAGAAAGTAGATGATGGAGGATAGCAAGATGTGTGGGAAAGGGGATAATGTAGGTGGCCAAAATCAATTCACACAGAAACGAGGAAATGGAGGATGAGGAAACACAGCAAATGTGAGGCACTCCCTGCAGCACCTATTGTATAAATAAAATATAATAAAATAAGAAGAAAAAGAGAGAAAAGGAAAAAAAAGAGAAGAAGAAAAGGGGGTGGGCAAAGAAAAGGGAGGGAAACAAGCAAGAAAAAGAAAAGAAGAAAGAAAAAAAAACCTAAATAAATGAAAAAGGACCTTGGAGGATACAATGGAAGAAAAGACCAGGAGATAATGCAATATTAGCAACCAAGACAATAAAAAAAAGAAAAAAGAGAAAATGGGAAAAAAAAAACAAAACCACAAACGCCAAGGGCTAGGACAATCAAGGGCCTCAGATGGACCTTAGGGCATGGTGGATTCAGGGATGGGAAATCTGTGATATTGCAGATTCAAGAGGTGTCTCTGGGGTGTGGGCCACCAGAGTTTAGGGGACACAGACCTGGGAACTACGTATCCAGTTAACTGGGAGCCTGGGAGCACCGCAGCGCAACACAGCCTTCAGGGATCCCCGCAGCTGGGCTACAGCCCTATGGGGAGGGGTCACGCCCGCAAACTCTGACCTCTGTGTCAGAAACCCAAAATTCCACCTCCCACAAGAGTCTCTTCTGTCACTGTCTCACCAAATCAACTTCAGGACACCTCCCATCCTGCAAGCCCCTGAAACAGCCTGCTGGGTGTGCCACTGTACTACAAACAATTCAGGGACTGCCGCAGATGGGCCACCAGCCCTAGGGGGAGGGGCTGTAGCCAGAAGCTCTGATCTCCATGTCAGAAACCTAAAATTCCACGTCTCGCAAGAATCTCCTCCATGTCTGTCTCACCAAATCGGCTTCCAGACACCTCCCACCCTGCAAGCCCCCGAAGAGTCTGCTCAGGACTTGGGAACTCCCCAGCGCAGCAAAGCCTCCAAGAATTACCACCTCCAGGCTGCCAGCCCCAGGGGGAAGTGTCCTACGTGCAGCCCCTATCTCCATGAAAGAGACCCAAAATTTTACCTTTTACAAGAATCTTCTCTGTCACCGTCCCACTAAATCGATGTCCAGACACCTCCTGCCCTGCAAACTCCCGAAACAACCCGGTCCAGCAAAATTCCAACCCTACTCAGCCACTTCTTTGCAGGAGAGATTATAAGGTGCACTCACTCAGACGCCATCTTGCCCCCTCTCCTCAAGAACTTAGTTTTGATGCTAGAACCCCGGGGAGAGCTGAGCTGTTTGCCTGATAGTTTACAGCTTACCTTTTGAAGAAAACAGAACAGCTGAACCTGGAAAGATATGAGCCCTATGCCAGCCTCTGGCTGAGATTGGAAGAAGCTGGGCCCACAAGACCTTAGGAAGGAAAAGGAAGGCTGAACCTTCACAGATGTTGCCCACCATCTTGCTTCAACATGTGGCAAGAGAATTTGGTGAGGAAGTAACCTTGAGTTGAACTCTTTAGGGTCTTGTAATTGTAAGCTTCTACCCCAAAGAAAGCCCCTTTATAAAAGCCAACCAATTTTTGATACTTTGCATTAGTGCCATTTTGGCTGACTAATACAATTTCATACCCTTTCCCACATATTCATAATTGCCTTTTCCAACTGAGAGAAACCTGCTTCTCATTATACTTTATATATTTAGTCATTTTATTAAGCCTATAATATACAAATTTTTTTCAGCATTTCTGACCTATAACACTAAAATGCAGAACTACTGTATGGAGTTTATTTTTATTTTTTCTTTATCATGAAAAATAATCATACAAGGCATGTTATTTATTTAATGCTGGGTAACAAACCATTCCAAAAATATAGCAATTTAAAACAATAGACTTATCAAAACTTCATCGTTTCTCTAGTGCAGGAAATCAGGGGGTTGGTTGGGCAGTTGTGGTTCCACATCTCATGAAGTCTCTGTCACATGTTTGCTGAGTCTGCAGTCATCTGCATGCTTGACTGGGCTGGACGATGCACTTCAAGGTGACTTATCATGGCTGTTAATAGGAGGCCTCAGTTTCTCTACACATGAGCCTCTCCTCAGAACTACTTGAGTGTCTTACGGCATGGTGTCTGGTTTCCCTCAAAGCAAGTAATCCAAGAGCTCAAGGTGTAAGTTACAATGCCTTTAAAACCTAACCTTGGAAGTTTACATACAAATATTTCCATTGTATTCTATTTCTCACACAAGCTAGCCCTTATGCAGTGAAGGATCAAGAATAAGGATCATTGGAGGGCATCCTAGAGTGAAAAACACAAATCCAAACTGTACATTCAAATGAGTTTTGGCCCATGGGCACATCTATGAAACTTCACTTATATAAAGATGCAAAATATCACCGTCACTCCAGATAGTACTTTTCTTCCCATTCCCAGTCAATTCGACCTCCCCAAAACAATTGTTTTTACATAATTTTTAAAATCTGCTTAAGAATTTCATATGTATGGGAATATATAATATATATCCTCTGTCCAATTCCTTTTGATTGACATATCATCTCTGAGAATCATACATACTGTTGTATATATCAGTAATCCATTCCTTGATTATAGTCAAACAATATTCCAATGTATGACTGTATTAAAATGCATTGTTATGGACTCCTTTCAAGAGATATTTGACTGTTCTCCAGTTTTTAGCTATTATTAATAAATATACCAGGAACCTTCTAGTATAAGTTTTTGTATTCATATGCTTTAATTTCTTTAAATTAAATATGTACAAGTAGAAATATTGATAATAGTATGGTTGTATGTTTCTCATTATAAGAAACTGTAAATATTTATTCAGAAAGATGGTGCCACTTCATAATCTTAACAGCAAGATGTAGAAGTTCCATTTATTTCAGAAACTCAGCAACCTCATTTATTTTATTTGTAGTTTAGAAAGTCTATGGTTGGAATGTAGGGGGTTGTATTGGCTATAAAGGACACCAGAAGGTAATGGCTAATGGCATGGGGTATGGAGGCAGGTTGCCTGGGTTTATTTCAAATGTGCAATTTATAATTCTGTGACTTAAGTGGTCTGAGGGGTTCTATTTACAATGATAGGAACTGCATGGAAATGTCTCTGAAAGCAAGCATAAAGGAGTCTTGATAGAATTCAGTCTTACTCAATTTTATATTATTTAGTATGACTTGTATGAAGCCACTGATGTTTTGGTATAGTGGTGATTATAACCGTAACAACATTTGGTCTCTAGTCTGGTAGAGCCCATGATTTATTGGTGAAGCAGAAACATAGAGTAAAAATATGGCGTACCAAATTTTACAAAGCATGTCAGGGTGATTTGCTGAGTAAAGGAATTCACTAGTTTCAGGAACTTTAACTCAAATCTAGGAAGGATGAGAGAACCTTGCACTTTTTTGTCAAAATATACTTTTTTATTATTTTAAAGATATTTAGATTACATAAATGTTACATAAAAAATACAGGTGATTCCCACTTGCCCCGCGCCCACATCTCCCACACATTCCCACATCAACAACATCCCTCATTAGTGTGGCACATTCATTGCAATTGATGAACACGTCTTGGAGCTTTGCCAGGGAGCATGGATTACAGTTTCCATTGTAGTTTACAGTCCCTCCTACCCAGTACTGTAGGCTATGACAAGATAGAGAATGGCATGTATCTGTCTTTACAATGCCATTCAGGACAATTAACAAGTCCCCCAAATATCTTAAGGCCAAAAAGCACACAAGGAAATGTATTAAGGGGAGATGGGATTGTGAGGATGAGCTGTATGATAATCCCATGAGAGGGATGATACTTAGTTCCCCACAAGTCCAAGAGGAGACAATTTCCTGGGTAGCTAATCCTCACACCCCATAGCTTTCAGGGTCCTGGATGAGGAATACCTGTTATCTTGGACCTCGGGAATGGCCTTCATGGGAATGCTTCTGAACTGTGCTCTAGGGAGAGTTGGTGGATTTGTTTTGGGCACCTTGGTGATGGTGAGGCCATTAGTATTTTCCTCACTGAAATGTCCAGGGTAGAAATATGGCCTCATAGGCTTGGTGAAGTTGCTTTTGAAGATGTAGAGAATGATACAGTCAGTCACATTGTAGAAAAAGATCAACCCTTCTTCATACTTCAAAAAAATTCCCACAGTCAAGAGGGGTTCTGGGACATTAAGTGTATAGCGGGGTGTAGAAAGAGCCCGGTGCACGCCCTTCTTCAGACAAATGGTCCAGAAACCATTCTCTGGACAAGCAGAGATATAGTGCCCTTTCCAGTTAGCGGAGTCCCAACACAGTCCTACTGTCCACCTGCTGTTCCCTGCTGCTTGGACCTCCCAATAATGACTACCACCACAGAAGCCGTTCTGACCTAGCACAGCCAACAGAGTATCAAGTCGCTCAGGAATGTCAGGCACATCTTGCTTTTCCGGAACAGTAATGACATATTTTTCATCAGCGGGCACAGAAAGGTAAGGATGATCAGTGGCTTTATTCATTTTTATGTCTTCTGAAGGAGAAGGAAGTAGAAGAAAAAAGAAGGAATTAGTTTTAGCTTTTCAGATAAAACCTTTCAACATCTCGGTGAAGGATTAGCACAAGGATGATAAAAAAATAACACAGCATATGAAGATCCTTTTCTACAGAGAAAAATAAAAAATAAGCATCATCTATACACCATTGTCCATGATGCCAACTAGACTATAAATTTGAAGTTTTTACTTCAGGGAAAATATCTGCAAATCCTTTCTTATCTGAAAATGATTGATGAGATAATTATTCTGGTGGGGATGATATCAGAATCTTCAAATGCATCTCAAGGGATGCAGCTATTATTCAGGAAATATGCCACTCCTACAGCCTTCTGAAATGACTGCAACAGTATTCTAAATCACAGAATACTGTCTCAATATTTTATTTAGAAATATTCTGCCTAGAATTTTAGCATGGAAAAAGGGAAGAACACAACAAAGAGAAACAATGCCCTATGCAAGCATGGAGGTAGAAGCACATCCAGAGTGTGCAGAAAGCAGCAAGTGCCCAGTTCTGTGGGAGTAGAGTAAGGTTGGTGGAGAGGAAGGAGAGGTGGCCAGAAGGACAAGGGTGGGGAGGGTGCAATAGTGTTTAGAACCATGAGTTTTCAGGATTTGGGCTCCTTTCTGAATGAAAATGAGAGAAATAGAGAGCTCAGATTGGTGAGAATGAGTATCCACAAATATTTGGTAAGGTTTGTCTGTGAGAATGTAGAAATGTCTTAGCAGTAGCATAGAGATAACAGATTAAGAGAGGCTTTTCTTCTTCCTAATTTTGATAGGAGAAATAACAGCAAATTAGCATGATGTTTGGAGGATCTGAGAGATAAGAAAAATAAAACTGAGGAGCAAGAAGATGGGGTAAGAAACAGAAACCATATTCTATGCCTTTTTTATGTTTTTGGTTTTGGAGAATCTTTTTTTTTTTAATTAAAGTTAATAGATCACAAGGAATGTTACATTAAAAAACATTAAAAAAAAAAAAAAACATAAGATGTTCCCATATAACCCACTCTCCACCCCCCACCACACCATTTTTGTAAATTGTATTTTTTGAAGATATATACATCACACAAAAAAGATACACTAAAAAATATAAGAGGTTCCTGTATACCCCCCACCACCCCCCAATCCACTCCTCCCTCACCAACTACCTCCCTCGTCATTGCGGCACACTCATCACACTCAGTGAACACATTTTGGGGCACTGCTGCCCTACACAGGTAATAGTTTACCCTGCAGTTTGCACTCTCCCTCAGCCCATTCATTGGGTTATGGCAGGATATATAAAGTCCTGGAGAATCGTTGTGGCTGTGTTTTTGCTGGACTTAACATACAGCGAAGACGTTTCTAAATGATCTACCACCTGCATTTCCCAATAAGTTGACACCTGTGTTTTACATAGCTAGTATATTTTTAAAAGTAGAGATTTCTAAAACAAAATCCCTCCAATTTAGTGACTTGGATCTTATTTCTCATTACATCCATTTACCCAGAATCAAATTATTTTTGCATTTGAAATAGTCTTATAAATCACTTGGAGTACCCAATATCCTGACTTTTTTTACAATAAAATTACAGAGAGGCTAAATGTCAAGTAAAAATCATTCTTTTTTTTTTTAAAGATTTATTTATTTATTTAATTTCCTCCCTCCCCCCATTGTCTGTTCTCTGTGTCTATTTGCTGCGTCTTGTTTCTTTGTCCGCTTCTGTTGTCCTCAGTGGCACAGGAAGTGTGGGCGGCACCATTCCTGGGCAGACTGCACTTTCTTTCGTGCTGGGCGGCTCTCCTTACGGGGCACACTCCTTGCGCATGGGGTTCCCCTATGCTGGGACACCCCTTTGTGGCACGGCACTCCTTGCGCACATCAGCACTGCACATGGGCCAGCTCCACATGGGACAAGAAGGCCCGGGGTTTGAACCGCAGACCTCCCATGTGGTAGAAGGACGCCCTAAACACTGGGCCAAGTCTGTTTCCCAAGTAAAAACCATTCTTAATCATATATTATTCATTTTGTATTTACCTGCAAATCTTCAAACTTTATTCAGACCTATAAGTAGAAGAAAGCCTTCAAGATTAGCTGGATTACTGGGCAATGACTGTCGTAGGTGTATTTGCTATCAATTGTGAGAATTTGATTTCACTTACCCTCTTCTCCCAGGAACGGTCTTCGGTCTAAAACCAATCACAAAGGCAAAAATTCTTGTTGGTATATTTAGTTGGCAGCTACACATGTAATATAGAAAATTAACACAAAGTATTTTAAATAATAAGATACAAATAAAATATTTGATTTTTATACTTGGAAGAAATAGTAGAAGAAACCATAAAAGAATAGCCAACATTTTATATGGCATTTCAAAACTGAAACATATTTAATAAACTGAAAAAATCTTCAAAAATATGCCAAAGTGTGAAAGTCTTAAAATGCAAATCATTTACACTAACTAGCCTCTCTATATAATTTCACCAGGAAAAACAATCACTTTTAGAGACAATTTTAAAGAATTGATATTCATTAAATCAATAGATCAATTTAAAGAATTGATTTATAGACATTTTTAAAGAATTGATAGCCATAAAATTATTTTATGGACATCAATTGTTAATATAATCTTGAAAAGTGAATGTATTATTCTATGACACAATTGTCTCCAAAGATCTGAACAAATACTACTCACCTTTCTTTTTAATTAGTAATACTTTAAAAAGAAAAGAAAACACAAAAAAGAAGATAAATAATACTGAGGAAATCAAAACAATCAAAATTTGTCAGAAAGAATTGCCAGAGAAGCCCTCCTCAGGAATCTTTCCAGCTATGCCTTAACTATTAGCCAAGATATGAAAATGAGGAGAGGAGAAAGGCAGAAACAATCACTCTGTTCATCAGTTTCACTGAACAGTTTCTAGCAGACACCCCAGGATTATAAATGTGCCCATAATGCCATGGTCTGGAATTTCATTGATCCAATCCCTAATTAAGCCCCTACATAAATTTCTGCTGATTATGAAAAAATATTCTGGGAATAGAGTTCATGGAGGACATCCAGGAGACCTGAGCGCTGAGTGGTGGGGACGTGACCTGTGGGTTTTGTGCTGTGTGGTCTTTGAGGAATGAGGATCAGCCTGGAACAACCAATCTCCTTTATTTCCCACCATAGAAAAAATCCAGGGCATCTGGAGATGTCATCCAATGACAATATAAATGCCAATTCAAATCTTGATATTGATGTCTGTAGTCAAGGCTTCCAAATTTTAAGAGGTCAGTGTGGGGTAGAAGAAATCTCCAATTACAAATGAGTTTGCAAATGCAAAGAGGGGATAAAGAGGGTTTTCCAAGTGCATTTTATACTATTTATGTTTTGTGGAAGTCAGTGAAGTGGATCAGCAATCCAAATAAACTACCTGAAAAAAATACAATAAAAAACAAAAACCAAAAAACCCCACCTAGCTAACACTCGTAGTTTATTACTATGGGCAAGGCACTGTGCTTTGCATATTAAAGGTAGCATATTGTGCCTTTTCTGAATTTCCTTGCAGGTTTATTCTAAGCCTTCATTTGGGACTCTGTCCAAATACTAACCAGTCTCTCCTCTCTGTAGAAGTAAAGTTATATTTACATATTTGAAGAGACGTTAGAGGTAATGGTCAAACAAAGTTGGGGAAGGTCTGAACAAGCTAGTTATTGTAACTGACAAATTAACAGATATGATTTAGTCCTCCGAATTGTATGTTAGGCAATTGCTAACCTTCTGAAACATAGCAAATAGCAAAAAGAAAATTCCAGTAACTGGGATAGTTTACTGAATTAAAGTCTTTATGTATGATAGCCTTTTGAAATAGCCAGAAGCTGATATCTCTAATTGTTGTAAATCACTGAACTGTAAACCCAGATGCTTTGTTCATATAATTCCAATCTACATTCTGAAACTGCATAATCTTTACCCAGTAACTGAACAGTAACCACTAAAGACAGAACTCATTACTGACCCTGCCTCTACCCCTTATCTTGTTTTGCAATCCTGAAATTCTGTGCCTCTGCATTTTGCCCCTCCTTGATTAATGTGAGCCATCCCAGAATGGACAAACCCAAATTCCTAGGTTATCTTTCTAACCAAAGGCAGTTCTAATCAGAGGTGGCTTGACATGCAGAAATCTAAACTTTAAACTTCAATAAACTAGCATGTACTCAATCTGCACATGTTCAGTAATTGGACTATCACTAACTCCCTCATCTCTCATTACTCTCAGCCTGCCTGCCTTTATTTGAATGCTGCAAAACACTGGCAGTTTCTCCATTTTGGGGAGAAAGATTTATGACCTACACGCCTTCTGATCTCCTTGCCTTTGTCTTTGGCAATCAATGTTTTCTCTCTTTGAAGGCTGTTTAACATTACTGCTATTTCTGTGTGCGATGGGTAGAGAATTCCCACATCTTTCAGGATCGTCATGTCAAAGTACGGAAGAAACTTAGAATTCCCAAATTTGAAATGAATAAGGATTTTTATTTCTTTATATCAGGTGGCCCTTCTTAAATATCACTATCAAATTTATCAGAATTGTCTGGGCTTTTTAACTGTGACCATTCCTTAAACATAGGGGCCGTGGGGGCTGAATGGCTTATATTATTCCAGGAGCTCAGCTTCTAAAACAAACACACAAAGTCAGAGGGCAAATGTCTAGAAATTCTAATGGTCCTTCTATGAAGGCAGTGCAGCCTGATGTGAGTTGAACATTTAGAAGATCTGCAGGGCTGGGTCACAAACAGAAAGAGGTGACACTTGTATCATAATAGACAATTGATTCTCAGAATTTTGAGATTCAGAGGCTCTGTGACTGGACTTTTTCACAGGAGACCCTCCAACACTGGACCAGAGTAAGTTTCTGCAAGATCTCAGTGTGACTTGTTAGATGACTATTTGGTAGATCTGTGTTACCCTCTATTTACATTTCCCCAAAAGAACATGCTGTTATAAGCATTAGATATTTCCCATTAGGTTATTCTAAACTGTGGAAATAATCTCTCTATCATTGTTAACTATGGATTTAGCAGCTTAAGAGGAGTGGGAATAAGAAAGAATGAGAGAAAAATATTTAACTACAAAATCAACTTTTTTGCTTAAGAGAGTGCAAGAAGTTAATGATGTATGTAATTATTTAAACAGAAAGTTGTCTTTCTATTGGGGAGCCTGCCTGCAAGAGATTGAGAGGGTTTCCATTCTCTAACTTTCTCAGAGCTGCATTGTCCCTTCAGCACTGATTCTTCCTAGAGCCCAGGTCCACTCTGTTAGGGGAAGACATGGGGACTGGAGCAGGAAAATATTCTTATCTTCAACTTGCAGCATTGCATCCACTGCCATTTACATGGATAATAGGACAAATAGCCTGAGATAATGGAACCTGCATACTATATATCTTTAGATGGAATCTATCTACTCTGAAAGGGAAATTTTAACCAATAACCTTGCCTTACTTGTTGATTCAATTAATGAGTATGAGATTTCAAAATGGTTCTCTTTTTTAGTGACATTTCAGGATATCAGATATCATTTTTAATAGTCCAATTAAAATAGTGCAATCGATTTTTCAGTCTAGTCAGGAGAAAATACGATTTCCCTTAGACGGATCCTTGATCCACTTAAAGATATCTTACATATTATTCACAATTAGTAACCAAAACCTAGCTGTATCTAGTTCTGTGCAACCTGGAAACATGCATGAGTTTTTCTGTATTTGATGTGCTCCCGGGGCATTTACTCTTTACATTACTTTGATCCATCAAGCAAGACATATAACCTGAAAATTCTTATATTTAAATGTTCTTTAACATTTTCTAAACCATAAATTAAAATGCAGTGGTTCTAAAAGTGCAGTCTTCAGACCAGCAGTTTAAACATCTTCAGGGAATTTGTTAGAAATGCGAATTCCTGAGCCACGTCCTGTACATACTGAATCAAAAATTTTGGGCCTAGACATCCATTTTAACAAGACTTCCATGTGATTCTGATGCACTTTCAAATTTGAAAACCATTAATCTGTAAGGTCCTTAGAAATAATTTGATGAATGGTGTTAAAAGGTCTTTCTGCCCTAGGTCTCTGAAATTGATCAAATGTGGACAGAGCAGTGGTGCACAGCCTTATATAATGAGCTGATGCTTCAGTACACTCTGCTGAAGCTTGAACTCTAATTTCTCTATAATATTTTAATGGGGGTAAGTGGAGTTCTGCAGGAACTTTTCAAGTAAACAATTCCTGTAATCTTTTCTGATGAATTCCATGTTGGTCATGCTCTCATTGCATCTGTGAACTTCTCTTCTAAGTGGTAGACTTAGGTTCTATGAGTTAGAAGTAAATGAACTCACCATGCTGCTTCTTGAGTGAACCTAGAACAAACACACACACATAATGGGATACATTATTAAGACTCATCTAAAGTCTGGCCGAGTGACCTTTCAACACACAAGAAGATGCCCTGCAGATCCCACTTTAAAGAGTGAGGTTCCTGGCTGGTTCCCTTTTAGTTCATTGAAAAGGCCGTGAGAGTTTCCTACCTGAACACATCTTCCTAGATGACAACCAAATATAGGAAAAATGGAAGAAAAAAAACAAAGAAAACACGCACACACAAAAACAGGCTTCAAGCCAACATTTTAGAATTTATTCACTAAATCGTCATCTTTACCTTCAAAGCAATCATAACAGAGGAATATAACTTAAAAATAACACTTCCTTTAAATATTTTCACCATTATTAAAAGGAATATCCTTGACAGTCCATTTATATACAGGTTAAATGAGATTTTTTGCTTTTATGTTACAGGCAGATTACATTTTCTTTTAGACAATATTAAATAATTTCTCTATGTTTTTCTCATATATTTTTACCAGAATTGACACTAATTATTTGGAGGGTATGGTGGAGTGTGAGATAAGGGTATACAGTTATCAAATGCATTACATGATTAAAGCCAAAAATATCTCATTTAATGTCAAGATCTTGATTGTGAATCATCTATATGCTGAACACTATGTTAGGGGCTAGAGAATGTTTAAAAAATGAATAAAATGCATTCTCTGTGTTCAAGAGTACAGGAATAGCAGCTATATTATACATGCTGTAAACTTAGCTGCTGGTAACCTATCAGAACCCCTGACACACAGTAGCTGCTCAATAAATGTATGTTAAATGATACATATGTGTTTCTTTTACCATAAAGTGCAGAAGTTCTTTGATAAGTCAGTCTTGTAAGTTGTTTTATATGCTTGTGGGTTTAATTTGATGTTGACTGAAAGAAATCTATACAGGGACCCAAAACAATCAGTTTTGAGAGAAAATTCAATAATTCCCAGAAGATGATCAGGTACTCTGCTGTGCATTACTGTTTTGTCATATGTTTGTGTGTATGTTTGTGTAGATCCGTGTAGATCCAACTATTTGATCATTTCTCCATTGCAATAAGCCCAGGCTAATAAATTTGGTGAATAAAATATTATAATAAAAAATGAAATGTGAAAAATGGTTAAGACTTAATTACTTGCGATGGATAATGGGTGGTGCCATTAGACTGGCAAATTTTCTAAAAAAATCAGCTCCCAAAACAAAGACCATCACCTTCTGATAACGGAAGAGGATATCCCCATGGTACACCAGGAATTCAATTAACAAGAAATGTCACGGTGTATGTGATCTTTCTTGATGCATCAATAAATACCTAATTAAATATGTAAATAAGAAAGTAATTAAATGCTACTATTAGCTTCTGGTCCATGAATTTAAGTGTCAGTTCTCAAATGAACCAAGTATCTTTCCTTGATAAGATAGCTGACTTTGACCAACCTCGATGATCTGACAAATATAGGCTGCCAAATATAAGTAGGTGGAATATTTTCCCCCTTCATATTGTAGCAGAGAAATCGGGTGTATGCAGTATTGAAGGCCAGGACAAGAGAACTCTGAGAAGGAAGTTGATTCGTTTTGACCAGCTGGACTTTGTGGACTCCTGCCCTAATAAAAACCGAGCCCTGCATAGAATTTTGGGTTCCCTTTTATACAGAAAAGATATAAAGTTGGGGAGTTAAATGGTGCTTTTATGAAAGAAATCAACTTTCCTTGTCAGTTAAGGGTTTGTCTGAGTACCAGATAGGTTTTGAATTAAAGTACCCCCCACATTTCAGGTGAGCTTGAATTAGCTTATCTCCCACATTTCAGGTGAGCTTGAATTAAAATCTCCCCCACATTCCATCTGGATGCAACTTTGAATACACATTCAGTCTTACATCCTTTCTGAACATTCAAAGACTGTAGGGCCTATATTACTTATTTGGATTCTAGAGACGAGGTACACTTGGAAACAATTTTGAATTTATGCACAGGCTATATTATATTCCCCCCTTTGGGGTCAAGCTTAAGTTATTAAGCTTCAGCATCACAATTGTCAGAGTCTCTCTGGACTGATAGGGATGCATATAGAGTCATGAGATGGACAGCTGTCTGCCTTTTTACTATACCATTTATTAGGGTGTGCATTCTGTTTACAATGAAAGGGAGGAAGCAAGGAAGGATGGTGCATGCTCCTATGAGGAGGGCAATTATTCTCAGTAGAAGCTTGAAATTGTTTACTATTGACTGCCAGCTTCCAAAGGGATTATTTAAATTCCAACCATTCCAGATTTGCACTGGGACATGAGCAATTTTTACCATTTTCCTTGTAATTTCATAAATAACCTTTTCAGTGCTGTCTAACTCAAGGCAGCAGTTAGATTGAATTTTCAACAAACTTCCCCTTCAGCTGCCAGGAGATAGTCTAAGGCAAGATGGTATTGCTAGATAATGTTTCTGATTTAATTTCCTGTTGGGCTAGTAAGTTTAGTGCATGGGTTTAGTTTCATTAGTTATTATCTCTAACTTGTAGGTGGATGATTCGGTTTAGCATACAGATAGGGGTTCCATAACCCCACATGCCATCCTCTGCCCAAGTTGCTGGCCCATAGTACTGGATTATACACTCAAGGGGCCATTCTTCACCTCCTCAGGTAATGACAGCCCTTTATGTTGTGATATACTTATGTTGTGATATCCTGGCTGGCTTAGCTCTTTCCCTTCTGTTAAGGGAATGAGGAAGAAGGAGGGTTTTATTGTCCCAAGCATACAAGTACCACATCAGTTTTGGGGAAGTTCTCAGTATGCAGCTTTCCCACAAATCCAGTACAGACCATTTGGGGCAATAAAGGAGCCCTTTGTGGTGGAGTTCCACACTGTGATTAATTTGGGGAAAGTATGATTTATGAGAATGAGGTCATATTTGTTCCATGTTTCCCAAGGCTCTAATGTATTGGTGGTATAATTTTGGAATTTTCCCCCGTACATACTAGGTTTCCAACAGATATAGAGGACCTTAGGCAGGCTCTTGAAGCACAATATTTTCATATGACAGAAGTTTGTAAGGGCCACATACTATTTCAGGGGACAGCCAGGAGGCCAGTTGCATTATATGGTTGGCTATAATTGTATTCCCTGGTTTCCCAGGGCCACTGGTCTCTCATATTAGTACCTCCACATATGTAGCATGAGGAGACATTTAAGGATGCCCCTACCACTTCAGCCAGGCTTATAAAGAGGTTTCTTGCTGCTTGTGGGATGGAAAAGGGCTTTTCCATTTCTTCATAGAAGGAGTGGAGCACAGAGTGGGCTTTACTTGTGAGTGGGTGTTCCTGATACCCAACCCAGATGTAAGCTCCTGGATCTATTCCTGTACCATCAATGCAGAAGCCCATTTGGACTCCCTGAGTCTGCCAGGATTCAGGTTTAAGGATGGTGAGGTTTAAGGGGTTACAATGACCATGTGGAGAGTTAGCTGGGGCCATATCCTTGGAGAGGATGGCTGTTTAGTTGTGTCTGTGTTCCAGGTGGCCCAGGTGACAGGACCAGTAGGGGCAGTAGTATGCACCTATGTATTTGCACCAGAAGCCCCCCACTTGGGCTGCACTTTTCATTTCTGGAGCGCACACATACTTATTGTTATGAGTACACGTCTGCTCCCAGCTGAGCCCTCCACAATCTGTGTTCCATGGTATCCTGGAGTCTATAACTTGACATGCGTCAAATAGGAGGGACACTCGTTGGTTCTGGCTAGTGACTGGGGTGGAGGAAAGTAGCTCCCCATTTTGATCAAGCACTCTTATTTCCCATTTATGGGAAACTGTTGGGGGTCCAGGGTCATAGCAGGTTATTTGGCCAGATGCATTACAGACACTATAGGAGGTTCCCTGAAACTGACAGGTGGTTATCTGGCCCTTGCAGGTGTAACGACTATGATATATTAACATGGGAATTGACATGGGCCCCTGTTCACACCTTTTGAATACATGGCTCACACTCTGTGGTGTCAACCTGGGACCAGGGGAGGGTCAGGGCTAGGAGTAGGGAAAATAGCCAAAGGGGCTTTGTAACTGGGATTAAACCAGATTCCTATTATTGGGCTGTGCATAGACCAATCAGCTTCTGGATTGTGTGATTGGAGCAGAGCTTGGTGTTCCATCCTCAATCTTCAGCTGTGCATGGACCAGTCAGCTTCCAGGGTATGACTGGAGCAGGGCTTGGTGTTTTGTTTTTTTGCAAGGTGAGTTTGGTTGAGCTGTGGGTATCTGGAATACAGATCCAGGATTCTGCAGCAGCTTGCTCGACCCAGCTATGGTGTATCCATGGGGTGATTTCAGCTACTTTAACTGCAGTGGGGGTGGATAAAATGACAAGATAGGATCCTTATCATTGAAGGGTTACTGGCTGATTTTCAGTCCTTGACCCAGACTGCATATCCTGGCTTGTATAGGTGTTCAGAGCTGCTTAAGCTAATGGGGACCCTTTCTTGGACCCAGTGATGCAGGTTTTATAGGGTTTTTCCTAAGTTGATCATTTGCTGAGCTATTGATAAGTTTCCTCTTTCTCTGAGATCCCTTTCTGTATTTCTGATTAAGGGGGGGGGGTCTCTTGAAGAGGATTTCATAAGGGATTAGGCTTAGCTTTCAGCTTGGGCTGGCTCAACCTTGGAGGAGAGCACTTGGAAGTATTTGCACCCATGTTAGCCCAGTTTCTTAGGCAAATCTTGGCAATATAAGTCTTTATTGTATAGTTCATTCACTCTACTTTTCCTGAGCTTTGAGGACAGTAAGCAGTGTGCCATTTCCATCAGATGCGCAGTGCCTTTGCAATCTTTTGAGTGATTTTGGAGACAAAGGCGGGTCCATTGTCAGAGCCAATTGAGAGGGGTAGCCCATATCAAGGAATGATTTCCCTGAGGAGAACTTTGGCTACTTCTTAGGCTTTCTCTGTTCAAGTGGGAAAGGCTTCCACTCTGCCAGAAAAGATGCAAACAAGGACTAGGAGATATTTATAGCTCCCAGATCATGGCACTTCAGTGAAATCAACTACTAGATCTTCAAGAGGCATACTGCCAGATTCTCTGGACTCCTGGCGCTCCTGTAGGCCCCTGGGCAAGGGTTACTTTTTGCATATGTCAAGCATGGGTGACAGCAGCTAGTCTTGGGATGTAGGAGAATCTTTCTAACACTTCTTTAAGATGGGCTTTTCCCAAGTGTGTGTTTTCATGGTAGTCTTGAACTATTGTAGTGGCTAATATTTGTGGCACAACTATTCTGTGATCAGGCAATGTTCACCATCCATTTTCTCCTTGTGCCCCACCCTTAGAGAGTATCCACTCTCTCTCAGCTTGAGTATATTGTGGCTCTCAGTGATTTAGAGGCTGTGGGATGAGAGCAGGCAGTGTGTACTGGAGGTTCTGACAATTAAGTGGTTGAAAAATGAGAGCAGGGGCCAGGTTTTCAGATAGAGATCCTTCCCTTGTCACTCTTTTTGCTTCAGCATCTGCCCTCTGATTTCCCTGGCAATGGGGCTGTGGCTTGTCTGGTGATCCTTACAGTGCATTACAGCCACTTTACAGGCTCCCAAACTGCTTCTAGTAGCTCCAGAATCTGTGCACCATATTCAATGCTCTTCCCTCCTGAGTTAGTGAGTCCTTTTTGTTTGTATAAGGCTCCATGCGCATGCAGGGTAAGAAAGACGTATTTGGAGTCTGTGTAGATGTTGTTTGCCTCCAGCTGCAAGTTGCTCAGGTGAGGGCAATGAGTTCAACTTTCTGTGCTGATGTGTTATCTGGGAGGCATTGCACCTCTACTGTGGTTTCAGATGTTACTGCAGCATATCCTGCTCTCTGATTGCTGCCCTCCATAAAGCTACTCCCATCTGAGAAGAACTCCATGTCAGGATTTGCCAGTGGCTAGTCTTGAAGGTCTGGCCAGCTGGAATATACTTCTTGCAATGTTTCCAGGCAGTTATGGGCTGGAACCCCTGGCTCTACGGGTACCAGGGAGGCTGGATTTAGGGTTTTTACAAGTTCCAGCTGGATGGATGGATTTTCACATAATAGGGTTTGATATTTAACCAGGTGGCTGTTAGTAAGCCAATGTGTTCCTTTGGCTTCTAAGATTGTGATTACTGCATGTGGAACCTGGACAATTATGGGCTGCCCAAGAGTAAATTTTATAGCTTCTACTGTAAGCATGGCTGCAGCTGCTATGGCTTGCAAACATGAGGGCCATCCCTGGGCTACAGTGTCCAGTTGTTTGGATAGATATACTACAGGTCTTTGCCAGGAACTGAGGTATTGAGTGAGTATTTCTACTGCGGTGCTTTGGCTGTTGTGAATGTAGAGGTAGAATGGCTTAGTGAGGTCTGGAAGTCTGAGGCTCGCTGCTTCCATTAGAGCTTGTTTGAGAGCAGTGAAAGCATTTTTCTGTGAGCTTTCTCAGAGCAGGGGATCATGATCTCCCCCCTTTGTGGCTTCATATAAAGGGCACGTGAGAACCCCAAAATTGGGGATCCAATTGCAGCAGAATCCAGCTGCCCCAAGGAACTCTCGCAGCTTCTGGTGGGTATTAGGCTCAGGGAGACTACAGATCACTTTCTTTCTTTCAAGTCCCAATTCATGGCACCCCTGCATTATTTTATAACCTAGCTATTTGACCTGAGGTAGGCAGATTTGGGCTTTTTTCTTAGACACCCGATAGCCTTTTTGCTGTGATGCTTTAAAAGAGCATGGGTTCCACCAGCGCAGTCTTGATAGGTGGGACTTCTGAGAATTAGGTCATCTACATATTGGAGGAGAAAATAGTTACGGCTTCCTGCTTTAAAGGATTTGAGATCACTGGCCAGGGCTTGTCCAAAAATAGTGGGTGCTTTTTCAAATCCTTGAGGCAATCGTGTCCATGTTAGCTGCCGCCTTTCACCTGAGTTTGGATTTTCCCATGTAAAGGCAAAAAATGACTGGCTCTGGGGTGCTACCCAAATGCAGAAGAAGGCATCCTTAAGATATAGGCATGAAAAGTAGATTGCCAATGAGGGTATTAAGCTGAGAAGAGTATATGAATTAGAAACTGCAGAATGAAGGGCTATTACTGCTGAGTTAACCACTCGTAAGTCCTGGACTGAGTGGTAATCTCCATCAGCCTTTTTAACTGGGAAGAGTGGGGTATTCCACGGAGACTGCCATGGCCTCAATATGCCCTCATTCAGTAATCTCTGAATATGTAGCTGGACCTTTTCTTGCACTTCACGTGGAACTGGATATTGCCTATGCTTACTGGACTGGCCGTAGGCTTTATTTCAATAATAATTGGAGGAATGTCATGTGCCATCCCCATTGGGTTACCCTCTACCCCTACTTCAGGCACATCTTCAAAGGGGAGCTGCATGGCCATGGATTGGCCAGTTTCACTGAGGCAAAAGTCTCCATTCCTCCTGCAGAGGAAGGGTTAGCACTATTTTCGGAGGGTCCTGTGGCCCCAGTGTCAGTGTGGGTTGTCCTGTGGCATCAAAGGTAATTTGAGCCTGCAGTTTAGACAGCAGGTCTCAACCCAGGAGGGGGACTGGGCACTCTGGAAGATAAAGGAATTCATGAGTGACCTCGTTTCCCCCAATGTTGCAGGTCCTGGCTTGAAGGAAGGGCCATTGGGCACTTTTGCTGGTTGCCCCTATGATAGTGGCTTGTCTTTTTGGTAGAGGCCCAACTGGCTTGGTCATTACAGAATGTTGAGCCCCAGTGTCAACCATTATATGTATGGTGCAGCCCCCAATTTGGACTCTGACCATAGGCTCCACAGGGCCGAGAGAATAGGAGCCTGGTCTGTCCTAATACTCTATCAGAGTCCTCCATTCCTGCCAGCCCAAGGATTTGATCTACAGGTTTTTTTCCTGAACCTTTCTGGTACCAGCATCTGGGTTATGATGCCCCACTGGTTTTTCTGGCTAATGTTTTGTCTGCAGAGGCCAGGTCAAGTGGCCAGCTGGGACACTCTCGCTTCCAATGCCCATCCTCTTTGCAGTATGCACACTGATTTTGCCCTAGACATCGGCCTTTCCCTCTCCTGGGGCCTGGGGCTTGCCAGGTTACTTTCGTTGACACAGAAATGGATTTTTACACAATTGCCACTGCCAGAAGATCTGCCTTTTTTTTTTTTTTTCATTTTTCTATTTTCTTCCCTTCTTGTTTCTACATCATGGTTGACATAGACCTTAGTGGCTACTTCCATGAGCTGAGAGATATTCATTCCAGCAAGCCCATCCAACTTCTGCAGCTTTCTTTGGATGTCTGTCTGCGATTGGGCAACAAATGCTGCATTGACCATTGTTTGGCTCTCTGGAGCGTCTGGGTTAAAGGGCATGTATACACGAAATGCTTCAGTCTCTCATAGTATTGAGCAGGACTCTCATCCAGAGCCTGTAGAATTTGACTGGTCTTTGCCATATTCACTGCCTTGTGGCTCCCCACCTTGAATCCTTCAACTAAGGCCCTATGGAACATTTCTAGTCAGTTGAACCTGACAGCGCTATTCGGATCCCATGGGGGTCCTCCTCTGGGAACTGCAAGTGGGCATACTGATCACTGTCCAAAGTTCCCTCAGGTGAGTGCTCTCTAAACCAGGTTAGAGCTCCCTGCATGACATGCATTCTCTCTTCAAAGTTCAATGAAGTCATTATAAGTTGTTTAAAATCAGCCCAGGTGGGTTTGTGGGTCTGTATGATGGACTGAAAAAGGTCTGTCATGGCCTGAGGCTTCTCCAAGAATGATGGGGTGTGGCTTTTCCAGTTAAAGAGATTCATTGCCATAAAGGGCTGATAGATGAATGTCAGGTTTCCCCTCTGAACCTGGCCATCTGCATCATAAAAGATTGGGGTCCAGGCTTTATGGAGAGGTAGCTGGAAGGCAGCCCTTCTCTCTGTTCCCTCTGCCCCTGGGGGCTCCCTGTAGTTTGAGTTGCCACCTCTCAGTGTCTCCTTCCTAACGAGCAGTGCTACAGGAGCATTGCCAGGGGCAACCAGCTGTAAAAGCAGCTGGTCTGCATTTTCCCTTGCAGAAGGTACCGACGACTGCTGTGGAGATGGTAAAAACTGCTGTGGGGATGGCGTAGGGCTCTCAGGTGCAGATGGCAGTAAAGGCATCAGAGAGGTATAGGTGCCCTCTCTGATGGCGATAAAAGCAGCTGTGGGGATAGTGTGGGTGTCGCACTTCCCCGCACAGATGATGACAACGGGGCACAGCTTAGGGAGACTAGCTCATTTTTATTCCTCAGTACTGCTGGGGTGGGAGTCATCACATAAGGTGGTGGAAATTCATGTTCATATGGCCCTTCAAAAGTGGGCAGATTGTCACTGGATTTGGGGTGCACTTTCTCTGGGCCCTTTGCACGGTGACTGTTTGGTCTGGTCCCTGGGACGGCACTCCTCGGTTTCTGTATTAAGCAAATTCTAGCTTCCTTAGTCATGCACTTCCCTAACTAAGGTGGATTTTGGCTCACAGCATTTTCCCAAGCATTGATGTAGGGGAATTGGTCTGGATGCCCTGGATTTCCAGTTACTGCATCGTGGACTTTGTGGATGATCCGGGCATCCAAAATGCCCTCCTGGGGCCAGCCCACACTGGAAGTTGGCCATTCTAATTCACAAAGCATCCTAAGCTGTCCTGGCTGAAACTTTGTGCTGTACACATCTTCATGGAATGCATGGGGGAAGTTTTTCAGCATACAACCTAATGGGGTTTTACTGTGTGTGTTTCCCATTTCCACCCTGTGCTAATGGTGCACAACAGTCACTCAAGCCTTCTGTCTCCAGCTTCATCCGTCTCCAGCCGCATCCCTCGTGGGAGCTTTCAGTGCCTCTTAACCTTAGTGGATCGGTATAAGCCCCCGATATGGAAGAGGGTCCCTGCAAAGGACCACCCTTGATCATATGAGGTTGCCACAAAACCGCAGATCAGGACTCCACACTCACCCTGCAGAAGTGATTTTCTGCATCTCAGTCGCCACAAACACATGCACACAACCACCCCCCTTTCCTTTCCTCAGACCTGGAGAGGAGATGGCTTCCTTCTGCATTCTCAGGAGTACTAGGGCCTCCCCTTTGAGAGTTGATCAGGCTCCCTCCTAATTTTAGAATTAGGCTTTTCCTGCACTATGCCCCTGGGGGTCTTACCAGTCTGACATGCGGAGCTCCTTGCTTCCTTCTCAGGGTCTCTCAAACCTTCCAGTGCCTCCAGTTCATCTGGGAAGGCTCCAGTGAAGACCACAACCTCTTTCTGGACTCAAATGGGGTGTCCAGGGGTGCCCAGGGCTGAGTTTCACCTGGGCCCTTCCTGCCTCCTTGGAGACGTCCAGGAGTGGCAAACAACTGTTGACGCCTCCGACCTTCTCAGCGCAATCCCGGATAAGCCCCCAAAATGTTGTAGAGAAGTCAGGCATGCGTGTATTGAAGGCCAGGACACGAGAACTCTGAGAAGGAAGTTGGTTTATTTCAACCGGCAGACTCGGCGGACTCTTGTCCTAATAAAAACTGAGCCCTGAGTAGCATTTTTTGGTCTTTTTTATACAGAGGTTTAAGATTAGTGAGACAAAGGGTGATGGTATGCAAACAGACCTTTGGTTAGTTTATTCAGTGTCTGATCTGAGTATCAGATAGGTTATTTCCTCCAGGTGAGTTACATATTCCCCACAATCCAAGCCAACTTGGATTTAGCCTATCTTCCACAGCTTGGATTTAGCATATCTTCCACATTCCATCTGGATGCAACCTTGAATACACTTTCAGTCTTACATCCTTTCTGAACATTCAAAGACTGTAGGGCCTATATTACTTATTTGGACTTTTAGGGACTAGGTACACTTGGAAACAATTTTGAATTTATGCACAGGCTATATCAATATAGACTATAATTATGAACAATATTGTAATGTTTTTGTAGGAAAGGCAAAGAAGGTACTATATTAATGTTAAAGGTAAAAAAAGAGTTTAGTTTTATGAGAGGTGAATATGATTAAACATTTTTTTCTTCATCTCCTTCATTAAGAAAATGTAGGTCATGTCATTTAACCAATCTCTGCTCATTTATGTATCCTTCTGAACACTGAAGAAATAATTGAGTTTGCTGTTAGGATTAAATATGATAAATGTGACTGGACAGAAATTTTTAGATTAATGCTTCCTTAATTTGTTAAGCCACCTTTGTATATTATTTTATTTTTTGAAGTTGAGATAAAGTTAGAAAAAATCAGTGAGGGAGTAGATGTAGCTCAAGTGGTTTGTTTCCTGCTTCCCATGTATGAGGCCCTAGATTCAATCTCTGGTACCTTCTAAAAACAAAATTAAAAAATGAAATAAACCAACTCTCATTGGAGAGTGGATGTAACTCAGTGGGTAAGGTCTTGCTTCCCATGTAAGAGGTCCTGAGTTCAATCTCTGGTAACACTTGAAATAAAAAGCAGTGGTGGTGGGGTGACATCATCAACCAGTGACAGAAGCCCTACCCTGAAAACGCCTCTGCAGATAGTCTGGAGGATGGTAGAGACTGCAGAGGGGCTCCACAAATGCCAAATTGAGAAAAGAGAAAAGTATCAGGTAGGAAACTTCTATCTGGGACCAACTGTTCCTCTTTGCTTCCCTCTCAGTGGGGGCCTTGCAAAGCTTCTGGGTTCTGCAGCAAACAGCTTGGACCCTCTCCCTGGGGAAAGAGGTTTTAGAGGAACTAACAGCAGTGAGTTGGGGCCCCGTGCGTATCTAGGCACAGAGACCCAGTGCTGAAAACAATTTGCTGCAGGATGCAGGTAGCAAAAAAGCCACCATTTTGTGGGGTTGGGGAATAAAATCTCAGGAGATTGGCTGTGGCTGAGCGGTGCACTCAAGATTCCTGAAGAAGAAAGAGAGGAAAAACTGGCAAGATATGGCGGACTGTTATGTTTCTTGTATTGGGGAAAGGAGCGCTTATAAGAGATAGGAATTAAGTTAAGCTTCAGTTCTCATATGTAGGGCTTAGCATAAAGGTCTCCATCTAGGGTCTGCTTAATTTATTTAACTTACCCCGGTTTGATCTGGCTGTCAGGCATTGAGAGTTGTGATAAAAATTTAAGATGTTGAACCCGTTTTCATTTACTGCCTAAGGCCTTGGGGTAATATTTGCTAGTTGTTTTCATGTTGGGCTCATAGATGGTCATGATGTCAATTTTAACATGATCATAATTTTTAGGTCATCCCAGACATAAAGAAATAATTTACTGGGTCACAAGTGGTTGGTGACACACATTCAAATCTTTGGGACAGACAGTCCACCAGGGAGATTATAATGAATATTATGAGTGATAAAAGGTCCAAATGCCCATCTCATAGTATATGCCTAAGCTGAGTTCCCATGTTTTGACCCAAATGAAATCAAAGTGATCAAAAGGAATGCCTTACCTGTTTAAATCATGTAGTGCATTTAATTATTTCATTCAATTTTACCTTAACTTCCACAGAAGTATGTACCCAAATACAACAGGTGGTGTTGGCAATGACAAAAATGTCTCCTTGTGCAGCTAATAAATAACAAATAATAGGTAATAAGTAACAAATCTAATCACTTGTTGTGCAGCTATAGCTTTAGCAGTAGATTCAGTAATTTCTCCTATTGTGAGTCTACTCCTGTTCTCATTTGTATTAGGCCTAAGCCAAGATAGCAGAATCATTTTTCCTTGGGTAAATTATCTTTCCTCTGAGACTGTAGCTTGAGGGGAGTAGTCCAGTGAGAAGTTTCAGATTTATTATAAATTCCTAAAGGACTGTGAGGTGACCAAATGCACATTGCCCAGGCATTTTATCAACTATAAAGGTAATTTACAACCCAGTCAAATATCTGATAACATTTCCAAAATAAAAATATTGCCTGGGGAAATGGATATGGCTCAAGTGATTGTGCTCCCACCTACCATATAGGAGTTTGATTCCCAGGGTTTGATTTTCAGGGCTGCCTGTTGAAAGGCAAGCTGGCCACAATGGTGAGCTGGCCTGAGTGGAGTGCTGAGAACTGGCCCATACAGAGAGCTGGCACAGCAAGGTGATACAACAGAAAGAGGCACAGAGGAGAGACAATAAGAGATGCAGCAGACCAGGGAGCTGAGGTTGCACAAGAGCTTGAGCACATGTCTCCTCTGGAAGGTCCCAGGATCAATTCCCAGTGCCACCTAAATAGAAGACAAGCAGACGTAGAAGAACACACAGAGAGCAGATAGGGAGTCCAACGCAATGGGGTGGGGAAGAAATAGATAAAATAAATCTTAGAAAAATTTTTAAAAAATTATTGCCTGGCAGAGCAATGTAAATACAGTCAATGTGATGTTGTTTGTAGATTTATTAGTAGGAATACTGTCATTTGTCCTTAGTATCCAAGGGTCTGCCTTATTGAGACTATAAATGAAAAGTTTACCAAAATTTATTTGTATTGTGAATATTTTGCAGAGCCAGTAACCTAAATCTGAAAGTAGACAAGCATTGTTAATGTAACTTGTAGTTTGTGGAAATATGTGGACTAGTATGGCAAGTTTTCCAAACTCTTCTATGATATCTTTATAATTCTCTCAATCAGTTGTGTCTATTATGTGGTTTACACTGAGCAAAAACAGGTACTTTCCTTCCAAAACACTTTAAAGACCAATTCCTGAGACACTGGGTTTCCAAGTGAGAAAGTTTATTTGCTAGGCAAGCAAAGAGATCATTGGTCTAGCAAGGGCCCAAAAATCTGCCTCCCTGATTTTGAGGAGTTTGGGGTTTTTATGGTTTCAAACAGGGGAGGGGGAGTGGTTATAGTCACAATAGTAAATATACACAAGCCTAGTTTTCAAATAACCGTAAACAAAAGTAAGATCAGACTGTAATAACCATCACAATAGTATGTGTACACAAGGGTGTGCCTCATTTGAAATAACCATAAAGAAAGGTGAGGTTGACCTAGCCAGTTTCAGTAATTTCAGGTATTAGCTTTAGACTATTCTATAATATAGTGAAAAAATAAGGGGAAAAACCATCTGTATAATGATTCAGTAATCATAAACTTAAGTTAATTCTTAATTCTTGGTTACAAGCTTCGAGGTCCAAGAAATTTTAAAGCATAATAAATAAGGCTTGGGTCTAGTAGTCATATCTGATATGAAACAAATTGTGCAGTTTGATCTGAAGAGACTGAACCATTTGGGATAAAAAAGAAATTTGTTATGGGTAGAACTGTGGGGTCCCTTGCAATGTGCATATATCAGGGTTCATGGTGACAATTCAAACAGTACATAAGGTTACATTCCTTAACAAGGATAATGAAATATAAAGATTTTTATACATTATGAGTATTGTTAGGTAGAGTCTATGTGAGGACTTGTTTATGCTAGCATTTGATCTTTTACCTTGGGAATAAGTAGTTTACTTTGTGACATTGTCTACTTCCCTTCCTGGCTAGCTGGATTTTTAACTCCCCATAATTAGTCCAGGAGTCTGATAGAACATTTTTTTTTGTTGAGTAAAGTGGACCCCTGGTTCAACACCCTGTAATAAATTTGCATTACCAGAAGTTAGGAATACTTGGCAGGGTTCCTTTGAATCAGGATCTAGGGCTGTATTTGTATGTGTTGTTTCCAGTAGATCCATTATCCTGGTGTCAGATTATGATTAATGGAGTGTCTGTCATGTGGGACAGGAAAAGTGTCCTTTATTTGTTGAAGGTAATCTTTGGCATAATGCATTAACAATTTGCAAATTGGGTCATGTCATTATGCAACAATGTTCTCAGTTTATTCCCAGAGATAGGTCTGCCAGGAAAAATTTCATATGGGGAGAATTTGAATTTCCTAAAATAAATGCTATGAATAAACAGAGGGCCTAAGGTAAAATTTTGGGCCTGTAAAGGCTAGGTTCTTCAGTTAATTTAGACAGTTTTAATTTAAGTTCATAATTATGCCTGTTTTACTATTGGCTGTTTTTGCATGAAAATATGCAAGTGCATTTTTTATATATACACGCTCAGTCCTTTTTGTGTAAACCTTTATCTTAATAATAATAACTGTATATGGGAATAAAATAGCAGAAAGGAGATAACTTACTTGTCCACAATTTTCAACTGGCATACCAGATGTGAGGAACCCTCTTTGCTTCCAGAGCATGATGAAATCACTGTAGATCAGGGGCTCTAAACCAGGGTCTGTGGAGATTTCAGGGGCAGGTTTTCAGGGGCTCAGTGAATTTGAATTGAAAATTTTAATTTAAAAACATTAAATTAAAATTTAAAGAAAATTTTAATTTAAAGAATTATGTGCTGCTACATTTTGAGTAGGGGTCCATGGGTGTTCACCTGACTGGCAAAGGGGTCCTTGCAACAAAAATGGTTAAGAACCTCTGTTATAACTGTTCACTGAATTTCCTTCTGATGGAAGGCGGGGTTGGGTAAGGATACAGAGTTTACCCTTTTTGGTGGAGGAAAATTGTGGATGGCTGCCTTATGCAATCAGTGTGTGCTTCTTAGTAAAGTATACACACACTAGAACAATAAAAATTTTCCTTGTTTCTTCAGCACAAATATAGTCATATGGGTGACTCAGAAAATATTGGTAGATTCCCATTCCTCTTAGATATACAGATTAATAAAAAACTTTTTGCTATAGGTGCATTAGAGTACTTGCCCAGGACAACCAAAATCCATAAAAGTGTGACATATTTTTGAAAAAGTGGAAAGGTTGGTTTTGAGAGTTTTAGAAGGAAGTGAATGACACAAGGTGTGCCTTGAATAGATTTATCTTAACTAACATCTGTGTTAATCTAATTTTGTCTTTTGAATTATAGGGCTGATGCTGTTACAACTACATTAAAAGAGAGTTTGCCATCAAAGTGCTGGGTTTTCTACAGAGAAAGAGGCTCTGAACTACACTTGTGATGAAAGCAGCCTCATTAAGATGGGTTCCTTGCATTCTCAGTCCATTTGGATTCTCATGAATAAGGGAAAGAATTTTAACCAGGTGGGAGAGTACTCATTAATTTTGTAAATGATTTACTTTTTAATCAGAATGTGTTATTTAATTTGACTACAGGCAGTTGGATAAAGGCAATCTGAGGTCAGGTAAAGTTATTGGAGATATATAAATGTGTTATTTAGTTTGACTACAGGCAGTTGAATAAATGCAGTCTGAGGTCAGGTAAAGTTATTGTGGATATATATTTCTGCATTTATAATTATTTGCTCATTTCCAAAGGAAGACTCTTTTAATATATTACCACTCAAGGGAGGATTTTATGCATTTAGACCAGGGGAGAGATCAAAATATGAACAAACAAATAAATAATAGTACAATGAAAAATTGTATGACTGACCTGAAGGAATAGTAGAATTTTGATATAGGTTATAGGAGGGCAAAGGATACTTTTGGTTGGGGTTCAGTGAAGAGATCTCTCAGGAAATGACAAAACAAAGACTAAAAGAGGATGATGTGGGAATTTTTTTTGAGGGGATTTCCATGGAAATGAAGGGTGGTTATAGTGTTCAGTGCTGAAACAATAGCTAATATGAATGCGTTTGAGTGTTTCTGAGAAATGAGTTCTTATTCAATCCTTGGATGCCTGGTGAAGTCTTAACTTAAAATTACTGAATTTGAAGGAAATATTTTGTTAAAGTGGCATATCTTGATTATATTCATCTTGGGTGACATCAAGGTTAATCAGAGAGTTAGCTCTAGAAAAAGAGAATTTATTTTAGATTTGTGGGTTCATGGTGGTATTATTGTCTTGAGTTATGTTGGATTTTTTGCCTTTACCTATGAAAATAGAGATATACACTCAGTTTTGAGCCAACATGGAGTAAATTGAAGCAATTGAATATATGTGTGATTGTCATGATTGTGTACAGAAGTGAGAGAGAAAGGGGGCTACATTACAATTCAGCCTGGAGATGTTCTAACAATCCTGTTTGAGCACAGCCATGCAGAACACAAGAAGAAGGAATATTCTCGGGACTGAAATGTCAGAGAAGTCTAAGAAAAAGAAAGTTCCCAAAAGGTCCAATTCTTTACTTCCAAGTTATAGACTAAAGCACACACACTGGATTTATTCATGGGGAGCTTATTGGAGATGGTGGCATGATTTACTTAAGAGGAAGCCTGTCATACTACTAACTCATTCTTTAAGGTGTGTGAGTAAAGCATAAAAGTGTAGATTTTGTGTAGATTGACTATGAAAGATGGAAAAGGAGATCAGTCACAAGAGATGAAATAGACAGAAGGGGCATTTTGGTTCATAAAAGAAGAGTAACAATAAGGTTAAATGATGAGGTGATTGAGTGTGATAAGAGAGAGCAGTTGCAAGTAATGACTTCAAAAAGGAACAGGGAAGCCTGTAATTCAGTTGGAGATATTCAACTTAAAACAGGTGACAAGGCTCTTCAATGAGAGAGAAGGAGTAACTAATGGGTATGAATGCAGGAATAACTGTAGACATTGTGGTGCTAAGTTGAGGTGATTTTTTAAAATGACATCATTCACCTAGTTATTATGGGATAATCTCTGGTTAAAGTAATATGAAATGTGAGAATATATGGATTCAAGCTATGGGACTTGAAGTGATTATGGGAGATGAAAGAATGAATCAATTATCAAGATATAGTCTTTTTCCCAGATATATTTGAAAGCACTATGTATTAGTCATAAAGTGAGCACTTAGTAATGTGCTGTGTCACATGCAGCAATAAACATGACAGAAAATTAAAGTCACTTTAGGAAGATATGGAAAATAGTAAGCTATCTATTGACACACTGCATAAATACAATGAAATTAGAACTGTTCTTGGAAAAAGATCTTGACCAAAAGGGGAAAAATGTAAAAAACAAATGAGTTTATATGGCCAAGAGGCTTCAAAGTGGGTTGGGAGTTTATTCCAGAGGTTATGATTATGCATGTCTCAGCAGGATCCCATTTACTGCCAAAGTAGATACTTTTCCGAAAAGCAGGGCTCCTGAGGTCTCTGAAGGCATCCAGACACTATAGTCAGGTCAGGAGTTTGGTGCCTTGCCAATGTACCCTACTTTGGAATTTATGCTCCCCAAGGTGATAGAATAGGACACAGTTGTGATTTCCCTACACATGGCTCTTCTGTTCTTGAATTTGAACCTATAATTAGTATTAGAGTTGGTAGGTGTACCTCCAAGAGACTTAAATCTTTGGACTGTCCTTGTGCCAGCTGGGCCCTGAATCTCAATGGAGTTGCAACACTTACTCTCCAGTTCATTGGTCCCACCTAGGACAACTAACAAGAGGTGAGAATGAACTGGATATCCATATGTAGAAGAATGAAAGAGGATTACCATCTCACACCTTATACAAAGATCAACTCAAGATGGATAAAAGACCTAAATATAAGAGCCAAGACCATAAAGACTTTGGAAAGCAGTGTAGGGAAACATCTACAAGACCTTGTAATAGGAAATGGCTTCATGACCATCACACCAAAAGCACGAGCAGCAAAAGAACAAATAGATAAATGGGACTTCCTCAAAATTAAAGCCTTCTGCACCTCAAAGGAGTTTGTCAAGAAATTAAAAAGGGAGCCTACACAATGGGAGAAAATATTTGGCAACCATATATCAGATAAGAGACTTATAACTTGCATATATAAAGAACTCCTATATCTTAAAAATAAAAAGATAAGCAACCCATTTAAAAAATGGGAAAAAGATTTAAACAGACACTTCTCCAAAGAAGAAATACAAATGGCTAAAAAACACATGAAAAAATGCTCCAAACCGATATATGCACAACAATGTTCATAGCAGCATTGTTCACTATCACCAAAAGTTGGAATCAACCCAAATGCCCATCAACAGATGAGTGGATCAATAAAATGTGCTATATACATACAATGGAATACTACTCAGCTTTAAGAACAAATACACTACAAACACACGTGATAACATGGATGAATCTTGAGAACCTTTTGTTGAGTGAAGCAACCCAGGCATTGAAGGACAAATACTACATGACCTCAATGATATGAAATAAGCAAGCTGCCTCAGAGAGCTAGAGACTGGATGATAGGCTTACAGGAAATCGGGGGTAGAGGAAGGATGTAAGCTGACATCTACATGGGTGAAATACATGATAAGCTGGAGGTATCTGTACAAGGAAGGGATAAAATGGGGGCATAGGGTTACCTTTGGGTGGGGCTTTGCAGGCTTGAGGGGGGCTAGGTAGGCAGATGGGTAATATTTGCCCAAGAAATTTGGGGGATGGTGGGGCAACATATGAACATAGGAGATTGTCAGGTATTTCATTGAGAGTATAATGCTGAGAAAACCTTTTCAAAATATAATTAGGAAAGCTACCTGTTTAAGATACTTAAAGGGGATAATCTGATGTAGGACAGACTCCTAGGGAATATCTGAATGCTCATTTTGCCAGAGTGGGTTATATCATTGGGTAGAGACCCATGTAATGAGAGTGAAGGTACACCCTCATCCTGGGGAGGACTAATGCCATCAAATAGAGGGAACTGTATCTCTCAAGAGAAATGGTGGCTCCCAGGGCATTAGGACAATTGAGCATGTCAAGCCCTCAACACTGTTGCAAGTATCTCTGATCATGGCTCCTTAAGAAATGAAGATTGACTGTCACTGTGGGCCCCAAGGAGAGGGGGAAATAGATATTGAATAGATGGAACCAACTTAACTGTGAGGGCAATAGAAGTGTTTCACAAGGGTACACAAGGATGGATATAGAACATGCAATATTACACCAAACACATATAGGGGCTGACAGACTAATAATGTAAATCATAATGTAAAACATAGGATAACTAAAAATTTAGAAAATTGTATAGCCTAAAGTATAAACCACAATGTAAACACAAATGTTGCCTTGTTTGAAAGCTATTGTCTCAATATCTGTACATCAGTTTCAGTAAATATGGAATTAATATGTTAAAAGATTATTGCTGTGGAAGGGAAAATGTTTTATATTGGATATGTGGAAGTACTGTATTTTGTATATATGAATTACTGTGATCTATAACTCTTGTGAAGAGAAGCTTAATAATTAGGAAAAAAGAATAGAAAAAGATAGGATGTAGAATTTTTCCAAATTAATATGTATTCTATATCTAACCTTTGGATAGATATACTCATTGTTATATTCCATTTTACTATTAAGGGAACCTGGCATTATATTGGGCTTCACTTTTCAGGAAGTTTTGGATCACAGAGTGGTTCAACAATGACAGCAGAGGAATACTGGTATGGGATGTTATTGAGAGGGAACATATGGTTGACAGGGAGTTATACAGGGCATGTGTCCGGGGTGCATGGAAATGTTTGGATATATTCATAGTGGAAACAATTAAAAACAACAGCTGGGGGGGGTGCTGGGTTCCTGGCCAGGGGGGCTCTGTCATGGTCCCTAGGGGAGCAGCAGCAGTCTCCCAGGTGCAACGGCAAGGACCAGGAAGGAATGAGGGTCCAACAGTGAGCCCCTGATACTAATGACTATGCTTGTGAGTCTATATGCCTGAAATAAGAACAAGGCCTAGAGCAGCACTGTGCCTAAGAGTTCCCTCCTGACAGCCTCTGTGTTACTCAAATGTGGCCAGTCTCGGAGCCAAACTCAGCATGTAAATGCACTGCCTTCACCCCAGCATGGGACATGACACCAGGGGATGAGCCTCCCTGGTACCGAGGGTTCACTATCAAGTACCAGCTGATGATGCAACTAGAAAATGACCTTTAGTTAAAGGTTCAACTCGGACCAGCAGAATATCCCTGTCTACATATAATAACAGGAGTTAAAAATGCTTTTTGACCTAAATTAGGGGTTAAATGGAAAAGACAAATGAGTTTATATGGCTATGAGTCTCTAAAAAAGAGTCTGGAGGTTATCAGAGGGGTTGCCCTTATGCACACCTGAGCAGAGTCTCAGAGACAGATAAATTAGATACAACCCCAGGTATTGGTTCTTCTGAGGGCTACAAAGACCCACAGGTTTTACAGTCATGGCATATGGAGTTCACTGCCATGTCAGTTGGCCCTTCTTTGGAGTTGGTGTTTCTGCGTGATGGAGCTGGACTCTGATGTGATCTCTTTTCACAAGCCTTTCCTGTTACTTTACCAGAATTGTAGCTGGTGCTGGGGTTTAAGATATATCTAGGGGATCTGAATCTCTGGACTGACAATATGATAGCCAGGCCCTGAGCCTCAACAGACTTCAGCTCCTACCCTCTGGTTTATTGGATTTACCCCACTCAGCTAACATGGAGTTGAAGAATGTCAAACATTACACCATGGAGCCAAGAGTGCCTACAACTGAAAACAGGAGGATTGCATCCAGTATCCATGTGGAATCTAAGCCCCCTCTTGATATAGATGTGGAATGGACACAACCAATCCAGGGTCCACAGGATGGAGGAATAAGTGAGGATTAGAGTGGACTTACTGATATTCTATTCATGAACAATTGTGGTTAGTAATTGAGAAAATGTGGCATTGGTGTGGAGGAAGTGGCCATGGTGGCTGCTGGGTATGGGGAATGGGAGGAAGAGATGAAATGTGGAGGCATTTTTGGGACTTGGAGTTGTCCGGGTGGAGCTGCAGGGACAATTACTGGACATTGTAGATCCTCCCATGGCCCACTGGATGGAACGTGGTAGGGCTATGATGTGGACCTTTGACCATGAGGTGCAGCGATGCCCAGAGATGTACTCACCAAATGCAAAGGATGTGTCATGATGATGGGGGAGAGTGTTGCTGTGGGGGGAGGGGTGGGGTGAGGGTGATGGGGGTGAATGGGGACCTCATACTTTTTGAATGTAATATTTTTTAAAAATGAATTAAAAAAATAAAATTAAAAAAAAAAGGTGAGTATGGACAATTTCCATACCAAAGAACCAAAAAAGTTTACACCTGCAAGCAAGAGATTTCCATTCATCAGCCCTAATGAATCACAGCCCTCTCTTAATTTGAAGTGGAATGGACATCACCATCCCAGAATCCTCAGGTTTGGGGAATGAACTATGGACTAAAGTAGGCTTATTGGTTCTCTACTTAGACCTATTGTGATCCTAGCAGTGGAAGAAATTATATCATTGATGTGGAGGCAGTGGCCACTGGAGGTTCTGAGGGATGGGAGAGGGAAAACAGGTGTAATAAAGGGGTATTTTTGGAACTTGGGAATTATCCTGAATGACATTAGTAGTGACAGAGCAGCTAGTATATATCTTGACATAACCTACAGAATTGTGTGGGTGAGAGTGTAAATAGACTGTAATATAAACTTTAATTCATGCTTATTGGCAATGCTACAAATTGTGTTCCTCACTTGCAATGTATGTACCACATTAATGAAGGAATTGTTAATGTGGGAAGATGTGGGATGTGTGGGGATTAGGGCATATGGGAATCACCTATATTTTTTGTGTGATGTTTATGTAATCAAAATATCTTTAAAAAATAAGTGCAATATGGCGGCATTTTGGGGACATTGGAATTGTCCTAAATGATGTTGCAGTGATGGATACAGGCCATTATATATCTGTGATAACTTAAACAATGCATGGGAGAAAGTTTAAACTATAATGTAAACTATAATCCACACTTAGTGACAATGCTCCAATATGTGTTCATCAATTGCAACAAATGTACCACACTAATGAAGGATGCTGTTAATGTGGGGAAATTGTGGGAGGGGAGGGAGTGGAGCATATGGGAATCTCCTACTTTTTTTTAAGATTTATTTTTAATTTTATTTCTCTCCCCTTTCCCCACCCCAGTTGTCTGCTCTCTGTGTCCATTTGCTGTGTGTTCTTCTGTGTCTGCTCTTATTCTTGTCAGTGGCACCAGTAATCTATGTCTCTTTTTTTTGCATCATCTTGCTGTGTCAGCTCTGTGTGTACAGTATCACTCCTGGGCAGGCTGCACTTTTTTTCACATGGCATGGCTCTCCTTACAGGGTGCACTCCTTGTACATGGGACTCCCCTTCACAGGGGACACCCCTGCATGGCACGGCACTCCTTGTGCACATCAGCACTGTGTGCAGGCCAGCTCACCACATGGGTCAGGAGGCCCTGGGTTTGAACCCTGGACCTCCTGTGTGGTAGGTGGATGCTCTTTCAGTTGAGCCAAATATGCTTCCCTCTCTTATATTTTTTATGTAACATTTATATGATCCAAGTATCTTTTAAAAAATTAAAAATTAAAAAAATATTCTCACAAAACATATGTTGAAATATGCATGCTTGGAATACATCTGGCAGTAAATATTACATAAGTTGGAAGGTAATGTTTGGAAAGTAGGTTTGAAGCAGGCAAGTTAAGGAATCAACAGACAGATCTGGAACCTGGCAGAAAACCACCACCATTGAACATGTGGAAATTGGTACTCCCAAGATGGCTGCTGGGGTAACTTGCAAGAATCGCATTCTGAATGAGATTTCCTTTGAAGTCAGGAGAATGCCTGGATATTCTCCAGGGGCCTTATCCTTGGTCCCTCCTGGGGGATTGATTGGTGGGGTAGTCAATCAAAACAGCAAACAGCTGGGACTACCCCGTCATTAGTAAAAGGGTGTGATAATGTTTCTAAATGCCAGTGCAAAGACCAACTGACCCTCTCTTGCCTTTTGACCCCTGTTCCTGACTTCTGCCCACTGTTCTAGCCTTCTTCACCCCTCACCTGGATCAATACACAAGTAAACCTGGGGATTTAAAATCCATAATGGGGAATTGTAGTCTGTCAACCCTCTTTATCACTCTTCAGCCCCTTCCTCTTTACTTGGGCCCCATGATCTGTTATTTTCTCCCATTTTTCTTCTGACCATTCCCTAATAAGTTACTGGCCTAACTAACCCAGTTTGCTCTTGAAATTAATTTTTTATAGCTTAGCCAAGAACATAGAGAAAATCTGACAACAGTTTCAATGAAAAGTAGATTTCCTTGAACAGGTTTGCTGTTCATGGGTGTAACTAACAAACCTTATGAAGAGGACGTTTTGACAACAGTATGAGGATCTGAATACTGAAATGAGAGGTGACATTCCATGTAGTACCTAGGTGTGTTACATAACCCTTAAGATACTCAAAATTGGGATACAGGAAGAAAAAATTCAAACTCTAGCTCTGTCTTTCAGTGGCCATATAAATTAGTCATTTTACTTCACCTCTCTGAACCTTAATTTAGGACATTTGTTAAAGCAGTAAATTAGCCTTTATTGGTTGGGTTGCTGAGAAGATTAAATTTTTAATAAAATATGTAATTATCCAAACATGTTGAATATAATAATTTTCTTCCTGGAATTGAGGTACAAATGATTAAGTTAATCTTGGTTCTGATCAACCTCATAATAATGATATATATATATATTCTTTTTTTCACTTTCTTTTATTTTAATAATATATATTCTTAAGTTTCTTAATTGGTTTCCAAATATATTTGGGTGAGGTGTAGAACTCAGTGTTGAGCGGGCTGCATTATACATGTGGAAGAATAAAGATGTTTTAGGACAAATGTATCCAGAAGGTCAGGTTCATGGTAGAGCAGGGAGGGAGAATACAGAAATCAGAAATGCAGGTGAGAGAACCAATGCTATCACAAAAAAAACCCAGTAATATTTATGAGAGATTCCAGTCTGCTTCCTCTTATGGTGAGGACCCAATTCCAGATGTGATTTTGGTAAGGGATACCTATGTTTTGAAATCAGCAATGAATTAAAAGTCTCCAATGAACCAGAGGCAGGTGTTGCAATTCTGTTGAGGCTCAGGGCCCAGCTGGCACTTGTACAGTCCAGAGATTCAAGTCTCCTGAGCATACACCAACCCCAGCACCTACCACAGGTTCAGTAAGTGACAGAAGAGGCATGTGTAAAGAGGCTACATCTGAGCCCAATTCCATCACATTCAAGAGCACAAGTTCCCAAGTAGGGCCCACTGACAAGGCACTGAACATGATCTGTCATGACTGTAGAACCTGGGTGTCTCTGTGGCTCTCAGGAGCACCACTATTTGGGGTTGTATCTACTTTGGCTTTCTCTGAGATCCTGCTGAGATATGCATAAGTGTGTCCCCTCTGATGACCTTCTGACTCATTTCAAAGTCCCTTAACCATATAAACTCATTTGTCTTCACCATTTCCCTCTTTTAATCAAGTCTTTTTTCTAGTTGCATCACCAGCTGATGTCTGGTAGTAATCATTTGGCATCAGGGAGGCCCATCCCTGGGAGTCATGTCCCATGCAGGGGGAAGGTAATTCATTTATGTGCTGAGTTTGGCCTCAGCAAAGTTGTAACACCTGCTCTTAGATTCATTGGACTTACCCAGGTCAGCTAACAGAGAGATGAGAATGGTCAACCAGCACACCAGGGAACTGAGAGTGTCTACAACTACAAGCAGGAGAATCCCTTCCAACAACCATATGGGATCAAAGCACCCTCTTGATTTAGAGATGGAGTGGACATCTCCATCCCAGGGCCCTCAGGATGGAGGAATAAAATATGGATTAGAGTGTACTTACTGGTATTGTACTATAGAATTGTGACTCTAGCAATGAAAGAAACTATCATTGATGTGGCGACAGTGGCTATGGGAGTTGGTAAGGGCAGGGAGAGGGAAGAAGAGGTGATAAGGGGGCATTTTCAGGACTTGGAGTTGTCCTGAATGATATTGCAAGGACAGGTGCAGGACATTATATATCCTACCATAACCTACTGAATGGACTGGGAGAGAGTGTAAACTATAAATAATCTCTAACCCATGCTGTGTAACAGTGTTCCAAAGTATTTTCATTAAATGCAATGGATGTGTCACACTGATGAAAAAGGTTGATGTTGGTGGAATGAGGGTAGTGGGGAGTGGGAGTATTTGGGACCCTCTTATATTTTTACTGTAACATTTTATGTGATCTAAGTATCTTTATAAAAAGCTTTTACAAACAAAAAAGGAGTAAAACTGGCATTATATTTTCAAAAAAAAGTCTCTGAACATCATGGGCTAATTAATAAATGCAATTCATGGATTTTCATTTTTTTATCTATAATATGAAGATAATCATATCTTTATTAGCCAGAGAAGATGAGATCTCCAACATCTTGACCCTGGGAAAAGACTGTCCTTCCTTATTTCTCTTGAGCATACCTTATGTTCCATTTTGTTTGGGCAAGGGATATTCCTAGGTGAAAGTTTTGGCATTCATGATGGGGCGGGGCTAGAAAATTGTGGTCAAGACTTGAATTTTAAGACTTCTTTCTCCATTCTCAGCTTTGCTGTCCTTCTGCTTATCTGGTTGTGAGTGAAAATCCAGAGGAAGATAGATGCCAGCTCAGGTTTTGGCAATGAAATCACATGTGAGTAGGTCATTCTTTTTGCACCTCTGTTGCCAGCAGATGGGAAGATTTCTCCTATTGGTGTGAATATTCCAAGTGTATTCAGGAGTTATTCAATGATCTTACCTTGTTTAAATATGACTCTTTATTAATTATGGTAAGCAAGGTATGGATCTATGAGTAATTTTCCAAGGTAATTACAAGAGTTGGTTAAAGCTACCATTAAGGCTGTGTATTCTCTGAGAAGATTACAGAAGTTTTCTTTTTCTCACTCATCCATGGCCTCATTGAATAAATAATGAAGTCATGGATCATGTTAGTGCTTGAGATTGGCCTGGCCATATGATGAATAGTGGTGACAGAAGTGAGTAAGAAGAGATGTTTACAGTCAGAAGGGATGCTGAATTTTCAGCTGTGCATTCAGTCAATCCAACATTACAGATACTGGGGTGTAAGGGTAGATATATTTGTCAGAAGCACATGAGAAGTTTTGTAAATTAAATGAAATTAGAAATAATGTATTTGTTTCCTCCAATTTTAATTTTCTTAAACTTTTGATGGAATATATTTGTACATTTTAAAATATTTTCCAAAAAAATGTATTGAATCCCCCTCGTTGTTTGCACTCACTGTCTGCTCTTTGTGTCTTTTCATTGCATGCTCATCTTCTGTTTAAAAGGAACCAGGAACTGAACCTAGGACCTCCCATGTGGGAGGGAGGCAACCAATGAATTGAGCCAACTCTTCTCCTGCTAGTTGTGTCTCTTACTGTGTTTTCCATTTGTGTCTCTTCATTGCAGCATCTTGTTGCATCAGATTGCCATGCCAGGCCATCATATCATTGTCTTTTCATTGCATCATCTTGTTGTGTCAGCAAACTCTGCCAGCACATAATGACAGATTGCTGTCTTGCTCATCTTCTTTAGGGGGACACCAGGACCAAACACAGGGCCTCCCATGTTGTAGGCAGGAACCCAACTATTTGAGACACATACAATTTCCTTGAAATAATTCTTTTAAAACTACAATTCTCCATAATACTCTTGCTCAAATTTCCCAACTTCAATTTTCTAAATTGAATTTATTCAAATTTTATAAATGGGTCCCATGTATAGAATTATTTTTGCCTTCATTGTGGCTGTGGTTTCAGAAGCTGTATAATAGAATACAATTTATGTCTCTGTGAAAATTTTTAAAGATTAGTAAAGGCCAGAGGCAATGAACAGGATTGTTTTAATCTTAGACAGATGACATGAAGATAAAAGTGAGACAATGAAACTGGTCTTTGTACACCCCAGAAAAAGTTGAGATTGGGAGGTCTCCTACCACAGGAATGATCAGTCTAAGGCTATGTATCAGTTCAACTCTCTCAGATGCCCCTGGCTTGTGACATGAACTATCTGTATTTATACATTACAATGAATACCTGAGCTATGTAGCACTGAGGAAAGCAGGACTTACTGATTTGAAACCTATTTAGTTTTGCAGAATTCTGGTTATGTTTTCAAGTGTCCCTGACATTTTAATGAATAATAGACCTGTGAATTGAATTTAGATAGAAAGCAATTGGTACATTAACTTGCATTTGCCAAAATGCATAACATATTCTTAAATGATTTTATAAATGAGAGGAAAGTGAGCTCATCTATATATGGAAGTAACCTAACCATATCCATTTTTTAAAATAATACATATAATAGATATTTCTTGCCTTATAATACCTGTAAATTTACTTAAAATTGTTGACAAATATTGATTTAGTTATTAATGCTCAAAGAGAAACTGAATAATTAGCAGAAAGAGGCATAATTACAAATTTATTGGGATATTTCCAGGTGTATATCACATCCAATGTCATGTGATTTTCTTTTACAATGGAGTATTGTGGGTTCAGAGTGTGTATGTGCCTCTGAGTACATCTGAAAGGCAAATGGAAATTCAGATGTTTCTGGAACCCCAACACCTTTTGAGTTTTATATACACAGCTTCTGCTTCTTTAGTGCTGTTATTTTGTACATCTCACTCAAGACGTTGGTAAGGATAGCCCTGTGTGAACACAAATTTCCATGATTTTTTTAGGAGTTAGTGACCTTCAAGGATGTGGCTGTAGACTTCACCAAGGAAGAGTGGGACCTGTTAGACACAACCCAAAGAAAGCTGTTCAGAGAAGTGATGCTGGAGAATATCAGTAACTGGGTCTCAGTAGGTGAGATTCTCAAAATTTATCTACCATCTATATCTGTCTTTTTTCTATCTAACATCTATCTAATCTACCTATATGTTCTTCATAAAACATTTTTCATTTTTTAATTCAGATATCTGCATCGGCTTCTCCAAATTGTATAATCTTTCTTACATTTTTATTTTTTTATAATTTTAATACATTTATATTGTGCTAACAATCCCTAAATGAATTTGTTTCTGCATTTTTTATTTACATCTAGTTCACCCCAATAGAATTTAATCTTCTTGACAACAATTTAATGTCTTTCTTGAATTTCAATTTCCAGCAATCACGGCTGTGCTGATATAAGTATTCTCCTCCAAGTGCTATGCTGAGGCTTCAGAACACAGTAGTAGAAACATTGCATATATCCTTTTCCATATAGAATTTAGATAATTTTTTTGGGGAATTTATGTTAATTGGATTATTTTTGAACATAATATTCAATCACTTTGAAAACATAGACTTCTCACCATTTAGAATATAGACAATTCTGCAGTCTCTCTTTTTACTAGTACATGGGTAACTACAAACAGTGGTCCTCATTGAAATGGGCAAAATGTCAAGAGTTACAATTTCTGTTGAAATATTGTCAATGACCTAAGTTCAAGTTATTGTTGCATTGCTGACCTTCAGTACTTACCCTATTCTTTGGTAACTTGTGATGTACATCATGATCATGCCTTGTTACTGTCATAACTCAAAATCCAGGTAACTTTTTTCCATACAAACAGGATATCAAGTCTGCAAACGAGATGTGCTTTCCCAGTTGGAACAGAAAGAAGTGTTGAGAGAAGGAGTAGTTTGTCCTCAATACCAGAATCCAGGTGAGCTGTAAAGACCTCTGCATTAGAAGAGGGGTCTCATGATAAAGTATGTGCTTACATATTTTAACTTCAGAATTCCTTAAGTGTGTATGATTTCTTCAGTTTTCTTTGTATGAGTTATGATTTCTAAAATGTACCTCAAGATATGGGGAAATTTTAGTGACATGTGTTTGTTCCATACATTTCTCAAGCTTTATTGAGTGTCATTGGCATTGGGAAAGGGATATTCATTTGTTACTGTGATTAAACTGTCACATAATAATCCTTTTCCTGTTCCTATTTTTGGAAGATTTTTTCCTCTTTTTTACCTCACTGACATCCCAGCTTTTTTCTCACATTCCATGTCTCAAATCCTTTCTGACTGTGATGTCCTAGAATTATCTTATTTATGACTTTGATATTCTTTCCCAGTTAATTGTGAATGTGGGAAACATACTGAAAGGGATATTTGGAACTTTAAAAATTTTTCTTCCCCTGATACTATTTTGACAATTTATTCTGCTTTTTGTCATCACTACAGGGAAGAAATGGGCCTTTAAAACATGGGAAATGATAGAAATGATATTCAGTAAACCTACCTGTAGGAAAGACACTTCTAAAATCATGTCATTGACCCACGGGTTCTATGGTCATGACAGAAGGGGTTCACTGCCATGACAGATGGCCCTTCTTTGGAGCTGGTGTTTCTGCGTGATGGAATTGGACTCAGAGGGGATCTCTTTTCACAAGACTTGCATGCTACTTTATTGGAATTGTAGTTGGTGCTGGGTTTAAGATATATGTAGGGGATTTGAATCTCTGGACTGATAATATGACACCCAGGCCCAGAGCCTCAACAGACTTCAGCTCCTACACTTTGATTTATTGGACTTACCCCACTCAGCTAACATGGAGTTGAAGAAGGTCAACCACCACAACATGGAGCCTAGAGTGTCTACAACTAGAAGCGGGAGGAGTGCATCCAGTACCCATGTGGAATCTAAGCCCTCACTTGACATAGGTGTGCAATGGACACAACCAATCCAATGTCCACAGAGAAAATGTGGAATGGGTGTGGGAACGGTAGCCATGGGGGCTGCTGGGTTTGGGGAATGGGAGGAAGAGATGAGATGTGGATCTGTTTTCGGGACATGGAGTTGTCCTGGATAGTGCTTCACGGACAATTACGGGACACTGTAGATCCCCCCAGGGCCCACTGGATGGAATGTGAGAGAGTCTGGGCTATGATGTGGACCATTGACTATGGGGTGCAGTGATGCTCAGAGATGAACTTACCAGGTGCAATGGATGTGTCATGATGATGGGAGAGAGTGTTGCTGTGGGGGGAGTGGGGGGAGTGGGGGGTGGGGGCGGTGGGGTTGAATGGGACCTCATTTTTTTAATGTAATTTAAAAAAATAATAATAAATAAATAATTAAAAAAATAAATAAATAAAAATAAAATAAAATCATGTCATTGGTAAGTTCAATTTTGTAAACCCTAGTGTTCTAAATAGATACCAAAGGATGGAATAAATTAGGAATTCAGTAAATCATGCAATTATAATTAATGTTAGAATTAAGTGCTAATCCATCAAAAAATTGTGATAGTTTGAATTTTTGGTAAAAACCTAAACACAAACTCTAACTTGAGTTGACATAAAAATCAAATTGATTAAGCAGGTTTCATGAATGTAATCTTTGAAACATCATGAAGCTCAAAATTGATCAGGTAACTCTGCAATTTGGTTTTTATAACAGAGAAAATCTATGTGTATGGATTATAATTCTTTTTATATGAAACCAACATGGCAGATATTTTAATTGGATACTACCACTAGTGGATTAGCTTAGGTTTCATATATAGGGAAATGCAGGAATTCATTTAAATGGACAAAAGTTTTACAGTCTCTCATCTGATTCCCCACAGCACAGATCTCACACCCAGAAGAGTTCCTTTAAATGTATTTCTTAGCAAGAAGATTCCTCTCTCACATCCATAGTGAACCAATACGCATTGATTCACTTAACAAAGAAATCCTATTTCAGGAAACCACCTCCAGCAGTCCTCAGTGACTATTCATATTTTAAACAACATAAGCATCTTCACCATACAAGTAAATCATATGAATGCTTCCAAAATGATAAAAATTGTATCCAATGCTCTGAACTCATGCAATACAATGTAACTCCCATTGGAGAGAAAACCCATGAATGTTACCTAGGTGGGAAAGCCTTCACTACATCCTCTTCCCTTAAACAGCATGAGAGATGTCACACTGGAGAAAAACAGCAAGACTGTCATCTTTGTGGGAAAGTCTTCATTCAATCATCTTCCCTCAAAAAACATGAAAGAACTCACACTGGAGAGAAACCCTATGAATGTCATCTATGCAAGAAAGCTTTCAGTCAACTTTCTCATCTTCAAAAACATGAGAGAAACTAACACTGGAGGGAAAACTCATGAATGCCATCTCTGTGGGAAAGGCTTCACTACATTATCTTCCCTTAAACAAAATGAGAGATGTCACACTGGGGGAAAACCACATGAATGTCATCTGTGTGGGGAAACCTATAGTCATTATAATTCCTTTAAATATCATGAGAGACATCACACTGGAGAGAAACCCCATGAATGTCATCTTTTTTGGGAAAGCCTTCATTCAACTATCTAATCTAAAACAACATGAAAGAACTCACACTGGAGAGAAACCCCATGAATGTCTTCTATGTAGGAAAGCTTTCAGTCAATGTAGCTCTCTTCAATGGCATGAGAGGACTCACACTGGAGAGAAACCCCATGAAAGTCATCTTTGTGGGAAAGCCTTCATTCAACTATCTAACCTAAAACAACATGAAAAAACTCACACTGGAGAGAAACCCCATGAATGTCATCTTTATGGGAAAGCCTTCATTCAACTATCTAACCTAAAATGACATGAAAGAACTCACACTGGAAAGAAACCCCACGAATGTCATCTATGTGGGAAAGCTTTCAGTCAACATTACTCTCTTCAACAACATGAGAGAAATCACACTGGAGAGAAACCTCATGGATGTCGTCTTTTTGGGAAAACCTTTGGTCAATATGCTAGTCTTCACAAACATTTGAGAATTCACACTGGAGAGAAACCCTATGAATGTTGTCTATGTGGGAAAATTTTCGCTTTTAGTTCTGTCCTCAGGAAACAGAGAATTCATGCTGGACAGAAATCATAATATATGTTTGAGGAAACATTAAGTATTCTAACCTTGGAAAACAAGAGATTACTTAAACTGGAGAGAATACCTATGAATGCCAAAAGTTTGAGAAAGCCATCAGTCAATATTCTTTAAATGTAAAAACTCACAGTATAATAGTTTTGGGTATGAAAGAGACTTCAGCCACAGATTTAACCTTTAAACATACCAAAGATCTCACATAGTGAAAACAGTGTTTTTAATCTGTTCAGTAGTTCCTGTAGCCATCAGTACTATTTCAAAAACTTGCATGTATACTTTAAGCCCCTGAGCCCCGACCATTTTTTACTTATTATCATTTATATATTTGTGTATTGAGTGTAATAAAGGCTTTATTTATCACAACCTTTTTTACATTTGCATTTATGCATTTATAGGAAGCAAGATATGGAGTTACACACCAAACAATACAATACAATAATGCTGGCATTTACAATGACCCAAATGGTTACCTGTAGTGCAGATCATTGCTTCTTTAGGCTGTTTTGAAGTACTATCTAGTGTATTTTCATTTCAGCCTGAAAGGCTCTCATTAGCATTGCTTGTGAGGCAGGTCTAGTAGTGATGAATTCCCTTAGCTTTTGTTTTACAGAGAATGTCTTAATTTCTCCCTCATATTTTTCCCTCTCTTCTTCCCTCCACCCTGCTCTTTTTCCTGTCTGTGTCCATTTGCTGTGTGATCTTCTCTATTTCTCTTTTTTGGTTTTTGCTTCTCATTTTCTCCTCTAGGATGCACTGGGATTTGATCCTGGTAACCTCTGATGTGGAGAGAGTTTCCCTGTCACTTGTGCCACCTCAGTTCCTGGTTTCTGTTGTCTCACCTTGACTCTCCCCTTCATATCTCTTTTTTGTTGCATCATTATCTTGCTGCATGGCTCACTGTGTGGGCACTTGCTCACCACATGGGCACTGGCTTACCACATGGGTTGCCACATAGGCACTGGCTCACTATGCAGGCACTGGCTTACTGTGCAGGAACTGGCTCAATGTATTGGTTGCCACACAGGCACTGACCCATCATGTGGGTCACTGCAGTCACTGCCTTGCTACATGGGCCTGGCTCACCACATGGGCATGCCTTTATCAGGAGGCCCCAAGGATCAAACCTGGGTCATCCCATTTGGTAGATGGAAGCCCCATCACTTGAGCCACATCTGCTTCCCTCTCCCTCATTTTTGAAAGAGCAACTCGCTGTATAAGTTTTTGTCAGGCATTTGTTTTCCTTCAGAACTTTTAGTATTTCAACCCTCTGCCCTCTTGCCTCCACTGAGTTCTGGTGAGAAATCAATCACTTCTCATCTAATTGGGACTCCTTGTATGTAAAAATGTTGCTTTTCTCTTGCAGCTTTCAGAACTCTCATTGTCCTTTGTGCTTGGTAGTGTAATCAATATATGATGGAGTACATTTTTTCATGGTTATCCCATTTGGTGATCACCAAGCTTCTTGGATTTGCATATTCACACCTTCTTAAAAGTTTGTGAATGTTTCTGTTATTTTTTTAATATCCTTCTGGCCCTTTTTTATCTTTCTTCTCCATCTGGCAGAGCCAGATATATTGGTATGCAATAGGTGTTTTAGGCTATTTTCACTTTCAATATTTCTTTTCTCTTTGTCCTCCTCAGCCTAACTCACTTCAAATATTTTTATTCAAGATCACTGCCAGCTCCAATCTACTCTTGATACCCTCCTGAAAATTTCTCATTACCACTTATTGTGGTATTCAACTCTGGTACTATTGTTTTGTTACTCTTACTTAAATTGTTTACATTTTTCTCTTTACTTAAACTTTTATATTGCTCATGTATTGTTTTTCTGATATACTTTAGTTCTTTACCTGGACTTTCATTCATCCTCTTTAGAGTTTTTAAGCTCCCTCTTTAAAATATTTTGTTCATTATGTCCACATTCTCATCATCTTCATTAGAATTTTCTGTATTTTTATCTGCTTCCTTTGGATGGACCATCATTTTGTGTTTCTCTGTATTTTGTTTTTTCTTGCACATTCTATGTGTTAATATTTTAAATGTCAATTCTTGTATTTATGCCTGGGATGGATTTTTTCATTTTGTAAACAGCTGGTGAGAAGAAAACATTTCCTTGGAATTCAGCCTTCTTATCAGGAAGGCTTGTCAAGGCAAATGTACTGTGCAGGGTTTTCCTTGTCTTTCTGGACCTCTGTTTTCCTGTGGCTTTGTTTGTTAGTTGTTTTGGAGTTTCACTGTTTACAGGAGTTTGGTTTTCTGTTCTTTTCCTAGTAAATAGATTGCCCTTTCCTGAGTATTTGAAGCTGTAGGCCTTTGTCTCAGACTGTCCACTTCTACAGTTTTTTACATTCATTTCATTGTCTCATGCTGCTTTTGTGCAGAGTGTAAATTCTGGTAGAAAGATCACCTCAGGGAGGAATTTCCCAAGTTGTTTCCTAGCCATAAAAGAGCCAAGGAGTAATGAAGGGTTGCAGACTTGCTCCAATGTGTCCTGTGAAGGAGGACAGTAAGGACAGCAAAACTTGAATGCCTTCCCAAAGCTGAGCTTTTCTAGCCTGGCAACAAATGCAGCACTTCAGTTTACTCTCCCCCACAACCCTGGGGAACTACTGCTTCTTTAAATCACCACTGCCTCTGCCTCTGTCCAGGAAAGTTTGGTAGATGCCACCACCTTTGTGCAGAGCAGGTTGAAACAATAACTTCCTCCAGAGTCATTACCCAGTGATCTGAACTCAATAATCAAAAGCTGTGATCAGTGATCAGCTTTTACTCTCCTGTTCTTGGGGAATAGGATTTTTAAGTACCTTTCTGTCAGTGGTAGCTATCCAGGGTCTGTACCCATGGGGGTGGCCTTTTATAAGATTGTGTGATGGGCACCAGTAGCTGCCCCCCAGAGACTGTAATGACAGTTTTTTATGATGGTTTATTGGCCTCTTCCTCCTGCTCCTCCATGGATGTTGTACAGTGTTATCCTGGACCTGGACATTTGAAATAGGTGTTTCAGATGTTTCCTCCCTGTTTTATAGTTGTGGAAGGATTGAGTACTGGAACTCCCTACTCTTGTTATCTTCCTTTTGTCTCAATTTTTATTTCACCTGCAGGTCTCCATCTTCAATTCTCATAATCTCCTGAACAATGAATGGCCTCACTCACCACAATATTATTCTTGGAGGCCTGATTGTAATCTTGGTTCCAGAATGAAAAGAGATATAAGAAACAATGGGCCAGGCACGGGTAGCCCCAACCTCATTGATCTCAGGATTAAGCCAGTTTGACAGCTCCCTGGTATTCACGGGGGATTCTTAAAGTTCCATTTATTGATACCCTTCCTCAAGAGGATGTAGAACTGATGCCATAGGTACCTGAAATGTGGGACTTTTCCTCTAAACAAGATTGTAGACAAGGTTGAAACACTGATTGCCACCAACTTTGTGCAGAGCAGGTTGAAGTAATAACTTCCCCCAGAGCCATTACCCAGTGATTGGAATTCAATAATGAAAAGCTGTGATCAGTGATCAGCTGTAGACAGGTTACTACACATACGCTTCAGTCCTGTATTGCTCAAGACACCACCATGCAAAAGATATGAAAGAAAGTTTAAAATAATTGCCAAAAAGTCAACCAATTCCATTCCATAATTTGCAAGGTACCTCTGTTTGCAGCCCCTTAAACCAGTGGAACATGTTGCTCTGTAGTGCATCTTGGGGACTTAGGCTCAGGCACAAAAATCTTCTAGTAAATGAACAGTTTATTAGCACAAATGACCAAAAGAGGAGGGGAAAGAATTCAATCATGGCCAGTCTCCCACGCAGGCTTACTACTCAGGCCAGAGTTGGTAGATGCCTACTCTACATGCTCCATTAGTACACTGAAACTGTACTGTTTCAGTGTTGAGTATTTATACATTCAGAGGGAAGCAGAAAATAAATCTTGACATGTTTGGTCTTAGTCATTTCACAATTTGGAATGTTGTGCACTTACATACACTGAAAAACTGGCATTATGGTAAATCACTGTCACCTTGATAGTGCTTTATTCACAGCAGGCCTAATTAAATGCCAGAAAAGATAGCCATTGTTTCATGCAATGATTTGAAGGAATTAAAAAGAGAATTATCATCTATAGACTTTGATTAATAGCAATGCTTCCATATTAGTTCATCAGTTTTAACAAGTGGACCACACTAATCTGCAATGTCATTAGTAGTGGTAACCATGTGTGGGTGCCAGGATGTTGTATGGGAATTCCCTATATTTTTATTGTAATTTTTCTGTAAATATGAATCTACACATCTCTAAATATAAAGTTAAAACATAATCACAATAAAGAAAAAAAGAATAAATTTTAAAAGACTACAATGATCACTAATAAAGTGTAGATAGTTACAGAGATACCCTTTCATGTGAGGAGATAAAGTGAGTGTCAGGCTTAGTTATGAAGAATTTGAAGGAGGCAGCCATTCTAAGTGCTAAGGAAAGATATTTCCTGACAGCAGTCACAGGAAGGGCAAATGTTTTAAATGGGGGAGAGGTTCCTCCATTCAAGGAACAGAAAATAGAGTGGGGAAAATTGGTTGGGAATGCAATTGGAGAGCTGAGAAGAAAGCAGATCACATGGGACTTTGGAATGTGTATTGAGAGTGATGGGAGCAGAGTAGAAGCAACAGGAGGAACATGGCGTGTTTCTGGGCAAATTAACCCTTATTTATTCTAACCTACTATGGCAAGGAATAGTCAAATGGTTAAGAAGATGTTTCTACCTAATGTATTGAATCTATACTAAATATTGGGCTTTAGGAAAATATTCCAATTGATTAACAATATACTTGAATAAGCAAATATTAATAGGTCTATGTCAGTTGGCCTTGACTGTGTTGCTTCTCATCTTGCCCCAACAAACTTGCTCAGTCCCTTTAGACGTCTCCCCTCCCTATCTCTGGCTTTCCCTGGCACATAAGCATTCTTTCCGCTCTCTTTACATCTCATCCAAAACTGAGATATCAGCTTAGCTGAAGGCCTTTACCACTGTAAGTACTGCTCCCTCATATTCCTCTCAGAGCTAAGGTTCCTAGATGAGTCTTAGGATAATACTTGACACTAACTCATTTCCAATTCAACTAGCTGTGATCTTGTCACACTTCAGCCAACTACTCCACTGAAACTACTCTTCTAAGGGCCATTTACATTCAAGTTCTCAACTGTAATGAAAACATTCCTTTCTTTATCTTCTTGATCATTTCTTCCTGATTTCTCATCATTGTTTAAAGGTTTGATTATATTTTTCCCTAACCCCACCTTGACTTACTCATATCATCCTTTTCAACTTCCTTCCTACTCCTTGGTTTCTTCCTTCTCAGTGTAGTCTTCCACCATTTACCCCTTTCCTGTTGATGCCCAAAGTTTCAAACTCCTGCCCATACACCCCTCACTCTAATACAATTTGAAGTGACCACTTCCAAATTATGGATTCAACTGAATCAAAATACAAGTGAACCCAACTCTTCACATCTAATGAGAACTGTCTCCTCAGCCCCACAATTGAACTCTTATGGACACCTCAAACTAAAGCTCTTCATACAATGTTCTTCCCCCTCTTCCCTGTTAGAGTGCAGTCACCACCAATGCCCTAAGCCATAATACAGAAGATTTCCTTGACATGTCTTGCTCTGTCATTCATTAATGCTCTTAGTGATATATGTCAACTCTACTCCCTAAATACATTTTCTTAATTTCCCTCCTCTTCTCTGTTTTTCCTGCCATAGACTTAACCCAAGTCTTCATTACTTGTAGACTGACTCTCCATCACAAGATTTCTACTAGTTCCTCTGCCTCTTGATGGGACTTCCTCCAATTCATCCTCTATATTGATGCTATTAAAAATATAGCATGAGAAGCAGACTTGGCCCAATGGATAGGGTGTCCACCTACCACATGGGAAGTCCACAGCTCAAACCCTGGGCCTCCTAGACTTGTGTGGAGCTGGCCCATGCACAGTGCTGATGCATGGAAGAAGTGCCATGCCATGCAGGGATGTCCCCTAAGTAGGGGTATCCGCTGCATAGGAGAGCCCCACATGCAAGGAGTGCACCCTGTATGGAAAGCTGCACAGCACAAAAGAAAGTGCAGCCTGCCCAAGAATGGCACTGCACACATGGAGAACTGACACAACAAGATGATGCAACAAAAAGAAATGCAGATTCCCAGTGCTGCTGATAAAGATAGAAATGGTCACAGAAGAACACATCAAATAGACACAGAGAGCAGATAACTGGGGGAGGGGGGAAAGGAAGGGGAGAGAAATAAATTTTAAAAAAATAAACAACCTTATCAAAAAATCTTTCACTTGTTTATGTAGCCTCCACAAAAAAGTCCAAATTCCTCAACATTTCATACCAAAAATCTCATGGTCTGGACACAGTTCATCTCTCCAGGCTCACATCTACCATCTCATCAGAGTTACATTATCCTAGAGGTCAGGATATTATCAAAAGAGTTCTGAGGAGAAATTCACAAGTTATTAGTAAAATTTTGAACAAATAATTTTAATTTGTGAAAGTGGGGAAATTGGTTTAAACACAGTAATGGACATTAAGAATATCCATGAAAAGAAACAGAATGTAAATTTTGAGTATTGAACTGTTTTTCATTGAGAATTCATTAACAACTTTAGGAGCTTAGTTTAGAAAATGCTATTAAGGTATTTGGAACAACTTATAAAAGTTCCTAGAATATGCTATGCTCCCTTGCTTCATCATCTCTATGTGGGATACCATGGATTCATTTATTTACTCCTTTGTTGTTTAGTGCAAAAACATTCATTGTACATCAACTCTATAATAAAACTAGTATAGGTTGGACATTCAGAGAGAGAAAATGATCTACATAAGCCAAATTAGAAAACATGTGCTTAAAAAAATCAGGCTGAATGTTATGAACTTGGCAGTATAAAGTATGAGGAACTGAATTGGGGAAGATCATGAGGTAACTTTGCCCCATCCTTCACAGGGCTACTATCTCTGAAGTAAGTGTCAGGGTTTTATTTTAGGTATTTTGAGGCCTAGATATTAAGTATACATATATCTAAAGTTACATTTTCTTCATGTATTGATTCCTTTTTTATGAAATATCATCATTGTCTCTACTAATATTTCTTGTAAAGTCTTATTTTGTCTGATGTTAATATAATTACTCTAGTTTTTTATTGGTTTCTGCTTGAATTATATGTCTTTTCCCATCATTTTATTTTCACTCTATTTGTGTCTTTAAGGTGGGTCTCTTGTAGACAGTACATAGTTAGATCTTGTAAATTCATCCAGTCTGATGATCTCTAACTTTGATTGGGGTGTTTAGGCAATTCACATTCAATGGGTTGTTTCCATTTCTGGAATTATAAACCTATATTAGTAGTTATTTCTTTTCTATGTCTCCTCTCCCTTGTCTGTTTTGTGTAAGCTATTATTTCATGTGCCATTTAAATTGATTTGTTTACTTTTAACATTTCCTTTAGTTATTCCTTTCAGATTCTAATTGAAAGATTGGAATACAGTTTATTTATACAATCTACTTCAAATCAGTCCAAAAATACAAATACTTTTCTCCAATGTACCTCCATTTCTTTCCCCTTTTCTTTAGGTTGTTATATACTTTTTATATGTTACAAATGCTCCATGTAATAATTACTGATTTATACAATTTTCCATCTCATAAATTTAAAAATAAGGAAATTTATATCTATAGAAGCTTTATATTAACCCACATATTTATCATTTCTTGTGCTCTTCATTGTTTCCCAAATGAAATAAGTTCTTTTCAGTCTGGAGTACTTCCTTTCAGTTTTCTTGTAAGGCATGTATGATAGTTAAAATGATTTGCCCCCAGAAATGCCAAGTTCTTATTCTTAATCTCAATTAATTTGGGTATGAACCTATTGGTAAATAGAATCTTATTACTGGATCCTTTATTAGCAGAGGTAATTTGGCAAACACCAGTAGGGGAAAGTCAGAGGCATAGATATAAGACATCATCATGTGATAAAGCTCTGCTATTACCAGAATGACTGACTTGAGAAAACACAGCCTTGCTGACATCTTCCTTTTTGATAGTTTCTGAAATTGTGAATCAATAATTCTTGTTATTTAAGGCAACAACTTAAATATTTGATATTTGTCGATCTTGGATTTTCTTTTCTTGACTTTCATTTTGCTAGATAGAGAATTCAGGCTTGACAATGTTTTTCTTGCAATGCTTTTACAATGTCATTCCACTGCTTTGTGGCCACTGTCCATTAATTTTATTGATACTCCATTTTATGTAATGCATCATTTTTCTCTTGCTGCTTTCATGATTCTCTCACTGTACTTGGTTTTATTTAGCTTTCTCTTTCTTTTGAATTAAACTTTGAGGAAGTGTGTCACATAATAAAGGAAAGGAGAAGACAGAATAATTCTATCCAAGTAGCCAATATTTAAATGATCTAACTACTAAAATAATTAACATTTTGCAGGAATGATTAGGCATACTGGATAATTAAAAAATATATCTTATATGGGGACAGTAGCAGGGGAGGCTTTTGATGTTGCAGAATCTGTTTTGAGATAAATTTTCTCATGGGTCCTCACATGGCAGTGATATGTAGAAGACTGGCAGTAGCTTCGCTAATACTCTCATGAGCTCACAAGTTTGTTGGCTGAAGGACTTTTCACATGTGCTGCACTTGAAGGGTTTCTCTACTTTGTGAATCTTCTGGTGCACACTGAGATCTGATGTCTGGAAGAAACCTTTCTGACACATGGCACAAACAAATGATCTCACATTCCTGTGTCTTCTCTGATAGGTGTCTAGCTGAGCTGGTACCTAAAGATCCTGGGACAGTTCTCAAACTTGTGTGACTTTAGGGAGCTATGGACACTTTCTTGGTTTATTCCACATCTGTATATTCCATCATTGCTTTGGTTGGTAGGGACAGGTTTAGAGCTGGCTATATCTATTCTGGTGAGACTGTGATTCCACCTCCATAAGGACTTCTTGAGAAGATGGTCCTTCTCAGGATCCTTTCTGGGATATGGAGGAGCTAAGCTCTGCTCTTCTGGAGTTATGCAGGTTCTCCCAAGCTCCATACTCTTCTTCAGTTTAGGGCTATTATCTTCCTGAATAATAACCAGGATAGGTAATTGATTGACTCAATCAGTAATACCATCATTTACTTGATTAGAATATCACAGAACTGTTGATATTCCTCTGCTTGTCCTGAAAATTTTGAAAAATCCCCTTCAAACAGAGTTTACATCTCTCTTCAAGACATTGGTTCCTTGTATGGGTCCATGTATTTGTTTTTCATAGTTTCTGTGTGATGTGTGGATCTCTTTGTATATATCCTAGCAGGGTTAGTTTTTAACTTCCTAGATATGAATATTGTTTATCATTAAATCTAGGTCATTGTTGGTCTTTATTTCTTTAAATACTTTTCTTCCCCTTTCTCTTCTCTCCTTCTAGGAGTCCTATTACATGGAAGTTGATATATTTGATGTTTCACACAGATGACTGACATTCTCTTAATTTTCCCTCAGTAATTTTTAGTTGGGTTCTGAAGAATGGGTTATATTTATTAGATGAAGATTCATTCTTTTGCCATCTTGAATTATCTGGTGCATTCCTCTATAGAATTTTTCATGAGTTATTGTTTCACCAACACTAAAATTTTCTTTTTTAAAATAATTTTTATCTCCCTCTTAGAAATTCCTTTTCTTGTGTCATTGTAGCCATACTTCTTTTCATTCACTAAATATGATCTTCTTTAGTTCTTTGAACATATTTATAATAGCTGTTTGATATCTTCATTTAAAAGACTTCTTGGGTAGTTATGGACCAATGCTCTTCACTGCATTTCCCACTGTGCATGAAGCAATTTCATTTTCTGAAAACTGATCATTCTGGATAACTTAAAATATTTACCATATTTGAATTCTTATTTTTAATTGTTATGGTGCTTACTGTTGCTGCTGTTGCTAGTTTTTTAATTCATATTTTTATTTTGGTCTTGTTTGGACTAAATCTATGGCTTCTCTCTCCTCTGTACTATACATCAATATATGTCTCTTTTTGATATACGTGTGTACATACATGTGCATAAACACAAAAATATGTCATATATTTTATATAGCATATATTACATAATTCCTGCTGGCTTTCTGTGGGTTGCACCTGTATCTGTGTAGATTAACTGCCAGATACTAAATGGGCAGAGATTATTTTTAACCACATTCGTCCACTAAGGCATCAATCCTTTGCTCATCAGTCTATGTGGGAAGAAGATTATTGAAAATTCCCTGAGGTTACTACCAGTCACTAATTGGTGATGCAAATAGAAAGAGATATTGAATAAAAGGGTCAACTCAGACCAGCAGAATATCTCAGCTTACATTTTTGGATCAAGTATTAAAAACTGCTTTTTGACCTTGAATAAAAGGGGGAAATGACAAAGACAAATAGTTTATATGGCTAAGAGTCTTCCAAAAAGAGTCAGGAGGTCATCAGAAGGGTCACACTTATGCACACCTCAGCAGGACCCCAGAGAGAGTCAAAGGAGATAAAGCCCTAGGTGCTAGTTCCCCTGAAGGCTACAGAGATCCACAAGGTATATGGTCATGGCAAATGGATTTGGAGTTCTGAACCATGTCAGAGAGCCCTACTTTGGAATTTGTGCTCCTGAGTGTGATGGAGCTGGGCTCAGATGTGACCATCCTATGCATGCCTGTTCTGTCACGTCTACTGAACCTGTGGTTGGTGCTAGGGATGGTGCATTCTCAGGGGACTTGAATCTCTGGATTGCCCATGTACCAGTTGGGACCTGAGCCTCAGCAGAGTTGTGACTCCTACTCTCTTGTTCATTGGACTTACCCAGGTCAGCTAACAGGGAGGTGAAGAAGGTCAATCACTACACCAGGAAAACAAGAGTGCCAATAACTGCAAGCAGAGGAATTACACCCATCATCCATATGGAATATAAGCCCCCTTTTGATCTAGAGATGGAGTGGACATCACCATCCCAAGGTTCACAGAATTGAGGAATAAAATAAGGTTAAGGTTGATGCACTGATATTCTATTATAAAACTATTGTGACTAGTAATAGAAGAAATTATAGCATTGAGGTGGAGAAATGGCCACAGTAACTGCTGAAGGCAGGAAGAGGGAAGAAGACATGTGATGTGGGGGCATTTTTAGAACCTTGAGTTGTCCTAAATGATAGCAGGGTCAGATGCTGGACTTTATATATCCTGCCATAACCCACTGAATGTACTAGGGGAGAGTGTGAACTACAGGGTAAACTTTTATCCATGCGGTGCAGCAGTGATCCAAAATGTGTTCACCAAGTGTGATGAGTGTGCCACAATGATGTTGATGTGGGAGGAGTGGGGTGGGGGGGTCTGTGGGAAACTCTTATTTTTTAATGTAACTTTTTTTGTGATGCATATATCCACAAAAAATGCAATTTGCAAAAATGATAGGGTAGGGGATGGGGAGTGGGGTATATGGGAACCTCATGTTTCTTATGTTTTTTTTATGGTTTTTAATGTAACATTCTTTGTGATCTATTAACTTTAATTTAAAAAGTGTAAAAAATAAAAAGAAAAAATAAATCTGAGATATCCAAGAATGAAAAGATTATACAGGAAAGAGTGAGTTCTGTATTACTAGAATTAGTTATAACAGATACTGTGAGTGATCACCTTCATCTCCTTGATCTTAATACTACCACACAGTAGTATTAAAAAACAATATAAGGAGATATAAGTAAGCAGATCACCATGCAACTGAGGCAAAGATTTATTATCAGCAAGCCACCACCAGAACACTGCAGACTTTGGATAAAGGATGGCCTATTGTTACCTTGGTTTAGTACTCTAGCCTCCAAAACTGATAGCAAATTCTTGTTGCTTAAGCCAGTCAGTGCATGGTAGTCTTAAAGCATCCCTGGAAAACTAATATAGTATTGATGAGTCTAGAACCATATCTGTCACTCAACATCCCCAATTGACTCAGGCAAGTAGAAGAGATGAAATTTAATGAAACAAAGAATAAAAAGTTTAGAATAGTTTCAGAAATCTCATCTTGGAGACAATTGGAGGCAATTATCCTTAATAAGCTATATAAATGATTTCCAAAATTTTTACTTCTGTACTTACAAAAGACCTTTTAAAATTTATAACCTTGGTACATTTTTAGCTTGACTTCCTAATATTTTTTCATAAATTTACATAGCTCCAAATGATATATCTAATACAGTGCATTTACTGCAGTTTTTAAAATAAAACTTCTCTATCATTCTTTTAAATGAGTCCACTATCATTTAAATATATACTGGAGGGAGGCAGGGCAAGATGGCTTCTGAGTGAGTGCACCTCATAATCTCTCCTGCAAAGAAGCAACTGAGTAGGGTTGGAGTCCTGCTAGACCAGTCTGTTTCAGGTGCTTGGAGGGCAGGAGGTGTATGGATGTCAATTTGGTGGGACGGTGACAGAGGAGATTTTGCAAGAGGTAGAATTTTGGGTCTCTTGCATGGAGGTCGGGTGTTGTGGGCAGGGCCCTGCCCCCTGGGGCTGGCGGCCTGGCTGCTGTGATTCCTGAAGTCTTTGTTGAGCTGGGGTTTTCCCAAGCTGTGAGCAGGCTGTTTTGGGGGCTTGCAGGCCGAGAGGTGTCCGGATGTTGATTTGCTGAGACAGTGATGGAGGAGATTCTTGTGAGAGGTGGAATTTTGGGTTTCTGACATGGAGGTCAGAAGTTGTGGGTGGAGCCCCTCCCCCTAGTGCTGGTGACCTGACCACAGTGATCCCTGGGATCTTTGTTGTACTGCAGTGTTCCCAAACACTGAGCAGGCTGTTTCGGGGGCTTGCAGGACAAGAAGTGTCTGGATGTCGATTTGGTGAGACAGTTACAGAAGAGGTTCTTGTGAGAGGGGGAGTTTTGGGTTTCTGACATGGAGGTCAGAAGTTGTGGGTGGGACACCTCCCTCTAAGGCAGGCAGCCTGGCCACTGTGATCCTTGAAGTCTTTGTTGTGCTGCACTGTTCCCAGGCACCATGTTAACCAGATGCTTGGTTCCCAGGTCTGTGTCCCCTAAAACCTAGTGGCCCACACTTCAGAGACTCACACACCCTGAGTCTGCAATATAATGGAATTCCCATCCCTGAATCCACCATGCCCTGAGGTCCATCTGAGGTCTTTCATTACCCTAGACCTCGGCATTTTGTGTTGTTCTTGTTTTTTTTCTCTCTCTCTCCTTGAACTTGGAGGAGTGTACCAGTTGACTTGGGGAGAGTCTGGGAAGAAAGGAGAGGTGAATCTGCTGAGAATGCCCAATTTACCTAAACGTCCTGGGTTAGGAAACTTGGTCTGGGAGAAGGTGGAGTCAGAAAATCAATTAGACCTCTCCTAGGACACATAAGGGAGAGGGACTGTAGGAGGTGCTATCCAAAGTTCCAATAACATATTTGGGGTTTCTGGTGAGGTGTACATGCTCTCATGCTGGAAATAGAGTCATAGTCTTCTGTGTTGAGTTGGTTCAACAAGGACCTACTTGAATCTCCTATAGGACCTCTCAGGCAGCCCCGGGAGAGTGAGAAGTGAGGAAAGGAGAAAGGGGGAAGGTCAGATCCCTAAGTGTATTATTTAACTGCAAAGAGGATTCCAAGCTCAAAATGTTTTTCTTTTTTCCTTTTTTAATTTTTGGCGTGGTTGCTAATATAGCATTGTCTCCTGGTCTTTTCTTCACTTTATCTCCCAAGGTCCTTTTTCATTTATTTAGTTTTTTTCTCTCTTTCTTTTTCTTGCTTGCCCCCCCCATTTTCTTTGCTGCCCCCTTTTTCTCTCCTCCTTTTTTTTCTTTTCTCTCTTTTTCTTCTATTTTTATTTTATTTTCTTTATATAATAGATACTGCAGGGAGTGCTTCTAACTTCTGTGTTTCCTCATCCTCCATTTCCTCTTTTCTGTGTGTATTGATTTTGGCCACCTACACTCTCCCCTTTTCCCCACATCTCTCTATCCTCCATCATCTGCTGTTTCTCTTACATTCTACCTACCCTTCTTTGGCCCCCAAATTGTTTGACTTTTTATTTCTCATAACTTTGTCCTGTTTCCTATCTGTTATCCACTCTTGATATTATTATCTTTCTTTTCTCTTTCCTTCTCTCATGAAAACACTGGCTTTTTAATTCATACTATATTCCTCCCCATATTCTGTTGACTATCTCATTATAGGTACTCTACTTCCTGCTATAACTCTACACAACTTAGATGAGTCTAATATCCATTCTTCTAGATCTCACATTGTTGCTCTGTTAACATTTATTACCAAAACTACTTTATACATTTTATTTTCTTACTCATTTTGCATTCTCTGGGCCTAATATTTTCCTTCAAAGTGAACTCAGCCAGCAACAATAGAGTAAGAAGAAAAAAGTGACAAAAAGAAGATGTAACACTTACCAATGAACAACTAATTAATCCCCAAGGCTAGACAAAGTAGCTAAAGAAGTGATTAAACCAGTCAAGATAAAATGATGACCAGACAGCAGCAAAAAAATACAAAGCAAGCCAATAATCAGGAAAACAAGGAAGAATCCAATGAACAAACTAAAAACCAAGAAGAGGAGCAGAACATTGGACAAGTAATTAAAGATCTCAGAACATACATTAGAGACCAACTTAATGAAGTAAAGGAAGGGATTAACAATATGAAGAAAACACTTGGAGAGGAAATTGCAGACATATGCAAAAAGATAACAGATATAATGGGAATGAACACCACAGTTCAAGAAATCAAAAATACACTCTCAGCAAATACCAGCAGATTAGAAGAGGCAGAGGAGAGAATTAGTGACATGGAAGCTAGTACATCTGAAATCAAACAGATGGTAGAACTGATTGATAATAAGACATAAAAAATCCAGCTAAGACTTAGGGACCTGAATGATAATGCAAAACATGCAAACATATGTATTATAGGCATCCCAGAAAGAGAAGAGAAGGGATAGGGGACAGAAGGGGTGTTGGAGGAAATAATGGCTGAAAACTTCCCAAATCTACTGAGAAAGTTGGATGTACATGTCCAGGAAGCACAATGCACCCCAAGCACAGTAATTCCCAACAGGCCCATGCCAAGACATATACTTGTCAAATTATCCAATGCTCAGGGAAAAGAGAAAATTCTAAAAGCAGAAAGAGAAAAGAAAACCATCACATACAAGGGAGGTCCCATAAGATTAAGTGCTGATTTCTCATTGAAAGCATGGAGGCAAGAAGGCAGTGGTATGATATAGTCAAGGTACTAAAAGAAAAAAATTTCCAACCAAGAATATTCTACCCAGCAAAACTAGCATTTAAAAATGATAGAAAGTTCACAATATTCACAGATAAACAGAATTTAAAAATGTTTCCCAACAAGAATCCAGCCCTCCCAGAAAAACTAAAGGGAGATCTGCAGAAAGAAAGAAAAATATAGGAGAGGCAGAGCTTGAGTAGAGTGTAAGAGCAACAACAACAACAAAAAAAAAAAACAAAAAGAGAAGAAAAAAACAAACAAACAAAATATGATAAACACAAGCCCAAACAAAATATGGCTAACATAAATAATTCCTTGAAAGTAATAACACTGAATGTCAATGGATTAAACTCACCTGTCAAAGATTCAGACTGGAAGATTGGATAAGGATATATGACCCATTTATATACTGTCTACAATAAACACATCTTAGACCCACGGCTTCATGGAGGTTGAAAGTGAATGACTGGAAAACAATCTTACATGCAAACAATAACTAAAAAAAGGTAGAAGTAGCTATATTAATATCAGACAAAATAGACTTTAAATGTGAAACAATTGTGAGAGACAAAGAAGGATACTACATATTAGTGAAAGGGATAATCTTTCAAGAAGACTGAACAGTCAAAAATACTTATGCTCCTAACAAGGACACCTCCAAATACATGAGGAAACACTGGCAAAACTAAGTGAAAGAATAGATGCCTCTATAATTATAGTCGGAGATTTTAATTCACCACTATCAACATTGGACAGAACATCTCAAAGGAGAATCAATAAAGAAACAAACACTTTAAACAGTATATTAGAGCAGCTGGATCAGATAGACACATACAGTTCATTACACCCGAATAAAGCAGGATATACATTTTTCTCAAGTGCACATGGAACATTCTCCAAGATAGACCATATTCTAGACCACAAAGAAGGGTCAATGAATTCAGAAAGAATGAAATGATACAAAATAATATCTCTGACCACAGTGGAGTGAAGCTGGAAATCTGCAAGGGCAGGAGGGCCAGATTTTACCCAAAGATATGGAAATTAAACAGCACACTATTAGAAAAACACTGGGTCAAAGAGGAAATCTGAAAAGAAATTAATAACTACCTTGAAACTAATGAAAATGATAACACAACATACCAAAACATATGGGATGCAGCAAAAGCAGTACAGAGAGGGAAATTTATAGCCATAAATTCATACATCAAAAAAGAAGAAAGAGCAAAAATTGAAGAACTAACTGCACATTTGGAGGAATTAATAAAAAAACAACGAAGTAACCCCACAGGAAGAAGAAAAAAAGAAATAACAAAGATAAGAGCAGAACTAAATGAAATAGAAAATAAGAAAGCACTTGAAAAGATAAACAAAACCAAGAGCAGGTTCTTTGAGATCAATAAAATTGACAAACCCTTAGTGAGACTAACAAAGAAAAAAAGAAGATGCAAATACACAAAATAAGAAATGAGAAAGGAGATATAACCACTGAACCCACAGAAGTAAAGACTACCATAAAAGGACACTTTGAAAAACCATATTCCAACAAAAATGACAATTCAGAGGAAATGGACAAATTCCTAGAAACACATAAGCAGCCTATATTAATGAAAGAAGAAATTAATGATCTCAGCAAGCCAATCACATTAAAGAGATAGAATCAGTCATTAAAAACCTCCCAACTAAGAAGAGCCCAGGGTGAGATGGCTTCAAAGGTGAATTCTACAAAACATTCCAGAAAGAACTAACACCAATCCTGCTGAAAATCTTCCAAAAATCAAAAGAGAAGGAACATTATCTAACTCATTCTATGATGCCAATATTTAGTACCAAAGCCAAACAAAAACACCACAAGAAAGGAAAATTTCAGACCAATTTCTCTAATGAACCTAGATGCAAAAATCCTCAACAAAATACTTGCTAACCATATTCAACAACACATTAAACGATTTATACACCATGACCAAGTGGGATTCATTCCAGGTGTGCAAGGATGGTTCAACCTAAGAAAATCAATCAATGTAATACACTATATAAACAGATTGAAGGGAAAAAAAATCACATGATTATATCTATAGATTCAGAAAAAGCATTTGACAAAATACAGCACACTTTCTTGATAAAAACACTGCAAAAGATTTGAATACAAGGAAATTTTCTGAACATGATAAAGAGTATATATGAAAAACCACAGCCAACATTATTTACAATGGTGAAATCCTAAAATCCTTCCCTCTAAGATCAGGAACAAGACAAGGATGCCCACTATCATCTCTTCTATTTAACATTGTCTTAGAAGTACTTGCTCGAACATTGAGGCAAGAACCAGATATAAAAGGCATTCAAATTGGAAAGGAAGAAGTCAAAATTTCATTATTTGCAGATGACATGATCCTATACATAGAAAACCCTGAGAGGTCTACAACAAAGCTTCTAGAACTCATAAATAAGTTTAGTAAAGTTGCAGGTTATAGGATCAATGCACAAAAGTCACTAGCATTTCTGTACAACAATAATGAGCAAGTTCAGGAGGAATTAAAAGAAAATACCATTTACAATAGACAATAAAAACATCAAATACCTAGGGATACATTTAACTAAAGATGTAAAAAACTTATACACAGAGAACTACACAAGATTGTTAAAGGAAATCAAAGAAGACCTAAATAAATGGAAGAATATTCTCTGTTCATGGATAGGAAGACTAAATATTATTAAGATGTCTATCCTACCAAAACTGATCTACACATTCAATGCAATCCCAATAAAAATCAACACAGCATTCTTAAAGGAATGAGAAAAACTAGCTATGAAATTTATTTGGAAAGGAAAGAAGCCCCGAATAGCCAAAGACATATTGAAAAAGAAAAACGAAATTGGAAGAATCACACTACCTGACTTCAAAACATACTACAAAGCTACAGTAGTGAAAACAGTATGGTATTGGCACAAGGAGAGACATGCAAACCAATGGAATTGAATTGAGAGTTCTGATATAGATCCTCATATATATACTCATATAATATTCGATAAAGCCACCAAACCCTCTCAACTGGGAGAGATTGGCCTACTCAACAAATGTTGCCTGGAGAACTGGATATCCATACATAAAAGGATGAAAGAGGATTACCATCTCACACCTTATACAAAAATCAACTCAAGATGGATCAAATACCTAAATATAAGAGCCAAGGCCATAAAGACTTTGGAAAGCAGTGTAGGGAAGCATATACAAGCCCTTGTAATAGGAAAAGCCTTCATGAACTTCACACCAAAAGCATGAGTAGCAAAAGAACAAATAGATAAATGGGACTTCCTCAAAATTAAAGCCTTCTGTACATCAAAGGAGTTTGTCAAAAAAGTGAAAAAAGAGCCTACACAATGGGAGAACATATTTGGTAACTATATATCGGATAGGAGACTTATATCCTGCATATATAAAGAACTCCTATATCTTGAAAATAAAAAGATAAACAACCCATTTAAAAAATGGGAGAAAGATTTGAACAGACACATCTCCAAAGAAGAAATACAAATGGCTAAAAAGTCCATGAAAAATTGCTCCAGTTCTCTAGCTATCAGGGAAATGCAAATCAAAACTACAATGAGATACCATCTTACTCCCATAAGACTGGTATCTATTTTAAAAAGAGAGAGAAGACTACAAATGCTGGAGAGGATGTGGAGGAATGCGAACACTCATCCACTGCTGGTGGGAATGCAGAAGGATCCAGCCATTTTGGAGGACCGTTTGGCAGTTTCTCAGAAAACTAGCCATAGATTTGCCATATGACCCAGCAATTCCACTGCTGGGTATATACCCAGTAGAACTGAAAACAAAGACACAAACTGATATATGCACAACAATGTTCATAGCAGCATTGTTCACTTTGACCAAAAGTTGGAATCAACCCAAATGCCCATCAACAGATGAATGGATAAATAAAATGTGGTATATACATACAATGGAATACTACTCAGCTTTAAGAACAAATACACTACAAACTCATGTGATAACATGGGTGAATCTTGAGAACCTTTTGTTGAGTGAAGCAACCTAGGCATTGAAGGACAAATACTACATGACCTCAGTGATATGAAATAAGTAAGCCAATCTGCCTCAGAGAACTAGAGACTGGATGATAGGTTTACAGGAAATTGGGGGGGTAGAAGGAGGATGTAAACTGACACCTACATGGGTGAAATCTATGATAAGCTGGAGGTAAGTATTTGTGCAAGGAAGGGATAAAATGGGGGCATATGGTTACCTTTGGGCAGGCCTTTGCAGGCTTGAGGGGAACCAGGGATGGGAGGATGGGTAACATTGCCCAAGAAATTTGCGGGAGGGTGGGGCAACATGTGAACATAGGAGATTGTCAGGTATTTCATTGAGAGTATAATGCTGAGAAAACTTTCAAAATTATAATAAGAAAGATTACCCATTTAAGATGCTTAAAGTGGATAATCTGACAGAGGACAGTCTCCTAGGGAATAGATGAATGCTCACTTTGCCATAGTAGGTTATATCATTGGATAGAAACCCATATCATGAGATTGAAGGTATACCCACATCCTGGGGAGGACTTATGCCCTCAAATAGAGGGGGAATTGTATCTCTCAAGAGAAATGGCGGCTCCCAGGGCATTAGGACAGTTGAGCATGTCAAGCCCTCAACACTGTTGCAAGTATCTCTGAACATGGCCCTTCAGGCAATGAAGATTGACTGTCACTGTGGGAGGGGGAAAGAGGCATTGAATAGATGTAACCAATGTAACTGTGTGGGCAATAGAAGTGTTCCACAAGAGTATGCAAGGATGGATATAAGACATGTAAAATTACACCAAAAATATATAGGGGCTAATAGGCTAAAATGTAAATCATACTGTAAAACATAAGATAACTAAAGATTTAGAAAACTGTATAGTCTAAAATATAAACCACAATGTAAACACAAATGTTACCTTGTTTCAAAGCTATTGTCTCAATATCTGTACATCAGTTTCAGTAAATATAGTATGAATATGTAAAAAGATTATTGCTGTGGAAGGGGAAAGGTTTTATGTTGGATATGTGGGAGTCCTTTATGTTGTATATATGAATTACTGTGATCTAAAACTTTTGTGAAGATAAGCTTAATAATTTGGAAAAAGAAAAGAAAAAGATATGATGTAGACACTGAGGAAAAGATGGAAGTATTTGCCTTGCCAATTTAGATACAGGGCAACACTTATTGCAGTGATGGAAGGGAAAACATCAAAACTAAGCTTTTGCATTTTTTAATTTTTTGGTACCCCAATTTATTTTTACCTTAATTTTTCTAAATTAATATGTATTCTACATCTAACCTTTAAACTCATCACTATATATCATTTTACTATTAATGGAAACTGGCAATATATTGGGGTTCACTTTTGAAGAAGTTTTGGATCACAGAGAGGTTCAACAATGGCAGGGGAGGAATACTGGTGTGGGATGTTATTGACAGTGGACACATGGTTGGCAGGGAGTCCTCCAGGGCATATATCTAGGGTACACAAAAATGTTTGGATATTTTCATAGTGGAAACAATTAAAAACAACAACTGAGGGAATGCTGAAGTCCTAGCCAGGGGAGCTCTATCACAGTCCCTAAAGGAACAGCAACAATCCCACAAGTGCAATGGCAAAGACCACAAAAGAAGGAATGTCCAACAATGAGCCCTTGATACTAAAGACTATGCTTGTGAGCCTGTGAACCTGAAATAAGAAGGCCTAGAGCTGCAGGGTGCCTAAGAGTTACCTCTTGAGGGCCTCTGTGTTGCTCAAATGTGGCCAGTCTCAAAGCCAAACTCAGCACCTAAATGCGTTGCCTTTCCCCCAGCATGGGACATGACTCCCAGGGATGAGCCTCCCTGGTGCCGAGGGATTACTACCAAGTACCAGCTGATGATGTAACTAGAAAATGACCTTGAATAAAAGGGTCAACTTGGATCAGCAGAATATCTCATTCTACTTATAATACCAGTAGTTAAAAGTGTTTTTTGACCTGAATGAAGGGGGAAATGGAAAGGACAAATGAGTTGATATGGCTATGAGTCTCCAACAAGAGCTGGGGGGTTATCAGAGGGGTTGCCGTTATGCATACCTCAGCAGAGTCCCAGAGACAGATAAAGTAGATACAGCCCCTGTTATTGGTTATTCTGAGAGCTACAGAGACCCACATGTTCTATGTTCATGGCAGAAGGAGTTCAGTGCCATGTCAGTTGGCCCTACTTTGGAATTTGCATTTCTGTGTGATGGAACTGGACTCAGATGTGATATTTGTCCACAAGCCTCTCCTGTTACTTTTACTGGAACTGTAGTTGGTGCTGGGGTTTAATATATACCCAGGGGACCTGAATCTCTGGACTGACCATTTGATAGCCAGATCCTGAGCCTCAACAGACTTCAGCTCCTGCACTCTGGTTTATTGGACTTACCCCACTCAGTTAACATGGAGGTGAATAAGGTCAACCACCACTCCACAGAGCCAAGAGCACCTACAACTGAAAGCAGGAGGATTGCATCCAGCATCCAAATAGAAAAGTTCTAATTTTCTCTGAAGTGAGTTACTATGGCAAACAAATTAACAAATTTACATTTTCAATGATCAGTTCTCCTCTTTCTTCAATGAGAGCTTTTGTTTAATGTTCTATTTCCAAATCCTTTCCTCTGACTTATTTGTTACCATCATGCCATACCCAGTTTTCAGACATTTTAATGTTGAGAAATACTGTGTGCATATGCCAGTCATGATATTGAATGTTTATTTCCTTTACTTCTGACAAGGAGTTTCTTTCCACAAGAAAGTAATCAGATTTGTGTAAATTATGATTCTCAATTCCTGCTTCAAAAATATTTCAGTTAGTCCTTTCACCTCTTTCTAATCCAGAGAATCCTCTTTTGGTTTTACTTTGGATGAAATGGTACCTCTTCCTGGCTGTCCAGGAAAAATTGATCTCTCCCTCTGTGCTGTTCTCTGCTCCTCTCTCTGTGTAGAAATTATTGGTTTATAATATAATGATAGATTTCTATGTCTGTTTTCTCCCCTAGGATTTCAAATATCCCCAGGGTAGGAATAGGATAATTTTCCTTTCTATGTCCCCTCTGCTTACGAAAGTGTCAAGCACATGGTCAACTTAAAAGGGAAACACTTAATAACTCTTTATTCTTTTAGACATTTTCTCATATTTTAGACCTAGCATTTTTCTCAGGTGTGATGGCGTGTGTATTTAGCTGTTGAAAATGAAATGTAAAGACTCTCTCTTCAAAAGCTGATATGCTGTTTTAAAGGCCCCTTATTAACCACTCTACATAGTCATTTCAAGGAATTTAAGCTCTTAAAGTTAAATAGTTTAAAGATATTTGACCTTCCCAAATTTTTAAAAATTTATCTTCACTATTATTGTTTTACTTTAATGGCACACATAGCTATTGATAAAATACATTTAAAGCACCTGCCTGGTGAGAACTAGCATAGGGATCTTTATCCCTTATGTCCTCCACTGGGACTCTAAGTGTCCATTTGTCTGTGGTTGAAATGGGCCTAGAATTGTCCCCAAGAGAAGTTACTGTCTCCTGCTGCTCTCCTAGTCATCCATAAATGTAGGCAATGACCTTCTGTTCATGCATATTTTAGTTCATCCTACAAACCCTACCTGAACTCAATTCATGATCAAGGGATATGAGCTGCCCATAGTTTGCAACATGGTATTTGCACTTTGCATAGTTGTCAAAGCAAAACTCTAAATGTTCTTCTGACCAATACTTATCAAAATCAAGAAATAATATTTATAGAAGTTGATCTGAAGAAAGACAGTTTTGCACTTCACATGTTAATCTTTCAATAATTAATAGAATTTTCCCTTTCAATGTCATCTGCTTTCTTCCTCTTTATTGTTAAATCGTTGTTGATACGTTATGATAAAAGTAATGTAGTCCATTTGTTCTCTAGTTCTGCTGGAAAACTCTAAAAATCCTTCTTAGTCCAGACCATTAGATTGCTGAGTGTATGCACCTCATTATTGTGGTCTTTTGTAGACCCGAATTTATGGATTGGGTAAGTGGTATAATTTGGAGATTGAGAGCTTGGGGTTTGGAGATAGATATTCCTGATTTGAATCCTGCTCTTAGTCTGGGGTCTTCCTCTTGCTCTCTGTATGACCACTGTCACTTCTCCTGACCACTCTAAGGTTCAGCTCTCCCTCCCATCTGTAAAATAAGGTAAGATGATTCCTGACAGGATTGTGAAGACCACTAAGGGAATAATTTATATATTGCAGTGAACACAGTGCCTCACCTAGTAAGTGCTCAACATAAAACTATGGGCAACTTGGTGTATTGTCATTGTTCTGATGGGGTAACACTATATGACAGAGCTCCCCTAGTCACAGTAGAGATGTTGCCAAGAATATTCATTCATTCATTTATTCAACAAGCATTTTGTACCAGGCATAATTCCTCTCACCAGCCATAGAGTAATGACAAAACAGGAAGTAATCCCAGTGCTGAAGGAGCTTATATTCTAGGTTGGGTGGGTGGGATATACATAATGTATAAGTAGATTATTTAATACAGGAGAAGGTGAGAGGGCTATGGAACTAAAAGTGAGAGCAATGTAGTGGGTGTGGGTAGTGTTGGGGAGAAGAAAATATTTTTAAAGATTGTCATGCAGGGGATCACCAAGAAGCATCACTTGAGGAATCCTTGAAGGAGGAATAAAGGAGGCATGCAGATATCTGGGGAAGAGAATCCCATCAACAACTTTGATGTGCGAGTGAGTTCCTGGTGTGTTGAAGGAATAGCCAGGGCACTAGTGGGATTGGGGAGCAATTGGCTGGTTAGTCAGCAATGAGGTTGAGATTAGGTGTGGGGGAAGAGTTGGTCTGGGGCAAGATAGGAAAAGCTTATGGGCCTTGGGTTCTCCTTTGAGTGAAAGGGGGGTTGCTAGAAGGTATTAGTGGAGAGTATGTTGTTCAGTTTGTATATCCTACAGTCCTTCCTTCCTTCCTTCCTTCCTTCCTTCCTTCCTTCCTTCCTTCCTTCCTTCCTTCCTTCCTTTCTTCCTTCCTTCCTTCCTTCCTTCCTTCCTTCCTTCCTTCCTTCCTTCCTTCCTTCCTTTCTTCTTTCCTTCCTTCCTTCCTTCCTTCCTTCCTTCCTTCCTTCCTTCCTTCCTTCCTTCCTTCCTTCCTTCCTTCCCCTTTCTCCCTTTACTATTTTTCTTCACTTCCCTTTTTTATATTATCTCTCTGTTTCTCTCTCACTCTTTCTCTTAAAATCTGAGATAATCCCATCTGTGCCATCTCATTGTTGGCATCTATTGATTGTCTTTTCTCATTCAAGTTGAAAATTACCTGATTCTTGGCATGATCATTGGTTTTTTATCGTACGTTAGACACTGGGGTTATGAGACTCTTGATCCTATTTAATTTTCTTCTTTACAGGAAGTTACTCTTTTGAAGTACAGGATGCTTGTCCAGATGGAGGTGGAGGTTTATTTTTCCCTACTGGGATCCAATAGACAGTACCCAGCAAAAATGAAGCAAGAAATGACCTCACCTCACCTTATCAGTTTCCATCCCATTTTGTAGCTTAAGGATGGGGTAGATATTTGGCTCCCAGCTTGACTTCACTGATATCAGGAAGAGTGGGTGCAGAGGGAGGGAAAGCAAAGTGTTGACTACCACCAACTTGCTTTGAGTCATTCCACCTCACTGTTGCTTAGTGAGGGAGGAGTTTCAGCTGCCTGATGCACCCTGTTCACACCACCACTACAAAAGCAAAGCACCAATTCACAAAACCCCACTGTGGCTTGTTGCTTCCAGCTGGAGTAGGTATTCAGCTGTCTGTTCAGTTCCACTGACACCTTGGGCAGTTTTCCTTTGGAGCTTGAGTGGATGGGTGGACATTATTAAAAAAAAGTTTTTATTATAATATCCACCCATTCTTCTGGTCCTTTGGTTGGGGTAGCAAGCTCTTTTTCTTCAGCAGTTGGTTCTGCATTGTGGGCTTCTCTAGCACTCTTATTTGGGATATATAGGAAGCATGGAGTATTCACTGCCACATTTTCCTTCTGGTCTTTAGGTCCTTAGCCAACTCACTATTTTCCTTCCACTCTCGAGAGTCTTCCTATGTTTTTGTATTATGTCCAGGGATTTTTGTTGTAAGAGGGGTACTAGCAAGGAATGTGGTTACACCCTCCTGACTTAGCCAGAAGTCTGATATTTGAATTTATCAGACAAATTGTGTCATTTTAAAGACTAAAAGAGTGTGATATTTGGATGTCTGAGCAAAAGGCACAAAGTAGAATATATGGTCACTACATCTATAATCTGTGTTCTGGGCAATCTCAAATAGGAATCACTTTGTCATTTTTACTCAATCTGCAGCCATATTTTCAAGATGGTGTGGAGGGCCTTGACTTCTTGCCTTGACTAATACCAGAGGGGTTTCCTCCCAGCACCTGTCCTTCTCCTCTCTCTTTTTAAAATAAGTTCAGTAGTGGTAAACCTGGATGTAGGGAGGGAGAATGCCCCAGGTTAACATTTCTCTCATCACTTTGAGGGATGTTTATTTGACTTCCCAGTAAGGTCACTAGCTGATAGGAGTTTGTGCATCAGTGTCTCCAAGATTCTTTGCCTTTGGTGCTCACTTTGAGAATCAAGAATATGCTTCTGGCTGTAGGTCTCCTGTGTTTCCAGGGCTCAAAAATGTCTTTGCATTTGGTTAGGTCTTCACTGATTTCTTTTAGCATTGTTTTGAAGTTTTTTGCATATGGATCTTATACTTCTTGCGTTAAATTGATTCCTATGTATTTGAGTCTTTTTGTTATTGTAAATGGAATTTCCCCAGTGATTTCCTTCTCAGATTGTTGAATGCTAGTGTACAAAAACATTACTGATTTTGTATGTTGATCTTGTATCCTGCCACTTTGCTGAACTCATTTATTAATTCATGTAGCTTAGTCCTATACATTTTAAAACTTTTTAAATATATGGTCATGCCATCTGCAAATAGTGGAAGTTTTACTTCCTCTTTACCTCTTTGGATACCTTTAACTTTTTCTTGTCTAATTGCTCTAACTGGAACTTTTAGTAAAATGTTGAATAACAATGGTGATAGTGGGCACCTTTTCTTGTATCCAATCTGAGGGGGAAAGTTTTCAGCTTTTCCCCATTGAGTACAATGTTGGCTGTGGGTTTTTCATATATGTCTTTTATCATATCAAGGAATTTCCCATTTATTCTTATACTTTAAAGTGTTTTTATCAAGAAAGGATGCTGGATTTAGTCAAATGCCTTTTCTGCACCAATTAAGATAATCATTTGTGTTTTATTCCTTCAATTTTTAAATGTGGTGTATTACATTGATTTTCCTATGAATCAGCCTTGCATACCAGGAATAAATCCCACTTGGTCCTGATATATAATTCTTTTGATATGCTGATGGATTCGATTTGCAAATATTTTATTGAGAATTTTTGCATTTATATTCATTAGTGAGATTGGCCTGTAATTTTCTTTTCTTTTTGTATTTATCTGGCTTTGGTATTATGGTGATGGCTTCATAAAATGTGTTGGTAATTTTACCTTCTCTTCAAATTTTTGAAAGAGTTTTAAAAGTATAGGTGTTCTATCTATTCTAAATGCTTGGTAGAGTTCACCTGTGAAGTTATATGGTCCTGGACTTTCCTTTGTTGGGAGATTTTTGATGATGGATTCAATCTCTTTAAATGTGATTGGTTTGTTAAGTTCTTGTATTTCTTGTAGCATCTGTTTAGGTTGTGGTTTTCTAGGTATTTGTCCATTCATCTAGGTTGTATCATATGTTGGCACACAGCTTTCTCATAAGGATCTTATGATCCTTATTTCTGTGGAGTCAGACATAACTTCCCTTTTCATTTCTGATTGTATTTATTTGCATCTTCTTTCTTTCTTGTTTTATTAGTCTGGCAGGCTAGGGGGTTGTCAATTTTACTGATCTCAAAGAACGAGCTTTTGATTTTGTTGATTTTCTCTATTTTTTTAATGTTGTTCTCAATTTCATATAATTCAGCTCTTATCTTTATTATTTATTACTGCTGGCTTTGGGATTGCTATGCTGTTGTTTTTCTAGTTTTTCAGTTAAATCTTTATCTCTTTTTTCTTTTAATATAATCATTTAGAGGTATAAATTTCCCTCTCAAGACTTTCTTCACTGTATCCCATGTTTTTCATTTTTTAAAAATTTATTGAAATATATAGCTCATACATAAACATACATAAACAATAAGTGTATAATAGTTGTGAACTTACAAAACAAATATATATAACATCAAACATATATAACATCTCACCCTACCACCAATAAATTGCATTGTTTTTAAACCTTTTTAATAATTAAAGAGCATTGTCAAAATATTACTACTAAACAAAATATTTTCCCCTAACCAATTCTATTATTATCTTTATATCATTTATAATGAACATACGTAAACAATTAAGTGCATAGTAAAAGTCGTGAACTTACAAAGCAAACATGCATAACATCATATAGAGGTCCCATACATCAACCCTCCACCAACACCTTGCATTGTCATGAGACGTTTGTCGCAAATTATGAAATAATATTGCCAAAACCTTACTACTAATCATAGTCCTTATCTTATATTTGGTGTGTTTCCCCCCCAACCCACCCTATTATTATTTTATATTTTTTGACAGAAGTTGTAAACTTATAAAGCAGTCATGCACATGTGCAGAATTCCCAAACAACACCACTCCACCAACACACCACAATGGGGTGTGTCATTTGCTACAGATAAAATAATATCATCTGATTGTTACCATGTCCATAGTGTACATTTGCCTCACATTTTCCATACGCCTCAGTATCAACACAGTACATCTTTTGCATAGATGCAAGAATATTATATTATTACTAGCCACAGTACATGTCACTCCAGCTGTATTTTTCCATACTTCTCCACATTCCCAACACCCTGCAGTAGTGATATACATTTGTTCTAGCTCACAAAGGACACTCTTGCATCTGTACCATCAACCACAATTCTCATCCACCTCTTGGTTTACTGTGCTATCCAGTTCCTAGATTATTCTCTAGCATTCTGTCAACTGGCATATACATAACTAGACTGCCATTTTCAGTTATATCCCCATTTATAAACTAGCTGTTACTCTGTGTGTTACCACCCACTCTATACATTTCCACACTTTTACAGTAAAGCTAATTAAAACTTCTACATACATCAAACATCAGTAGTCCACTCAGTCCTTCTCTTATCTCCTTTAAGAATCCACCACCTACCACCAGGTCTTGAAGATATTTTCCTACAATTTCTTCTAGAAGTTTTATGGTTCTTGCTTTTATTTATTTATTTATTTATTTTATCCATTTTGAGTTAATTTTTGAGTAAGGTGTGAGATAGGGGTCCTCTTTCCTTCTTTCAGTTATGGATGTCCAATTTTTTCAGCACATTTTGTTGAATGGATTGTTCTGACTGAGCTGTGTGAGTTTGACAGGTTAGTCAAAACTCACTTGAACATACCTGTGAGGGTCTGTTTCTGAACCATAAATTTGGTTCCATTGGTCTATTGTGACTGTCTTTAGGCTAGTACCACGCTGTTTTTACCACCAAAGGTAGGTATTATGATTTAAAATCTGGAGATGAGGGTTCACTTTTCCTTTTTATGATGTTTCTGGCTATTCAGGACTCCTTACCCTTCCAAATAAATTTAATGGTCATGATTTCAATTTTTCTTTAATGCTGGTAGAATTTTGATTGGGATTGCAGTAAATCTATATATCAATTTCAGTAGAATTGACATCTTGATGATACTTAGTCTTCCAACCCATGAGCATGGAATGTTCTTCCAGTAATTTAGGACTTTTTAAAAATTTATTTAAACATTGAGTTGCAGTTTTCTGAATATAAGTGCTTTACATAATTGGTTAAGTTTATTCCTGACTGAGTTTTATTTGTCATATTATATTTTCACCACTTTTTTACACTTTGTTACTTTTATTGATATGATCTTCATTTCTAGTCTCAGTTCCAGGCCCCTCTCTCCTGCCTTTCCTTTCCAGGCTCTAGCACATCCTTTAGTATTTCCTGAAAATCTGGTCTCTTCTTAGGAATTCTCTCAGTTTCTGTTTATCTGTGAATATTCTAATCTCATCCTCATTTTTGAAACACAGTCTTGCTGGATATAAGATTCTTGGCTGGAAGTTTTCTCTTGTAATATCTTAAATATATCAGACCACTGTCTTCTTGCCTCCATGGTTTCTGGTGAGAAATCAGCACTTAATCTTATTGGATATCCTTTATATGTTATGCATTGCTTTTCTCTTGCTGCTCTCAGAATTCTCTTTTTCTTAGGCCTTTGACATTCTGATGAGTATGTGTCTTGGAGTTAGTCTATTTGGATTTTTTTTGGATAGGAATATGTTGTGCTTCTTGGACAGGGATATCTATGCCCTTCAATAGGATTGGGAAATTTTCTACCATTATTTCTTCAAATATTCCTTCTGTCCCTTTTCCTTCTCTTCTCCTTCTGGGATATCCATGACACATATGTTTGCATGCCTTTTGCTGTCATTTAGTTCCCTGAGACCCTGTTCATTTTTTTCCATTCTTTTCTTCATCTGTTCTTTTGCATGTTCACTTTCAGAGGTCATTTCTTCAAGCTCACCAATCCTTTCTTCTGCCTCCTCAAATCTGCTATTGAGATTCTGTTTTAAATAATTCATTTATTGAACCTTTCATTCCCATAAGATCTGCTATTTTTCTACGTATGCTTTCAAATTCTTCTTCGTGCTCATCCAGTGTCTTCTTAATATCCTTAGTCTCTTTAGCCATCTCATTGAATTTATTAAGGAGGTTTGTTTGAACATATATAATTAGTTGTCTCAACTCCTTTATGTCATCTGGAGGCTTATCTTGTTCCTTTAACTGGGTCATAGCTTCCTGTTTCTTGGTATGGATTGTAATTTTTTTTGTGGTGTCTTTGCACCTGGTTTACTAGAGTATTTATTCTGGGTGCAGTTTTTCTCCTTCATTTAGGGCTTTCTATCATTTCTCCCTTGCTGTTTGTGCAGTAGGAGCCAAGCATGTATTTGGTGCTGTAAGCTGTGGAGGCTCAAGCTGCCCCCATTGCACCAGCGACCAATGGAGCTTCTTCCAACTTTCTCCTTTGCCAGGGGTAGGGACAGAGTCACAGCTGTGTTGAATAACACAAGTGCAGGCCTAGACTGTAGTTGCCCAGAGAGACTGATGAAGTTTCACAGCCCTTTCTCTCCTCTCTGGGAGAGGGATGGAGCTACAGGTGTGGGCAGCAATTTATGCAGTGTGGGTCCAAGATAGCCACAGTTGCTCTGGTAGACTTCTGATTTTCAGTCTATGCCAGCCAACGTTACCTGCAGTTACCAGTATAGGCTGGTGCAGGGCTCCTCATCCCCCTCCCCACCAGAGGCAGGATTGAAGCCTAGGCAGACAGCAGGCTGATCTGCATGAAAGAAACTGGTTCCTGCCAACACTGAGAGTTTCAGTCAGCCTGGCTTCCCCTCAGGCTGTGGGCAGAGTCAGAATGGTGGCCACTGGCCTCTTTCTGACTTGGGCTGGTTCACCTCCAGCTGTTCCCAGGTTATCTCTTAGCCAGCCAAGTCTCCCAATCAGTAGCTGAAAGCAGCAGCCAACTGTCTCCTCCTCCCCTGTTTCTGGGAAATTTAGCTTCCAATTTCAGCTGCAAAATAGCTCCTGGGGTAGCTCATGCCACCAGAGTAGGATAGTCACTGGACTCCCTGGCTTGGCTGGCAATTTCCTGGAGAGACTGGTGCAGGTCCCTACAGCCTTCTCCCTCCTGGAGGTGGCACTGGGGTCTAGGCTGGAGCTGCAATATGATCAGGATGGAGAGAAGCAGGTTCCCACCAGCACTGGAATCCTCAGTCCACCCCACTTCCCTTCATGCCAGGGGCCAAGTTTAGATGGTGGCTCCTGGCCTCTCTCTGACTTGGACAGCCTCAAACTTTAACTGTTCTTTGAATTATACTGTAGCTGCCGAATTTACTCATCAGTAGCTGAAATTGGTGCCCAACCATCTCTTTCTCCCCAGTTTTGGCAAAGTGGAGCTTTCAATTCCATCCACAAAACAGATCCCAAGGCTGCTTGTGCCTCCAATGGAGGATGGGCACTGGCCTCTGTAGCATGGAGCACTCTACTTATGATTCTTCTCTGCAAATAGGCAGTCTCCTCGTTCCACTCCTTCAAGGACATTACAGGATGCTCTTCTGGTCTCCTCGAGCCCCCAAACAGGTGCTTCAGCTAACTCCAGAGAGCTCTGGGTGTTTGCTAACTGCCCTGTAGCAGAAGCTGAGTCTAGGAGCTCCTTACTCCATTACCATCTTGCTGGTTCCATCCCATATGTTTTGACAAGTTGTGTTCTTATTTTAATTTGTCTCAAAATATTTACTGATTTCACTTGCAACTTCTTCTTTGACCCACCAATTATTTAGAAGTGTGCTGTTCAGCCATCACACACTTGTAAATTTATCCCTTTCCAATTATTGATTTCCAGTTTCATTCCTTTATGATCTGAGTTGGTGCTTTGTATAATTTCAATATTTTTATATTTATTGAGACCTACATTGTGACCTATCTTGTGGTCTATCTTGGAGAACGATCCATGGGTAATTGAGAAAAATATATATATACTGCTCAGTTTTAATGCAATATCCTTTATATGTCTGTTAGGTCTAACTATTTACCATGTTGTTCAAGTTCTCTGTTTCCTTGTTGATCTTCTACCTAGTTGTTCTATCTAATATGAGTGGTGTGCTGAAGTATCCAATGACTATTTTAGAGAGGTCTATTTCTCCCTTCAGAAGATGTGTATTTCTACCTTCAGTTTTGTAACTTTAACTCATGTATTTTGTGGCACCCTGGTAAGGGGCATAGATATTTGTGACATATCTTCCTTGTGGAGTGTCCCTTTTATTAATATATAATGGCCATCTCTCTTTCTAGTACATTTTGTATTTAAAGTCTGTTTTGTCTGATTGTAGTATAGCAACCTTAGCTTTAATATTTGGTTACTCTTTGCATGGAGCATCTTTTTCCAAGCTTTCACTTTCAGATAGTTCATATCAGTGTTCTATGATAAGTCTCTTATAAGCAGCATATGGATGGTTCATGTTTACTTTTTATGCATTCTACCAGCCTATATCTTTTGACTGGAAGTTGAATACATTCAAAATTACTGTAAATTCATTTTTTACATCCACCATTTTATTCTTTTGTTCTCATGTCATATCATATTTTCATCTCTGTTTTAGTCTTTGGTTATCCATTTTGCTCTTTTTTCTTCTGTACTCTTCTCCAAACCTCCCCTTTTTTCTTTCAGAATCCAAGGCTTCCTTTAATATTTGCTGCAAACTTGGTCTCTTTTTTACAAACTCTGTTTGTTTCTGTTTGCTTGTAAACATTTTATACTCAGTTTGATATTTGAAGGTCAATTTTGCTGGATAAAGAATTCTCAGCTGACAGCTTTTCTCTCATTATCCTGACTGTATCATATCACTGTCTTCTCACCTCCATGATTTCTGATGAGAAACCCACATTAAGTCTTAATGGGTTTCCCTTGTATGTGATTGTTTGTTTCTCCATTGCTGTTCTCAGAATTTTTTTTTTAACTTTGTTTGACATTCTGAGCAGTACATGTCTTGCAGTAGGTCTTAGTCAAATTGATTCTGATTGGGGTACATTGTGCTTCTTGTAGAGGTAAGTTCATTTCTTTCAAGAGCATTGGGAAAATTTCAGCTATTATTTCCTCAAGTACTCTTTTTGCCCCTTTTTTCTTCTCTTGCTCTAGAACTCCCATGACATGTATATTGTTGCATTTTCATGTTGCCATTTAACTCTCTCAATTTTTTCCATTCTTTTCTTTCTCTGTCCTTTGTTCCCTTCAATTTCATCTGTTCTCTCTTTGGTATCACTTATTCAATCTTCTATCATTTTGAGTCTGCTGTTGTATACTTCTAATGTGTGGGGTTTTTTAAAAGATTTATTTCTCTCCCTCTCCCCCCAGTTGTCTGCTCTCTTGTGTCCATTCATTGTGTGTTCTGCTGTGTCCACGTGCATTCTCAGTAGCACCAGGAATCTGTGTCTCTTTTTTGTTGCACCATCTTGCTATGTCAGCTTTCTGTGTGTGTGGTGGCCCTCCTGGGTAGGCTGCACTTTTCATGTGGGGTGGCTCTCCTTGTGGGATGCACTCCTTGTGGGGGGGCATCTCTATGTGGGGACCATCCCTGTGTGGCATGGCTCTCCTTGCTCACAGCAGCACCACCCATGGGCCAGCTCACCACATGGGCTAGGAAGTCCTGGGTTTGAACCCTGGACTTCCTATACGGTAGGCAGATGTTCTATCAGTTGAGCCACATCTGCTTCCCTCTAATGTGTTCCAATGTCATGTACTGTCTTTCATTCCCAATACAATGAAATCTTGCTCTATTCAAGATTCCAAATTCTTCTTTGTGATCACTCAATATCTTCTTAATGTCATTTATCTCTTTAGTAATATTGTCTTTCAACTCAATGTGATTTTGGAAATTTGGGTCCATCTCATTAACAATTTGTCTCAAATCCTGCATCTCTTTAGGGGCTTTGATATTCCTTTTCCTGGGCCATGTTGTCCATTTTGAGTATAGCTCATAATTTTTTGCTCATGTTTAAAAATTTGATTAAGATTGTAGTTTACTAAGGTGCTCATTTTCTCTTCCCTTTTTAGGGATTTAGTGGAGGAGGTTATGTGTCACTGCTGTTCTCTGATTCTTGGTTCAACCTGTGTCTTTAAGATTATCCCTGTTAGTTGAATAAAACTGGGCTCTGGACCCAGAAGTGAGTTGCAGAACTGCTTCCTAGGGCTTTGGGGAGGGAGGTTATAAAGGCCAGCAAAAGCGTCTTTTACTTATTTGCTTTTAATTTCCCCACATATACTCTTTGTTCTGCCAGCAGATGGCATACTTTGGCAGCCTTCTCAATTCAATGTCTAGTCAGAGTGTGTTCTGCAACAAATGCTGAACCAATGTAATTGAGGTTCCTGTCTGGAGACTAAGAGCCTTGTCATTCAAATTTTCTCTGAGACAGATTTCCAACATTCACTGGGAGACCCCTCTTTTCCCTTGGGTAGGAAATAATTCTACTCCCTTTTCATCCACAACAAACAGTCCCAGTTAATAGATGGGGAGATTGGGAGGGTTGGGTCTCTTTAGTCCCGGAATTCTTTAGTTCTCAGTTAGCTCCCAATGCAAACAATGGCATGGCCTAACCCAGCATGGAAGGGTTTGTAAACAGAGCAGACCAAATTTGTGGGTCAGAAGCTGAGTCTGCCTTAGGCTGTTTCCCTTTCTCTCCCCTTTCCCAGGGTGGTGGATCCCTGGAGCCCCCTTTGTCCTGTAGCCAGCCCAGAGGCCTGAGAATTCAAAAGTGTATTTAGTGTGAGGGGGGTGCTGGGAGTAGCAGCTGCTGGTTTAAAATCAGATTTGCAGCTGTACTCTTATCCTTTGTCCCTCTCTCTTCCAAGTGTTGTCCATCTTTTGCCTGATATCCTAAACCCTAGATGATTTTTTTCCAGGACATTTCAGCCTGTCTTATAGCTAAGAAGAGAAGAGAGTTCTGTGTCTTTCTAGACTGCCATCTTCCCAGAAGTCAGAATTTTTAACAACTCACAAAAATCCACAGTGTCCTCTTCTTCAAATTTCTGGTAATATGTTAAAGGGTTGTGGTAACTGAGTGTGTGCTGAATCAAGAAAATACAGATTTAAACATGGTAGCATCCCATGGCACCTTGCTGGCAACTTTCCTTTGACTTTCCTTGTGTGATGGGGAGCTGGACTCCCATTGTGAATCCCTGGTCATGTTCCCGAGGCATCAAAGTAACCCTTATGCACATACAGGGGTGCCTCCATACCAGCACCAGTCCATCAGGTGGCAATGTAGAAAACTGAATGAGGGAACTTGTCTCTCCTTGGCTTCCCAGAATTTGCCTTGTAAGCAGAAGCAGCTGGCAGACAGCTCATACAGTGTAAGAAGCAGTTATGTCAAAGTGGCTAGGGAAAAGTATCAGGTTTTTAGGCATATGATAGAGTGTGAATGGGGGGGAAAGGTTATTTAACAAGGTATGTCAGAAACATATGGATTCCTGTAAATGGGAGAATTCCTAAGGCCATGGGTGAGCATAAGTCTAGGTCAAGACATGGGCTCAGAAAATATACAGAGGAACTTCCATTTCACTTTTTCCTCAGGGTGATCTTTTTGATGGGAAGGTAATACCCTGAAGTAAAGCACCACCCAATGCAGAGTCAGTTTGCAAAACCTGTGAAAACGTGTTCTTTTGAGCTGACTTGTTTGTTTTTGTTAGCTCCTGGCACTCAAAGAAATCTGTCGTATCACCAGGTAGATACAAACTTAAGGAACAGAATTAAATATTCCATCTCCATTAAACATAAGGAGACTTCCAGCAAGATGGTGGCTGAGTGAGCTTGCCTTGCCATCTCTCCTGGGAAGAGGCAGCTGGGCACCGCTGGAGGTTCTCCGGGACCAGGCTTTTTCAGGATTTTTTCAGGGCAGGAAGTGTCTGGACATCGATTTGGTGGGAAGGTAATGGAAAGGACTGGTCTATAAGATATAATTTGGGACTTTTCAGGAGGGGGAGGCAAGATGGCGGCCGAGTGAACTTCCCGGTTACTAGCTCCTGGGGGGAATCGGCTGGGAGGCGTCGGAGACTCTTTGGGACCGGCTGTTTCGGGATTTTTCCTGGTCCGGAGGTGTCTGGACATCGATTTGGAGGGAAGGTAACAGAGAGGATCCATCTGTGAAATATACACAGAGATCCCAGCTACGTGTGGAGGACTCCCTCCTTGGGTAGGCGGAGCCGAGGCAGCTAGCACCGCGGCGGGCGGCGGGCGGGAGAGCCGAGCCGCGCTGTGCCGCGGCGGGCGGCGGGTGAAGGAGCCAAGCCCAGCCGAGCCTAGCTGCGCCGCGGCGGGCGGTGGGCGGGAGAGCCGAGCCGCACTGCGCCACGGCGGCGGCGGGCGGTGGGTGGGGAAGCCGAGTCCGGCCGAGCCCAGCTGAGCTCGGCCGAGCCCAGCCGTGCCGCGCCGGGCGGTGAGCGGGAGACCCGAGCCGCGCTGCGCCGCGTCGGGCGGCGGGCGGGAAAGCCGAGCCCAGCCAAGCCCAGCCGAGCCGCGGCGGGAGGGGAAGCCGAGCCCAGCCAAGCCCAGCCGAGCCGCGGCGGGAGGGGAAGCCGAGCCCAGCCAAGCCGCGGCGGGCGGCAGGCGGGGGACCCGAGCCCAGCCGAGCCTAGCCGAGCCCAGCCGAGCTGCGGCGGGCGGCGGGCGGGGGACCGGAGCCCAGCTGAGCCCAGCCGAGCCTGGCGGCGGGGTTTCTGTTCTTTGGTTTTTTTTTTTCTTTTCTTTTTTGTTGTTGTTGTTGTTCTTGTTGTTCTTTTTTTTTTTTCAATCCTCTCTTTCTTGTCCCCAATATTCTTCTTATACTATTTTACCTTAACAATACAATAGGTCCTACAAGAAATACCTCACATTTGCTGGGTTTCCTCACCCTCCACTGCCTCATTTCTCTGTGAATAGATTTAGCCTATCTACACTATCCCCTTTCCCCTACAACTTGATATCCTCCACCATCTGCTATCTCTCCTATATTCCATCTCCCTTTCTTTGATCCACAAAGTGTCTAACTCTTAATTTCTAATACCTTTGTTTAGATTTCCATCTGGTATTCGTCCCTGAAACTATTACCTTTCTTTTCTCTTTCCCTCTCTCACGAAAACAATAGCCTCTTAGTACGTACCACATTCCTCCCATATTCAGTCGTCTACCTCATTATAGGTACTTTCCTACTACTATAACTCTACACAATTTACATGATCTAACCTCCATCCTCCCAGAACTCATATTGTTGCTTTGTAAACATATATCACCAATACTACTTCACACTTTTTCCTTCCTTACACAATTGACTTTCCCCAGCACTAATACTTTCCTTTAAAGTGAGCTTAACTAGCAATAAGAAATTGGAATAAGAAGAACAAAGTGACAAAGAAAAGATATAACACTTACGCAAAAACAACAGCTAATTAATCTCCAAGACTAGACAAAGAAGCTAAGGAACTGATTAAACCCGTCAAGAAAAAATGTTGACAAGACAGCAACAAAAATCTACAAACCAAACCAGTAATCAGGAAAAGATGGCTGAATCCAATCAACAAACTGAAAATCAGGAAGGGGGGCAGTACTTCGCACAAGCAATGAAAGATCTCAGAACATTTATCACCGACAAATTTGATGAAGTAATGAAAGAGGTTAACAGCGTGAAGACAACACTTGGAGGGGAAATTGCAGACATGCGCAAAAAAATAACAGATATGATGGAAATGAACACCACAATTCAAGAAATCAAAAATACACTTGCAGCAAATATCAGCAGACTAGAGGAGGCAGAGCAGAGAATTAGTGATGTGGAAGACAGTGCATTGGAAATCAAACAGATAGTAGAAGTGGTCAATAAAAAGGTAGAAAAAATCCAGATAGGACTTAGGGACCTGAATGATAACGCAAAACGCTCAAACATACGTATCATAGGCATTCCAGAAGGAGAAGAGAAGGGAAAGGGGTCAGAAGGAGTGTTGCAGGAAATAATGAATGAAAACTTCCCAAATCTACTGAAAGAGACAGATGTACATATCCAAGCAGCACAGCACACTCCACTGGTCATAAACCCCAACAGGCCCACCCCAAGACATATACTTGTCAAATTATCCAATGCTCAAGACAAAGAAAAAATTCTAAAAGCAGCAAGAGAAAAGAAAACCATCACATACAAGGGAAACTCCATAAGATTAAGTGCTGATTTCTCATCTGAAACGATGGAGGCAAGAAGGCAGTGGTATGATATAGTCAAGGTACTAAAGGAAAAAAATCTCCAACCAAGAATACTCTATCCAGCTAAACTAGCATTCAAAAATGATGGAGAGTTCAAAATATTCACAGATAAACAGAAACTGAAAGAGTATATCAACAAGAAACCTCCCCTTCAAGAAATTCTTAAGGGAATTCTGCAGGAAGAAAGGAAAAAACAGGACAGTCAGAGATGGAGGAGAGTGTAAAAGCAACAAGAAAGACAAAAATAGAAGGGGAAAATAAAATAATGCAAACAAAATATAACAAACACAAATCCAACCAAAATATGGCTACCATAAATAACTCTCTAAACGTAATAACACTGAATGTCAACGGATTAAACTCACCTATCAAAAGATTCAGACTGGGACACTGGATAAGGAAATACGACCCATCTATATGCTGCCTACAAGAGACACATCTTAGACCCAGAGACTCATGGAGGTTGAAAGTGAATGGCTGGAAAACAATCATACAAGCAAACAACAACCAAAAAAAGGCAGGAGTAGCTATATTACTATCAGACAAAATAGACTTTAAATGCGAAACAATTGTGAGAGACAAAGAAGGATACTATATTTTAGTGAAAGGGACAATCTGTCAAGAAGATAGAACAATCATAAATATTTATGCTCCTAACAAGGGCGCCTCTAAATATGTGAGGCAAACACTGGAAAAACTAAGTGAAAGAATAGATGCATCTACAATTATAGTGGGGGATTTTAATACACCACTATCAACTCTCGACAGAACATCTCAAAAGAGAATCACTAAAGAAACAAAACATTTGAACAGTATATTAGAAGAGCTGGATCTAATAGACATATATAGATCATTACACCCAAACACAGCAGGATATACATTTTTCTCAAGCGCACATGGAACATTCTCCAAGATTGACCATATGCTAGGCCACAAAGTAAGGCTTAATGAATTCAGAAAGATCGAAATCATACAAAACAATATCTCTGACCACAGTGGAGTCAAGCTGGAAATTTGCAAGGGACAGAGACCCAGACTTCACACGACAATTTGGAAATTAAACAGCACACTCTTAGAAAAACAGTGGGTCAAAGAGGAAATCTCAAAAGAAATCAATGACTACCTTGAAACAAATGATAATGATAACACAACATACCAAAATTTATGGGATGCAGCAAAAGCGGTACTGAGAGGGAAATTTATAGCCATAAATTCATATATCAAAAAAGAAGAAAGAGCAGAAATTGAAGAATTAACTGCACATTTGAAGGAATTAGAAAAACAACAACAAAGTATCCCAACAGGAAGAAGAAGGAAGGAAATAACAAAGATAAGAGCAGAACTAAATGAAATAGAAAATAAGAAAGCACTTGAAAAAATAAACAAGACCAAGAGCAGGTTTTTTGAGAAGATCAACAAAATTGACAAACCTTTAGCGAGACTAACAAAGAAAAAAAGAGAAAAGATGCAAATACACAAAATAAGAAATGAGAAAGGTGATATCACCACTGACCCCACAGAAATAAAGACTATCATAAGAGGATACTTTGAAAAACTATATTCCAACAAAAATGACAATTTAGAGGAAATGGACAAATTCCTAGAAATACATAAGCAGCCCATACTGACGAAAGAAGAAATTGATGATCTTAACAAACCAATCACAAGCAAAGAGATAGAATCAGTCATTAAAAATCTCCCAACTAAGAAGAGCCCAGGGCCAGATGGCTTCACAGGTGAATTCTACAAAACATTCCGGAAAGAACTAACACCAATCCTGTTGAAACTATTCCAAAAAATCGAAACAGAAGGAACACTGCCTAATTCCTTCTATGATGCCAACATTACCCTAGTACCAAAGCCAAACAAAGACACCACAAGAAAGGAAAATTACAGACCAATTTCTCTAATGAACCTAGACGCAAAAATAATTAACAAAATACTTGCTAATCGTATTCAACAACACATTAAACGAATTATACACCATGACCAAGTGGGATTTATCCCAGGTATGCAAGGATGGTTCAACATAAGAAAATCAATCAATGTAATACACCATATAAACAGATTGAGAGAAAAAAACCACATGATTATATCTATAGATGCAGAAAAGGCATTTGACAAAATACAGCACCCCTTCCTGATAAAAACACTCCAAAAGATCGGAATACAAGGAAACTTTTTGAACATGATAAAGAGTATATATGAAAAACCTAAAGCCAACATTGTTTACAATGGCGAAATCCTGAAATCCTTCCCTCTAAAATCAGGAACAAGACAAGGATGCCCATTGTCTCCGCTCCTATTTAACATTGTCTTGGAAGTACTGGCTCGAGCACTGAGACAAGAACCAGATATAAAAGGCATTCAAATTGGAAGGGAAGAAGTCAAAATTTCATTATTTGCAGATGACATGATCCTATATATAGAAAACCCTGAGAGATCTTCAACAAAGCTCCTAGAACTCATAAATGAGTTTAGCAAAGTTGCAGGTTATAAGATCAATGCGCAAAAATCAGTAGCATTTCTATACACCAATAATGAGCAAGATCAGGAGGAAATCAAGAAACAAATACCATTCACAATAGTAAATAAAAAAATCAAATACTTAGGAATAAATTTAACTAAAGAGGTAAAAAACTTATACATCGAGAACTATACAAGATTGTTCAAGGAAATCAAAGAAGACCTAAATAAATGGAAGAATATTCCCTGTTCATGGATAGGAAGACTGAATATTATTAAGATGTCTATCCTACCAAAACTGATCTACACATTCAATGCAATCCCAATAAAAATCAACACAGCCTTCTTTAAGGAACTAGAAAAACTAACTATGAAATTTATTTGGAATAAAAAGAGGCCCCGAATAGCCAAAGACATATTGAAAAAGAAAAACGAAATAGGAGGAATCACATTTCCTGACTTCAAAACATACTACAAAGCTACAGTAGTGAAAACAGCATGGTACTGGCATAAGGAGAGACACACAGACCAATGGAATCGAATTGAAAGTTCAGATATAGAACCTCATGTATATAGCCATATAATATTCGATAAAGCCACCAAACCCTCTCAACTGGGAGAGAATGGCCTATTCAACAAATGGTGCCTGGAGAACTGGATAGCCATATGTAGAAGAATGAAAGAGGATTACCATCTCACACCTTATACAAAGATCAACTCAAGATGGATCAAAGAACTAAATATAAGAGCCAAGACCATAAAGACCTTAGAAAGCAGTGTAGGGAAACATCTACAGGACCTTGTAATAGGAAATGGCTTCATGAATATCACACCAAAAGCACGAGCAGCAAAAGAACAAATAGATAAATGGGACTACCTCAGAATTAAAGCCTTCTGCACCTCAAAGGAGTTTGTCAAGAAAGTAAAAAGGGAACCCACACAATGGGAGAAAATATTTGGCAACCATATATCTGATAAGAGACTTATAACTTGCATATATAAAGAACTCACAGATCTCGAAAGCAAAAAGATAAACAACCCATTTAAAAAATGGGAAAAAAGATTTAAACAGACACTTCTCCAAAGAAGAAATACAAATGGCTAAAAAGCACATGAAAAAATGCTCCAAATCCCTAGCTATCAGGGAAATGCAAATCAAAACTACAATGAGATACCATCTTACTCCCATAAGATTGGCAGCCATGAAAAAAACAGTAGAATACAAATGCTGGAGAAGATGTGAAGAAAGGGGAACACTCATCCATTGCTGGTGGGAATGCAGAAGGATCCAACCATTCTGGAGGAGAGTTTGGCGGTTTCTCAAAAAATTATCCATAGATTTGCCATATGACCCAGCAATACCACTGCTGGGTATATACCCATCAGATCTGAAAACAAAGACACAAACCGATATATGTACACCAATGTTCATAGCAGCATTGTTCACCATCGCCAAAAGTTGGAATCAATCCAAAAGTCCATCAACAGATGAGTGGATCAATAAAATGTGGTATATACACACAATGGAATACTACTCAGCTGTAAGAACCAATACACTACAATCGCACGTGATAACATGGATGAACCTTGAGAATCTTATGTTAAGTGAAGCAACCCAGGCATTGAAGGACAAATACTACATGACCTCAATGATATGGAATAAGTTAACTGCCTCAGAGAGCTAGAGTCTGGAAAAGTGGCTTACTGGAAATCGGGGGGTGGAGGAAGGATGTGAGTTAATGTCTGTAGGGGTGGAATCTGTGATGAGCTGGGGGTAAGTATGAGCACAAAGAAGGGACAAAATGGGGGCAAGGGGTTACCTTCGCGTGTGGTTTTCTGGGTTTGAGGGGGGCTGGGGATGGGAAGAGGGGTAATATGGTCCAAGAAATAGGTGGGAGGGAGGGGAAACATACAAACATGGGAGAGTGCCAGAAGTTAGTTGAGAACTAAATGTTGAGTAAAACGTATCAAAGTATAAGTAGGAGGGTCACCTGGTTAGGACGCTCAGGGGGTATGGTCTGATGTGGGACGGACTCTGGAGGGAATAGCTGAAGGCTCATTTTGCCAAGGTGGGTTCTACCATTGGGTGGGGTGGACCCATATCCTGGGGAAGACTAATGCCGTCGAATAGAGAGAACTGTATCTCTCGTGAGAAAGGACGGCTCCCAGGGCATTAGATTGGCAGGCGTTGTGGGCCCTAAGGGGAGGGGAAAATGGACGTGCAATGGATAGAACAAAGATAAATAAGGGGGCAAAAGAGGAGTTATGTGAGAGTACACGAGGATGAATATAAAACAGCTAATATTACACCAAAAACATATAGGGGACGACAGACTAATAATGAAAACCATAAGACAAAACATAGGATAACTAAAAAATTTAGAAAACTGTACAACCTAAAGTATGGACCACATAGTAAGCACAAATGTTACCTTGTTTGAAAACTATAGTTTCGGAATCTGTACATCAGTTTCAGGAAATATGATATGAATAAGTTAAAAGATTATTGCTGTGGAAGGGAAAAGGTTTTATGGTGGATCTGGGGAAATACTGTATATTGTATATATGAATTTCGGTGATCTAAGACTCTTCTGAAGCTGACATTATGTTGGGATTCACTTTACAGGAAGTTTTGGATCACAGAGTGGTTCAACAATGGCAGCGGAGGAATACTGATATGGGATGTTATTGACAGGATATATATGGTTGACAGGGAGTTATACAGGGCATATGCCCAGGATATATGGTAATGTCTATATATACTCATAGTGGAAACAATTAAAAACAACAGCTGGGGGGGTACTGGGCTCCTGGCCGGGGGGTCACTGTTGTGGGCCCTGGGAGAGCAGCGGCAATCCTTCAGGTGCAATGGCAAGAACCAGGAAGGAAGGAGGGCCCAACAGTGGGCTCTTGATACTAATGGCTACACTTTTGAGCCTATGCACCTGCAATAAGAACAAGGCCTAGAGTAGCATTGTGCCTGGGGGTTTCCTCCTGACAGCCTTCATGTTACTCAAATGTGGCCACTCTCACAGCCAAATTCAGCGTGTAGATGTGATGCATTCCCCCCAGCGTGGGACACGACACCCGGGGATGAGCCTCCCTGGCACCGAGGGATCACTACCACATACCAGCTGAAGAAGCAACTAGAAAATGACCTTGAATTAAAGATTCAATGCGGAACAGCAGAATATACCTGTCTACATATAATAACATGACTTCGGGAAGCAGTTTGACCTAATGTAAGGGGGAAATGGAAAGGAGAAATGAGATTATAAGGCTGTGAGTCTCTAAAAAAGAGTCTGGAGGTTGTCAGAAGGAATACCCCTATGTACAACTGAACAGAGTCTAAGAGACAGATAAGGTAGATACAACCCCAGGTATTGGTTCTTTTGAGGGATAAAGAGACCCACGGGTGCTATGGTCATGGCAGAAGGGGTTCACTGCCATGACAGATGGCCCTTCTTTGGAGCTGGTGTTTCTGCATGATGGAATTGGACTCAGAGGGGATCTCTTTTCACAAGACTTCCATGCTACTTTATTGGAATTGTAGTTGGTGCTGAGTTTAAGATATATGTAGGGGATTTGAATCTCTGGACTGATAATATGACACCCAGGCCCAGAGCCTCAACAGACTTCAGCTCCTACACTTTGACTTATTGGACTTACTCCACTCAGCTAACATGGAGTTGAAGAAGGTCAACCACCACAATATGGAGCCTAGAGTGTCTACAACTAGAAGCGGGAAGAGTGCATCCAGTACCCATGTGGAATCTAAGCCCTCACTTGACATAGGTGTGCAATGGACACAACCAATCCAACGTCCACAGAGAAAATGTGAAATGGGTGTGGGAACGGTAGCCATGGGGGCTGCTGGGTGTGGGGAACGGGAGGAAGAGATGAGATGTGGAGGCGTTTTCGGGACGTGGAGTTGTCCTGGATAGTGCTTCACGGACAATTACGGGACACTGTAGATCCCCCCAGGGCCCACTGGATGGAACGTGAGAGAATCTGGGCTATGATGTGGACCATTGACTATGGGGTGCAGTGATGCTCAGAGATGAACTTACCAGGTGCAATGGATGTATCACGATGATGGGAGAGAGTGTTGCTGTGGGGGGAGTGGGGGGCGGGGGCGGTGGGGTTGAATGGGACCTCATATATATTTTTTAATGTAATTAAAAAATAATAATAATAAATAAATATTTAAAAAAAATAAAATAAAATAAACATAAGAACCAAAAAAAAAAAAAAAAAAACTTAAGGAACAAACACCTTAGGGGATAAATTTCAGAATTAACTCCTTAAAATATACAATGTGCAATAAAATAGTTCAAAACAAACAAACAAGATATGATGGCCCATTCAAAGGAAAAAGAGAAGTCCAGAAAACATCAATTAAGAATAGGCTAGGAATATACCAGAAAGAGAATTTTATAAAAGGATCTTTAATATGGTCAAGGAGAAAATGGAAAACCTAGACAAAGAATAGTACAAAAGATACCAGGAAAACAATAAATGGGCAAAATGTGATCTCAATAAAAGAATAAAATTTATTAAAACTAACAAAAATTTTTAGAGTTGAAGACCATAATAAGTTAAATTAAATTAAATATCCCTTAGGAGTGTTTTAACAGCAAAGTGGAACTGGCAGAAGAAAGAATCAATGAAGCTGAAGATAAGACTATTGAAATGATTCCAGAAGAGTATCAGACAGAAAAATATAAGAAGTGTGAACAGAACGTAAGAGAACTGAAAGACACCATCAAGCAGATCAATACATATTATGGAAGTCACAGAATGAGAAGAGAGAAAGGAGCACAATGACCACTCAAAGAAATAGTGGCATAAAACATTTTGTTACATGAATGTACACATTCAAGGACCCCAAACTGGATGAAATTTAGAAGAGCCATGTCCAGATAAATTAAAATGAGTCTAATGAATGCTAAAGACCAAGAGAGAATTCTGAAAGCTGCAAAATAAAAGCAACATGTTAAATACAAGGGGGCCCAATAAGACTAAGTGCTGGTTTTACATCAGAAATAAAGGAAGAAAAAAGGCAGTAGGCAGTGTGATGAAATATTTAAAGGGCTGAAAGAAAGTAATTGCCAAACAATAATTTTATATCCAGTTTGTCATGGTTGGGAATATATGTTAGCTTGGACAGGTAATGGTGCCCAGGATTTCAGTCAAGCAAGCAATGGCCTAATTTTTACTGTGAGATCATTTTAGGGACATAAATCATCAGGGAGTTGATTACATCTTTGCCTGATTAACATCTGCAATCAGCTAAGAATGCCTTCAGCAATGAAAGACATCTCAACCAATCAGTGGAAGGCTTTCATTGAGAAGTGATTCCAGCAGTCAGTGGGAGAATTCCCATCTCTACTTCAGACAGACATCTTCTCCAAGGGAAATAGCTCATCAAGAACTTTCATCAGAGTTCTAGACTTGCAGCCTGCTCTACAGAATTTAGACCTATGCATCACTGCAGTTATGTGAGAAAATTTTATTATATCTCATATTTACAGATATTTCCTGTCAGTTCTTTTTCCCTCGAGAATCTGACAGAGTTGAATTTAAATTGTTATTAAAAAGCGCTTGATTGTCATAGATTTAGGATGTTAAATTTTACCCCCTATAAATATAAAACAAATATCTGAAAAATATACACAAATAGAAATGAGAAGGAACTAAAAATTGTTTACTACAAAAAAAATCAAATCAATATGAAAGTAGGCAGTAAAGGAAGAATTGAGATATATGAAAGATTTAAGACCTACCCAATTAAGTGGTATACCTATACTATATTTCAAAGAAGGTTTAAAAACTCATTCCCTCCCATGAATTGTCATTACCATGTCTACCTCCCAGACACCAACACCATGCTGAATATGTGGAACACGGAGCACATAGATGGTTGGCATAAAGAGTAAAGTGTAGAAGACTTGCTTTCCATTGTTTTGGAACTTCTACACACTATATATTTAAAGAAAAGAAAGGGAGATAGAGAGATCTCTAGTTTTTAGAAGGTATAAATTATTCCAAAGAAACTGGGAATACCAGTAAAAAGAAATAAAAAATATGAATTATCTTTCCCTCAGCATTTTAAATACTAATAATATTCCTTATGCTTTAAGCAACAGAATACTTTTATGTAAAACCATGATGTCACTTTAGTTGTGACATATTTCAACTCCAGTCATGCAGAGCTACAGAAAATAAATTGGATATTTTCAAGGTCAACATTATGAACACTTTCAAAGCCATATATTTTTACTGGTTATCAAACTAGAAATGTAGAATCCTCTGGAGCATTCTAGGTTTTATTTTCTGATAAGAGAAACAAAGCTAGGTACAACCCACATAAACACCAAGACCTTTGGGATCTCAAACATTTCGGTTGAAAGTGTAGTGAGTTATTGAGACCAAAAAGTGAGAGGAGACCACTGAGTATGATCTACAAACCTTACAAGGAGCCATTGTTATGGAACTCCAAGTCCCTACATAAGTCCTATGATCTCAGATTTTTGTTCCAACATTCCAGAAAGCTCTTTTTGGTGACCCATTTGACAAAGACTGTTCTTAGCTTGTTTATTTCTCATTCTTGTGGATTATTAGTTTATTTTGTCTGTTTATTATATTTTTTCTTTTTGTCCTTATTTTTCCCAGATTTTCTTTTCTTTATTCTTTACATCCAAATATAATCAAGTCATTTGAAATCATTGGTAATAAGGGAAAACTATCTCATTATAGAGTATGCTAGTGGAGGAAAACTCTGAACACCTTGTGGCTCAAGGCCCTCTGCAAAAACAAGAAATCTGAGAGAAATTTCAACAAGCAGTATCTGCTCTGCAGTATTGCCACCAAAATTGTATTGTGCAAAATGTTTTAATCAACATTTCTCCAAAGAGGAAATGGCCAAAAACATGAAAAAAAAAGTTCTCTAACTATTTGTGAAATGCAAATCAAAACAACAATGAAATACCATCTCACACTGCATAGAATGGATATTTTAAAAGTAAGAGAAAACAATAAGTGCTGGAGAGGATGTGGAGAAATGGGAACACTTCTTCACTATTGGTGGGATTGTAAAATGGTACAGTCTCTGTGGAAGACAGTTTGGCAGTTCCTCAGGAAGCTACTGCCATATGATCCAGCATTTTCTCTACTAAGGATATGTCTAGAAGAAATGAAAACTGTGACACAAAGACATCTCCTCACCGGTGTTCATAGTGGCATTATTCACAATTGCCAAAAGGTGGAAACAACCCAAGTGTCCATCAACCAGTGATTGGATAAACAAAACATGATAATATACATATGATGGAATACTATGCTGCAGTAAGAATAAATGAAATTTGGACACATATATAACTTGCTTGAATCTTGAAGATATTACACTAAGTGAAGAAAGCAGACACATAAGGACAGATATTGCATGGTCTCATTAACATAAAGTAAATACAAAGAATAAATGCATGGAGGCAAAATTTAGAGTATAGGTTATTAGTAGATAAGAGGAAAGCTGCAGAGGACTACTGATACTTAATGTATGTAGAAGTTTCAATTAACTGGACTATGAAAGTGTGTAAATGGATAAAGTTGATGGTAACAAAATAGTGAGTAGCAGCTGGTTTATACATGGGATTGTGGCTGAAAAGTGCAGTCTAGGGATCTAAATGTTAATTGAATGAAAGTTAGAGAATAATCTGAGAACTGAATGGCACAGTGAACCCCGATGGGTATAATTGTTTTCTGATGGTACATGTGCAGGAATGTCCTTCTGTGAGCTAGAGCAGATGTATGTCACTATTGCAGGGTGGTGGGAATGTGGAGAAACATGGGAAAATACAATTGGTGTGACCTATGGACTGTGATTAACAACAGTACTGTAATAGTCTTGAATCAATGCCAAAGATGTACTATGTTGATAATGGGAGGTATGGAAAAGATGTGCCAAATTTATGTTATGGACAATGGTCTGTGGTAATAATCTGTAACAAGTGTTCCACTACAGTGTAGAGTGTGGATGAGAGGGAGTTGAGTGGGAATTCTATACATGTGCCTGATTTTTTTGTTGTTTCACAACTTCTGTAATAAAAATATGTTTAAAAATAATAGGGTGGTTTGGGGATAAAATACACCAAATGTAAGTTATGGCCTAATATTTTTATGATATTCTTTTAAATTTTGTAACAAATGTTTCACAATGCAAGGTGTTGTTTCTGGAGTGTTGTGTGGAACCCCTGTATGATGTTATGCATGTTTGTTTTGTAAGTTCACAACTTTTACTATACATGTATTGTTTATCCATGTTCATGTATGAATGACATACTTCAATACAATTTTTTAAAACGGTAAAAAGGCAGAAAGGCAGAAAATCCCAGTTCTCCAACTTAAAGGAAATGAAGTCTATGAGTAATAGTCAAGCCTTCAAATGATAAGTCCATTTTTAATTTTGATGAAGACAACCTTATATATATGACATGGATATCACCTGTAATCCCACATGTGTGTCATATAAAATAAATTTTTGCCTAGCCAAAATCACACAAACTTTTCCTATATTTTCTCCTGATAATTGTATAGTTCTACTTCTTTTTAAAAATATTTTTACTTTTTTCTTTTCTTAAAAGACTTTTTTTGTTTCTCTCCCCCCTACCCCCCTTTGCTCTTTGTGTCCATTTGTTGTGTGTTCTTCTGTGTCTGCTTGCATTCTTGTCATGTGGGAATGGGAAACTGTGTCATTTTTTTGTTGCATCATCTTGCTGTGTCAGCTTTCCATGTGTGTGTCACTACTCCTGGGCGGGCTGTTGTTTTTTTTGCATGGGGTGGCTTTCCTTGGGGGATGCACAGGAGACACCCCTGCATGGCGTGGCACTGCTTGCACATGGCAGCACTGCACATGGACTAGATCACCACATGGGTCAAGAGGCCCTGGGTTTGAACCCTGAACCCTCCATATGGTAGGCAGATGCTCTAGCAGTTGAGCCACAACCATTTCCCTAGTTCTACTTCTCACACACAGTTCTTTTTTCCAATTTTGTGTTGATTTTTTGCATGATGAGCCATAGGGGTCTAAGTTCATTTTATTATTTATGCTTCATTTATTAATGTCATATAGGGATGCATATATCCATGTGTATATGTATATATGTATTTTTTCATGGATATCAAGGATGGGTGTTGCATAGGGTGCCATGAGTAGGGACCTACCTTTCAATTCACTGAACTCCAGGACCTGTGGAGGACTCATGGCCTGTGTAACTCATTAAAGAAAAAAAAAAGTAAAAATCTTAGACATTTGTTAGAGAACACTATATCATATAATGAGTGATCCCTGGGTAAATATGGGTTATGAACTTCAAGAATTGAAGCCTTGTGTGTCACCCCTCCTGGATTACCAGGACCCTCAACAGTTATCACTGATAGTATCCATAAGATACAGCATAGAAGAGATAAGGGAATTACTCACTCATGAAAAAGCATGATGAAGTCATGGCAACCTATCTGTTGCTGGGCTACAACAGATGGAAGCAGGAGGCCTCCACCATTGCTCTGCAGTCAGAGCCCTCACTGATCAGAAACACAACTGCAGTCCTTCCCCACATCATGTGGAACAACACCATGTGCCTTCCAAGCCAATGCTGCAAAAATACAGTGAACTCACATTTCCTGCTTCTGATTCCTTATCTAAAAACATAAAGTAATAAAGAAAGTTCAAGTGTCATGAGAAGGATCAGAATTCAGGGAGGAAGACCTGGAGCAAAGTCACCATTCCTGCCCACCCCATGCCAAGCAAGGAGAGAGAGAAGCCCACCCCTATCCTTACAGACAAAATGAATCACCAGCATTGGTCAACAGTGCAATACTCCTCTTCAGGAGAAGAGCAACCTTAGCCAGGCCTTCATTCAGATGGACAGAGAAAGCAAAAAATACACCAGAGTCAGGATCTTCCAAAGCTTGTGCTTTACCCATGTAACCCCAGACCCTACCCCACCTGCAGCAACAACTCCTGATGGCCTTGGTGCAGCCTAGCCTGGCTGGGCCTGAAGAATGACCCTGGGAGGGACCGCAGCCCAAGTCAGGCTCTGAGCTTTGCCCTATGGCCTCACATTCTGTGTATATAAAGCACAGTTAGTATGGAGACCTTGATGGAACCAATTTCCTCCAAGCTGTTTCCAAGGGAAATTCCACGTGGGGCAACACCAAGTGATTAGGAAGCAGCAGAGAATTCCTTATGGTGTGAGGTCAGTCTCCCCTTCTGGCAACATCCAGGGTCAACAAGCAACCAAGAAGCAGTTCATTCATTTTATATGACCTAAAGTATGCTTGGGATGTGCCAGCAGGAAGCAAGACAAGTGGGGGAGCAAATATCAGGGAGAGATCTGGCCCTCCAGTAGTCCAGCCATGCTCATGAAAATTGAAGTGGAGGATGAAAGTCATGAGCTCCCTGGATCAGCAAGAAATGATGCAGGACATCTGTGAGGTGCTTTATGCACTTGAGGGTGAGTGGGACCTGATCAAGTGTTACAGATTGCTGTGCATGTGGTGCAGGAGGTTATCCACAGGGTGTAAGTAAAACAGACACCTGGGGTCCCTAGCACCTTTACAACTATTACTATGAAACTAAGAAAGGAATGTAGCTTAAAAGTGCTCCTAGGATTTGACTGGAAGTGTAGAGGAGGTCTATGGGCCTTTACTGCCAGGTGGTCATTCTGCACACTGTCTGGGTGGACCTCCAGAGATTTAACTGAAATGTTTCCCCTGGGGTGCTGCTTTCTTGGCCTGTCCTTCTCCAAGTCTGGTAGTGATGACCAGGGGCCATCATATTGGCTCCCCCACACCACATGGAAACCTGTTAAAATAGAATCCCCTTTGTGAATTTTGTGGTAATTTTTCACAGGACAAGAAGGTGCTGGGGTCTTCCTTAGTGGAACTCTATTGAGAACCTGCTATAGTATCTACATATCTCCACCCTGCCCTGAAAAATATCTTCCACCCTTGTGTGACACATAAACAGAGATAAGTTTACTTTTCACATAAAGGCAATATAAAGCAGGGAGGAAAAATATTAATTAATGTAACTTGGCAGATTACTGTTTCAGTCTCCCACTCCCAGGTTAAGTAGGAACAAAGGAAACCAGCTTAAGCCAGTCTTATAGCTGGAAAAAAGGATGCACAAGAAATAGCTAAGTCAATACCAATTCAACATTAAATTCCATTTCTTATGTGGCAAAAGGAGCAGGTGAAAGCCAAAAAGGTTGGAATGTGATGGGGGAACTGTTAATCTTAAACTGGAGGACTTACACTGGAAAGTTAGACTTCTCAGATAGGCTGTAACCTCTGAAGTATCCAATCTATGGAGAAACAGAGGAAAGGCTTACATGCTAGGTTTAGGAGTATAAATTGTGTCATTTTCCTTTGTTTCAGGTACCAGCCACATTTTCTGATTATGCACCCATTCTTTTAAGAGTGACAATAAATTCTTTTCTTCTCCACAATTGGGTGATCCATATTTTCTTCCAGAAAAAGATTTCTTTCTTACAAATTTGGGAGCTCATCTGGGATTCTGAAGCTTCAGAGAGTGGACCCCTGGGGTGGATGATAGGAGTGCACCCGACTGCTTAAGCTGTCTTAGGCTCCACCAGTGGAGGCCTCACCTCTGACAGCCAAGAGATTCAGGAACAGATGCTTAGATCTGCTGATTGTGGATGAGAAAAAGGGAAGGAAAATCTGCCTCTCATTGACCAGGTAACTCCATGCATGGACCAAGGTAAGAATACAGGCTATTAAGTATGACCTTGGTGGTCAGAAATTCAGAGTCTGAAGTTGAATGTGTATGCATGAGATGCATGACATACTGTGGCAAAGTGAATGTGGAGACCCAATTCATGTTTTCCTTCTCCTATGAGGGAAAGGACTGGAGATAGATGAAGTGAAAGATTCGCGAGAAAGAGACCCAGACAAAATTCAGAATGGGAAATAGAAGCAGTCAGTAGTCAGTCGACCAGGAAAAAGGGGAAGAGGTATCTGTAGGATCCCCCAGAGATATTCCTCTGGGTAGTCCAATAGGGAGGATGCAAAACATTGGAATGATAGTGATCAGACCAGGGAAAAAGACAAGAAGAAAATGATTAAATACTGCTGTTGTATCTAGACCAAGGAAAGTACTTCAGGGACCCACGGATTCTGGCCAAAATACAGGACAGATGAGGATTGGTTTTGTGCTGACTTGTACTGTGTGTTAATGGGAAAACACCCTAATCCAAAAAAAAAAAAAAAAAAAATTCCGAATATGCCATGTGCTGGTTAAAAGGAAAGGGGGCCACTCTCTATCTTATGAAAGCTGAAAATCTAAATCCCAAGGCTAAGCTTGTAGAAAATAAGGCTGCAGAAACTAAGGTAGCAGAAACAAAAGCAGCTAAAGCCTGGTACCCCTTGTTGAACCTCTCGCCTCCTTATGTTCCCCCTCCCCTCCTGGGATGAAGGTCAGTAGACTTGGAGGGCTCCAGAGAACAGATTCTAAACCCTGAGGAACTGGAGAATCAAGTGGGGCAAGAGCCACACTGGTTACAACCTACCAAAAGGTGAAGAAAGAATTTGAGCAGTGTAAGAAAGAAAATTTTCCATTCTCCAGAGCACCTGAGGAAGAGTTGGTGAAAGAGCAAAACTCCATTGAGCCTTTGTAGCCACTGAGAGAAGTACCAACGGGGGCCAGGGGAAATTGGCTATGTAAATGCCCCACTGACAAGTACTAAAGTAAAGAATTTCAAAAGTAGATGAAATCACTAATGGAAGATCCAGAGGGGTTGACTGAATAAGTACATCAATTCCTAGGTTCTAATTTGTATACCTGGCCTGAACTTATGTCCATACTGAATATTCTCTCTATAGGAGAAGAAAGAGGAATGGTATGGAAGGCAGGTATGAAGGAGTAGGAAAGTCAGCATCTGCCCAAACGGGGGTAATGGTAGCAGAAAAGAAGTTCCCAAACACAGACCCTAACTGGGATAATAATGACCTATAGGACAAAGCACAGATGAAAGATCTTTATACAGGGGATCAAATTGGCTATACCCAAATCTCAAAACTCGAATAAAGCCATTGAAGTAGCCCAAAAGAAGGACAAAACTCTCTCTGCTTACCTGCAATGATTGAGGGACCAAATAAGGAAATATGCAGGGATGAACCCTGATGATCCTGTGGCTCAGGGAATGTAAAAGTCAGCTACATGAATGGGCCTTGGCCTAATATTCAGAAGAAGATTCAGAAAATAGAAAGATGGATGGGTAAGCCATTGAAAGAGTTATTGAGAGAGTCCCAGAGAGTATCTGTAAAGAGAGAGAAGGAAAAGCAGAAACAGAATGCAAAAGTTATGATAAGCACAGTCAACCAAAAGGTCAAGAAAAGATAGGAGAGGAGTCATCGGGAAACAGGCAAAGGCAGATAAAGATGCAAAAGGAGTTTATTTAGATAAGGGGGAAAGGGAAATGCAAGTCTCAGCAGAGTGCTATCACTGTGGGAGGCCTGGTTATTTCAAAAGATAATGCTTGAGTTCAAAGAAAGAGTGTTGGGTAATCCCCTTCATAAATTTTGAGAATTAGGAGGGTCTGAGGCTGCTTACTTCAAAAGCCCACCAGGAGGTCTGAGTAAGTACACCAACATCATCTCTCCTGCAAAGGACCATCTGAGTGGTGACAGAATCCTGCCAGAGCAGGCTGTTTTGGGCACCTACAAAGCAGGAGGTGTCTGGATGTTGATCTGGAGAGACTGTGACAGAATTAGTGCTTGCTCAAGGTAAAACTGCAGGTTTCTAACACTGAACTCGGAAGCTGTGGGAAGGTAAATCTCTTTACCCTGAGAAAAAACACAGGGTTCACAAGCCCTGTGTTCCTAAAATGCTTGAATCCCAAGCCTGTGTTCCCTGAACTCCCACAACCCACATCTCACAGACCCATGTACCCCGAGTACACATTCTCCCTGGCCTCTGTCTCCCAAACTCAGCACTCCCAGATATTCAGCATTGTCCTAACAATCCAGTCTTGGAGTAACTCTGGGAGTGGGAGGGTTTAGGTGGGAGGTGCAGAGGGGCCCAAGGAGTGCAGGTTCAATTTTCTGGTCCCCCCTTTTATTGAGTTTGGAGGAGCATACCAGCTGACTTGAGGAGAGCCTAGGAAGAGAGGAGAGGTGAATCTGCTGAGAGACCCTGATTTCCCTAAATGCTCTGGGATAGGAAACTTGGTATGGGAGAAGGTGCAGTCAGAAAATTAACTAGCCCCTCTGTAGCACACCTAAGGGGCAGAGACAGTAGGACTTGCTTTGCAGGCTTCCAAGAGCACATTTAGGGTTCCTGGCAAGGGTTGGGTGCTCTCTCTCAAGAAATTAAGAGATGTTATTTTCTGAAGTGAGTTGGTTCACCAGGGACCCATTTGAATCTGCTACAGGAGCCCTCACATAGCCTTCCTACTGCCCTGGGAGAGAGGGAAGTGAGGAAGGGAGAAAGGGGGTAATTTGCCATCAGGGACAGGCAAATAAAAAATCCTTTCATATTCAATAGAAAGGCTGCTCTTATCTTTAAAAAAATGGAAAATACGTTTTTGAGAGGATGTACAGAGAGAAGAAGACTCATTCATTGCTGGTGGCAATATAAAATGATTCAGACCCTGTGGAAAACAGTTTGGAAGTTCCTCAGGAAGCTAACTACCATGTGACTTGGCAATCCCAGTGCTAGGTATATACCAAAAAGAATTAAAAGCAACAGCCCAAACTGATATTTACACACTGGTGCTCGTAGTGCCATTATTCACAGTTGCAAAAGGGTGGAAGAAGCTCATGTCCATCAGTCAATGAATGAATAATAAAATATTATTGTATTAGTCAGGGTTCTCTAGGGAAACAGAATCAACAAGGGATATCAGTATAGTAAGAGATTTATCAGTCTCTCACACAGCAGAGGGGCCACACAAGTCCAAGTTCCACAGGCAGGTTGCAACCAGGGGCTCTGATGAAAGTCCAATGAAGGTTCTTGTTGAGTTCTGGGAGATGTCGGCTGTCCAAAGACAAACTGGGAAATTGTCACTCAATGCTGGAATCACTTCCCCTTTTAAAGTATTCAACTCACTGGATAAAGCATCATTCATTGCTGATAGCAATCTCCCTGTTTGATGTAATTATAACCAGCTATCTATGATTTACCACTGCAGTAAGTCAATGGTGACTAAAGTCCTTAAATGCCCTTGTATTACAGTTAGACCTGTGCTTGCTTAACCAAACAAGTAGGCAAAATTACCTCACATGTTGACACATTAGCCTAACCATCACAATTATATACACACAATGGAATATTTTCAAGCATTGAAAAAGAAATGGAGTTCTGATACATTCAACAACATGGATGAATCCATGGTAAATGTATAATGCCCTAATATGTGAGATAAATAAATGCCCTAATATGTGAGAAAAGAATAAATGCCCTAATATGTGAGAAAAGAATAAATATAAATGCCCTAATATGTGAGAAAAGAAGACAAAACAGGGGAAGGCAGGAGAGAAGAAGAGGAAAATATGACAGAATATTAGAAATGAAAGAATAATTAAAAAGGAAGGAAAGAGAAATAAGAAAAAGGAGATGAAATAATAATAATATGAAAAGGGAAGAAAAATAACAGATAAAAGGGAGGAAAATAAAAATAAAAAGAAACATTTTAAAAAATAAGAGAAGTGGGAAGAAAAGAGGAATAACAAAAAACAGGAGATGAAGGAATGAAAATGAGGAAGCGGAGAAGAAGAAACAAATAGGTAAAACAAAACAATTCAAAAGGAAACAAAAATTTGGTTCTCCCTTTCAGACCACCTGGCACACACAGACTGCCTGTTTTGGGCAATTAATCACCCCACAGAATATACCAGGCCTCCATCTCAGGCCACCAGGACCTCACTAGTCTACTCTTATCCAGCTGCTTTTACCTGCCAATCAATCCAACCACAGCTAGCCTCTCTGCCAGAACCCAAATAAAGAAAAAAGTTGAAAAACTTTATAGAAAAGGAAACAATGAAAAAAACACTTTTGGCTAATTTCCCTCAGCTCCCACTATGTTTCATTGAGCTCTGCCTACTCTAAGCTGGCTGGGCACAGATCCACCTGTATGATTGCTCATCAACAGCTCCTGTGGTCCCTGAGAGCTAACTGTGTGGCTTCCCATCACCCAGGGCCAGATGTGTGAATCTCCATTCCTGCATAGATAACATTAATGTGGTTTCTCTACTGTGTGAGATCTCTAATGTTCTTTAAGGTAAAAATATTGACTGCTTTCACACATGAGTGACATTCAGGAGGTTTCTCTACAGTGTGAGTTTCCTCATGCTTTTTACAAAAGTGGTGAAAGAGGCCTTCCTCACACAGATGACATTTATGGGCTTTCTCACCAGTGTGAGTTCTCTCATTTTATTTTGAGGAAGGAGATCGAACAAGGCTTTCACACAAAGATGACATTTATGGAGTTTTTCTCCAGTGTGACAATTCTCATGGTATTTAAGGGAAGCGGATACAGTGAAGACTTTCCCACAAAGAGGCATTCATAGGATTTCTCTCCAGTATGAGTTCTTTCATGTCACTGAAGTTTGGAAAATTACAAAAAGCTTTCTCACATAGATGACATTCATGGGTTTTTCTCACCAGTGTGAGTTCTCTCATGTTGTTTAAGTTTAGAATATCAACTGAAGCCTTTGCCACATATATAACCTTTGCCACATATATAACATTCATGGGTTTTCTCTCCAATATGAGGTTTCTCATGTCATTTAAGGGAAGAACAATGAGTGAAGCATTTCCCACATAGATGACATGCATAGGGTTTCTCACCAGTGTGAGTTCTCTCATGTTGTTTAAGTTAAGAATGTTGACTGAAAGCTTTGCCACATAGATGACAGTCTTGGGGTTTCTTTCCAATGTGAGTTTTCTCATGTTTCTTAAGGTGAGAACATTGACTGAAGCCATTACCACATAGATGACATTCATGGAATTTCTCACCAGTGTGATTTCTCTCATGTCATTTAAGGGAAGACCAATGAGTGAAGCATTTACCACAGAGATGACATGCATAGGGTTTCTCACAAGTGTGAGTTCTCTCATGTTATTTAAATGTGAAAATTCATTGAAGTCTTTGCCACATAGATGACATTCATGGAGTTTCTCTCCAGTGTGAGTCTTTAAATTATTTAAGGGAAGAGCAATGAACAAAATGTTTCCCACAAAGATGGCATAAGTAGTGTTTCTGGGCAGTATGAGTTCTTTCATGTTCTCTAAAATGAGAATAGCGACATTCATGAATCTGCTTTTGCTGATTAAAAGCTGAATGGTCCCTGTGTACTTTTGCCATTGGACTGCTAAAACATGATTTCTTTGTCATACAAATTAAAACATATTGAATCACTGTGGATCTGTCAGTGGTATCTTCTTGCAAATAATTGCATTTGAAGGAATTTCTTTTAGTGTTAGATCTTTGTAGTGGGGAATTAAATGAGAGACTGTAAAACTTTTGTCCATGTACATTAGTTTATTCATTTCCCTTCATATAAGTTCTAGACTAATCCTTCAGTGAAAGAATCCAGTTAAATAATTCCTTTGTTACATTCATAAATACATTATTCTTCTCCATACATAGATATTCTTTATTATAGCCTTACAATTTCAGAGCTATCTGATAAATTTTTAACTTCATTTCAGATTATATATGTGAAACCTGTTTATACAATTTTTTTTATATGTTCTCAGGATAAAATTTTTGGCTTAGGTTAATATTCCCTAAATTGAAACACAGATTTTTTGCTGGATTAACATTTAATTCCCAAATTGATTACAATTAGAGTATTTTGCTGAATTCCTAATTTATTCATCTCCAGGTATCTATGTGGAAACTAGAGTTCATACATTTAAGTTTACCAATGACATGATTTTAGAAATGTCTTTCATACAGAAAGGTGGGCTGATTATTATTTATATCATTTCCCATTTTTTTAAAAACACTTTTTCTGCCTGTAATAATTGGAAAAAAAAATACCATGTTACAGTAAGATTAGGGGCATGAAAATGTTTGACGTTTCCAAGTATCCCTCTCAGTATGTTTTCAATATTCAGAATTATCTGGAAAAGAATATCAAATTGAATACTTTAAACATAAAAAACATTATATCCATATATAATGGGCAAAATTGCATATATGACTTTTTCTTTGAAACTGAATAAATGTATGTTAGTACTACAAGATGTTAACACTAGACAAAAAACATTATGCTAAGTGAAAGAAACCAGATGCAAAATACTATAAATTTTTATTCCATTTATCTAAAATGTAACTATAAATCAATTTATAAAGAAATAAGTTTACTCATGTAAGGCTGGGGAAGGATTGCTAAGCAGGATAGAGTTTTTCTTTTTGGAGTAATGACATTGTTCTAAAATTTTTTTGTGTTGATGAATGCACAACATTTTGATTATACTACAAGCCATTGATTATACCCTTTGGATTGATCATATGGTAAATGAATATATCTCAATAAAACTGCTTAATAAATAAATAAGCAAAAACAGCCAGAAATAGCAACTATGTACAACAGGTGAAGCATAGATAAATTAAGAAGTGAAGAATCTTCTTGTGTGTCTTGTTTTTGTTTATTATAATTATTGAAACAATGAAACTGCTCCAATAACATTAGTGATGCTTCAGAAAAGTAAAGAATCCTGTTAATCCTAAATAGGAAGTAACCTATGTTTCAACAGTGACTGAATGTTTTTTAAAACAATTCAATATTATTGATACATATTAGTAAAGCATATGATCCACCCAGGGTGTACAATCAATGGTATTTGGAATAATCACATAGTTGTGCATCCATCTTGTCAATCATTATTGGAGAAGTTTCATTATTTCAATAATAATAAACATAAAACAAAGAAAAACATCATCACCTCTCAATCTCTCTATGCTTCATGAGATTCATTTTATGTTAAAAAAAATCCAGTAAGCAAATTCCATCAGAATTATCTAAATTCTATCTGGGAAAGAGTACACACATTTTTTTGGACTGCTCTAAAAACTCAGCATAGCCTTTAGAGTAGAATACATATTTCACAACAGCTAATTATTTATCCATTCCCTGGCACCAAGGGATTACTACCAAGCACTAATTAGTAATGCAACTGGAAACAGACCTTGACCAAAAGGGGGAAATTTTAGACAAATTAGTTTATATGACTAAGGGAGTTCAAAGTGAGTTGGGAGGTCATTACAGAGATTGTGCTTATGCATATCTAGCAGGATCTCATTAACTACCAAATTAGATGAAGACTTTCAATTCCATCCTTGATTCTAAAATGTAGGAATCCCTAACCCATGTCACATTTGGAATTATGTCTCTACCACCAGAGAAAGCAGACCAAAGTTACTCAATTATATTTATCCTTAAGTTTAGCACTAGCATAGTTCTCCAACCTCCATCCTTGTCTTCTGGACTCTCACTCCCTTCCTGCTCTGTTCTCTACCTGAACTTGTGGATACACATGTCCTAAATCATCTTGTTCTTCCATACGTGATGCCTAACAATGCAACTCCTCTAACACTGAGTTCTACATCTCATCCCAATGTATATAAAAATCAACTGAAAGAAAAAAAATCACATGATCATACCTATAGATGCAGAAAAAGCATTCAACAAAATACAGCACCCTTTCCTGATTAAAAAAAAAGCAAAAAATAGGAATAGAAGGAAACTTTCTGAACATGATCAAATATATATATATGAAAAACCAACAACTAACATCATTTACAATGGTGAAATCCAAAAATCTTTCCCTCTAAGATCAGGAACAAGACAAAGATAACAACTGTCAACTCTCCTATTTAACATTGTGTTTGAAGTACTTGCCCGAGCACTGAGGCAAGAAACAGATATAAAAGGCATCCAAATTAGAAAGGAAGAAGTCAAAATTTCACTATTGGCAGATGACATGATCCTATATATAGAATGCACTGAGAAACCTACAACAAAGCTTCTAGAACTTATAAATGAGTTCATTAAAGTCACAGGTTATAAGTGGACATAATGGACAAAGGGTATGGGGAAAGGCAGGAAGAGATGAGAGGTGGAGGCATCTTCGGGACATGGAGCTGCCCTGGATGGTGCTTCAGAGGTAATCACCGGACATTGTAAATCCTCACAGGGCCTACATGATGGAATAGAGGAGAGTATGGGCCATGATGTGAACCAATGTATATGAGGTGCAGAGGTGCCCAAAGATGTACTTACCAAATCCAATGGATGTGTCACGATGATGGGAACGAGTGTTATTGGGGGGGGGAGAGGGGGGGTGGGGGGGGTGGGGTTGAATGGGACCTCACATATATATTTTTAATGTAATATTATTACAAAGTCAATAAAAAATAAAAAAAAAATAAGATCAATTCACAAAAATCAGTAGCATTTCTGTACACCAATAATGAGCAATCTAAGGAGGAAACCAAGAAATAAATACCATTTACAATAGTAAAATAAAAAGATCAAATACCTAGGAATGAATTTAATAAATATAATAAAAAATCAAATACCCAGGAATAAATTTAAATAAAGATGAAAAACACTTATACACAGAAAACTACACAACACTGTTAAAGGAAATCAAAGAAGACTTAAGTAAATGGAAGAATAATCCCTGTTCATGGACAGGAGGACTAAATATTATTACGATGTCTATCATAACCAAACTCATCTACAGATTTAATACAATCACAATAAAAAATCAACACAGCATTCTTTAATGAACTGAAAAAATAAACTATGAAATTTATTTGGAAGGGAAAGAGGCCCCGAATAGCCAAAGACATTTTGAAAAGGAAAAGCAAAATCAGAGAAATCACACTACCTGACTTTAAAACATACCACTAAGCTACAGTGGTCAAAATGGCATGTTATTGGCCCAAGGATAGACATACTGACAAATGGAAATGAATTGAGAGTTCTTATATAGATACTCACATATAAAGTCATCTGATATTTGACAAGGTCACCAAGCCCACTCAACTGGAGAGAATAGCCACTTCAACAAATGGTGCTTGGAGAACTGGGTATCCATATGCAAATGAATGAGAGGATTACCATCTCCCACCTTATTCAAAAATCAACTCAAGATGTGTAAAAAAATCTAAATATAAGAGCCAAGATCATAAAGATCTACAGGATACTGTAATAAGAAATGGCTTCATGAACTTCACACTCAAATCACAAGCAGTGAAAGAAAAAATAGATAAATAGGACTTCCTCAAAACTAAATCCTTTTGTACCTCAAAGGAGTTTATCAAGAAAATGAAAAGACAGCCTACCCAATGGGAGAAAATATTTGATAGCCATATATCTGATAGTATCCTAATAACCAACATCTATAAAGAAATCTTATATCTCTAAAATAAAAAGACAAACAACACATTTAAAAAATGAGTAAGCAACTTGAACAGATGCTTCTCCAAAGAAGAAATACAAATGGTTAAAACATATGTAAAAATTTGTTGAACATCACTAGCTATTAGGGAAATGCAAATCAAAACTACAATGAGATACTATCTTACATCCACTAGACTGGCAGCTATTAAAAAAACAGAGGACTACAAGTGTTGGAGAGGATGTGGATGAATGGGAACCCTCATCAATTGCTGGTGAGAATGTAGAGGGCCCAGGCATTGTGGAGGACAGTTTGGCAGTTTCTCAGAAAACTAGCTATAGATTTGCCATATGACCTAGAAATTTGACTGTCTGGTATATAACCAAAAGAACTGTAAACAAGGATAAAAACCAATGTATGTTCACAAGACTTGCATGCTACTTTATTGGAATTGTAGTCGGTGCTGGGTTTAAGATATATGTAGGGGATTCAAATCTCTGGACTGATAATATGACACCCAGGCCCAGAGCCTCAACAGACTTCAGCTCCTACACTTTGATTTATAGGACTTACTCCACTCAGCTAACATGGAGTTGAAGAAGGTCAACCACCACAACATGGAGCCTAGAGTGTCTACAACTGGAAGCGGGAGGAGTACATCCAGTACCCATATGGAATCTAAGCCCTCACTTGACATAGATGTGCAATGGACACAACCAATCCAATGTCCACAGAGAAAATGTGGAATGGGTGTGGGAACGGTAGCCATGGTGGCTGCTGGGTGTGGGGAACAGGAGGAAGAGATGAGATGTGGAGGCATTTTTGGGACGTGGAGTTGTCCTGGATAGTGCTTCACGGACAATTACGGGACATTATAGATCCCCCCAGGGCCCACTGGATGGAACGTGAGAGAGTCTGGGCTATGATGTGGACCATTGACTATGGGGTGCAGTGATGCTCAGAGATGAACTTACCAGGTGCAATGGATGTGTCATGATGATGGGAGAGAGTGTTGCTGTGGGGGGAGTGGGGGGCGGGGGCGGTGGGGTTGAATGGGACCTCATATTTTTCATAATGTAATTAAAATAAATAAATAAATAATTTAAAAAAAAACAAAAACAATGTCTGAACACCAATGTACATAGTGGCATTATTCAGTATTGACAGAAGTTGAATCAACCCGACTGCCCATCAACAGATGAATGAATAAATAAAATGTGGTATATACATAGAATGAAATACTCAGTTGTAAGAAGTAATACAGTACTAGCACACAGGATAACATGGCTGAATCTTGAAGACCTTAGGTTGAGTGAAGCAAGCCAGGAATTGAAGGAAAAACACTACATGGCCTTTTGGATATGAATTAAGCAAATTAAGCTGTCTCAGAGGGCTAGAGAATGGAAGATAGGCTTACAGGAAATGGGGGGGAGAGGAAGGTTGTGAGCCAGTGCCCACATGGGCAAAATCTATGCTAAAGTGGAGGTAAGTAGTTGTGCAGTGAAGGGATAAGACTGGGGCACAGGGATAAATTGGGTTGGGTTTTGAAGTCTTTAGGGGGGCTAGGGTTGGGGGCATGGGTCAGATGATCCATAGAGATGGGGAGAGGGTTGGGGGGAGCAGGCAAACATGAGAGATTGTCAGGTATATGCCTGAAACTATAATGTTGAGGAAACTCAAAGATATAATAAGGAAGGGTTACTGGTTTTAGGTGTTTGATGGGGGACATCCGGCACAGGGTGCACCTGGGGCAGATTTCTAGGGTGTGTGCAAGTGCTCATCTTGTCATAGTGTGTTACATCAGTGAGAGGAGACACATACAATGAGTGGGAATGTGTTGTAACCCTACCCAGGGGAAGCTTGATCTTCTCAAACTGAGGGTTAGGTGTCTTTTGAGAGCATGGATGGCTCCTAATTGGGGAGGACAGACTAGTATGACAAGCCCTCAGCTTTGTTGCAAGTATCTATGAATCTAGTCCTTCAAGCAGGGAAGCTTAGTTGTCACTGTGGGCCCTGAAGGGTGGGAGAGAGAGAAATAGAATAGATGGAAGAGGGGGTAACTGAGGGGCAATGAATGTGTTCTACATGACCATTCAATAATAGATACAGGCCATGTTAAATGCCACCTAATCCTTGTGGTACAGCAGTGCTCCAAAATGTATTCACCAAATGCAATTAATGTGCCACAATGATGAAAGAGGTTGTTGATGTGCAAGGAGTGGAGGGGTGGGGTATGTGGAACCTCTTACATATATATATATATATTTAAAGATTTATTTTTATTTATTTCTCTCCCCTTCCCCCAATCCACCCCAGTTGTCTGTTCTCTGTGTCCATTTGCTGTACATTCTTCTGTGTCCACTTCTATTCTTTTCAGCAGCACTGGGAATCTGTGTCTCTTTTTGTTGCATCATCCTGCTGCATCAGCTCTCTGTGTGTGCAGCACCACTCCTGGGCAGGCTGAACTTTCTTTTGCACTGGGTGGCTCTCCTTACAGGGTGCACTCTTTGTGCATGGGGCTCCTCTACATGGGGGACAACCTTGTATGGCATTGCACCCCTTGTGTGAATCAGCACTGTGCATGGGCCAGCTCCACACGGGTCAAGGAGGCCCTGGGTTTGAAAAGTGGACCTCCCATGTGGTAGGTGAATGCGCTAACCATTGAGGCAAGTCCACATCTCCTCATATTTTTAATGCAATGTTTTTGTGACCTATGTATCTTAAAAAAAATAAAATAAAAAATAAATGCTCATAAAAAGTGTATAGTGTAAAATGTAAACCATAATGCACCCCATCGATTGACTAAAAGTTTATTTCAATGTTTCAGACTGAGGTGTCTATAAATTTGTAATTCTCTTGTTCAAAAGGGAGAACTGTATTCATTATATATAAAACTATGGAAAACATCGATGCTACACACCTTTCCTTGATGATGTATTGCCAGAACAATTAGGAATATCATATGTGTAACAAAATTACAACCTGTGACTTTCCCCCTCATTTATAAAATGTCCATTATAAGAAATATACTTAGACCTTCCTAATCACCAGGGTTTGAGCACAGCAACATGAATGGATAGTCTTATTTATTGTTCCTACATATCCTCAAGTGGTGCTCAATTTATTTTATTAATAGCACTATTAATATTTCTATAAACTTTACAAGAAAGAAAACTTTATATATTTTAAATGTTTACATGTAATAGCATAAGTACATTTCAAAATTTGCATTTTAATCATATTCAACTATAGAATTCATTGGTGAGTTTACATGCAAAACAGATGGTTACAGTTAACATCATTTACTTAAACTGATTTATCACCTCAGACAGAAACTCTGCACATGGTAAGCAATAACTGAAGAGGGCTATGCATGGGAAACTCTTTGTCTCTTCAGAGATAACTGAAGCAGTCTGCGACCTGACTTGTGGGTGTGGGACTGTAAGAGGCTGCAGTCCTGCCCTAGGTGACCATGGCAATAACTCCAGTCCTGGGAGGCTATTTAGCAATGCAAGCTCTATATACTTACCAGTCAGTTCACGGAAACCCTGATGGTGGTGATGCCAAAACGTAAGGGTACTTGGACTTGGTCTCGAATAGGAAATATAATATAGCTTGTGCAAAAATTCAAAATCATCTAATTCTGTATCCTAGTGTGCCTAGTCTCTAGAAATCCAGTTAAGTGATATAGGGTTTGAATGTTCAGAAAGGGTGTAAGACTAAATGTGTATTCAAGGTTGCATCCAGACGGAATGTGGGCTAGATGCTAATTCAAGCTCACTTGAAATGTGGGTGATATGTTAATTCAAAACCCATCAGGGACTCAGGCAAAAACTTAACTAACAAAGAAAGTAGATATCTTTGTTAAAAGCACCATTTGACTCCCCACCCTGTATAAAAGGCACTTGAAAATCTTGTTCAAGGCTGGGCTTTGAAGCAGAAAGCTCCAAGTCTGGCCAGCCATCAATAAACCATTTTTTCTTCTCAAAATCATTCCTGAGTCCTGGCCTTTCTATATGCAAATAATTGAAACTCTCAAATTCTACAATATTTTTGGGGGCTCTCCCAGGATTGCAAATGAAGGCCAGAGATGGTAGCATTTTGCTGCCCCTTCCAAATCCCTGAGGAAGTTGGCAAGACTCAGGTGAACCCCAAATTTGGGTGCCCCTGGATTAAGTTTAATCCAGAAAATGTGTGGGCTCCACCAGAATCGTCCTGATGAAAATTGAGGGCAATGGAAGGTCTGAAGAGAAAGATTCTGGGAACAAAAAGAACTCCAAACATGGAAGAAGGTAAGACTCCCCAGGTGAGCACAGTCTGGAGAACTCTAGCTTTAATTGCTAGCGAGGGAGGCTGACCACCTCCTGAATGAACCCTAGTAGACCCAGAAAATTGGGGGGAAGCTGTTCTCTCTAGGTCTGGAAAAAGGAGAAAATCTGGAAAAAGCCTGGTGTTTTGAGTTTGTTTAAGTGCATGTTAGAATCTGGTACTGGTCTTGTATCCACAGAAGGAGTGGAGGCTTGATTTTAACAGGAAGAGCTGTTTATAGGTTCAAGTCCTAACATCCTGGAGAAAAACAGGGAGAAAGCCTGGTGTTTTGGGTTTGTCTAACTGCATGTTGGAATCTGGTACTGGTCTTACATGCACTGAAGGAGTGGAAGTTTGATTATAATAGGAAGGGATGTTTATAGGTTCGAGTCCTAACATCCTGGAAATTGGCCTGGATTTTAAAAAACTTGGTTACAGGAAAATAGATTGGCTTTTCTAGTGAAGCTTGGTCTGGGTGTAAAGTTAAACAATGAAAAAGATCTAGCTGGAATCTTTTGTTATGGTGCTGAATTGTGAATGAATTCGCTTTATACCAGATGTTAATGTTAAGTGTTCTCTCTAAAGTTTGTGATGGCTGCAGGGGCCACCATGCTGAAAAATATATATATAAAGAACTTGTGGGTCAGATTAGTGACCTTTGTGCTTCTGTCTGTGTCAGCTTAATGCTGGTGTTGGAGTTGTGTGGTTATGTAAAGTGATGGAATTTAATTGAGCTGGAATCCTCCCTTGCCATTGGCAAGGGGGTGAATTGATTATGGGGCAAAACTGCAGAGTCTGGATGTTTGTGCATGCTCTGCTGCCTCATCTCCCGTCTGACCCCTTGCTGGGGCTTAGCAGCCATCTGTGTCCACACCACACACCCAGGTTTGTTGGGGCTGCCCCAGTCAGGGTGGCTGGGTCCCTGGGAGGGGTGCCCAATTTGAGTAAGTTCTGTCTGCCCATTTTGGCAGAAAGCTGGAAAGCAGGGAGTGGCTTACCCCTTTCCAGTGAGTCTGCACCTTCTATTGATAAGTCACACTCCTGTTTGATCACTGTGCACCCTACTGCCTGGAATGGGGAAGGTGAAGGGGGTGAAAAGCAGAATCAAAATAAATGCAGTAAAGTTCCCTCCCTAGGGTGTCAAAGGTCAAAATACATTTTCATTCTGCCCAGGTTCTTTACTTTTCTGAATCTCTCTCTCTGTAAGACTGTAGAAATACTTGGAAATGTTTTAAAACTGTAAACTCAAATGAAGAAAGGAGGCTATTGCTTGAAACAATAGACCTCTAATCACTTGTTAACCTTTCCAATGATCTGGCTAGGAACTTCTGGGTTGTGAGACTACAGAGGAAAAAGAAAAAAAAGAATGAAATGCCACTTTAAAATCTATGTTTGGCTTTTGTCAGTTGCTGGTGCCTATGAATTCATGGTAAAAAGGTAAAATCATAGTTTAAAATGAATCTTTAAATACCAATACTCTCTTGCTTGTGAATTAAATGCACAACTTGCAGATGAGAATTTGTTCCATTACTAAGAAAGTGCAGGACTTCACAGAATTGTTACTAATCAAATTCTTGTAGCTTAATTAATAAAGGTATCCAATTCACCTTAAGGTTAAAAAAATTAATAAAAACTGTAACTAAGATTTAAGATCATTTATAGATGCATTTATATTATAAAACAGCAGAAAGATAATAATAACTGAGTGAATTTAGCCTGAACCTTTTATTGTAAGTGTAAATTCTAAACTAACCTTACCTTCATTTATGGTTACTTCAAGCCTAGCCTCACCCTTTCCCTTGCCTTTGCCAGGCTGGTAGAATCCTGGAAACTCTCTCTAGGATCAACAATGCTGTGTCTTATTCACTGTGTGAAGAACATGATAAGTGGAGCCATTACACCAGGATACTCTAAGTGTAATACTTAAACACAATTGGCATTATGGCCTGCTCCCATGGAGAGATAACATGTAAAGAATTACAATCCTCAAATTTAAAACTATTAATTGCAACTCAGAATCCTTATGCATTAAGTAATATAGTAATTGATATTAAAGTGCTGTACTTTTATCCTGTACTAAATATATGCCTAATAATTATAATGTTAACTTTTCTATTTTGGATCAAGTGCAAAAGCATATTAGACATGTTAAATTCCTGGTAAATTCATTTTCTAAACAGTTAATAAACATGTCTGTAGAATAAGGTGGCAGTCTCAGGCAGGCTCAGTCAACTTACTCTTCTACTGTACTCTACTGTGTAGCAAAAAATGAGGCTTACTTGCTAATAATGAACAGTCAAAACTACCAGAAATTGTACAATTAAAACCAAAATGTAAGGAACCTGTATTCTGTAGTTCTGATCACTCCCACAGCTAAAGACTAGGAAAAATTTCCAACTTGGCGCACTAATCCTGAATGAAACCATGTGCCCAAAGGGTGCCAGTTCAGTAGAAGCATCTAACAGAGCATATGAGTGCCAATCATTAAACAGCCTGAAATATGTCTTCAAAACAAAGCTAAGTATCTATAACAATTTCTCTCTGAAAATAAATAACTTAGAAATATATATATATATATATATATATTGTTCCCATCAGCTTTGGAGGAGTGGTGCCATCTTCACAGGCACCTAACCTTGTCTACCTCTGTAATCCAATGTCCTCTTTTAAAAGCAGGTATTTCAAAATTTTAGTTTAGTTTGTTTCTTTCAGAATGAACATCTTATTAACCATATGAAAACTTTATACAGCTTTGTACAGAATACCAGATCCATCTTCCTCCAGTTAAAATAAAATAGAGTTTTACACTTTGTTAGGCAATGACTACAACCCATGGCCAGCAGGAAGCAGTTACAGAAAAGAGATCATCTCCCTTCAGCAGCCCTTTAAGATTAAAGGTGTAAACTCTTTAAGGGTAAAACAAAATTAATAGGTGCATCTGGAGCCTAACTGGAAATCCATGAGTGCCTGTTGCCCCAGGATAACTGCAGGGGGGGCCGCCGCCCCAGGATTCTGCTGTCCAGAATGAAAACTTCTAAACTTCTAAAAACAGGATCCTGGATGCTACACTGAAAATTGGTAAGTAAAATAATCTATCAAAACAGCAAAGAGCCATTCATCCATAGATCCAACAATATTATGCCAAAGCTTAGCAAGTTAATGTTTGGCATAAGGGGGTGGGGGTGGGGAAATGATGTGGGGTATGAGGGGGAGGCTCTTTTTCTCTTTGGAAATAACTTAAGCAGTCTGTGTCCTGACTTGTGGGTGTAAGACGGTAAGAGGCTGCAGTACTCCTTTGGTGACCATGGCAACGACTCCAGTCCTGGGAGGCAATTTAGCAATGCAAACCCCATATACATACCAGTCAGCCCAGGGAAACCCTAATGGTGGTGGTGCTAAAACTTAAGGGAACTTGAACTTGGCCTTGAATGGGAAATATAATATAGCCTGTGCATAAATTCAAAATCACCTAATTCTGTATCCAAGTGTGCCTAGTCTCTAGAAATCCAGTTAAGTGATATGGGCTTTGAATGTTCAGAAAAGATGTAAGACTAAATGTGTATTCAAGGTTACATCCAGATGGAATGTGGGCAAGATGCTAATTCAAGCTCACCTGAAATGTGGGTGATATGTTAATTCAAAACCTATCTGGGACTCAGGCAAAAACTTAACTAACAAAGAAAGTCATTTTCTTTGATAAAAGCACCATTTGACTCCCCACCCTGTATAAAAGGCACTTGAAAATCTTGTTCAAGGCTGGGGTTTGAAGCAGAAAGCTCCAAGTCTGGCTAGCCATCAATAAACCATTTTTTCTTCTCAAAATCATTCCTGAGTCCTGGCCTTTCTATATGCAAATAATTGAATCTCTCTCAACTTCTACAACATAACCAGTCCTCACCTTGGACCCACATAATGTAATCTACTATCCACCTGTACATATTTTATATAAACAAGAACATACCATATGTGTTTTACCATTCCTGATTTTTTCCTCTCATGATGTATTCAATGTTCATCCATGTTGCAGCATGCATCAGAAATTCCATCATTTTGTTGCTGAATAATATTCTATTTAATGTATAATTCACCTTGGGCAAAGAGAAGATCCTTGGGACTAACATGTTCTGTTCTGGTTTGGGCTCTGCTTCCATAAACATATCATTTTTGAAAATTCATTGAGCTTATGATATGGAACTTTTTTTGAGAGGATAAGTTTTCATATGTGATAGAAAGAGTGCATCGTATAGTATAAGGAATATCAAATATTCTGCAAGCAAAGTCCAATTCCACTTGTAGCTACATCTCACACCATTTTATAAGTGGCCATGGTAACTGCTGAGGGTAGGCAGAAGGAAGAAGAGATACAGTGTGGGGGCATTTTCAACACTTGGCATTGTCCTGGGTGGTACTGCAAGGAAAGATGCTGGACATTGTAAGCCCTGCCATGGCCCACTGAGTGGACTGGGGGAGAGTGTAAAGTACAATGCAAACCATGATCAATGTGGTGCAGCAGTGCTCAAAACTGTATTCACTAAATAAATGTCCCAGGATGATGAAAGAGGTTGTCGATGTGGGAGGAGTGGGACCAGGGGGCAGTGGGTATATGGGGACCTCTTGTATTTTTTGAATGTAACATTTTTTAAAAAGAAAGAAAGAAGCTATTAAAATAAAATAAAAAAATAAATATTGTAACTACAAAAAAAAAAAAAAAAAACCTGTAGGACATTTGGGCCCAAAGGGTATTGATGTGGGCTATGGGTGGGAGGCTCTTTGTCTCTTCAGAGATAACCTAGACTATCTGTGACTTGTGGGTGTGGGATGATAAAAGGCTGCAGTCCTGCCCTTGGTGAGCAGGAACCAGTTTAACAATGCAAGGTCTATAAACTTTAAGTATTCAGGGGAAATGCAAACAAAATATGCTAAAAGCTTATTGAATGCCTGAGGTCCATGCTAAAAGCTTACCTAAGATGTGGAAATATATGCTAATTCAAGCCTATTGCGAACTGAAACAAAAGGACCATTTGGCCTTTCCTCTCTGTATAAAAGGGACTTAAAAATCTTGTTCAGGGCTCGGGATTGAAACAGAAAGTTCCCGAGTCCAGCCGTCTGTCAATAAATCATTTTTCCTTCTCAAAATCATTCCTGAGTCCTGGCCTCTCTATACTCAAATAATTGAACCTCTCTCAAATTATACAACATTTTTGGCGACCACAAAGGGACAACAAATGAAGGCCAGAGATGGTAGCATTTTGCTGCCCCTTCCAAATCACTGAGGAAGCTGGGAGGACTTGGGGGAACCCCAAATCTGTGTGCCCCTGGATTAAATTTAATCCAGAAAAGATGTGGGCTCCACCAGAGTCTTCCCGACAAAAATTGAGGGCAATGGAAGGTCTGAAGAGAAAGATTCTGGGAACGAAAAAGAACTCCGAACATGGAAGAAGGTAAGACTCCCCGGGTGAGCACAGTCTGGAAGGCCCTAGCTTTAATTGCTAAGAAGGGGAGGCTGATCACCTCCCGAGAGAACCCTAGTAGCCCCAGAAAGTTGGGGGGAAGCCATTCTCTCTAGGCTTGGGAAAAGGAGAAAAACTGGGAAAAGCCCTGGTGTTTTGGGTTTGTCTAACTGCATGTTAGAACCTGGTACTGGTCTTATATCCACTAAAGGAGTGGAGTCTTGATTTTAATAGGAAGGGTTGTTTATAGGTTCAAGTCCTAACATCCTGGAAATTGGTCTAGATTAAAAAAAAAACAAACTTGGTTACAGGAAAATGGATTGGCTTTTCTAGTGGAGCTTGGTCTGGGTGTAAAGTTTAAACAGTGGAAAAAGTCTAGCTGAAATCTTTTGTTATGGTGCTAAATTGTGAATGAATTTGCTTTATACCAAATGTTAAGTGTACTGAGGTTTGTGATGGCTGTAGGGGCAGCCATGGTGAAAATATATATATATATAAACTTGTGGGTCAGATTAGTGACCTTTGTGTTTCTGTATATGTCAGCTCAATGTTAGTGTTGGAGTTGTGTCCTTATGTAAAGTAGAGTGCAATAGAGCTAGAACCCTCCCTTGCCATTGGCAAGGGGGTGAAATGATTATGGGGCAAAACTGAGGAGTCTGGATGTTTGCGCATGCTCTGCTGTCTTGTCTCTGGTCTGCCCCTTTGCCGAGGCTTGAAGGCCATCTGTATCTGTGTCTGCACCACACACCCAAGTTTATTGGGGCTGCCCCAGTCAGGGTGGCTGGGTCCCCTGGAGAGTTGCCAAATTTGAGTAGGTTCTGTCTGCTCATTTTGGCTGAAAGCTGGAAAGGGGGGAGTGGCTTGCCCCTTTCCAGTGAGTCCACACCTTCTATTCATAAGCCACATTCCTGTTTGATTGTTGTGCACCCGACTGCCTGGAAGGGAGGGAAGTGAAGGGGGTGAAAAGCAGAATCAGAATAAATGCAGTAAAGTTCCCTCCATAGGGTGTCAAAGCCAAAATACGTTTGCATTCTGCCCAGGTTCTTAGAAGGTATTGTAGTAACTAAGTAAGAGAATGTGTTCTGTGAAGGTAAAATTTGTCTTAAAGCTACAAATAATTATAAAAGTTTACAAAGCATTGTTTAAATTAAGGTGTTTAAATGGTTAATTGCAGAAAGTCATTATTAAACAAAAACTGAATTGATAATAATAATAATAAAAGGTAATTTTATAACAAATTTATTTGGCAGCCAGCCTCCCCTGCCAACTTGCTTCCAAAGAAACTGTTTCTGGTATTACATGCTACTAAGTATTTAAAGTGAAGAAAAGTTCATTATTTTAACAAGCTTATTTAGTATTAATGGCAATTATATGTTGTAAGAAGTTTGCCTGGTAACTTAGTATGTGGGATATATGGAATGTATTTTTATTGTTAAGGAAACAGAAGATGATTTTGTCCTAAGATAAAATGACTGATCATTGAGAAGAGTAGAGTGTGGGACAAAACCTGAATGAATACTGAAAGTGTAGAAGGTTTGTGGAAGGAAGATTTTTATGATTAAAATTGAGTAAGATCAATATACAAAGAAAATCTGTTTTATTAAAATAGCTTCTTGTGCTTTAACCTCATTTCCTCAGTGCTTGAAAAAGAAAGGCTCTTCTCTTTTAAAGAACATTATATTCTAGAAATCAAATCCTGAAAAGTAGCTTTTTATTTCAAACTAACTGCAAGAGGTTTATTCTTTTACCTTAAAAGAAAAACTAAAGTAATAGTTAAGTTCATTTAATATGTTATAAGTCAAATAAAAGGTGTTTAAAAATGTTACAAAATTAAGTTTTTAAAAAATTTAATAAAAACTGTAACTAAGTTAAAATCATTTATAAATACATTTATATTATAAAACAGTGGAAAGATAATAACTGAAATTATAGCTGGGTGAATTTAGCCTGAAATTATTATTTAAGTATAAACTCTAAACTTAACTTTTCCTTAGTTTATGGTTACTTCGAACCTAACCTCACCCCTTGCCTTTGCCTATGGTTATTTCATAATAGCTTCTGCCCCTACAGCCCAGAGAAGAGCTGGGACATCACTGTCTCCTGTCCTGGTATTAGTAACCCTTTCTCTCATGAATTCAAGTATAAACTAAATAAATTGCTGCCTGATGGAATAAGGTTAAACGATCACTGGAGTTTTATTATCTCCAAAATCAAAAAGTGGGGTGGAGGAGAAGTCTCCTGCCTTGACGGTCAGTGTTCCTAAGAGTGGCAATTCATGAGAGAAACCAGTCTGTCTCCCTGAGGCTTCAAATAGTCTCAGTAAACATATATAAAATTAATCTTGTTGCTTACCCAAAATTCTGCTAAATTCAAAGTAAAATATAAAGTTCTGAAACAAAAAATAGTGCTAAAGCATTGAGAACATTTTGGTTACAATCCATTAATTAAGAAAGAAAATTCTTGTGTAAAACTGCATAGTCATAGTATAAAACTGCACAGTCATAGTGCAAATTAAGAAGAGTTTCAGGAGTCTTTGAAATGTTTTGCAGTCACACTTGTTTTGTAAGAATTAGAAGTTTAATGTAACTAAAGTTATGTTTTTGTGTCAAACTATTCATGTCTGCCTATTTGCTCAAATTGTTGAGGTTAAATATGCAGTTATAAGTAATATATATTTTGGGACCCCAAATTAAGCTAAACAGTATATAAAATAAAACAAATTATATGTAATATCAATGAGTTTTGTTTCCGTGTCTAACTCTTTGTGTCTGCCCGTTTGCTCAGTGTATGTCTTCATCAGAATATCAAATTAACAAATGAAAATTCTTAAAAGAGCTCTATTCAAATTGTTAATTAAATATGCAGTTATATATGTAAATAAATATTCTTAAAGCCCAAATTAAACTAAGCAGGATGAAAAAGTCATAGAAATCTGATTATAGAAACAATTGGGAAAGGGCCTCCTCTTTGCAAGAGCTTTAAAGGCAAGACAAGGTATAGCAGATTAAACCTATCTACTAGGCTAGGGAATTTAAGAATCAGTTTGCCTGGTAATTCCCCAGTTTAAACCTTTTGTCAGCCATAAAATGTAAAAACAAACAAAGAAAGATTCGGTTAGTTTTCACATAAAAGAAAAAAAAATGTTGATTGGTGTAACCTGGCGGGCTGCTGCCTCAGTCTCCCACTCCCAGGTTGGACAGCAGTGGAGGAGACCAGTTTAGGCCAGTCCTATGGGCAGTGGAAGGATGCCCAAGAAGGAGCTAAGTCGGTGCCATTTCAGCACTAAATTCTATTCCTTATTTGACAAAGGGGAGCAGGTAAAAAACTAAAATGGTTGGAATGTGATAGAGGAAGCAGTTAAATCACAAACTTTTGCATGGGAAAGTTAGATCTCAGATAAGCTGTAACTTCTGAAGTATCCAATCTATGGAAAAACAGAGGAAGAGCTTGTGTGCTAGGCTTAGGGGTATAAATTGTGCCATTTTTCTTTGATCGGGGCACCAGCCATATCTGGCTCTGCGCCCCTTCTTGCAAGATTGAGAATAAATTATTTTCTTCTCCACAATCTGGTGAGCCTTATTTTCTTCCAGTAGATTTCTTTCCAACAAAATAAAGGTAATTAGTGGCTCTATTAACAAATTTCAGTAAGTAAAGGAAAGTCTATAAAAACTATGGAGAGATCTTTCCTGGGTTATGATTTTAAAAATTAAGTAATTGTGTAATGTGTTTTAAAACCTGGTAGTCAGTATGCTTTTAAATTATTAATTTTCATAACTTAAACAAAGAAAAGAAGTTTTTAGCTTCCTGTAAGGGAAAAAGAAAACATTCCTTGCATAAACTATTATGGTTTCAATTTTATTTAACTTGAGTGTAATCTTCCATAGTTAATTTATGAACTAAATTAACATTATATGTATGAAATCTTTAGAGTAATGAAAGTTGTTAAGTTCACATTGGTGAAATTAGGCTAAAGGAAAAAGATTGTAGATATGCTCTCTTAAATAAATCGAGTAAATTTCTTTGGTTGGTAATTGTAATTTAATAAGTTTATTTAAACATGAGGTGGCTAGTCAATGTGGTTATAGTCAATTACAAAGAGTTTGTAAAACATCTTCCAAACTGAAAATGTTTAAATAGTTTTAGTTCTAGAAGTCATTGTTAACTAAAAAACTTAGATTGGTATTGGTAGCAGAAATAACTTCGTGATAATAAAACCTGTCTGAAGGCCACTGCAAAAAACACATTTAAGTAAATGGTAATAAAAAGTTATCTTGATTCTATTGGAAATATTCTGTTTTCATTTTAACAATGAAAAGTAATTTTTTTCCTCTATTACTAAAGTAAAGTACCTACTGTTAACTTCATGGTAAAATTGTGTAAGTAAACAGTCATTTAATATATGATATGTGGCATTAAATTGTTTAAAATATATATATATAAACAAGGAATAAACTTTAATATTATCAAACTCTTCTGTGCATTCAAACCAGGCCTTGTACACATTGCATTTTGCCTCTCCATGTGAGTTATTGGCTAGGCTGGTCACTGATCCCTCAATTAAAATATTTGCTATATCTGCCTCTGGTTCTGCTCCTGAAGTCAATGGGAACTACATTGCAGTTTCAAGCTCCTGCAGCAGCCAATAATGACTCGGTACAGCCAAGTGTACAATGGATATTGCCTCCAAACTGGCACTGTTCCATAGTGCCAGAGAGCACTATGCACCAGGCTAGTAGAATACTGGAAAATCTGTCTAAGATAAAGGATGCTGTGACTTGCTCACTGCATTGAAGAACATGCTAAGTGGAGCCATGATGCCAGGATACTGTAAGTGAAACTTAAACACAACTGGCATTATGGCCTGCTCTCATGGAGAGATAACATGTAAAGTATTACAAACCTGAAACTCAAAACTACAAATTGCAACTCTGAATCCTATGCATTAAGTAATACATTAGTTAATATTAAGTGCTGCACTTTTATCCTGTACTAAATATATGCCTAATAATTATAACGTTATCTTTTCTATTTTGGATCAAATGCAGAAGTATATTAGACATGTTAAATTCCTGGTAAAATCATTTTCTAAACAGTTAATAAACATGTCTATAGAATAAGGTGGCAGTCTCAGCCAGTCTCAGTCAACTTCTATATTCTACTGTACTCTGCTGTGTAGCAAAGGTGAGGCTTGCTTGCTGGTGGTGTCACCTATTGAACAAGTCAAAATTGCTAGAAATTGTACAATTAAAACCAAGGTGTAAAAAAACCTTTATTCTGTAGTTCTGATCACTTCCACAGCTGAAAACGAAGAGAATTTCCAACTTAGTGTTCTAATCCTGAGTGAAGCCAGTTGTTCAAGGAGTGCCAGTTCACCAGGAGCATCTGACAGAGCGAATGAGTGCCAATCATTGAACAGCTTGGAATGTGTCTTCAGACAAAGCTAAGTGTCTGTTGCAATTTCTCTCTAAAGATGAATAACTTAAAAAAGAATATATATGCTGTTCCCACCAGCTTTTAAGAAGGAGTGCCATCTTTATAGGCACCTAACCTTGTCTACCTCTCTAATCCAATGTCCTCTTTAAAAATGGGTATTCCAAATTTTTAATTGTTTGTTTCTTTCAGAGTGAACATCTTATTAACCATATGAAAACTTCATCCAAGTTCGTACAGAATGCCAGATCCATCTTCCTCCAGTTAAAATAAATTAAGAGTTTTACACCTTATTAGGCAATGACTACAGCCCATGGCCAGCAGGAAGCAGTTACAGAAAAGAGATCATCTCCCTTCAGCACCCCTTTTAAATTAAAGTTGTAAACTCTTCAAGGGTAAAATAAAATTAATAGATGGGTCTGGAACCTGACTGGAAATCCACATGAGCGCTGGGGGCCACAGGATGACTGCAGGGGGCCTCTGCCCCAGGATTCTGCTGTCCAGAATGAAAACTTCTAAACTTTTAAAAACAGTCCTGGATGCTACACTAAAGATTGATAAATAATCAATCAAAACAACAAACAGCCATCCACCTCATAGCTCCAATAATAATTATGCCAAAGCTTAGCAAGTTAAACTTTGGCAAAGGGGGGAAATCATGTGGGCTATGGGTGGGAGACCCTTTGTCTCTTCAGAGATAACCTAAACTATCTGTGACTTGTGGGTGTGGGATGATAAAAGGCTGCAGTCCTGCCCTTGGTGAGCAGGAAACAGTTTAACAATGCAAGGTCTATAAACTTTAAGTATTCAGGGGAAATGCAAACCAAATATGCTAAAATCTTATCAAATGCCTGAGGTCCATGCTAAAAGCTTACCTAAGATGTGGAAATATATGCTAATTCAAGCCTATTGAGAACTGAAACAAAAGGACCATTTGGCCTTTCCTCTCTGTATAAAAGGGACTAAAAAATCTTGTTCGGGGCTTGGGATTGAAACAGAAAGTTCTGGAGTCCAGCCGGCCATCAATAAACCATTTTTCCTTCTCAAAATCATTCCTGAGTCCTGGCCTCTCTATACTCAAATAATTGAACCTCTCTCAAATTCTACAACAGTATCAGGAATGAAACAAAGAGAAAGAGAGAATGAAGCAAAGAGAGAAGGGATCAGGGGATCTGAGAGTTGAGACTCATCAGACAACTTTATTGTCTATAACTGGCTGTACATATACTCAAGCTATCATGATAATAAGCAATGTAGCTACACATCAATAATATTCATAAATTAAAGAACTTATCTCAAAGTACAAAGAGTTAGTGTTCCTTTTAAACTGCAAAGTGTGTTTGCTCATATTTTTCCAGGTGCAAGACAGCTTAGTCCTGTTTACCCAAAAGGCTTAATTGCTGCATTCCTTATATTAAAAGCATAGCCATGGAAACAGCACTTCTTTTCCTACAAGACCATTAGGTCTTTTTTTCCCAACAAAAACCCATTGAACTTGAAAAGACAAAGAATGAACCTTAAATATGCAAATAAAAATCATTTATAAAGTGAAGGGAATCCCAAGATAGACATGAAAGTTTTGCATATTTATTGATCTGTATTGCAAATGTATAATTTGCCTACATAGGAGATAATGGGTGAAAAAGTGCTGAAAGAAGTAATATTGGATATGACAGGTGTTTGTAAAATGAAGTCAAAAGAAACTGCATTAATAATGTACTCTAGTTGATAAAGTAGCTTTCCACCATATATGGATTAACAATTCTAATACTTTCACAAATGTACACTGGAATCAAAGAATTAATAAATAGGTGACAAATGGGAGAATATTTTCTCCGTGTGAAGTGAGAGGTTACAGATAAGCATGGGGAGGAGGCTAGAATGTTTATGTGATAATTGTTTAGAGTTAGACTTAACAGTATGAACTGAAGTTTAGGTGAATATAGAGGGTTTTATCTAGATTTATTAGACATGTGTACATAAGCAGCTCAGTATACACACATACACTTCCTTACAGTCTCTGAAAAGAGGACCTAGAAACCACAGTAGCAAGGAGCACAGAATGTGCCCAGATCTTGGAATGTAGTATCATTCTCCAATAAGTGTCTTCTTGAATAATTAACTGACTCAAGGAAAGAAATACACAAGTAGCACCTGGATTATCTTGTAATACAAAAAAGAAAATAGGGGGTTTTCCGGCAAGATGGTGGCTGCGTGAGCTTGCCTGGTAGTGTCTCTGCAGGGGGAGGCTGGGCAGCGTTGAAGGCTCTTTGGGACCGCGCTGTTTCGGGGATTTTTGCTGGTTGGAAGGTGTCTGGACGTCAATTTGGTGGGAAGGTAACAGAGAGGATACGTCTATAATATGTAAACGGAGGTCCCAGCTGGGCGCGGGAAGTTCCCTCCTTGGGTGGGCGGAGCCGCGGTAGTGGGCGCTCCGGCAGCTCCGGAGCCGCGGCGGCCAGGGTTTTTGGTTTTTTTTTCCTTATTCTAGAGGCTTTGTGGTGCTGAAAAATTCGCGGATACTGGGCTGGCTGGTGAGGGATTGTTGGGACAAGACTCCTTTGCAGATTGATTTGCGGAGACAGACGGTGTTTCCCTGTGAAGCGGGGGACGTTTTTGGTCGCCGGACAGGGGGGCTTCCGCCTGGAGCCCCATCCCCACAGGTCCGGCTGCCGATCTGCAACGGAATTGGATTTTGGACAATAAGGGGACACAATTGGGAGGCTGTTGTAGGGTGCAGTGAGGGAGGAGGACACGTCTGGAAGCAGATTGGGGAATATTTTGCGAAGTTTGGGATTTAGGATCTTAGAGTCTGTTTTCGGCGTTTCCAGCTGAAGCCCACCCCACCCGGCGGGGCTTGGGATCTGGGTCATTGAACTGGCCGTGGTGTAGAGGCGCCCTCAAGTGGCCATTGCGTGTGAGCACAGGGAGGGAGCTGTCCAAAGGCTGATACCCTGAGGAGTTAGGTGAATTTCAGAGATCAGACATTCAATATAGAATTCGCCGATCTGGCTTCCCCCACGGGGCTGGCACCCAGCTACGGGGATCCCTGAGGGCTGTGTTGCACTGCGGGGCTCCTAAGCTTTCTGTGGACCAGATTTGAGGTTGCCAGGTCTGGGTCCCCTGGACTCTGGCGGTCCACACCCCAGACTCACACCTCTTGAGTCTTCAGTGTCTCAGACTTTCCACCCCCGAATCCATCACGCCCTGGGGTCTACCTGGGGTCCTTGAGTGTTCTGGACCTTAACGTTGGCGTTTTATCTTTATTGGTTCATATTGTTTTGTTTTTATTTTCACTTTATCTTATTTTCTACTCTTTTTGACGCCCTGATTGCTAATATTGCATTATCCTCTAGTCTTTTCTCCTAGCGTGCCCCCCAAAGTCCTTTTTTTTTATATATATATATACAGTTATTTAGGGGTTTCTTTGCTTGTTGTTTTAGATAGTGTTGTAATTGTGACACGTGTATACCTGAATCTCTCTTCGCCCTATATGTTCCCCACCGTGTGCCTATCCTCTTTTTCTATCTTTCTTTCTTCTTGACTTTCTTTTTTTTCTTTATTATAATTAGTGTTTTTTTTTCCGGTTTTCTCTTTCCCTCTTGTCCCTCATTTTCCACTTATTTTATTTTAATTCAAGTACACAATAGGTGCTACAGGGAACACCTCATATTTACTGTGTTTTCCCATCCTCCACTACCTCATTTCTGTGTGAACTGATTTAGGCTACCTACACTATCCCCCTTCCCCTGCATCTTCATATCCACTATCATCTACTGTCTCTCCTATATTCCAACCCCACCTCCCATTCTTTGATCCACAAACTGTCTAACTCTTAATTTCTAATACCTTTGTCCTGTTTTCTGTCTGTTATCCACTCTTGAAACTATTACCTTTCTTTTCTTTTTCCCTCTCTCATGAAAACAATAGCTTTGTAGTTCATACCATATTCTGCCTATATTCAGTCATCTACTTCATAAAAGGTACTCTACCTACAGCTATAACTCTATACAATCTACATGAATCTAACCTCCATCCTCCCAGATCTCATATTCTTGCTTTGTTAACATACATTACTAATACTACTTTACACTTTTCCCTTGCTGACACAATTGCCTTTCCCCAACACTAATACTTTCTTCTAAAGTGAACTTAACCAACAACAAGTAACTTGAATAAGAAGAAAAAAGTGACAAAGAGAAGATATAACACCTATGCAAAAATAACAACTAATTAACCTCCAAAAGTAGACAAAGAAGCTAAGGAACTGATTAAATTCGACAAAATAAAGAGATGACCAGAAAGCAACAAAAATCTACAAACCAAACCAATAATCAGGAAAACATGACTGAATCCAATCAACAAACCAATAATCACGAAGGGGAGCAAAACTTGGCACAAGCAATAAAAGAACTCAGAACATTTATCACCGACAAATTTGATGCAGTAATGAAAGAGGTTAACAACATGAAGACATCACTTGGAGGGGAAATTGCAGACATACGCAAAAACATAACAGATATGATGGGAATGAACACCACAGTTCAAGAAATCAAAAATACACTTGCAGCAAATATCAGCAGGCTAGAAGAGACAGAGCAGAGAATTAGTGATGTGGAAGACAGTACATCAGAAATCAAACAGATAGTAGAAGGGGTCAATAAGAAGATAGAAAAAATCCAATTAGGATTTAGGGACCTGAATGACAATGCAAAAGGCTCAAACATACGTATTATAGGCATTCCAGAAGGTGAAGAGAAGGGAAAGGGGTCAGAAGGAGTGTTGCAGGAAATAATGGCTGAAAACTTCCCAAATCTACTGAAAGAGACAGATGTCCATATCCAAGAAGCACAGCGCACTCCACAAGTCATAAACCCCAACAGGCCCACCCCAAGACATATACTTATCAAATTATCCAAGGCTCAAGACAAAGAGAAAATCCTAAAAGCAGCAAGAGAAAAGAAAACCATCACATACAAGGGAAGCTCAATTAGATTAAGTGCTGATTTCTCTTCTGAAACCATGCAGGCAAGAAGACAGTGGTATGATATAGTCAAGGTACTAAAGGAAAAGAACTTCCAACCAAGAATACTCTATCCAGCTAAACTAGCATTCAAACATGATGGAGAGTTCAAAATATTCACAGACAAACAGAAACTGAAAGAGTATACCAACAAGAAACCTCCCCTTCAAGAAATTCTAAAGGGAGTTCTGCAGGAAGAAAGGAAAAAACAGGAAAGGCAAAGTTGGAGGAGAGTATAAGACCAACAACAACAACAAAAAAGACAAAAAAATATATACAAACAAAATATGACAAACACAAATCCAATCAAAATATGGCTAACACAAATAATTCCTTGATAGTAATAACACTGAATGTCAACGGATTAAACTCACCTATCAAAAGATTCAGACTGGGACATTGGATAAGGAAATATGACCCATCCATATGCTGTCTACAAGAGACACATCTTAGACCCAGAGACGCATGGAGACTGAAAGTGAATGGCTGGAAAACAATCATACAAGCTAACAATAACCAAAAAAAGGCAGGAGTAGCTATATTAATATCAGACAAAATAGACTTTAAATGTGAAACAATTGTGAGAGACAAAGAAGGATACTACATTTTAGTCAAAGGGAAAATCTGTCAAGAAGATCGAACAATCATAAATATCTATGCCCCTAACAAGGGTGCCTCTAAATACGTCAGGCAAACGCTGGAAAAACTAAGTGAAAGTATAGATACATCTACAATTATAGTGGGGGATTTCAATACACCACTATCAAATCTGGACAGAACATCTCAAAAGAGAATCACCAAAGAAACAAAACATCTGAATAGTATATTAGAGGAGCTCGATCTAATAGACATATATAGATCGCTACACCCAAACACAGCAGGATATACATTTTTCTCAAGCACACATGGATCATTCTCCAAGATAGATCATATGCTAGGCCACAAAGAAAGGCTGAACGAATTCAGAAAGATTGAAATCATACAAAACATTATCTCTGACCACAGTGGAGTCAAGCTGGAGATTTGCAAGGGACAGAAGCCCAGATTTCACCCCACGATTTGGAAATTAAACAGCACACTCTTAGAAAAACAGTGGGTCAAAGAGGAAATCTCAAAAGAAATCAATGACTACCTTGAAACAAATGATAATGACAACACAACATACCAAAATTTATGGGATGCAGCAAAAGCAGTACTGAGAGGGAAGTTTATAGCCATAAATTCATATATCAAAAAAGAAGAAAGAGCAAAAATTGAAGAACTAACTGCACATTTGAAGGAACTAGAAAAACAACAACAAAGTAACCCAACAGGAAGAAGAAGGAAGGAAATAACACAGATAAGAGCAGAACTAAATGAAATAGAAAATAAGAAAGCACTTGAACAGATAAACAAAACCAAGAGCTGGTTTTTTGAGATTAACAAAATTGACAAACCTTTAGCAACACTAACAAAGAAAAAAAGAGAGAAGATGCAAATACACAAAATAAGAAATGAGAAAGGCGATATCACCACTGACCCCACAGAAATAAAGACTATCATAAGAGGATATTTTGAAAAACTATATTCCAACAAAAATGACAATCTAGAGGAAATGGACAAATTCCTAGAAACACATAAGCAGCCCATATTGATGAAAGAAGAAATTGATGATCTTAACAAACCAATCACAAGCAGAGAGATAGAATCAGTTATCAAAAATCTCCCAACTAAGAAGAGCCCAGGGCCAGATGGTTTCACAGGTGAATTCTACAAAACATTCCGGAAAGAACTGACACCAATCCTGCTGAAACTATTCCAAAACATCGAAACGGAAAGAACATTACCCAACTCCTTCTATGATGCCAACATTACCCTAGTACCAAAGCCAAACAAAGACATCACAAGAAAGGAAAATGACAGACCAATTTCTCTAATGAACCTAGACGCAAAAATACTCAACAAAATACTTGCTAATCGTATTCAACAACACATTAAACGTATTATATACCACGACCAAGTGGGATTCATCCCAGGTATGCAAGGATGGTTCAACATAAGAAAATCAATCAACGTAATACACCATATAAACAGATTGAAGGAAAAAAATCACATGATTATATCTATTGATGCAGAAAAAGCATTTGACAAAATACAGCACCCTTTCTTGATAAAAACACTCCAAAAGATTGGAATACAAGGGAATTTTTTGAACATGATAAAGAGTATATATGAAAAACCTAAAGCCAATATTGTTTACAATGGAGAAATCATAGACTCCTTCCCTCTAAACTCAGGAACAAGACAAGGATGCCCACTGTCTCCGCTCCTATTTAACATTGTCTTAGAAGTACTTGCACGAGCACTGAGGCAAGAACCAGAAATAAAAGGCATTCAAATTGGAAAGGAAGAAGTCAAAATTTCATTATTTGCAGATGACATGATCCTATACAGAGAAAACCCTGAGAGATCTACAACGAAGATTCTAGAACTCATAAATGAGTTTAGTAAAGTCGCAGGTTATAAGATCAATGCGCAAAAATCAGTAGCATTTCTGTACACCAATAATGAGCAAGATCAGGAGGAAATCAAGAAACAAATACCATTCACAATAGTAAATAAAAAAATCAAATACTTAGGAATAAATTTAACTAAAGAGGTAAAGAACTTATACAACGAGAATTATACAAGATTGTTCAAGGAAATCAAAGAAGACCTAAATAAATGGAAGACTATTCCTTGTTCATGGATAGGAAGACTGAACATTATTAAGATGTCTATCCTACCAAAACTGATCTACACATTCAATGCAATCCCAATAAAAATCAACGCAGCATTCTTTAAGGAACTAGAAAAACTAACTATGAAATTTATTTGGAAAGGAAAGAGACCCCGAATAGCCAAAGACATACTGAAAAAGAAAAACGAAATTGGAGGAATCACACTACCTGACTTCAAAACATACTATAAAGCTACGGTGGTGAAAACAGCATGGTATTGGCATAAAGAGAGACACATAGACCAATGGAATCGAATTGAAACCTCTGATACAGAACCTCACATATACAGCCACATAATATTCGATAAACCCACCAAACCCTCTCAATTGGGAGAGAGTGGCCTATTCAACAAATGGTGTCTGGAGAACTGGATAGCCATATGTAGAAGAATGAAAGAGGATTACCATCTCACACCTTATACAAAGATCAACTCAAGATGGATCAAAGACCTAAATATAAGAGCCAAGACCATAAAGACCTTAGAAAGCAGTGTAGGGAAACATCTACAGGACCTAGTAATAGGAAATGGATTTATGAATATCTCACCAAAAGCACGAGCAGCAAAAGAACTAATAGATAAATGGGACTTCCTCAAAATTAAAGCCTTCTGCACCTCAAAGGAGTTTGTCAAGAAAGTAAAAAGGGAGCCCACACAGTGGGAGAAAATATTTGGCAATCATATATCTGATAAGAAACTTATAACTTGCATATATAAAGAACTCCTATATCTTGAAAATAAAAAGATAAACAACCCATTTAAAAAATGGGAAAAAGACTTAAACAGACACTTCTCCAAAGAAGAAATACAAATGGCAAGAAAGCACATGAAAAAATGTTCCAAATCTCTAGCTATCAGGGAAATGCAAATCAAAACTACAATGAGATACCATCTTACACCCATAAGATTGGCAGCTATGAAAAAAACAGAAGAATACAAGTGCTGGAGAGGATGTGAAGGAAGGGGAACACTCATCCACTGCTGGTGGGAATGCAGAAGGATCCAACCATTCTGGAGGACAGTATGGCGGTTTCTCAAAAAACTAGCCATAGATTTGCCATATGACCCAGCAATACCACTACTGGGTATATACCCAGCAGAACTGAAAACAAGGACACAAACCGATATATGTACACCAATGTTCATAGCAGCATTGTTCACTATTGCCAAAAGTTGGAATCAACCCAAATGCCCATCAACAGATGAGTGGATCAATAAAATGTGGTATATACACACAATGGAATACTACTCGGCTGTAAGAACAAACACACTACAAACACATGTGATAACATGGATGAATCTTGAGAACCTTATGTTGAGTGAAGCAACCCAGACATTGAAGGACAAATACTACATGACCTCAATGATATGAAATAACCAAGCTGCCCTAGATAGCAAGAGACTGAACGATAGGCTTACAGGAAATTGGAGGGTGGAGGAAGGATATGAGCCGATGTCTGCAGGGGTGCAATTTAAGACGAGAGGGTGGTAAGTATGAACACAAAGAAGAGATAAAATGGGGGCAAGGGGTTACCTTTTGTTGGGGCTTTATGGGTTTGAGGGTGGCTGGGGAGGGACGGTTGGGTAACGGTGCCCAAAAGTGGGGGGAGGGAGGGGTAGCATACGAACACAGGAGAGGGACAGGAGGTGGTGGAGAGTAAAATGCCGAGAAAATCATAACAAAATATAATAAAGAGGGTTACCTGTTTAGAATGCTCGGAGGGGAGGGTCTGAAGCAGGACGGGCTCCTGGGGAATGTCTAAATGCTCATTCTGCCAGAGTGGGTGACACCATGGGGTAGAATCCCAAGTAGTGAGAGTGGGGGTGGACCCACATCCTGGGGAGGACTGATGCCACCAAATAGAGGGAACTGTATCCCTCGAGAGAAAGGGTGGCCCCCAGGGCATTGGGGCAGTTGAGCAGGTTAGGCCCTGAACACTATTCCATCTATCTCTGGAAGTGGCTCCTCAGGAAACGGAGGTTGGCTGTCACTGTGGGCACCAAGGTGGAAGGGAAAATGGACGCTAAATGTGTGGAACCAAAGTAAATGGGGGGCAAGAGAGGAGTTTCTTGAGAGTACACAAGGATGGATATAAAACATGTAATATTACACCATAACATATAGGAGATGATAGACTGATAATGTAAACCATAATGTAAAACATAGGATAACTAAAAATGTAAAGAAGTGTGTATCCTAAAGTATGCACCATAATGTAAGCACAGATATTACCTTGTTAGAAAGCTAATGTCTCAGACTCTGTACATCACTTTAAGTAAATATGATGTGAATAGGGTGTAAGAGTATCGCTGTGGAAGGGAAAAGGTTTTGTGATGGATGTATGGGAGTGCTGTATATTGTATATATGCATTGCTGTGGTCTAGGACTCCTATGAAGAAATGCTGAATAATTAGGGGGGGGGGGGGAAAAAAAAAGGATAGGATGTGGAAATTTTTTCAAGTCAACATTCTTTATCTAAGTTCTTTATTTAACTTTATCCAAGTTCTTTATCTATCCTTTAAACCCATCGCTATATGCCATTCCCTAGTAAGGGACCATGACATTATATTGGGCCTCAAATTTCGGGGAGTTCTGGATCACAGAGTGTTTCAACAATGGCAAAGGAGGAATACTGGTATGGGATACCAATGACAGGTGATATATGGCTGACAGGGAGCTATACAGAACATATGTCCAGGGTGCATGGTAATGATTGGATATACTCATGGTGGCAACAATTGGAAACCACAGCAGGGGGGGTACTGGGTTCCTGGCCAGTGGTGCTCTGTCGTGGTCCCTAGGGGAGCAGCGACAGTCTCCCAGGTACAGCGGCGGGGACCGGGAGGGAGTGAGGGTTCAACGGTGAGCCCCTGATGCTAATGACTATGCTTGTGAGCTGATAAACCTAAAATAAGAACAAGGCCTAGAGCAACATTGTGCCTGGGAATTTCCTCCTGTCAGCCTTCATGTTACTCAAATGTGGCCAGTCTCGAAGCCAAACTCAGCATGTAAATGCAATGCCTTCCCTCCAGCGTGGGACATGACACCCGGGGATGAGCCTCCCTGGCAACGAGGGACCACTATCAAATACCAACTGATGATGCAACTTGAAAAGGACCTTATACGGAAGGTTCAATGCGGATCAGCAGAATATCCATGTCTACATAAAATACCATGACTTTAAAATGCTGTTTGACCTAAAGTAAGGGGGAAAAGGAAAGGAGAAATGAGTTTATATGGCTACGAGTTTCTAAAAAAGAGTCTGGAGGCTGGCAGGATTGCCCTCATGCACAACTGAGCAGAGTCAGAGAGACAGATAAAGCAGATACAACCCCCAGATAATGGTTCCTTTGAAGGCTAAAGAGACCCATGAGAGTTATGGTCATGGCCGATGGGGTTAACTATCAGGGCAGATGGCCCCTCTTTGGAAATGGTGTGTATGTGTGATGAATCTGGACTCAGATGGGATCTCCCTTCATAAGTCTTTCATGCTAATGTGCCGGAGGTGCAGTTAATGTTGGGGTTTAAGATATATTTAGGGGATTTGAATCTCTGGACCGACAATGTGATAGCCAGGTCCTGAGCCTCAACAGACTCCAGCACCTACAATCTGATTTATTGGACTTACCACACTCAGCTAAGATGGAGTTGAAGAAGGACAATCACCACACCGTGGAGCCTAGAGTGATTACAACTGAAAATGGGAGGACTGCATCCAGCATCCATGTGGAATCTGAGCCTCCTCTTGACATAGAGGTGCAATGGACACAACCAATCCAATGTCCACATAGAAGAGGTGGCATGGAATTGGGAAAAGTGGACATGGTGGACGATGGGTATGGGGAAGGGCAGGAGGAGATGAGAGATGGAGGCGTCTTTGGGACATGGAGCTGCCCTGGATGGTGCCTCAGAGGTAATCACCGGACATTGTAAATCCTCATAGGGCCCACTAGATGGAATGGAGGAGAGTGGGGGCCATGATGTGGACCATTGTCTATAAGGTGCAGAGGTGCCCAAAGATGTACTTACCAAATCCAATGGATGTGTCATGATGATGGAAACGAGTGTTGTTGGGGGGAGAGAGGGGGGGTGGGGGGGTGGGGATGAATGGGACCTCACATATATATTTTTAATGTAACATTATTACAAAGTCAATAAAAAAATTAATTAAAAAAAAAAAAAAAGAAACTGTACTTCAACAGTCTATTTGGAAAATCTCTCAGTGACAAGACATCTTCTAATTAACAAAAGCAAAATCACCAAAGAAGAAAATCATACGAATGTCATGTATGTGAGAAAGCCTTCTGTAGATGTTTTGGCCTGAGGCAGCATGAGAGGGCTCACACTGGAGAGAAACCCTACAAATGCCATGTATGTGGGAAATCCTATGCTTACTCCTCTGGTCTGAGACAACATGAGAGGACTCACACTGGAGAGAAACCCTATGAATGTCATTTATGTGGAAAAGCCTTCACTATCTCTTCTGTCCTGAGGAAACATAAGAGGACTCATACTGGTGAGAAACCCTATGAATGTCATATATTTGAAAAAGCCTTCACCTCTTCTTATGCCCTCAGAAGACATGAGAGGACCCACAATAGAGACAAACCACATGAGTGTCTCTTATGTGGGAAAGCCTTCTGTTATCATTCTGGCCTGAAAGAACACAAGAGAAGTCATGCTAGAGAGAAACACTCTGAATGTCATACATGTGGGAAAGCCTTCAACTCATTTACTTTCCTGAGAAAACATGAGAGGTCACACACAGAGAAACCCAGTGAATGTCATGTATGTGGGTGGGAAAGCCTTCACCTCTTTTTCTGCCCAGAGAAAACATGAGAGGACTCACACTAAAGAGAAACCCTATGAATGTCAGCCATGTGGAAAAGCTTTGTGTTCTTGTTCTGGCCTGAAAGAACATGAGAAAACTCATCCTGGAGAAAAACCCAATGAATGTCATGTATGTGGAGAAGCCTCCACCTTTCTTTCTGACCTGAGAAAACATGAGAGATCTCACCCTGGAGAGAAACCCTATGAATGTCTTATATGTGGGAAAGCTTTCACTTGGTCTTCTGTATTGAGAAGACATGAAAGAACTCACACTGGAGAGAAACCCTATGAATGTCTTGTGTGTAGGAAAGTCTTTACTCATTCTTCTGCCCTTAGATGACATGAGAAATATCACACTGGAAAAATACTGTAGGAATAGCATCTGGGGAAACTTTAGGGTAATCTTGTAACCTCAGACAACATGAGAGAACTGAAACTAGAGAGGAACCCTATGATTGCCATACATGTGAAAGGTTTTGGTCAGTGTTCTAATGTTACATTACAAGAGAGAACTCATACTTTAGATGTTTTGATTATGGAAGGTAGTGCAGTCTTCAACTTAACCTTTAAACATACTAAAGAACTCAAATATTGAAAAAAAAAAAAAAAAGAAAATAGGTGCTAAAGTAAACCTCTCAATGAGAGGGTATATTTAGTATACAGAAGGTCCAACTGAAAGAGCACTGAGAGCCAAAATTGGAACAAATTGAACAACAGAAAAAATAAAGTGGTATTGTTTAATAACCCAAAGTATGAAATAAATGCCATGAGTCCATCCTGCTCTAAATAAATTATTGACTAAGGAAAAAGAGAAAAATTTCTCATACAGAATAATTCAATAATTTATGTAGATATTGCTTTCTCATTTCAGTGGAGCAAAACTCCCTCTCCTGAAGTATGGGCTTCACCTAATTATCTTCTTTCCAAAGGTGATATATGGAAAGACAGATAAGTGAAGTTTATACTGGAGGAACCTCAAAATATTGTTAATCTAGCATAACATCAACAGTGATAAGTTATATTGATAGTATGTACTCTGGAAATGACACAATGAAAGGCAATTTATCTCCTGTGTCTTCCACTAAAATCCCATATCCCCAAGCTAATCATGAGAATAACACCAGGCAAATTCCAACTGATGGACATTTTCCAATATAGCTGATCTGCACTAGTCATCATAAATGAGGAACATCTGAGAAGCTGTCACAGTCACAAAGGGACTAAGAATTTATGACAAATTATAAAATTTTAAGGTTATTAATGTCGTAGAAATTGAGAGAGGTTCAATTATTTGCATATAGAAAGGCCAGGACTCAGGAATGATTTTGAGAAGAAAAAATGGTTTATTGATGGCTAGCCAGACTTGGAGCTTTCTGCTTCAAACCCCAGCCTTGAACAAGATTTTCAAGTGCCTTTTATACAGGGTGGGAGTCAAATGGTGCTTTTATCAAAGAAAATGACTTTCTTTGTTAGTTAAGTTTTTGCCTGAGTCCCAGATAGGTTTTGAATTAACATATCACCCACATTTCAGGTGAGCTTGAATTAGCATCTTGCCCACATTCCATCTGGATGCAACCTTGAATACACATTTAGTCTTACATCTTTTCTGAACATTCAAAGCCCATATCACTTAACTGGATTTCTAGAGACTAGGCACACTTGGATACAGAATTAGGTGATTTTGAATTTATGCACAGGCTATATTATATTTCCCATTCAAGGCCAAGTTCAAGTTCCCTTAAGTTTCAGCATCACCACCATCAGAGTTTCCCTGGGCTGACTGGTATGTACATGGGGTTTGCATTGCTAAATTGCCTCCCAGGACTGGAGTCATTGCCATGGTCACCAAAGGAGGACTGCAGCCTCTTACCCACAAGTCAGGACACAGACCTCTTAGGTTATCTATGAAGGGATGAACAGCCTCCCACTCATAGCCCACATCATTAAGAAGTAACTTATTAGTGAAATTCAAAAACCTAGGAAAATTAAACTTCAAGATTTAATCCAGATACATTGTCATGTATTGTACAGGATTACTAAACTGCTATAAGTCTCATATTCTTCCTCCATTAAATCAGAATAGTGAATCCAATTTCATAGAGAAATTGAATGAATAGAAAATATCTTACATTACTTCTAGTATTAATAGTGACTATTTTGTACATTATGATTCAATCCCACACAGACTTAGTCTTCTCAACTTCTTCCCCATGTCCACTGTGCTATTTACAGCCATCATCAATTCTCCCAGGTTTTGACAACAGCAATATTCACATTGAGGGAGAGTGAACTTTCCTCATGCCAAGCATTTCCATGAATATCACATTCAATAAACCCCTCACTGACTCTATAATAAATATAAATATATATATCCATCCTGTGGACAAAAAGCAAGGCTCTATTTTATGTGGCTCCTGCCAAATTTTCCATGCTATCATCCATTTTTCAGACTCTGTCTCTCGTTGTATGTCAGATATTAGGAACCATATCTAAAAGCTAACCACAACTTACATTATATTGATCCCATATTTGTGTCCCTGTCAACACTTCTTGGACTGATAAGTCCCCTTCTCCTCTGGAATTAGTCCAATTCTTCCTTCAAGGATCAGCCTAATTATTACCTCCCTTGTGAAGCCTTCACCTACCTCTGTTGTAGCAGTTGAGAGAGGTTCAATTATTTGCATACAGAAAGGCCAGGACTCAGGAATGATTTTGAGAAGGAAAAATGGTTTATTGATAGACAGCCAGAATCAGGAACTTTCGGTTTCAAACCCAAACCCTGAACAAGAATTTTGAGTTCCTTTTATACAGAGGAAGGGCTAAATCATTCTTTCAGTGCTCAATAGGTTTGAATTAGCATATATATCTTCCACATCCTAGGTAAGCTTTTAGCACGAACTTCATACATTCTAGATAAGCTTTTAGTGCATTTGGTTTGCATTGATAAACTGTTTCTGGGACTGGAGTCATTGCCATGGTTACCAAGGGAAGGACTGCAACCTCTCATCATCCCACACCCACAAGTCAGGACAGCCAGCTTAGGTTAAGGTTATCTCCAAAGAGACAAAGAGCCTCCCACACATAGCCCACATCATTTTTTCCCCCTTATACCAAACCTTAACTTGCTAAGCTTTAGCATAATTATTGTTGGAGCTATGAGGTGGATGGATATTTGTTGTTTTGATTGATTACTTATCAATTTTTAGTGTAGCATCCAGGACCTTGTTTTTAGAAGTTTAGAAGTTTTCATTCTGGGCAGCAGAATCCTGGGGTGGGGGTCCCCTGCAGTTTTCCTGGGGCAACTGGCACTCATGTGGATTTCCAGTTAGGCTCCAGATGTATCTATTAATTTTGTTTTACCCTTAAAGAGTTTACACCTTTAATCTTAAAGGGCTGCTGAAGGGAGATGATCTCTTTTCTGTAACTGCTTCCTGCCGGTCATGGGCTGTAGTCATTGCCTAACAAGTTATAAGACTCTTATTTTAACTGGAGGAAGATGGATCTGGCATTCTGTACAAAGCTGGATAAAGTTTTCATATGGTTAATAAGATGTTTATTCTGAAAGAAACAAACGAAATTAAAATTTTGGAACACCTATTTTTAAAAGAGGACATTGGATTACAGAGGTAGACAAGGTTAGGTGCTTATAAAGATGGCACTGCTTTTTAAAAGCTGGTGGAAAGAGTGTATATATATATATATAAAATTTATTTTCAGAGAGAAATTGTGATAGATACTTAGCTTTGTTTTGAAGACACATTTCAGGCTGTCTAATGATTGGCACTCATGTGCTCTTTTAGATGCTTCTACTGAACTGGCACCCTTTGGGCACGTGGTTTCATTCAGGATTAGTGCACAAAGTTGGAAATTTTTCCTAGTCTTTAGCTGTGGGAGTGATCAGAACTACAGAATACAGGTTCCTTACATTTTGGTTTTAATTGTACAATTTCTGGTAATTTTGACTGTTCATTATGAGCAAGTAAGCCTCATTTTTGCTACACAGTAGAGTACAGTAGAAGAGTAAGTTGACTGAGCCTGGCTGAGATTGCCACCTTATTCTATAGACATGTTTATTAACTGATTAGAAAATGAATTTACCAGGAATTTAACATGTCTAATATACTTTTGCACTTGTTCCAAAATAGAAAAGTTAACATTAAAATTATTAGGCATATATTTAGTACAGGATAAAAGTACAGCACTTTAATATCAGTTAATGTATCATGTAATGCATAAGGATTCTGAGTTGCAATTAATAGTTTTAAATTTAAGGACTGTAATACTTTACATGTTATCTCTCCATGGGAGCAGGCCACAATGCCAATTGTATTTTGTGGCGGTTTGCTCGGTCGGTAGAGATGGGGTCTGGCTGCAGACGAGGGGTCAGTTCAGCTCTGGACGAGGGGTCGGTCCTGCTTGGGATGAGGGGTCGGTCCCACTTGGGACGAGGGGTCGGTCCGGCAGCAGACAAGGGATCGGTCTCACAAGGGGTTGCGCGGTTCGGCTGACAGGGTCGCCCGGCGAAGCCGGCGATGAGGGGGTCGCCCGGAGAAGCAGGTGACGAACTGGGGACAAGGGAGGCCAGGCCCTTGTCAGGGGCTCTTAGGACTGGAGGGTGCACGGCAGAAGAACTACCGCAGAGACAAGGTAAACACGCAAGCCCACTTTATTGAGGGAGAGGCAACAGTTTTATAGGTGCTGGGGAAGGCTGATTGGTCGAAGCCATGCCCTGTTCTGATTGGTTGCTGGCGAAAGGTCAGTGGGCGGTACTGGATGGGGGAGGGGTGGTGGTTAGGGATTGGCTGTCGCTGTTGCTGGGGGAAGGGGCAGGGTTTAGGGATTGGTGGCTGCTGTTGCTGGGGTGGAGGGCAGACTTGAGTTTCCCGCCCACGCCTGGCTGTTGCTGCTGTCAGGGGAAGGGAAAAGGGCAGACTGGATTTTTCCACCCACGCCTGGCTGTTGCTGCTGTCAGGGGAGGGGAAAAGGGCAGACTGGAATTTTCCGCCCTGCGCCTGCGCAGGGAGAAAGAAGAAGAAGGGTGCCACCCCACAAGGCATCGTGTGGTGCCATCCGGGAGGAGGGGCGGCTGCGGAAGCATGGCTGCCGAGAAGGGGAGACCCAAGGGCACTCTGCGCCCATGCCGAGCTTCCTTCAGGGGTGGCGGTGGGCCCGACCAACCACCCTATTATGGGGGCAGCGGCTTGGCCTACCGCGGCCGCTCCCCCGCCGGGCCAGCAAACCACTCTTCAGCCCGAGGGGTGACCGCAGTATTTAAGTTTTACTTACAGTATCCTGGTATCATGGCTCCACTTAGCATGTTTTTCACACAGTGAGCAAGTCACAGCATGGTTGATCTTAGAGTTTCCAGTATTTTACCAGCCTGGTGCATCATGCTCTCTGGCACTAGGGAACAGTGACAGTTTGGAGGTGATATCCATTGTACACTTGGCTGTACAGAATCATCACTGGTGTTTCAGGAGCTTGAAACTGCAACATAGTTTCCATCAACTTCAGGAGCAGAACCAGAGGCTTATATAGCAGATATTTCTAATTGAGGGGTCAGTGATCAGCCTAGTCAATAACTCAAATGGAGAGGCCACTTGTAATGCATTCAAGGCCTGGTTTGAATGCACAAAAGTGTTTGACAATGTTAAAGTTTATTCCTTGAACTTATATATATTTTAAACAATTTAATGCAACATATCATATATTAAAAGACTGTTTACTTCTACAATTTTACTATTAAGATAATAGTAGGTATTTTACTTTAGTAATAGAGGGAAGAAAACTATTTTTCATTGTTAAAATGTAAACAAAAGATTCCCAATGGAAGCAAGATAACATTTTATTACCATTTACTTAAATATGCACCTTGCAGTGACCTTCAGACAGTTGTTATTATCACAAAGTTATTCTTTGCCACCAATACCAATCTAAGTTTTTCGTTAACAATGACTTCTAGAACTAGAACTATTTAAACATTTTCAGTTTGGAAGATGTTTTACAAACTTTTTATAATTTTTTTTTAAAGATTTATTTATTTATTTATTTATTTAATTCTCCCCCCTCCCCCAGTTGTCTGTTCTCTTGTGTCTATTTTGCTGCATCTTGTTTCTTTGTCTGCTTCTGTTGTCGTCAGCAGCACAGGAAGTGTGGGCGGTGCCATTCCTGGGCAGGCTGCACTTTCTTTCACGCTGGGCGGCTCTCCTTACGGGGTGCCCTCCTTGCGCGTGGGGCTCCCCTATGCCGGGGACACCACTGTGTGGCACAGCACTCCTTGCGTGCATCAGCACTGTGCATGGGCCAGCTCCACATGGGTCAAGGAGCCCTGGGGTTTGAACCACGGACCTCCCATGTGGTAGACGGATGCCCTAACCCCTGGGCCAAGTCCGTTTCCCCAAACTTTTTATAATTGACTACAACCACATTGACTAGTTACTTTACATTTAAATAAACTTATTATATTATAATTACTAACCAAAGGAACTTTTTATTTAAGAGAGCATATCTACAATCTGTCTTCTTTAGCTTAATTTCATTAACATGAACTTACAATTTTATTACTCTAAAGATTTTGTACATGTTAATTTATCTAATGGGTATTTAATAAACTAAGGGAGAGTACAGTCAAGCTAAATAAAATTCAAACCATTATAGTTTATGCAAAGAATGTTCTCCTTTTTTTCTTTACAGGAAGCTAAAACTTGTTTTCCTTGTTCAAGTTATGAAAATGAATAATTTTTAAAAGCATACTGACTACCAGGTTTCAAAACACATTACACAATTACCTAATTTGTTTAATTATAATCCAGGAAAGATCTCTCCATAGTTTTTATGGACTTTTCTTTACTTACTGAAATTTGTCAACAGAGCCAGTAATTACCCCTATTTTATGGCTGACAAAAGGTTTAAATTGGGAAATTACAAGGCAAACTGATTGTTAATTCCCCAGCCTAGTAGATAGGTTTAATCTGCCATACCTAGTCCTGCCCTCAAAGCTCTTGCAAAGAGGAGGTCCTTTCCCAATCGTTTCTATAATCAGATTTTTATATGACTTTTCCATCCAGCTTAGTCTAATTTGGGCTCCAAGAATATTTATTCACATATATAACTGCATATTTAATTTTTAACAATTTGAATAGAGTTCCTTTAAGAATTTTCATTTGTTAATTTGATATTATCATCCTGATGTATGAAGACATACAATGAGCAAATGGGCAGACACAAATAGACACAGAAACATAATTCATTGATATTACTTATAATTTGCATTATTTTATATACTGTTTAGTTTAATTTGGGCTCTAGAAATATATATTACTTTATAACTGCATATTTAACCTAACAGTTTGAGCAAACAGGCAGACATGAGTAGTTTGACACAAAAACATAACTTTAGTTACTTAAAACTCTTATTTTTTAACAAAATAAGTGTGACTGCAAAACATTTCAAAGACTCCTGAAACTTTTTCTTAACGCACTATGACTCTGCAGTTTTGGCCAGGAATTTTGTTTCTTTACTAATGGCTTGTAACCAAAATGTTCTCAATGCTTTAGCATCATTTTCTTTTGTTTCAGAACCTTATATTTTACCTTGAATTTAGCAGAATTTTGATAAGCAACAAGATTAATTCTATGTATATTTACTGAGGCTATTTGAAGCCTCAGGGAGACAGACTGGTTTCTCTCATGAATTGCCACTCTTAGAAACACTGACAGTTAAGGCAGGAGACTTCCTTTATTTCCCCCAGTCCTTGGAGATAATAAAACCCCAGTGGTCATTTAACCCTAAGGGCTAAGAATTCCACCAGGCAGCAATTTAGTTTACACTTGGATTCTTGGGAGAAAGCAGGGTTACTGATACCAGGATAGGAGACAGGGATGTCCCAGCTCTTCTCTGGACTGTAGGGGCAGAAGCTATTATGAAATAGCCATAGGCAGAGGCAAGGGAAGGGGTGAGGCTAGGCTTGAAGTAATCATAAATGAAGGTAAGGTTAGTTTAGAATTTATACTTACAATAATAGTTTCAGGCTAAATTCACTCAGTTATAATTTCAGTTATTAGCTTTCTGCTGTTTTATAATATAAATGCATCTATAAATGATCTTAAATCTTAGTTACAATTTTTATTAAGTTTTAACCTTAAGGTAAATTGGATACTTTAATTAATTAAGCTAGAAGAATTTTATTAGTAACAATTCTGTGAAGCCCTGCCGTTTCTTAGTAATGGAACAAATTCTCATCTGCAAGTTATGCATTTAATTTACCACTAAGAGAGTATTGGCATTTAAAGATTCATTTTAAACTACTGTTTTACCTCTTTGCCATGAATTCTTAGGTGCCAGCAACTGACAAAAGCCAAACATAGATTTCAAAGTGGCATTTCATTTCTTTTTTTCTTTTCCCTCTGTAGTCTTACAACCCTGAAGTTCCCAGCCAAACCACTGAAAAGGCTAAAAGTGATTAGCGGTTTATTGTTTCAAACAATAACCTCCTTTCTTTAGAGAAGTTTACAGTTTTAAAACATTTCCAAGTATTTCTACAGTCTTACAGAGAGAGAGATTTGGAAAAGTAAAGAACCAGGGCAGAATGCAAATGTATTTTGGCCTTTACACCCTAGGGAAGGAACTTTACTGCATTTATTTTGATTCTGCTTTTCATCCCCTTCACCTTCCCCATTCCAGGCAGTTGGGTGCACAACAATCAAATAGGAATGTGGCTTATGAATAGATGGTATGGACTCACAGGAAAGGGACAAGCTGCTCCCCCCTTTCCAGCTTTCTGCAAAAATGGGCAGACAGAACCTACTCAAATTCAGCACCCCTCCTGGGGACCCAGCAACCCTGACTGAGGCAGCCCTAACAAATCCGGGTGCATGGTGCACACATAGACAACCTTCATGCCCCAGCAAAGAGGCAGACAGAGATGAGGCAGCAGAGCATGAGCAAACATCCAGACTCCACAAAAATCCAGACTCCTCAGTTTTGCCCCATAATCAACTCACCTCCTTGCCAATGGCAAGGGAGGGTTCCAGCTCAATTAAATTCCATCACTTTACATAACCATATAACTCCAACATCAGCATTGAGCTGACACAGAGAAGCACAAAGGTTACTAATCTGACCCACAAATTCTATATATATGTTTTTTTCAGCATGGCTGCCCCCACAGGCATCACAAACCTTAGAACACTTAACATTAACATCTGGCATAAAGTGAATTCATTCACAATTCAGCACCATGACAAAAGATACCAGCTAGACCTTTTTCACTGTTTAACTTTACACCCAGAACAAGCTTCACTAGAGAGGCTGATCCATTTTACTGTAACCAAGTTTTTTAAAATCCAGACCAGGTAGTGGACTTGGCCCACTGGGTAGGGCATCTGTCTATCACAAGGGAGGTCCACAGTTCAAACCCCAGGCCTCCTTGACCCATGTGGAGCTGGCCCACATGCAATGTTGATGTGTGCAAGGAGTGCCATGCCACACAGGGGTCATCCTCCATGTAGGAGAGCCCCACATGCAAGGAGTGTGCACCATAAAGGAGAGCTGCCCAGTGCAAAAAGAAAGTGGAGCCTGCCCAGTAATGGTGCCAAACACATGGCGAGCTGACACAAGATGACGCAACAAAAAGATGCACAGATTCCTGTGCTGCTGACAACAGAAGCAGACAAAGAAGATGCAGCAAATTGACACAGAACAGACAACCAGGGTGGGGGGGAGGGGAGAGAAATAAATAAATAAATCTTTAAAAAAGGAATCCAGGCCAATTTCCAAGACATTAGGACTCAAACCTATAAACAACCCTTCCTATTAAAATTAAGCCTCCTCTCCTTTGGTGGATACAAGACCAGTACCAGATTCTAACATGCAGTTAGATAAACCCAAAACACCAGGTTTTTCCCCAGTTTTTCTCCTTTTTCCAGCCCTAGTGAGAATGGCTTCCCCCCAGTTTTCTGGGACTACTAGGGTTCTCTCGGGAGGTGATCAGCCTCCCTCGCTAGCAATTAAAGCTAGGGTTTTCCAGGCTGTGCTCACCTGGGGAATCTTACCTTCTTCCATGTTTGGAGTTCTTTTTGTTCCCAGAATCTTTCTCTTCAGACCATCCATTGCCCTCAATTTTTGTTGGGAAGATTCTGGTGGAGCCCACATCTTTTCTGGATTAAATTTAATCCAGGGGCACCCATATTTGGGGTTCACCCAAGTCCTCCCAGCTTCCTCAAGGATTTGGAAGGGGTAGCAAAATGCTACCATCTCTGGCCTTCATTTGCAATCCTGGACAAGCTCCCTAAAATGCTGTAGCAGTTGAGAGAGATTCAATTATTTGTGTATAGAAAGGCCAGGACTCAGGAATGATTTTGAGAAGGAAAAATGTTTTATTGATAACTGGCCAGACTCGGGAGCTTCTGTTTCAAACCCGAGCCCCAAGCAAGAATTATGAGTTCCTTTTGTACTGAATGGAAGGGTCAAATTGTTCTTTGTTTCAGTGCTCAATAGGCTCAAATTAGCATATATTGTCCACATCCTAGGTAAGCTTTTAGCATGGACTTAATACATTCTAGATAAGCTTTTAGTACATTTTGTTTGCATTGATAAACTCTTTCCTCAGACTGTAGTTGTTGCCATGGTTACCAAGGGCAGGGCTGCAGCCTCTCACCATCCCACCCACAAGTCAGGACAGACAGCTTAGGTTAGGTTATCTCTGAAGAGATAAAAAGCCTCCCACCCTTAGCCCACATCAATGGAACCACTCCTGAGATTTTTACAAGACACAGTTGCATTTTCATCACCAGAGTTTAGTAAACTAGACTTAATGTAGGGGAAGCATTTAGAGTTTCCATGCCTTTAGGGATTTCATTCCTATGAGCCTCATTAGTGAAGTATACTTTTATCTCTCTACTCCCTGAGATAGTTCTCTGGAGGTAAGAAAGAAACACACAATTCAAACTGGTGCTGGTTTTGACCTGTGGTAAATTCCTTTGGAGATCTTTGTTCATCTCTTATTCCAGTGGACTCCTTGCTCCCAAGAGGTCACATTTCTTTAGATGCAGTAAACAGTTCAGCAAGTTTCTCAAAATGTTATTCCTATTGCTGATGCTGGAGAGAGATTTCTGGTACATTAAAATATCCTCAGCATTGATGTGGAGAAAGGGGCCATGGTAATTGCTGAGAGCAGGGAGAGGGTAGAAGAGATGTGATGTGGGGGCATTTTAGGGACTTGAGGTTGTCCTAAGTAACATTGCATGGACAGGTGCTCAACAATATCCTGCAATTACCCATTGAAAGAATTGGGGGAGAGTGTAAACTACAATGTAAACTTTAACCCATGCAGTGCAACAGTGCTCCAAAATGTATTCCTCAAATGCAATGAATGTGCCACACTGATGAAAGAGGTTGTTGATGTGGGAGAGTTGGGGTGGGTGGGGTGGCTTATATGGGACTCTCATATTTTTTAATGTAAAATTTTTTGAGCTATGTATTTTCAAAAATTACAAAAAAATAAATGCTCATAAAAATGTATATATATATTATTACTGCTAACCATTCTTGCTATGCAATTATTGTTTATGTGTATTTGTGTTTGGGTGACATATTTCAACAAATTATTTAAAAAGGGGAAAAGTGTGTAGTTTAAAATGTAAACCATAGTGTAAATCATAATATAACAAAAAATTAGAAAGGTGAAAGGTCTAAATTATAAGCCATGATTTAGAACATAATGTAACCACGGTTGGTAGCTATGTTTAAATATCTATGCATCATTTGTAGCAAATATAGCATCTGCATATGAAGGAATTGTTGCTGAGGAAGGGGGAAAAGGGTGAGGATGTTGTGTATATTGAGTTCACTATATTCTATATGTGACTTTACTGTGGCCTAAAACTTTTTGAGGACTAATAAAAAAAAGATATAAGACACTGGGGGAGAATGGAAAAGATTGTCTTGTCACTGTACATGCAGGACAACACCTGTTGCAGTGATGAAAGGCAAATGTTAAAAAAATATTTTTCATTTTTTTAATACTTCAATTTACTTTTTATTTTAGTTTTTCCAAATTATTATGTATTTTAATTTTAATCTTTAAACCTACCATTACTATATCTTTCTCATTGGTTGAATTTGGCAGTGTATTAGGCTTCATTTTTGAAGAAGTTTTGGATCACAGACTGGTTCTACTATGACAGGGGAGGAACACTGGTGTGGGGTGTCATTGATGGGGGATTTTTTTGGTGGGAGGGAGTTCACCAGGGCATTCCTGTTGGGTGTATGTATATGTATGGATGTTTGTGTTCATATAGTGGGTGCAGTTTCATATAATGGCTGAGGGGGCTGGGTTCCCAGCATAGGGAGATCTGTCATTTTCCCCAGCATTGTGGTGGCAGGTTCCTGGATGCAAGAACAGAGAAAGGTGAAGAGGAATGGTCAAATTATGGGCCCTTGATGGTGGTGACTATGCATGTGAGCCTGTGTGCTTAAAATTTCAACTTGGCCTAGAGCTGCAGGGTGCCTAAGAGTTACCTCCTGAAAGTCTCCATGTTGCTCAAATGTGGCCACTCTCTAAGCCAAACTCAGCATGCAAATGCATTCCCTTCACCCCAGCATGGGACATGACTCCTGGGGATGAGCCTCCCTGGTGGCACCAAAGGAGTACTACCAAGCACCAGCTGACAATATAACTAAAAAAAGACCATGAATAAAAGGGTCAACTCAGACCAGCATAATATTTCAGCCTACATGTAATATCAGGTATTAAAAACTGCTTTTTAACCTTGGATAAAAGGGAGAAATTTAAAGGACAAAAGAGTTTATATGGCTATGAGTCTCCAAAAAAGAGTCAGGTGGTCATCAGAGGAGTAATGTTTATGCATGCCTCAGCAGGGTACCAGAGACAGCCAAAGTAGAGAGAAACCCAAAATACTGATTCTCCTGAGTGCTATGGAGACCCACAGGTTTTATGGTCTTCACAGATGGCTCTGGAGTTCAGGGTCATGTCAGTTTGCCCTACTTTGGGGTTTGTGTTCCTGAGTGTGATGGAGTTGGACTCAGATATGACCTTTCTACACATGCCTCTTCTGTTACTTTTACCAGACCTGTGTTTGGTGCTGGGGTTGGTGTATACTCAGGAGACCTGAATCTCTGGACTGTCCATTTGACAAACAGGTCTTGAGCTTCAGCAGATTTGCAACTCCTACACTCTGGTTTATTGGACTTACCCTGGCCAGCTAACAGGGAGGTGAAGAAGATCAATCACCACACCAGGGAGCCAAGAGTGCCTACAACTACAAGCAGGAGAATTACATCCATTACCCATGTGGAATATAAGCCCCCTCTTGATGTAGAGGAGGACTGGTCTTAACCATCCCAGGGTCCACAGGATGGAGGAATAGAGTATAGATTAGAGTGGACTTACTGGTGTTCTGCTGAAGAACTATTGTGGTAAGTAAGTGAAGAATTTGTAATATTGATGTGGAGAAAGTGGCCATGGTAGCTGCTGATGGTAGGGAGAGGGAAGAAGAGATATGATGTGGGTGCATTTTCAGGATTTGGAGTTGTTCTGGGTGGTGCTGGTAGGACAGATGCTGGACATTGTGTGTCCTGCCATGACCCACTGGGTGGAATGGAGGAGAATGTAGACTACAATGTAGACCACTGTTCATGTGGTGCAGCAGTGCTCCAAAATGTATTCACCAGGTGTAGTGAATGTGCCACAATGATGGAAGAGGTTGTTGATGTGGGAGGAGTGGGGTAGGGAGGGTTCAGGGTAAATGGGGACCTCATATTTTTTGAATGTAATATTTAAAAGAGAATAAAGAAGAAAAAATTTAAAAATCAACTAAAAAATTTAAGAATGTATTTTATTATGGGATTGATCAATTCAAAGTCTTCATCAATTGGGGGTGATCAATGACTCCCATCAAGCAAATCTAGTCATGAAAATCCCCTGCATCAATAAATAGTAGAAATGTATAGGTCATAGTATCTTAGTCATGTCCCACAATCCTCATAGGATTAGGAGGCTCAGACAATGCAGAATGAAGGAATTTTGGAGAAAATACGTTTCAACACTTTGAAGTGATCAGTGAAATCTTGTTCTGTATTAATCATCATCAGTTACAACATTCTCTATATTTCATCATTTGTGTTTGAGAAAATGTGTATATTGTAAATTCTCCTCTAAGCTATCATTAACAATTACATCCATTTCATGGACAATTGATGAGAGCTAGGATTAACTTATCTATTTGTACCTGAAGTCCAGGAAGAAAATGGTTGTATTCAATATGCTTGGAGTGTTGTAGAGAAGTTGGGTGTACATGGTATCAAAGGCCAGGACATGAGAACTCTGAGAAGGAAGTTGATTTTTTTTGACCAGCCAGACTCAGCAGACTCTTGTTCTAATAAAAACTGAGCCTTAAGTAGAATTTTTCAGTCCTTTTATACAGAGGAAATAAGAGTAGAGAGACAAACGGTGTTTGTATGCAAAAAGACTTTTTGCTAGTTTCTTCAAGTGTTTTATCTGAGTATTAGATAGTTATTTCCTCCAGGTAAATTTGATTGAATGCATATTCCCCACATTCCAAGCCAGCTTGAATTTAGCATATCCTCCACCTTTCTTCTGGATGCAACTTTGAATACACATTCAGTCTTACATCCTTTCTGAACATTCAAAGACTTTCGGGCCTATATTACTTATTTGGATTTCTAGAGACTAAGTATACTTGGAAACAATTTTGAATTTATGCACAGGCTATATTAGGAGAATTACATATATTTTTAATTAAGCCCTCACAGTAACCCTGCTGATAAATGTTAATTTACCTATTTAACAGATTTCCTAAAGAGAGGTTCAGAAAGAAAAATATGACAAACTCACATGGCCAGAAAAAGGTAAAGTTTGAAATTTTTCTTCTTGTATCCCAATCTCAAATAAAATGAGGGTTACTTGCTACTCTTAGGTTTTATCTGGAATGTTACTACTCATATCAATAATCAGATCCTCACCATGTTTTCAAAGTATTCTCATTATATAGTCTGTTACCACATTTACATGCCCAGATTTTCCTGTCACAAAGAAAACTCCATTGCATTGGACCCACTTCCAAAATATCAGATTCTAACTCACTTAATGTTTATTACCAATCAATCCAAGCATACTTATTCAGCATATTCTTCCTGAGAATGACATTCTTGATGTTTCTTTATTTACCATATGTGTCAATAAATACCTTATTATTTACCACTCCTACCCTCATAGGAGGTGACTTTATCTGTCTTGTTTTTACTCATCTGACACAGTATATTTCTAAGCTCTTGCTTTAGGTCTCAATGAAGAATCAGTACTCCTAGTGCTTGCAAATATACCTGAGAAAAAGTATAGATTGAAAATTGAGTCAATTTTCCACATTCCATAATCACTTAACATCCTATAGTTTTGAACATCACATCTCTCACATTTCACATCATCTCCTAATAACCAGTTGAATGACGTAATTTGAGAAATCACCTCAATTTAACACCACAATATTCCTGCATTATTTCTGCATTCATACCCATTAGTTAATCCTCTTTCATGAAGTGCCATATCACCTGATTGAATGTCTCCAACTGAATTGCTACCTTTCTTGTTTCTTCTTGAAATCTTTACCAGCAACATGTCTCTTATCATAATCATCTCATCATTTAACATCAATTCTCTTCTATTAGAATGAAAATCTAAACTGTGCATATTTCCTCCCATGCCTGATATCTTCCTCCTCTCACAATCAATCTGCATGAGCATTTTATCAAGTCATCACACAGCCTAAAATGATGACTTAATAACATCACTGTCTTCCTCTTTAAAAATATGCTATCATCTCCAATGAACTCCTTATGTATAAATGCAGTTTGTGGGCCTCATTCTGTAACTTAGAATTAAAGAATTAGACCTTTTGAGAACTTTCCTTTCCCTAGACTTCTTTGACCTCTCAGTCCCCTGAATGTATTCAAGCTATTCTAGTTATTTCTTCCTTTTGTGTTCTGCATTGTACTCCTCAATCCATATTATTAGAACATCGTCTTAAATTAATTAATTTTAATTGTATTTTTTGAAAATATTTAACTACAAAAAATGTTACATTAAAAAATATTAGACGTTCCCATATAGCCCACACCTTTCCCATTTCTGTAACTGTCATGACATTCTCCCACATTTATTCAATTGCTTCAATTTATTGCACTCTCAGCCCTAAAATGACAATGAAGATCCCTATTTTCAAAGGCAGAGAAAATCAAATATAACTCAAGACATTACCCACACAAACCCAGAACTCTAAAAAAAAAACCATTATCCTCCTATAGAGATTACTTTCTGGTTAACTTAGATGTCAATCAGGATAAATATAATCAAGGTATGCTACTTTACCAAAATATTTCCCTTCAAATTGGATACATTTAATTTTGGGTTTCTCCAGGTATCCAAGGATTAAAATAGAAATCACTGCTCAGAAATGTACAAATACATTTCAGAAAAGCTATTATTTCAGCACTGACCACCATAATCATTCTTCATTTCCAGGGTAACACCGTCAAACATTGTCGCATATAAGAATGTGTTCTTTTGGTCTCTATTTTGTTATATCTTCAGAAATCTCTTCACTGAACTCCAACCTAAGATAGTCTTTCCTTTCCTATAGCTTCTATTAAATTTCTACTATTCTTTCAGGTCACTCATATAATTTCTCATTATACATTTATTTGTTTGTTCATTTGTTTCTCCTACTGGTCTAACTGCATAAAATTATTCTCTGAATATTAATTTTAGGTGAATTTCCCTTTGAAAACTAATAAATAGGTCCAGAGATACTGTATCTCCACAATAACTTCACCTAACCTCAGATGGTCTTTGCCCAACTACCTGCAGTCAAATTAAGTAATATCTTCTGAATAAAAAGAAAACTATTTCTAAAATAAATTAGAATTCTCATATTTGGTGAAAGTTCTCTCCTTATCTTATCAGAACAGAAAAGAACTAAGAAGGTATGGAATCTAAGTTTTAATGAGGCTGCTTTCACCAAATTCTTTAGTTCAGAGCTTCTTTTTCTCTAGGAAAAACACCATTTTGATGGTGAATCCTCTTTTTATGGAGTTGATAACTGCATCAGTCCTATAATTCAAAAGACATACCTCAATTAACTCAGATGTTACTCAAGATAAGTCTAATAAAGTCATGCCTTGTGTCATTCACTATCAATAGTCTCAAAATCCATCTTCCTGCCTGGTTCATGATGTTGTAGAATTTGAGAGAGGTTCAATTATTTGCATATAGAAAGGCCAGGACTCAGGAATGATTTTGAGAAGGAAAAATGGTTTATTGACAGCTGGCCAGACTCAGGAGCTTTTTGTTTCAAACCCAAGCCCCGAAGAAGAATTTTGAGTTCCTTTTATACAGAGGAAGGGCTAAATCATTCTTTTTTTCAGTGCTCAATAGGTTTGAATTAGCATATATGTCTTCCACATCCTAGGTCATGGACTTCATACATTCTAGGTAAGCTTTTAGCACACTTGACTTGCATTGATAAACTGTTTCTTGGGACTGGAGTCATTGTCATGGTTACCAAGGGCAGGACTGCAGCCTCTTACCATCCCACACCCACAAGTCAGGGCAGACAGCTTAGGTTAAGGTTATCTCTGAAGAGACAAAGAGCCTCCCACCCATAGCCCACATCAATGAGGCTTCACAATTTTAAATACTTTGGTTGTCCAAAGTAAGTACAGTAGAGCATCAATAGCAAGAAGATTCCTACTAATTTGTAGGTCTAAAAAGGACTTGTAATCTACCAACATTTTCTCAGTCATTCATGTGACTGTAAAAATAGAACAATTCATGTTAAAAAATATATTCAAGGAAATATATTTTAATATTTCTTGAGTATATATATTTTACTACCAAGAAAAGGAGAGACCATCCAGTACAGGTCTTGTTATATCCAATATTACTTCAAACTTCAAAATATTTGGTGTTCCCAAAATAAGTCATTAAATTTCAGTGCTGACTTGCCTATGAATAAGGTGGACTTCAAAGAATTTTTATATTTATAACTACAAAATGATTCAGACACATAATGAGATATAGAAGAATAAATTATTTCTGTAGGGAAATCAAGCAATGTATTTCCATTTTATGTTTGGTATTTACACGCAAATAAATATTTTGTCATTTTCTTTTATAAATTCACTCCTCTGAAATTAAAAAGAACTACACTTTAGTTTTTTGGTTACATATATTTTAGGTAATCAATTTCTCCCTTTACATAATTTTCTAATATAGTCCTATGTGTTTTCAGCCTAATTTCTGTAGCATTAGTAAAATAAAATCTATGTGTAGCCTACCAAGCACCTTAGTATAGAAATAAAGCTTCTGTAGGAAAGCAAATAGTCCTGCTTATGTGCTTTATTTGAAATTAAGCAGACTTTTTATTTCTTCTTTGTAAATAAAAATATATGATGTAAGCATGGAATGCTTCAATCATACTTTTATCCTTATCACCATGAGACTTAGTGTCACCAGCCATATTTATCTTGATGTTAATGAGAGCAGAATGCTAGAGAAACTCCTGAGTCTCTTCCCAGAGACCTCAACTCAATAATTAAATTTCTTTGTTCAAAATCTATATAAAAGTTGTATGAAAATCCCTCAATAGGGAGGAATATTTGGGATTGTTTAGACCTGTAATCCACCTTCTGATAAAACCACTTTTCCTTCCTAGCCTAGTGTGTCTTCATATTCTGCTGTGCCATGTGATGCTCTGTGGACCATTCTGGTCACCTTCAATTGACAACCAAGATGGACTAGTGTCCTCATGAAAAGCACACTGCTTGATTATCCCCAAGGATTAGATTTTCATGGACTCTCACTCTGTAGCTGCCAGAGTGTTTTATTCTGAGACTTGGAAAATGAGTTTCTTGCCCTGGGTATCTAGCATCCCTAAAGGAAGCCGGGCATGAAGGGAAACATGTTCTTTTCTGTGTGTATTGTGTGTGAGGTTGTACTGTCCTGTTCAGCAGCACAATAGCTCTGGGTGAAGCTGTAAATGGAAATTTGTCATGCTTGGTTTTGTGGAGGTATTACTTATACAGGAGGTGTTACTAACATTGATTACCTAGGCTTCTTGGAACGTGTTTAGCCAAACTATGGAAAGGAGAAATAACCAGAATTTGGAGGGAAAAATAGAGCAACCTAGTAGGCTGCATTATTAAACATTAAGAACAATTTGGGTATGAACTAATGACAAAAAAGAGAATGATCTGTCTTTGTAAATAAATCTGGCCTCAATGTGCATTAGAAGATGAAAAGAAATGATCTGCACAAGGGTCCTTAGAGCAAAATACTGTTCTGCAATTGGATCTCTTCTGAAGAAGGTTAAGTGAATGTGATGAGATTCCTTATATTCAATATTTTATGGAGTTAGTCCAAAATAAAAATGCTGAGAGAGTTTGTTTCAGACACTGTACATTGCCAAGTTAGTCAGGACCTGTATCCCCAACACTTGAAAGTAAAAAATGGAAAGGGTTTACCACACCAACCAGGAAAGGAATTAGTTAATTCAACCTCTAAACCAAAGCAGGAATTAAATAGCTGTAAGGATGACTGAATAAAAGTTAGAAAAACCCTCTCTGGTTCTATCTGCACTGATGAAATTTTATTTCTGATGATGTTTTAGATACCATCGTTTCTAATACATTGATACTTGAGATTGTCACAACTCCAATATCACCTACACTGCCATATAAGAGGGATAGAAATGAGCCTGAATTACCATTAGATCCCCCAAAAATTACCTCCCTACCTTATACCCAGAGGAATGAGACTTTTTTGTCAGGGTGCCTCTACCTTGAAAGAGCAAAGTCAGGGCCAATCCCCTCTTTGACAATTACCTGCAGGATTGGATGAATAAAGACAACCAAGGTGCTATGTATATATCCATTTTCAATTTTCAATAACTGACCTATATAATTGGAAAGATTGAGCCCTACCTACAGAGAGGACACCAGCAAGGTAGAAAATCTTTTTAAATCTATATTTGGATCCACCACAACAAATTGAGCAGATATCCAATCATTACCAAATGTAATTGTAACCTCAGATGAAAGTAAATTTTACTAGAAAAGGATGAAGATCATGCTGAATTTTAGGCAGTAGTAACACTCACAATGCTGCTCATGTCCTGGGGAGTCAGACAGTTCAAATATCTGACCCAAACGGGAATCTAAATGAACAAGGAGGCTGAAATAAACTGGATAATTACAAATCTTGTGTAATTGCTGGGCTCAGGAATATGGTCCGCAATCAGAAACTGAAGGAACAATATCAATATTCAGAATGGAAAATGAACCCCAAAGTGCATAAATCCTAAGAAAACTGTGATACACCTACTATACATAAAGAGAGGATTTTGAGAGCAGCAGAGAAAAGAAATGTATTACTTATGAAGGAATCTAATAAAGCTAAATGCTTTTCCATCTTCAGAAACCATGGAGGTAAGAAGGTACAAAATGATTAAAGTACAAAAAGAAAAAAACACCTGCCAGCCAAGAATTCATTATGTGGAAAACTATCCTTCAGAAATGAAGGTGAGTTTATAGTTTTTACAGACAATCAAAAACAGAGAGTATGTTACCAAGAGACCAAATCTATAAGAGATATCAAAGAATGCATTACAACCTGAAAGGAAAAGACAAGGAAGAGAGCCTTGGACAAGAATGTAGAAATGAACATAAGTAAGAGAAACCAAAAAGGTTAACAGACAGACAATAATAAGATATTACAACAGAAAGCAAAAGGATAAAATGTACAAAATAAGTAATGCTTTTATAGTAGTAAGATTGAATTTTAATGGATTGAACTCAATTAAAAGAGATACACTGGTAGGGTGAGGTATGGGAGTCTTGGATGATGTTATATGTTTGTTTTGTAAGTTCACAGCTATTACTATATATTTATTGTTTATTTATGTTTGTGTATGAGTGATATACTTCAATAAACTTTTTAAAAAACTGTAAAAAAAGAAAGAAAGAAACATCCCCATAAGATCACTCATACATTGGTGGTGGGAATGTCAAATAGGATGGCTGCTCTGGAAAATAGTTTGGCAAGTTCTTTTTAAAAAACCTAAACTTGCAGCTATTGTACGTCCCAGCAATCACACTCTTGGGGAATTTATCCCAGAAAAATTAAAACATATGTTCACATAAAAAACCTGTAAACATGTTGATTGTAGCCTTATTTGTATTAACCAAAAGCTGAAAACAACCTAGATGTCCTTTAAAAGTATAATGGTTAAACAAAGTATACTTGTGTTATATACCTCCATTCTATAGAATACAACTCAATAATAAACTAGAACAAACTATTGATACATGCAATAACTTGGAAGAATCTCCATGGAATTATGCTGAAACAAAAAATGCTATTTCAAAATATCACATACTGTAAGATTCTATTCATATAATATGCTTCAATTTACAGCACATGGAGCTTCCCATTTTAAAAATATAAGATATAAAGAAGTAATACAATTATTAAGGAAAAAATTAAAAACCCAGAATAAAAATGGGAAAGATCTGAATAAACATTTATCATAAAATGAAAAGAAAATAAACACAATCACATGAAAGTGTTCTTAATGTTTCATTTCAGCAATATAAAAATGCAAAACAGTATGATTATCTTGTATCTGGCAAATTTGCAAATATAAGTTTTTCAAAAATAAGTGTGGGAATATGGAATACATGAAACTCTCTTTCTGAGATTGTATACTGCTGCATCCATTTTGTAATGATTTGGCTTAACAAGTAATTAAAGTTGTGCATATTCTATAACCTGGCAAAAAAAATAGAGTGATAGAATTGATTTTTAAAATAAGCCATTCTTGCTTTCTACAGAAGAATCATCTTAGATACCAGGATACAATCAGGCTGAATGTGAAAGGTTGGAATAAGACATTCCATGCTAATATCAATAAAAAAGAGAAGGTGTAGTGATACTAATGTCAGACAAAATAGATTTTAATTGGAAAACTGTTATAAGAGATGTAATATAGTACAATATATTAATAAAAGGAATAATTCATCAAGAAAAATAGCAATAATAAATATTTATCCATCTACCATAGATGCCCAAAATACATGAGGCATATACTAGCAAAATTGAAGGGGGAAATAAATGTCTTTATAATAATTCTTAGACTTTGACACTGACAGTCAGTGTTAGATGGAACATCTGAAAAGGGGATAATCAAGGAAACTGAAAGCTTGCCTAACATGATAAATGAACTAGGCCTAATAGATATATTTTTTTAAAGATTTATTTATTTTATTTAATTTCTCCCCCTCCCCCGGTTGTCTGTTCTTGGTGTTGATTTGCTGCGTCTTGTTTCTTTGTCGGCTTCTGTTGTCCGCTTCTGTTGTCGTCAGTGGCACGGGAAGTGTGGGTGGCGCCATTCCTGGGCAGGCTGCTCTTTCTTTTCACGCAGGGCGGCTTTCCTCACAGGCGCACTCCTTGCGTGTGGGGCTCCCCCACGCGGGGGACACCCTTGCGTGGCACGGCACTCCTTGCGCGCATCAGCACTGCGCATGGCCAGCTCCACACGGGTCAAGGAGGCCCGGGGTTTGAACCGCGGACCTCCCATATGGTAGATGGACGCCCTAACCACTGGGCCGAAGTCCGTTTCCTCTAATAGATATTTATAGAACATTACACTCCAAAACAGGATATATACTCTACTGAAGCACTCATGGATCCCTCTCAAAAATAGATGATATATTGGGCCATAAATCATATCTCCATAAATTTCAAAACATTGAAGTTATACAAAGCACTTTCTCTGATCATAGTGGGAAAATGTTGGGAATGAATAAGAGGTATTAAAAAGGAAAATTCACAGATATATGCACAGTAAACAATATAGTATTAAATAATCAATAGTTTAGAGAAGAAAATGAAAAAGAAATCAGTAAATATTTCAAGACAAATGAAAAGGAGAGCACAACATATCAAAGTTTAGGGGTTCCTGAAAAAGGAATGGTAGGAGAGAAATTTATAGGTTTCAATGCTCACTTAAAAAAAAGAAGTAAGAGCTAAAATAAAAGAACTAACTGCACACCTGGAGAATGAGAAAAAGAATAGGAAATCAATCCCAAAACAAGGAAAGAAATAACAAAAACAAGAGCAGAAATAAATGAAATGGAGAATTAAAAACAATAGAGAAAATTAACAGAACTACAAGTTGTTTCTTGTAAAAGAACAACAAAATCAATAAGCTCTTAGCAAGATTAACAAATAAAAAATAAAATCAGAAATGAGATGGGTGACATTATCCTTGACCCAGCAGAAATAAAAAAGATTATAAGAGGATACTATAAATATCAAAAACTGTATGCCAACCAACTAGACAACATTGAAGAAATGGACGAATTTCTAAAAAACATGAACAAGCCACACTGAATCTAAAAGAAATAGAAAGTGGCCACAGTAGCTGCTGTGGGGAGGGAGAGGGAAAAAGAGATGTGATATGGGGGCACTTTCAGGACTTGGAGTTGTCCTGGGTGGTACTGCAGGGACAGATGCTGGACACTGTATGTCCTACTATGCCCAATGGGCGGACTGGGGGAGAGTGTAAACAATTTACATGTGGTGCAGCAGTGCAGCAATACCATGTGGTGCAGCAGTGCTCCAAAATGTATTCACCAAATGCAATGAATGTGCCTTGATGATGATGAAAATAAATAAATAAAAGAAATACAAGACCTCAACAAACCAAACCAAAACAATTAAATTGAAACAGTCTTCAAAATTATTCCCAAAATGACAGTGGTTGAAAGAGAAGGCCTAAGGACATTTATATTACTAGAAGGAAAGCTAAAAAAATGTAATATGGGATTGTATAAGATCATGAAACCTCATGTAAAATATGAATATGGGTGACATTGCCTATGTAAGACTGTTTTTACAAAATATAAATATAAATAAACTGGAGAGAAGCAAACAATTGCAGTTATGTATGTTGGGGGAAGCACAGACAGATTGAGAGGTGATGAGTTTTGTTGACTTGGTTTTTGTTATTTTAGTTGTGTTATTATCATCAAAATAATGAAAAAGCTCTGGAAGTGATTGGTGTGATGAATGCACAACAGAATTCCATTGATTGTACACTTTGGATAGACTGATATTTTATAAATATGAATCAATAAAGTTCATTTGTTAAAAAAAAAAAGTCCCCAAAATGAAAAGTCCAAGAAAAGATGGCTTCATAGGTGAATTCTACCAATCATTTAAAGGCGATCTAATACAAATATTGCTCAATCATTTAAAGGCGATCTAATACAAATATTGCTCAAATGCTTCCAAAATATTAAGTAGGAAGTAATGCTCCCCAAATCACTCTATGAAGCTAACATTGCCCTAATACCAAGGCTAGGTAAAGATATTATGAATAAAGAAAATTACAGCCCATGTTCTTTAATGAAAATAGATGCAAAAATCCTAAAAATAATTTGCTCACAAAATCCAAAAACACCTGTAAAATATGATATATCATGATCAAGAGGGCTTTATACCAGGTATGTGAGGTGGTTAAACATAAGAAAATCAATCAGTGTAATATACTACAATTGTGGCATTGGTGTGGAGAAAGTGGCCATGGTACCTGCTGGGGGTAGGGAGTGGGAGGAAGAGATGAGATGTGGGGGCATTTTTGAGACTTGGAGTTGTCCTAGGTGATGCTTCAGGGACAGTTACCAGACACTGTATGTCCTCCCATGGCCCACTGGGTGGACTGTGGGAAAGTGTGGGTTATGATGTGGACCACTGACCATGAGGCGCAGCGGTGCTCAGAGATGTATTCACCAAATGCAATGAATGTCTCATGATGATGGAGATTTTTATGGGGGGGAAGAGTGGGGTGAGGGGGGTGGAGGGTATATGGGGACCTCATATTTTTTTAATGTAATATTAAAAAAGGACAAAAAATAAATGTAAAAAGAATTAATGCATTATCTTCTTATTTGTTGCAGAAAAGGCATTTGACAAAATACAGCACCTTTCCTTGATAAAAAACTTCAAAAGTTAGAAATAGGAAATTTTTCAACATGATAAAGTACATATATGAAAAACCCATGGGTAACATGGTACTCAATGATGAAAGACTGAAAGCTTTTCCACAAGAATGCCCATTCTCCCCACTGTTGTTCAATATAGTGCTAGAAGTCCTTGCTAGAGCAATTAGGCAACAAAAAGAAGTAAATAGAATCCAAATATGAAACAAGAAGTAAAATTTCTTTGCAGTTGATATGATCCTATCATTAGAAAGTCCAAAATAATCCAGAACAAAACTACTAGAACTTATAGACAATTTCAGCAAAGGGGCAGGATACAAGATTTATATGCAAAAATCAATAGCTTTCTATGTACTATTAATGAGTAATCTGAGGAGGAAGCCAGAAAAAATTTGATTTACAATATTGATTAAAGAATCAAATATTTAGGAATAAATTTAACCAAGGACATAAAGGATCTGTATTTAGAAAACTATAAAACATTGGTAAGAGAAACTGTGGATGCTCTAACTAAAGGGATATTCTGTGCTCATGGTTTGAAAGACTAAATATCATTAAAATGTCAATTTGATCTGAACTGATCTACAGATTCAGTGCAATCCTAATGAATTTTCCAATATCCTTCTTTGTAGAATTGGAGAAGCCAATTATCAAATTGAGGTACAAATGTAAAGCCCCCAAATAGCCAAAAATATCTTAAAAATAAAAAAAGAATGAAGTTAGGGACTCCCACTTCCAAACTTTATAGCATATTATCTAATTTTCAGTGGTAGAAATATCATGGTACTTGCAGAAAGACAGACAGATTGACCAATGGAATCAAACCAAGGGTACATAAGTAGATCCAAAATCTATGGACTAGTGATTTTTTTACAAGAATGTTGAACACACTCAAATAGGTCATACTTGCCTATTCATTAAATGGTACTGGGATACTGAATATCCATATCTATAAAATGAGGATCCTTATGTCACACCTTATACAAACATTAATACAAAATGGATCAAGGACCTAACTATATTTAAAAAAAGAACTATAAACCTCCTAGAAGAAAATGTAGGGAAACACCTTCAAATTTTGTGGCTAATGATGGTTTCTTGGAATTACACCCAGAGCACAAGCAATAAAGGAAAAACTAGATAAATGGGACCGCCTCAAAATTAAATATTTCTGTTCTTCAAAAGACTTTGTCAAGAAAGTAAAAAGGCAGCCTACTCAATGATAAAAAATCTTGTGAAATGCTATTCTGATGAAGAATTTATCTCCATGCTAAATAAAGAGATCACACAATTTATCAACAAATTGACAAGGAAACCCATTTTAAAAATGGGCAAAATAATTGAACAAAAATTTCTCCAAAGTGGAAATACAAATCGCCAAAAATACATGAAATGATGTTCAACATCACTAGCTACTAGTGGAATGCACATAAAACTCATCTCCCAACATTTAGTATGACTATTACTTAAATAACAGAAGAGTGGTGGTGGAGGGCCCAAACTTGCAGCAGCAGCTCCCCTACTTTCCCCTTTTCCCCTCCCCTTTGCCATTGGGCTCTGCCTGGACCACGTGCTACTCTAACAGCATGCTGCCCATGACTGAGCAAATCCACCTCCAGCTTGGGCTGGTAACTCACTCCTCCCCCTGAAGCCCAAAGGCCAGCTGGGCTACACCACCACCACCCATTGTGCACAATCCCCACATGGATATGCCACCATGCCCCAGCCCAAGGCCCTGCACAACCCTCTGTGCAATGTCGAGATAGGGCCTCTGTCCCTGGGGGACCAGAAGGGAGCCATATGCCCTGCCCTCCCTTGGGTCACTGCCCAACCCACCAGAAGGTGCAACAGCAGTAGGGCTAAGGACCCTGAACCACTGCCACAGGACAATTCTGACTCATTGCATCTTGAAGAGCATCTGTAGAAGAGGAAGAAGGTGGGTTTGAAAACATTTATTAAAAGCTCCTCTTCCCACAGCCAGGAAATGCTTGGAAACCTAAATATGCTACAAAATGATGGGCATTTTAGTAATATCACTATATGTGTCCTGGACAAAATCTTCTGGGCACATGGCTTGCAGTAATTTCTTTTGCTTCAAGCTTGTGGGGCTAGCTGTGGGTGAGAACAAAAATGTGTTGGATTTACATCATGTTTCAGTGACTGGCTTTCTATCCCTTTTAGAATATGCTTACACAGACACTCTGTCAATTAATACAGAAAATGTTATTGGTGTTCTAGCTGTGGCCAGGTACATGTAAATATTTAAAACTGCCAACCCCTGCTCAGAATTCATGAAATCAAGTATTTTATGCAATGCACCCAATAGCCAACCAGAAAAGGGTCTAGATGGTGGACAAGAAAAAATTCCAATGGCAATTCTACTTCCTGAGATGGAAGCATTTTTCCTTTGATTCAGAGTGCAGTGTGGTAGAAAGAAACATTCCTGTTTGCCAAGAGTCCCAGAGAAAGTATAAAAGCTACATAGTTATGTCTCCTTACTTAAAGTCCTGGAAAGTGTAGCAAACAAGTTCTCCCCAGGTATTGAATTCTTTAGCTTCCTACTCAGAAGGTATAAATCAACTAGCTTATTCTTCTTTAGCTTTTCCCTGGACTTTTCCTTTTGGAGTTGATCAAATGATGCAGTCTGAAAAGGTTAAGAAGCAGAAAATATCCAAACTTTAGAATTTTCTGACCCATCTGAAACATGCAGAAGATCAGCTGATTATGTGACTTATAAGAGCACAATAACTACTTTGCCTCTGAATACTGAAAGATGTCTGTGTCAAAGTCAGAAGGTTAAGTGATGAGGAGGTTCATGAGGAAGTGCCCCAGACTGTCAGTGTATCTCATTTTTTACTGAGAGATCAGTAGACAATATTAGGAAGTGAGCAAGGTCAAGAGGACCTTCTCATTAGTCCACAGTCTTCCTCTATAGATGTAATGTTTTCTGTGTTTTTCATGATACAATAAAACCAATTCAGCAAATATTTTTAAGTGCCTATTAGATAGTATGAAATGCAAAGAAGGGTTAAATATGATGACTGGATTTAAAAAAAAATGTTAATAGCCTTATAATTTTTTTTCCATTTACAGAGTGGGAAAGAAAATACAGTTGAACAGCAGCTGATGGGCCAAAAGCATAAGGTATGAATTGTGAATTATTTTCAATGCAAAGAACAAAGAACACCAGTTTAAAAAAAAAGAACAGAAAACTACAAGTGCCACAGAGGATGTGGAGAAATAGGAATATTCCTTCACTGTTGATGGGATTACAAAAAGGTTCAATCTATGTGGAAGATAATCTGGTAGTTCATCAGGAAACAATCTATGTGGAAGATAATCTGGTAGTTCATCAGGAAATGTCATATGATCTAGCAATCCCACTACTAGGAATATATTCAGAAGACCTGAAGCAATGACTTGAACAGATATTTGCATACTGATATTCATATGGCATTATTCACAACTGCTAAAAGAGGGACACAACCTAAGTGTCCTCCAACTGATGAATGGATAAACAAGATGTGGTGTATTCATATGATAGAATATCATTCAGCTCTAAGAAAAAATCAACTGGGAAAGCACATGAAAACATGGAGTAACCTTGAAGATATTATATTGAAAGGTTCAGGGCAGACTCAAAGGGAGGAATATTGCATGGTCTCACTGATATGAATTAAATACAATGTTGCTGAGAGTTGCTATTCCAAGTTAGCAACCCCTGCTGTGGGCTGCTACTCTAAGTTAGCAACCCCTGCTGTGGGCTGCTACTCTAAGTTAGCAACCTACGAGGACCGGGCAGGCTTCCACGGCTCGGTGGTGAGCCCCTAGGCCAACGCGTAGGCCTAGGTTCTCCAGGCGTGGGGGACGCACGGTAAAAACCACGGAGACAGCCTGTGAGAATGAGCTAGTCCAATTTATTGCGGAAATACACTTGATTATATAAGGTCGGGTCAAGGGAGGGGTAGGAATTGGGGCGGGTAAACTACGGGGCGGTAGTGGATAGGCGGAACTGTGCAGGCAGCTATGAAGTAGGCAGTGATTAAGAAAGGGGGCAGATTATGAGTTGGCTAAGTGGACGGGACTGGCGGGAAGGATAGCAATGGCTGGAAAAGGGAGATAACAAAGGCTAGGAGGAGGGGTGAAGGGAGGCAGCAACAATTGCTCCTTTTGTTTTATAAAAAAAAAGGTGTGAGAGAGTAGAGGGATGGGCTGTGGAGGGTGAGAGAAAAAGAGGGCAGGATTGACTGGTGATGGGCAAATGACATATCATTTGGCCAGAATGTATGCATAGCCCTTAGGGTTGGTGCGTGCCGGTGCTAGACGAAATATCTAACATGATGTTGCGCACGCTTTTTTGGGGTGGATAGCGCTGTGGCTGGCTTAACCGCGAAGAATTCTCAGACGTATAGCAATAAAGGGGGGCGGAGGGTGCACCCAAGCCCTTTACGCCGAGGGAAGCGAACCCGTACCGACGGCTAAAGTCAGAGAGCTTCACAGCAAGCAGCTTCACAGGCGGGATGTACAGTGGGAAGGGGGGTGAGGACGTGGTTGAGATTGAGGAATGGAATCAGAGGTAGCAAGACGTTGGTAATGGATTTGAACAAATAAGGAAAATACACTGTCAGCATGATCTTTGGCAAGGCGGATGATTCGTCGAATGGCCCAAGGACCAATGGTGAGACCTAGGATGATGAGCAGAACTGGGGTTAGTAACGGGAGGAGATAGGGGAGGAGGGGCTGCAGAAAGCCCCAGGAACCAGCAGTTTGGGCTCGTTCAAGTCGGCATTGGTTGAGACCTTTTTCAAGTTCTTTTAAGCTGGAGTCTACTAAACCGGTATAGTTGGCATAGACACAGCATTCTTCTCCCAGAGCTGCACATAGGCCACCTTCTTTGAGGAGGAGGAGGTCAAGACCTCGGCGGTTTTGCAGGACAACTTCTGAAAGGGAATTGAGGGAGTCTTTAAGATATTTGACTGCATCTCGGAGGTAGATGATATCAGAGTCTACTGCTTGTCTGAGGTTTTGGAGGGCGGAGGCTTGTGTGGCTAGGGCTGCAACACCAGTGGCAGCTCCAGCTGTAGCTAGGAGGGAAGTGACAGTGAGTACAGCAGTAATAGGTTCACGTTTGTGGAGGTAAATAGCTTCTTGAGTGTGGTCAAAGGCTTCAAAGAAATGTAGAGGAGTGTGATAGATGACTCGAGGCGTGAGGAGGATGAGAGCACACGTTTCTTTGGTCTTGTTAAGTGTGGCAACAGATAAGCATGGGGTAAGTCCGGTGGAAGAGCAGAGCCATTGGGTGGTGTTTAGGGGAACTAAGTATTTGGCAGAGATGTTTGGGGAGGTATAGTTGGTACAGGCAGTAAGGCTAGGAGTGTGGGAAGAACGGGGGTGAATGCATAAACCTTTGGAAGAGATGTGCGTAAAAGTGAGTGGGACATGAGTAGATTGATTCCAATTGCAGGAAGAGGGGGAATCGTCGGTGGAGGAAGTAAAGAGTGGTGAAGGGATAGCAAGTGGATCATAGAGGGGGAGGCTGGGGGAAAGACACAACCAGCAAGAGCGAGTGAGGTTGGGGTGGGAGGCGTTGAGAGAGGAATAGGAGGCGTTTAGGAGTTTGAAGTAGGGACTAGAGGGGATGAGAGGATGTGATTGTATACCTGAAGCGGGGGGGGGAAGTGGGGCTTGTAGAAGGGACGACGGCGGCCGAGGTGGAAGAGATTTTGAGGGGAGTAGATGAGGACGGAAGAAGGTGAACAGTGGGTGAGGGAGGAGGGTTAAGGATGTGGCTGGGACCAATAGCAGAGGGTGGGGCGGAGACAACACGCTTTTGGATTTCAAACAAAGCGCCACGATCATAGTTGCTCATATACAACCGGAGTCCATAGGGGCGAGCGGCCAGCCATGTATCGTCGTTTGGGTTTTTTACTGTCAGCGAAATGAAGTCCCAACGGGAATTGTTGGCTACTTGGAGAGAGAGATACGGGTCTCCGTTGGGGGCGCCGGACCATCCATGGGCCATGGTCACACATCCCCAAGAGGGACAGTAGAAGTGTGATGGGTCATGACAACCTCGAGCACTAGCAGGACAGATGTAAAAACCAGACACAGGGTTAAATTGAGGGCCAAGGAGACGATTGTTTTGAGAAAGCAGGCATGCTGTATTCCCGCCTCGACAGGATGAGGAATGGTGGAAGCCTACTTTTGCTTTTTTGATGTTACTCACTTGGCATTCGGGACGGAAGGAAATTCCAGCAAGAGGGCAGATGTGTGTGAAAAAGGAGGGAGCGACACTAGTAACATTATAAGCGAGAACACGTTTTTCTGGAAATGTCTGCAGGATCCAGTTGAATGGCTGATGGGAGGAGGAGCTTTGGGCAGAGGAGGCTAGAGACAACATGAGAATGAGGAGATGGATGAGGTAGGGGAGGGTAGGGGAACAGGAGGCGGGGGGATGAACAGAGCGGGCTCGTCGGAGGAGCTGGAGAACTTGGCGCTCGATGGGGTCATCATCTTCAAGGGAAAGACGGCTTAGGCGGCGGGCAAAGAAACGTTGTCGACGTCGTTCGCGGCGAGAAAGAGCTGGTGTGGTTCCCATGGACGACGGTGTCGGAGAGGTAGACTCGGGTGAATTTACCTGGGGGCGTATAGTGGTCATGGGAGAAGGACGACGAGAGAGGTGAAAGTGCCAATTAAAAGTAGAAAGGCGACAGCGAGGAGGAGGCGTTGACGGAGGTTCCAATCTGTTGGGGCTGTAGCTGCGAGGCAAACAGCTGAGAAGATTGTTAAGAAAATGAAAATTACAAGAAAGAAGCAGAGTAAGAGTGGGTGCGAGGGGAGCTTGAGGAGCATCTGCACTGAGAGTTCTTTTCTGATGAACTATAAAGCACGTTTTGGTGAAGGTCAGGCACTTTTCAACGGCGGGTTGCGGAGGTAGCAAAGGCTTTTCTTGTGGAGTATGCAGAGTTGGGTCCTTTGAGAGATCTGTAATGACAAAAGAAGGAGAAGAGAGCCCTCATAGAGGAGGGGCAATCAGCAGAAAGAAACTCGGAGAGAGCACTTATTTAAATATAAGCATTTCAGGGAGGGGCTGGTTGGTGCTGAATTTGAGCAAATGGGGCGACATCTGGGCCTCCGCTGTCAATGATGTCTCTCACGGAGGGCATAGGGTACTTATCATTAAGGGGAACCTTGGGGTCGGTGGCAGGCCTGATATAGCGCCCAGGAACCCAGAGTGGTTGTGGCTCAGAGTCTGGGAAGATACAAGCAAAACCTCTCCCCTGTGCTAGCAAGGGAGCCGGGTCCTGCCAAAGATTTGTGGCAGGGTCTTTCCAGTGAACAAGAGGGACTTGCGAGGGTTGCCACATGGGTCCCCAATGTTTGTGGGTTGGGGAAAGTCCCTTGTCATCGAAGGTCAGGAGATTGTGATGAATAAGGCAGGCAGTGATGACGTCAGCAGGGGCTTTATGGGGGGAGGAAGCTCTTTCTTTTTGAATGAGTAGCTTGAGCTGTTGGTGAGTGCGCTCAACAATTCCTTGCCCTTGTGGATTGTAGGGGATGCCAAAATGGTGTGTGATGTGGTACATTTGTACGAAGCTGGCAAAGGTGGCACTGCGATAGGCTGGTCCATTGTCGGTTTTGAGATCCCAGGGAATTCCCATGAATAGAATGGCTTGTCGGAGTGCTTTGATGCAATGTTTAGCGCTCTCTCCTGTGAGGGGCACGGCGTAGCACAGGTGCGAGAAAGTATCAACTGCAACATGAAGATACTTAAGGCGTCCAAAGGCGCTAACGTGTGTGACGTCAAGTTGCCAGCGGGAGTTAGGCCGTAGGCCGCGGGGATTAGCTCCGCGAGGCTGCAAAGGTCCAAGAGGCAGCAAAGGTGCACATGTTTGGCAGGAGCGCACAAGATGTTTGCATGTTTCAATGGGGAGGTCTGGGAAGAGCTTTTGAATGGATTGCGCTGAGAAGTGGAATTGAGAGTGTAGGAGCTTAGCTTGGTTGACAAAGTCTCCCAGTCTTGTTTTGTCAGTGAGGTTTTCTTGAATGGCAACTGGGCATACATGGCGGCCGGATGCTAAAGCGTCGGCGAGGGCATTTCCTTGAACTAGCGGTCCTGGCAGGCCAGAGTGACTTCTGATATGAGCAATGAACCAGGGTTGTTGCCTTTCTTCAAGCAGTCGCTGTACAAAAGCGAGTGCTTGGTCAATAGTTAAGTCACTGGGTAGGAAAGTAGCAAGCGGGAGGCTGCGACACACTTGTAAAGTGTATAAGCTGTCTGTGAAGATGTTAAGAGGCTGGTCCGGGTAGAGATTGAGGACTGCGGCGACAGCTAAAAGTTCACCTGTTTGGACAGAAAAGTCATTAGCAAACACCAATTGTCGTGGCTTAGGTTCTCTTGGCGTATATATGACAGCAGCGAATGCCTTTTTTGAAGCATCGGTGAAAGCAGTGATGGCAAAAGGAATTGGCTTTCTTGTGGGCAGCGGATGGAACGGGTTGGAAAATGCTAATTGAGATACTCCTTGTAGTAGTGGATGATGCGGATAGTGATTGTCAAAAGAGCCACGAAAGAATTCTATTAGGCCTTGCATTTGGGCATTATTCATGATGAGAGAGGTAACTTCTTTTGCATCAAAGGGCCAAACGATGGTGTGTGGCGGGACGCCGTACGTTTGTATGGAGAGAAGTACTAAGTCAGTGGCTAATGTGATCCAAGCCCTTGTAAATGGGCAGATTTTTGGGAGTTTACTTTTTGACGTGTGTAGAAAAAGAAGAGGACCATCTTGCCATAGGAGACCCGTTGGGGTGACTGGTGTTGGCAAAACTAAGGCAAGGATTGGGAGATCGGGAGAGAATCGCTCTAGGCGGCATTGCTGGAGTGCAGCATTTACTTGTTGGATGGCTTCTTTGGCAGCTGGGGTGATGGTGATGGGGCGAACGACTGCAGCGGATGGACTGCACTTAGTCTGCAGGAGCTCGAAAAGGGGTTGCATTTGTGCTGTTGTGATGGGGAGTGCTGATCGAAGCCAATTGATTTGTCCGCAAAGCCGTTGGAGCTCAGTCAGCGTCATGTGATCAGAAACATGGATTTGCAGGCTGGTGGGCCGAATATATTGATGAAAATGAAAGCCTAAGAACTGGAAAGGTGGCTGGGGGTTGACTTTGTCAGGTTGCACTATTAATCCAAGACTTGAGAGGTTTGTCGTAACTGCAGAGAGTAGATCATTGAGAAGTGTTTTAGAACTTGCTGCTAAAAGAAGGTCATCCATATAGTGGATGATGTATGTGTGCTCTGAATGGAACTTAGAGCGTAGCGGCTCAATGGCATGATTGACATAGAGCTGACATATAGTTGGACTGTTCCGCATGCCTTGTGGTAGTACTCACCATTGGAATCGATTGTTGGTGCGTGGGACTGTAAACGCAAATCATGGACAGTCTTGCGGGTGAAGAGGGATAGAGAAAAAGCAGTCTTTGATATCGATGGTGGCTGCATGAAAATGCTGAGGGACTGCAGTGGGATGCGGGCAACCAGGCTGAGGTGATCCCATTGGCTTAATATGTTTGTTAATTTCTCGAAGGTCATGAAGGAGGCGGAACTTGCTCGTGTTCTTTTTATTGATGACGAAGACTGGCGAATTGTAGGGACTGGTAGACGGCTCAATATGCCCTGCTTGTAGCTGTTCTTCGATGAGGGCAGAGAGAGCTTGCAGTTTATGAGTTGGCAAGGGCCACTGCTCGACCCAGATGGGCTCCTCTGTGTCCCATTCCAGAGGGATAGGGTCAGGTCTTGAGATGGGAGCAGTGGCCCCTATAAGGGGGGGTGGTGCAGCTATGAAGGCTTCTGTGGTGATTCGAGCTTTTAGCTGGCTGAGTACATCTCTTCCCCACAGGATGGTTTGGACTGAAGAAAGGACGAGTGGATGAATCTGGCTTTCGTGACCTTCTCGGTCACTCCAATGCAGAGGCTGGGAGGTTTTCCAGGAGGTAGCAGCTCCCGTGGCGCCGATGACTTGAGGGCCGGTTTCGAGGGGCCAATGATTGAAGGCGGTGATTTCAAAGGGAATACAAGAGATTTCAGCACCAGAGTCTAAGAGCCCTTCAAGCCATTGTCCGTTTATTTTAAGCTCTAAGGAAGGTTTTTGGTGACGTTTGATAGGCATTGTCTACATTAAGGTTTTGGAGCTCTCTGGAGGGCCTCTTGGGGGAGGGGCTGAGGCCTGCCCCACTGGAAGTTTAAAGGCTGGGAGATACGTTGCAATGAGCGGCAATCGCGGGCCCAGTGATACCCCTTGCCACAGCGCGGGCATGGTGTGGGGGGGCCTCTTGGTCTGTGCAGTGCTACGGCAGGGCGGGGAGCTGCCTGTTGAGGGCACTCGCGGACAAAATGACCGGGCTGACCGCATCGAAAGCAGGCAGAAGTGGAGGCAGATGACACAGCCATGGCGGAAGCGAAGGCAGAAGTAAGTGCTTTAGTCTGTGGGTCAATATCTCGACAAGCCAATACCCATTCATGTATTGGCTTATCACGGATAGGAAGAATAACGGCCCAGAAGGGTGCAAGGCACCCATCGAGAATGAGTTCTTTTGCTAACACAAACTGAGCATCTTCGTTAGTAATTTTCCGCTGGCATGCTTCTAAAACGCGTGCGACAAATGCTGGAAAGGTTTCTTGCGAGTCTTGAAGCATTTGCGTAAATTTGGTGGACTGCTTGGTAGAAACTAAAGAGAACGATCGCTGGACAAGAGCTTTTACTCGGTGCCAAAACCCTGGATCTATGTTTATATAAGAACGAGGGTCAGCATAGTTGTTAATTCCTGTGTAGGCATCAGCTGGATCTTGGATACCTGCCTGGACATTTTCTACCACTTGCTTATCAACAGCTACTTGATAGTAAGCATGCCATTCAAGGAACTGGCCTGGCGGAAGGATGGAACGGGCTAGAGAAATCCAGTCATAAGGAAGAGCAAGTTGAACCCCTAACTCTTCTATTAATTGTTGGACATATGGGCTACCTATGCCGTCTTCTTTAACAGCTTTGCGAAGAGTTTTAACTTCTTCGGCTGTGAAGGGAAGCCAAGTCTGAGGGCGTTGCTGCGTGGGCAGCGGGTTGAGCGGGTATAGCTGGGGGGCGGGAGAATGTGCTTCGCTAGAAGCAGGTGGGGAGCTGCTGCCATACGGTGGTGGCGAGGGATGAACGGTAGCGGGAAACAGATGAGAGAATGATGGCTTAGCAGCGTCAAGGTGGCAACAAACTGGCGGCGGGATATTTTTGGGCGCTGGACAAGATGGCGGAGCGGCGACATCACTTTTAGGCGCCTGCCAAGATGGCGATGTAGTTACGTCATTTTTGGGCGCTGGCCAAGATGGCGGCGAAGTCACGTCATTTCCGGGGGCCGGCCAAGATGGCGGCGAAGTCACGTCATTTCCGGGGGCCGGCCAAGATGGCGGCGAAGTCACGTCATTTCCGGGGGCCGGCCAAGATGGCGGCGACATTATGTCCGGGGCAGGGCCGGAAGATGACGAGACAGGGAGGGGCGGGTAAAGGTGAGAGGAGGCGCCTTTGTTCCCGCCGGCGGGCTCGGACATAGGTGAAGAAGAAGCCGGAAGTGCGCCATTTTGGGCAGAGGTGGAAGAAAAAGGAGAAAGTCCGCTATTTTGAGGAGCTACTGAAGCGGCTTCTGCGGGCCGTGGGGAGCGCGGGCGGGGAGGTTCGCGCTCGAGAGCAGCGGCGAGCTGGTCAGACAGAGAATTTGGGTCGCCAGGATCATCGGGCTCATAGTCATTGGGTTGCTTAACTGATTTGTCTCGGATGGCTTCTGACGGTGCACCAAGGAGACAGGCGCGTATGGCTACTAGAGCAGGCAGCAGGCCATGCGGAAAAGACCGCTTTTCATGCTCTATGGCGGAGGTGACTCGATCTATGAGTCGAGAGTATGTGTCTGGGCTCCAGAGCTGGCAGGTGGCGAGCCACGGATTAAGAGGGAGTAGCAGGTCCCAATATTTTTGGAGCTGTTTTAGGGAAACGCGGACTCCATTGGTATCAAGCAGGGCGGCTAAAAGCCGAACCTGAGGGGTATGGTGTGAGGAGAGAGAGGTGCCCATAGTGGGAGAAGAAAAGACGGCGATGGGGTCCCTACCTGGAGAGCTGAAATGGTCGCCAGTAGACAGCAGCAGCAGCAGCAGAGAGGGGCCGGAGGGCGGTGGAAGGAAAGGATCCCGGGCGAGCCCCCTGCTGAGTGTTGCTATTCCAAGTTAGCAACCCCTGCTGTGGGCTGCTACTCTAAGTTAGCAACCCCTGCTGTGGGCTGCTACTCTAAGTTAGCAACCTACGAGGACCGGGCGGGCTTCCACGGCTCGGCGGTGAGCCCCTAGGCCAACACGTAGGCCTAGGTTCTCCAGGCGTGGGGGACGCGTGGTAAAAGCCACGGAGACAGCCTGTGAGAATGAGCTAGTCCAATTTATTGTGGAAATACACTTGATTATATAAGGTCAGGTCAAGGGAGGGGTAGGAATTGGGGCGGGTAAACTACGGGGCGGTAGTGGATAGGCGGAACTGTGCAGGCAGCTATGAAGTAGGCAGTGACTAAGAAAGGGGGCAGATTATGAGTTGGCTAAGTGGACGGGACTGGCGGGAAGGATAGCAACGGCTGGAAAAGGGAGATAACAAAGGCTAGGAGGAGGGGTGAAGGGAGGCAGCAACACAATGTGTAGACTTATGGAGTTGGACAACGAAGTGAAGGTTGGTCAGAGATGGAATGGGATAAGGGAGAAAAGATACTGGATGTATGTAGTATGTTTAATAAGGTCAATGTAAATATGTATTGGTTGGAAATGATAGTAACACATAATGAATGTAACAAACACTTTTGGCTTATGGATGTGATTGTGGCTGAAATGAGTAGTCTAAGAAAATTAATGTTGAAGGAGGTGGGGTAAGATGGCATCTGATTGAGTGCATCGTATAATCTCTCCTCCAAAGAAGTGGCTGAGTAGGGTTGAAGTCTGCTGGACCAGGCTGTTTCAGGTGTTTGCAGGGCAGGAGGTGTCTGTACATCAATTTAGTGGGATGGTGACAGAGGAGATTCTTGTAAGAGATAGAATTTTGGGTCTCTTTCATGGAGGTTGGGGTTGTGCCAGGGAGGGACACCTCACCCTGGGGCTGGCAGCCCAGTGGTGGTGATTCCTGGAGGATTTGCTGTACTGGGGAGTTCCCAAGCTCTAAGCGGGCTGTTTCAGGGGCTTGCAGGGTGGGAGGTGTCTGGAAGTCGATTTGGTGAGACAGTGACAGAGGAGATTCTTGTGAGAGGTGGAATTTTGGGTTTCTGACTCAGAGGTCAGAGATTCTGGGTGGAACCCCTGCCCCTAGGGCTGGTGGCCAGGCTGTGGTGACCCTTGGAAACTTTATTGTGTGGGGAATTCAGGGGCTTGCAGGTTTCAGGGGCTGGCAGAGCAGGAGGTGTCTGGATGGCCATTTGGTGAGAGAGTGACAGAGGAGATTCTTGTAGGAGGTGGAGCTTTTGGTTTCTGACATGGAGGTCAGAAGTTCTAGGAGGAACCCTTCCACCTAGGGCTGACAGCCTGTCTGCGATGGCCCCTGAACTCTCTGTAGTACAGCAGTACCCCCAGTAAGCTGTTTCCAGGGCTTGCAGGGCAGGAGGTATCTGGATGTCAATTTGGTGAGATGGTGACAAAGGAGATTCTTGTGAGAGGTGGAATTCTGGGTTTCTGACATGGAGTTCAGAGGTTTTGGGCAGGACCCCTCCCCTGGGGCTGGTGCCCAGTTGCAGGGATCCCTGAAGGTTGTGTTGCACTGTGGTGCTCCCAGGTGCCCTGTTAACTGGATGCATGGTTCCCTGGTCTGTATCCCCTAAACCCTGGTGGCCCATACTCCAGAGACTCACACACATTGAGTCTCCAATATCACAGACTTCCCATCCCTGAATCCACCACACCCTGAGGTCCATCTGAGGTCCTTGATTATTCTAGCCCTTGGTGTTTGTGTTTTTTCTTTTCTTTTCTTTTTTTTTTTTTTTGGTCTTGGTTGCTAATACTGCATTACCTCCTGGTATTTTCTCCCATTTTCTCCCCCAAGGTCCTTTTTCATTTATTTAGTTTTTTCCCTTCTTTTTTTTTTTCTTGCTTGTTTCCCTCCCTTATCTTTGCCCATGCCCTTTTTTCTCCTCTTTTTTTCCTCTCTCTTTTTCTTCTTATTTTCTTTCCTTTTCTTTTCTTTATATAGTAGGTGCTGCAGGGGGTGCTTCACATTTGCTGTTTTTCCTCATCCTCCATTTCCTCTTTTCTGTGTGAATTGATTTTGGCTACCTACAATATTCCCTTTCCCCCACATCTTGCTACCATCCATCATCTACTGTCTCTCTTACATTCCACCTCCCTTTCTTTGGCCCCCAAATTGTCTGACTTTTAATTTCTAATACCTTTGTTCTGTTTTCTGTCTTTTATCCATTCTTGATATATATTGTCTTTCTTTTCTCTTTCCCTCTCTCATGAAAACACTGGCTTTTTAATTCATACAGTATTCCTCCCCATATTCAGTTGACTGTCTCATTATAGGTACTCTACTTACTGCTATAACTCTACACAACTTACATGAGTCTAATATCCATTCTCCCAGATCCCACATTGTTGCGCTGTTAACATTTACTGCCAATACTACATTACACATTTTCTTTCCTTACTCATTTTGCTTTCCCAGGCCCTAATATTTCCCTTCAAAGTGAACATAGCCAGCAACAAGAAAATGGGGTAAGAAGAACAAAGTGACAAAGAGAAGACATAACACTTATGCAAGGACAACTAATTAATCCCCAAGACTAGACAAAGAAGGTAAGGAACTGATTAAACCCATGAAGATAAAATGATGACCATACAACAACAAAAAACTACAAACCAAACCAATAATCAGGAAAACATGGCTGAATCCAATCAACAAACTAAAAACCAGGAAGTAGAGGAGAACATCAGACAAGTAATCAAAGATCTCAAAACATATATTAGAGACCAACTTAATGAAGTAAAGGAAGAGATTAACAATATGAAGAAAACACTTGGGCAGGAAATTGCAGACATATGCAAAAAGATAAAAGATATGATGGAGATGAACACCACAGTTCAAGAAATCAAAAATACACTCTCAGCAAATAGCAACAGATTATAAGAGGCAGAGGAGAGAAGTAGTGACGTGGAAGACAGTACATCTGAAATCAAACAGATAGTAGAACTAATCGATAAAAAGATAAGAGAAAATCCAGCTAGGACTTATGGACCTGAATGACTATGTAAAATGCATAAACATACATATTATAGGCATCCCAGAAGGAGAAGAGAAGGGAAAGGGGACAGAAGGTGTGTTGGAGGAAATAATGGCTGAAAACTTCCCAAATCTACTGAGAGAGATGGATGTACATATCCATGAAGCACAACAAACCCCAAACACCATAAATCCCAACAGACCCACCCCAAGACATACACTTCTCAAATTTTCCAATGCTCAAGGCAAAGAGAAAATTCTAAAAGCAGCAAGAGAAAAGAGAACCATCACATACAAGGGAGGCTCCATAAGATTAAGTGCTGATTTCTCATCTGAAACAATGGAGGCAAGAAGGAAGTGGTATGATGTAGTCAAGGTACTAAAAGAAAAAAATTTCCAACCAAGAATACTCTACCCAGCTAAACTAGCATTCAAAAATGATGAAGAGTTCAAAATATTCACAGATAAACAGAAATTGAAAGAATATGCCAACAAGAACCCTTCCCTTCAAGAAATCCTAAAGGGAGTTCTGCAGGAAGAAAGGAAAAAATAGGAGAGGCAGAGATGGAGGAGAGTGTAAGAGCAACAAATAAGACAAAAAGAGAAGGAAAAAAACAAAATATGACAGACCCAAGTACAAACAAAATATGGCTAACATAAATAATTCCTTGAAAGTAATAACACTGAATGTCAACAGATTAAACTCACCTATCAAAAGATTCAGACTGGGAGATTGGATAAGGAAATATGACCCATCTATATGCTGTCTACAAGAGACACATCTTAAACTCAGGGATTCATGGAGTTTGAAAGTGAATGGTTGGAAAACAATCTTACAAGCAAACAATAACCGAAAAAAGGCAGGAGTAGCTATATTAATACCAGACAAAATAGACTTTAAATGGAAAACAATTGTGAGAGACAAAGAAGGATACTACATAACAGTGAAAGGGACAATCTTTCAAGAAGAATGACCAATCATAAATATTTATGCTCCTAGGATGGGCAACTCCAAAACGTGAGGAAAACACTGGAAAAACTAAGTGAAAGAATAGATGCCTCTACAATTATAGTGGGAGGCTTTAATACACCACTATCACCTTTGGACAGAACATGTCAAAAGAGAATCAATAAAGAAACAAAAACTTTGAACAGTATATATTAGAGGAGCTGGATAAAATATATACATAGAGAACATTATACCTGAATACAGCAGAACATACATTTTTCTCAAATGCACATAGAACATTTGCCAAGATAGACCATATGCTAGGCCACAAAGACTCAATTAATTCAGAAAGATTGAAATCATCCAAAATAATATCTCTGACCAAAGTGGAGTGAAGCTGGAAATCTGCAATGGCCAAAGGCCCAGATTTCACACCAAAATATGTAAATTAAACAGCACACTCTTAGAAAAACAGTGGGTCAAAGAGAAAATCTAAAAAGAAATTAATAACTACCTTGAATCTAATGAAAATGACAACACAACATACCAAAACTTATGGGATGCAGCAAAAGCAGTACCAAGAGGGAAATTTATAGCCATAAATTAATACATCAAAAAAAGAAGAAAGAGCAAAAATTGAAGAACTGCACATGTGGAGGAATTAGTAAAGAAAACAACAAAGTAATCCCACAGGGAGAAGAAAGAAAAAATAACACAAAGATAAGAGCAGAACTAAATGAAATAGAAAATAAGAAAGCACTTGAAAAAATAAACAAAACCAAGAGCTGGTTCTTTAAGAAGATTAATAAAATTGACAAACCCTTAGTGAGACTAACAAAGAAAAAAAGAGAGAAGATGCAAATACACAAAATAAGAAATGAGAAAGGCGATATCACCACTGACCCCACAGAAATAAAGACTATCATGAGAGGGCACTCTGAAAAACTATATTCCAACAAAAATGAGAATTCAGAGGAAATGGACAAATTCCTAGAAACACATAAGCAGCCTATATTGACAAAAGAAGAAATTGATGATCTCAACAAACCAATCACAAGTAAAGAGGTAGAATCAGTCATTAAAAACCTCCCAACTAAGGAGAGCACAGGGCCAGATGGCTTCACAGGTGAATTCTACAAAAATTCCAGAAAGAACACCAATCCTGCTGAAACTCTACCAAAAAATCAAAACAAAGGAACATTACCAAACTCATTCTATGATGCCAAAATTACCCTTATACCAAAGCCAAACAAAGACACCACAAGAAAGGAAAATTACAGACCCATTTCTCTAATGAACCTAGATGCTAAAATCCTCAACAAAATACTTGCTAACTGTATTCAACAACACATTAAATGACTTATACACCATGACCTAGTGGGATTCATTCAGGGTATGCAAGGATGGTTCAACGTAAGAAAATTAATCAATGTAATACACCACATAAACAGATTGAAGGGAAAACATCACATGATTTTATCTATAGGTGCAGAAAAAGCATTTGACAAAATACAACACCCTTTCTTGATAAAAACACAGCAAAAGATTGGAATTCAAGGAAATTTTTGAACATAATAAAGAGGATATATGAAAAACCCACAACCAACATCATTTACAATGGTGAAATCTTGAAAGCCTTCCCTCTAAGGTCAGGAACAAGACAAGGATGCCCACTCTCACCCCTTCTATTTAACATTGGCTTAGAAGTGCTTGCTCAAGTACTGAGGCAAGAACCAGATATAAAAGGCATTCAAATTGGAAAGGAAGAATTCAAAATTTCATTATTTGGAGATGACATGATCCTGTTCATAGAAAATCCTAAGAGGTCTACAACAAAGCTTCTAGAACTCATAAATTAGTTTAGTAAAGTCACAGGTTTTAAGATCAATGCACAAAAATCAGTAGCATATCTGTACACCAATAATGAGCAAGCTCAGGAGGAAATCAAGAAACAAATACCATTTACAATAGTCAATAAAAAAACCAAATACCTAGGAATAAATTTAACTTAGGATGTAAAAAAGTTATACACAAAGAACTACACAAGACCGTTCAAGGAAATCAAAGAAGACCTAAATAAATGGAAGAATATTCCCTGTTCTTGGATAGGAAGACTAAATATTATTAAGATGCCTATCCTACCAAAACTGATCTACACATTCAATGCAATCCCAATAAAAATCAACACAGCATTCTTTAAGGAACTAGAAAAATTAGCTATGAAATTTATTTGGAAAGGAAAGAGGCCCCGAATAGCCAAAGACATACTGAAAAAGAAAAACCAAATTGCAGTATTCATACTACCCGACTTCAAAACATACTACAAAGCTACAGTAGTGAAAACAGCATGGTATTGGCACAAGGAGAGACACACAGACCAATGGAACTGAATTGAGAATTCTGATATAGATCCCCATATATAGTCATATAATATTCGATAAAGCCACCAAACCCTCTCAACTGGGAGAGAATGGCCTATTCAACAAATGGTGCCTGGAGAACTGAATACCCATAGGTAAAAGAATGAAAGAGGATTACCATCTCATACCTTATTAAAAAACCCTCACGAGTTAGATCAAAGACCTAAATATAAGAGCCAAGACCATAAAGACTTTGGAAAGCAGTGTAGGGAAGCATATACAAGATCTTGTCATAGGAAATGGCTTCATGAACTTCACACCAAAAGCACGAGCAGCAAAAGAATAACTAGATAAATGGGACTTCCTCAAAATTAAAGCCTTCTGCACCTCAAAGGAGTTTGTCAAGAAGAGGAAAAGAGAGCCTACACTATAGGAGAAAATACGTTGGAGATTTGGACCTGAAGGGTATCAGGAATGAAAGAAAGAGAAAACGAGTGAAACAATGAGAGAAAGAAAGAGAGAGAGCTGGGATCAGGGTGTCTGTGAGTAATGACTCCTCAGACCACTTTATTTTTCACATGTGACATTATATATACTCAAACTATTGAGATAACAAGCATTGTCACTACACATTAACAAGACTCATAAAGAACTTATCTCAAAGTACAAAGATTTAGTATTCCTTTCAAACTACAAAGTTTGTTTGCTCATATTTCTCCCTGCCCCAGACAACTATATCCTGCTGCCTTGAAAGCCTTAATTGCTGCATTCCTATGTTAAAAGCCTAGCCATGGAAACAGCACATCTCCCTTTGCAAGACCACTGTGCCTCAGTTTCTAACATTTCCCCCTTTTTGTTTTAGTCAAGGTGACTGTGCCTGTCTTAGGTTGCCCTCCTTTTGAGACTTACCCATCATTGACTACCAGCCAAGCTCTTCGACTTGGGGAAATTATTGAAGTGCCTTTGCTAGCACCAGATTATTTGCATGTCTCATGGCTGTTACGCTTGCAAATTTCTTCAAAAGCACTGTCCGGCACAGGTGAAAATCATGAGCAACAGAATAAATATGATTAGCCCTATTCCTAAAGCTGACAGGAAATGCTGTGATTTCCACCAATTAACTGGGTTAAATTTTGTAATATGTGAAATCATATTTGAGAAAATATCCTTATCATTAGCTACATGAATTTCATTTTGAGGCATTTCTAATATTTTTCTTTGTAATTCAATTATTTCCAAAGAGATATTACTTTTATGGCCTAATAAATGATTCTCAATTTTTTCCCATTCTATGTCAGCTTATAGGCAAGAGGAGTAATACAAAATTGCTTTCATTCCAATCACATTTCAATCCCCTTAAGTTTAAATTATACAATTGATTTCCAATATGTAAAACAGCTGATTCTAAATCATTAACTCGATTATTTAAAGCTACCACAGCAGTAACAGCAACTGTAATGATTTCAGTCAGTCCCAAAATGCTTATAATAAGCAGCCCAATAAAGAGTCTAGTCCATTTTAAGGATTCTTGTACCATATGTAGCAATAACTGACTTTCAGGAGATGAGTGCCAAATCTGCATCATTCTCACAGGTATCCAGATGCCTTTCTTCTTCTGGCCACCGCTATTGTTTCTCCATCCTGCAACACACTTTCTGACAGACATGTATACAAGGCACCATTTTCATAAAGCAATGAGTCATTCTTAATAGTTATCTTACCATTTATGAAAACAAATGGGTCTCTAACACAGGCTTTAACATGATATATTTAATTAAGGGTCAAATACTGTTTTGTCTTATATTTCCCAACCATTCATAAGTAGGTGCAATCCCAAGAAATATTTTCTATAAATTCTTTTGTAGGTTATGACTATGAGTGTCCATTAGCCCAAGGGGCCGATATCCATTTTCCTTTGTAATGTTAACAGTTCCTGCCACAATAGCATAAGGAGAGGGCACGCAGGCCCAAAGTCCATAGGCAGACACAAGCTGCAAGTTCACAGTTTCAGGATTTGTAAAGTTAATGTGATGCATGGCAGCAATTGCCACAGATCTCAGTGAAGTATTAACCTCCAGCCATATTTCCACTTTTCCCCCTTTTTGTTTTACTAAAGTAATGAATACAGTTCGGGTAGATTTTTGTTGTATTATTCCCCAGAGCATTTGAATTGTCCATCTTAGGGCTCATTCCTCTCAAGAGCAGAAGGGATTTGATGTCACAGTCATTGGAGTAAGCATGAAGGAAGTTATGGGGAATATCTCTGAGCTGATGGCAAGTAACAGGCAGCCAGAACTGCTGGGCTAGGCACCACAAGGTTTGGTACTCACGATGTTTGTTTTTTCAGTGGAGCTACTTTGCTTTTTCTCAGGTTTCAGTGGTAGGGCCCTGGATCTTCACAAAAGCATCTGTGTTAGTTCTAAAAGGGATGTTAGTGGGGTGGGCAGGGGCATGACAGTCACCTGTTACTACTAGCATGTATCCCAGATGGTTTTTCATAGATCTGAGGGTGATTTACAACAGTTCATTATTTCTGTCTTCCTTTTAGTATTTGCAATCCACCCCTGGATAGGGATGGCAGTCTTCAGAGTGACCAGACACTATTGGATTAAATCTTTCACTTTTAGCAGGACCTCCTATGCTGCACACAATTGCTTTTTTATATTGTACTTTTGGCCTTCTTCCAGAATTGTGATTAAGACCCAAGGGGTACATGTTTACATTTGCCTTTGCCACAAACTCCACCCAAAGCCAATATTGGTGCTTGCCACATCCAATTCATAGGCTAAGTTAAGGTCCACAATTTAATTTTCTTTTATTATTATTTAAAGCTGCTTGCTGGAGGTTTTCCTACTTCTGTGAAGGACTTTTCTCAATTAATACATATAATGGCTTTAATATTTGAGCTAAATGAGGGATGAAAGATTTTTAGTATTTTAACAATATTACAAATTCTGTTAACATGAGAAAACATTGTACTTTATTAATTACAGCAGAAAGTATAGTTTTATCTTACCCACATAAACAACATTTAAGAATTTGATAGAGCAGCAGGGACTTTGCATCTTGTTCCAATTGTTTGCCTCGTTTAGGCTCTTAAGATATTATTGTGTCTGATGTTTCTTTTAATTCATGCCAGGAGAGATGGTTGGGCTCTGCACATAGCCCTGAAAAGCACTGCAAAATTCCATTGTTGGCTTTTCCACAGATAGGGGAATGCAGGCTGGCTTGACCTGTCTAAGGAGACACTAAAGAAAGCCTTAGCAAGTTTTAAAACAAAGCGATAGTGACACAACTGAACATTAACTTCTTGCAACAAACTAGCAGTATTTGGGACTGCTGCATACTACAATGTTGTTATTTTAATTTATGATAAGATGTTGTTTCTGTGACACATGCCTTTTTATAATAATTAAAACCATAATTAACCACATTGTACTTCTGTTTAATATTATGCTGAAATATTGGTAAATTTATACACTGTTAAGTATTTATAGGAGCATTTTACTCATACAACTTCAATTAACAGAGGGTTAAAGAAAAAAAACCTGTTAATTTTATAACACTTTTAAACACCTTCCATTTGACTTACAACATATTAAATGAACTTAACTATTTAATTTTTTTTTCATGGTAAAAGAACAAATCTCTTGTAATTAGTTTGGAATAAAAGGCTACTTTTCAGGATTTGATTTTGAGAAAGCAGGTTTGAAAGTTATGTTCCTTTAAAAGAGATGTTGTACAATTTGAGAGAGGTTCAATTATTTGCGTATAGAGAAGCCAGGACTCACAAACTTTTAACCTTCTTTAATATTTAAGTTTTTCATCCTTCATTTTATCCTGTGAAGAAAAATAAACTATTCATTTCTATCTAGGCAAGAACAACTTTTTATGAAAAGACTTATAGTAATTTTGTTACTCAAGACTTACAATTTTTATCATTGTAGAGATCTTACTAACATTTAAACTTAAGTATTAATATAAGCACTTATTTAATTTTTGGCCATTTGAATAGAGCTCTTTAAAAGTTTTTATTAATTTATATTACCATCCAGAGGTATCAAAATATACACTGACATTGAACAAACAGAAAAACACAAAACAATTACAACACATCAACAGAAACATACAGTTTACAATTAACTCATAATTCTTACTTTCTTACTTTTTTGGTATAGCTGTTTTCAAGTTCCCCACTATTTTACATGGTAGATTTTACTGTATTTAATATTTCTTCTGGAATCCATGTTGTCTGTAACATGCAAGCTTGTATTTGGAAACATTTTTACTAGTTATCAGCAATCAGTTAAGATAACTTGAGCTACATAAATGTAGTTAAGCTCTTATTTAGCAGTTTAGATAGACTGTTAACACACATTTTTGGATTACTACTCTGTAAGACTATACTGAGACTTGAAGTCCAGGAGTAAACTACTGATTTAAAACTGAAAATTCCTTTTTAAACCCTGATAAAAATTTTGTACTAATTTTATTATCTTGGTTAAATAGGCCCAATCAGAATCAGAATGGAAGCAAAACATAATACCAATGTTGCTATGTTTTTCTCTTTTTCCAGTGGCTTAACTTATTAACTCCCACTAGCCCACAGCTACATTGTCATGTAGACAGCAGGGGGTTTGCAGAGTTGCTGCCAGAATTGTTTCCTTATCTTAGGTAACACTTTAACAGAGAGTTTTCTTACAAGCCTGATTTCACTAACAAAGACTTTATTTAGTATTTTTGCCCGTTTTAAATCTTTCAGTAGTTTAAAAGGTTTTGCCTCAGGATGAAGCTCGACACCCCCTTGCAGATTATTTGTATCTGGTGGTATCACATGTAATGTTATGGGGAAAGCAGAAAATAACTGTTTAACATAAGGCAAAGCATCGGCAATATCTGAAAAGATTTCTAACTTAGACTCAGTAACAGAAGGTAATTCAGTAGGTGCAGAGGGTTGTATTGGATACACAGAAGGTATTTCATTAGGACACTTCACTGAGCTTTTGTTGATGAAAGGGTTAATATCAGGATGAGAGAAAAAACCTGACAGTTCCCCATTCACCTCAAGCTCCTGTTCTTGTTCCAATTTAATATCTTTCATTTCAAATTTACTTATGGGCTAGAAAATATAATAATTTCATCTTTCCTTCTTCAGACTGTAAAGGATCTAAGGCTGCCACTATCTGGTGGCATAAGGCCCATACTGATAATGGAATGAATTCCCTTTTTTGACATGCTCTTCATAAAGCTTTCATTACACGTTTCCACTGTTATGAATTTAAAACATTACACCCCTGAGGCTGAAACCAACCACAATACTTTTGTATTAAAGCAAACAATTCTATTAACTCATAACTTTAAAGGCGCCCCGCTAGCTTTCAACAAAGTTTTTAACACTTGCAAATATGCTTCCACACGTCCCATTTGATTACCCATTACCCTGATGACTTCACAGAAATGTTACCTACTTACTTTGTTATAGATCAGTGATATTCCCAGACTCGGACTTTGAATATAGTTCCAACTGAGAGCTTTATTAGCCCCACAGCGACTGTTTCATTCATCTGCAGAGGAGAGAGCAGCCCCAAGTCTCAGGGAAGGGGTGGTTTTATAGCTTTTTAGGAAGGGGGGCATTTACTAATAAGCGAGCAAGCAAGCAGGCACAGAGGCAGAACACTGTGGTTAGCTGAAGATAGCATATCTATGACTTTTTTTCTTTTTGAAAGACTTCTTCTTGTAAGCAGCCCCATATTATTTATTGGCACTCTCCTTACAGGCCGTCCTGTTATTTATTGGCACTCTCTTTACACACGGTCTTAATCATTTATCTATTTGAAGACACTTGCAATTCCTACCTCCCAATGTACTTCTATTCCTGTTTTCCCAATGTGGTCTTACCCTTACATTTCTCTTTTTGGTAATTCAAATCTTTGAATTTCTTCATGGGTAGGCACTAAATGGTAGGGGGCATTTAAAATTATAAGTTTAACAGTTTGGAATTTTTTTGTACTGATTATATATGGGCTGCAAGTAAGCAGTACAAGGAGGATAAATGGGCTTTTTTATATATTCGGTGACCTGGTTCTGGTACTTTTAACAAGCTGAAGAGCTCCCTGCCTTTAAGCCCCAGATAGTTATAAACCTGGGGGATTATATTTATTAGGACACAGAGATGGTTGGAGTCAGGGAGAATACAAAGGTTTAGACCCGAGATGCAGGCAAACCAAGTTCCTGGAGGAGGGGCAATCAATATTCAGGATTTGTTTGAATTTGTCCAGTTTGTAGTTGCATGGTGTTTATAGGAATCAGCAGAAGTTTAGAAGTTTTTATTCTGGACAGCAGAATCTTGGGGCAGGGTTCCCTGCAGTCATCTTGGGGCCACCAGCGCTCACGTGGATTTTTAGTCAGGCTCCAGATCCATCCATTGATTTTGTTTTAGCTTTAAAGAGTTTACACCTTTAATCTTACCGGGATGCCGAAGGGAGATGATTTCTTTTCTGTAACTGCTTCCTGCTGGCCATGGGCTGTAGTAATTGCCTAACAAGGTGTAAAACTCTTATTTTATTTTAACTGGAGGAAGATGGATCTGGCACTCTGTACAAAGTTGGATGAAGTTTTCATATGGCTAATAACATGTTTACTCTGAAAGAAACAAACTTAATTAGAGATTTAAAATACTCATTTTTAAAAGAGGACATTGGATTACAGGGTTAGACAAGGTTAGGTGCTTATAGGTGGCACCCTTTTTAAAAGCTGGTGGGAACAGTATATATATATATATTTTTAAGTTATTTATTTTCAGAGAGAAATTGCAATAGATACTTAGCTTTGTTTGAAGACACATTTCAAGATGTTTAATGATTGGCACTCATATGCTCTGTCAGATGTTCTTGGTGAAATGGCACCCCTTGGGCAACTGGTTTCATTCAGGATTAGTATACCAAGTTGGAAATTTTCTTAGTTTTTAGCTGTGGGAGTGATCAAAACTACAGAATAAAGGTTTTTTACATTTTGGTTTTAATTGTACAATTTCTAGTAATTTTGACTTGTTTAATAGGTGACTTATTATTAGCAAGCAAGCTTCATGTTTGCTACACAGCACAGTAGAATTGTAAGTTGACTGAACCTGGCTGAGACTGCCATTTTGTTTCATAGACATGTTTATTAACTGTTTAGAAAATGAATTTATTAGGAATCTAACATGTCTAATATATTTTTGCACTTGATCTAAAATAGAAAAGATAATGTTATAATTATTAGGCATATATTTAGTATAGGATGAAAGTACAGCATGTAATATTAATTAATGTATTACTTAATACAAAGGATTCAGAGTTGTAATTAATAGTTTTAAGTTTTAGGTTTGTAATACTTTACATGTTATCCTTCCATGAGAGCAGGCTATAATGCCAACTGTGTTTAAGTTTTACTTACAGTATTCTGGTATCATGGCTCCACTTAACATGTTCTTTACACAGTGAGTAAGTCACAGCATCATTGATCCTAGAGAGAGTTTCCAGTATTTTACTGGCCTGGTGCATAGTGCTCTCTGGAACTATGGAATAGTGCCACTCTGGAGGCAATATCTGTTGTACACTTGGTTGTACCAAGTCATCACTGGCTGCTGCAGGAGCTTAAAACTGCAACGTAGTTTCCACTGACTTCAGGAGCAAAACCAGAGGCTGATAAAGCAAAATTTTTTAAATTGAGGGGTCAGTGACCAGCCTAGCCAATAACTCACATGGAGAGACAACCTGGAATGTATTCAAGGCCTGGTTTGAATGCACAAAAGAGTGACAATATTAAAGTCTATTCCTTTTTTTAATATATTTTTAAACACTTTAATGCAACACATTATATATTAAATGACTGTTTACATATTCAATTTTACTATGAGGATAACAGTAGGTATTGTACTTTAGTAATAGAAGGAAAAACTATTTTTCATTGTTAAAATGAAAACAGAAGATTCTCAATAGAATCAAGATAATTTTTTATTACTATTTATTTAAATATGCACTTTGCGTGGCTTTCAGACAGGTTTTATTATTACAAAGTTATTCTTTGCAACTAATATTAATCCAAGTTTTAGTTAACAATGACTTTTAGAACTATAATTATTTAAACATTTTCAGCTTGGAAGATGTTCTACAAACTTTTTATAATTGACTATAACCACACTGACCAATTACCTTATATTTCAATAAACTTATTAAATTATAATTATTAACTAAAGAAATTTATCTTATTTATTTAAGAGAGTACATTTACAGGTTTTTTCTTTAGCTTAATTTTATTAACATAAACTTAAATTTTTATTACTCAAAAGACCCTGTACATACAATGTCAATTTATTTAATGGGCACTTCATAAACTAAGGGAGAGTACACTCAAGCTAAACAAAATTGAAACCACTATAGTGTATGCAATGAATGTTTTTTTCCTTTACAGGAAGTTAAAACTTCTTTTTTTGTTTAAGTTATGAAAATGAATAATTTTCAAAAGCATACACACTACTGGGCTTTAAAACACATTATATAATTGCTTAATTTTTTAAATTATCTCAGAAAGATTTTTCCATAGTTTTTATGGACTTTTTTACTTGTTGGAAACTGAGGCATGGTGGTTTCTCAAAGGGAGAGGTGCTGTTTTTATGGCTACCCTTTTAACATAGGAATGCAGCAAGTAAGCTTTTCAAGTTAACAGGATAGAGCTGTCCAGGGCAGGGAGAAATATGAGTAAACACACTGTGTAGTTTGAAAGGAATACTGAATGTTTGTACTTTGAGGTAAGTTCTTCAATTTACGAGTCTTGTTAATGTGTAGTTACACTGCTTGTCATCTCTATAGTTTGAGTATATATAATGCCACATGTAGAAAACAAAGTTGAGGAGTTATTACTTGCAGATTCCTTGTTCCCAGCTCGTTGGTTTTTTTTTTTTTTGTTTCCTCTCCCCCTTTTTTTCTTTTTTACATTCCTGATACCCTTCAGGTCCAAATTTTTAATATTTACTTACTGAAATTTATTAACAGAACTATTAATTACTTTTATTTTATGGCAGTCAAAAGGTCCAAAATGGGAAATTACAGGGCAAACTGATTTTTAATGTTTTAGTTTAATAGATAAGTTTAATATGTTACACTAAGTCCTGCCCTTAAAACTCTTGCAGAGAGGAGGCTCTTTTTAATAGTTTTTATAATTAGATTTTTATAAGACTTTTTTCATCTTGCTCAGTTTAATTTGGGCTCCAAGAATATTTATTCACATATATAACTGCAAATTTAATTTTTTATAATTTGAACAGAGTCTTTAAGAATTCTCACTTGTTAACTTGATACTATCATCCTGAGGTATGAAGACATACATGGAGCAAACGGGCAGACACAAATAGAGTTAGATACAGGAACACAATTTATTGATGTTACTTATAATTTGCATTACTTTATATACTGTTTAGCTTAATTTGGGTTTTAGAAATATTTATTATTTATATAAGTGCCTTTTTAACTCCAATAACCTGAGCAGATAAGCAGGCATGAATAGTTTGTTACAAAAACATAATTTTACTTAAAACTTTCATCTTTTTTAAAAAAGTGTGACTGCAAAACATTTTAAAGATTCCTGAAACTTTTAAAATTTGAACTATGACTGCAGTTTTGCACAAGAATTTTGTTTTTTACTAATGGCTTGTAACTAAAATGTTTCTAATGCTTTAGCACTATTTTTTTGTTTGTTTCAGAACTTTACACTTAATTTGAACCCAGCAAAATGTCGGATAATAAGACTAATTTTATGTATATTTACTGAGGCTATTTGAAGCTTCAGGGAGACAGACTGGTTTCTCTCATGAATTGCTACTCTTAGGAACACTGACAGTTAAAGCAGGAGACTTTTTTATTCCTCTCAGTCCTTGTGTGGAGAAGTAGGAGCTTGTGACCACCCCCACCCAAGAGGAAAATTCCACAGCCCCCTAACTGCATATATCTCACTTCTGTAACAAGCTTGCTCGACTGTAAAACCTTATCTCAAGGCCTCCTGTAGAAAGTGTCACCAGCCCCTAGACCAACCTGACTCAGACCCTTATAAATAACAAACTCCCCAACCATTTATCTCCCCTGATAGAATTCCCAGTGCTTGATTAACCACAAACACCTGCTTCTGTACATGCTTGCCTGCTGAGCTATTGCCCCTGCCCTGAACCTAAAAGCCTATATAAGCAAACTCCCCCCCCCCCCATGACGCGGGGCTGCTCTCCCTTCTGCTTAGGATGAGGCAGTCGCCATGCAGCTAATAAAGCTCTCAATTGGAACTTTATTCAGAGTCTGAGTCTGTTCAATATCGCTAATCTATAACATTTGAAGGCCCCAGTGAGATAGATCGACAAGATCCCCCACTCCAGCGGGGTTGATCTCCTCAGACTCAGGGAGAGAGGTACATTCCGAGGACAGACTGGCAGTCTAGGGGAAGTCCTTGGAGGGATGTTCCTCTGCCCCAGACGCCACCCAGCCCTGGAAACTGTCTCCACCTAAATTCTATCTGGAGAGCATCAGGAGTTCCTGGGCCCAGGATCAGCAAACAGGGCGTCCTTCAGTAAGTCTGTTTTCAGGAAAACCTCTGCAGAGTCTGTGGATTGTAGGTAAGTGGATCTGCTGGATGCAGCAAATAGATCCCACCCACCAGTCAGAGTGAGACGTCGCTCTTGACTCCAGTTCAGGTTGTCTGGTTTGTCTCTTCATCTGTCTTAATTGTTGTCTTTTTGTATTTCTGTTCCGTGTAATTTGTTAAGAATTAAGTCAATTGTAAACTGTTTCTGCTAATGTGTTGTAAATTGTTTTGTATTTATCTATTTGTTCAATATCAGTGTGTATTTTGATAACTGGATGGTGATATAAATTAATGAATAAAGATTTTTAGGAGAGCTCTATTCAAATGGCCAAATATTAAATAAGCGCTTATATTAATACATAAGTTTGAATGTTAATGGGATTTCTACAATGACAAAAATTGTAAGTCTTAACAAAATTCCTGTCTTCATTAAAAAATAGTTCTTTCCTAAATTAAAATGAATAGTTTATTTTTCCTCACAGAATAAAATGAAGGATGTAAAAAATGAATATTAAAGAAAGTTAAAAATTTGTGGAAATGCTAACTGAAATGTAATGTTTTTCAAAAGGGTGTGTTTTGCCCTAAAACAGGGTGGCTAATTTTTATAAACTCATGAACTTAAATGCATGTGGTGAATTGTAGAAGATATTGTGGTAATTTTAAGTAAGAAAATGTGTTCTGTGAAAATAAAATTTGTCTTAAAGTGATGTGGGCTATGGGTAGGAGGCTCTTTGTCTCTTCAGAGATAACCTTAACCTAGTCTGTCTTGACTTGTGGGTGTGGGATGGTAAGAGGCTGTGACGTGGGCTATGGGTGGGAGGCTCTTTGTCTCTTCAGAGATAACCAAAGTTGTTTGACTTGTGGGTGTGGAACAGTAAGAGGCTGCAGTCCTGCCTTTAGTGACAATGGCAACAACTCCAGTCCCAGGAAACAGTTTAACAATGCAAAGTCTATAAACTTTTAAGTATTTAGGGGAAATGCAAACAAAATATGCTAAAAGCTTATCTAGAATGTCTGGAGTCCATGCTAAAAGCTTACCTAAGATGTGGAAGATATATATGCTAATTCAAGCCTTTTGAGAACCGAAAGGAAGGGACCATTTGGCCTTTCCTCTCTATATAAAAGAAATTTAAAAATCTTGTTCGGGGCTTGGGATTGAAACAGAAAGCTCCTGAGTCCAGCCGGCCATCAATAAACCATTTTTCCTTCTCAAAAGCATTCCTGAGTCCTGGCCTCTCTATACACAAATAATTGAACCTCTCTCAAATTCTGCAACAGCTGCAGTCCTGCTCTTGGTGACCATGGCAACGACTCCATTCCCAGGAGGCAATTTAGCAATGCAGACTCCATACGCACCAGTCAGTCCAGGGAAACTCTGATGGTGGTAATATCAAAACTTAAGGGAACTTGGACTTGGCCTCGAATAAAAAATATAATATAGCCTGTGCATAAATTCAAAATCATCTAATTCTATATCCAAGTGTGCCTAGTCTCTAGAAATCCAGTTAAGTAATATTTTTATTACTTTGAATTGTTCAGAAAAGATATAAGACTGAATGTGTATTCAAAGTTGCATCCAGACAGAATGTGGGCAAGATGCTAATTCAAGCTCACCTGAAGTGTGAGCGATATGTTCATTCAAAACCTACCTGGTACTCAGGCAAAGACTTAACTAACAAAGAAAGTAGTTTGCTTTGATTAAAAGCACCATTTGACTCCCCACCCTGTATAAAAAGAACTTAAAAATCTTGTTCAGGGCTCAGGTTTGAAACAGAAAGCACCTGAGTCTCGCCAGCCATCAATAAACCATTTTTTCCTTCTCAAAATCATTCCTGAGTCCTGGCCTTTCTGTACACAAATAATTGAACTTCTCTCAAATTCTACAACAAAAGTAGTATAATTATAGTCTATATAGTTATAAATAATTATAAGAAGCTTAATGAAGCATTGTTTAAATTAAAGTGTTTAAATGGCTAAATCCAGAAGGTCACTATTAAAAACTGAATTAATAATAAAAAAAGGTAATTTTATAACAGGAGGGCTTGTCAGTGGCCAGCCTTCCCTGCCAACTTGCTTCTGGGAGACTGCTTGTGGTATTGCATGCTACTAAGTTTAAAGTGAGGAAAAGTTTAATGTAAATGGTAATTATATGTTATAAGAGGTTTGCCTGGTAACTTGTGTATGTGGGATGTGTGGAATGTGTTATATTGTTGGGGAAATGGGAGGAGATTTTGTCCTGAAATGAGATGATTGATTATTGGGAACAGTGAAGTGTGGGACAAAGCCTGGGTGAATGCTGAAAGTGTAGAAAGTTTGTGAAAGGGAAATTTTTGTAATTAAGGTTGAGTGAAATTTGGTGGGTCTGTCCATAGAGTTTTGAAGAGTTTAGTATCAAGTAGTATACTGATATAAGGTTGGAAATTTTGTTCTTTCTCAAAATCTCTCAAGTCATCAGTCTATTTTGGTAAAAGTTTTCTGAATAATCAGTATACAAAGAAAATCTGTTTTATCAAAATAGCTTCTTATGCTTTAACCTCATCATTTCCTCAGTGTTTGAAGAAGAAAAGGTCTTATCTCTTTTAAAGGAACAAAATTTTTAAACTTGCTTTCTCAAAATCAAATCCTGAAAAGTAGCTTTTTATTTCAAACTAATTGCAAGAGATTTGTTCTTTTACCTTAAAAGAAAAATCAAAGTAATAGTTGAGTTCATTTAATATGGTAAAAGCCAAATGAAATGTGTTTAAAAGTGTTATAAAATTAACAGGTTTTTTCTTTAACCCTCTGTTAAAGTTGTATGAGTAAAAGGTTCAAATGAATACTTAAGAGTGTATAAATTTACCAATATTCCAGCATAATATTAAACAGAAGTACAATGTGGTTAGTTATGGTTTTAATTATTATAAAAAAGTATGTGTCACAGAAACAACCTCTTATCATAAATTAAAATAATAACACTGTAGTAAGCAGCAGTCCAAATATTGCTAGTTTGTTGCAAAAAAGTTAATGTCCGGCTGCATCGCTATCACTTTGTTTTAAAACTTGCTAAAACTTTCTTTAGTGTCTTCTTGGACAGGTCAAGCCAGCCTGCATTCCTCTATCTGTGAGAAACCCAATAATGAAATTTGCAGTGCTTTTCGGAGCTATGTGCATAGCCCAACCATCTCTTCTGGCATGGTAATAATAATCTGGCTGTGTAGAAAAAATCTGTGGCTAAAACCCTACTGATAATGTTACTAACCAGAAATCCTTTTTTCAAAATTAAAGGAAGCATCAGAGACAGTAATATCTTATCTTAAAAGCCTGAACTACGCAAACAATTAGAACAAGCTGCAAAGTACCTGCTGCTCTATCAAATTCTTAAGTGTTGTTTGGTTGAGTAAAATAAAACTATACTTTCTGCTGTAATTGATAAAGTACAGTGTTTTCTCATATTAATAGAATTTGTAATATTATTAAAATACTAAAAATCTTTCATCCTTCATTTAGCTCAAATATTGAAGCCATTGTTTGTATTAATTGGGAAAAAATCCTTCATAAAAGTGGGAAAACCTCCTGCAAGCTGCTTTAAATGATAGAAAGAAAGTAAATTGTGGGTATTAAGTTAGCCTATGAATTAAATGTAGCAAGCACCAATATTTGGTTTGAGTGGAGTTTGTGGCAAAGGAAAAATTCTAAACAAGTACCCCTTGGGTTTTAATCACAATTCTAGAAAAAAGCCAAAAGTACAATGTAAAAAAGCAATTATGTGCAGCATAAGAGGTCCTGCTAAAAGTGAAAGATTTAACCCAATAGTGTCTGGTCACTCTGAAAACTGCCCCAGGGGTGGATTGCAGGCACTGAAAGCAAAACAGAAATAGTAAACTGTTGTAAATCACTCTAAAATCTATGAAAAAACATCCAGGATGCCTGCTAGTAGTAACAAGTGACTGTCTATCATGTCCCTGCCCGCCCCACTAACATTCCTTTTAAAACTGTTAATGCAGATGCCTTTATAAAGATCCAGGGCCCTACCGCTGAAACCTGGAAAAAGGCAGGGTGGCTCCACTGAAAAAAACAGGCATCATGAGTGCCGAACCTTGTGGTGCCTAGCCCAGGAGTTTCAGCTGCCTGTTACTCGCCAACGCCAATTGCTCTTGAGAAGAATGAGCCCTCAGATAACCTGTGGCAATTGCTGCCATGCATCACAGTGGCTTTGCAGATTCTGGAATTGTGAGCTTGCAGCTTGTGTCTTCCTGTGGGCTTTGGGCCTGTGTGCTCTCTCCTTATGCTATTGTAGCAGGAACTGTTAACATTGCAATGAAAGGTAAATACTGGCCCCTTCAACTAATAGCACTCATAATCATGACCTGCAAAAGAGTTTGTGGAAAATATTTTTTGGAATTGCCCCTCCGTATGAATGGCTGAAAATATAAATATAAAAAAATATAAATAAAACAGAATAGTATTTAACCCTTAAACATATCATTTTAAAGCTTGTGCTAAAGATCCATGTGTTTTCATGACTCGTAAAGTAACTATTAAGAATAACTCATTGTTTTATGAAAATGATGCCTTGTATACATGTCTACCAGAAAGTGTGTTGCAGGATGGAGAAATAATGACATCTAGAAGAAGAAAAGGAATCTGGATACCTGTGAGATTGATGCGGATTTCGCAGTCATCTCCATCATCAGTTATTGCTACATATGGTACAAGAATTCTTAAAATGGACTAAATGCTTTATTAGACTGCTTATTGTAAGCATTTTGAGACCGATTAGAATCATTACAGCTGCTGCTACTGCTATGGTAACTTTACGTTAAAGTACAGACTCAACAATACATGGCATGATTAGCATAAAATGCTAGTTATTTATGGCATAGCCAATATCACATTGATAAAGTTAAATAATTGAGTTAATGAATTAGAATTGGCTGTTTTGCATATTGAAGATCAATTGTATAGTTTAAACTTGTTAAAAAAATTGAACTGTAATTGGAATGAAATTTTCTGCATAACTCTGCATGTAATTCATCAGATATAGTATAGAAAGAGTTGGGAATCATTTGTTTGGCCATGAAAGTAGAATTTCTCTGGAAATGGTGGAGAATTACCAAGAAAAATATTTAAAAAGTCTCAAAATCAAATTCATGTAGCCAATGGCAAGAATATTTTCTCAGATGTGATTTCACATATTGCAGGGTTTAACCCAGTCAATTAGTGGGGGTCACAGCATTTCCTGTCAGTTTTGAAAATAGGGCTGATTGTGTTTGTTCTGTTGCTCATAATTTTCACCTGTGCTGGATGGTGCTTTCAGAAAAAATTGCAAAGAATAACAGCATGGGACATGTAAGTGATCTGGTGCTGGCTAAAGCACTTCAGTAACTTCCCCAAGTCGAAGAGCTTGGCCAGTAGCCAATGACAGGTAAGACTCTCAAAGGAGGGCAACCTAAGACAGGCATGGTCACATCGACTAAAACAAAAAGGGGGAAATGTTAAAAACTGAGGCATAGTGGCCCATACATTACTGTTGTAGAATTTAAGAGAGGTTCAATTATTTGTATATAGAGGGGCCAGGACTCAGGAATGATTTTGAGAAGGAAAAACCGTTTATTGATGGCCAGCCAGACTCAGGAGCTTTCTCTTTCAATCCCGAGACCGGAACAAGATTTTCAAATTTCTTTTATACAGAGAGGAAAGGCCAAATGGTTCCTTTGTTTCAGTTCTCAATAGGCTTGAATTAGCATATATATCTTCCACATCTTAGGTAAGTTTTTAGCATGGACTCCAGACATTCTAGATAAGCTTTTAGCATATTTGGTTTGCATTTCTCCTAAATACTTAAAGTTTATAGACCTTGCATTGTTAAACTGTTTCCTGGGACTGGAGTTGTTGCCATGGTCACTAAGGGCAGGACTGCAGCCTCTTACTGTTCCACACCCACAAGTCAAACAGCTTAGGTTATCTCTGAAGAGACAAAGAGCCTCCCACCCATAGCCCACATCATTTCCTCTCTGAAAAAACTGAAAGAGAATATCTTAAAACATCGAGTCTTGAGCACCACTGGTACAAGAGGGCCCCAATCCTAGTTCCCCTTCTAATTGGGCTGAGCATTGCTGGGTCAACTGTGGTAAGATCAGCAGCTCTCATAAAAAGTCACTCTGATGTCAGCCAATTGTCAGCCCTAGTTACCCAGGACCTCAAGAACCTTGAATATCAAATTTCACATTTAAAAGAGGCACTTGATTCCTTAGCTGAGGCAGTTTTCCAGAACGGGTGGGGACTGGACGTATTATTCCTCAAACAAGGAGGCCTCTGTTTAGCTTTAGGAGAAACTTGTTGTTTTTATGCTAACCACTCTGGCATCATTAAAGAAAGCTTAAACTTAGTCTGGAAACAATTAAAAAAATGAGAAAAGGCTCAGTCAGCCACCAAAAGAATTGGTATGAAAGTTTATTCAATTGGTCCCCATAGCTTACAACCCTTATCACTGCCCTTTCAGGCCCCTTACTCCTCCTATTATTGCTGTTAAACTGTGGCCCACTCATAATCAATCATTTAGTTTGATTTATCCGAGAGAGAGTGCAAACCATTAAGCTCTTAATCCTGAACACCTCATTCCAAAGCTTGCCTATGCAGGACACTGGAGAGTAATCAAATTCAAGGGTTTGAATCTCCCCAAAAGAGAAGTAGGGAATGTGGAGAAGTAGGAGCTTGTGACCACCCCCACCCAAGAGGAAAATTCCACAACCCCCTAACTGCATATATCTCACTTCTGTAACAAGCTTGCTCTACTGTAAAACCTTATCTCAAGGCCTCCTGTAGAAAGTGTCATCAGCCCCTAGGCCAACCTGACTCAGACCCTTATAAATAACAAAAACTCCCCAACGATTTATCTCCCGATAGAATTCCCAGCGCTTGATTAACTGCAAACACCTGCTTCTGTACATGCTTGCTTGCTGAGCTATTGCCCCCTGCCCTGAACCTAAAAGCCCATATAAGTAAACTCCCCCTGCAACTTGGGGCTGCTCTCCCCTCTGCGTAGGATGAGACAGTCACTGCATGGCTAATAAAGTTCTCAGTTGGAACTTTATTCAGAGTCTGAGTCTGGTCGATATCGCTAATCTATAACACTTGAAGATAATAAAATTCCAGGGGTCATTTAATTCTTAGTTACAGTTTTTATTAATTTTTAAACTTGTTAATTTCATAACACTTTTAAACACTTTTCATTTGACTTATAACATGTTAAATGAACTTAACTATTACTTTAATTAATTTTTTAAGGTAAAGGAACAAATCTCTTGCAGTTAGTTTGAAGCTGTTTTTCAGGATCTGATTTTTAGAAAGCAGGTTTGAACATTATTTTTCTTTAAAAGAGATAAGACTCTTTTTTCTTTAAACACTGAGGAAATGATGAGGTTAAAAGCACAAGATGTCATCTTGATAAAACATTTTTTTCTATATTGATTATTCAGGAAACTCTTACCAGAACAGATTAATGACTTGAGAGACTTTGAGAAAGAAAACAGTTTTAACTTTGCATCAGTACACTATTTCATACCGAACTTTTTAAAACTTTATAGACAGACCCATTAAATCTTACTCAATTTTTTTTAATTGACTTTGTAATAATATTACATTAAAAATATATATGTGAGGTCCCATTCAACCCCACCCCCCCACCCCGCCTCTCCCCCCCCCCCCCAGCAACACTCATTCCCATCATCATGACACATCCATTGGATTTGGGAAGTACATCTTTGGGCACCTCTGCACCTCATAGTCAGTGGTCCACATCATGGCCCATACTCTCCTCCATTCCATCCAGTAGGCCCTGTGAGGATTTACAATGTCCGGTGATTGCCTCTGAAGCACCATCCAGGGCAGCTCCATGTCCCAAAGACGCCTCCACCTCTCATCTCTTCCTGCCTTTCCCCATACCCATCAGCTACCATGTCCACTTTTCCCAATCCAATGCCACCTCTTCTATGTGGACATTGGATTGGTTGTGTCCATTGCACCTCTATGTCAAGAGGAGGCTCAGATTCCACATGGATGCTGGATGCAATCCTCCCACTTTCAGTTGTAATCACTCTAGGCTCCATGGTGTGGTGGTTGTCCTTCTTCAACTCCATCTTAGCTGAGTGTGGTAAGTCCAATAAATCAGATTGTAGGTGCTGGAGTCTGTTGAGGCTCAGGACCTGGCTATCACATTGTCAGTCCAGAGATTCAAATCCCCTAAATATATCTTAAACCCCAACATTAACTGCACCTCCAGCACATTAGCGTGAAAGTCTTATGAAGGAAAATCCCATCTGAGTCCAGATTCATCACACATAAACACCATTTCCAAAGAGGGGCCATCTGACCTGGTAGTTAACCCCATCGGCCATGACCATAACTCCCATGGGTCTCTTTAGCCCTCAAAGGAATCAATATCTGGGGGTTGCATCTGCTTTATCTGTCTCTCTGACTCTGCTCAGTTGTGCATGAGGGCAATCCTTCTGCCAGCCTCCAGACTCTTTTTTAGAAACTCGTAGCCATATAAACTCATTTCTCCTTTCCATTTCCCCCTTACTTTAGGTCAAACAGCATTTTAAAGTCATGTTATTTTATGTAGACAGGGATATTGTGCTGATCCGCATTGAACCTTCCATTTAAGGTCATTTTCCAGTTGCATCATCAGTTGGTAGTTGATAGTGGTCCCTCGGTGCCAGGGAGGCTCATCCCCGGGTTTCATGTCCCACGCTGGGGGGAAGGCATTGCATTTACATGGTGAGTTTGGCTTCGAGACTGGCCACATTTGAGTAACATGAAGGCTGACAGGAGGAAATTCCCAGGCACAATGTTGCTCTAGGCCTTGTTCTTATTTTAGGCTTATCAGCTCACAAGCATAGTCATTAGCATCAGGGGCTCACTGTTGAACCCTCACTCCCTCCCGGTCCCCGCCGCTGTACCTGGGAGACTGTTGCTGCTCCCCTAGGGACCACGACAGGGCACCACTGGCCAGGAACCCAGTACCCCCCCTGCTGTGGTTTTTAATTGTTGCCACTATGAGTATATCCAAACATTACCATGCACCCTGGACATATGTTCTGTACAGCTCCCTGTCAGCCATTTATCACCTGTCATTGGCATCCCATACCAGTATCCCTCCATTGTCATTGTTGAAGAAACACTCTGTGATCCAGAACTCCCCGAAATTTGAAGCCCAATATAATGTCATGGTCCCTTACTAGGGAATGGCATATAGCGATGGGTTTAAAGGTTAGATAAAGAACTTGGATAAAGTTAGAAAAAGAACTTAGATAAAGAATGTTGACTTGAAAAAATTCTACATTCTATCTTTTTCTTTTTTTTTTTTTTTCCCCTAATTATTCAGCTTCTCTTCACAGGAGTCCTAGACCACAGCAATGCATATATATAATATACAGCACTCCCATACATCCACCACAAAACCTTTTTCCTTCCACAGCGATACTCTTACACCCTATTCACATCATATTTACTTAACGTGGTGTACAGAGTCTGAGACATTAGCTTTCTAACAAGGTGACATCTGTGCTTACATTATGGTGCATACTTTAGGATACACAGTTCTTTACATTCTTAGTTATCCTATGTTTTACATTATGGTTTACATTATCAGTCTGTCATCTCCTATATGTTATGGTGTAATATTACATGTTTTATATCCATCCTTGTGTACTCTCAAGAAACTCCTCTCTTACCCCCCATTTACCTTGGTTCCACACATTTAACGTCCATTTTCCCTTCCATCTTGGTGCCCACAGTGACAGCCAACCTCCGTTTCCTGAGGAGCCACTTCCAGAGATAGATGGAATAGTGTTCAGGGCCTAACTTGCTCAACTGCCCCAATGCCCTGGGAGCCACCCTTTCTCTCGAGGGATACAGTTCCCTCTATTTGATGGCATTAGTCTTACTCAATTTTAATCAGAAGAATTTCTCTTCCACAAACCTTTTACACTTTCAGTATTCATTCAGGTTTTGTCCCACACTCTACTCTTTCCAATAATCAATCATTTTATCTTAGGACAAAATCATCTCGTTTCTTTAAAAATAAAAACACATTCCATATATCCCACATACTAAGTTACCAGGCAAACTTTTTACAACATATAATTGCCATTAACACTAAACAAGCTTGTTAAAATAATGAACTTTTCTTCACTTCAAACACTTAGCAGCATGTAATACCAGAAACAGTTTTTTAGAAGCAAGGTGGCAGGGGAGGCTGGCCACCAACAAATTTCCCTGTTATAAAATTACCTTTTATTAGTAGTATTATTAATTCAGGTTTTGTTTAATAAAGACTTTTTGGAATTAGCCATTTACATACCTTAATTTAAACAATGCTTTGTTAAACTTTTTATAATTATTTATAATTTTAAGACAAATTTTATCTTCACAGAACACATTTCCTTACTTAAAGTTATTACCATACCTTCTACAAATTGCCACATGCATCAGAGTTCCAAGAGTTCATGAAAATCAGCCGTCTTACTTTAGGACAAAACACATCCTTCCAGAAAAAAACATTAAATTTCAGTCAGCATTTCCACAAACTTTTAATTTTTTTAATATTCATTTAAGTTTTACATCCTTCATTTTATCCTGTGAAGAAAAATATTCATTTAATTTAGACAAGAACTATTTTTTAATGAAAAGACATAGTAATTTTGTTAAGACTTACAATTTTTGTTATTGTAGAAATCCGATTAACATTCAAACTTATGTATTAATATAAGCGCTTATTTTATATTTGGCCATTTGAATAGAGCTCTTTTTTAAAAATTTTTATTCATTAATTTATATCACCATCCAGAGGTATCAAAATATGTACACTGACATTGAATGGGCAAACACAAAACAGTTACAACACATTAGCAGAAACATACAGTTTACAATTGACTCATAATTTTTCACTAATAGCACAGAACAGAAATACAAAAAGACAATTAAGACAGATGAAAAGACAAACCAGATAACCTGAACTGAAGTCAAAAGAGACGTCTCGCTCTGATCAGTGGGTGGGATCTATTTGCTGCGTCCAGCAGATCCACTTACCCACATTCCACAGACTCTGCAGAGGTTTTCCAGAATAACTTGAACCAAAGTCAAGAGCAATGTCTCGCTCTGACTGGTGGGAGGGATCTATTTGCTGCATCCAGCAGATCCACTTACCCACATTCCACAGACTCTGCAGAGGTTTTTCAGAAAACAGATTCACCAAGGGACGAACCATTTGCTAATCCTGGGCCCAGGAACTCCTGATGCTCTCTAGATAGAATTTAGGTGGAGACAAGTTCCAGGGCTGGGTAGTGTTTGGGGCAGAGGAATGTCCCTCTGAGGCCTTCCAGTCCATCCCTGGAATGTATCTGTCTCCCTGAGTCTAAGGAGATCAACCCTGCTGGAGTGGGGGATCTCATTGATCAATCTTGCTGGGGCCTCCAAATGTTACAGACCAGTGATATTGACCAGACTCAGACTTTGAATATAGTTCCAACTGAGAGCTTTATTAGCCGCATGGCGACTGTCTCATTCCTCTGCAGAGGAGAGAGCAACCCCAAGTCTCAAGGAAGGGGTGGTTTTATAGCTTTTTAGGAAGGGGGGCATTTACTAATAAGCGAGCAAGCAAGCAGGCACAGAAGCAGAACACTGCAGCTAGCTGAAGATAACGTATCTATGTCTTTTTTTCTTTTTGAAAGGCTTCTTCTTGTAAGCAGTCCCATATTATTTATTGGCACTCTCCTTACAGGCCATCCTGTTATTTATTGGCACTCTCCTTATAGGCCGTCCTGTTATTTATTGGCACTCTGTTTACAGCCTGTCTTAAGTCATTTATCTGTTTGAAGGCACTTGCAATTCCCACCTCCCAATGTAGTTCTATTCCTATTTTCCCAATGTGGCCTTACCCTTACAACTTAATCTTGAAGACTCCAGTCACTCTGCTTTGGACTTCAGACACGACCCTCCATGAGGTCTTTTCCACAGTTCCCGATACTGATTTGGAAGACTCATTAACTTCTTCAGGGCCCACATTGGGTACCATATGTTGGAGATTTGAACCCAAAGGGTATCAGGAATGAAAGAGAGAAAAAGAGAGTGAAACAGAGAGAAAGAAAGAGCTGGGATCAGGAGGTCTGCAAGTAATGACTCCTCAGACCACTTTATTTTCTACATGTGGCATTATATATACTCAAACTATAGAGATAACAAGCAGTGTAACTACACATTAACAAGACTCATAAATTAAAAAACTTATCTCAAAGTACAAAGATTTAGTATTCCTTTAAAACTACAAAGTGTGTTTGCTCTTATTTCTCCCTGCCCCAGACAGCTCTATCCTGCTGACTCAAAAGGCTTAATTGCTGCATTCCTATGTTAAAATCATAGCCATGGAAACAGCACATCTCCCTTTGAGAGACCACCATGCTTCAGTTTCCAAAAATATTTGGGAACCATATATCGGATAGGAGATTTATAACCTGCGTATATAAAGAACTCCTATATCTTGAAAATAAAAAGATAAACAACCCATTTAAAAAATGGAAAAAAGATTTAAACAAAGACATCTCTCCAAAGAAGAAATACAAATGGCTAAAAGGCACATGAAAAAATGCTTCAAATCTCTAGTTATCAGGGAATTGCAAATCAAAACTACAATGAGATACCATCTTACTCCCATAAGATTGGCAGCTATGAAAAAAACAGAAGACTACAAATGCTGGAGAGGATGTGGAGGAATGGGAACACTCATCCACTGCTGGTGGGAATGCAGAAGGATCCACCATTCTGGAGGACAGTTTGGTGGTTTCTCAAAAAAATAGCCATAGATTTTCCATATGACCCAGCAATTCCACTACTGGGTATATACCCAGTAGAATTGAAAACAAGGACACAAACCAATATATGCCCACCAATGTTCATAGCAGCATTGTTCACTATTGCCAAAAGCTGGAATCAACCCAAATGCCCATCAACTGATGAATGGATAAATAAACTGTGGTATATACATACAATGGAACACTACTCGGCTTTAAGAACAAATACACTACAAACACACGTGATAACATGGATAAATCTTGAGAACCTTATGTTGAGTGAAGCAACCCATGCATTGAAGGTCAAATACTACATGGCCTCAATGATATGAAATAAGTAAACCAAGCTGCCTCAGAGAGCTAGAGGCTAGATGATAGGCTTACAGGAAATTGGGGGGTAGAGGAAGGATGTAAGTGGACACCTACATGGGTGAAATATATGATAAGCAGGAGGTAAGTATTTGTACAAGGAAGGGATAAAATGGGGGCACAGGGTTAACTTTGGGTGGGGCATTGTGGGTTTAAGGGGGACTAGGGATGGGAGGATGGGTAATATTGCCCAAGAAATTGGGAGGAGGGTGGGGCAACATACGAACATAAGAGATTGTCAGGTATTTGGTTGAGAGTATAATGCCGAGAAAACCTTTTCAAAAATATTGTAAGGAAAGTTACCTGTTTAAGATGCTTAAAGGGGATCATTTGATGCAAGACAGGCTCCTAGGGAATATCTGAATGCTCATTTTGCCATAGTGGGTTATTTCTTTGGATAGAGACCCATATAATGAGAGTGAAGGTATACCCACATCCTGGGGAGGACTGATGCCATCAAATAGAGGGAACTGTATCTCTCAAGAGAAATGGTGGCTCCCAGGGCATTAGGGCAGTTGAGCATGTCAAGCCCTCAACACTGTTGCAAGTATATCTGAACATGGTCCTTCAAGCAATGAAGATTGACTGTCACTGTGGGCCCTAAGGGGAGGGGGAAAGAGGTATTGAATAGATGGAACCAATGTAACTGTGTGGGTAATAAAAGTGTTTCATAAGAGTATGCAAGATGGATATAAGACATGTAAAATTACACCAAAAATATGTAGGGGCTGATAGGCTAAAATGTAAATCATAAAGTAAAACATAAGATAACTAAAAATTTAGAAAATTGTATAGTCTAAAATATAAACCACAATGTAAACACCAGTGTTACTTTGCTTGAAAGCTATTGCCTCAATACCTATACATCAGTTTCAGTAAATATAGTATGAATATGTAAAAAGATTATTGCTGTGGAAGGAAAAAGGTTTTATGTTGGATATGTGGGTGTACTGTCTACTGTATATAGGAATGTGATCTAAAATTCTTGTGAAGCTAAGCTTAATAATTAGAAAAAAGAAAAGAAAAAGATGGGATGCAGATACTGAGGAAAAGATGGAAGTAGTTGCCTTGCCAATTTGCATACATGGCAACACTTATTGCAGTGATGGAAGGCAAAACATCAAAAGCAAAGCTTTTGCATTTTTAAATTTTTTGATACCCCAATTTACTATAATTTTTCCAAATTAATATGTATTCTATATCTAAACTTTAAACTCATCACAACATTCCATTTTACTATTAATGGAACCTGGCAATATATTGGGCTTCACTTCTCAGGAAATTTTGGATCACAGAGAGGTTCAATAAGGGCAGTGGAGGAATACTGGTGTGCGATGTTATGGACAGGGGATACATGTTTGGCAGGGAGTTCTACAGGGCATATAACCAGGGTACATAAAAATGTTTGGATATTTTCATAGTAGATACAATTAAAAACAACAAATGAGGGAGTGCTGAGTTCCTAGCCAGGGGAGTTCTATCACAGTCCCTAAAGGAACAACAACAATCCCTCAAATCCAATGGCAAAGACCAAAAAAGAATGAAGGTCCAACAATGAGCCCTTGATACTAATGACTATGCTTGTGAGACTGTGCACCTGAAATAAGAACAAGGCCTAGAGCTTCAGGGTGCCTAAGAGTTACCTCCTGAGAGCTTCCATGTTGCTCAAAGGTGGCCATTCTCAAAGCCAAATACAGCATGTAAATGCATTGCCTTGCCCCCAGCATGGGACATGACTCCCGGGGATGAGCCTCCCTGACACCGAGGGATTACTACGAAGTAGCAGCTGATCATGTAACTAGAAAATGACCTGGAATAAAAGAGTCAACTCGGACCAGCAGAATATCTCAGTCTACATATAATACCAGTAGTTAAAAATGCTTTTTCACCTGAATCAAGGAGGAAATGGAAAGGACAAATGAGTTGATATGGCTATCAGTCTCCAAAAAGAGCTGGGAGGTTATCAGAGGGGTTGCCCTTATGCACACCTCAGCAGATCCCAGAGACAGATAAAGTAGTTACAACCCCAGGTATTGGTTCTTCTGAGGACTACAGAGACCCACAGATTCTATGGTCATGGCAGATGGAGTTCAGTGCCATGTCAGTTGGCCCTACTTTGGAGTTTGTGTTTCTGTGTGATGGAGCTGGACTCAGATGTGATCTTTTTTCAGAAGCCTCTCCTGTTACTTTTACCAGAACTGTAGTTGGTGTGGGGTTTAATATATACCCAGGGGATCTGAATGTATGGACTGACCATATGATAGCCAGGCCCTGAGCCTCAACAGACTTCAGTTCCTACACTCTGTTTATTGGGCTTACCCCACTCAGCTAACATGGAGGTGAAGAAGGTCAACCACCACACCAGGGAGCCAAGAGTGCCTACAACTGAAAGCAGGAGGATTGCATCCAGCATTCATGTGGAATCTAAGCCCCCTCTTGATATAGATGTGGAGTGGACACAACCATTCCAAGGTAGACAGGATGGAGGAATAGAGTATGGATTAGAGTGGACTTACTGATATTCTATTCATGAACTATTGTGATTAGTAATAAAAGAAAATGTGGCATTGGTGTGGAGAAAGTGGCCATGGTGGCTGCTGGGGGTATGGAGTGGGAGGAAGAAATGAGATGTAGGGGCATTTTTGGGACTTGGAGTTGTCCTGGGTGGTGCTGCAGGGACTGTTAGCAGACATTGTATGTCCTCCCATGGCCCACTGTGTGGAACGTGGGAGAGTGTGTGCTATGATGTGGACCATTGACCATGAGGTGCAGTGGTGCTCAGAAATGTATGTATTCACTGAATGCAATGAATGTCTCATTATGATGGAGCAGATTGTTGCTATGGGGGGAGGAGTGGGGTGAGGGGGTGGGGAGTATATGGGGATCTCATATTTTTTGAATGTAATATTAAAAAAACAAAGACAAAAAACAAAATTCAGAAAAAGATTAATGTTAGCTGGAGAATAGATGGAGGAAAATGTTGGGAATGTATAGGATTGATTTTGGAAGTAGATGAGGATTGTACTTAATATAAATACGGGAATGTTCTACTTCAAGGTGTTAAGAATGTGGTGGTACATGGGAAAAATATAACTATTTTATGGACTATTGTTAATATTTTAATGTTTTTGTAGCAAAAGCAAAGTTGGTACTATATTAATTCTAAAGGTAAAAAAAGAATAGGGGATTAGGTTTTGTGAGGTATGAATATTACTAAGCCTTTTTTCTCTTCTTTTTTTATTAATAAGGAGACCTGTTCTATGTCATTTAATGAGTCTGTGCCCACCTATGTATTTTTCTGAACTCTAGGGGAACAACGGAGTTAGTAGTTGTAACTGAGGAGCTATACGTGCTTGAGAAAGAAAAAAAAGTTCCTCAGTTGGGATCTAATCAGACCTTGCATGTCAGATTTTAATATGTCCTTCTTTCCAGTTCTGAAACCTGGCACACAAGAGTAGATATTTGTGTAAGCCTTAAGAGCTGTTAATCCAGTGGTAGAAGACATCCACCCAATACTGCCTAATCCACATACACTCCTTGTCAGTACCTTAGATCCTTAAGCTTGGTTCACTATTTTAGAACTGAAAGATGCTTTTTGCTGAATACCTTTACAGAAAGAATCACAAATGCTTTTTGTTTTTGAATGGGAGGATCCCAATACTGGACTAAAACAATATTGTTGGACTGTATTGCCACAAGTATTCAAAAATGCCCCAACTCTTTTTGGGCAGATACTAAGAACTTACAAAGAATATGCCTCCAAGAAAACATTTCCTTCAGAGTGCTGATGATATACTCAAAGCTAGCAAATCCCATGAAGCCTCAAATCAAAACACAATAATAATGCTAAAAAGGCTAGCAGACAAATATAAAGTACTTGAAAAGAAAGCTCAAATATTTTGCCACTTTTGATCAATGGATCAAATAAATTTCAGAATGAAGAAATGCGGCCTAAATGCAGTGATCGGATGTTTCTTTGGTTACAGCTCAGTTTTACAGCTTGAGTTCACAGTGTTGCAGCTTGAGTGTTAGCCTGGTTGGGGTGCATATGGAAGTGCTCTCAGTGTTACAGCTCAGGCCTGGCCAAAGTGATGATGGAAATGCACCCAGCGCAAAGATGAAGTACGCCCAGTCCTTTGGGGCTGTGTTAGATACAGGTTCACTGTGCAGCTACCCTGGGCATGGAACCTTAAGTTTCAATACTCTGGTTAGTTATTGGGTTCTGCTTGGGAGCTTTGGCTGGGGTTTGGAAGCTAGATTAACATTTTATGTTAATAGGGTATGTTAGCTGGGAGGCATAATATTGGGTGATTACTAATTAGGTGAATGGCTTTAATATAGCCCATGCATAAATTCAAAATTGTCTTAATCTGTACTAAGTGTGCCTCATCTCCAGAAATCCAAATAATATAGGCCCTGCAAGCTTTGAATGTTCAGAAAGGATGTAAGACTGAATGTGTATTCAAAGTTGCATCCGGACAGAACGTGGGGGAGATTTTAATTCAAGCTCACCTGAAATGTGGTGGGTATGCTAATTCGAGCTCACCTGAAATGTGGCAGGGTATTTTAATTCAAAACCTATCTGTTACTCGGACACTTAACTAACAAGGAAAGTCATTTTCTTTCATAAAAGCACCATTTAACTCCCCACCCTTATATCTTTTCTGTATAAAAGGGAACCCAAATTCTATTTGGGGCTTAGTTTTTATTAGGACAGGAGTACAGCGAGTCTGGCCGTTCAAAATAAATCAACTTCCTTTTCAGAGTTCTCATGTCCTGGCCTTCAATACCACATACACCCAACTTCTATAGTGTTGCAGAAGTTGAAAGAGGTTCAATTATTTGAGTATATAAAGGCCAGGACTCAGGAATGATTTTGAGAAGGAAAAATGGTTTATTGATGGCCAGTCAGATTCGGGAGCTTTCTGTTTCAAACCTGAGCCCTGAACAAGAATTTTGAGTTCCTTTTATACAGAGAGGAAGGGTCAAATTGTTCTTTGTTTCAGTGCTCAATAGGCTTGAATTAGCATATATCGTCCACATCCTAGGTAAGCTTTTAGCATAGACCTTATACATTCTAGATAAGCTTTTAGCACATTTGAATTGCATTTTCCCTGAATATTTAAAGTTTATAGAGTTTGCATTGCTAAACTGTTTCCTGGGACTGGAGTCGTTGCCATGGTCACCAAGGGCAGGACTGCAGCCTCTGACCGTCCTACACCCACAAGTCACAGGCAGCTTAGGTTATCTACAAAGAGATGAAGAGCCTCCCAACCATAGCCCACATCAATATTAGTAGGTGAAGACCCACATAATGAGAGGGAAGTGTTGGACTGCCATACTGGGAAGTCATGCTATGATCTCAAATAGAGGGACAGGAGTCTCTGGAGAGCATAGGCAATGCCTATAGGGGAAGACAGACCAGCATGTCAAACACTAAATATTGTTGCAAGTAACTATGAATCGTGTTCCTCAAGAGGAGAAGTTTGGTTGTGCCATTGGTCTCAAGGGGAGGAGGAGGGAGTAATAGAAGAGATGAATATGGGACATCTGGGGGTGATGGAATTGTACTACATGATCTTGCAGTGATGGATACAGGTAACATCAAATTTCATTAAAATTTATAAAAAGGGCATGGTCCAAAATTAAACCATAATGTAAATCACTGACCATGGTTAGTAACAATATATTAATATTTGTACATCAATTGTAACAAATGTATGATCCACAGGTAAAATATTAATAGGGGAAAAGGGGGAGGGGGGAGATATGTTTATGAGAAACCCCTAAATATGTACATGACTTTTCTGTAACCTAAAACTTCTTTGATGACAATGTGGAAAAAATAAGACACTGGGAGTATAAATGGTGGAAAACGTCTCTGTACATACAACACAACAGACCTTACAGTGATGAAAGACAATGTCAAAAATTTTTAAATATTGTTTCATTATTTTTTATTATTCCATGTTTTTTATTTCTTATATTTTATTTATTTTAAAATTATCATTAATTCTGTATTAGTCAACCAAAAGGGTGCTGATGCAAAATACCAGGAGCATGTTGGCTTTTATAAAGGGTATTTATTTGGGGTAGGAGCTTAGAGATACCAGGTGGCATAGGTTACTTTGCTCACCAAAGTCTACTTCCACATGTTGGAGCAAGACAGCTGCCAACATCTGCCAAGGTTCAAGCTTCCTAGGTTCCTGTCTTCCAAGGCCTTGCTTTTCTCTGGGCTCAGGGTTCCTTTCTTCCAAGGGCTTCCTTCTTCTTGGTTCAGAGTTCCTCTGTCCCTGTGGCTTGCTTCTCTTTCTTCTGTGTGCTTTCTGAGGTTCCAGCTTAAGACTTCAGCATCAAACTTCAACCTCAAAACTCTAACATTAAATACCCTCCAACTCTGTCCTTTGCCATGCCTTTTATCAGTGCCCAACCCACCAAGTGTAGGGACTCAATACCCTACTGACATAGCTCAATCAAAGCCCTAATCATAGTTTAATCATGCCCAGGTATAGGCCAGTTTACAAACATAATCCAATATCTATTTTTGGAATTCATAACTATATCAAACTGCTACACTCCACTCACTGAATTCCAAAAAGACACTGCAATATTAAAACAGACCTTAAATCAGTAAAAAATGCAAGCACTAAATCACATCACAATCAATTTAAAGAAATACACTTTGTCTTTGGGCAAAGTCCCATCTGGATGCAGATGTCTGAAACTTACAAAAACAATTTATCTGCTTCCAATATGCAAATGGACAAAGGATAAACCTTTTCATTACAATATGGAGAAATTGGGAGGGAAACATGAGTCATGGGTCCTCTAGATTTTAGTAATCCTGCAGGGCATCCTCCAAACAATTTCAAAGTCTGAAAGTCATTCTTAAAAAGATGGTCTCTTCTCCTTGGGGTGTTATAGGAACCCACCCCTTCCACAGGCTTGCCCAATGGCCATTTTCTTGGTTCCATCTTCATCAAGCATCTGGGTGCTGCCCTACCTCCAGAACTTACCCTGTGAGAGCCCTGGGGTGATTGCCACACCTTATCCAATCCCTGAGTTAGTGTCTTAACCCTCCTAGCACAGTGACATGAGGACAACATTCCCCCTAACTTTTGGCATACAGGTTCAACCCTCTCAGAGCAATGAGTTGACCGCCTGGCCTTCCCTAACCTTCAGCATGCAGGTTCAACCCTCTCAGAGCTATGAGTTGACCACCTGGGCTTCCTTGATCCATGGGGGACAGATGCACCCCTCTCAGACCTATGCGGTGCTGATCTTAACTGTCCAAATCCTCGAGGAATGTTTTCTACCCTCTCTGTACCTTGGGGCGTCAAAACTCTATCAGAACATTGGACAGGAACATCCACCTTCTTCATCTGGTGGAGCAAACTTATCCTCTCTGTACACATGGGTGGGGTTTCACTATTGGTCCAAGGTGATGTCTTAATTCCAGATCTCAGCTTCCATGGTTTTCCTCTTGAAGTTGTTTCCCCATCAATTTTTCCTTTTCATGTCCTTTTTATTCCAGGCTGACAGTGGTTTTGTTCATACAGCTCTCTCAAAAATCTGTTGGTTTAGCATGCAGGAAGCATGGATCCAAGCCATCAGACAGTAAAACTTTCCACAAGTCTTTCTGACATAACTGCATCTTCAATCCTGATTTACAAGTTCCAAGTTTAGTTAAGTCCTCCAATGGGGCACTTTCACCTGGGACCTTGATTTCGAGGCTTGGAATTTCCAAAATCTGTTTCTGTTTCCTTTGCACTCAACAAATCAGTCCTCAGAATATCTCCCACATCTAGCATTTGACTATAAGCTGCAAGCAGAAACCAAACTGCATTCTGCAAGTTCACTTGGAAATTTCTTCAGCTAAATGCCAATGCTCACCATTTTCAAATTTTGCCTTCCATAAAACACCAGGAGTTAATCTTGCTAAGTTCTCTGCAACTTTAAAACATGTATTGCCTTTCCTCCAGTTTCCAATAGTTTCATCATTTACTTCTAAGGCATCATTGAAAGTCTATTTAGCATCCATATTGCTATCAACAGTCTTTTCAAAGCACTGTAGGTCTTTTCTTCCAAACAGCTCATAATTCCTCAAAAAATACCCCTTACCCATTTATAAAACTGTTCCAGCATTTTGGTAATTGTGAAAGCACTTCCCCACTCCTTGGTATCAAATTCTCTATTAGTCAGCAGAAAGGGTGCTGATGTAAAATACCAGAAGCCTGTTGGCTATTATAAAGTGTATTTATTTGGGGTAGGAGCTTACAGATACCAGGCAGCATAGGTTATTGCCTCCACCAAAGTCTACTTTCACCTATGGAGCAAATTAGTTGCTAACATCTGCCAGAGTTCAGGCTTCCTGAGTTCCTGTCTTCCCAGGTCTTGCTTTTCTCTGGGCTCAGGGTTCCTCTGTTCCCAGGACTTGCTTCTTTCTTGGCTCAGTGTTCCTCTCTTCCTGGAGCTTGCTTCTCTTTCCTCTATGTGCTTAACTTCCTGGGGTTCCAGCTTAAGACTTCAGCAATAAACTCCAACATCAAAACTCCAATGTTAAACACGCTTCAACTCTTTCCTTTGCCATGTCTTTTATCAGTGAGTCACCACCCACCAACTGGTGGGGACTCAACATCCTACTGACACGGCCCAAAGTACTAACCATAATTTAATCATGCCCAGGTACAGGTCAGTTTACAAACATAATCCAATACCTATTTTTGGAACCCATAACTATATCAAACTGTTACAATTACTTTTCTTATTAATTGTATTTGATTATTTTGTTGGCTTTATTTTTTAAGAAGTTTTGGATCATAGAAGGATTACAACTATGTTGGGGAGGATCACTGGTGTGAGGTGTCATTGATGGGAGAGATAAGGAACGGGTTCACCTATAAAGCATATAAATGTGTTCAAATTTTCATGGGGCATGGTCATAGTGGGTGGAGATTTACACAATAAATGAAAAAATATTGAATTCCCATCCTGGGGAGTTCTGCCACATTCTCTAAAGGAACAGCAAGAATCCCGAGTATGGCTAGGGGCAGTGACAAGTGAAGGAGGATGGTTCATTTATGGGCCCATGATATTGATGACTGTACTTAGGAACTTTTACTTTTGAAATTGTAACTTAGCTTAGTATTATAGGGTGCCGAAGAATTACCTCTTGAAAGCCTCCTTGTTGCTCAAATGTGGCCTCTTTTTAAGCTGAACTTAACATATAAATGCATTACCTTCACCCCAGATTGGGACACTACTACAGGGATGAGCCTTCCTGGCACCTAGGGTTTACTACCAAGCACCAACAAGCAATGCAACTGGAAAAAGACCTTGACCAAATGGGATAAAATGTATAGACAAAGGAGTTTATATGGCTAAGAAATTTCCAAGTGTCAGGAGGATACTAATGAAGGATGTTGATAATGTGGGAAAATGTGGAAGGGATAGGTAATGGGTCAAATGGGACTCTCTTATATTTTTTATGTAATATTTATGTAATCTAAGTACCTTTTAAAAACAAAATATATATATATATTTTAAAAAACACTTAGAAAAATTGGTGTAGACGGAAATTTCCTCAACATAATGGACATTTATGAAAAACACATACCAATGGAGACAGCCTTAAAGCTTTTCTCCTAAGACAAGTAATGACAAAAGGATACTTGTTTTTATCATTGCTATTCAATATTATACTGAAAGTTTTACCCAGAAGCATTAAACAAGAAGAAATAAAAATAATCCTGTACCTACCATGAAAAAAATAAAATGAAGGGTAGCAAATGTAGCTCAATAATTGTACTTTTGCTTCCCATGTATCAGGTCCTGAGTTCAATACTCAGTATCTCCTAAAATAAATATATAAGCAAATAAATAAGTAAAGTGAAGATGAAGAAATATGAATACTTATGATTGACATTACTTTTGTGATAAAAATGAAACTGGCTAGTGTTATGGAGCATGGAGGAGGGGAATGTTAGGGCAGAGACCACATAGTAGTCTCTAGAACATTTTACTCTTACTAACGCTAAGATAAAATGGGAAGCCTGTTGTATAATTTCATTTTTGTAAGTCAAAAGTTAAAGTATCTATTATAGAGTACTATGCAATTTTTTGGTTTTCTAACAAAGAATTAGAATTTATATTTGAATGAAATTGAAGGATTTTACTTTTATTTTATTATTATTATATATATAATATTATTTTATCATATTATTATTTTATTATTTATTGAATGGATTTGGCAAAGTACAACAAGAGTGACTGCTATTTGGTATATTTTCTTTTGGGGACAATTACAATGTTCTAAAAAAGATTATGGTGCTAAGTGCACAATTCTGTAAATACACAAAAACCCTTGTACACTTAAATTTTTAATTTTTGGACATGCTAATTATATATAAATAAAGCAGTTAAGATTTCAAAAAAATTTAGTGGATTTTAAATTCTGAATATGGTTACAAATATCACTAGAAAAACACTCTGGTATATACAAACCTATACTGATATGCATATGAAAATAATTTTCCTTTTATTTAAAATATGCAATTATGCTTATGATTATCTGCACATTTAATGTAGACATTTCCTATATTGCACCATGCACTCTAAGGGCATAGATCTCAAAAGCACCAGCATAGTGAAATCTCTTGGAAACTTTAACAAATTCTAATGCTGGGTTTCTAGCATTAGAGATCATGATTTAACTGTTCCCATGTGTGACCTGGGTGTTGAGAGTTTGAAAACTCTAGGTATGATTCTTATTAATATCAAAGTTGAGAATGTATTCTCTAGGAACAAATTCTCTGACCCCAAACAAGACGTTGGTACTTATAGTGAGTGACAGGTGGATCTGCAGCATTAGCATATCTGGGAAGATAGTAGAAAAGGAAAATGAAAAACCCTATCCAAGACCAATGGAATTAAAAGACACTACTAATGGGAAGTAGATGTGGCACAACTGACAGAGCATCTGCCTACCATATGGAGGGTCCAGGGCTTGGTACCCAGGGCCTCCTGATCCATGTGGTGAGCTGGCCCATGCACAGTGCTGCTGTGTGCAAAGAGTGCCATGCTACACAGGGGCACCCCCATGCAGGGGAGCCCCCCATGTAAGGAGTGTGCCCCACAAGGACAGCCACCCTGCATGAACAAAGCACAGCCCACCCAAGAGTGGCACCACACACAAGGATTGCTGACACAGCAAGATGACACAACAAAAAAGAGACACAATTTCCTAGTGCCACCTGAAAATACAAGTGGACACAGAAGAACACGCAGCAAATGGACACAGAGCAGACAATGAGTGAGGAGGGGAGAGAAATAAATCAAATAAATCTTTTAAAAAAAGGCACTACTGGTAATGTTGGACTATCTTCTGCCATTTTGTTATTTGGCCTTTGTGAGTGTTATATATTTTTGTGGCCCTTGATTCTTCCATTAATGCCAACTTCCATATTTATTTGATTTTCTGTATTGAACCTTTTGGTCATCTCTATCTGGATATATTTTTCATATATTTTCCTTGTGGTTATATATAATGATAATATTTCTTTTGATATTTTATAACTATTCCTGTTTTTAATTATTTTTCAGGCCCTGAAGCTCTTTATGTGCCCAGGGTCTTCCCACTCATGTCTTTTTTTTTAAATTAATTTACTTATTTCTCTCCCCTTCCCCCCCCAACCCGATTGTCTGTTCTCTGTGTCTATTTGCTGCTCTACTCATGTCTTCTCTATGAGAACTGTGTAGTTTGAGTCCTAAGATATTTTATCAATTTAGAAAATTGTGCATGCAAGTTGAACAGAATTGTATATAAAGAGTTGAATATTGATTATAATATACCAATCATAGACAATAGTCCTATTCTTAGAAAGGGAATGGGCACTGTTCAAAATCTTCCAAGGTCTCTAAATAGTATCATACATCTCCATGTCATTGATTCTTGGAAGGAATAATTCTACTAACATCAAAACATCACAGGATGAATTGAGAAAATGACAGATTTTATGGCTGCATTTCCATCTTCAATATTAGAAAATATTTTATTAAAATAACTAAAAATAGATGCCATAATTTAAACTAAGTAATCCAGCAAATATTCATCATAAATTTGATAGGAAACACAAAAATTATTTTGGTAAAATGGAAAAGGGAATCCTTTGAAATAATCTAATAGGTCCCTAAAGGACTTAGGACAAAAATATACTTTTTAAACTTGTCTACAAATAAATGACTTCCTGATGAAAATTTACTGTCATTGCTGTTAATAAAATTCTATATTAAATGATTTTTATATGGAAAACAAGGAGTGTAAGTATTTATAAATTTATACAGTTAGGAGTACATATTCTTTTATTACCCCACCATTACCAATCTCAGTTTGGGTTTCTGTGAAAGGGTTTGGGTCACTGAACATTGATAGTTTTTATTCAATCATCCTTGAAACTGACTCAGTTTATGTATATGGGTAGCCCCCATGTACATCCACATTAATGCCCAACATTCCTTGGTTGGTTACTTCTTCATAAGTCTTAAATTACTTCCCTCATGAGTGGTTTCTATCAATATTAATCCCAACACTTGGGCTTTAATAATAACAAATGCCCAAATCAGTGTCTATCATTCTGTCATCATTTCTGAACCTCTTCATACACTAAACTTTGGTAGTGAAAGATAAAACAGACAAGCTAGACTCCTGACCACTTGGAGTTCATTGTGTAGTGGAGGATGTAGTCAAGAAGTATATTTTACAGTGGTACAGACTTAGGTAGAGCACAGAGGTTCTGTTAAGCTTTAGACAGGCACTAGTATTGGACTTGAATATTCAAGGGAGTTTTCAAAATTGTTATATTTAGGTCAGAATTGGAAAGAAAGCCATCTTGCAATAAAGGACTTCAGCAATAAAGGACTTCATAGATAAGTCACTAATGAACTTTTAGAGGAAAGAAACTCCTATGTTGCCTCACAAATCCTAAAGCAATGGAAATGAACACTATAAACTACTTTGACCCTGTAAGATATATACAAGTCATGTCAAACAACAGTAGCATAATGTACATTCTTTTCAAGTGTACCTGGGATATTCTACAGGGTAGGCCATATATCTGGGCACAAAAATGTCTAAAAATTTTAAAAAATTAAATATATTCTTGAACAATAATTGAATAAAAATAAAATTCAATTCCAGAAAGAAACCTGGAAAGTGCACAAATACACAAAAATCAACATTTTTGAGCAACCAATGATTCAAAAAAATCATGAGGAAATTAAAAAATACTTTGAGATAAACTAAAACCATGACAATATACTAAAACTTATGGGATGAAATTAAAGGCATGTTCTGAGGATAATTTATACATATAAACAGTTACTTTTAATAAGAAAAACTTTAATTCAGTAACCAAGAACTTAACCTTGTAACTTGAGGAACTATGGAAAGAAAAGCAAACTAAGCCCAATGTTATGAGAAGGAAGGAAATAATAAGGATTAAAATGAACATGCATAAAATAGAGAAGAGAGGAAATAATACAGAAAAATCAACAAAACCAAAAGTTGGTTCTCTGACAATGAAATTGCCAAAACTTTAGCTACAGTGACAAGGAAAAGAAAAACATGAATAACTAAAGTTAGAAATGAAATTGTATATAACTATTGACTATAGAAATTAAAAGACTGTAAGATGATACTATGAACAACTGAACACCAAAAAAATTATAAAAGTCATGCTTTATTTTTAAACCTGATTCAGAACCTAGCTGACTAAATCACATCTTCCAATTTTGGGGTTCTGGTGAAGTCTCCAAATAGTAAATGTGAGCAGGCCTCATTTACTTATACTTTTATAAGTCCTGACAATATTCAGAATTTTTTATACCAAAAAACTCTCTTCCATTTTATTGTATCAACTTTTGCCTCACCATTCTCACTGCCAGTTTTTGACTACTTTTTTATTAATTTTTCTTTCAAATCTATTTCATTACTTTTAATTACATTGTTCAAGGTTCTAGGTCTTTACTTTTCAATACTGTAAGCAATAACCATGTATGACTATTAAATTTGATTAAATAACACTAAAAATTCAGTGCTAGTGCTAAAATTCAGCACTAGCCAAATGTTATGCCCAATAACTGTATGTGGCTATCAGCTACTGTAATGGAGGGTGCAGATATAGAACACTATCTTCATTGCAGAAATAACAATAGGCACAGATATTTCTTCTATTTTTTCCAGTTATAAATGATTTATTTTTTTCTTCTCTATTAATTCCCTTCCATATATGTATACTCCAGTAATGGTTACTTTTATTTCTTTTAACTTTTTATGGTAGGTACTTACATCGTTTATGTATTTTAATTTATATAAGTATTTGACCTAATACAAGATCAATAATTATCTCAGGAATATTGGTCTAGGTTTGTGACTCTGGTAATATGTAATATATTCAACAATTAGTATTATTTTTCCTAATGTATGTTTATTATGTGTGCCAAGGTTATTTAGAAGAATTTTCACCCTTATTTTCAGTTAATAGATTATATTTTTCATGTTTTTATTTTCCATTATTTTCTGGATTTATTTTCTTTTGAATAGGGAATATTGTTCATCCCTTTCAAAGTTTTGAGGTTTGCAACCATCCTATTACATGAAACATTAATATCATGGGTCCATGAGTTCTTTAAAGGTAGTTTTTTTTTTTCTTTTGGTGTGTAGTTCCTTAATGTATACTTTGTTGAATAATTGTGGAAATTATTCTACTTTTGAGAAAGTATTAAGGAATTTTATTGTTAAAATAAGAAGAGATACAGGCCTAAATGATGTTAAATAGAGTACATTGGACTGAGATGTAGCCCCCCATGCTAAGCCCCATGTCAGAAAACCTAAGCTTACCTAAGTTCCTATCTCTGTAAGCTCTTCTGTTCCAGATACTGAATCTTGGGAACAACCAATCATAAAGCAACAGCTCCCTTCTTCTATAGCTTAGTTCCTCATAGTCAAGGTTAAGCCAAGGTAGGAAAACTATCCTGTGCCAATCAATAAGATTATTTTCCTTAAGACTAACTTATTCTGCCTATAGAATGCTTATTGCTCTCACTCTTCAGAGCCCCTTCCATTTTATGGCTTGTATGTTATCAGATTCATGAAGCGCTTTAAAAACTGTGAGAGACAAAAAGTTCATTTCCTTTGGATTTGTGGTGGTTTTACTTTTGGCAATTTTGTATATGAGGACAGGATCCAGTAGTGATTGCTAATAACACTGGAGGCAAGAAGACAGACAAAACGGCCTGTTGAATCCTTTGTGTTTTCTCTACTCTCCACCATTTCCAAGGTTCAATGATTGAGTCCCTTTCAGATCTGACCTCCACTATTTTTGCATTTGAGCTCTCTGATTTGTTAGCTCTCAATCCAAAGGTTAGTGGGTCAATCTTATTGATGAGAGTCCAAATTTTGAGCCTGGACTGAGTTCCTAGCCTTTTGGTACATCACTTTCATATCAGCAACAATTGGTTTCTTTGTCCTGTACACAAGATAAGAAGTAAAATGATAAAGGGGGGTCCTCATATTTATCTGAAAACTTTGATTCCCTACACTCTGGCATATTACATATTCAAAGTTTATGGGGCTGGAAGCTGTGCCAATCTAACAAATAGGCAAAATCTCATGAAAGACAACCTGGAATTTCAGGGCCTGTTCTAGGGCTCATCTAATTAGACAAAATTACTCATCACTCCAGAAGAAGAGCTCTAAAATTAAACAGCTGAATGGAATGTCCACTTTAATTAGTACTCAGAGTTTACTTAGATATCACAAGACTTGGCAATAGTTTCATTAAAGGATTCTTTGCAAAAGGCAAATGAGAATGTATAAGCTCATAGAATTTCTATAGTTCTTTATTTCTATGATTTTGCATTTGACAAATGGATAACTTATTTTTAATTGAAGTTATAAGCTCTCTATTTGCGTCCATCTGTATATTTGATGTATGATACTTTCCTACCTCTAACTGGTATTACCAAATTAACTTCTGAAATTCCTTCAAAGGATCTCTGTTCAAGTTGGCAGATAGATAAAATAAGCACTTAAACATATAAATTAATTCTCCAATTGTTCCAGAAATTAAGGAAAATAAACTAATAATATTCTCAGTGAAAACAGAGTATTCATAGAAATGAATCCAAATATTTGAAGAAAATCAAAGTTTTCACAATTCCAGTAAAAACTAGGCAAAGGAGACTGATTTAATATTATTAGTTAAATAAAAATAACTATATCTTTGGAATTACCAATACAAGTATAATTAAGGATAATTTTATTCTATTTGGGTTTGTTCTTCCTAAATTTATAGTTTTCGAATCAAATAATCAAGCATTATATCTACTATATCCTTATGATCAAAAGTGTAAATTGTGTTCAGAAGGATGTTGAGTTAAAGACAGTCTGCAAGAGCTTTTTATAACTTAAATATGTAAGGTATGCAGGATGCATTTTGTTAAAAGAAAGGAGAAGAGTTGTGCCTTAAGGTAAAATGACACGTTGTTACAAAATGAGAAACAATAATATGTAGGGCAATCCTGAATATAGAAAGTTGCAGAAAGTTTGCGGTAAAGAGATTTTATTTGTCATGGTCAAGTGGGGACCTCATATTTTTTAATGTAACATTTAAAAGAAAATAAAAGAAGAAAAACAAAAAACAAACAAAAAAGAATAGGTTTATAAGATTTTTAAGAGTTTTCTTATCAGACAGTGTCTCCATGCAAAAGTATTCAGTTTTCTTTCTGTTAAAATGACAAAGTATTCTTGGATAATTCACCAGCTCTTAATAAGAATTTTAAAAAGGCTGTTCTAAAATATCTGAGCAACTTGCTTAGAAAGCAAAGATTTTGTATTTTATCCAAAAAAAATCCTGTGCTTTATATTGATCTTTCCCTTTATTGTTTAAGAGAACAAGTCTTCTTACTTTTGAAATAATTTTTTTACCATCATGCTACATCTTCTCCTCACTTTTAAAATCTTTTGTTGTCACTTTAATTAGGTAACTAAATATTTCACATGGTCCTGTTTAATAAAATGTTAAAATTTGGCAACTTTTGACATGTTCCTTACAAAAATTGAACCATAAGTGATACCTTCTTGAACTCAAACTCTTGGGATTTTCCAGAGGCCCAATGGAAAATGACAAAAGGATTTTTTTCTTTCACATTGTAAAAAGAGAAGTGTTAAAACCAGTTTTATTTGTTATGCTAGTTGCATAGGACGTGTTATCAAATTAAAAAGGATTTTGTAATTTTCTGTTGGCTAAATGTATAAGATAAATTGTTAATATATACATTTTAGAAATTATATGAAGTTCTTAGTGTCTTGTCAATAACCTTGATGTCCAAGAGCTGTCCAAGTACTGATATATCTGATATTGGACAACAGGATTACTACTCCTAAATTCAGTTCTTAAAATAATATTTCTTGAACGCTCATCTGATTATTCACTTTTGTACAATAGCAATAAATTAACTATGGACATTTTAGGACTTTTCATCATCTACAAATAAATTTTTGCTCAGATGCATCCATGAAAACACAATCAACTACAGGCCAGTGTGTTATGAATAAAAAAGATTGTCTCAGAGACCTACAGAAAGGGCTATGTCAACCTCTCTGGGGCACAAAATTCTAATGACATTTTAAAAATAACTATGAGAGCATATGACTATACTGAGTCAAGATATCCAGAATTTTAGTGAAGAAGTTGATAGGTTCATGAGATTGATAACAGATCACAAGAAAGAAGGATTAATTGCCTAAGGCTAAATGAACTGATAAAGAATGATTACAGTTTTGTTTGGATTATTGCTAATATTTTATGTTCTATTTTCTAGATACAAGGGATTAAGCTATGTATAATTCATGAAACATGCATATTTTATTCTTTCTTTATGCTGACCCCACCAGATTTTGAAAACTCTTATGGAATATTCTATTTATGGCCTTATGTAATACATAATAATAATTGTATTATGGTAATACAAATATTTGCATCGTTATATCAGGGTCTGTCCTCCTTGTTAACAGGAAATAATTGGAGTTAATGGTTATATAACCAAGTCTTAGGAATGTTAACTCAAGGACACAGAGGAAATTGCAAATCTATCACTTTTTAGAGTCTGCACCTTGATGCAGTTGCCTGTGCTAATCCAAATCGAGTTAAAGCTATAGCAGAAGCTGCTGAATTAGTTAAAGCCTCAGCAAACTAAACTGAATATAACTAATATTTTTCCTTCATAAAACTGTCGTATGAGATCCTTTTACTTTACCTCTTGACCCTCACCTAAAATGCTGCAATGCTCTTAACCCTGCTACTCTGCTACATTTATATGAATGAAGGTGTTCCCTTGACTGTAAACTGGTAACTTCAAAATTAACAACTCCATTAATGCTCTTATGATCAATCCAGATGTCATTTTGTTGTTAATGCTTCTTATGCTAGAAATTTTCATGATACACTCCAAGCTGGCTATGTGGTTACCACTTACTGACTGAATAACGTAGACTTCCATTATTTTCTTCTGCCAAAGAGGAGGAAGTCTATGTTCTTATTCAAACCTGCCTTCCATGTGAAGGAAATTTTAACGTCTGTAGTGATAACAGATATGCCTTTGCTTCAATTCATGACTTCAGCATGCAATGGAAACTAAGAGGTTCCTAACTTTTCTGGAATGCTGGTTGAAACTTGAGGACAATTATCTCCTTTCTGCCATTTTATTCCCAACTATGGTTGCCATCACTAAGACAGCTACATGTATAAAAAGAACCGAGCCTGAATATTTCTTAAAATGTTCTTACACTCTTTCATGTGAAAACAGCCACTACTGAAAGATCTGTTAATATAAACTTAAATTAAAGCCATCTGTGAACTCATTGAACAACATGGCCTTCCCTGGGCCAAAATTTTACTTTTTGCCCTCATGTGCAATCATACCATTCCCTTTGGTGAATACAAATTCTTCCCATATGAGATAGTTACTGGCAGACCTGTCCTTGTGAATAAAATTGAGGACTGATAACTTGTTGTCACATTGTGATATAACACAATTTGTAAATCCTAAAGACCTTATGTCAAAGATTATCTTCAATGGGTAAAGGACACCTTTCCTGTCCCACATGACACACACCCCATTAATCATATTCTGACACCAGGATAATGGGTCTACTGGAAATGACACAGACAAAAGGCAGCCCAGATCTTCATTAAAATGAACCCTGCTAATTGCTACTAATTTCTCACAATGCATCTTAATGACAGGGTATTGAGTCATAGGTCCACATCACTCAACTAAAAAAGGTTCCATCAGACTCCTGGACTTGTTCTAAGTCTGCAAACTTTAAAATAAACTAGCCTGGAAGTGAAGTAGACAATGTAATGTGGTAGACTACTTATTCCCAAGTGCTCACATAAATGAGATCTCAAAAAGACTTTAAATAACACTTATAATGCATGTTTTCCTATCCTTTATCCTTGCACTGGCCTGGAAAGACAATACCATTTTATGCTTCTCCAAGGACATTTCAAAAGGAAGTAACATCACAGGCTGTTGGATTTGTCACCACAAACCCTGATCTATGCACATCTCAAGGGTTCTCATTGTCCTACCCATACCAAATTTCTTTCTTGTCCAAAATAAACTATTAGGGCATTAGCCTAACCATCACATGTCTCTTTGGATCAAGCTGCATATTTGTTTTATATTAAATATGAATACTAGACCCAAGGTCCCCTTTACTCTGCTTTAAGCTTTCTTGGACCTATAACCTTGTAGCTAAGAATTAATAATTATAACAAAAGTTTATGGTTACTGAATTGTTATATAAATGCATTTTTCCTTTTTTTAGTATAATATAGAATAACCAAAAAAAAAAATACCTGAAATTAATTAATTTGGCTAGCTCAGCCTCACCCTTATTTATGGTTATTTGAAACTTGGCTTTCCTTTGTGTATACTTACTGCTGTGATGGTTATTCTAGTCTGACCTTACATTTGTTTAGTTATTTCAAATCTAGGCTCACTTGTGTAAGCTTACTATTTGGATGGTTATTATAGTCTGACCTTTGATTTGTTTATGGCTATTTGAAAACTAAACTCACACTTGTGCACATTTATACGGTGTGATGGTAGCCACTCCACCCACCTCTGTTTGAACCCATAAAAACTCTAAACTCCTCAAAATCTGGAAGGCAGATTTTTGGGCCTTTGCACCAATGACCTCTTTGTTAGACTAGCAAAGAAATTCTTCTCTTTTAGAACACCAGTGTCTCAGGAATTGGTCTTTAAAGAGCCAAAGAATAATTTCTGTGGCATTCCACCATCTACCACTTAGTCCCTCTGAGAAATCTACCACCAAGCATGGGGACCTCTCACCAACAAAATTGTAAGCATTGTTAGATTTTCATCCAGGAATTGCTGTAGCATGGCTAACTGACAGATGAGTGCTAACTACCCATGGCTACCAGCTACACTAAGGTTGTAATAGCATTTTTACAACAAAAAAATCTTTTTAAATAAAACCTTAACATTTTGGGTCTTTTCTTTCATTTTATGTGCTTTTTTAATGAATTTTTATATTAGGACATTTTATGTGATAACTGCCCAAAAAGTACTAAGAAATAAACATCCATGTTATACCATATATTAGTATTGTATGGGGAAGGGGGGAAAGGGTTTGATGTTGGGTATATGGGAGTTCCCTATATTATCTATGTGACTTTACTGTGTCCTAAAACTTTTTTGAAGACATAAAAAAAAGAGGATGTAGACACTGAGGAAGTAATGGAAGAGAATGCCTTGCTACTATACATATAAGACAACACATATTACAGTGATGAAATGCAAAACACCAAAAATTTTTTTATATTTTTCATTAATGCCCCAATTTATTTTCTACTTTATTTTAGTTTTTCTAAATTATTATGTATTCTATTTCTAATCTTTAAACATATCATTACTATTGCATTTTCTTATTAATTTAATTTGGCAATATATTAGACTTCATCTTTGAATAAGTTTTGGAATAGAGGGGTTCATCTATGGCAGGGGAGGAGCACTGATGTGGGGTGTCATTGAAGGGGTGGGAGAGTGTTCTCCAGGGCATGAATATAGATTATACAGATATGTTCAGATGCTCACTGGGTATTGACATACATGGTAGAGTATCACATGACAACTGAGGGAGTGCTGAGTTCCCATTCTGGGAAACGCCATTGCACTCCCCAATGGAGTAGCAACAGTCCCCCAAGTACAAGGGCAAAGACCAGAGAAGGGGATGGTCCAATGATGGGCCCTTGATACTGATGACTATGCTTATGAACCCATGTGCTTGAGTTTTCAACTTGGCCTAGAGTTGCAGGGTGCCTAAGAGTTACTTCCAGAGAACCTCCGTGTTGCTCAAATGTGGCCACCCTCCAAGTCAAACTCAGCATGCACTTGCATTACCTTCCCCACAGCATGGGCCATAACTCCTGGGGGTGAGCCTCCCTCTTGCCAAGCGATTATTACTAAGTACCAGCTGGTGATGCAACTAGAAAAAGTCCTGAAATAAAAGGGGGACACAGTAAAGACAAATGAGTTTATATGACTGAGAGGCTTCAAAATGAGTTGGAAGGTCACTTATGCACAGCTCAGTAGAATCTCAGAGATAGCCAAAGAAGATACAACCCCAGGTACTGGTGCTCCTGAGAACTATGAAGACACACAGGCCCTACGGTCATGACAGATGGCTCTGGAGTTCAGTGCCTTGCCAGTGGGCCCTACTTTGGAATTAGTGCTCTTGTGTGTGATGGAGTTGGACTCAGATGTGACCTCTCTATGCATGCCTATTCTGTCACTCTTACTGAACCTGTGGTTGGTGCTGGGAATAGCATATGCTCAGGAGGCTTGAATCTCTGGACTGCCCATGTGTCAGCTAGGCCCTGAGCCTCAGCAGAGTAGCAACACTTATTCTCTTGTTCAATTGGCTTACCCAGGTCTGCTGATAGGGTGGTGAGGATGGCCAACCACCACACCAGGGAACCAAGATAGTCTACAGCTGCAAGCAGAATTCCATCCATCAGCCATGTAGCATCTAAACCCCCTCTCAATTTAGAGGTGGAATGGACATCACTATCCAGTGTCCTCAGGATGGAGGGATAAAATATGGATTAGAGTGGACTTACTGGTATTCTACTATAGAATTATTGTGACTCTAGCAATGCAAGCCATTATATCATTGATGTGAAGATGGTGGCCATGGGAGTTGCTGAAGACAGGAAGAGGGAAAAAGAGATGTGATACTGGGGCATTTTCAGGACTTGGCATTGTCTTGGATTGTACTGCAGGGACAGTACATTATATATCCTGCCATAACTCACTGAATGGACTTGGAGAGAGTGTAAACTACAACATAGACTATAATCCATGCTGTGTAGCAATGCTCCAAAATGTACTCATCAAATGTGATGAATATACCACACTAATGAAAGAAGTTGTCAATGTGGGAGGACTGGGGGTTGTGGGGAGTGGGGAATATGGGAACCTCATATTTTTTATTGTAACATTTTGTGTGATTTATGTATCATTAAAATAAAAAGATAATAACAAATAATAATTTTAAAAAAGAAATATTACTCTTTGGTTAAAAAAACAATAAAGTGAATTGGGAAGAAAGAGCCTGCTTTTACACAGTATCAACCACACTATAGACACAACTGGTCTAGATGATTAAACACATCATAGAAGAGCATGAAAACTGTACTAAAATAGTCCATACGTTTCTATGAACTACAAGTAACAATGCATGTCCACTTTCATGTTTAAGGTACTGGATCTGTAAAACATTCATGACTCAAGTAAATTTTGGTCAGCTCCTCATTTATACTCTGAGTACCACAGAACCTTGGATGCAAAGGACAAGTGACAGCATTCCTAGTAATGGGTCTATAAACAAGATCACTTTGGCTGTACTGACATTGTTCTGCCAGGCAACATTTTTATTGTGGAAATTTTGTAGGATATTTGCCTGGGCAGTAAACTGCCTTAATAGCTGGTAAAAACCTGGGCAATGTGCACTTGGTCTCCTCACAGCCCCTTAGGAGTTTATAATAAATCTGAAACTTCTCACTGGACTACTGCCCTCAATCTACATTCTCAAGCAAAACAGGATAAACCCAGGGAGTTAATGATTCTGGCTTTGCCTCTTTTGGCAGATTGTTGCTACCTTGCCTTATGGTTAACCCAACTGAAAACAGGATTAGATATTTATCAATTACAATAGGGGAAATTACTAAATCTACTACTAGAGCTATAGCAGCAAAACAAGTCATTAGATTTACTTGCTTAACTTGTTTTAGACAATAACACTGCCAAATGTGATTACTTAGGTGAACGAGGAAGCATTTTTGCCATTGCCAACACCACCTGCTCTACCTGAGTAAACACTTCTGTGGAAGCTTTTCCACAGATAACTTAATAGCATAAAAAATTAAAACATGCCACATGGTTTAAACAGGTAAGGCCTTCCTCAGGGCCCTGATTTGTTTATTTTGCTTTCAGTTGGTTCAAATCATGGGTCCTGGGCTTAGGAGCATACTATGAGGTGGGCATTTGGGCATTTTTTCAATCATAGCACTCATTTTAGTCTCCCTGGTGCACTGTTTGCCTTCAAAAGTTTTGAATGCATGTCACCAGCCACTTGTGAAACAGCAAATGTTTATGTCTGGAGTCACATAAAAATGATAATCAAGGAAAAATTGACATCATCATGACTATGTGCCTAACATGAAAATAACCTGTAAGTACTACTCCAAGATCTTAGGCAGTAACTGAAAATGGGTGCAACACCTTAACTTTTGATCAATAATTGAGAGTCAGATCAAACTGGGGGGAAACCGTTAAAGAAATTAATTTATACCCAGGCTGGTTTCCCTCATACTAAGCCCTCTACCAGCAAACTGAAGCTTAACTAAGGTCCTAGCTCCTGTAAGTTTTCATTTTCCCAGAACCTGAAACTTGAGCACAACCTGCCTTAACTTGACAGCTTCTTTCCTCTCTGCCTTCATCAGGAAACTTGACTCAGTTCTGTTTATTTTTGTGCAGAATTCTGTCCCCAGTTCCTGTGATTTGTTTAAAGTCTCTTCCTCACTCAGTACCCCATTTTCCTTGCACATTTTATTTCTGCGACCCTCCCATCACACAGCAATTCAGTTTAACCCTCCCCACTATTTTCTCCATCAGGCGTTTCTGTCTCAGGTTTCTTCCCTACTAGGTTATCCTGCCTCCGGGAGTCAGATGGCGTTACTTCAGTAAGGTGGGTCCTTCCAGAGAAGTCAATTCTGCATTTAGCATCCCAGTAACACTGATTAGATCGCAAGAGTGCACCACTTAACCACGGCCATTCTGCCCTGTTTTCACTCCCCGCCCTCCACCCAGAGGCCCTTTGTTTTCAATAGTCCTTAGAGGCTTGTTTTCCACCTTGGGTCTCTGTGGATGGACTTGGGTCTAGGTGCCTGGATATGCATGGGGTTCTAACTCACAGCTGTGAGTTCTTCTAAAATCTTTTTCTTCAGTGAGAGGGACTCATGCTGCTGGCCGCTCTGGAGAACTCCCAGGCATTACAAGCGGCCCATTGAGAGGGAAGGGAAGAGGACTGGCAGGTCCTGGATAGAATTTTCCCACCTGACATTTTCTCTTTCTTCAATTCAGTGTTTGTGGAGTCCTTCTCTAGCTTCTGCCATCCTGCAGAGCTCCGGAATCTGCCTGTAGTCACGGAATGGCATCTCTCAAGTTTTTTTCAGGGGATACTTCCGTCGCTGCGTTGATGACGTCACCCTCTGTTAGGTTCGGGGGGAAGCTGAGGGAGGGAGTTGTCTTAGAAATCAGACCAGGAGCTGAAATCAGTTTAAGCAAAGCCTTTAATGAGAGGAAGAGAGTGCTTAGCAGTAGGGCTGAGTCAGAACAGACTGCAGCAGCCAAGGAAGGGGACGGGGGTGTATTTATAACTCTTTTGGGGGCTATACTACAAAGAGGCTAGTTTGTGATGGTTTATGGTAGCTTTGCAGTTTTAAGGTAAGGGCAAGATAACTCATATTAATATAGCCTGTATGTAAGTTCAAACTTATTTTATATCCAAATATGCCTTGACAGCCAATTGAGAAGTATAAACTCTATAGGCTTTGGATATTCAGGGAGGATGCAAGCCAAATGTTTCAAGTCCATCTAGAATGTGAGAGGTTCATGCTAAAAGCCTACCTGAATGTGGGGGATATGTGTTAAGTCAGCCTTACCTGGAGGAAATAGCTTATCTAATACTCAGAAAAACACTTGAAGAAACTAACAAAAAGTCCTTTTGCATACAAGCACCTTTTGACTCTCCACTCATTTCCTCTGTATAAAAGGGACCCAAAAATTCTATTTGGGGTTCAGGTTTTTTAAGGACAGGAGTCCGTGGAGTCTGGTGGGTTGAAATAAATCATCTTCCTTCTCAGAGTTATCGTGTCCTGGTCTTTGATACCACATACACCCGACTTCTCTGCTACTACAATATAGGCTTTGTAGTACCATCTGTGTCCCTCAGACAAGGGTTGCTAGTATCAGACCTGAATGTTTAGGGAGGAACCTGGGAGGGAGGAGAGAGAGGAGTTTTGGCCTCACATCATTTAGGAATACACAGCTACAGGAAGAAGGGGAGAAGCGGAGAAGCGGGATGAAGAGAAGGCACAGGATGAACGCCCTGGGCCACTACTGATTTTTTTTAACTTCATTTCAACTTCAAAAAATAAAATAGAAAAAAAGCAGGTTAATAAATTAAAAAACTAAAAAAAATTCTATCCAGGCTTATTTATCTTATTTAATTCTAAGAGCAAACAATTGTTTCTCCAGAGTTCCAAAAGATAAATAAACAGATTGGTTGAAAAGACCAAAGTCCCCTTGTTAATGAAGAAAATGAAGAAAAAAGTGCTTAATCATATTCATATCTCATATTCTAAAATCTATTTTCTTCTAGAAGTTTTATGGTTATAGATTTTAGAATTAGTTCCTTGACATTTTTGAGGTACTTTTTATATAAGTTGTGATATAATGGTCCTCTTTCTTTCTTTTAGATATGGATATCCAGTTTTCCCAGCACCATTTGTTGAATAGACTATTCTGACACAGCTGGGTTGCTTTAACAGTCTTGTCAAAAACACTTTTACCTATAAATATGGGGGTCTATTTTTGAACTCTTGTTTTGATTTTTAAACCCTGTATAATATTTTTCATCTTTAGCATTGATCTAGTACCTTCTTTGCTGTTGCTACAATATTATTGGTAACTATAATCTCTAAGCGATATTAGTGGTATTTTTCCCATGTGTCACCATGTCCTTAGCACCATATAGTAGAAAAACATTCTTGTATTTATATTACTAACCACCATCCTCATTTACCACCAAAATCACTGTTATACATCCCCTAGATTATCTTCTAGTTGTCTTTCAATCAACATTAACCTCCCTAGACTACTTTCAACCACAATCCCACTTATAAATGAGGAATGTTTGTTATACTCATTATAATGTGTCACTATCAATTCTACTCATTACAACATAATTTACAATCAACCTTAATATGCATTCTACATTCATTTAGTATCATCTCGCCCTTCATAACCAACATTCTGCCTCCTGGCAACCTATACTCTATAGTTTAATTCCTTAAGCTTGCTAATGGTATTTAGATCCTGTCAATGAGAACATACAATATCCATCTTTTTGTTTGTTTTATTTCACTCAACAAAATATTCTCAAGGTTCATGCATGTAGTCATGTACTTTTGCAGTTCTTTCTACTTACAGTTGAGTGTGTAACATCATAGGTATATTTCTGATTTCCTTTATACATCTTAAGATGATGATCACTTAGGTTATTTCTGTCTTTTAGCAAATGTGAGTAATATGGCTATGGAAATTGTTATGGAAGTAACTATTAGCATCATGCTTTCAGTCCTTCTGGATATATAGCTACTAGCAGGATTGCTAAGTGATAAGGCAGTTCTATATTTAGCTTCCTGAGGATCCACTAAACTGTCCTCCACAGAGGATACATTTTTATAATCCCATAAACAGTGAAGGAGTGTTACTATTTCTCCACAACTCTACAGAGCCAAAGCTCTGTTCCCTTCAGGCTGCCATTGTGTAAGTCATGAAATGGTATCTTACTTTAGTATTGATCTGTATTGCCCTAATAGCTAGTGATGTTGAGCATCTTATCATGTGCTTTTAGATCATTCATATTTCCTCATTGACAAAATGTCTATTCAACTCTTTTGCCCATATTTTAATTAGGTTGCTTGTCTTTCTGTCCTTTTATAACCTCTTTATATAGCATGCATATAAAACCTTTGTTGGATATGTGGTTTCTAAAGATTTTCTTTTGTGGGGTAAAGGCTGCCTTTTCCCCTTAACAAAATATCCTGAAAAGCAAAAGTGTTTAATTTTGAGGAAGTCCAATATAACTATTTTTCTTTCATTGATTATGCTTTGGGTGGAGTCCAATAAAACCACCACCTACCACAAGAACTTGAAAATGTTTCACTACACTTTCTTCTAGGGGTTTTATGGTTAGAGATTTTAGAATTAGCTTCTTGACCTATTTTTGAGGTTATTTTTGTATAAGTTTTAAGATAAGGGTCCTCTTTCTTTCTTTGAGATATGGATATTGGATATCCACTTTTCACAGCACAATTTGTTGAATAGACTGTTCTGACACAGTTGGGTTGGTTTGATAGTCTTGTTAAAAAACATTTGGTCATAGATGTGAGGGTCCATTTTTGAACTTTTATTATGATTTCATCAATCTTTATGCAAGTATACACTCTAAATAATATACCTAAATAATATACTTTCAAGACTTGGAGTGTGTGTCTTCCAAATTTATTCTTCTTTTTATAGATATTTTTGGCTATTCAGGGCTCTTTTCCTTCCCAGATAAATTTGATAATTGGCATTTCCAATTCTACAAAGAAAGTTTTGGAAATTTTATTGGATTGCATTAAATCTGTAGATCAGTATGAGTACAATTGATATCTTAATGATATTCAGTCTCTCAACCCATTAATAGAAAATATCCTTCCATTTATGTAAGTCTGCTTTAATTTCTTTTACCAATATTCTGTAAGTCACTGAATACAGGCCCTTTATGTCCTTGTTTAAGTTTGTTCCTAAATATTTGATTCTTTCAGTTGCTATTTTAAAAGGAATTTTGTTCTTTTTCTCAGTTTTACTCATTAGTAGTGTGTAGTAAATCTATTGGTTCTTTGCATATGAAGCATCAAGGCATTTTGCTGAAATAGCCTATTATTTCTGTTGTTTTGTTGTAGATTTTAATGGATTTTCTCTGTATAAGATTATATCATCCATGAAAAGCAAAAGTTTTACTTCTTCCTTTAGTATTTATTTTTCCTGCCTAATTACTCTAGCTAGAACTTCTACCACAATATTGAATAACAGTGGAGACCAGGGGCATCCTTGTCTTCTTTTTCCCAATCTTGGTGGGAAAGCTTTCAGTCTTCCACCACTGATTGCAACATTTTTCATGGGATTTTCCAATATGCGCTTCATCATATCGTGAAATTTTCCTGCTATTCCTTTCTTCCAGTGTTTTCATAAAGAAGAGATGTGGCATTTTGTCTGTGCCTTTTCTACATCAGATGAGATGATCTTGTGATTTTTTCATCTTCATTTTATTATTTTGGTATATTACAAGGATTGACTATCTTATGTTGAACCACTCTTTCATTCCAGGTATAAAACCCATTTCATCATGATGAATAATTTTGTAATGTGCTTTGGAATTCAGTTACAAAATATTTTTGTTGAGGATTTTTCATCTTCATTTATTAGAGAAACTGGTCTATAATTTTCCTTTTTCATAATAACTCTGTGTGACTTTGGTATTAAAGTGATGTTGGCTTCATTGAATGAGTTTGTTACCATTCCATTTTGTTCAAACTTTAGGAAGAGTCTGAAGAAGATTGGTATTAAAGCTTCTTTAAATAATTTGTAGAAATCTCTTGAGAAACCATCTGGTAATGGGCTTTCATTCTGGGGAGGTTGTTGATGACTCTATCAATTTCTTTAGTTTTGGTTGGTTTGTTGAAGTCTTCAATTTTTTTCTGGGGTCAGTGTGGGTTGCATATGTGTTTCTAGGAATTTGTCCATTTCATCAGTATTGTCAACTTTTTTGGTGTACAGTTGTTAATAGTATCCTTTTATCATCCTGTTTATTTTTGTTATCAGTAATCATGTCCCCTTTCTCATTTCTGATTTTATTTATTTGCATCTTCTCTCTTTTTTATTTTTAGTCTAGCTGAGAATTTATAAATTTTGTTGATCTCAAAGAAAGTGCTTTTGGTTCTATTGATTTTAATTCTATATTTTATTTCTGCTTTAATCCTTATTGTTTCTTTCCTTCTGCTTGCTTTTGGATTAGTTTGCTGTTCTTTTGTAGTTCCTCCAGGTGTCCAGTTAGGTCTTTGATTGTAACTCTTTCTCACTTTTAATATAAGCAGTTAGAGCTATCAATTTCCCTCTCAGCACTGCTGAGATATAGCTTGCAAATTTCCTTTGAAACACTAAGTATTTAAAAGTATGGTTGAATAAGGAGAGCCGCCCAGCGTGTAAGAAAGTGCAGCTTGCCCAGGAATGGTGCCACGCACACGGAGAGCTGACACAACAAGATGACGCAACCAAAAGAAACACAGATTCCCGTGCCGCTGACAACAACAGAAGCAGACAAAGAAGAACACGCAGCAAATAGACACAGAGAACAGACAACGGGGTGGGGGAGGGGGTGGGGAGCGGGGGGGGGGTTTGGTGGGAGAAGGGGAGAGAATTAAATAAAAAATAAATATTAAAACAAAAAACCAAAAAAAAAAAAAAAGTATGGTTGAATCTCCATATATTTGTGAATTTCTACTTTTTCCACCCATTATTAATTTCCAACTTTATTCTATTGTGATCAGAGAGTCCTTTCTATAATTTCAATCTTTCCAAATTTATGAAGATCTGACTTAAGTCCCAACATAAGGCCTATTAGGAAGAAAAATACACGAGCACTTGAAAGGAATATATATATGTGTGTGTGTATATATATATTCACAAATATTTGGGGGTATAATGTAATACAAATGTCTGTTAGGTCTAGTCCATTTATCATATTTGTCAAGCTCTCTGTTTCCTTACTTTCCCTCTGGCCAGATGTTCTACTCATTGCTGATAGTAGTGTGACTTCTCCAACAATTATTGTAGAGACATATATCCCTTCCTTCAATTTTACCAGTGTGCGCCTCATTTGTGGGCACATAAGTTAGATGAATAATATTTATTATTGTTATTTCTTCTTGGTAATTGCCCCTTTTATTATACATAGTGGCTTCTTCATCTCTTTTAACAGTTTTGCTTTTAAAATCTATTTTTCTGATGTTAGCAATGCTACTCCAGATCTTTTTTCATTACTATTTGCACAGAATATTTCTTTCTATACTTTTACCTTCAGTCCGATTGTGTCCTTGTGTCTAAGTTGAGTCTCTTGTTGACAACAAACAGATGACTCATATTTATCCATTCTGTCATTCTACATCTTTTGATTTGGGAGTTGTAATAGTGTGCCAGAGGGGTGCCAATTTCTGCTATCCTGTTAATTAGCTCTACAAAGAGATTGTAATAGATAAATGGTTTGGTTTAAATTGTCAGTCCCAGTTTTCCATGGTAGTGGTTATGTTTAAGACAGTTAGGAGGGGGAAAAGAAGAGACATTTCCCCTTTAGTAATTGTATAAGGAGAAATTAGAGGAAATGAAAACAAATAAGATTTCTTAAGGGGTGTCTGGCTTTCCTTCCCCCTAGCAATAGGTGTTGGGGCTTGAGTTACAGGAAACAGCTGGCTTTGACACAGACTTTGACACAGTCCTTGAAGATGTATTTCAGGCCATCCAGTGACTGATCCTCATATGTCCCATCAGGTTCCTCTGGTGAGTTGGCATTTCCCTGACAAACTGGCTTCACTCAGGTTAAGTGCCCCCAGCTGGGCAATTCCTTTACCTTTAACAGCATTCTCTGGTGGAGGTCAGGGAGCACCACTCATTTATTTTCTCTAGGCAATGGTTAATAAAATGAAGATGGAGAACGTTGGATTCCTCTGGGTTCTTGGCTATTTTGCATAAATGAATTTAGGAACACACCAGTTTAGTTAGGCCAGTAAAAAGAATTTATTGGGGAATGGGGAAAAGAACACAGCTTGCTAATAAATGGTGGAGAAAGATGGAAATACAAACCAAGGTTTGGTTCAGGCTTATTTAGGCAAACATGCTTATGCTGTTCTAATTACAGTGAATTTCTAATAATTTTTAAAAAGATTTATTTATTTATCCCCCTTTGTGTCTGCTTTCTGTGTCCGTTCACTCTGTGTTCTACGGTGTCTGCTTGTCTTCACTTTAAGTAGTGCCAAGAATGGACCCTGGGACCTTCTGGAGAAGGTCTTGTGCCACCTCAGCTTCCTGGTCTGCTGCATCTCTTATTGTCTCTCCTCTGTGTCTCTTTTTATTACATCCTCTTACTTGCCAGCTCTCCACTCTGGCAACTTGGTGCATGGGCCAGCTCTCTGCATGGATCAGCACTCCACATGGGCCAGCTCTCAATATGAGCTAGCAGGAGGCACCAGGAATCAAACCCTGTACCTCCCATATGGTAGACAGGAGCCCAATTGCTTGAACCACATCTGCTTCCCCCTAATAAGTTTTAAAATTGGAAAATGTGACTCCTCTAACTGCATTGATTTATTTCAAGATGGTCTTGCCTATTTGGAAACCCTTATCCTTCCATATAAATTTTTGATTGGCTCTTCCATTTTTGAAAAGAAGGTTGTTGGTGTTGATTGGGAATATGTTATTCTATAAATTGCTCTGGGCAGCATTAACAACAATATTTTGTCTTCCAGTGCATGAACACAGAAAGTCCTTCCATTTATTTAAGTCTTCTTTGATTTCTTTTAGTGATGTTTTACATTTTTCTGTATACAAATCCTTTAATCTTTGGTTAGATTTATTCCTAAGTATTTCCTCAGTGAATTTCCTCAGTCTGTTCATGATGAGGGGGATTTTTCATGTGTTTTCTGAGAAGATTGTTCTTAGACAGGGAGCACAGAAACATTTCATTTTCTGGACTGTTCCTATGGGATTGATTCTTTACTTTCTCATTGAATACTTTGGCAAGACTTATGCAAGTTTCTGATCAAAGCATTCTGCAGTATCTTTTACTGATTCAGGGTTATTTTTATGTAAAATTCTCATAGATTCAAAGAGAGTTGGAAAGCATATACAATTGTGACTCAAATATGCAAATCATTGGGATCTTTCAGTAAGATATGTTGGGGACATACTGGTGCCAGGTGAGCCACATTGGAGCCCAAGGAGAAAGGGCACATGGGTGCCCCTGATTACATATTTTTTTTAAAAGATAGGTTTTATTTATTTCTCCCCCCCCCCTTGCTGTTTTGCACTCATTCTCTGCTTGTGTTCATTTTTTAAAGGAGGCACCAGGAGCTGAACCATGGACCTCTCGTGTGGGAATGAGGTGCCCAATTGCTTGAACCACTTCTCTTCCCTATTTGTGTCTTTCATTGTGTTTCCTTGTTGCAATTTCATCTTTTTTTTTTTAATTTTTTTATTTTTTATTGACTTTGTAATAATATTACATTAAAAATATATATGTGAGGTCCCATTCAACCCCACCCCCCCACCCCCCCTCTCCCCCCCCCCAACAACACTCGTTCCCATCATCATGACACATCCATTGGATTTGGTAAGTACATCTTTGGGCACCTCTGCACCTCATATACATTGGTTCACATCATGGCCCATACTCTCCTCTATTCCATCATGTAGGCCCTGTGAGGATTTACAATGTCCGGTGATTACCTCTGAAGCACCATCCAGGGCAGCTCCATGTCCCGAAGACGCCTCCACCTCTCATCTCTTCCTGCCTTTCCCCATACCCTTTGTCCATTATGTCCACTTTTCCCAATCCAATGCCACCTCTTCTATGTGGACACTGGATTGGTTGTGTCCATTGCACCTTTATGTCAAGAGGAGGCTCAGATTCCACCTGGATGCTGGATGCAATCCTCCCATTTTCAGTTGTAATCACTCTAGGCTCCATGGTGTGGTGGTTGTCCTTCTTCACCTCCATCTTAGCTGAGTGTGGTAAGTCCAATAAATCAGATTGTAGGTGCTGGAGTCTGTTGAGGCTCAGGATCTGGCTATCACATTGTCAGTCCAGAGATTCAAATCCCCTAAATATATCTTAAACCCCAACATTAACTGCACCTCCAGCACATTAGCATGAAAGTCTTATGAAGGGAGATCCCATCTGAGTCCAGATTCATCACACATAAACACCATTTCCAAAGAGGGGCCATCTGCCCTGGTAGTTAACCCCATCGGCCATGACCATAACTCCCATGGGTCTCTTTAGCCCTCAAAGGAACCAATATCTGGGGGTTGTATCTGCTTTATCTGTCTCTCTGACTCTGCTCAGTTGTGCATGAGGGCAAACCTTCTGCCAGCCTCCAGACTCTTTTTTAGAAACTCGTAGCCATATAAACTCAATTCTCCTTTCCATTTCCCCCTTACTTTAGGTCAAACAGCGCAATTTCATCTTTTTGCAACATTCTATTGTTCTGTTGACATCTTGTTGATTGTCATATTGTTGCATTGTCACCTCACCATGCCAGCCCATCACTTCAGTTTGCTGTCTTGCTTGTCTTCTTTAGGAAGCACTGGGAATCAAACCCAGGAACTCCCTTGTAGTAGGTGGGCACCCAAGACTTGAGCCACATCTGGTTCCCTAGATGGCTTTATTAAGTTGTAATGTGCAATAATTCCTGGATCATTAAAGTAGTGAAAACTATTTAAAATTGAGAAGTATACTGAATTTTTAAAAAATATTTTAAGTGCAAAATTTTATATAATATTTTAATATTTATTTCTTGAATTTAGTAAAAATGAATCTTTCAAAAGTATTTTCATATTTACTATGAGGCTCATTTCATTTTCAATTGGCATGATTCCAATGTTTAACAATTTCTTATGAACCAGTAATGGTGTTAAATAAATTTATTTTTTTTACTTCTAACACATGTGTTAATAAGTTTTTGTTAGTGTTACCTTCCTAAATGTGTTTTCCAGACTCCCCTTCTTTAACATATCTCATAAAGGGTTTGTAGTTTTCAAGTTATAAATCTTCCACCTCTTTGGTTGAATTTCTTCCTAAGTATTTTTTTTTCTTTTTGATGCTGTCGAAAAATAAATAGCTTTTCAAATTTCCTTTTTATATTATTTGTTGCTATTGTACAGAAATAAGGTAGATTTTTGTGCAACTTTACTGATAGTTTATTAGCTCTAAAAGTATTTTTGTGAATGCTACAGGATTTTTTATATATAAATCATGTCATCTTCAAGTAGCAGTACTTTTATTTCTTCCTTCCTCATTTGGTTATCTATTCTATTTTCCTAGATTAATTCCTCTGTCTGGTTTATCCAGGACAATGATGTAAAGCAGTGATAAAATGTGTCATCTTTGGTTTGTTTCTAATCCTATTAGGAAAGCTTTCAGTCTTTCCCAATTAAGATGCTAAATATGTATTTCTACTTTGGTTTACTTTTTGTTTGTTTTTAATCATGAATGGTTATTTATTTTGTCAAAAAGTTTTTCTGTGGCAATCGATGTGAGCCAATTTTTTTCTTTATTGAATTAATGGTGTGCTATTTTGTATTTTAAATAAAACTTTAACAATTATTTTATTAGAGAAGTTTTAATTTACAGACAAATCACACATAAATGACAGAATTCCCATTAACAGATTTTCCTAATAACACTTTGCATTAATGTGGCAATTTCATTTAATTTGATGAAATCCTGTTATGAGAATTATATGGTTAACTGTAGTCTATAGTTTATGTTAGGAGTCACTGTTTCTGTTGTGTAATTCTATGATTCTTCTAATAACATATATACAACCTAAAATGTTAATTTTAACCACTTTCCAATATAAATTCAATGGTGTTATTTACATTCACAATATTGTCACTACCATCAACCACCCAAATTTTTCCAGCACCCCAAATAGAAACTGTATACCAATTTAAAATGAGCCCTATTCCCTACACTCGCCCTGGCCCAGGTAACCTAGATTCTAGTTTCCCACAATAGAATTTTTCAGAGCAATTTTACTTTTATGGAAAAAGCATTTAGAAAGTATAATTACTTCTGATATCCTCCCTCTACACCCTCTGCCCACAGTTGTCTTTTTATCAACATCTTGCATTAATGTGATAGATTTTTACCATTGATGAATCAATATTGATGCATTTTTATCAATGAAAGTCCATAGGTTATATTAGCAATTACTCTTTGTGTTGTATTGTTCTATGGGTTTTGACAAATTTGTAAGGTTTTGGGTCTATTACAGTACCTTACAGAATAGTTTCACTCACTTAAAAGTGCCAGTGCTCCACCAATTCACCCTTTCCTCCCTCCCCCTGAAACCCTGGCAACCTTGAATTTTTTACTGATGCTGTAGTATTGTCTTTTCCAGAATATCATAGATGATATGTACGCTTTTCTAACTTTTTTCACATATTCATATGAATTTAAGATTTCTCTATGCTTTTTCATGATTTGATAGCTAATATTTTTTGGTCAATGCAAAACACTCCATTTTATGGATGTATCACACACTGTTTTTTTTTTTTTTTTAAAGATTTATTTATTTATTTAATTCTCCCCCTCCCCTCCCCTGGTTGTCTGTTCTTGGTGTCTGTTTGCTGCGTCTTGTTTCTTTGTCCGCTTCTGTTGTCGTCAGTGGCACGGGAAGTGTGGGCGGTGCCATTCCTGGGCAGGCGGCACTTTCTTTTCACGCTGGGCGGCTTTCCTCACGGGCGCACTTGCGCGTGGGGCTCCCCCACGCGGGGGACACCCTTGCGTGGCATGGCACTCCTTGCGCGCATCAGCACTGCACATGGCCAGCTCCACACGGGTCAAGGAGGCCCGGGGTTTGAACCGCGGACCTCCCATATGGTAGACTGACGCCCTAACCACTGGGCCAAAGTCCGTTTCCCCTCACACACTGTTTATCCATGCATCTATTTAAGGGTGTATTGATTACTTACAATTTTTGGCAATTTTGAATATGTTGTTATAAACAATTTGTGCAGGTTTTTGTGTGGATATACATTTTCAACTAATTTGTGTAAATAAGCCATATTCATGCTGGATTTTGTGACAAGCCTATGTTTAGCTTTTTAAAAAACTGGCAATCTCTCTTTCAAAATTATTGCACTATTTTGCTTTCCCACAAGCAATGAGTGATTTTGTTCTCAGCGACTTCACCAGCATTTGAAGTTGCCAGCTTTTGGGGTTCCAATCCTTCAGATAGATGTGAAGTGGTATCTCATTTTTAAAATTTTGTATTTCCCTAATGACACGGTGTTGCAAATCCTTTCATATGCTTCTATGTATTCTGTATATCTTTTTTTAAGATTTTATTTATTTATTTATCTATTTATTTATTTCTCACCCCACCCTAGTTGTCTGCTCTCTGTGTCTGTTTGCTGCATGTTCTTCTTTGCCCACTGCTATTGTTGTCAGCACCATGGGAATCTGTGTTTCTTTTTGTTGCGTCATCTGTCAGCTCTCCCTGTGTGCAGCGCCATTCTTGGGCAGGCTGCAATTTCCTTCCGCTGGGCGGCTCTCCTTGCAGGGTGCACTCCTTGCGCATGTGGCTCCCCTACATGGGGACATCCCTGTGTGTGGCAGGGCACTCCTTGCGTGCATCAGCACTGTGCGTGGGCCAGCTCCACACAGGCCAAAGAGGTCTGGGCTTTGAACCACGGACCTCCCATGTGGTAGACGGACGGCCTAACCACTGGGCCAAGTCCTCTTCCCTGTATATCTTTTTTGGTGAGGTGTCTGCACACATTTTTTCTCCATTTTTTATTCGATTGTTTACTTATTGTTGACTTTCAAATATTCCTTGTATAATTTGGATGTATTTTATCAGATACGTGGTTTACTTATACTTTCTCCCAGTCTTCAGTTTATTTTTTCATTTTCTTTATGGCAACTTTTGCAGAATACAGTTTTTAAAAATTTTAATGAAATCAAATATATCATATTTTCTTTCAATATATAATGCTTTTGATATTGTGTATAAAAAGTCATTGCTTAGCCCAATGCCACCTAGGTTTTCACCAATATTTAATATTAAAAAACTGTGTATTTTAGCATTTTATTTTAGATGTATGCTGCATTTTAAGTTTGTTTTAGAGAAATGTATATAGTGTTTGTCTATATTCTTTCTGCATTTGGTTTTCCAATTTTTCTAGCACAATATGTTGCAAAGACTATCCTTATATCCTGGTATTGCCTTTGCTCCTTTATCATAGATTAGTTGAGTATTAACTATATACATGTGGATATACTTCTTTTCTTTTTATTCTTTCCAATTATCTTCTTCTCCATTGTTTCACCATTACTACACAGTTTTAACCACAATAGCTTTATAATAGATTTGTTTGTTGTTTTTTTTTAAAGCCATGTATTGTTTTGTAAAGTCTCCCATAGCTTTATTTTTTTCCCTTTATTTTTTTAATATTACATTAAAAAATATGAGGTCCCTATATACCCCCAACCCCCTAACCCCACTCCTGACCCCATAACAACAATCTCCTCCATCATCAAGAGACATCCATTGCATTTGCAGAATACATCTCTAAGCACTGCTACACCTCATGGTCAATGGTCCACATCATAGCCCACACCCCCCACAGTCCACCCAGTGGACCATGGGAGGACATATAATGTCTGGGTAACTGTCCTTGTAGCACCACCCAGGAAAACTCAAGTCCCAAAAACACCCCCACATCTCATCTCATCCTCCCACTCACTACCCCAGGAGCCACCATGGCCACTTTCACCACACCAATGCCACATTTTATTTGATTGTTAATCACAATAGTTCATGAATAGAATACCAGTAAGTCCACTCTAATCGATACTCTATTCCTCCATCCTGTGGACTTTGGAATGGTTGTGTCCACTCCACATCTATATCAAGAGGAGCCTTAGATTCCACATGGATGCTGGATGCAATTCTCCTGCTTTCAGTAGTAGGCGCTCTTGGCTCCCTGGTGTGGTGGTTGACCTTCTTCACTTCCATGTTAACTGAGTGGGGTAAGTCCAATAAACCAGAGTGTAGGAGCTGAAGTCTGTTAAGGCTCAGGGGCTGGCTATCACATGGTCAGTCCAGAGATTCAGTCCCCTGGGTATACATTAAACCCCAGCCCCAACTACAGTACTGGTAAAAGTAACAGGAGAGGCTTGTGAACAAAGATCACATCTGAGTCCAGCTCCATCACACAGAAACACCAACTCCAAAGTAGGGCCAACAGACATGGCACTGAATTCCATCTGCCATGACCATAGAACATGTGGGTATCTGTAGCCCTCAGAAAAACCAATACCTGTGGTTGTACTTACTTTATCTGTCTCTGGGACTCTGCTCAGTTGTGCATAAGGGCAACCCCTCTGATAACCTCCTGGCTCTTCTTGGAGACTCATAGCCATATAAACTCATTTGTCCTTTCCATTTCCCCCCTTTTCATCAGGTCAAAAAGCATTTTTATCTCCTGGTATTCTATGTAGTTTGAGATATTTTGCTGCTCCGAGTTGACCCTTTAATTCAAGGTCATTTTCTAGTTACATCATCAGCTTGTACTTGATAATAATCCCTCAGCACCAGGGAGGCTCATCCCCGGTAGTCACGTCCCATGCTGGGGGGAAGGCAATGCACTTTACATGCTAAGTTTGGTTTTGAGACTGGCCACATTTAAGCAGCACGGAGGCTCTCAGGAGAGATCTCTTAAGCACCCTACAGCTCTAGGCCTTGTTCTTATTTCAGGTGGACAGGGTAACAAGCATAGTCATTATTATCAAGGGCTCATGGTTGGAATTTCCTTCTTCTTTTGTCTTTGCCCTTGCACTTGGGGGATTGTTGCAGTTCCTTTAGGGACTGTGATAGAGCTCCCCTTGCTAGGAACTCAGCACTCCCTCAGTTGTTGTTCTAAATTGTATCCATTATGAAAATATCCAGCCCTGGATATATGTCCTATAGAACTCTGCCAACCATGTGTCCCCTGTCAATAATCCCACACCAGTATTCCTCCCCTGCCATTGTTGAACCTCTCTATGATCCAAAACTTCTTCAAAAGTGGAGCCCAATATATTGCCAGGTTCTATTATAGTAAAATGGAATATAGTGATGAGTTTATGGTTAGATAGAGAATACATATTAATTTAGAAAAATTAAGGAAAAATAAATTGGGTATCAAAAATTTAAAAATTCAAAAGCTTAGTTTTTGATATTTTGCCTTCCATCACTGCAATAACTGTTGCCCTGTATGCAAATTGGCAAGGCAACTACTTCCGTCTTTTCTTCAGTGTTTATGTTCTTTTTTCTTTTTTTCTAATTATTAAGCTTATCTTCACAAAAGTTTTAGATCACAATAATTCATATATACAGTATACAGTACTTCCACATATTCTGCATAAAACCATTTTCCCTTTCATAGCAATAATCTTTTTATATATTCAAACTATATTTACTGAAACTGATGTACAGATGTTGAGACAATAGCTTTCAAACAAGGTAACATTTGTGTTTACATTGTGATTTATATTTTAGAATATACAGTTTTCTAAATTTTTAGCTACCTTATGTTTTACATTATGTTTTACATTTTAGCCTATCAGGTCCTATATATTTTTGGTGTAATTTTACAAGTCTTATATCCATCCTTGTGCACTCTTGTGGAACACTTCTATTGCCCACACAGTTACATTGGTTCCATCTATTCAATACCTCTTTCCCCATCCCCTTAGGGCCCACAGTGTCAGCCAATCTTCATTGCTTGAAGGGCCATGTTCAGAGATACTTGCAACAGTGTTGAGGGCTTGACATGCTCAACTGCCCTAATGCACTGGGAACCACCATTTCTCTCGAGAGATACAATCCCTCTATTTGAGAACATCATTCCTCCCCAGGATGTGGGTATACCTTCATTCTCATTATATGGGTCTCTATCCAATGATAAAACCCAGTATGGCAAAATGAGCACTCACACACTCCCTAGGAGCCTGTCCTGCATTGGATTATCCCTTTAAGCATCTTAAACAGGTAACCTCCCTTATTATATTTTTGAAAAAGTTTTCTCAGCATTATACTCTCAACCAAACATCTGACAGTCTCCTATGTTCATATGTTGCCCCATCCTCCCCCCAATTTCTTGGGCAATATTACCCATCCTTAGCCCCCCTCAAGTCCACAAAGCCCCACCCAAAGGTAACCCTATGCCCCCATTTTATCCCTTCCTTGTAGAAATACTTACCTCCTGCTTATCATATATTTCACCCATGTAGTTGTCAGCTTACATTCTTCCTCTACCTCCCAATTTCCTTTAAGCCTATCATCCAGTCTCTAGTTCTCGGAGGCAGTTTGGTTTACTTATTTCATATCATTGATGTCATGTAGTATTTGTCCTTCAATGCCTGGATTGCTTCACTCAACATAAGGTTCTCAAGATTAATCCATGTTATCATGTGTGTTTGTAGTGTATTCATTCTTAAAGCTGAGTAGTATTCCATTGTGTGTGTATACCACATTTTATTTATCCATTCATCTATTGATGGGCATTTGGGTTGATTCCATCTTTTGGCAATAGTGAACAATGGTGCTATGAATGTTGATGTGCATATATCAGTTTGTGTCCTTGTTTTCAGTTCTACAGGGTATATAACCAGCAGTGGAATTTCTGGGGCATGTGGCAAAGCTATGGCTAGTTTTTTGAGAAACTGTCAGACTGTCCTCCAGATAGGCTGGATCCTTCTGCATTCCCACCAGCACTGGATGAGTGTTTCCGTTCCTCCACATCCTCTCCAGCATTTGTAGTCTTCTGTTTTTTTCATAGCTGCCAGTCTTATGGAAGTAAGATGGTATCTCATTGTAGTTTTGATTTGCATTTCCCTGATAGCTAGAGATTTGGAGCATTTTTTCATGTGCTTTTTAGCCATTTGTATTTCTTCTTTGGAGACGTGTCTGTTTAAATCTTTTTCCATTTTTAAAAGGATTGTTTGTCTTTTTAATTTCAAGATATAGGAGGTCTTTATATATGCAGGTTATAAGTCTCCTATCAGATATGTGGTTACCAAATATTTTCTCCCATTGTGTAGGGTCTCTTTTCACACTCTTGACAAACTCCTTTGATGTGCAGGCTTTAATTTTGAGGAAGTCTAATTTATCTATTTGTTCTTTTGCTGCTCATGTTTTGGTGTGAAGTTCATGAAGACACTTACTATTACAAGGTCCTGTAGATGCTTCCCTACACTGCCTTCCAAAGTCTTAATGGTCTTGGCTCTTATATTTAGGTCTTTCATCCATCTTGAGTTGATTTTTGTATAAGGTGAGATGTTGGCCTATCTCCTCAAACAGCTGTCCTAGAAGCTCAGATAGCAGACTCCCGCCTAGTTGCTTCCCCCTTCCCCCCCGCCCCTAGCCTGTCCACCTGCCCTCTGCCTAGCAACTAATCACAACCACCTATCGGAAGGCAGTACCCGCCTGCACCAATCCCCATCCCTATAGACAGCAGAGCTAACTTAATATCTGCCCCCATCCCTAGTAACTGCTTACGGCAGCCAACCACAAGTCTGCCCATGCTTCTGCCAATCCCCTACCACCACGTCTCCCCCCACCCTCTGCGTCTCCTATATAACCCACTGTACTTCCTCAATAAATCGGACTTGCGCACAGACCTGGTCTCCACGGCATCTTCCTTTCCCCCGCCGTGCGTCCTCCACACCTGAGAGCCCCCGAGGCCATCTGCCGCGACCTCGAACCCCGCTAAGGTGCAGCCCTCCTGACCCCTCCAGCCGCCCCCGTCAGGAGGAGAAACCCCTGCATCTCTGGCGCCCAACGTGGGGCGGGTCCATTGCGACTGACGCCTCACCCCCATGGGATCCCGCTCCCACCACTCCACCGCGCTCTCAAGGTAAGGACCCCCGTGTATCGGCCACCAGCAGAAAATGGGCGGGCGTCTATCTTCCCGCCAAGCGCCGCAAGTCAGGGCACTTGCTGGCCTCTTAGACACTAATGGCGTCAGGGTTTCCCTGCGCCAACTGCAAAAGTACTGGGACCTCCTTCTACCCTTCAATCCGTGGCTGGCCACCTGCCACCTTTGGAGCCCAGAAACTTACACGCGCCTAATTGATCGCGTTACCTCCTTGATGAAGAATGACGGCAGGTCGTTCCCCCTGGGCCTTCTGCCCATGCTCGTGGCCATCCATGCTTGTCTTCTCGGCGCGCCCGCTCCAAAAGACGCCTATTACAGCGACTCGCGAGGCCCAAAGCAACCCCCCAATTGTGACTCTGAAAAGGGGGAGTCGTCTCCCAACGACTCTGACAACGAGTCTCTGTCAGATCAGCTTAACGCCGATCTTGAGCGGAACCCTCCTAAGGGCCACTGCCCTCAAGATGGCGAACTTCCTCCTTCTTCTTCACTCAAAAAGGGGAGGTTCCCACCGGGGCACCAAGATGGCGAACTTCCTCCTTCTTCTTCACTCAAAAAGGGGAGGTTCCCACCGGGGCACCAAGATGGCGAACTTCCTCCTTCTTCTCCGCTTGAAAGGGGGAAGTCCCCGCCAGAGGGGCAGGTGGGCGGAAACTCCAGCTCCCTATACCCGCCCCTTCCTGTCATGGCGCCATCTTGGGGCAACCCAGAGGGTGGGCCACCACCATCTTATAAGCTGCCGGAAGTGCTGCGGCCGCCATTTGGTGGTCCGCCGGAGGGAGGGCCAGCGCCATCTTGGGGACATGCAGAGGCAGCGAGGCCGTCGGCACCATCCTGGGTGGACACTGATACTTGGACAGACTCTGGGGGCCCACCACGCCATGCCGGCGGCCCCCCCACTCACCTGCTCACGGCATCGCCGCCTCTCCCCCGAGAGCAGCCTAGTCCCACAGGCTGGGGCCAGCCTCAGTGCGCTCCGTGCACTCCGCACCTCTATCCGCTGAATGCCAACCCGACAGCGCAGTGCCCGCATGACTGGTATCCCTTCACTCCCAACGAAATCAAGAACCTCCAGCACGCAGTGAAGGAGGATGGTCTTGGTAGCCCATACGCTCAGCAACTCTTGGAGGAGCTCGGCACACAGCTGGTCATCCCGTATGATTGGGTCTCCCTGGGTCATTCCATTCTAACCCCAGGACAGTTCATTGAATGGAGAGCACATTTCCAGGCAGAGGCAGAAAGGCGTGTTGCTGAGAACGCCAGGGCAGGCATTCAAGACCCTACGGACGCGTACACCGGCACTGGACGGTACACTGACCCCAATCGCTACTGGAATGCCCCGCCTGGCTTTTGGCTTCGGCTCCGGGAAGTCGCCCTCCGAGCCTTCCGCAGCGCCGCCACCTCTCGGCCTCAGAAATTCACCCAACTGACACAGGGCAAGGATGAAGAGTTCTCTACCTTCGTCTCAAGAGTTGCTGAGGCCTGCAAGTGTAAAGTTGTCAGGGAGCAAGCCCAGCTAGCTCTCGCCAGAGAGCTCATCTTAGAGGGAGCGAATGAGGTTTGCAGACAGGTCATCCTCACCATGAGAGACAAAGGGTGCATGACTGGGTCTTGGCCTGTTGCAACCTTGATCCACAAGCCACCTCTCTAGCCAAGGCTATAGCTACAGCCCTTGCCATCTCTTCTGACTGCATCAGATGTGGAGAAACAGGTCACTTCGCCCGAGAATGCCCTCATGCTCGGCCTACCATGCTGCCCCGTGCGGCCACTGTTCCAGCTATTCCACCTCGCCACCGAGGACCACCTACCCCGTGCCCCAGGTGTGGGAAAGGGTACCATTGGGCATGTGACTGCCACTCAACCAATGCCAACCAGCCACCTTTAAACACCTCCCGGGGCAGGCCTCAGCCCCGCACCCAAGAGGCCAAAATGCCATGCCCGCCTCAACCGTGATGTGGACTGTTCCCATTAGAGGGACAAAGCCCCTCGTGGAGCTTAAAGTAGAAGGCCAATGGCTAGAAGGTCTACTCGACTCCGGAGCAGAAATCTCCTGCATCCCGTTTGAGGTTGCTGCCTTCAACCACTGGGCCCTTGAGCAAGGGCCACAAGTCATTGGAGCTATGGGCTCCTCCGACTCCTGGAGGTGTGCCACTGCCATCAAGTGGGAGGACAGAGAAGGCCGCCATGGCCACTTCCACCCCCTCATACTCTCCACCATCTCAAACATTCTCTGGGGCCGAGACATCCTCGAACAGACGGGAGCAATTCTCACCATGGCAGCCTCCACAGTCCAAAAGTCCCCCCAATACTAAGCGCCACTGTTCATCTTACACCGCCTGAACCCGTTCCTCTACAATGGGACACAGAGGAACCCATCTGGGTTGAGCAGTGGCCTCTTCTGTCCCATAAACTGAGAGCTCTTGAGTCCCTCGTTCAGGAGCAGCTACAAGCAGGACACATTGAACCTTCCACCAGTCCATACAACTCACCTGTCTTTGTAATTCTGAAGAAGAACAGTGGGAAGTACCGCCTCCTCCATGATCTGCGGGAAATCAATAGACACATCAAGCCAATGGGCTCACTGCAACGAGGGTGTCTCCACCCCACCGCAGTTCCTCAGTATATGCATGCAGCAACCATTGGCATCAAAGACTGCTTTTTCTCTATTCCTCTCCACCCGAACGACTGTCCACAGTTTGCCTTCACCGTGCCACGGACAAATCACCAAGGAGCAGTGCAGTGCTTCCAATGGAGAGTGCTTCCACAAGGGATGCACAACAGCCCTGCCATCTGTCAGCTCTATGTCGACCGTGCTGTTGCTCCATTGCGCAAACGGGCATTTATCATCCATTACATGGACGATTTGCTTGTTGCCCATGAGGACGCTCAAGAACTACAAAGTGTCCTTCAAGACCTTCTTTGTCTCCTCGCCCAAATCGGTTTGGCTGTCCAGTCGGACAAGGTTCGTCTTCAACCACCTTTTAACTTCCTGGGATTCCGCTTCCATCACACCATCACTCCGTTAGCACCAGAGCTAACCATCCCGCCAAAACTTTCGCTCGCGGAGCTGCAGCAATTATGCGGGCAAATCAACTGGCTGCGGTCTGCGCTCCCCATCACCACCGCCCAGCTCCAACCCCTCTTTTCGCTCCTGCAGACCAAGGGCCAGCCTCCAGAAGCCATTGCCCAGAAAATCGCCATCACCTCAGCAGCCCGAGCAGCTGTACAGGCTGTTAATGAAGCGCTCAAAACCTGCAGACTCGAGCATAATGACCCTGGCAAACCCATTCAAGCTCTTGTTCTCCCTACGTGGGGAACACCCACCGGACTCCTCTGGCAAGACGGGCCACTATTCTGGCTTCACACAGCGAAGAGCAAGCTCCTGAAAATTTGCCCGTTCACTCGGGCATGGAGCGCTCTCACCACCGACCTGGTCTACCAAAGTATGCACACCTATGGCATCCAACCCACTCGAATAATCTGGCCCTTCGACGCCAGGGCCACCACCAACTTGCTCCAGCATGATGCAGACATGCAAGTCCTCGCTGAAGTGTTCAGAGGTTCCTTTGACAACCACTACCCGCATCACCGACTCCTGCAAGGCATCACTCGACTGCCCTTCTCCCCCCTCTTCCATCCGCTTCCTGCTCGGAAGCCCATTCCTCACACCATCACCGTCTTCACTGATGCCTCCAAAACTAGCTATGCTGCAATCATTTATGCTCCCACAACCAAGAAACCACGGACTCTCCTGTTCGCCAATGCATTCTCTGTCCAAGTGGGACAACTGCTTGCAGTCGCCATCGCACTGCACACCTGTGCAGATCAACCACTGAACATCTTCACGGACAGTTTATATACCTTGCAGGCATGCCATGCCCTGCCCCTCGCCACCTTTTTCCCAACGGACTCACCCATCGACAGGGCGCTTGAGTTCCTTCAGCGTCAATTAGAGTCGAGATGTCATCCGTGGTTCATCTCACATATCAGAAGCCACTCCGGCCTCCCAGGCCCGCTGACCGCTGGAAACGAGGCAGCAGACCAAGCCATACAACCTTCACCCGCCCCATCGGCCGCTCTCACCAACCACACGACGCCTTGGCCTCTCGACCCTGGGGATACCATCAACCAAGCCAAGCTTCTACACGCGCAGTTCCACTTCTCTGCGCGTTCCATTCACCGGCTTTTTCCAGACTTACCCATAAAGACCTGTAAGCATCTAGTGTGCTCCTGCTGCACCTGTGCACCTCTCCTGCCCCTCGGGCCTCTCCAGCCACAAGGAGTCAACCCCCGCGGCCTCCGCCCCAACTCCCGATGGCAGATGGACGTCACGCACGTCAATTCCTTCGGACGGCTCAAATTCATGCACGTGGCCATCGATACCTTCTCGCACATGTGCTACGCCGTGCCCTTGCTTGGAGAAACAGCAAAGCACGCCATCCGAGCTCTGCGCCAAGCCATTCTCTTCATGGGAGTGCCCTGGGACCTCAAGACAGACAACGGCCCTGCCTACCGAAGTGCTGCCTTCGTGGCCTTCCTGCAGCTCTACAAGATCACCCATCACTTCAGCATCCCACACAACCCGCAAGGACAAGGCATCGTCGAGCGTGTCAACCAGCAACTCAAGCTCTTGATCCACAAAGAAAGACAGGAAAATCCCTTAAAGACGCCAGGAGATGTCATCACTTCCTGCCTTATCCATCTTAATCTCCTTTCTTTTGATGAGAAGGGGCTATCTCCTGTCCATAAGCACTGGGGCCCCTCATACTGCCCCACCCAAGCCCCTCTAGTTCGTTGGAAATACCCCAAAAATAATAATTGGCAAGGGCCAGCTCCCCTCCTTGCCCAGGGTAGGGGTTTTGCTTGTGTCTTCCCAGATTCTGAGCCACAGCCCCTCTGGATCCCGGGACGCTTCGTCCAGCCGGTCACTGATCAAACACCAGAGAGCCCACCGCCAGTGGACGAACCCACTCCACCTGTACAAGAAGAGAGCAATGGCAATAGAGCAGAAGACTGAAGCTCGCCTGTATCCAGTCCTTCTCCTCCTCATTCCTCTTCTCCCGCCTACCTTCTCCAACCCCTCGCACCAACCCTTCAACTGGATGCTCACCCTCTGGCAGCAGGAAAAGCTCCTCGCTGTAAATGTCACCGCAGGCGCTCCTTCCTTCACCGTGCACATCTGTAATCTCACCAACCTAGCTTACACGTCCAGTTATAGCAGTGCCTTCGATAGCTGTTCCCTTCATTGCTATACTTCACCCCCATTGCGCCACAGCAGGCATACCCCTGCAGCCACGTACGGTGCGGGCCTCACCAAAAAGTGCCTTGGCCCCAATGGTAACCATTTCTCAGGTTTCTACATCTGTCCATCCACCGCCAGAGGATGCCATGACCCTGCACACTATTACTGTCCTTCCTGGGGGTGCGAGACCATCGCCTACGGATGGTCCAGTGCCCCTAACAAAGACCCCTATATTAAGCTCATCCACAGCAGCACAAACTGGTGCTCCATCACCCTACAAGTCAAAAATCCCCTAGATCCAGTCTGGCTGTCTGGCCACACGTGGGGAGTCCGCCTGTATGCAACCGGCTATGACTACGGCGCCTTTATCATTATAAAAAAAGGAGCCAATTCCCACACGTTCCACCCCAGTGGGCCCAAATCAGTTTCTCAATCCTCCACAGGCACAGCCTCCCTCTCTGCCCCACTCCACCTCGCCCTCTCCTTCGCCCAGCACCTCCCTTACAACTGCCCCCCTTAGCTCCCACAACCCCAAGCCTCGCTTACCCCCTACTCAGTATTCCAGCCCTCTCATCAACCTAATCAAAGCCTCGTACACCTCTCTGAATATCTCCCACCCCAACCTCACTGTGAACTGTTGGCTTTGTCTCTCCCCCTCTCTTCCTCTATACGAGCCCGTCGCCACTAACCTCGCCTTCAGCGAATCCTCTGAACATAATCCTGCTGAATGCAATTGGAACACCTCTTCTATCCCCTTAACCTTTCAATCTGTTTCCTCCACAGGGTGCTGTGTTCATTCTCGCCAAGCTTCCCATCCCCTCCTAGATGCTTGCTCCAACTATTCCTCTCCCAACGCTTCCACCAAATTCTTAATCCCCCATAACACCTCCCAATGGCTTTGCACCTCCACCGGACTAACCCCCTCCTCAATGTCGCCACCCTCAATGCTACCAATGAAACCTGTCTGCTCATTCTCCTAGCCCCTCGAGTCCTTTTCCACAGTGACGAAGGGTTCTTCTCCGCCCTTCAGAGTCAAAAATTCCCTGCTCACCTCCAGAGGAGAGAACCCCTCACCATCCTCACAGTTGCTACCCTTCTAGGTCTCACCGGGGCAGGCACGGGAATCACCGCTCTTACCACACAATCCTCTTCCCTTTCCTCCCTCAGGCAAGCTGTCGACAGGGATATCTCCCACCTCCAAGTCGCTATCTCCCATCTTAAAAACTCTCTCAATTCCCTTTCTGAGGTAGTTCTCCAAAACCGCCGGGGCCTTGACCTTCTCCTCCTCAAGGAAGGAGGCCTTTGTGCCGCCCTTGGAGAAGAGTGCTGTATATATGCCAACTCTACTGGCCTCGCCGAGGACAGCCTAAGAAAGGTCCAAGAAGGACTAGAGCGGCGCCAAAAGGAGCGCGAAGCCGCAAACCATTTTTCTGGGGTATTCCATACCCTCCTCCCATACCTCCTCCCCTTCCTAGGCCCGCTAATAATAATTTTCCTAGCTCTTACCATAGGGCCCTGGGCTGTCAAGAAGATCATCCAGCTCGCCAAGGACCAAACCAACACAATCCTCACGTCCTTCGTGCACATCCAGTACCATCAGCTCGCTACTGAAGACGGCACCCCCAACGAGCCCTGCTCAGCCCGCCCCAAGAAGAAATCAAGAACAACCCAACACCTAAAAACCCCGCAATGCATCCCATTGCTCCCCCAGCCCACGCGTTCCCCACCTTAACAGCCAACTTCGCTCCCCTCCCCAGCCGCCGCTACCACCACCGCCAAAACCAAAAAATCCAAAACCCTCATTCTTGCCTTCCTTCAAATCAATAAATTAGAAGGGGCAAATGTTGGCCTATCTCCTCAAATAGCTGTCCTAGAAGCTCAGATAGCAGACTCCCGCCTAGTCACTTCCCCCTTTCCCCCCCACCCCTAGCTTCTCCTCCTGCCCTCTGCCTAGCAACTAATCACAACCACCTATTGGAAGGCAGTACCCGCCTGCACCAATCCCCGTCCCTATAGACAGCAGAGCTAACTTAATATCCGCCCCCATCCCTAGTAACTGCTTACGGCAGCCAACCACAAGTCCGCCCATGCTTCTGCCAATCCCCTACCGCCACGTCTCCCCCCACCCTCTGCATCTCCTATATAACCCACTGTACTTCCTCAATAAATCGGACTTGCGCACAGACCTGGTCTCCGCGGCATCTTCCTTTCCCCCGCCGTGCGTCCTCCACACCTGAGAGCCCCCGAGGCCATCTGCCGTGACCTTGAACCCCGCTAAGGTGCGGCCCTCCTGACCCCTCCAGCCTCCCCAGTCAGGAGGAGAAACCCCCGCAGTGAGAGATGGTAATCCTCTTTCATGCTTTTACATATGGATATTCCATTCTCCAGGCACCATTTTTTGAATAGGCCATTCTCTCCCATTTGAGAGGTTTTGGTAGCTTTATCAAATATTATATGACTATATGTCTCAGTGTGGGCTCGCCTGGAGGGCCGCTGCAGGGGTGGTGTGGGCTCGGGCGGAGGGCTGCAACACACGGAGGGGCCTTCCGAGAAGGTGCTCCGGGGCCGGCAAGGTGCAGAGGACGCGTGGTAGGAAGAAGACTACCAAGGAGACCAGGATCTCTGCACAAGTCTGATTTATTCAGGAAGCACAGTGGTTAATATAGGGCGAAGATGGGGGAGGGGCAGGGGGCGTGGCCGGGGGGCGGCAGACAGCTGATAGGTTCATGCAGGGGTGCATCACTGGTTGCGGGCAGAAGACGGGGTAGCCAGGGTTCTCAGCGGCAGCGAGGCGGGGCTGTCATGGCACGGTGGTGGCCCTCAGGGGAGAGGCGGGCTTAGGCCACCAAGGGGGAAGCGGGCACAGCTGGTCAGAGGGGCGGGCAGTACGCCCGAACCCCAAGTGGAGGGCCTTAACGCCTGTTCCCTCCACCTGGGTCCGACTCGCACCGGCGCCTGGAGACGAGCCAACCCTTGCTGTCGCCGCGCTCCCACACGGTGCCACCCTACATTTCCCCCTTTTCTTTTATTAAGCGCTGAAGAAGGTAGAAGAGGAAGGGCCAGCACTCATTTTGTTGGGGGGGGGCCTCGCCAGGCAGCGCGTTCGAGAAGCCTGTCTTGGGGGGAGTGAAGGTGGGTGGCGGCGGCCGCCGAGCCCTTTCAGCTTGGGCTAGCCGCAGAACTTGTTGGCGGAGAGGGTCGGGCTCGGCATTCAGGGTCATCATGGCCATCCGAGGGGCGAGGTGTTGCTGGCGACGTTTCTCTCGCCGGGTCAGGCGGTTCGGCGGTGGCGGGCCAGATGAGGCGTCCTGGGATCCAGATGGGCTGGGGGGCGTCATCTGGAAAGACACAAGCAAAACCCCTTCCCTGGGCAGGCCCTGACCAGATGTTAGTCTTGGGGTCTTTCCACTGAACAAGGGGGGCCTGTGTGGGCCGGTAGGACGGGCCCCAATGAGCACGTACTGGGGAAAGGCCATCCTCATCAAAGCAGAGGAGGTTGTGGTGGATTAAGGCAGAGGTGACAATTTCTCCAGGTGTGTGGCGGGGATGGTTGCTCCTTTCCTTTTGAATAAGATGCTTGAGGAAGAGATGAGTGCGTTCAACCATGCCTTGACCTTGGGGGTTGAACGGAATTCCAAAGTGATGGGTAATGTTGTATAGCCTCAGGAACACGGCGAAGGAAGCACTGCCATATGCTGGTCCATTGTTGGTTTTCAGGTCCCATGGGACTCCCATGAAGAGGATGGCTTGTCTGAGGGCCTGAATGCAGTGCTTGGCTGTTTCTCCTGGGAGGGTAATGGCATAGCAAGGTGGGAGAAGGTGTCGATGGCCACATGGAGATACTTGAGCCTGCCAAACTGGGGCACGTGGGTGACGTCCATTTGCCATTGGGCATTGGGGCGTAGCCCGCATGGATTAACTCCTTGCGGCTGTAGCGGCCCAAGGGGCAGAAGGGGTACACAGATTCGGCAGCATCTGACCATGTGCTTGCAGGCCTGGATGGAAAGTTCCGGGAACAACTTGTGAAGGCTCCTGGCAGAGAAGTGAAATCGAGAGTGGAGTAGCTTGGCTTGGTTGAGGAGGTCGCCAGGTGGAGGGGCGGGTGGTCGGCCTCCCGAGTGCTCTACTGAGGCTGGGAGGGCTTGGACGGCTTGATCGGCGAGGTTATTGCTGGCGGCGATAGGTCCAGGAAGGCCAGAATGGCTCCTCACATGGGCGATGTACCAGGGCACCGTGCGGTTTTCCAAGAGACTCTGGAGAGTTAGGAGTGCTTGGTCGATAGGCCTTTTGGCAGGAAAAAACGTGGCGAAAGCCAAGACTTGGCAGACTTGCAAGGTGTACAGGCTGTTGGTGAAGATGTTGAGGGGTCTGTCGGGACAGGCGCGGAGAGCTTGGACGACGGCTTGGAGCTCTCCTACCTGGACAGAATTCACGTTGATGTGGATGAGTATTTGAGGCTCTGATGTACCAGGCGAGTAGATGACAGCTGCGAACTTGTGCTTGGAGGCATCAGTGAAGGCGGTGGTGGCATGTGGGTAGGGGCGGTGAGATGGGAAGGGGTGGTGCGGCGGAGGGATGAAGAATAACTGGGAGATGCCCTGAAGCAGCCGATGGCTGGGGTAGTGGTTGTCAAATTCACCATGGAAGAGTTCCGCAAGGACTTGCATGTCTGGACTGGACAGAAGCAGTGCGGTGGTTTTCTTGGCATCAAGCAGCCACACAATGGTGTCAGGGGGAGTACCATATGTGTGGGTGCATTGCTGGACGAGGTCAATGGCCAAGGAGATCCAGAGGGTGACTTGCGGGCCGATTTTTCTGAGCTTGCTTTTGGCGGTATGGAGCCAGAGAAGGGGCCCCTTCTGCCAGAGGAGCCCGGTGGGCGTACCCGTGGTAGGCAGGATCAGCGCCAAGATGGCTCGGTTGGGGTCGTGACGCTGCAGTTGGCATTCTCGCAGGGCATCATTGACAGCTCGGATGGCCTCCTGCGCAGCCAAGGTAATAGCGATTTTCTTTGTTATGGCCTGCAGAGGGTCTTGGTCGGTTTGCAGGAGGGTGAAGAGGGGTTGTAGTTGAGCGGTGGTGATCGGGAGAGCCGAACGGAGCCAATTGATGTGCCCACAGATTTGCTGTAGCTCTGTCAGAGATAGCTTCTGCAGAATGGCCAGTTGGGGGGCCGCAGGCGTGATGGTGTTGTGGAGGTTGAAGCCTAGAAAAGTGAAGGGGAGCTCCATGCGTACCTTATCTTGTTGGACTTGTAGGCCAAGGTCATTGAGATGGTGCAGTAATGCCGTGACGATGGCTTGGAGGCCTCCGGGGGTTTCATGCGCCACGAGAAGGTCGTCCATGTAATGAACAATGTATGCAAAGTTCTTTAATGGCTGAATTGCCTTATTGACATAAAGCTGGCAGATGGCCGGGCTGTTTCGCATCCCTTGCGGGAGGACTCGCCATTGGTAATGCTCAGCTACTTCTTGGTGATTGGTGCACGGGAGCGTGAAGGCGAATTTTGGACGGTCTTTTGGGTGCAGTGGAATGGAGAAGAAACAGTCCTTGATGTCGATGGTGGCGGCGCACCAGTGTCTAGGTATAGCCGTGGGGTGGGGGCACCCTGTTTGGGGGGAGCCCATTGGGCGGATGTGCTTGTTGATCTCACGCAGGTCGTGGAGGAGCCGGTACTTGCCTGACTTCTTCTGAATGACGAAGACGGGTGAGTTGTACGGACTGGTGGATGGCTCAATGTGTCCTGCGTTGAGCTGGTCATAGACAAGAGCTCGGAAAACTAACAGTTTCTGGGATGAGATGGGCCACTGCTCCACCCAAATGGGCTCCTCGGTATCCCATTCAAGAGGAGTGGGTGCTGGAGGTGTAATGCGAGCAGTGGCGTATATCATTGGGGGGGAGCCGTGGATAGAATGGCTCCGCAGTTCGAGAGGACATCCCGGCCCCAGAGGATATTGTCAATGCCGGGCAGGACAAGAGGGCGGAAGGTGCCTTGGCGGCCTTCCTTGTCCTTCCAAATAAGATCTCGGCTGGTTTAGAATGAGGGAGCTGTTCCAGTGGCTCCAATGACATGGGGGCCAGGGAGCACACCCCAGTTGTGTGTGGCTGTTTCTGGGAAGCAGGATATTTCTGCCCTGGTGTCAAGGATTCCCTCGAACCATTGGCCTTCAACCTCTAACTCCATTATTGGTTTCTTGGGTCCCAGTGGAACGGTCCACATTACGGCAGGGGGTGGTGGTGTGGATGAGTGGCCTCTTGCTGGTGGGGCTGAGGCCTGCCCCCTCTCACGTTTAAAGGCTGCCTTTGGCTGTTGGCGGTGCGGCAGTCACGGGCCCAATGGTATCCTTTGCCGCAGCGGGGACATGGGGTGGGAGGCGCGCGTGGTCTGGCTCCTCCGTTATCTCGAGGCATATTCGTGGATGGTCGTGGTCGGGTGGCATGAGGGCATTCGCGGGCAAAATGTCCGGTTTCTCCGCATTTGAAGCAGTCGGAGGAGAGGGACATGGCCGTGGCTATGGCCTGAGCCAGCGCGGTGGCCTGCAGGTCTATGTGGGAGCAGGCCAGGATCCAGTCGTGTACTCCCCTTTCCTTCATTGGTAGGATGGCTTGTCAGCAGGCATTGGTGGCCCCTTCCAGAATGAGTTCCTGGGCAAGGGCTTGTTGTGCACGCTTGCCAGGGACCTTGCGCTTGCAGGCCTCCTGAACCCGGGATATGAAGTCGGCGAAGTCTTCGTCTTTTCGTTGGACTAGCTTGGCAAGTGGCTCAGGTCTGGTGGCGGAGCAGCTGCGGAAAGCGCGGAAAGCCAGCTCGCGAAGTTGGAGCCAGAACTCAGGGGGGGCATTGTGATATTGGGCCGGATTGGCGAATTGGCCCGTGCCTGTGTAAGCGTCCAAGGGATGGTGAGCCCCGACACAGGCGTTGTGTGCCACTTGCTTTTCTGCCTCTGATGTAAAGTGAGCATGCCAGTCGATGAATTGGCCGGGGGTTAGAATGGCCCGAGCGAGGGAAACACAGTCATATGGAACCACGAGCTGAGTGCTAAGCTCCTCAAGCAAATGTTGGGCGTATGGGCTACTGAGGCCGTCCTCTTTAACAGCCTTGCGGAGGTTTTTTATTTCGTCAGCTGTAAAGGGGTACCAATCCTGCGGATGGTGCCGTGAGGGGGCAGCATTCAGCGAGTATAAGAGCGGCATCTGATGCGCAGGGGCCTCTGCCCGCAGGGGCCAAGTACCCATGGGCCCTCTGGCAGATGAGGGATCCGTGGCGGGGGTGCCCAGGGGGTGGGGTGAGAACATGGCTCGTCCCAAGATGGCGGCGCCTCACAAGATGGCGGACTGCCCCAGGGGGTAGGCGGCTTGTAAGATGGCGGCTGCTCCTCTTCCGGCGGGGGCCAAGATGGCGCCGTGGCCGGAGGGGGCGGGTATAGGGGGAGGGACTTCCCTTTATCCTCCCAAGAAGAAGGCGGAAGTTTGCCATCTTGGGGCGAGGTAGGCGCGTCCGGTTTGGGCGGGCAAGAGTCCAGGGCGTTGTTGAGGCAGCTGGACAAGGACTCGGTGTCGGAATCACTGTCTGACTGAGACCCCTCTCCCTTGCTCTTACCGCAGGTGCAGTGGAAAGCGTCCCGATTGACGGGGGTGCCCTGGAGGCACGACCGAATGGCGATGAGCGTGGGGAGAAGGCTGGGGGGGAAACACTTGTGCTCATACTCCATAGCTGCCATGACGCGGTCAATGAGGTTAGTGTACGTGTCCGGGTCCCACAGCTGGCAAGTGGAGAGCCAGGGGTTGAAAGGCAGCAAAAGGTCCCAGTACGTTTGGAGCTGCTTTACTGAGACATTCATATGATTGGTGTCTAAAAGGCCAGCAAGGGCCCTAACCTGAGGCGCCTGGCGGGAGGAAAGACGGCCGCCCATGGCGCTGACGGCAGGGCCTAGCGAAGATGGGGGAGGCAAGGCGGGTGGGGGTCCAGCAGGGAAGTTGTTGCCCCCACGTTGGACGCCAAATGTCGCAGTGTGGGCTCGCCCAGAGGGCCACTGCAGGGGCGGTGTGGGCTCGGGCGGAGGGCTGCAACACATGGAGGGGCCTTCTGAGAAGGCACTCCGGGGCCGGCAAGGTGTGGAGGACGTGCGGTAGGAAGAAGACTACCGAGGAGACCAGGATCTGTGCGCAAGTCTGATTTAGTCAGGAAGTACAGTGGCCGGGGGGCGGCAGACGGCTGATAGGTTCGTGCAGGGGTGCATCACTGGTTGCGGGCAGAAGACGGGGTAGCCAGGGTTCTCAGCGGCAGCGAGGCGGGGCTGTCATGGCGCAGCAGTGGCCCTCGGAGGAGAGGCGGGGTTAGGCCACCGAGGGGGAAGCGGGCGCAGCTGGGCAGAGGGGTGGGCAGTACGCCCGAACCCCAAGCGGAGGGCCTTAACGCCCGTTCCCGCCACCCGGGTCCAACTTGCACCGGCGCCTGGAGACGAGCCGACCCTTGCTGTCGCCGCGCTCCCACACGGTGCCACCCTACAACTATATATATGAGGATCTATATCAGAACTCTCAATTCAGTTCCATTGGTCTGTGTATCTCTCCTTGTGCCAATACCATGCTTTTTTCACTACTGTAGCTTTGTAGTATATTTTGAAGTCAGGTATTGTGATTCCTCCAATTTCATTTTTCTTTATCAATATGTCTTTGGCTATTTGAGGCCTCTTTCCTTTCCAAATAAATCTCATAGCTAATATTTCTAGTTCCTTAATGAATGCTGTGTTGATTTTTACTGGTATTGCAATGAATGTGTAGATGAGTTCTGGTAGGTTAGATATTTTAATAACATTTATTCTTCCTACCCATGAACCGGGAATATACTTCCATTTATTTAGGTCTTCTTTGATTTCCTTGAACAGACTTGTGTAGTTCTCTCTGTATAAGTTTTTTAAATTTTTAGTTAAATTTATTCCTATGTATTCGATTTTTTAATTTACTATTGCAATTGGTTTTGTTTCTTGATTTCCTACTGAGCTTACTCATTATTGGTGTACAGAAATGCTACTGATTTTTGCACACTGATCTTATATCCTGCGACTTTACTAAACTCATTTATGCTTTCTGGAAGCTTTATTGTAGACCTCTTAGGGTTTTCTATGTATGTGATCATGTCATCAGCAAATAATGAAATTTTGACCTCTTCCTTTACAATTTGAATGCCTTTTATATCTGGTTCTTGCCTCAGTGCTTGAGCAAGTACTTCTAAGACAATGTTAAATAGAAGAGGTGATAGTGGGCATCCTTGTCTTGTTCCTGATCTTAGAGGGAAGGATTTTAGGATTTCACCATTGTAAACCATGTTGGCTGTGGGTTTTTCATATATACTCTTTATCATGTTCAGAAAATTTCCTTGTATTACAATCTTTTGCTGTGTTTCAATCAAGAAATGGTGCTGTATTTTGTCAAATGCTTTTCTGCATCTATAGATATAATCATGTGATTTTTTTCCTTCAATCTGTTTATATGGTGTATTACAATGATTGATTTTCTTATGTTGAAACCATTCTTGCATACCCAGAATGAATCCCACTTGGTTATGATGTATAATTCATTTAATGTGATGTTGAATATGGTTAGCAAGTATTTTGTTGAGGATTTTTGCATCTAGGTTCATCAGAGAAATGGGTCTGTAATTTTCCTTTCTTGGGGTGTCTTTGTTTGGCTTTGGTACTAGGGTAATGTTGGCATCAGAGAATGAGTTAGGTAATGTTTCTTGTGTTTCAATTTTTTTGGAAGAGTTTCAGCAGGATTTGTTTAGTTCTTTTCAGAATGTTTTGTGGAATTCAACTGTGAAGCCATCTGGCCCTGGGCTCTTCTTTGTTGGGAGGTTTTTAATGACTGATTCTATCTCTTTACTTGTGATTGGTTTTTTGAGACCATCAATTTCTTCTATCATCAATATAGGCTCCTTATATATTTCTAGGAATTTGTCCATTTTCTCTGAATCATCATTTTTGTTGGAATATAGATTTTCTAAGTATCCTGTTATGACAGTCTTCATTTCTGTGGGGTCAGTGCTGATATCTCCTTTCGCATTTCTTATTTTGTGTATTTGCATCTTCTTTCATTTTTCTTTGTTAGTCCAGCTAAGGGATTGTCAATTTTATTGATCTTTTCAAGGAACCAGCTCTTGGTTTTGTTTATCTTTTCAAGTGCTTTCTTATTTTTATTTCATTTATTTCTGCTCTTATCTTTGTTATTTCTTTATTTCTTCTTCTTGTGGGGTTACTTTGTTTAGTTTTTTTTTTTTACTAATTCCTCCAAATGTGCAGTTAGTTCTTCAATTTTTGCCCTTTCTTCTTTTTTGACGTATGAATTTATGGCTATAAATTTCCCTCTCAGTACTGCTTTTGTGCATACCATAAGTTTTGGTATGTCGTGTTGTCATTTTCATTAGTTTCAAGGTAGTTATTAATTTATTTTGAGATTTTTCTCTTTGACCCACTGTTTTTCTAAGTGTGTGCTGTTTTTTTGTCCAAATTCTACTCAATTTATTCATTTTTTTAAAAGATATTACATTAAAAAAAATGAGGTCCCCATTCGCCCCCACCGCCCCCACCCCACCACTCCCCCCGCCAATAACACTCTCCCCCATCATCATGTCACATCCATTGCATCTGGTGAGTACATCTCTGGGCATTGCTGCACCCCATCTCCCATGTTCCACACCATAGCCCACACTTTCTCATGTTCCATCCAGTGGGCCATGGGAGGACATACATCATCCTGCAATTGTCCCTGGGGCACCACCCAGGACAACTCCAAGTCCCGAAAATGCCTCCACATCTCTTCTCTTCCTCACCTTCCCCGCACCCAGCAGCCACCATGGCCACTTTTTCCACATCAATGCCACATTTTCTCGATTATTAACCACAATAGTTCATGAATAGAATATCATTAAGTCCACTTTAATCCTTACTGTATTCCTCCTTCCTGTGGACCTTGGTTTGGTTGTGTCCATTCCACATCTATGTCAAGAGGGGGTTTAGATTCCACATGCATATTGGATGCAATCCTCCTGCTTTCAGTTGTAGGCACTCTGGGCTTCATGGTGTGGTGGTTGACCTTCTTCACCTCCATGTTAGCTGAGTGGAGTAAGCCCAATAAATCAGAGTGTAGGAGCTGAAGTCTGTTGAGGTCAGGGCCTGGCTATCATATTGTCAGTCCAGAGATTCAAATCCCCTAGGTATATCTTAAGCCCCAGCACCAACTACAATTCCAGTAAAGTAGCATGAAAGGTTTGTGAAAAGAGATCCCATCTGAGTCCAGCTCCATCACGCAGAAACACCAACTCCAAAGTAGGGCCAACTGACATGGCAGTGAACCCCATCTGCCATGACCATAGAACCTGTGGGTCTCTTTAGCCCTCAAAAGGACCAATACCTGGGGTTCTATCTACTTTATCTGTCTCTGAGACTCTGCTCAGGTTTGCATAAGGGCAATCCTTCTGACAACCTCCAGACTATTTTTTAGAGACTCATAGCCATATAAACTCATTTGTCCTTTCCATTTCCCCCTTAATTTAGGTCAAAAAGCATTTTTAACTCCTGTTATTATATGTAGACAGGGATATTCTGCTGGTCCACATTAAACCTTTAATTCAAGGTCATTTTCTAGTTGCATCATCAGCTGGTACTTGGTAGTGATCCCTCGGTGCCAGGGAGGCTCATCCCCAGGTGTCATGTCCCCTGCTGGGGAGAAGGCATTGCATTTACATGCTGAGTTTGGCTTTGAGACTGGCCACATTTGAGTAATATGGAAGCTGTCAGGAGGGAACTCCCAGGCACAGTGCTGCTCCAGGCCTTGTTCTTATTTCAGGCATATAGGCTCACAAGCATAGTCATTAGTATCAGGGGCTCACTGTTGGACCCTCATTCCTTCCTGGTCCTTGCCATTGCACCTGGGGGACTGCCGCTGCTCCCTTAGAGACCATGACAGAGCACCCCTGGCCAGTAACCTAGTACCCCCCAGCTGTTGTTTTTAATTGTTTCCACTATGAGTATACCCAAACATTTCCATGCACCCTGGACATATGCCCTGTATAACTCCCTGTCAACCATATATCGCCTGTCAATAACATCCCATACCAGTATTCCTCCGCTGCCATTGTTGAACCACTCTGTGATCCAAAACTTCCTAAAAAGTGAAGCCCAATATAATGTCAGGTTCCCTTACTAGTAAAATGGAATATAGCGATGAGTTTAAAGGTTAGATATAGAATACATATTGATTTGGAAAAATTCTAGCTCCTATCTTTTTCTTTTCTTTTTTCCTAATTATTGAGCTTCTCTTCACAAGAGGCCTAGATCACAGTAATTCATATATACAATATACAGTACTCCCACACATCCACCAAAAAACCTTTTCCCTTCCACAGCGATAATCTTTTAACTTATTCATATCATATTTACTGAAACTGATGTACAGACTCCGAGACAATAGCTTTCAAACAAGGTGACATCTGTGCTTACATTTTGGTCCATACTTTAGGATATACAGTTTTCTAAATTTTTTAGTTATCCTATGTTTTACATTATGGCTTACATTATTAGTCTGATGTCCCCTATAAGTTTTTGGTGTAATATTGCATGTTTTATATCCATCCTTGTGTACTCTTGTGAACCTCCTCTCTTGCCCCCACATTTACCTTGGTTTCATCCATTCAACATCCATTTTCCCCTCCCCTTGGGGCCCACAGCAACAACCAATCTCCATTTCCTGAGGAGCCACGTCCAGAGATACTTGCAACAGTGTTCAGGGCCTGACTTGCTCAAATGCCCTAATGCCCTGGGAGCCACCCTTTCTCTCGAGAGATACAGTTCCCTCTATTTGATGGCATTAGGCCTCCCCAGGATGTGGGTCCACCTCCACTCTCACTACTTGGGTCTCTACCCAATGGTACAACCCACCCTGGCAAAATGAGCATTCAGACATTCCCCAGGAGTTCATCCCGCGTCAGACCATCCCCTCCGAGCAACCTAAACAGGTAACCCACCTAATTATATTTTTATACAGCTTACTCAGCATTTTACTCTCAACCAACACCTGACACTCTCCTATGTTCATATGTTGCCCCTCCCTCCCCCCAATTTTTTGGGCAATATTACCCATCCGCCTATCCCCAGCCCCCCTCAAACCCACAAAGCCCCACCCAAAGGCAACCACTTGCCCCCATTTTATCTCTCCTTTGTGCTCATACTTACTGCCAGCTCATCATAGATTCCACCCCTGCAGATGTTAGCTCACATCCTTCCTCCACCCCCCGATTTCCTGTAAGCCTATCTTCCAGTCTCTAGCTCTCTGTGGCAGCTTGCTTATTTCATATCATTGAGGTCATGTAGTATTTGTCCTTCAATGCCTGGGTTGCTTCACTCAACATAAGGTTCTCAAGAGTCAACAGATGAGTGGATCAATAAAATGTGATATATACATACAATGAAATACTACTCGGCTGTAAGAACAAATACACTACAAACACACGTGATAACAGTGTGTGCTGTTTAATTTCCATATCTTGGTGTGAAATCTGGGCCTCTGGCCCTTGCAGATTTCCAGCTTCACTCCACTGTGGTCAGAGATAATATTTTGTATGATTTTAATCTTTCTGAATTCATTGAGCCTTTTTTTGTGGCCTAGCATACAGTCTATCTTGGAGAATGATTCATGTGCACTTGAGAAAATGTATATCCTGCTGTATTCAGGTATAATGATCTGTATATGTCTATTAGATCTGCTCCTCTAATATAATGTTCAAAGTTTTTTTTTCTTTATTGATTCTCTTTTGAGATGTTCTGTCCAAAGGTGATAGTTGTGTATTAAAGTCTCCCACTATAATTGTAGAGGCATCTATTCTTTCACTTAGTTTTTCCAGTGTTTGCCTCACATTTTGGAGGTGCCCTTCTTAGGAGCATAAATATTTATGATTGTTCATTCTTCTTGAGAGATTATCCCTTTCACTAATATGTAGTATCCTTCTTTGTCTGTCACAATTGTTTTGCATTTAAAGTCTATTTTGTCTGATATTAATATAGCTACTCCTGCCTTTTTTGTTTATTGTTTGCTTGTAAGATTGTTTTCCAGCCATCTCTTTTCAACCTCTATAAATCCCTGGGTCTAAGATATGTTTCTTGTAGACAGCATATATATTGGTTATATTAGCTTATTCAATCTTCCAGTCTGAATCTTTTGCCAGTTGAATTTAATCCATTGATATTCAGTGTTATTAGTTTTGAGGAATTCTTTATGTTAGCCATATTTTGCTTAGACTTGTGATTGTCATATTTTGTTTGTTTTTTCCTTCTCTTTTTGTCTTTTTTGTTGCTCTTGCACTCTCCTCCAGCTCTGCCTATTCTGTTTTTTTCTTTCTTCCTGTAGAACTCCCTTTAGTGTTTCTTGTAGGGCAGGGTTCTTGTTGGCATTCTCTTTTAATTTCTGTTTATCTGTGGATATTTTGAAGTCTCCATCATTTCTGAATGCTAGCTCTGCTGGATAGAGTATTCTTGGTTGGAAATTTTTTTCTTTTAGTACCTTGACTATATCACACCACTGCCTTCTTACCTCCATGGTTTCAGATGAGAAATCAGCACTTAATCTTATGGGGTCTCCCTTGTATGTGATGGTTCTCTTTTCTCTTGCTGGTTTTAGAATTTTCTCTTTGTCTTGAGCATTGGATAATTTTAGAAGTATATGTCTTCGGGTGTGCTTGTTGGGATTTATGGTGTTTGGGGCTTGTTGTGCTTCCTGGACATGTATATCCATTTCTCTCAGTAGATTTGGGAAGTTTTCAGTCATTATTTCCTCCAACACCCCTTCTGTCCCCTTTCCCTTCTCTTCTTCTCTGGGATATCTATAATATGTATGTTTGTGCATTTTGCATTGTCCTTCAGGTCCATAAGTCCTAGCTGGATTTTTTCTTTTTATCGATCAGTTCTACTATCTGTTTGATTTCAGATGTACTGTCTTCTATGTCCTTAATTCTCTCCTCTGCTTCTTCTAATCTGCTGCGAGTGTATTTTTGATTTCTTGAACTGTGGTGTTCATCCCATCATATCTCTTATCATTTTGCGTATGTTGGCAATTTCCTCTCTAAGTGTTTTCTTCATATTATTAATCTCTTCTTTTACTTCACTAAGTTGGTCTCTAATATATATTTTGAGACCTTTAATTACTTGTCCGATGTTCTGCTCCCCTTCCTGGTTTTTAGTTTGTTCTTTGGATTTGGCCATGTTTTCCTGACTATTTCTTTGGTTTGTAGTTTTTTATTGCTGTCTGATCATCATTGTATCTTGATGGGTTTGATTATTTCCTTAGCTTCTTTGTCTTGTCTTGGGGATTAATTAGTTGTTGTTTGTGCATGAAAACACATGTCTTCTCTTTGTCACTTTGTTCTTCTTAATCTATTTTCTTTTTGCTGGCTAAGTTCACTTTGAAGGAAAATATTAGTGCCAGGGAAAGCAAAATAAGTAAGAAAAGAAAATGTATAAAGTACTATTGGTAATAAATGCTAACATAGCAACAATGTGAGATCTGGGAGAATGGATATTATACTTATGTAAGATGTGTAGAGTTAATTCAGTAAGTAGAGTATGTATAATGAGACAGTCAACTGAATATGGGAAGGAATACAGTATGAATTAAAAAGCCAGTGTTTTCATAAGAGAGGGAAAGAGAAAAGAAATACAATAATATCAAGAGTGGATCAAAGACAGATAACAGAACAAAGGTATTAGAAATAAAAATTCAGACAAGTTGGGGGCCAAAGAAAGGGAGGTGGAATATAAGAGAAACAGTAGATGATAGAGGATAGAAAGGTATGGGGGAAAGTGGATAGTGTATGTGGCCAAAATCAATACACACAGAAAAGAGGAAATGGAGGATGAGGAAACACAGCAAGTGTGAAGTGCTCCCTGCAGCACCTATTATATAAATAAAATAAAATAAGAAGAAAAAGAGAGAAAAGAAAAAAAAAGAGAAGAGAAAATGGGGGGCAAAAAAAGGAGGGGGAGCAAGAAAAAGAAAAAGAGAAAAAGAAACTAAATAAATGAAAAAGGACCTTGGGGGATAAAACAGGAGAAAATACCAGGAGACAATGCAAATTAGCAACCAAGTAAAAAAAAAAAAAAAAACTAACGTTTTAAGCTAGTAATTCTCTTTACAGTTAATTAACAGTTAATTAATACATTTAGGGATCTGACCTTCCCTCTTTCTCCTTTCCTCACTTCTCTCTCTCCCAGGGCAGCAGGAAAGCTGCCTGAGAGGTTAGGTTGCAGATTCAAATAGGTCCTTGTTGAACCACCTCAACACAGAAGACTATGGGTCTTTATTTCTAGTGTGAGATCACCTATACCTTACCAGAAACCCCCAATATGCTATTGGAAGCTTGGATAGCACCTCCTACAGTCCCTCCCCCTTAGGTGTGCTAGGAGAGGTCTAATTGATTTCCTGACTCCACCTCAGACCAATTGTCCTATCCCAGGATGTTTAGGTAAATTGGGCTTTCTCAGCAGATTCACCTCTATTTTCTTCCTAGACTCTCCTCAGGACAGCTGGTACACTCCTCCAAGTTCAAGGAGAGAGATAGAGAAAAAACCCCACAAATGCCAAGGGTTAGGGTAATCAAGGACCTCAGATGGACCTCAGGGTGTGGTTGATTCAGGGATGGGAAGTCTGTGATATTGCAGACTCAAGGTGTGTGAGTCTCTGGAGTGTAGGCCACCAGGGTTTAGAGGACACAGACCTGGGAACCATGCATCCAGTTAACAAGGGGCCTGGGAGCACCACAGCAAAACACAGCCTTCAGGGTTCCCCACAGCTGGGCACCAGCTCTAGGGGGAAGGGTCCCAACCAGAACCTCTGACCTCCTTGTCTGAAACCCAAAATTTCACCTCTCACAAGAATCTCTTCTGTCACTGTCTCACCAAATTGACATCCAGACACCTCCTGCCCTGCAATTTCCCAAAACAGCCTGCTCAGTGTTTGGGAGCACCGCAGCACAACTTAGATTTCAGGGAATGCTGTGGATGGGCTGACAGCCCTAGGGTGAGGTGTTCCGCCTACAACTTCTGACCTCCATGTCAGAATCCAAAAGTTCCACCTCTTGCAACTCTTTTGTCACTGTCTCACCAAATCGACACCCAGACACCTCCTGCCCTGCAAGCCCCCAAAACAGACTGCTCAGGGTTTGGGAGAACTGCACCACAACTTAGATTTCAGGGACCACTGTGGATGGGCTGCCAGCCCTAGGGGGAGGGGCTCCACCCAGAACTTCTGACCTCCATGTCAGAAACCCAGAATTCCACCTCTCGCAAGGATTCTCCTCCATCGCTGTCTCACCAAATCAACTTCCAGACACCTCCTGCCCTGCAAGCCCCTGAAACAGCCTGCTCAGGGCTTAGCAACTCCCCAGCACAGCAAGCCTTCAGGAATCACTGCCAACAAGCTGCCAGCCCCAGGGGGAAATCTCCTGCCCACAACCCCAACCACCATGAAAGAGACCCAAAATTCTACCTCTTGCAAGGATCTCCTCTGTCACTGTCCCAATAAATCGACATCCAGACACCTCCTACCCTGCAAGCACCTGAAACAGCCCAGTCCAGCAGGACTCCAACCCTACTCAGCCTCTTCTTTGCAGGAGAGATTATGAGGTGCACTCACTCAGATGCCATCTTGCCCTGCCTCCTTACTCTCATTGTAGTTTTGATTTTCATTTCCTAAGAGCTAGTAATTCAGAGTATTTTTTCATGTGCTTTTTAGCCATTTGAATTATTTCTTTGGAGAAGTTTCTGTTTAATTCTCTTGTCCATTTTTAAAATGGGTTGTTTGTCTTTTTATTTTTAAGATATAGGAGTTCTTTATATATGCAGGATATTAGTCTCCTATCAGAAACATGGTTACCAAATATTTTCTCCCATTGTGTAGGCCCTCTTTTCACTTTCTTGATAAATTCCTTTGAGGTGCAGAAGGCTTTAATTTTGAGGAAGTACCATTTATCTATTAGTTATTTCACTGATCATGCTTTTGGTGTGACATTCATGAAGCTGTTTCCATTTACAAGGTCCTGTAGATGCTTCCCTACATTGTTTTCCAAGGTTTTTATGGCCTTGGCTCTTATATTTAGGTCTTTGATCCATCTTAAGTTGATCCATCTTAAGTTGAGATGGTAATCCTCTTTCCTTCTTTTCCATATAGATATCCAATTCTTTAGGCACCATTTGTTGAAGAGGCCATTCTCTCCCAGTTGAGTGGTGTTGGTAGCCTTGTCAAATATCAGAAGACTGTATATATGAGGATCTATATCAGAACTCTCAATTTGGTTCCATTGGTCAGTGTGTCTATCCTTGTGCCAATACCTTGCTGTTTTCACTACTGTAGCTTTGAGGCATGTTTTGAAGTCAGGTATTGTGATTCTTCCAATTTCTTTTGTTTTTTTCAGTATGTCTTTGGCTATTCAGGACCTCTTTCCTTTCCAAATAAATTTCATAGTTAGTTTTTCTAGTTCATTAAAAAATGCTGTGTTGATTTTTTTGGGATTGCATTGAAACTATAGATCAGTTTTGGGACGGTAGACATCTTAATAATATTTAGTCTTCCTATCCATGAATGGGAATATTCTTCCATTTATTTAGGTCTTCTTTGATTTCCTTGAACAGTGTTGTATAGTTCTCTGTGTATAAGTCTTTTACATCTTTAGTTAAATTTATTCCTAGGTATTTGATTTTTTAATTTGCTCTTGTAAATGGTATTTATTTCTTGATTTCCTCCTCAGATTGCTCATCATCCATGTACAGAAATGTTACTGATTTTTGTGCATTGATCTTATAACCTGTGACTTTACTGAAATCGTTTATGAGTTCTAGACACTTTGTTGGAGTTTCTCAGGGCTTTCTATGTATAGAATCATGTCATCTGCAAATAGTGAAATTTTGACTTCTTCCTTTCCTATTTGGATCCCTTTTATATCTGGTTTTTGCCTCAATGCTCAAGTGAGTACTTCTAACAGAATATTAAATAGAAGGGGTGATAGTTGGCATCCTTGTCTTGTTCCTGATCTTAGAGGGAAAGATTTTAGGATTTCACCATTGTAAATGATATAAACTGTGGGTTTTCATATATACCCTTTATCATGTTCAGAAAGTTTCCTTCTATTCCTACATTTTGCTGTGTTTTTATCAAGAAAGATTGCTGTATTTTGTCAAATATTTTCTCACCTTTATAAATTTGATCATGTGATTTTTTCCCTTCAATCTGTTTATGAGGTGTATTTCATTAAGTGATTTTCTTATATTCCTTGCAAAACAGAAATGAAACCCTGTTGGTCATGGTGTATAATTCATTTCATGTGTTTCTAAATATGATTAGCAAGTATTTTGCTGCAGATTTTCACATCTAGGTTCATTAGAGAGATTGGTCTGTAATTTTCCTTTCTTGTGGTGTCTTTGTTTGGCTTTGGTATTATTAGGGTAATCCTGGCGTCATAAAATGAGTTATGCAATGTTCCTTCTATTTATATTTTTGCAATACTTTAAGCAAGATTGGTGTTGGTTCTTTCCAGAATGTTTGGTAGAATTCATCTGTGAAACCATCTGGGCAAGGTCTCTTCTTAGTTGGGAGATTTTTAATGACTGGTTCTTTCTTTTTACTTGTGATTGTTTTGTTGAGATCATCTATTTCTTCTTTTGTCAATATAGGCTGCTTTTGTGTTTCTAGGAATTTGTCCATTTCCTCTAAATTGTCTTTCTTGTTTGAATATAGGTTTTCAAGATATCCTCTTATGATAGCCTTTATTTCAGTGGGATAATTGGTGATATCCCCTTTCTTTTTTCTTATTTTGTGTATTTTTAAAGGTTTATTTTTTATTTATTTCTCTCCCCATATCCCCCCCAGTTGTCTGCTGTCTGTGTCCATTCTCTGCATGTTCTTCTGTGACTGCTTCTATCCTTATCAGTGGCACCAGGAATCTGTGTTTCTTTTTGTTGCATCATCTTGCTGTGCCAGCTCTCCGTGTGAGTGGTGCCATTCTTGGGCAGGTTGCACTTTCTTTCACACTGGGCAGCTCTCCTTATGGGGTGCATTCCTTGCACATGGGGCTCCCCCACATGGGGGACACCCCTGTGTGGCACAGCACTCCTTGTGCACATCAGCACTGCACATTCACCAGCTCCACATCAGTCAAGGAGGCCTGGGGTCTGAATCATGTACCTTCCATATTGTAGGTGGATGCCCTTTCCATTGGGCCAAGTCCACTTTCCTTATTTTCTGTATTTCCATCTTCTCTCTTTTTTCCTTTGTTAGTCAAGCTAAGGGTTTGTCAATTTTATTGATCTTCTCAAAGAACCAGCTCTCTGTTTTGTTTATTTTTTGAGTGCTTTCTTTTATCTATTTCATTTAGTTCTGCTCTGATCTTTGTTATTGCTTTCTTCTTTCTTTGGGGTTAGTTTGTTGTTTTTTTCTAATTTCTTCAATTGTGCAGTTAGTTCTTCAATTTTAGCTCTTTCTTCTTTTTTGATGTATGAATTTATGGCTATGAATTTTCCTTTCAGTACTGCTTTTGCTGCATCCTGTAAGTTTTTATATGTTGTGTTATTATTGTCATTATTTTCAAGGTAGTTTTTGATTTCTGTTGAGATTTCCTTCTTGGCCCACTGTTTTTCTAAGAGTGTGTTATTTAACTTCCATATCTTGGTGCCAAATCTGAGTCTTTGCCCTTGCAGATTTTGAGCTTCATTCCACTGTGGAACAGGAAATTATTATGTAGGATTTCAAACTTTCTGAAATCATTGAGACTTTCTTTATGGCCTAGCATGTAGTCTATCTTGGAGAATGATCCTTGTGCACTTGAGAAGAATATATATCTTGCTGTTTTGGATGTAATGTTCTGTATGTCTATGATGTCCAGATCCTATAATATATTGTTCACAGTCTTTGTTTCTTAATTTCTTCTCTCTTGAGATGTTCTGCCCCATGGTGTTAGTGGTGTGTTAAAGTCACCCACTATAATTGTAGAGGCATCTATTCCTTCCCATAGTTTTTCCACTGTTTGCCTCACATATTTGGAGGTGCCCTTGTTAGGAGCATAATGTTTATGATTGTTCTTTCTTCTAGAAAGATTATCCCTTTCACTAATATGTAATGTCCATCTTTGTCTGTCACAATGGTTTTACATTTAAAGTCTATTTTGTCTGATAGTAATATAGGTACTCCTGTCTTTTTCTGTTATTGTTTGCCTGAAGATTGTTTTCCAGCCAATCACTTTCAATCTCCTTGAATCCCTGGGTCTAAAATGTGTTTCTTGTAGACAGCACTTAGATGGGTCATATTTCCTTATCCAGTCTTCCAGTCTGTGTCTCATAACTGGTGAGTTTAATCCATTAACAGTCAGTGTTACTACTTTCAGGGAATTACTTATATTAGCCATATTTTCTTTGGATTTGTGTTTGTCATATTTTAAATAAACTGCTTAGGATTCTGACCTTCCCCCTTTCTCCCTTCCTCACTTCCCTCTCTCCTGGGGCAGTAGGAAGGTTGTGTGAGGGCTCCTGCAGGAGATTAAAATGGATCCCTGGTAAACCAGCTCCCCTCAGAAAATAATGTCTCTTAATTTCTTGAGAGAAATCACCTACCCATTGCCAGGAACTCTAAATATGCTATGGAAGCCTGCAAAACAAGTCCTACTGTCCCTCTCTCTTTGATGTGATACAGGGGGCTAGTTAATTTTCTGACTCCACCTTCTCCCAGACCAATTTTCCTATCCCAGGGTATGTAGGTAAATCAGGTTCTCTCAGCAGATTCACCTCTCCTCTTTTCCCAGGCTCTGCCCAAGTCAGCTGGTATGCACCTCCAAACTCAATAAAAGAGGGGACCAGAAAATGGAACCTGCACTCCTTGGGTCCCTCTGCACCTCTCACCTAAGGCCTCCCACTCCCATTGTTAGTACAAGACTGGAGGGCTAGGACAATGCCAGATATCCAAGAGTGCTGAGTTTGGGAAACAGTAGCCCAGAGAATGTGGCTCTGTGAGATGTGGGTTGTGGGGGCTTAGGGAACAAGGGCTTGGGGTTCCAGCATTTGGGGAACAAGGGTCTTGGGAAATCTGCTGCACAGCCAGTAATTCTCAGGGAATGCTGCAGCCCATAGCCTTAGGGGGAAGAGATTTACCTTCCCACTGCTTCTGAGTTCAGTGTTAAAAACCTGCAGTTTTACCTTGGGCAAGCAGTAATTCTGTCACAGTCTCTCCAGATCAACATCCAGACACCTCCTGCTTTGTACGTTCCCAAAACAGCCCCTCCTTCAGCACTCAGACGGTCCTTTGCAGGAGAAATGATGATGGTGTACTTACTCAGACCTCCTGGTGGGCTTTTGAAGTAAGAAACCTCGGACCCTCCTAATTCTCAAAATTTATGAGGGGGATTACCCGACTCTCTTTCTTTGAACTCAAGCATTCCCTTTTGAAATAACCAGGCCTCCCACAGTGATAGCACTCTGCTGAGACTTGCATTTCTTTTCCCCCCTTATCTAAATAAACTCCTTTTGCATCTTTATCTGCCGTTGCCTATTTCCTCCCTGACTCCTCTCCAATCTTTTCTTAAACTTTTGGTTGACAGTGCTTATCATAACTTTTGCATTCTGTTTCTGCTTTTCCTTCTCTCTCTTTACAAATACTCTCTGGGACTCTCTCAGTAACTCTTTCAATGCCTTACCCATCCATCTTTCTTTCTATTTTCTGAATCTTCTTCAGAATATTAGGCCAAGATCCTTTCATGTAACTGACTTTTACATTCCCTGAGCCACAGGATCATTGGGGTCCATCCCTGAGTATTTCCTTACTTGGTCCCTCAATCATTGCAGGTAAGCAGAGAGAGTTTTGTCCTTCCCTTGGGCTACTTCAATGGCTTTATTCAAGTTTTGAGATTTGGGTATAGCCAATTTGATCCCCTGTATAATGAGGTCTCTAAGATCTTTCATCTGTGTTTTGTCCTATAGGTCATTATTATCCCAAATAGGGTCTGTGTTTGGGAACTTCTGTTCTGCTGCCATTATCCCCTGTTTGGGCAGATGCTACCTTTCCTACTCCTTCATACCTGCCTTATGCACCATCCCTCTTTCTTATCCTATAGAGAGAGTATTCAGTATGGACATAAGTTCAGGTCAGGCTTATAAACTAGAACCTAGGAATTGATGTACTTGTTCAGCCAGCCCTTCTGGATCTTCCATTAGTGATTTTAATCTCCTTTTTGAAATTCTTTACTTCAGTACTCATCAGTGGGGCATTTACATAGCCAATTTCCCCTGGCCCCATTGGTACTTCTCTCAGTGGATACAAAGGCTCAATGGAGTGTTGCTCTTTCACCAGCGCTTTTCCTTAGATGCTCTGGAGAAAGGAAATTTTTGTATATCTTTCTTACACTGTTCAAATACTTTCTTCAGCTTTTGATCGGTCATAACCAATGGGGCTATTGCCCCACTTGATTCTCCAGTTCCCCAGGGATTAGAATCTGTTCTTTTGAGCCCTCCAAGTCTCCTGGCCTTTGTCCCAGGAGGGAAGAGGTAACGTCAGGGAGAGAGACACAATGAGGAGTCCCAGGCTTTAGTTTCTGTTACTTTTATTTCTGCAACCTTAGTTTCTGCAGCCTTAATTTCTGCATTAGCCTTGGGGTTTAGATTTTCAGCTTTTTTTTAGGATAGAGAGTGACCCCCTTTCCTTTTAATGAGCACATACCATAGTCAGGCTCTTTTTCTTTTCTTTTCTTTCTTTCTTTTTTTTTTTTTTTGGAGTAGGGTGTTTTCCCATTAACACAGTACAAGGTTGGCACAAAGCCAATCCTCATCTGCCCTGTATTTTGGCCAGAATACGTTGGGCCCTGAAAGACTTTGCTTTGTTTAGATACAACAACAGTATTTGATCATTTTCTTCTTGTCTTTTCCCCTGGTCTGATTCTATCCCAATATTTTACATCCTCCCTAATGGACTATCCGGAGGAATATCTCTGGGGGATCCTACAGATACCCCTTCCCCTTTTTCCCAGTCAACTGACTCCTTCTATTTCCCATTCTGAATTTTGTCTGGGTCTCTTTCTCTCAAATCTTTCACTTCATCTATCTCCAGCCCTTTCCCTCACAGAAGGAGGAAAACATGAAATTGGGACTCCACACTCACTTCCCAGTATGTCATGCACCTCATGCATTCACAATCAACTTCAGACTCATCAGAATTCCCAACCACACTTAATAGCCCTTATTCTTACCTTGGTCCATGCATGGAGTTACCTGGTCAATGAGAGGCAGATTTTTCCTTCCCTTTTTCTCATTCACAATCAGCAGATCTAAGCATCTGTTCTTGGGTCTCTTGGCTGTCAGAGGTGGGGCCTCCACTGGTGGAGTCTAAGACAGCTTAAGCAGTGTGGTGCACTTCCCTATCATCCACCCCAGGGGTCCACTCTCTGAAGCTTCAGAATCCCAGATGAGCACCCAAAGTTGTAAGAAAGAAATCTTTTTCTGGAAGAAAATATGGCTCACACGATTGTGGAGAAGAAAAGAATTTATTCTCAATCTTACTAGAATGGGTGCATAATCAGAAAATGTGGCTGGTACCCCAAACAAAGGAAAATGACACAATTTATACTCCTAAGCCTAGTATGTAAGGCCTCCCTCTGTTTCTCCATAGATTGGATACTTCAGAGGTTACAGCCTATCTGAGAAGTCTAACTTTACAGTGTAAGTCTTCTAGTTTAAGATTAAGAGTTCCCCCATCGCATTCCAACCTTTTTGGCTTTTATCTGCTCCTTCTGCCATATAAGAAATGGAACTTAGTGTTGAATTGGTATTGACTTAGCTCTTTCTTGTGCATCCTTTTTTCCAGGTATAAGACTGGCTTAAGCTGCTTACCTTTGTTCTTGCTTAACCTGGGAGTGGGAAACTGAGACAGTAGGCTGCTAAGTTACATTAATTGATATTTTTCCTTCCTGCTTTATACTGCCTTTATGTGAAAACTAAACTGATCCCTGTTTATGTGTCACACAAGGATGGGAGATATTGTTCTGGGCAAGGTGGAGATATGTATATACTATAGCAGGTTCTGTGGAGTTCCACTAAGGAGAACCCCAGCTGTTGGAGATTTGGACCTGAACGGTATTGGGAATGAGAGGGGAAAAAAAGGAGAGTGAAAAAAAGAAAGAGAAAGAAAGAACAAGAAAGAAAGAACGAGAGAGCTGGGATCAGGGGGTCTGCAAGTAGAAACTCATCAAACAACTTTATTTTTTACAAGGGGCTCTCTATATACCCCAGTCTACATGAAACAAGCAGGAACACGTAGCCTACATGACAACAAGCAGCAACACATAGCCTATGTGACAACATGCAGCAACATACAGTTAACTATCAGCATTGCCCATAGTCAAAGGAATTTTTAAAAAATCTTACCTCAAGGTACAAAGTCTAAGTGTTCTATTCACTACCAAAGGTATGTGCTCATCTTTTCTTTCAGCCTTTAACAGCTTCATCCCATTTGCCTGGAACTCTTAATTACCACATTCCTTAAGGTGAAGCATAACCATGGAGGCAGCACTAGCATGGAGACAGCACATCTCTCCTTGTGAGGCCACTGTGTCTCAGTTTCCAACATCTCCCCCTTTTTGTTTTAGTCAAGGTGACTGTGCCCATCTTAGGTTGCCCTCCTCTGAGTCTTACCCATCATTGCCTACCAGCCAAGCTCTTCAACTAGGGGAAGTTATTAATATGCTTTTGCTAGCACCAGATTATTCGCATGTCCCACGGTTGTTATGCTTTGCAACTTTCTTTGAAAGCACTATCTGGCACAGGCAAGAATCATGAGCAACAGAAAAAATATGATTAACCCTATTCCTAAAGCTGACAGGAAATGCTGTGATTTCCACTAATTAACTGGGTTGAATTTTGTAATATGTGAAATCATATCTGAGAAAATATCCTTATCATTTGCTACATGAATTTGATTATGACACATATCCAATATTTTCCTTTGTAACTCTATCATTTCTAGAGATATTACTTTATGGCCTAATAAATGATTCTTAATTTTTCTCTGTTCTATTTCAGATGAACTATAGGCAAGAGTAGTAATACAAAAGTTGCTTTCATTCCAATCACATTTCAATCCCCTTAAGTTTAAATTATACAATTGATCTCCAATATGCAAAACAGCAGATTCTAAATCATTAACTATTCATCAATGTGCTCTTGGCTATGCCACAAATCACTAGCATTTTTATGCCAATCATGCATGTATTGTTGGGTCTGAACAGTCTCATGCAAAGTGACAGCAGCAGTTACAGCAGCTGTGATGATTCCAATTAGTCCCATTATACTAATTATTAGAAGTCCAATAAATCTTTTTGTCTGTTTCATGATTTCTTGTGCCATGTGAAGCAATAACTGAGTTTCAGGTGATGACTGCCATATTTGGTTCATTTGGACAGGAATCCATATACCTCATTGTCTTCTGGCTATTGTGATGGTGTCTCCATCCTGCAACTAACAGACATGTATACAAGGCACCATTCTTACAAAACAATGCACTATCTTTTATAATTACCTTTCCAGTAATGAATACAAAAGGATCCTTGACACAGGCTTTCAATTGATAGATTTGATTTAATTGTAGATATTGACCTGTTTGACTGTAATTATCAATCCATTCATAAGTAGGGGCAATTCCAAGAAATGCTTTCCCAAGTTTTTTTTTTTTTTTTTTTTTTTTAAAGATTTATTTATTTATTTAATTTCCCCCCCTCCCCTGGTTGTCTGTTCTTGGTGTCTATTTGCTGCGTCTTGTTTCTTTGTCCGCTTCTGTTGTCGTCAGCGGCACGGGAAGTGTGGGCGGCGCCATTCCTCGGCAGGCTGCTCTTTCTTTTCACGCTGGGCGGCTTTCCTCACGGGCGCACTCCTTGCGCGTGGGGCTTCCCCACGCGGGGGACACCCTTGCGTGGCACGGCACTCCTTGCGCGCATCAGCGCTGCGCACGGCCAGCTCCACACGGGTCAAGGAGGCCCGGAGTTTGAACCGCGGACCTCCCATGTGGTAGACGGACGCCCTAACCACTGGGCCAAGTCCGTTTCCCTAAGACTATAGGTGTCATTAACTCAAGGGGTTGGTAACCATTTTCCTTTACATTTCCAAATAGTAAAATTGTTAGTATATACCACTTGTTCACCCAAGAATAGAGATTCTGAAAAAGGATATTGCATATTACTAACTTGTTGACCCTTGTTGTTAAGTCCATACCAAATAAATCTGCCATTATATTCTTTGGGGGTCCCCATAGGAGCACTTTCCCACACTATTCCATAGGAATCATTAAAAATGACAAATCCTCTTCCTATATGACATTCTTGCCATCCTTTTTTCTCTTCAGGTTCTCAGGGTGGGCAATTATAATTTTGCTTTTTAGCTACAAAAGAATTATATGAGGGAAACAAAGTTATTAGTAATTTGGTACCATTACTTTTCATGATAACCACAGTCCGATTTTTTGTTTGCATGCAAGGGGGACTTTTTCCAATACATAATAGTCTATGATAAAAAGGAAGGATAAGATTATATATTCCCTTCCCTTCCTCAGGTTTTAAGGGTAGTCTGTCATCTATAGGCCCAGGAAAGACATGTGTTTTATCAAAAAATATATGAAATGATGGGTCTCTCCATGGTAGAGCATGTACTAGAGGTGGGTTAGAAATATATGCCCAATAAGTATGATTTTCACCTGCATGACCCAAAGTTACCATTAAGATGATCAGGAGAGGAAAAATCATCATCAAAATGCTTTCTTCTCCTCTATCTGCAGTTTAATCCATCAAGCTGGGAACCAAATCTCTTATCCATCTTCTGTAATGACAAGAGCATATCTTCTTCCCCATACTTTAACCTTTCCCTTTTGCCAAGTGTTAGGTAGTACATCTTTCCAATATATGGGCTGATATTTAGCTGAGTCACACAATATCTTCTCTTTATTCTTATTCAATGCATACTGCCCTTCAGCAGGCATTATTGAATCATATACATTAAGGAAATTTCAAGTGAATAAAGCTTTTGCCAATTAGTCCTGTGGTACTATAATGCCATCATCTCTGTCTTGCTTTTAGTATTTGCAGTCTACCCCTGGATAGGGATAGCAGTTTTTAGAGTGACCAGACACTATTGGGTTAAGTCTTTCACTTTTAGCAGGGCCTCCCATGCTGCACACAATTGCTTTTTCATATTTTGCTTTTAGCCTCTTTTCAGAATTGTGATTAAAACCCAAGGGTTACTTGTTCAGAATTTTGTTTTTGCCACAAACTCCACCCAAAGCCAATATTGGTGTTTGCCACATCCAATTCACAGGCTAAGTTTATGTCCACAATTTACCTTCCTTTTATTATTATTTAAAGCAGCGTGCTGGAGGTTTTTGTACTTCCATGAAGAACTTTTCCCAATTAGTACACACAATGGTTTTAATATTTGAGCTAAATGAGGGATGAAAGATTTTTAGTATTCCAACAGTATTACAAACTACATTAACATGAGAAAACATTGTACTTTACCAATTACAGCAGAGAGTATAGTTTTGTTTTACCCAGCTAAACAACACTGAAGAATTTAATAGAGAAGCAGGGACTTTGTAGCATGTCCAAATTCTTTGCCTAGTTCAGACTCTTAAGATAAGATACTATTGTCTCTGATGTTTCTTTTCATTCTGAAAAGATTACTAGTTAACATAATGTCATCAGTAGGGTTTTAGCCACAGATTTCTTCTATACAGCCAGATTCTTTTCCACAAGGCCAGGGAGATGGTTGGGCTACAGCCTTGGGGAAGCACTGCAAAAGTCCATTGTTGGGTTTTTCTACAGGTAGGAGAATGCAGACTGGCTTGACCTGTTTAAAAAGACCTAAAGAAAGCCTTAGCACATTTTAAAACAAAGTGATAGTGACAAAGTTGGATATTAATTTTTTGCAACAAACTAGCAGTATTTGGAACTGTTGCATACTACAATGTTGTTATTTTAATTTATGATAAGAGGTTGTTTCTGTGACACATACCCTTTTATAGTAATTAAAACTGTAATTAACCACATTGTACTTCTGTTTAATATTATGCTGAAATATTGGTAAATTTATACACTCTTAAGTACTCATTTGAAACTTTTACTCATACAACTTTATTTAACATGGTTAAAAATCTTGTTAATTTTATAACACTTTTAAACACTCTCTACTTAACGTATAACATATTAAATGAACTTAACTATTTTATTATCTTAATTTTTCTTTCAAAGTAAAAGAACAATTTTTTTTGTAACTAGTTTGAAATAGAAAGCTACTTTTTAGGATTTGATTTTGAGAAAGCAGGTTTGAACATTATTTTCCTTTAAAAGAGATAAGACCCTTTCTTCTTCAAACACTGAGGAAATGATGAGGTTAAAGCACAGGAAGCTATTTTGATAAAACAGACTTTCTTTGTATACTGATTATTCAGGGAAATTTTACTAAAACAGACTAATGACTTGAGAGACTTTGAGAAAAAGGACAAAATTTTTAACTTTGCATTAATATACTATTTGATACTAAACCTTTTAAAACTTTATAGACAGACCCATCAAATCTTACTCCACTTTACTCATAAAAATTTCTTTTCCATGAACCTTCTACACTTTCAGTATTCATTCAGGTTTTGTCCCACACTCTACTCTTTCCCAATAATCAATCATTTTATCTTAGGACAAAATCATCTCCTGTTTCCTTAACAATAAAAACACATTCCATATATCCCACATACTAAGTTACCAGGCAAACTTCTTACAACATATAATTGCCATCAACACTAAACTAGTTTGTTAAAATAATGAACTTTTCTTCACTTTAAACACTTAGTAGCATGCAATAGCAGAAACAGTCTTTTAGAAGCAAGTTGTCAGGGGAGGCTGGCTGCCAGCAACTTCTCCTGTTATAAAATTACCTTTCATTATTATTATCATCAATTCAGTTTTTGTTTAATAATGACTTTTTGGAATTAGCCATTTAAATACCTTAATTTAAACAATGCTTCACTAAACTTCTTATAATTATTTATAACCATAAAGACTATAATTATATTATTTTAAGACAAATTTTACCTTCACAGAACACAATCCCTTACTTAAAGTTATCACAATACCTTCTATAACTTGCCACATACATTTAGGTCCCTTGAGTTTATGAAAATTATTCATCCTATTTTAGGACAAAACACACCTTTTTTAAAAAACTTATTAAATTTCAGCCAGCATTCCCACAAATTTTTAACCTTCTTTAATATTCATTTAAGTTTTACATCCTTCATTTTATCCTGCGAAGAAAAATAAACTATTCATTTCAATCTTGGCAAGAACTATTTTTTATGAAAAGACCTAGTAATTTTGTTCATCAAGACTTACAATTTTTATCATTGTAGCGATCTTATTAACATTTAAACTTAAGTATTAATATAAGCACTTATTTAATTTTTGGCCATTTGACTAGAGCTCTTTTAAAAATTTTTACTTATTAATTTATATCACCATCCAGAGGTTTCAAAATATATACTGACATTGAACAAACAAACAGAAAACAATTAAAACACACCAATACAAACATACAGTTTACAATCGACTCATCAACAATGCTTTTGTATTAAAGCAAACAATTCTAGTAATTCATAACTTTTTACAGGCACCCCATTAACTTTCAGTAAAGTTTTTTTAACACTTGTGAATATGCTTCCACATATCCTGTTTGATTACCCATTACCCTGATGACTTCACAGAAAATGTTACTTTACCTAAAAGAAGACTCGAGTCACACTGCTTTGGGCATCACACAACCCTCAATGAGGTCTTTTTCGCAGTTGCCAATACTGATTTGAAAGACTCACTAACTTCTTCGGGCCCCATGTTGGGCACCAGATGTTGGAGATTTGGACCAAAAGAGTATTGGGAATGAGAGAAAGAGAAAAAGGAGAGTGAAAAAAAGAAAGAGAAAGAAAGTAAGAACAAGAAAGAAAGAATGAGAGAGCTGGGATGAGAGGGTCTGTGAGTAGAGACTCATCAGACAATTTTATTGTTTACAAGGGGCTCTCTATATACCCCAGTCTACATGACAACAAGCAGGAACATGTAGCCTATGTGACAACAAGCAGCAACATGCAGTTAACTATCAGCATTACCCATAGTCTAAGGAATTTTTAAAAATCTTATCTCAAGTCTAAATGTTCTATTCACTACAAAAGGTCTGTGCTCATCTTTTCTTTCAGCCTTTAACATCTTCATCCCCTTTGCCTGGAACTCTCAATTACTGCATTCCTTAGGGTGCAAGTGTAGTCATGGAGACAGCCCCAGCATTGGGGCAGCACGTCTCTCTTTGTGAGGCCACTGTGCCTCAGTTTCCAACACCCAGCACCTTCTTATCCTGAAATAATTACCACAAAAATCACAAAGGGGATTCTATTTTAACAGGCTTCCATGTGGTGTGGGGGAGTCAATATGATGGCCTCTGGCCATCACTATCAGACTTGGAGAAGGACAGGACAAGAAACTAGCACCCCAGGGAAAACATTTCAGTCCAATCTCTGCAGGTCCACCCAGATAGTGTGCAGAATGGCCACCTGGCAGTAAGTTTGCATAGCCCTCCTGAACACTTCCAGTCAAATTCTAGGAGCACTTTTAAGCTAAATTCCTTTCTTAGTTTCATAGTAATAGTTGTAAAGTTGCTAGGGATCCCAGATGTCCATTTTACTTGTAGCCTGTGGATAACCTCTTGCAACATATACACAACAATTTTTAGCACTTGGTCAGGTCCCACTCACCCTCAAGTGCATAAAGCACCTCACGAATCTCCTGCATCATTTCTTGCTGATCCATGGAGCTCATGATTCTCATCCTCCATTTCAAGCTGCATGAGCATGGCCGGACTACTGGAGGGCCTGAAAATCTCTCTCTGGTATTTACTCTCCCATTTGTCTTGCTTCCTGCTGGCACATCCCAAGCATACTTTAGGTCATATAAAATTAATGAACTGCTTCACGGTCCCTTGCTGACCCTGGATGTTGCCAGAAGGGGAAACTGTCCTCACACCATAAGGAATTTTCTGCTGCTTCCCAGTCACTTGGTGTTGCTCCATGTGGAGTTTCCCTTGGAAACAGCTTGGAGGGAATTGGTTCCATCAGGGTCTCCATCCTAACTGAACTTTATATACACAGAATGTGAAACCATAGTGCAAAGTTGGGAGCTTGACTTGGGTTGTGGTCCCACCCAGGGTCATTCTTCAGACCCATCCGGGCTAGGCTGCACCAAGGCCATCAGGAGTTTTTGCTGCAGGTGGGGCAGGGCCTGGGGCTATATGGCTAAAGCACAAGTCTTGGAAGATCCTGACTCTGGTGCATTTTTGCTCTTTCTGTCCTTCTGAATGAAGGCCTCGCTAAGGCTGCTCTTCTTCTGAAGAGGAGTTTTGCGTGGCTGACCAATGCTGGTGAAGATGTTGTACCTGGAAGGACAGGGGTGGACTTCTCCCTCTCCTTGCTTGGCAGAGGGTGGGCAGGAATGGTGACTTTGCTCCAGGCCTTCCTCCCTGAACTCTGATCCTTCTCATGAAACTTGAACTTCCTTTATTCATTTATGTTTTTAAATAAGGAATCAGAAGCAGGAAATTTTGATTCACTGTATTTTTGCAGCATTGGCTTGGAAGGCACATCCTGTTGTTTCTGGTCAGTGAGGGCTCAGGCTGCAGGGCAATGGTGGAGACCTCCTGCTTTCATCTGTTGTAGCTCAACAACAGATGGGTTGCCATGACTTCATCATGCTTTTTCATGAGTGAGTAATTCCTTTACGTCTTCTATGCTGTATCTCATGGACACTGTCAATGATAACTGTTGAGGGTCCTGGTAATCCAGGAGGGGTGCCACATAGGGCTTCAGTTCTTGATGTTCATAGCCCATATTACCCATTGATCACTCATTATATGTTGTAGTGTTCTCTTACAAATGTCTAAGCTTTTTACATTTTTAAAAATAAGAGTTACACAGGCCATGGGTCCTCCACAGGTCCTGGAGTTCAGTGAATTGAAAGGTAGGTCCCCACTCACGGCACCCTATGCTACACCCATCCTGGATATACATGAAAAACTACATACATACATACATATACACATACACATATGCATCCCTAATGACATTAATAAATGAAGAATAAATAGTAAAATGAATGTAGACCCCTATGGCTCATCATGCAAAAAAATCAACACAAAATTGGGAAAAAAGAACTGTGTGTAAGAGAACTAGGGAAATGACTGTGGCTCAACTGCTAGAGCATCTGCCTACCATATGGAAGGTCCAGGGTTCAAACCCAGGGTTGTCTGACCCATGTGGTGAGCTAGTCCATGCACAGTGCTGCTGCATGCAAGGAGTGCCATGCCACACAGGGTTGTCCCCTGTGTACCCTGGAATGAGAACCATCCCATGCAAAAAAAAATGCAGCCTGCCCAGGAGTTATGCCACACACATGGAGAGTTGACACTGCAAGATGATGCAATGAAAAAGTGACATGGTTTCCCAGTCCTGCATGACAAGAATGCAAGCAGATACAGAAGAACACACAGTGAATGGACACAAAGAGTGGACAATGAAGGGGGATGGGAGAGAAATAAATAAAAATAAATCTTTAAAAAAAGAAAAAAGTAAAAGTATTTAAAGAAAGAAGTAGAATTACACAATTATCAGGAAAAAATATAGGAAAAGTTTGTGTGACTTTGACTAGGCTAAAATTTATTTTATATGACCTAAATGTGGGATTCACAGAAGATGATATTTTTATCACATCTATAAGGTTGTCTTCATCAAAATTAAAAACTGACTTATCACTTGGAGGGTTGACTAGGGATGGAGTCACTCTTATTACTCATAGAGTTCATTTCCTTTAAGTTGGAGAACTGGGATTTTCTGCCCTTTTATCTTTTTAAAAAATTTTATTGAAGTACATCATTCATACATGAACACAGATAAACAATACATGTGTAGTAAAAGCTGTGAACCTATAAAAAAGGCATACATAACATCAAACAGGGGTTCCAAACAACACCCCAGAGACAAAACCTTACATTGTGAAACATTTGTTATAAAATTTGAAAGAATATCATAAAAACATTAGGCCATAACTTACATTTGGCATATTTTACCCCCAACCCACCCTATTATTAGTTTTTAAAATATATTTTTATTACAGAAGTTGTGAAACAAAAAAATCATGCACATGTATAGAATTTCCACTCAACTTCCCCTCATCAACACACCACCCTATGTTGGAACACTTGTTACAGATTATTTCCACAGACCATGGCCCATAGCATATATTTGGCACATCTTTTCCACACCTCCCATTATCAACACAGTGCATCTTTGGCATTGATCCAAGAATATTACAGTACTGTTGTTAATCACAGTCCATATGTCAAACCAATTGAGTTTTCCCATGCTTCTCCACATTCTCACCACCCTGCAATAGTGACAATACATCTGCTCTAGCCCACAGAAGGACACTCCTTCATCTGTACCATCAAACACAAATTTTATCCATCTGGGCTCACTGTGTTATTCAGTCCTTAAATTATTCTCTAGCTTTCATTCAATTGACATTTACATCCCTAGACTACCCTTTTCAGCCACAATCCCATTTATAAACCAGCTGCTACTCACTATAATGTGTTACCATCAACTTTATCCATTTTCACACTTTCATAGTCCAGTTAATTAAAACTTCTACATGCATTAAGTATCGATAGTCCTTCTCAGTTTTCCTCTTATCTACTAATAACCTTTACTCGAAGTTTTACCTCCATGCTTCTATTCTTTGTATTTAGTTTATATTAATGAGACCCTGCAATATTTGTCCTTATGTGTCTGGCTTTCTTCACTTAGCATAGTGTCTTCAAGATTCAATCAAGTTATATATGTGTCCAAATTTCATTTATTCTTACTGCAGCATAGTATTCCATCATATGTATATATCATTTTTGTTTATCTAATCATTGGTTGATGGACACTTGTGTTGTTTCCACCTTTTGGCAATTGTGAATAATGCCACTATGAACATCAGTGGGCAAATGTCTGTTTGTGTCTCAGTTTTCAGTTCTTCTGGACATATTCTTAGTAGAGGAAATGCTAGACCATACGGCAGTTCTCTATTTAGCTTCCTGAGGAACTGCCAAACTGTCTTCCACAGAGACTATAGCATTTTACAATCCCACCAATAGTGAAGGAGTGTTCCTATTTGTCCACATCCTCTCTAGCACTTATTATTTTGTTACTTTTTAAATTTCCATTCAATGCAGTGTGAGATGGTATTTCATTATTGTTTTGATTTGCATTTCACTAATAGCAAGTTAGAGAACGTTTCTTTCATGTTGTTTTTGGCCATTTCCTCTTTGGAGAAATGTTGATTAAAATATTTTGCACAATACAATTTTGGTGGCAATACTGCTGAGCAGATACTGCTTGATAAAACTTCTCTCAAATTTCTTGTTCTTACAGAGGACCTTGAGTCACAAGGTGTTCAAAGAGTTTTCCTTCACTAGCATACTCCATAATGAGATAGTTCTCTCATTCCCAATGATTTCAAATGACTTGATTATATTTGGATATAAAGAATAAAGAAAAGAAAATCTCAACTGGGGCAAGATGGCGGCTGAGTGAACATCCCTGTTAGGGTCTTCTGCAGGGAATCGGCTGGGCGGCGTTGGAGACTCTTTGGGACCGGATTGTTTCGGGATTTTTGCTGGTCCGGAGGTGTCTGGACATCAATTTGGAGGGAAGGTAACAGAGAGGATCCGTCTGTGAAATATACACGGAGATCCCAGCTACCTGTAGAGGATTCCCTCCTTGGGTAGGCGGAGACGAGGCATCTAGCCCCGCTCGGTGGGGCTGAGCCAGGCCAGGCCGCAGCGGCAGACGCCGGAGCTGGGCCGGGCTGCGCCGGCGGCGAGTGGGGCTGGGGTGGCGTGCGGAGCTGGGCGGGGCCGGTTCAGGCCGCGGGCGGCGGGCGGCGGACGCCGGAGCCGGGCCTGGGCTGCTGTAGTGAGCGGAGCTGGGCGTAGCTGGGCCGGGCCACGGTGGCGTACGGAGCCGGGTGGGGCCGGTGCAGGCTGCGGCAGCGAGAGGCAGATGCCGGAGCTGGGCCGGGCCGCTGTAGCAAGCGGAGCCAGGCGGAGCCGGGTCAGGCCGCGGTGGCGTACAGAGCCGGGCGGGGCTGGTCCAGGCCTCCGCGGCGGGCAGCGGCAGGTGGAGCCGGGCCTGCGGAGGGGTTTCTGTTTTTTTTTGTTTGTTTGTTTGTTTGTTTTTTTTTTTTTTTTTGGAGCATCTGCAGTACTGGGGAGTTCGTGGGCCCTGGGCGGCCTATTGGGGGTTTGTGGGAAGGGAGGTGTTTGCAGACCCATTTGGGCAGACAGATGGAGGGTTTTAGGGCAAAGCAGGGGGAAGTTGTTGTTTTAGATAATGTTGCAAATGTGACGTGTATACCTGTATCTCTCTTCCCCCTATCCGTTCCCCACCGTTTGCCCATCCTCTTTTTCTTTCTTCCTTTCTTCTTGTCTTTCTTTTTTTCTTTATTATAATTAGTTTTTTTGTTTTTCGGTTTTCTCTTTCCCTCTTGTCCCTCATCTTCCACTTATTTTATTTTAATTCAAGTATACAATAGGGGCTACAGGGAACACCTCATATTTGCTGGGGTTTTCCCATCCTCCACTGTCTCATTTCTGTGTGAACTGATTTAGGCTACCTACACTATCCCCCTTCCCCTGCATCTTGATATCCACTATCATCTACTGTCTCTCCTATATTCCACCCCCCACCTCCTGTTCTTTGATCCACAAAGTGTCTAACTCTTAATTTCTAATACCTTTGTTCTGTTTTCTGTCTGTTATCCACTCTTGAAACTATTACCTTTCTTTTCTTTTTCCCTCTCTCATGAAAACAATAGCTTTGTAGTTCATACCATATTCCTCCCATATTCAGTCATCTACTTCATAAAAGGTACTCTACCTACAGCTATAACTCTATAAAATCTACACGAATCTAACCTCCATCCTCCCAGATCTCATATTCTTGCTTTGTTAACATACATCACCAATACTACTTTACACTTTTCCCTTGCTTACACAATTGCCTTTCCCCAACACTAATAAACTTTCCTCTAAAGTGAGCTTAACCAACAACAAGTAACTAGAATAAGAAGAAAAATGTGACAAAGAGAAGATATAACACCTATGCAAAAATAACAACTAATTAACCTCCAAGAGCAGACAAAGAAGCTAAGGAACTGATTTAATTCGTCAAAATAAAGAGATGACCAGAAAGCAACAAAAATCTACAAACCAAACCAATAATCAGGAAAACATGGCTGAATCCAATCAACAAACCAATAATCACGAAGGGGACCAAAACTTGGCACAAGCAATGAAAGATCTCAGAACATTTATCACCGACAAATTTGATGCAGTAATGAAAGAGGTTAACAACATGAAGACATCCCTTGGAGGGGAAATTGCAGACATATGCAAAAACATAACAGATATGATGGGAATGAACACCACAGTTCAAGAAATCAAAAATACACTTGCAGCAAATATCAGCAGACTAGAAGAGACAGAGCAGAGAATTAGTGATGTGGAAGACAGTACATCAGAAATCAAACAGATAGTAGAAGGGGTTAATAAGAAGATAGAAAAAATCCAATTAGGATTTAGGGACCTGAATGACAATGCAAAATGCTCAAACATACGTATTATAGGCATTCCAGAAGGTGAAGAGAAGGGAAAGGGGTCAGAAGGAGTGTTGCAGGAAATAATGGCTGAAAACTTCCCAAATCTACTGAAAGAGACAGATGTACATATCCAAGAAGCACAGCGCACTCCACAAGTCATAAACCCCAACAGGCCCACCCCAAGACATATACTTGTCAAATTATCCAATGCTTAAGACAAAGAGAAAATCCTAAAAGCAGCAAGAGAAAAGAAAACCATCACATACAAGGGAAGCTCAATTAGATTAAGTGCTGATTTCTCTTCTGAAACCATGGAGGCAAGAAGACAGTGGTATGATATAGTCAAGGTACTAAAGGAAAAAAATTTCCAACCAAGAATACTCTATCCAGCTAAACTAGCATTCAAACATGATGGAGAGTTCAAAATATTCGCAGACAAACAGAAACTGAAAGAGTATACCAACAAGAAACCTCCCCTTCAAGAAATTCTAAAGGGAGTTCTGCAGGAAGAAAGGAAAAAACAGGAAAGGCAAAGTTGGAGGAGAGTATAAGACCAACAACAACAAAAAAAAAGACAAAAAAAATATACAAACAAAATATGACAAACACAAATCCAATCAAAATATGGCTAACACAAATAATTCCTTGATAGTAATAACACTGAATGTCAACGGATTAAACTCACCTATCAAAAGATTCAGACTGGGACATTGGATAAGGAAATATGACCCATCCATATGCTGTCTACAAGAGACACATCTTAGACCCAGAGACGCATGGAGATTGAAAGTGAATGGCTGGAAAACAATCATACAAGCTAACAATAACCAAAAAAAGGCAGGAGTAGCTATATTAATATCAGACAAAATAGACTTTAAATGTGAAACAATTGTGAGAGACAAAGAAGGATACTACATTTTAGTCAAAGGGAAAATCTGTCAAGAAGATCGAACAATCATAAATATCTATGCCCCTAACAAGGGTGCCTCTAAATACGTCAGGCAAACGCTGGAAAAACTAAGTGAAAGAATAGATACATCTACAATTATAGTGGGGGATTTTAATACACCACTATCAACTCTGGACAGAACATCTCAAAAGAGAATCACCAAAGAAACAAAACATCTGAATAGTATATTAGAGGAGCTCGATCTAATAGACATATATAGATCGCTACACCCAAACACAGCAGGATATACATTTTTCTCAAGTGCACATGGATCATTCTCCAAGATAGATCATATGCTAGGCCACAAAGAAAGGCTGAACGAATTCAGAAAGATTGAAATCATACAAAACATTATCTCTGACCACAGTGGAGTCAAGCTGGAGATTTGCAAGGGACAGAAGCCCAGATTTCACACCACGATTTGGAAATTAAACAGCACACTCTTAGAAAAACAGTGGGTCAAAGAGGAAATCTCAAAAGAAATCAATGACTATCTTGAAACAAATGATAATGATAACACAACATACCAAAATTTATGGGATGCAGCAAAAGCAGTACTGAGAGGGAAGTTTATAGCCATAAATTCATATATCAAAAAAGAAGAAAGAGCAAAAATTGAAGAACTAACTGCACATTTGAAGGAATTAGAAAAACAACAACAAAGTAACCCAACAGGAAGAAGAAGGAAGGAAATAACAAAGATAAGAGCAGAACTAAATGAAATAGAAAATAAGAAAGCACTTGAACAGATAAACAAGACCAAGAGCTGGTTTTTTGAGAAGATTAACAAAATTGACAAACCTTTAGCAACACTAACAAAGAAAAAAAGAGAGAAGATGCAAATACACAAAATAAGAAATGAGAAAGGCGATATCACCACTGACCCCACAGAAATAAAGACTATCATAAGAGGATATTTTGAAAAACTATATTCCAACAAAAATGACAATCTAGAGGAAATGGACAAATTCCTAGAAACACATAAGCAGCCCATATTGACAAAAGAAGAAATTGATGATCTTAACAAACCAATCACAAGCAGAGAGATAGAATCAGTTATTAAAAATCTCCCAACTAAGAAGAGCCCAGGGCCAGATGGCTTCACAGGTGAATTCTACAAAACATTCCGGAAAGAACTGACACCAATCCTGCTGAAACTATTCCAAAACATCGAAACAGAAAGAACATTACCCAACTCCTTCTATTATGCCAACATTACCCTAGTACCAAAGCCAAAGAAAGACATCACAAGAAAGGAAAATTACAGACCAATTTCTCTAATGAACCTAGACGCAAAAATACTTAACAAAATACTTGCTAATCATATTCAACAACACATTAAACGTATTATACACCACGACCAAGTGGGATTCATCCCAGGTATGCAAGGATGGTTCAACATAAGAAAATCAATCAACGTAATACACCATATAAACAGATTGAAGGAAAAAAATCACATGATTATATCTATTGATGCAGAAAAAGCATTTGACAAAATACAGCACCCTTTCTTGATAAAAACACTCCAAAAGATTGGAATACAAGGGAATTTTTTGAACATGATAAAGAGTATATATGAAAAACCTAAAGCCAATATTGTTTACAATGGAGAAATCCTAGACTCCTTCCCTCTAATCTCAGGAACAAGACAAGGATGCCCACTGTCTCCGCTCCTATTTAACATTGTCTTAGAAGTACTTGCTCAAGCACTAAGGCAAGAACCAGAAATAAAAGGCATTCAAATTGGAAAGGAAGAAGTCAAAATTTCATTATTTGCAGATGACATGATCCTATACATAGAAAACCCTGAGAGATCTACAACGAAGATTCTAGAACTCATAAATGAGTTTAGTAAATACGCAGGTTATAAGATCAATGCGCAAAAATCAGTAGCATTTCTGTACACCAATAATGAGCAAGATCAGGAGGAAATCAAGAAACAAATACCATTCACAATAGTAAATAAAAAAATCAAATACTTAGGAATAAATTTAACTAAAGAGGTAAAGAACTTATACACCGAGAACTATACAAGATTGTTCAAGGAAATCAAAGAAGACCTAAATAAATGGAAGACTATTCCTTGTTCATGGATAGGAAGACTAAACATTATTAAGATGTCTATCCTACCAAAACTGATCTACACATTCAATGCAATCCCAATAAAAATCAACGCAGCCTTCTTTAAGGAACTAGAAAAACTATGAAATTTATTTGGAAAGGAAAGAGACCCCGAATAGCCAAAGACATACTGAAAAAGAAAAACGAAATTGGAGGAATCACACTACCTGACTTCAAAACATACTATAAAACTACGGTGGTGAAAACAGCATGGTATTGGCATAAGGAGAGACACATAGACCAATGGAATCGAATTGAAAGCTCTGATATAGAACCTCACATATTCAACCACATAATATTCGATAAAGCCACCAAACCCTCTCAACTGGGAGAGAGTGGCCTATTCAACAAATGGTGTCTGGAGAACTGGATAGCCATAGGTAGAAGAATGAAAGTGGATTACCATCTCACACCTTATACAAAGATCAACTCAAGATGGATCAAAGACCTAAATATAAGAGCCAAGACCATAAAAACCTTAGAAAGCAGTGTAGGGAAACATCTACAGGACCTTGTAATAGGAAATGGATTTATGAATATCTAACCAAAAGCACGAGCAGCAAAAGAACTAATAGATAAATGGGACTTCCTCAAAATTAAAGCCTTCTGCACCTCAAAGGAGTTTGTCAAGAAAGTAAAAAGGGAGCCCACACAGTGGGAGAAAATATTTGGCAATCATATATCTGATAAGAAACTTATAACTTGCATATATAAAGAACTCCTATATCTTGAAAATAAAAAGATAAACAACCCATTTAAAAAATGGGAAAAAGACTTAAACAGACACTTCTCCGAAGAAGAAATACAAATGGCAAGAAAGCACATGAAAAAATGTTCCAAATCTCTAGCTATCAGGGAAATGCAAATCAAAACTACAATGAGATACCATCTTACACCCATAAGATTGGCAGCTATGAAAAAAACAGAAGAATACAAGTGCTGGAGAGGATGTGAAGGAAGGGGAACACTCATCCACTGCTGGTGGGAATGCAGAAGGATCCAACCATTCTGGAGGACAGTATGGCGGTTTCTCAAAAAACTAGCCATAGATTTGCCATATGACCCAGCAATACCACTGCTGGGTATATACCCAGCAGAACTGAAAACAAGGACACAAACCGATATATGTACACCAATGTTCATAGCAGCATTGTTCACTATTGCCAAAAGTTGGAATCAACCCAAATGCCCATCAACAGATGAGTGGATCAATAAAATGTGGTATATACACACAATGGAATACTACTCGGCTGTAAGAACAAACACACTACAAACACATGTGATAACATGGATGAATCTTGAGAACCTTATGTTGAGTGAAGCAACCCAGACATTGAAGGACAAATACTACATGACCTCAATGATATGAAATAAACAAGCTGCCCTAGATAGCAAGAGACTGAACGATAGGCTTACAGGAAATCGGAGGGTGGAGGAAGGATATGAGCCGATGTCTGCAGGGGTCGAATTTAAGACGAGATGGTGGTAAGTATGAACACAAAGAAGAGATAAAAGGGGGGCAAGGGGGTGCCTTTGGTTGGGGCTTTGCGGGTTTGAGGGTGGCTGGGGAGGGACGGATGGGTAACGTTGCCCAAAAGTGGGGGGAGGGAGGGGTAGCATACGAATACAGGAGAGGGTCAGGTGTTGGTGGAGAGTAAAATGCCGAGAAAATCATATCAAAATATAATAAAGAGGGTTACCTGTTTAGAATGCTCGGAGGGGAGAGTCTGATGCAGGACGGGCTCCTGGGGAATGTCTAAATGCTCATTCTGCCAGAGTGGGTGACACCATGGGGTAGAAACCCAAGTAGTGAGAGTGGGGGTGGACCCACATCCTGGGGAGGACTAATGCCATCAAATAGAGGGAACTGTATCCCTCGAGAGAAAGGGTGGCTCCCAGGGCATTGGGGCAGTTGAGCAAGTTAGGCCCTGAACACTATTCCATCTATCTCTGGAAGTGGCTCCTCAGGAAACGGAGGTTGGCTGTCACTGTGGGCACCAAGGTGGAAGGGAAAATGGACGTTAAATGTGTGGAACCAAAGTAAATGGGGGGTAAGAGAGGAGTTTCTTGAGAGTACACAAGGATGGATATAAAACATGCAATATTACACCATAACATATAGGAGATGACAGACTGATAATGTAAACCATAATGTAAAACATAGGATAACTAAAAATGTAAAGAACTGTGTATCCTAAAGTATGCACCATAATGTAAGCACAGATGTCACCTTGTTAGAAAGCTAATGTCTCAGACTCTGTACATCACTTTAAGTAAATATGATATGAATAGGGCGTAAGAGTATCACTGTGGAAGGGAAAAGGTTTTCTGGTGGATGTGTGGGAGTGCTGTATATTATATATATACATTGCTGTGGTCTAGGACTCCTGTGAAGAAAAGCTGAATAATTAGGGGAAAAAAAAAAAAAAGAAAAAGATAGGATGTGGAATTTTTTCAAGTCAACATTCTTTATCTAAGCTCTTTATCTAACTTTATCCAAGTTCTTTATCTATCCTTTAAACCCATCGCTATATGCCATTCCCTAGTAAGGAACCATGACATTATATTGGGCTTCAAATTTCGGGGAGTTCTGGATCACAGAGTGTTTCAACAATGGCAATGGAGGGATACTGGTATGGGATACCAATGACAGGTGATATATGGCTGACAGGGAGCTGTACAGAACATATGTCCAGGGTGCATGGTAATGTTTGGATATACTCATAGTGGCAACAATTAAAAACCACAGCAGGGGGGGGGTACTGGGTTCCTGGCCAGTGGTGCTCTGTCGTGGTCCCTAGGGGAGCAGCAACAGTCTCCCAGGTACAGTGGCGGGGACCGGGAGGGAGTGAGGGTTCAACAGTGAGCCCCTGATGCTAATGACTATGCTTGTGAGCTGATAAACCTAAAATAAGAACAAGGCCTAGAGCAACATTGTGCCTGGGAATTTCCTCCTGTCAGCCTTCATGTTACTCAAATGTGGCCAGTCTCGAAGCCAAACTCAGCATGTAAATGGAATGCCTTCCCCCCAGCATGGGACATGACACCCGGGGATGAGCCTCCCTGGCAACGAGGGACCACTATCAACTACCAACTGATGATGCAACTGGAAAATGACCTTATATGGAAGGTTCAATGCGGATCAGGAGAATATCCATGTCTACATAAAATACCATGACTTTAAAATGCTGTTTGACCTAAAGTAAGGGGGAAATGGAAAGGAGAAATGAGTTTATATGGCTACGAGTTTCTAAAAAAGAGTCTGGAGGCTGGCAGAAGGATTGCCCTCATGCACAACTGAGCAGAGTCAGAGAGACAGATAAAGCAGATACAACCCCCAGATATTTGTTCCTTTGAGGGCTAAAGAGACCCATGGGAGTTATGGTCATGGCCGATGGGGTTAACTACCAGGGCAGATGGCCCCTCTTTGGAAATGGTGTTTATGTGTGATGAATCTGGACTCAAATGGGATCTCCCTTCATAAGACTTTCATGCTAATGTGCTGGAGGTGCAGTTAATGTTGGGGTTTAAGATATATTTAGGGGATTTGAATCTCTGGACTGACAATGTGATAGCCAGGTCCTGAGCCTCAACAGACTCCAGCACCTACAATCTGATCTATTGGACTTACCACACTCAGCTAAGATGGAGTTGAAGAAGGACAACCACCACACCATGGAGCCTAGAGTGATTACAACTGAAAATGGGAGGATTGCATCCAGCATCCATGTGGAATCTGAGCCTCCTCTTGACATAGAGGTGCAATGGACACAACCAATCCAATGTCCACATAGAAGAGGTGGCATTGGATTGGGAAAAGTGGACATGGTGGACGATGGGTATGGGGAAAGGCAGGAAGAGATGAGAGGTGGAGGCATCTTTGGGACATGGAGCTGCCCTGGATGATGCTTCAGAGGTAATCACCGGACATTGTAAATCCTCACAAGGCCCACTGGATGGAATGGAGGAGAGTATGGGCCATGATGTGAACCATTGTCTATGAGGTGCAGAGGTGCCCAAAGATGTACTTACCAAATCCAATGGATGTTTCATGATGATGGGAACGAGTGTTGTTGGGGGGGGAGTGGGAGGGTGGGGGGGTGGGGTTGAATGGGACCTCACATATATATTTTTAATGTAATATTATTACAAAGTCAAAAAAAATAAAAAATAAAAAAAAAAAGAAAAGAAAATCTGGGAAAAAAGAAAGACAAAAAGAAAAAATATATAATAAACAGACAAAATAAACTAATAATCCACAAGAATGAGAAATAAACAAACCAAGAACAGTGTTTTTCAAACAGGTCACCAAAAAGAGCTTTCTGGGATAGTGGAGCACATATCTGAGATCATAGGACTTATATAGGGACTTGGAGTTCCATAACAATGGCTCCTTGTAAGGTCTGTAGATCACACTCAGTGGTCTCCTCTCACTTTTTTGTCTCAATAACTCACTCACTACACTTTTAACAAAAATGTTCAAGATCCCAAAGGGCTTGGTGTTTATGTGGGTTGTATCTAGCTATGTTTATCTTATCAGAAATTAAAGCCTAGAACACTGTAGAGGCTTCTACATTTCTAGTTTGAAAACCAATAATAATATATGGCTTTGAAAGTGCTGATAATGTTGACATTGAAAATATCCAATTTGTTTTCTGTAACTCTTCATGATTAGAGTTGAAATAATGTCACAACTAAAGTGATGTCATGGTTTAACATAAAAGTATTCTGTTGCTTAAAACATAAGGAATATTATTACCATTTAAAATGCTGAGGGAAAGACAATTCATATTTTTTATTTCTTTTTACTGATATTGTCAATTTCTTTGGAATAATTTACACCTTCCAAAAACTAGAGATCTCACTATCTCCCTTTCTTTTCTTTAAATATATAGTGTGTAGGAGTTCCAAAACAATGGAAAGCAAGTCTTCTACACTTTATTCTTTATGCCAACCATCTCTGTGCTCTGTGTTCCTCATATTCAGCATGGTGTTGGTGTTTGAGAGGTGGACATAGCAATGACAATTCATGGGAGGGAATGATTTTTTAAACCTTCTTTGAAATATAGTATAGGTATACCATTTAATTGGGTAAGTCTTGAATCTTTCATATCTCTCAATTCTTCCTATACTGCCTACTTTCATATTGATTTGGCTTTTTGTAGTAAACAGTTTTTAGTTCCTTCTCACTTCTAGTTGTGTATATTTTTCAGATGTTTGTTTTATGTTTATAGGGGGTTAAATTTAACATCCTAAATCTATAGCAATCAAGTTTTTAAAATAACAATTTAATTTCAACTCTGTCAGATTCTCGAGGGAAACAACTGACAGGAGATATCTGTAAATATGAGATATTATAAAATTATCTCCATGACTGCAGTGATGCACAGGTTTAAATTCTGTAGAGCAGGCTGCAAGCCTAGAACTTTGATGAATGTTCTTGATGGACTATTTCCCTAGGAGAAGATGTCTGTCTGAAGTAGAGATGGGAATTCTCTCACTGACTGCTGGAATCACTTCTCACTGAAAGGCCTTCCACTGATTGGATGAGATATCTTTCATTGCTGAAGGCATTCTTAGCTGATTGTAGATGTTAGTCAGGCATAGATGTAAGCAACTCACTGATGATTTATGTCCCCAAAATGTTCTCACAGTAAAAATTAGGCCACTGTTTGCTTGACTGAAATCCTGGGCACCATTACCTGACCAAGTTGAGGGCAGGATCTGCTGATAGGATGATGTGAGGGAGTTGCACAGAGCAGACATGATGGGAGCTTAGCCTGATAAAGCATTTAGTGGATGTGGTAAGGCTTTCATTTGGTGTCTCCATATGGGAATCAGTGCTATCTGGGCCCAGGAATGGGACTGCTAGTTTAAAAGCAGAGGAGTGAGAGAAGGGAAAGATAACACCAATATTCATTCATTCATTCATTCATTCATTCATTCAGACTGGGTCAAGTGTTTTATTATCTTGTTTTGGGTACATCCTAAACTTAGTTCAGAAAGATTATGTACCATTTTCTCCTGTTAGGATTCATCATCTGAGAGATTCAAATCACTGAAATGGGAGTGCATTTTACCCAAACTAATATATACAGAAAGAGCCCTGGTCCTTTATTTAACTACTTAGATTTGTACATGTGTGCTGTAGTGATTTGTAGGGGTCTTTTGCAGTCTGTATGTCTGTGTGTGACACTTATAATCTGTGCAGGCCATTTGACAGATGGCTATCAAGAGAAACTAGATGGGAGTATGAATGGATCCACACACCCATTCCACCCACTATGAAAACAACATGAGACCCATCCTGTTGATGTAGCTTGTTAGCTTCTGTGACTTCACATTTTAGGATGAGATGAGAATTTTTGATGAGTTTGGTCACTTCTTAAATCTTGAGAGTAGCATTCTGCTGTTTTAGTTTGAGATAAGTGAGTCAGGTGACTTGTTTTCTTTGCAAATGTTTCTTTGATGCTCCTATTCTGGGATTAATGAGGAATGACATTTAATATTTTTCTACTTGATGATTATTTGTAGGTCATAGTTAAGTTGTCAACCACATTTTCAAAGATTGTTGTGGTTTACATACCCAGAGAAATATTCTTTCGTTGTAAGAGTTAACAGAGTCCGGCTTTTGATTTTCTCTGTCTTTAATTGCTGTGTGTTTTTATCATTAAGACTACTGCCTATAGCATGGCTTCTTTCTCCACTTTTTTCCCCACTAATATCACAGTGTTTATCTTAAGCGTTGACCGTTTGACTTCTCTGTGTTGGTGTGAAGTGAACACAGAACTAACATTCATTATGTGCTTTCCTTCCTTTGGACTTGTTTGAACTGGCAGAGTTCCTGAGCCAGCAATGTGTTTGGGTCATGCCAAGATACAGACTCTGTATTTTTCAGTGCTTCATATACCTAGAAATGTAATAAGTTAAAAATTCCTGAAAACATTTATGGACCATTTGAAAAGTGTTCATGTTTGTTTTGAAATTTCTGAAGCTAAATCATGCATTTGTAAGCCATGGTGTGGACTGTAAAATACAAAGTTGACTTACTCTTGTGGTAAATAAAATCCAGCTATTTCTCTTGCTATTGGTCAAAATAAGTAGCATTTAGTACAGTGTTGTCATTCTTACTCACATGAATGCTGCAATTAGTTCACAATAACATACTTCCATTCTGATTTTATGAAAACCAGCCATCCCATCCTAGGAAAAATCATACTTTTCTTGAACAAACTTATCAAATTTCAATCAGCTACAAACTTTATACAAACTTTCTATTAAAGTTTCACATCTTTCATTTCTTTCTGTGAAGAAAAATAAGCTATTCATTTCAATTTAGGCAAGAACTAGTTTATATGAAGAGCTCCAGCTCTGGTGCCTGTATGAGGAGGGGATAAAGTTGGGGCAGAAGGCAGTGACTATGAGGAAGGGGAGTCAGAGGATGAGGAGGGTGGGGTGGAGGTGATGTCCAAAGTATATATGGAGGAGTTGAAGGGGAGCCTGACCAGCTGGATCAAAGTTGAGGTTTTTGGGGGATTTGAGGGGCAGAAAGGAGAAAGAAGAAAGCTTTTGAGGAGGTTTTTGGTGTGAAAGAACAGGACTGATAGAGGGAGTGTTGGATACAAAGATGAGAGAAGGCCTGAGTGTAAGGAATCTCACAGGCCTGCCACTATGCTGGGTAAAGTTCTTTAAGTCTCAGAGAACCTGAGAACTAAAGTGCATTTTCTCGTCATTGACTTACATTGTCCAATTGGTATTGCAGCCACAGAGGTCAAACAGAAAATGAGATTTTTGGGTCTGATGTCTCCTTTTGGGTACAACATTTTAAGGTTTTGAAGGATAAAGCCCAGAGGCATGGCACTGGGGGTGCAAAATTGATTTCCCCATTTTAGGTGGCCTGGGTGAGAGTAAGGATCTCTAGGACAGAGGAGCTTGTGAGAAAGGCATCCTTGAATCAGTCAGATATCTCCAAGGAAACAGGAGACTGCACTTGGAATGTCTCCAGAGCCATGGGCCTCTTCCCATGATGATGCAGGCCTTTCATTTGCTATGGCCCTCAGGGAACACTCAGGATCCTGACCTAGCACGAGGTTTTTTCTCAGTGGGTTTTTCTGGACAATGGATAAAGGAGAGAGAGAGAGACAGCAGGATCCTCCAGTGGAGAAATTCTTAACTCACCCAGCTGAGATTCGATGTCTGGTGTTGGACAGGCATTCAACAGTGGCAGGTGGAAACCCAGGGCTCAGTTTTCAGCAACCAATGTTAAAGAAAAACAGTGCTCACTGGGAGACAGAGACTGAGGATTGCAGGAAGGCAGTAAGTTTATTGGGAAATTCTTCTAGTAGAGGGGATCTGAAGATCAGAGTTCAGACAGCTCATGAAATGATGGATATGACTTTATACAGTACAGCAATAGGCAGGGAAACACTAGTCCATGAGGAGGGGGTTAATAGGGGTTGTAAAAGTGAATTCTTCTCATGCATGATTCGGGGGTAGTGGGCCAGGAGGTGGGGTATTCTTGGAATGTGGGGGTCTGGTGACCTGGAAGGGATGAGGGTCCTTATCTGCTCCATTCCCACTGTGATATGGCTCATCCTTGGGGGGAAATATACTGTACTCTGCACATTGGCTTCTTGCTCCATCAATCTTAATGGAGTTACAGCCTTATGACCTGTTAATCATTGCAAACCTTTTTAGGGGGAAGGGCAAACTCTAACAATTACACTATTCGATTTTCTTGTGTTGAGCTATCCTTGCATACCTGGAATACAAAACATTTGATCATTTGTATAATTCTTGTAATGTGCTTTTGGATTCTGTTTGCAAGTATTTTGTTGAGGATTTTTGCCTATATTCATTGATATTGGTCTGTAATTTTGTGGGTTTTTTGGTACTATCTTTACCTGGTTTTGGCATTGTGGTGATGTTGGCATCCTAGAACGAGTTTGGTAGCATTCTTTCCTGTTCAATATTTGGAAGAGCTAGAGCAAGATTAGCATTAGATGTTCTTTAAATATTGATTGAATTCACCTGTGAAACCATCTAGTCTTGGGCTTTTAATCTTTGGGAGGTTTTTGATGACTGTTTCAATTTCTTCGCCTATGATTAGTTTGTTGAGGTCTTCTGTTTCATCTAGGGTCAATATAGGTGGTTCATATATTTATGAGTTTGTCCATTTCATCTACAATGTCTACCTTTTTGACATACAGTTGTTAACTGTATCCTTTTATGATCTCTCTTATTTCTGTGTTCAGTTGAAACATCCCCTCTTTCATTTCTTATTTTATTTATTTGTGGTTTTTCTTTCTTTGTCAGTCTAGCTAAGTGTTTGTCGATTTTATTTATCTTCTCAAAGAAAACAATTTTTGGTTTTGTTGAGTATCTATGGTTTTCTGTTCTCAATTGTATTTATTTCTGCTCTGATCTTTACTATTTCTTTACTTCAGTTTGCTTTGGGATTAGTTTACTGTTCTTTTTCTAGGTCTGCCAGGTGTGCAGTTAGATCTTCATGTTTATCTCTTTCTTCTTTTTTAAGGTAAGCATTGAGGGCTATAAATTTCCATCTCAGTACTGTCTTTGTGGAGTCCCATAGGTTTTGATATGTTGTGTTCTCATTTCATTTGTCTCAAGATATTATCTGGATTCTCATGCAATTTTTCTTTGGCCCACTGATTATTTAAGTGTGTGTTGTTTAATCACCATATATTTAAGACTTTCCCCTTTTCCATCCATGCTTGTGTTCCAGCTTCATTTTCTTATGATCAGATAAAGTATTTTGTGTAATTTCAAACTATTAAAATTTATGTGGACCTGTGTTTTGACCCAACATATAGTCTATATTGGAGAAGGATCCATGAGTGCTTGAAAAGAACGTATATCTTGTTCTTGTGGGATACAGTGCTTTATAGATATCTGTTAGGTCTAGTTGTTATTCATCTTCTCTATTTCTAGATGTTATTCATCTTCTCTATTTCTTTATATATCCTCTGTCCAGATATTCTATCCAATACTGAGTGTGGTATATTGAACTCTCCAAATATTATCATAAAGATAAATATTTCTTCCTTCAGTTTTCTCAGTGTTTGCATCATGTCTCTTAGGGAATTCAAGTTAGGTGCATAAATATTTAGTATAGTTATTTCTTCTTGGTGAATTGTCCCTTTTATAATATATAATAACCTTCATCCCTTATAACCATTTTACATTTGAAATCTATTTTGTCCATTAGTAGTGTAACTACTTTAGCACTTTTTGGTTGCTATTTGCATGGGATATCATTTTCCAAACTTTAACCTTTTTTTTTTTAGGTACCAGGGCCAATGATTGAACCCAAGACTTCTTATGTGGGAGAGTGGAAAGTTAGTGCTCAACCATTGACCACATAATCTCTCCAAACTTTTCACTTTTAACCTGTTTGTGACCTTATGAGATGGGTCTCTTGTAGACAACATACAGATGGCTCATAATTTTTTATCCATTATATCAGTCTATGTCTTTTGATGAGGGAGTTCAATCCATTAGTATTCAATGTTATTACAGTAAAAGTGCTTGTTCATCCATTTTGTCCTTTAGCCCTCTCTTGTAATACTATTCTATTGTCTGTTTTTTACCCTTTAATATACCTTTCCTAATAATACCCTTCTATACTCTTCTCCAAATCTCTCACCCTTTTTTTTCCTTCCTGTCTTTGGCAATCCCTTTAGAACCTCTTTAAATTCTTGTCTTTTGGTAATATATTGTGTCAGTATTTTTGTTTGTGAAGACTAAACTCACCCTCATATTTGAAGGCCAGTTTTGCCAGATACAAAATTCTTGACTACAGTTTTTCTCTTTCAGTACTTTAAATACATCATGCCACTTTCTTCCTGCCTCCATGGTTTCTGATGAGAGGTCAGCATTTAATCTTATTGAGTTTCCCTTGTATGTGATGTTTTACTTTACTCTTGTTGCTTTCAGAATCCCCTCTTTATCACTGATATTTGTCTTTCTGAATAGTGGTTGTATCAGGGTAGATATATTCAGATTTATTCTGTTTGTTGTGCATTGTCCTGCTTGGATATTGATGTTTATGTCTTTCATAAGGGTTGGGAAATTCTCAGTAATTATTTCTTAAAATATTCTTTCTGCCTCTTTTCCATTCTTTTATCTTTCTAGGGCACTGATCATGTACATGTTCATCTCATTCCCTGAGATTCTGCTCCATTTTGCCCATTCTCTTATTCTCTTTCAGTTCTTCTGTCTTTCCCAGTTCAGATGTTCCATCTTTAAAATCACTAATTCTGTCTTTGAGCAATTCATATCTGCTCTTATGTGCCTCTAATGTATTTTTAATCTCATCCATCATTTCTTTCATTCCCATAAGTTCTGTTACTTTTCTTTGCAGGCTTTCAAATTGTTCTTTAAGCTCATGCAGTATCTTCTTTTTTGAGGGGGATAAGAAAAAAATTATTTATTTTATCTTTAATTAACTTCTTAAAAAGTTAATAGATCACACAAAACATTACATTAAAAAACATAAGAGGTTCCCCATATAACCCAATCCCACCCCCCACCCCATCATTTTGAATTATATTTTTTGAAGATGCGTAGATCACAAAATTAAAAATATAAGAGGTTCCCATATACCTCCCAGCCCCTACCCCACTCCCCCCACATCAACAATCTCTTTCATCATTGTGGCACATTCATTTCATTTGGTGAATACATTTTGGAGCACTGCTGCACCACATAGATAACAGTTTACATGGTAGTTTACACTCTCCGCCAGTCCATTCAGTGGGTTATGGCAGGAAATATAATGTCCAGCATCTGTCCCTGCAATATCATTCAGGACAATGCCAAGTCCTGAAAATGCCCCCACATCACATCTCTTCTTCCCTCTTCCTGCCCTTAGTAACTACCATGGCCATTTTCTCCACATCAGTGCTACAGTTTCTTTCATTACTAGTCTTTACTCATATTTTCTTTAAATTATTTTAATTGACAGGAGAGTTGTGAGATTATCTCTGATTAATTGTCCTAAATCATGTATCTCTTCAGAATATTTAGTTTGATCCTTTCATGGGGCCATCTCTTTCTGTTTCCTACTATGACTTGTAAATTTTTGCTAATATCTAGGCATCTGAATATATTTGTTAATTTCTTTGTTGGTCAATTTCTCTCTCTTGCCTATTTTGTTTCACAGCAATTTTAAATATTTCATTCAACTTATTCTAAATCTTTATTGCCCAGTTTAAATGATCAAAATCAGTCCAGGCGCCCACTAATGGGGTTCAGGTTTTCCCTCAGGTGTTAGGATAGAGAGAGAACCAAAATTGGTTTTGTCCATGCATTTTCCAGACTAGTGAGCAAGTGTTGTTCATCAGTACATCTTTCCACAGAGCTGTTTCAGTCTGAGCTTTCCTGTGTTCCTTCGTTGAATCTCCAGAGCAGAGATTTAAAGCAGGCTCTGCTGGCCAAATTCACCAAAAGAAATCTTTCCAACTCCTCCTCCAGTTTCTCTTGAAACAGCCGACATGGAGGAAGATTTCTGTTCCCTCTCTGTCAGCTTCAGTGAGCCAGGGGTTTTACCCCAACTTAATATCTTGGGGGTGGGCAGGCAAACCCTCCCCAGCCTCTGCAGGGAGTTGGTAACCCATGTTTGGTGTTTTGAGTTTTTTTTCTCTGCCCCTCACCCTCCTGGGAGTTCTGTAGCACTGTTCTTTTCTGCTGACCCCCAAAGCTGTTCCCACAGGCATCTTTTGGATATTTCTCCATTGTTTTTGTGAGAGAATTTAGCCCTGCCTGCTAGTGCAGTACCATCTTCCCACAATCCCTAAAACTGCTTTTAAAAACATATGTGCTACAGCATGGATGAGCTTGAAGACATCATGCTGAGTGAAATAGCCAGATACAAAAAGAAAAATATTGCATGATTTTTTATATGAAATACATAGAATAAGCAAATTTGTAAAGGCTGCAAACAGATGAGTGGTAACAAGTTGGTGGTGGGTGAGGAGGATTTTGCTTAATGTGTGTTTCTGTTTGGGATAGTGAGTTTCTGGAAAAGAACAGTGATAAATATTATACAAAATTGTCAGTGTACTTAATGTCACATAATTATGAACTTATAAATGGTTAAAATAATTTTATATTATGTTTATTTTACCACAATTAAAACATTTCTAGAGAGAGAAATGTGAGGGCATGAGAACCCAGAAATTAGGGGTCACTGGAAGAGAAAAAAGTCATAGTCATGTGAAGGGAAAGCTTTGCTGCCTCCAGTGATACCACATGGCAGATTGACAGTGGGTGGGAAAGGAGGAGAGTGACACATGAGAACCAGAAGTCAAATCAGAGTGCCAGGAAGAACCTGTGCCCTGGTCTCTCTGAAGGGGTGGCATCCCTGCCACCATGTATCAGCAACTAGGGTGTGTTTTGACCATGTCATGGCCTCTCGGGTCTGGGGACACTGTGGCATACTTCAAACAGCAGGACCCAGGAAAAGTGACAGGATAAGGACCTCAAATACAAATCTGAGTCAATGTGGACCAAGATAGAACCTAAAAACAGTCATTCTTCACCATGATTTACAGTTCACCAGGTGGCAGGTGAGTGCTAAGAATTTGTGGCTATAAAAAAAGCACAATTTATAATAAATTACTTATTTCTTTCTTAAATAAGAGGAATTTATGCCAGACATCCAAGCTGCTGTGGTAGACTTCCAGTCTTGCTAGTGCTGACAATCCAAGTGCAAGTGCAGTGGCCACAAGGCACAAGGTGAGAAAGCCCAGCAGTGTCCATCTCCCTCTCAGGTAGACCAGAGGCTTAGGTCTCTACCCCCTGTCCCATGCAATCACCACAAGAGTTCCAAGGAAGCATGGCTCTCCTTGGCTTCCAACACACCAAGTCAGGAATTCAGGGTTTTGTGCCATCAGTCCTGCAGCACTACCCAACCCTGCCCAGCCCTGTTCAGTTTCTGGAAAGTGCCCCAATCCCATCGAAATACCATGCCCAGCCACATCAGCAGCCTATGCTGGTCCCTGCCTGGACCCAGGTTTCTTCAACTTCTCAACTGGAACTGCCTTCACCCCTGCCATCTCACCCAGCAGTGAGCTGCCCTGCCCTTTTGGGCCTTCCTTTGGGTGCTCTTTACCACCAAGCCTGGCCAGGGCCCCATCTACTCAACATGCTTGAACCAGCAGACAAGGGAGGAAGCCAGAGGCTTTATTTTCCATCCATACCTAGGAACTTCTATCCTCTAGTGAGCCTGATCTGGGCATCTAGAGAGCCCCAACTGGGTTTTACCCTAACCTACCCTCCCATCATGTTCACCCGTTCCACCCATCATCCTCCCACCAGTGTGGCTGTAGAATTCCTGCTATTGGTCACCCTTGATTGAGCACAACACCTGTGACTTGCCAGGCTCCATCCTAGGCCCTCAGAGACCAACTGGGAACCATCCAAGGCAAAAGCTGATATCTGCCCTGAGGACTGGGCCTGCAGGAGCTGTGGGCACCAAGGACCCACCTGGCCCAACTTTCTGCCTTCATGCAGGACACACTCACTGTCATTGAGAATCCCTCTCAACTCAGCAGTCAGAAACAAGTAGGGGCTCAGATTAGATATGCTATCATAGGAAACCCCAGCCAGAAGCCCGAATGGAGATTGGGAGACCATGGACTTGGAGACAAGCCATGTAAAGGCATCTTCACCTGGGAGGAGATTCCCTCTGAGATGGGAACTGTGAATATTCTTGTTCTTACAGATCACAGGGACTCTGGGATAAGGGGTGGGGCTCTGGAGACTCCCTGCAATTTCCCAAGTGGCTGAGGCCACCTGGGGCAAAGGAAAAATCTTCCAATTCCCTCCTCCTGATTCTTTGCCATTTGAAGGCAGTCTTCTTCTGTGGGCCATTGGGGCTTAGATGTAAGACCTTAATCACCCAAGTCCTACTTGTTAACCATGGCAATATCTTTAAATAAGGGAGGGAAGCATTGCCACAAAAAGCACTCCTGTCACAAATTACTGCAATACAATAGCACCTTTTACACCCCTGTTAATTGGAGATGCTCAAACCCAAAATCAACCTTGTCAAAAAGCAAACTTTTCACTGACCTTGTCTATCTGACTCTTTGAGAGTCAGACAGGAAAATACCACACATGGATAACAAGACACATGAGTATTCCAAGTCTTTCCTTTGGGGAAACCAGCATGGCTATGTGAGTTTTGGTGGTCTGAGTAACCAATCTCAGAACCCCCAACCTGTCTGTGATGTTGTGCATATGGGCCCTACTGTTTCAAATTCCTTGCAATCTTTGAGATGCACGCTAAACACAGGACATTTGGGTTTCTAGGAAGAGGCACCCTTCATGGTAAGTACAAATATCCCCACTTATACTGTAACTTCTGAGAATTGTGTGTATGACATGTAATGGGGCACCAGGCCAAAAGAATTTTTAGTTGGGAATACTAATCAAACATCATACCTTGCAGGTAGTGATCATGAGATCATGACAGAAACTTCATCAAGAATATTCAACTTCCTTTGCTCCAAATGCATGCTTACAGTGGGTTTAGAGCTGTCTTTTGGGCCTTTAAGTGGACTTGACACCAGGTAGTAATGACCTGAACATAAGAGAGACCTCCCTTCTTCACAGATGGAATTATCTGCACTTTGGTTTACAGGTCTATCTCTTAGGAGGTTGATTGAGCTGGGAACACTCCTCTAAATTTGATCTATTTGCGATAGTAAAGACAGATATATACAAACTTTTATTTTTTTAAAGTTTTATTTATTTATTTATTTAATTGCCCCCCTCCCCCAGTTGTCTGTTCTCTGTGTCTATTTGCTGCATCTTGTTTCTTTGTCTGCTTCTGTTGTCGTCAGCAGCATGGGAAGTGTGGGCAGCACCATTCCTGGGCAGGCTGCACTTTCTTTCACACTGGGCGGCTCTCCTTACGGGCACACTCCTTGTGCGTGGGGCTCCCCTATGCGGGGGACACCCCTGTGTGGCACAGCACTCCTTGCGCGCATCAGCACTGCGCATGGGCCAGCTCCACACGGGTCAAGGAGGCCTGGGGTTTGAACCACAGACCTCCCATGTGGTAGACAGATGCCCTAACTACTGGGCCAAGTCCATTTCCCTATACAAACTTTTAAACAAGTGATTGGCTTTTTTTTTCTGTTAAGGTCAGACAGAAAATAGTCTAGACTTTTTTGGTGTGAAAGTCTCTGTGTCATGCTTTCTTTCTTTTCATAGCAAGTCTTTAAAAATACATAAATAATTCTTAACTTGTGGTTTGTTAAAAAGAAAATAAAAAAGGATGATGGTAGGGAACTGTGATGCAGGGTGACACTTGGTGAGGCCCTGAAAGAGAAAATAAAAGGACCATTGTCTTCCTTTCTGTACTTCTCCCTAAAAGCTAAAGTGCACTCGTTCAAATCTCATGTTAAAAAGACAAGCTATGATGATCTAGAAAAGTCTGCATGAAAACCTGAAGCTGACCTGGTTGAGGTTGGCTCCCTCTGATAGCCTCTGCCTTCTCAGGATCAAAGACCACAGTGTCTCTATCTGAGTTAAGGCTCCTTTTCTTATCTTCTTATGAGGCAGCATCAAGGGAATGAGGGCCATGCAGCTGCTGGGTTCTCACCCCAGACTGGAAACAGCTAGGGATTTAAATACACCTGCCTCAGTTTCTAAGTGATAAAATGAAGTTGAGACAAAAATCCTCTTCCAGAGAATTTTCTTACTCCAGGTTTCTAATCTTACAAGTTATCTCATAAGGAGCTGGCCTAGAAAAGAAAATTAATAAACTCAGACTTGGAACAATTAACATTCTTGTTAACTTTTTGCTACATTCCAGGTTTTCCTATGGAAAAAGCAGGCCCATACTTGGGGTTCTCCTCAGTGGTGGCAGGGCCAACACACCAGGCCCCTGCTCTTTACTTTCACTTCTTCCTTTGTCTTCTCTGAATTTTTCTTCTTTTTCTTTTCTTTAGGCCTCTCTTACCCATGGTCTGACCTGCCATTGTAGTACCAGGAGTCATGGCCAGAGCCAGAGAGTTTAGTCACTTCACTCCCTCCAACACTGAGGACTTAATTCTAGGGCTTCTCCAAGGGCAGCTCTGCATAATCTGTATCAAATTCCAAGACACTGAATGTCACAGTTCTATTCCCAGGATGGAGCCTGGGAAGGTGGAGCTGACACCCAAGGCCTTGGTGACCCTGTCCTGGACTGCCAAGGACCTGCCAAGTGCTGCAGGACCCCAGGCTTCCTTGTCCCTAGTACTTCCCATTCCCATACCACCATCTCCCCAGGCCCAGACACCTACCTGCAAGGCCTGAGTCACCCTCAGGCATTCTGGAACCTCACCAAGGGAGGGGTTACTTGTATTCACCCAAGCCTCAACACCCAGATAACCTCAAGTAGCCTGATGAGAGCACATGAAGAATCTGACCCTGTGCACGGACCTAGGTACCATTTACACTGGGTCATGTGAGTTTGAATCCATGTAGCACCTAGTGTGAACTTCTGATTTAGGCCAAAAAGGGCATGGCCTCATTGGAGAAGAGGACCAGAAGTGCTAGTTCCATGATTGGGGCTCAACCCAAAGTGGGGGCAAAAGGAAGGGGCTGGAGACTTGGGTAGGGACATCAGGGTGTGCCCAACTTTGGCCAAGTCATCAGTCATCACAGGTCCAGGCCTGAGATCTGAGTCTCTGTTCACAAAAGCCACAAAGGGAGCAGGACAAGGAGAGGCAGGGGTTTGGCTCTGGCAAAGGGGTTCAGGTCAAGCTGAAGGATGGAGCCACCTGAACAGTCCACAAATGTTCCAGTGTCTGCCAATGGCAGCAAGAGCATGTGGTAAGTGTCAGGAGATGGGGACATCATGCATGGGCCCAGACAGAAGACAGGTCTGACTTGTGCAATTTGCCTAGTGCTCCCACAGCTTGACCAGACCCAGGGAGGCTGTGCCTTGCCCACCACACCACAGAAGCTCAAAGATTCCTGCCTCACTTCTGGCAAATAGTGACCACCCCCTCCAGTACCAGCAGGACCCTTTCCTGACTCCCATTCTGGCTTGGGTCCTTTATTCTTCCAGCCCATTGCACAGCCCATTGCACCCCTTCCTGACTCCCACTCTGGCTCAGGTCCTTTATTCTTCCAGCCCATTGCACAGTCTGACCTGTGCAATTTGCCTAGTGTTCTCACAGCTTGAACAGACCCAAGGAGGCTGTGCCTTGTCCACCACACCACAGAAGCTCAAAGATTCCTGCCCCACTTCTGACAAATAATGACAGCCCCCCCAGTACCAGCAGGACTCCTTTCTGACTCCCACTCTGGCTCAGGTCCTTTATTCTTCCAGCCCATTGTCACTTGCATGAAAAGCCACAGTCCTGAATGTTTCTTCAGATTGTCACTTTCCTTCTTTCTCAGGACACCTGCTCACCTCCAGACTCTCCTGCTCTAGGATGGGCATGGGGTCAGGTCATGTTCAGAGGGAGTGGGTGTATCTCCACTTTCAGCCTCAGCTAAAGTTGGAGAGGTGGCTGGAGATAGTAGTGTGCCTGCCCACTGGGCTGTGCTGGGGTTGGGACTGCAATGTTCTCCCGAGGGAAAATAAATCAAACAAATCCAGCTCCTTCATTCAGACCCCCTTCTCCTAAGAGGTTTCCTGGGACTTCTGAGAGGCACAGCTTCTAGGAGGAAGGGTGGGCCTTTAGGATGCTTCCAGGCCCCCGCTGTGGTTCAGTGGAGCTCATCCATGACCCCTCCACACACACACCTCCAACCCACACACAGAACTCCAGGCTTTACTCTTAACCTGGGACTCCATCTCTTCTCAGAAGTGTAGGCAGTACTTCTAGCCTGTGAGGGTGACCTCAGCTGAAAATGGCACACCAGCTATGAACAGGAGCCCTTCAAGACTGCCAGGAAGATGGAGGCTGAGCCTGAAGAGCAATGAGTGCTGGATGGGAAAAACCACCAGCTGATGTGGGCCACTGGGCCCCTTGGGGTATCTTAAATCCTACCTCATATCCATGCAAGTCTGTGCCTGCCCACCTTCAGTGCCCACCAAATATCCATGTTTTTCTAGATCTGCCCTCCTTCTTCTCAGCACTTTGCTTTCTACTTCCTCTCAAATTCAGGGAATATTTTACTTCTGTTAAGTTTCCTTTCACTAAAAAGTCTCCCACCCCAAACACTGGCAACTGTGAAGATTTTGAGTCAAGGAGATGAATGGGGGAAATAAACAAGGATTTTGATCCCTGAGGTCAAATTCCTCCATGGCTCACATTTATGTTTTATTTAGTTTGAAGCTTGGGCTGTGCTTGCTTTATGTTACATCTAGTAATAAGAACTGCTGTCATTTGGGAATTATTAATGATAAAATAATAAAATAATGAAAAACATTACTCATTATTGGGCCCTTATTGTATTATTAGCTAAATGTAGACTGTTTAGGCCATTTTTGAAAACACAAAAACTATTGGCATAAATGCAATGAGTTAAGCAATTGAAAAATTGCAGTGGGGGAATGAGCATCATCTCCCAATGCATAAATATGTCAGAAATATAGAGTCACTGGGATTCAAAGGCTGAGGAGTTGAATGGGGAGACTGGAATAACACTCACGAGACCATGAGAAAATCCTGTGCACATATTCCCTGAAGACCCAAGAACTAGAGTGGAATGGTCAGGTCATCCCATGTGAGTGGAAAGAGTCATGGGGTAAAGGGAGACCATGCCTATACTCAGGGCAGCTGGGTGCTCTGCTGGACACACCAGTTAAGGAATCCCCTGTCCTAGCATCAGGACTTACTCCATTCATAGAGAATAGTACTAGGTGTCTATGAACAAATTTTGGTTTTTACTTCTCAGTTGTGTTATTGCATAACAGGAGTCAGTTCAGGAACCACTTAATTACAAAACTCCCTGAAATTCAGGCATGAGGTTGTACTTAAGCTGACAAAGTTTATACATCATGGTGGAATTACATGTTAGCTTCTGGTGTAGGAATCAGTGGGTCCTTCATTCATGGACACCTGATCAATGAGCCCTGTGTCAGGGTGACCTTGATCCTCAGCTCTTGGTGCATTTAAGAGACCTGGAAGTCTAGAATTCAACATCTGGCTATTGACAACCTACTTCATATAGGGTCTACCCAAAGCTTTGCCCTGTGAAATGTACCCATTTACTTTCTGAAGGATGACTTTCCCAACAGACCTATCAGTGTTTCCAACTGCCCCAGATGCCTTCCTGCTCCTTCTGCTTCTGCTTCTCAGAGGGTCCTCTGCCTGGCTTTATTTTTTTTTTAGCAATTTTTTTATTTTCTTATTTTTTAAAGATACATTTATCACACAAAATGTTACATTAAAAAATATAAGACGTTCCTATATACTCCACTCCCCACCCAACCCCATTCTTCCCACATCAACAACTTCTTTCATCAGTGTGGTACATTCATTGCATTTGGTGAATACATTTTGGAGTACTGCTACACTACATAGATTATAGTTTAAATTTTAGTTTACACTCTCCCACATTCCATTCAGTGGCTTATGGTAGGATATATAATGTTCTGTATCTGTCCCTGTGATATCATTCAGGACAACTCCAAGTCCTGAAAATGCCCCCATATCACACATCTTCTTCCCTCTCCCTGACCTCAGCGACTCCTGTGGCTCTTTGAACACACTTTGTGCATTGGAAGGATGAAGCACATAGCAGACATCACACAGAGGAAGGTGCAGTTTGCTCAGAGGTTGAGTCCACAGACTACTGAGGGCCCCTCTGCTGACACTCTTCCCTGTACATGGCTGGCATCATTGTTTCCCTCCCACCTTGACACTGCCTGGTTATTTGAGACTGCTAAATCTTAGAGTCCAGCCTTGCCTTTCTGATTTTGACCCAATTCTCCACTTTTTCACTCCAAGGACAACCTGACCAAGAGGCAGAGGTAAGCTGTGGGTAGGAAGGATGGAGTTGCATTACAGACCAGAGGCTAGAGAAACAGAGAAAGGATTCACTGGGAGACATGGGAAAGGTATTCATGCCACAGGCACCCCTGAAAAAGCAGAGATATCCTTGAACAACTTCCAGAGTCTTGGGAAGAGAAGGAGGGTTGGAGAGCCTGGTTTGGAGTTAAGGTTCTGTGAGGAGAGGCTGCTGTTCAAATAGAAGCCTTAGCAGCCACTTCCCCAGAGTGGACCTTAGACCCAACCCTCTCAACCCCTTGGAACCTGCCTTGCAGCTGTACTTCTGCTTCTGTGTTTCCTGATATTCTTTTTTTTTTAAGTTTTATTTTTTATTCCTCTCTCCTTCCTCACCCCCCCCATTGTCTGCTTTCTGTGTCCCTTCACTGTGTGTTCTTCTTTGTCCATTTGCATTCTTGCCAGCAGCACTGAAAATGTGTCTTTTTTTGTTGTGTTGTCTTGCTGTGTCAGTTCTCTGTGTGCGTGTGGCACTGCTCCTGGGCAGGCTGTGCTTTTCTCATGTGGGGGTGGCTCTCCTGGAGGGGTGCACTCCTTGTGCATGGAGCTCCCCTATGTGGGGGACAACCCTGCATGGCAGAGCACTCCTTGTGCACATCAGCACTGCATGAGAACCAGCTCACCACATGGGTCAGGATGCCCTAGGTTTGAACCCTGGACCTCCTATGTGGTAGGTGGACACTCTATTGGTTGAGCCAAATCCACTTCCCTTCTGATATTCTTATTTCCAGGCATTTGTCCTTCCTGTAACTATTCTTGGGGTCCTTAGCAAACCCATCAAATTCTTACTCTGGTGCTTAAGGTCCATGGGAGCCATGAAAAGTATAGCCATGGTTCCAGGGAGTGGGTGGGGACTGGAACCTAAAGATGTTAGCTAACCAGGACACTCACATGTGGTGGGTGCACTGTGGGCCTCTTTGATATCTTTTGAAGGGTGCACTGCTGATTCATGGCTCACCTTGCCCTTGAAGTTTCACACTTTGACCACACCAGAGCTTCCTTTTTGAGTTTCCAACCCTGTTCCTGGGAGCAGGAAACTCTGCTTACTGAAAATTTCTTCACTTAAGCAACCCAAAAATTCTAATATACCAAATAAGTTAGTTTTCTATTCATCTATTTTTAGAAATTTTCTCTTTGTTCTTCATTCTCTGAAGGATATAAACCAAACCTTCTCAGTTTTGTTTACAGGACTAAGAAAATGTCTCAAAGGAAAGTCAGGCAGACTGATGTCAGGAGCATCTTATGACCCAGTAGATCTCTAACTTTTCTCAGAGACAAAAAGCTTGATATCCTTGAGAGGTTTTGCACAATATCTAAAGTGTATTTATTAGCTACTGAAACCAAGGAAAAGTTGAGCATGCTAGACACAATGTAGGACTGACAAATTGCATATACTCTCCTCACAAGATCCCTGGTATCAATTTTTTTTTTACTTGTAGAAGTACAAGGGGGTCTCCCCTACCCCTTTTCTCTTTTTTGCTTATAAATATGCTAGCTTCCATTTTCACTTTGAGCAGTTTAGGGAAGATTCTTCCAATTCCTTACTTGTGCAATCACAATAGGTCACTTTTTCACTGAGAGACATATTTCTTCTTCGTGGTGCTGGATCAGGTGGGCCCTTCTATTGTAAATGAGTGATGCTTATGAGAACAATTTGGTGAGTCAGCCAGGAGCCACACTAGTCTGTGGTGCAGGCCCTGGAGTAGCCTGATTCATGTGTTATCAATCATGGGGCTTCCCTAAATCCTCCATCTCTGTGCCTAAGAGCTGCTCAGGACTTCCTGGGAGGACTGAGGCTGGAGATTCTGAGTGAGGTTTCTGCCTGGACACTTGATGGGTGCTTTGTGTGAAGGTGATTCTAAAACTGATTTTTGCCCTGTGCTAGGTAAGTGTGTAAAATTCTCTCATCCTGATCTGCATTTACTTTCACTTTTTTCAGTCTGCTCATACCTAGGACCTCGTAAATCAGATTTAGGGTTTGCCTGTGGATTTCGTACTTTGAAGTTGGGAAAATTGTTGACTTTGAAGAGCTCCTGTTCTTCCTGTTCTATCATGTTCATTTCTGTCGGTATTGCCTAACCATGGGAAATTACAGAATGTGCCAGCTACATCTCCTGTGGGTTGTAAATTGGAAAATTGGTCTAAATCTAGAGGTGACCACCTTTTGAAAAGGAAAATGGTTTTTTTCAATGTTGCCTGGACACAGTATAAATTAGATGACAGTGAAAAGTAACCTAAAAATGAGTCTTGGCAATACGATCTTGAAATTAGTTTTGTTTTGTAAAGAAACCACAAATGGAATTTGTTTACCTACCAGAGAAGTGGAAAAACTTAGTAACATTAATGTTCTCTGTCTTGTTTCCATGTTAATCCTAATGGGATCTGAAGGTCACATTAAGGAAACTGGTGCAGGAGAATGTGTGTAGCTCAGTGGTTGAGTGCCTCCTTCATATATATGAGGTACTTTTAAACATAAAATAAAATATATAAAATAAAATAAAATAAAATAGGTGATGTTAAAGTTGTATAACTTTTGAACTGGGTGGCACTTTAAAAGAAAAAGAGAAAAAAATAGAAAAATGCTACCTGCTTTTTAAGCCTGCAGTTCAATCATGGTTTAACCATGAAAGCCTCCAGAGAACTGTTTCAGAAATGTGTTCTTGTAAATGTTTCATAATATAGTTCTCTGAAATACTGATAAAATAATAAACAAAAGAAAGTGTATATACCTGAAAACCATCCCTTATGAACTATCAATGTTACTATCAATAGTAAGTATTGCTTACTATTGTGTATTTGAAATGAAGAGAAATTATGTTGCATAAAACCAAATTAAATCATTATTCTCACAAATTTGTTTAATTTTGATGGTAATTGAATGTTGTAGGAAATTTGTTTGGAGACAATTTCCAAAATCATTTTGGTAACTTAAGCATGTTAGGTATATAGAACGTGTGTGTGTGTGTTTTCGCTATGGAAAAACAAAGTAATTTTGACCTATGAAAACGACTGGTTACTAAGAAGGAGGAAAATGTGGGACAAAATCTGAATGAATACAGAAAGTTCAGGAGGTTTACAGAAAAGGAATTTTTGTGGTAAAATTTGGATAAGATTTGATGGGTCTAGCTATAAAGTTTTAAAAGACTCAGTATCAGGAGGCAGGGCAAGATGGCATCTGAGTGAGTGCACCTCATAATCTCTCCTGCAAAGAAGTGGCAGAGTAGGGTTGGAGTCCTGCTGGACCATGCTGTTTCAGGTGCTTGCAAGACGGGAGGTGTCTGGACGTCGATTTGGTGAGACAGTGACAGAAGAGATTCTTGCAAGGTGTGGAATTTGTAGTTTCTGACATGGAGGTCAGAAGTTGTGGGTGAAACCCCTCCCCCTAGGGCTGCTGGCCTGGCCATGGTGATCCCTGAAATCTTTGTTGTGCTGCGGTGCTCACAAACCCCGTGTTTACCTGATGTGTGGTTCCCAGGTCTGTATCCCCTAAACCCTGGTAGACCACACTCCAGAGACTCACACACCTTGAGTCTGCAATATCATGGACTTCCCAATCCTGAATCCACCATGTCCTGAAGGCTGTCTGAGGTCCTTGATTACATAGCTCTCCGCATTTTGTGTTGTTTTTTTTTTTTCTTTCTTTCTCCCCAGCTGACTTGGGGAGAGTCTGGGAAGAAAGGAGAGGTGAATCTGCTGAAGAAGCCCAATTTACCTAAACATCCTGGGATAGGAAACTTGGTCTGGGAGATGGTGAAGTCAGAAAATCAAGTAGACCTCTCCTAGCACACCTAAGGGGGAGGAACTGTAGGAGGTGCTATTCAAGCTTCCAATAGCATATTTGGGGTTTCTGGTGAGGTGTAGGTGCTCTCATGCTGGGAATAAAGTCATAGTCTTTTGTGTTGAGTTGGTTCAACAAGGACCCACTTGAAACTCCTACCGGACCTCTCAGGCAGCTTTCCTGCTGCCCTGGGAGAGAGAGAAGTGAGGAAGGGAGAAAGGGGGAAGGTCAGATCCCTAAGCCTTTTATTTAACTGCAAAGAGCATTCCTAGGTTGAAACGATTATTCCTTTTTTTTTTTTTTTTTCCTTCTTTCATCATGGTTGCTAATATTGCATTGTCTCCTGGTCTTTTCTCCCTTTTTATCCCCCAAGGTCCTTTTTCATTTATTTAGTTTTTTTCTCTTTTTCTTTCTTTTGTTTGTTTCCCCCTCCCTTTTATTTGCCCCTTTTACTCTTCTCTCTCTTTCTCTTCTTTTTTTTATGTTATTTTCTTTATATAATAGGTGCTGCAGGGAGGACTTCACATTTGCTGTGCTTCCTCATCCTCCATTTCCCTTTTTCCTGTGTGCATTGATTTTAGCCACCTACACTATCACCTTTCCCCTACATCTTTCTATCCTCCATCATCTGCTGTTTCTTTTACATTCCACCTCCCTTTCTTTGGCCCCCAAATTGTCTGGCTTTTATTTCTAATACCTTTGTTCTGCTATTTGTCTTTTTTCCACTCTCAATATTATTGTCTTTCTTTTTTCTTCCCCTCTTTCATGAAAACCCTGGCTTTTTAATTCATACTATATTCCTCCTCATATTCAGTTGACTGTCTCATTATAGGTACTCTACTTCATGATATAACTCTACACAACTTACATGAGTCTAATATCCATTCTCCCAGATCTCACACTGTTGCTCTGTTAACATTTATTACCAATACTACTTTATACATTTTCTTTTCTTACTCATTTTGCTTTCCCTGGCCCTAATATTTTCCTTCAAAATGAACTTAGCCAGCAACAAGGAAATAGAGTAAGAAGAATAAAGTGACAAAAAGAAAACATAACACTTACACATGAACAACAACTAATTAATCCCCAAGACTAGACAAAGAAACTAAGGAACTGATCAAACCCATCAAGATAAAATGATCACCAGACAGCAATGAAAAACCATAAACCAAACCAATAATCAGGAAAACATAGCCAAATCCAATAAAAGCTGAAAACCAGGAAGAGGAGCAGAACATCAGAGATGTAATTTAAGATCTCAAAACATATATTAGACACCAACCCAATAAAGTAAAGGAAGAGGTTAAATATAAGAAGAAAACGCTTGGAGAGGAAATTGCAGACATACACAAAAAGATAACAGATATCATGGGAATGAACATCACAGTTCAAGATATCAAAAATACGCTCTCAGCAAATAGCAACAGATTAGAAGAGGCAGAGGAGAGAATTAGTGATGTGGAAGACAGTACATCTGAAATCAAACAGATAGTAGAACTGATTGACAAAAAGATAGAAAAAATCCAGCTGGGACTTAGGGATCTGAATGACAATGCAAAATGCACAAACATATGTATTATAGGCATCCCAGAAGGAGAAGAGAAGGGAAGGGGGCAGAGGGGAGTTGGAGGAAATAATGGCTGAAAACTTAAAAATCTACTGAAAGAGATGGGTGTACATGTCCTGGAAGCACAACACACCCCAAACACCATAAATCCCAACAGGCCTACCGAAAGAGAGATGCTTGACAAATTATCCAATGTTCAAGACAAAGAGAAAATTCTAAAAGCAGCAAGAGAAAAGAGAACCATCACATACAAGGGAGGCTCCATAAGATTAAGTGCTGATTTCTCATCTGAAACCATGGAAGCAAGAAGGCAGTGGTATGATATAGTCAAGGTACTAAAAGAAAAAAATTTCCAACCAAGAATACTCTATCCAGCTAAGCTAACATTCAAAAATGATGGAGAGTTCAAAATATTCACAAATAAACAGAAATTTTAAAAGTATGCCAACAAGAACCCTTCTCTTCAAGAAATACTAAAGGGAGTTCTGCAGGAAGAAAGAAAGAAACAGGAGTGGCAGAGTTGGAGGAGAGTGAAAGAGCAACAAAAAAGACAAAAAGAGAAGAAAATAGACAAACAAAATATGACAAACACAAGTCCAAACAAAACAGAGCTAACATGAATAATTCCTTGAAAGTTATAACACTGAATGTCAAAGGATTAAACTCACCTATCAAAAGATTCAGACTGGAAGATTGGATAAGGAATATGACCCATCTATATGCTGTCTATAAGAAACACATCTTAGACCCAGGGATTCAAGGAGAATGAAAGTGAAACAGTCTTACAGACAATCTTACAAACAGTCTTACAAACAACAGTCTTACAGTCTTACAAACAATCAAGAACCAAAAAAGGGCAGGAGTACCTATATTAATATTGGACAAAAGAGACTTTATATGCGAAAAGATTGTGAGAGACAAAGATGGATACTACATATTAGTGAAAGGGATGATCTTTCAAGAAGGATTAACAATCATAAATATTTATGCTCCTAACAAGGGTGCCTCCAAATATGTAAGGCAAATACTGGAATAACTAAGTGAAAGAATGGATGCCTCTACAATTATAGTGGGAGACTTTAATACACCACTATCAACTTTGGACAGAGCATCTCAAAAGTGAATCAATAAAGAATCAAAAACTTTGAAGAGCATATTAGAGGAGTTGGACTTAATAGACATATACAGATCATTACACCCAAATGCATCAGGATATACATTTTTCTCAAGTGCACATGGATTATTCTCCAAAACAGACCATATGCTAGGCCACAAAGAAAGGCTCAATGAATTCAGAAAGATTGAAATCATACAAAATACTATCTCTTACCACAGTGGAGTGAAATTGGAAATCTGCAAAGGCCAGAGGCCCAGATTTCACACCAAGATATGAAAATTAAACAGCACACTCTTAGATAAACAGTGGGTCAAAGAGGAAATCTCAAAAGAAATTAGTAACTACCTTGAAACTAATGAAAATGGTAACACAACATACCAAAACTTATGGGATGCAGCAAAAGCAGTATGGAGAGGGAAATTTATAGCCATAAATTCATACATCAAAAAAGAAGAAAGAGCAAAAATTGAAGAACTAACTGCAAATTTGGAGGAATTAGTAAAAAAACAACCAAGTAACAGGAAGAAGAAGGTAAGAAAGAACCAAGATAAGAGCAGAACTAAATGACAAAAAAAATAAAAAAGCACTTGAAAAGATAAGACCAAGAGCTGGTTCAGTGTGAAGATCAATAAAATTGACAAACCCTTAGCGAGACTAACAAAGAAAAAAAGAGAGAAGATGCAAATACACAAAATAAGAAATGAGAAAGGAGATATCACCACTGACCCCACAGAAATAAAGACTATCATAAGAGGATACTTTGAAAAACTATATTCCAACAAAAATGACAATTCAGAGGAAATGGACAAATTCCTAGAAATGCATAAGCAGACTATATTGATGAAAGAAGAAACTGATGATCTCAACAAACCAATCACAAGTAAAGAGATAGAATCGGTCATTAAAAACCTCCAAACTAAGAAGAGCCAAGGGCCAGATGACTTCACAGGTGAATTCTACAAAACATTCCAGAAAAACTAACGCCAATCTCCTGAAACTCTTCCAAAAAATCAAAACAGAAGGAACATTACCTAACTCAATCTATGATGCCAACATTACCCTAGTGCCAAAGTCAAACAAAGACACCACATAAAGGAAAATTAAAGCCCAATTTCTCTAATGAACCTAGATGCAAAAATCCTCAACAAAATACTTGCTAACCATATTCAACAACACATTAAATGAATTACACACCATGACCAAGTGAGATTCATTCTGGTTATGCAAGGATGGTTGAACATAAGAAATTCAATCAATGTAATACACCATATAAACAGATTGAGGGGGGAAAAATCATATAATTATATCTAGAGATTCAGAAAAAGTATTAGACAAAATACAGCACCCTTTCTTGATAAAAACACTGCAAAAGATTGGAATACAAGGAAATTTTCTGAACATGATAAAGAGTATATATGAAAAACCCACAGCCAACATAGTTTACAATGGGGAAATCCTAAAATCTTTCCCTCTAAGATCAGGAACAAGACAAGGATGTCCACTATCACCTCTTCTATTTAATATTGTCTTAGAAGTACTTGCTCGAGTACTGAGGCAAGAACCTGATATAAAAGGCATTCAAATTGGAAAGGAAGAAGTCAAAATTTCATTATTTGCAGATGACATGATTCTATACATAGAAAACCCTGAGAGGTCTACAACAAAGTTTCTAGAACTCATAAATGAGTTTAGTAAAGTCACAGTTATAAGATCAATGCAGGGAAGCACACTTGGCCCAGTGGTTAGGACATTCACCTCCCACATGGGAGGTCCATGGTTCAAACTCTGGGCTCCTTGAAATATGTGGAGCTGGCCCATGTGCAGTGCTGATGCAGGCAAGGAATGCCATGCCATGCAGGGGTGTAACTGCATAGAGGAGCCCCATGTGCAAGGAGTGTACCCCATAAGGAGAGCTGCCCAGCATGAAAGATAGTTCAGCCTGCCCAGGAATGGTGTCACACACATGGAGAGCTAACACAAGATGATGCAACAAAAAGAAACACAGATTATTGTGCAGCTCACAACAACAGAAGCAGACAAGTAAGATTACACAGCAAATAGACCAGAAAACAGACAACTGGGGTGGGGGGAGGGATGGGAAGAGAAATAATAAATAAATAAATAAATAAATAAATAAATAAATAAATAAATAAATCTTTTAAAAAAGATCAATGCGCAAAAATCAGTAGCATTTCTGTACACCAATAATGAGCAAGCTCAGGAGGAAATCAAGAAACAAATATCATTTACAATAGTAAATAAAAAAATCAAATACCTAGGAAGAAATTTAAAGATGTAAATAACATACACAGAAAATTGCACAACACTTCAAGGAAATCAAAGAAGACCTAAATATTCCTGTTCATGATAGGAAGACTAAATATTATTAAGATGTCTATCCTACCAAAACTGATCTACACATTCAATGGAATCCCCAAAAAAATCAACACAGCATTCTTTACAGAACTGGAAAAACAAGCTATAAAATTTATTTGGAAAGGAAAGAGGCCTTGAATAGCCAAAGACATATTGAGAAAGAAAAATGAAATTGGAAGAATCACATTACCTGACTTCAAAATATACTACAAAGCTACAGTAGTGAAAACAGCATGGTATTAGCACAAGGAGAGACACACACCAATAGAACCGAATTGAGAGTTCTGATATAGATCCTCATGTACATAGTCATATAATATTCAATAAAGCCACCAAACCCTCTCAACTGGGAGAGAAAGACCTATTCAACAAATGGTGCCTGGAGAACTGGATATCCATATGTAAAAGAATGAGAAAGGATTACCAACTCACACGTTATACAAAAATCAACACAAGATGGATCAAAGACCTAAATATAAGACTCAAGACCATAAAGACTTTGGAAAGCAGTGTAGGGAAGCATCTACAGGACCTTGTAATAGGAAACGTCTTCCTGAACTTCATACCAAAAGCACAAGCAGCAAAAGAAAAAAATAGATAAATGGGACTTCCTCAAAATTAAAGCCTTCTGCACCTCAAAGGAATTTGTCAGGAAAGTGAAAAGAGAATTTACACAACGGGAAAAAATATTTGGTAACCATATATCTGATAGGAGACTTATAACCTGCATATATAAAGAACACCTATACCTCGAAAATAAAAAGATGAACAACCCATTTAAAAAATGGGAAAAAGATTTAAACAGACACATCTCTAAAGAAGAAATATAAATGGCTAAAAAACACACGAAAAAGTGCTCCAAATCTCTAGCTATTAGGGAAATGAAAATCAAAACTACAATGAGATACCCTCTTACTCCCATAATACTGGTGGCTCTTAAAAATAAAGAAGACTAAAAGTGCTGGAGAGTATGTGGAGGAATGAGAACACTCATCCACTACTGGTGGGAATGCAGAAGGATCCAGCCATTCTGGAAGACAGCTTGGCATTTTCTCAAAAAACTAGCTATAGGTTTGCCATATGACCTTGCAATTCCACTGCTGGGTATATAATCAGTAGAACTGAAAACAAGGATACAAACAGATATATGTACATCAATGTTCATAGCAGCATTGTTCACTATTGCCAAAAGCTGGAATCAACCCAAATGCCCATCAACAGATGAATGGATAAACAAAATGTTGTAGATATATACAATGGAATACTACTCAGCTTTAAGAATGAATATGCTACAAACACACGTGATAACATGGATGAATCTTGAGAACTTTATGTTGAGTGAAGTCACCCAGGCATTGAAGGACAAATAATACATGACCTCAATTATATGAAATAAATAAACCAAGCTGCCTCAGAGAGCTAGAGACTGGATGATAGGCTTACAGGAAATTGGGGGGTAGAGGAAGGATGTAAGCTGACACCTACATGGGTGAAATCTATGATAAGCAGGATATAAGTATTTGTACAAGGAAGGGATAGAATGTGGGCATAGGGTTGGTTACCTTTGGTTGGGGTTTTGTGGGCTTGAGGGCACCTAGGGATGGGAGGATGGGTAATATTGCCCAAGAAATTGGGGGGAGGGTGGGGCAACACATCAACATAGGAAATTGTCAGGTATTTGGTTGAGATTATAATGCTGAGAAAACTTATTCAAAAATATAAGGAAGGTTACCTGTTTAAGATGCTTAAAGGGGATAATCTGATGCAGGACAGGCTCCTAGGGAAGGTGTGAGTGCTCATTTTGCCATAGTGGGTTATATCATTGGATAGAGACCCATATAATGAGAATGAAGGTATACTCACATCCTGCGGAAAACTGATGTTCTCAAATATAGGGAATTGTATATCTCAAGAGAAATGGCGGCTCCTAATGCATTAGGGCAGTTGAGCATGTCAAGCCCTAAACACTGTTGCAAGTTTCTCTGAAAATGGCCCTTCAAGCAATGAAGATTGACTATCAATGTGGGCCCTAAGGGGAGGGGGAGAGAGGTATTGAATAGATGGAATCAATGTAACTGTGTGTTCCACAGGATTATGCAAGGATGGACATAAGACATGTTAAATTACACCAAAAATATATATTGGGGCTGATAGGCGAAAATATAAATCATACTTTATAACATACGATAACTAAAAATTTAGAAAATTATAAAATATAAACCACATTGTAAACCCAAATGTTACCTTGCTTGAAAGCTATTGTCTCAATATCTGTACACCAGTTTCAGTAAATATAGTATGAATATGTAAAAAGATTAATGCTGTGGAAGGGAAAAGGGTTTATGTTGGATATGTGGGAGTACTGTATATTGGATATATGAATTACTGTGATCTAAAACTTTTGTGAAGATAAGCTTAATAACTAGGAAAAGAAAAAGAAAGGACGTAGACACTGAGAAAAAGATGAAAGGAGTTGCCTTGTCAATTTGCATACAGGGCAACACTTATTGCAGTGATGGAAGGCAAAACATCAAAAACAAAGCTTTTGCATTTTTTAAATTTTTTGATACCCCAATTTATTTTTACCTTAATTTATCTAAATTAATATATATTCTATATCTAACCTTTAATCTCATCACTATATTCCATTTTACTATTAATGGAGCCTGGCAATATATTGGGCTTTACTTATGAAGAAGTTTTGGATCACAGAGAGGTTCAACAATGGCAGGGGAGGAATACTGGTGTGGGATGTTATTGACAGGGGACACTTGGTTGGCAAGGATTTCTCCAGGGCATATATCCAGGGTACTTTAAAATGTTTGGATATTTTCATAGTGGTTACACTTAAAAACAACTGAGGGAGTGCTGACTTCCTAGCCAGGGGAGCTCTAACACAGTCTCTAAGGGAACAGCAACAATCCCGTAAGTGCAATAGCAAAGACCATAAAAGAAGGAATGTCCCACAATGAGCCCTTGATTCTAATGACTATACATGTAAGCCTGTGCACTTGAATTAAGAACAAGGCCTAGAGCTGCAGGGTGCCTAAGAGTTACCTCCTGAGAGCTTCCGTGTAGCTCAAATGTGGCCAGTCTTGAAGCCAAACTCAGCACGTAAATATGTTTCCTTCCCCCCAGCATGAGACATGACTCCTGGGGATGAGCCTCCCTGGTGCTGAGGGATTACTACCAAGTACCAGCTGATGATGTAACTAGAAAATGACCTTGAATTAAAGGGTCAACTCGGACCAGCAAAATATCTTAATCTACATATAATACCAGGAGTTAAAAATGCTTTTTGACCTGATGAAAAGGGGGAAATGGAAAGGACTGCGGCGGCTTGCTCGGTCGGTAGAGGTGGGGTCTGGCTGCGGACGAGGGGTCGGTCCAGCTCTGGACAAGGGGTCGGTCCCGCTTGGGACGAGGGGTAGTTCCGGCAGCAGACGAGGGATCGGTCTCACAAGGGGTTGCGCGGTTCGGCTGACGGGGTCGCCCGGCGAAGCCAGCGACGAAGGGGTCGCCCGGAGAAGCTGGCGACGAAGGGGTCGCCCGGAGAAGCAGGTGACGAACTGGGGACAAGGGAGGCCAGGCCCTTGTCGGGGGCTCTCAGGACTGGAGGGCGCACAGCAGAAGAACTACCGTGGAGACAAGGTAAACACGCAAGTCCACTTTATTGAGGGAGAGGCAACAGTTTTATAGGGGCTGGGTAAGGCTGATTGGTCGAAGTCATGCCCTGTTCTGATTGGTTGCCAGTGAAAGGTCAGTGGGCGGTACTGGATGGGGGAGGGGTGGTGGTTAGGGATTGGCTGTCGCTGTTGCTGGGGGAAGGGGCAGGGTTTAGGGATTGGTGGCTGCTGTTGCTGGGGTGGAGGGCAGACTGGAGTTTCCCGCCCATGCCTGGCTGTTGCTGCTGTCGGGGGAGGGGAAAAGGGCAGACTGGATTTCTCCGCCCACGCCTGGCTGTTGCTGCTGTCGGGGGAGGGGAAAAGGGCAGACTGGAATTTTCCGCCCTGCGCCTGCGCAGGGAGAAAGAAGGCATCGTGTGGCGCTATCTGGGAGGAGGGGCGGCCGCGGAAGCATGGCTGCCGAGAAGGGGAGACCCGAGGGCACTCTGCACCCATGCCGAGCTCCCTTCAGGGGTGGCGGTGAGTCCAACCAGCCACCCTATTATGGGGGCAGCGGCTTGGCCTGCCGCGGCTGCTCCCCCGCCAGGCCAGCAAACCACACTTCAGCCCGAGGGGTGACCGCAAAGGACAAATGAGTTTATATGGCTATGAGTCTCCAAGAAGTGCCTGGAGGTTATCAGAGGGGTTGCCCTTATGCACAACTGAGCAGAGTCCCAGAGACAGATAAAGTAGGTACAACCATAGGTATTGGTTCTTCTGAGGGCTATAGGTACCCACAGGTTCTATGGTCATGGCAGATGGAGTTCAGTGCCATGTCCATTGGCCCTAGTTTGGAGTTTGTGTTTCTGCATGATGGAGCTGGATTCAGATGTGATCTTTGTTCACAAGCCTCTCCTGTTACTTTTACCAGAACTGTAGTTGGTGCTGGGGTTTATTATATACCCAGGGTACCTGAATCTCTGGACTGACCATGTGATAGCCAGGCCCTGAGCCTCAAGAGACTTCAGCTCCTACACACTGGTTTATTTGACTTACCCCACTCAGCTAACATGGAGGTGAAGAAAGTCAACCACCACACCAGGGAGCCAAGAGTGCCTACAACTGAAAGCAGGAGAATTGCATCCATCATCCATGTGGAATCTAAGCCCCCTCTTGATACAAATATGGACTGGACACAACCATTCTAAGGTCCACAGGATGGAGGAATAGAGTATGGATTAGAGTGGACTTACTGATATTCTATTCATGAACTATTATGATTAGTAATCGAAGAAAATGTGGCATTGGTGTGGAGAAAATGGCCATGGTGGCTGCTGGTGGTTGGGACTGGGAGGAAGAGATGTGATGTGGGGGCATTTTTGCAGGTTGGAGTTGTCCTGGGTGGTGCTCCATGGACAGTTACTGGACATTGTATGTCCTCCCATGGCCCATTGTTTGTACTGTGGGAGAGTGTGTGCTATGGTGTGGACCATTGACCATGAGGTGCAGCAGTGCTCAGAGATGTATTCACCAAATGCATTGAATGTGTCATGATGATGGAGGAGAACATTGCTATGGGGGGAGTAGTGGGGTGAGGGTGTGGGGGATACATGGGGACCTCATATTTTTTGAATGTAATATTAAAAAATGAATTAAAAATAAATAAAAAATAATTAGTTTGTTTAATAAAAGGTTATAAAGAGTTTTCTCCTCAATAATCCATATACAAAGCAGAAAGTCTATTTTATCAAAATAGCTTCTTGTACTTTAACCTTATGTCATTTGTTGTTTTAGAGAAACAAGTCTTCTAACTTTCAAAATAACATAATGTTCAAACATAACATTTAAAATTTTGCTTTCTCAAATTAAAACCCTGAAAAGTATCTTTTAATTTCACATTATTGAAAAAAGATTGTACTAAAATAGTTAAGTTCATTTGATGTGTTATACATTGAAAGAGATGGTTTCAGTGTTGCCAAACTATCTTGTGCATTTAAACAAGGTCCCTATCGCTGTGCATGGTGCCTCTCTATTTGATAAATTGTCTATATTGGTCACTATGACTCTGAAAACAATAAAAGTATCTGCTACATCACCTACTCCTACTCCTGAAGTAGCTACAACTACGTTGTTGCTTCAGACACCTGCAGCTCTGTCAGCCAGAGATGGCTTGCTCTCTAGGACCAATAGTGGTGCATTATGCTGGCTGTGTGAGGAACATACTAAGTGGAGGAGTAGTTACCATAGTAATGTGAGTAAAACCTAAACAGGCACAATTTGCTTGATGGCCTGCTTCCATGGACAGACATGTATGAGATTGTAAACCAGGAGCATAGATAGATTAACTGCCTCAAAGAGAAACTTATGTGTTGCTTAGTGTTAAGTACTGTACCTGATGAATATAGTATCTTCTCTATCCTGGATCACAGTATTGAACATGTTAAAAGTTTTGGCAAACTTGACTCATTTTTTAAGTAGTAATGACCTTGTTTATGAGCTAAAAGAATGGCTTTCTTAAATGGTGGCTTTATTGTGCTTGTCATATGCATTTCTTTTTGTTGCCTATATTCTCGTTGTGAGTTTATGTGCAGAGCATCCTCCAAAGTGATATGAAATTTTCTTTACCCCTAAACAGCAGAAAATAACAACAGAAGATAAGACCATCACCCATTTTCCTTATATGAGGAATATTTACAAAATACATCTTAAGAATAAGAAAAGTGTAAAAAAGGGGGGATTTGATAGCTGGGAAAATGTGCTCACTAAAAATGTCTTCACTTATGAAACTGAAAATTCTAATACACTAAGCAAGTTTTCTATTAATCTAATTTTAGAAGTTTAACCTTTGTACTTAGTTTCTGAAGGATATTAGCAAGATTTTCTCATTTTTGTTTACAGAAATAAGATCATGTCTCAAAGTAAAACCAGACAGAATGGTGTCAGGTGCACCCAGGAAACTATAGCTTCTCTCAGGAACAAAAGGCTTGATATCCTTCAGCAATTGGCATAACAATATCTAAACTGTGTTTATTGGCCACTGAAATCAAGGATAATTGAACATGCATGAGACAATGCAGTACTGACAAATTGCATGTACCCTCCTCACAACACCACTGGCATCACAGCATCACTTTTTTTCCTTGTTGTTCTTTTCACCTACACCTTTTCTCTTTTTTTGCCTATAAAAATGCTAGCTACCATTTTCATTTTAACTGCTTTTGGGAAGATTCCCCCAATACTTTCTTGTGTACTTGCAATAAATCAATTTCTCATTGCAAGGCATATTTCTCCCTTGTAGCACCAGATCAGGCAGATCCTTCTTTTGGAAATGAGCTGTGCTTGTAGGAATACTCCTGCACAGCCTTTGCAGACAGATACCCTTTAAATGTAGTTAATTGTCTAGGATGTACCATCTTTGCTTTTCTGGGTGGATCACTGAGCCTGTTCACCTCCAGAGGCCTTGGCCCTCCAAGTTGGCTCTCTTTCCTGATAAACATTAATTCAAAGAGGACTAATGTCTAGGCAGTTCTTGCAGAGATCGTGTCCATTTCTCAAGTGACAGAAACAGAAACAGCATCTGGAACTTTAGCCTGGGCTCTGGCAGATTAGCAGTTTCCCTTTACCATGGGGTCTCATTAGGGACAATCCATGTCAAAAAATATAAGAGCAAGGCAGCAGAGAAAGTGAGAAAACAATGATGTCAGTAGATGTATGTACCACAAGATCCAAAGTGTGTGTTGGGGGCTCCTTGCAGGGGAAGTAAGCTCATGAGGCACCTCTCCTGGTGGTCTGGACTACCAGGCTGGCAAGGCAGGTGGGCAGTGTCTTACAGAGGACAGGAATGAGTATTAGCACACTATGTCCCAAAGTTCCAAAGAGTGTGAATATTTTTAATTCCATCCTGGTACTCCATATCTAGCTTCCTAAAAGTGTAAGTGCCAAGAAGGAGGAAGGGGGTGCTTTGCTGAACAGGTTAGCTTAGCATATAATCATCATGTTTCTGTATGTACCATGTGTGGGCTCAAATTGCCCTCTCTGTCTGGATCCCATGGATGTTAGGGAATGGTAACACAGGTACAGCATGTGTAATAGATGGGATCTTAGTCCATTGTTCCTGTGGAGGAAAGAAAAAGAACATTTCTTGCAAAAACTATAATGGTTTCAAATTTTTTTAGCTTACATGTAATCTTTATAAGGTTATAGAATACTAATAAAATAAATTAAAGGACTCGTCATTGGAGCATCCTTCTTCACTGATCTTTGCCCTTGTACATATAGATTGTTGCTGTTCCATTGGGGAATGTGACAGAGCTCCTCCGGCTAGGAATTCAGCACTCCCTCAGTTGGCATTTGTAACTGTAACTACTATGAAAATACTTAACATATATCTGAACATTTTTAGGTACCCAATATACATGCCCTGGAGATCTCCCTCCCAACCCATCAATAACATCCCACACTGGTGTTCCTCCCCTGCCATAGTTGAACCCCTTTGTGGTCCAACACTTCTTCAAAGATGAAGCCTAATATATTGCCAAGTTCAATTAATAGGAAAATGAAGTAGTTTATATGGTGAAGTGTCTTCAAAAAAGAGTCAGGTCATCAAAGAAGTCGTGCTTATGCACACCTCAGCAGGATCCCAGAGACAGCCAAAGTAGATACAACCCCAGGTAGTGGTGCTCCTGAGGGCTATAGAGACACACAGGTTCTACAGTCATGACCGTTGGCTCTGGATTTCAATGCTTTGCCAGTGGGCCCTACTTTGGAATTTGTATTCCTGAGTGTGATGGTGTTGGACTCAAACATGACCTTTCTACATGTGCCTCTTCTGTCACTTTTTCTGAACCCGTGGTTGGTGCTGGGGTTGGTGTATACCCAGGAGCCTTCAATCCCTGAGTCCCAAGGCTCAGAAGAGTTCACCCTAATCCATATTTTATTCCTCCATCGTGTGGACCCTGGGTAGGTGATGTCCACTCCACCTCTATATCAAGAGGGGGCTTAGATCCATATGGTTGATGGATGCAATTCTCCTGCTTGCAGTTCTAGGCACTCCAGGTTCCCTAGTGTGGTGGTTGATGACCTTCACTTCCCTATTAGCTGACATCGGTAAGTCCAACGAACTGGAGAGTGGGAGTTGCAACTCTGCTGAGGCTCAGGGTCCAGCTGGCACATGGACAGTCCAGAGATTCAAGTCTCCTGGATATACACCAACCCCAGCAGGTGCCTATATTGTCTTTATGAGCTTATGTCTAAGGCAGTGCCTCTCTTCACACCTCTCCTAGCACAGGTGGTTATCCAAGGCATAACTACCACCACAGGAACTGGGGTTGGGAATTTATACCAAACCCAGCAGGTCTACCACAATCTCTCTCTCGAGTTAAAAAAAAAAACTGCATAAAAGAACTCAAGGGCAAATGCTGTTTCTCATCCACCTCTGGAGGATGCAGCCTCTGAAGGCACCTGGCATTTCTCACACTTCTGGTCCAGTATGTGATGGCTGGTCCCTTTTTGGACCCACTTACCACCATCTTCTTTATCCTTTTAGTAGGACAGTGTAACTTAAAATCTAACTAAGTTTATTTCTTTCAGGATCAACACCCTCCAGGAAAAAATATTAGTTACGTGGGGATTTTATCGAGTTCCCACCTTGGTGCCAGACCTGTCTTCCCTCAACCTCAATAGAATAGTCAAAGGATTTTATACCCAGTCAGGCAGGGGCTACTCCCCCTAACAAGCAGGAGACAGCTACAGAAGAATGACCATTGTCCTTCTGCTCCTCCTTAACAACAAGGGTGTAAGTTCTCTGAGGGGGAGCTTGAGGCATGTTAGTATAGAAAAAGAGGGAAAGCAGCTGGGACCTGGCAGAGAACATGTCCATAGACACTGCCAAGAAACCCTCTTCTTCTGTAAAAAAAGCTGGAAAGATCCCAGCTAAACCCTTGCCATAAGGTTTAGGGTCAAGGAGAATCCCCAGGTAACTCAAATAACAGGTTTCTCCATTGGTCCCCTGAGAGCTAATGGGTGTGGCATCCAATCAGAACAGCAAACAGCTGGGACAACCCCCCAACATTAGGAAAAGGGAGGAGGAAAGTTTTTAAAAAAGCCTAACTTCACATCTCACCATGTAGCATGCCCACACCCATATCTCGGATTGTGTACTTATCTCATTTCTAGTTTTATTTCCCAATAAACTTTTTTTAAAAAAGATTTTAAAATTTATTTATCCCCCCTCCCTCCCCCCGCAGTTGTCTGCTCTCTGTGTCCATTTGCTGTGTGTTCTTCTGCCACCGCTTCTCTCCTTATCAGCAGCACCGGGAATCTGTGTTTCTTTTTGTTGCGTCATCTTGCTGTGTCAGCTCTCCGTGTGTGTGGTGCCATTCCTGGGCAGAGTGAACTTTCTTTTGTGCTGGGCAGCTCTCCTTACAGGGCTCACTCCTTGCACACAGGGCTTCCCTACGCGTGGGACACTCCTGCATGGCACAGCACTCCTTGCATGCATCAGCACGGCACATGGGCCAGCTCCACACAGGTCAAGGAGGCCCAGGGTTTGAACTGCAGATCTCCCATGTGGTAGGCAGACACCCTATCCCTTGGGCCAAGTCTGCTTCCCTTCTCAATAAACTCTTTACTCTCTTGCCTACCCTATGTCATGTCCTTAAGTTCTTTTAGATAACATAGCCAAGAACCTAGACACCCAGAGCCAGAGCATTCTACGAACATGGGGAGAGTGTGGGATGGGGTTCAGGGGCAAAGGGAAGTTGTGTGCCCTTGGCTTATCCCTATTGTTCCAGGGAAGACAGAGAAGGCCAAGGAGGGCACCTGGTGCCAAGAGGTAAGGGGCCTGTTGGCTGAAAAGGAATTTAGCAGGTGAGGGGTCTTGGGCTCAGAAGTCTGGGTCTCCACTCTCCTTGCCAGGCCTCAGCTTGTGCAGACTGGGAGATCTATGGAAGGGCTAGGATGCAACCACCTGTCTGTGCTGCAGGGTTAAGGTGGAGATGACCATGCAGGTGGGGGAAGGAACATGAAGTGCTGGCTAGAGAAGTCAATTCTCTGGGTGGTGGTGACCTAAAGAAGAGGGATAGAGTGAAATGCAGCTAACAAAAACACCTGACATTCCCAGATGGACTCCCATCTGAGTACTAATCAGGCCCAACCCAGCTTTGCATCAGAGATTAGAGACATCAGTCACGTTCAGGGTGGTAGTGCAGAAAACTGTGGTTTCCATGGCCTGGACCTTCAAGAGTCTGCACTGGACAGTGCTGTGAAGACTCACCCAGCATCAGGGACTGTGATCACCCAGTGCCTGTCCCCTGCTGGTTGCCAACAGCCACAGGGGCATCCTGGAGCAGCATTATACCTCCTACTCAGCTTGCACCCACATCCTCAGGTGACATGTTTGGGAAAGGGGCAAGCCAGGGTGTGAGACCACACTGGTAGTGTCTGACTACCCATTCAGAGTCCAAGGACAACCCAGGGTGATGGGCACTTCGCCAGGCTGGTTACAAAGAGGAGGTCCTCTGTTTTGCTTCTAAAATCCCACCAAGTCATACATCCTCAGGGGGTGTGCCCTTCCCTGCCCTGCCAGCCATCTTGGCTCAGTCCCTAGAAGGGCCTCCCAACCCCACCCAACATCCATACACACACTCTTTCCCAGGCCATGCATGCCCCATGTCCACCCTGTATTCCTCAACCATTCAACCAGAACTGCCAGCACTCCTGCTGACTCCCACAGCTGGCAGCCATCTAGCACTTGTGGCCTTTACTGCCAGGTCTAGCCAAGGGATTTGACTGAGTATACCAGGCCAGGGTGAACTGGAAGCCAAATGTCTTGTTTTCAGCCCAGCTCCCTGGAACATTTCTTCTCTAGCCAGGCCAGTCTGGGCTGTCCCCTTGCCTAAAATCTCACTGGGTGTATTCTTCCCACCTAGGATACAGTGGATGGGTCCACAACATTCCTGCTATTGGCTGGCTTTGGGTGAGCACAGCACCTGTCCCATACCTGGCTCAGTCTTTGGCCCTCGGATCTAAACTGGGAACTGCCTAACATTGAAAGTCAATGTTCCCTCAGCATATTGGGGATGTGAGAGTTACAAGCACCAAGGTCCTGCCTGATCCATCCATGCAACAGTCCGTAAACCCAGCAGTTGGAGACAAATCAGGTATCCAATCAGTTCTGGTGTAACTGGAAACCACAGCCAAGGGTCCAGATGGAGACTGACAGGTCCTGGGCTTGGAGGCAGGCTGTCTGGATGTATCACCACTTGTGAAGGAATGCCCTTGGACCTGGGAACTGGGATCAGCTCTTTGGACAAGCAGATTGAACTGGATGTGGGTAGAGGTGGGATTCCATAAGCTGGTGCTCAGGCAGAAGCACTTGGTACAATAGGCAGAGCCTCCACTCACACCTCCCAGGTCTTTGTTGTATGTGGATGGACTTCCTCCAAAAGGCCCTTGCAGCACTGAGCTAAGGTACCAGGGTTGGCAGTGGGGTTAGGGGCAGATGCTGACCCACCACACCACCCCCTGACAGGGTTCTCTTCTGACTTCCTTTTGTAAGAGTCCTGCAGGCCTATACTTGTTCCATTTTTCTTACAATCCTGCCTCAACATCCCCAGAGGTATTTACACAAATACAATAGGTAGTTTTGGCAATGTTGTTACCACAAGCAGAGCTATTTCCAATAGAAGAAATTTCCAATGCCAGATATGGTGGACAGAGGAGAAAGACATCTCTCAGAGAGAAGGTGATTTATTGCAAGTGCGCAAGCAAGGACCTGCAGAACTCTTCTCCAAACCAGTTCAGTGAGAATGGAAGCTAGAGTTTTAATAGGCAAAGTAAAAAGAAAATGGGGTAGGTGAGAAAAACACAAGTTAAAAAATTAAAAAATAAAGTGATGCTTCCAGGAGCTTTATAAGTATATGTATAGACTCACTACTGCATTGTCTCAAGCATATTAAACATGCCCTTCACCAGCTAAAAATCCACAGTTTAGATATTGATGTGCAGGTGCCTAGTCCAAGGTTTCTATGACTCCTTTCTCAGCCAACCATTAAAGAATATCAAGTAATTTTGGCCTCTGAGGATAGTTACCGATTTACTGGGTTCTTCTGACACCATTCTCCCTGGTTTTGCTTTGAGACATTATCTTTTTTTTTTTTATTGACTTTGTAATAATATTACATTAAAAATATATATGTGAGGTCCCATTCAACCCCACCCTCCCACCCCACCTCTCCCCCCCCCCCCCAGCAACACTCATTCCCATCATCATGACACATCCACTGGATTTGGGAAGTACATCTTTGGGCACCTCTGCACCTCATAGTCAATGGTCCACATCATGGCCCATACTCTCCTCCATTCCATCCAGTGGGCCCTGTGAGGATTTACAATGTCCGGTGATTGCCTCTGAAGCACCATCCAGGGCAGCTCCATGTCCCAAAGACGCCTCCACCTCTCATCTCTTCCTGCCTTTCCTCTTACCCATCAGCCACCATGTCCACTTTTCCCAATCCAATGCCACCTCTTCTATGTGGACATTGGATTGGTTGTGTCCATTGCACCTCTATGTCAAGGGGAGGCTCAGATTCCACATGGATGTTGGATGCAATCCTCCCACTTTCAGTTGTAATCACTCTAGGCTCCATGGTGTGGTGGTTGTCCTTCTTCAACTCCATCTTAGCTGAGTGTGGTAAGTCCAATAAATCAGATTGTAGGTGCTGGAGTCTGTTGAGGCTCAGGACCTGGCTATCACATTGTCAGTCCAGAGATTCAAATCCCCTAAATATATCTTAAACCCCAACATTAACTGCACCTCCAGCACATTAGCATGAAAGTCTTATGAAGGAAGAGCCCATCTGAGTCCAGATTCATCACACATAAACACCATTTCCAAAGAGGGGCCATCTGACCTGGTAGTTAACCCCATCGGCCATGACCATAACTCCCATGGGTCTCTTTAGCCCTCAAAGGAACCAATATCTGGGGGTTGCATCTGCTTTATCTGTCTCTCTGACTCTGCTCAGTTGTGCATGAGGGCAATCCTTCTGCCAGCCTCCAGACTCTTTTTTAGAAACTCGTAGCCATATAAACTCATTTCTCCTTTCCATTTCCCCCTTACTTTAGGTCAAACAGCATTTTAAAGTCATGTTATTTTATGTAGACAGGGATATTCTGCTGATCCGCATTGAACCTTCCGTTTAAGGTCATTTTCCAGTTGCACCATCAGTTGGTAGTTGATAGTGGTCCCTCGGTGCCAGGGAGGCTCATCCCCGGGTGTCATGTCCCACGCTGGGGGGAAGGCATTGCATTTACATGCTGAGTTTGGCTTCGAGACTGGCCACATTTGAGTAACATGAAGGCTGACAGGAGGAAATTCCCAGGCACAATGTTGCTCTAGGCCTTGTTCTTATTTTAGGCTTATCAGCTCACAAGCATAGTCATTAGCATCAGGGGCTCACTGTTGAACCCTCACTCCCTCCCGGTCCCTCTGCTGCACCTGGGAGACTGTCGCTGCTCCCCTAGGGACCACGACAGAGCACCACTGGCCAGGAACCCAGTACCCCCCCTGCTGTGGTTTTTAATTGTTGCCACTATGAGTATATCCAAACATTACCATGCACCCTGGACATATGTTCTGTACAGCTCCCTGTGAGACATTATCTTATTCCTGTAAACAAAATTGAGAATTTCTGTTTAATATCCTTTGGGGAACTAAGTGCAAAGAGTAAACTTCTAAAATTAGATTAATAGAAAACCAGATGAATTAGTGTATTAGAATTTTCTGAGCTGCTTAAGGGAAGAAATTTTTAGTAAGCATATTTTCCAGCTATCAATGTCAAAAACGAGTCCTTGTTCAGCTAATATATAATCAAGTTTGGCAATGCTATTTTCTAAAAGAAGTTTAGAGAATGAATCTGAAGACTGCTGTGGTACAGTTCTGGCCCTGGCAGTAGATTCAGTAAATTTTCCTAATATGATTGATAGATTTCTAATTATGTTTTCCCTATCTTAACTCAAGCCAAGATCACAACAATCTGTCAAAAGAGGCAAACCCAGGTCATGAATTCCCTGGATAAAATACTTTTTGCCTCGTAATATAGATTGTGGCAACTTGTCCAGTGAGAAATTTCAAAATCATTGTAAACTCCTAAAGGTGCAGTGAGGATAGCAAGTGCACATTACCCAGACATTCACTGGCTATTAAGAGCCCAGGCCAAAAAAAAAAAAAAAAAAAAGAGCCCAGGCAAATGCATTGTCAAGGCCCCTACAATTTTTACCAAAAGGTGAAATGGCTTTAAGAAACAAGAAATGATGCTAATGCAACCTTTTGGCGGGAAAGACACTTCTAACATCATGTCATCAGTAAGCATCAATGGAGAGCACTCTAGTTTTCCAAACAGTTTCCTAGGGATGGAATGAATTAGGAATTCAGTACAATCAACAAACTGTAATTTATTTAGGGATTAGAGTGAACTTACTGGTATTCTACTATAGAACTATTGTGACTAGTAATGGAAGAAACTGTAGCACTGATCTGGAGAAAGTGGCCATGGTATTGCTGAGGGGAGGGAGAGGGAAGAGGAGATGAGATGTGGGGCATTTTTGGAACTTGGAGTTGTCCTAAATGATATTGCAGGGACAGATGCTGGACATTATATAACCTGCCATAACCCCACTGAATGGACTGGGGGAGAGTGTAATCTACAATGTAACTATAATCTATGTGGTGCAGCAGTGCTTCAAAATATAGTCACTAAATGCAATGACTGTGCCACAATGATGAAAGAGGTTGTTAATGTGGGAGGAGTGGGGGTGTGTGGGGTGGGGTATGTGGCAACCTCTTATATTTTTTAATGTAACTTTTTTGTGATCTATGTATCTTTTAAGAGAGAGAATTGAATAAAAAATAAAATATTTAGGGATTAATGTTAATCCATCAAAAATCTCTAATAGTTTGAAATTAGGGAAAAATTAAACCAAATGAGAAACTCTAATGATTTCTTATAAAAAGACAATTGCGTAAACATCATTCACATACATAAACTTGAAAACACCTTGAATCACAAACTTGATTAGATGGCTCTGCAATTGAGGTGCTATAATAAAGCAAATCTCCATGTATGCAGAATAGTGTATATGAAACTAACATGGGCAAGATTTTTGTTGGATACTATCACTAGAGAATAGTCTAGGATTCATATGTAGGGACATGAAGACTTTCGTGTATGTGGATGAATATTTTGTAGTCTTTCATTTAATTCCCCAAAGTAGAGATCTTGCACCCATAATAATTCCTTTAAATGTCATTTGCATGATGATTCCACTTACAGATCCAGTGACTCGACATGCATTAATTAACATGAGAAACAAACCATATTTCAGCATACCACTTGGAAAATACTCAGTGACATAAGCAGAATCATATTAGAAGTAAATCGTATCAATGCCATTTAAGTGCTGTAGCCTTTATTGAAATCTCTGTTCACAAACAATACAATGAAACTCACTTTGGAGAGATACCATATGGTTGCCTTCTATGTGGGAAAGTTTTCATTAGATTTTTTCCCCTGAGACAACCAACGAGAAAACATGAAATAAGATAGAAAAATCTTTACTAGAAGGATGGAACTCCTTGGGGGTGACCCAGAAAATTCATAATGGAGAATGTTTTCAAAGGAAAATCATTTATTCAGTGATTAGGGATCTTATGTCTTGTTTCTATGAGGGCTATTGTTTGAGGAATTTGGGCAAGTGATCAGGTATCTCAGCACCGAGTTATGAAGGTCAGTGGTGGAAATGCTGTAAGTTTGGAAATAGAAGAATGTGTGAAATTTTTGATTTGGGGGTCTTCTAAAGTAAATGGATAAGGTGCCTTGAATGGGTCTACCTTGAATGGGTCAGAGATGGATATTTGGGTCAGTCACTAAATATCTGAAAAATAAGAATAGACATAGTTGTTTTGTTTCTGATCTTAGAGGAACAAGTACTTCATTTCAGTGACTAGATTCTGTATCAGTGTGTAAGGTGCTTCAGGGACAATCACCAGACATTGTAAATCCTCCCAGGGCCCACTGGATGGAATGTGAGAGAGTATGGGCTATGATGTGGACCATTGACCATGAGGTGCAGAGATGCCCAGAGATGTACTTACCAAATGCAATGGATGTGTCATGATGATGGGAGTGAGTGTTGCTGGTGGGGGAGTGGTGGGGTGGTGGTGGTGGGGTTGAATGGGACCTCATATTTTTTTAATGTAATATTTTTACAAAATGAATAAAATTAAAAATATATAAAAAAAGGGGAGAGGAATTTCCTTATTAATTTTTATTTATTATTCAAATAATGAAAATGTTCTAATGATGGTTGAGGTAATGAATACACAACTATGTGATTATACCAAATACCACTGGTTGTGCACTTTTTTTGGTTGTACACTTTAAATGAATTGTTGTTTTATTAATGTATACCAATAAAGTTGATTTGTTAAAAAAAAATTAAAAAAAAAGAGGGCCCGGGAGATAGCAATTCACTGAGCCAAGCAGAAGTCAGGAATGTTCCCCTTGCCCATTTCTAATGACCCAATAGGGAATATCAGTCTGAGCCCACTGCAGAAGCTCATCTTGTTCATAATAAAATAAGGAATAGATTCCCACAACTACAAGGCCCATAGGCAATGCCATTATGAGGGTCCAGATGTGGAAATCCATTCCCTGATCTTAATTTTGAAAAAGTATAATCTGGAGTTTCTCTCTAGGTACTTCACAGCTAGATACATAATTTTAAAAGACTGCCAAATGCTTCCCTCTTGAAATTGGGACTACTAGAGATATTTCTGTTTTCACCCCTGCACCTCATATTTTATTAAATATTGAGAGACAAGAATACTTTACCCTAAATAGAGACCAAGAAAAGGATGTCTTCTCTCATCACTTCAGTTATGTATCAATATAATGGTGGATTTAGTGTAATAGATCAAAGAGTGGAAAGAAAAATCAGAAAACTTGGAAAAGAAAACTTTTTTATTGCAGATGACATGATTGGGTATACAGAAACCACTAGCAAACATATTTAGAGGTAATTAGTAACTTTACTAAGGTCACAGTGTCCAGAGTTAAAATAAACTTCAATTTCTATATACTAGAAATTTAATGAGAGGGTACTCCATGTTCCTGGGGCTGTAATATCATGTTGTCAGCATTTTCATGTCTAGTTCATTGATGGATCCACCCAGCATCAGAAAGAGTCATGAGAAATTCAGTTATTTCATGGATGTCACTGAGGAAAAGTTCATTATTCTGATCCTACAGGGAGGAATTATCCTCAGACTCTCTCCTACCAGGATCTCCAGCCTCATTAGACGTGCAATGCATCTTGATGATCCTGCATTGGTTATGACATTCCATAGATGTCTATCATTATATATTCCATGTCCTTGACATCAACATGAGTAACATAGATTGTGCCTTTCCACAATGCCCGTTGTTTCCATAAGCCCCTTTGCCACACATGAGAACTTTTGATTCTCCAATCATGTTCTGCCCATGCTCCTGACATGATATTGTTTGATTACCACCATGAGGCAGTAAACAGATACATCGTGGGCTTGGGTTCTTGGGTCCAAGTGTTCTAGGATTATGCATCACTCATAGTTCAGCCCATGGGGTACTTTCTCCCATGCTATAAGTGGCTTATTGTCTTTCTGAGGCTATGTACACAGCAGCTGCTGCCAACGGGATGCCAAGGGCTTCAGCTTGGCTTATTCATCAGTGAAACAGCACCTGGTGGGCTTCCTTGAACTGGGGCCCTCTCTATTCCAGTGCGGGCAGTGGAGGGCCTTCATCTCATATTACAACAGGATCGCTGTTGAGGAATGCTTCTACCACCATTTCATGAAAGCATGTCATTCTTTGGAGGCCCAGGCAAGAACAGTCTTTAATTTACTACTTCCACTAATTGATTCCCTGTCATTGGGCACATCCTGGATAGTGTACTGATTACCCAGGACCCAGTATCTGATGAGGATTTCTAGACTCAGGAGGATCTGAGAGCTCTCTGTAATCCTTACCTTTTCCATTTCCATCAAGGCCCAATAGCATATCAGAAGTTTCCTTTTGAAGGACAAATTCTGGGTTTTGTCTGGGAACTTGATGGCATAAAAGCACTGTAGCTCTGCTTTCCCTATGACCCAATATAGAGGTGCCAGGAGGATGTGAAGATATGGAATATGCCAGCACCTATATACAAATAGCCTAATGAAACACTGGCTTCCTTTCTGGAAGTGGGTGACTTTAAGAACACTAATTACTCTTGAACTGCCTCAGGAACCCAGTGCTGCCTTGGGCTGATATAACACCAAAGAAATTCACCTGTTGAGCTGGAACTTGCATCTTGTTAGAATTTATGGCCAAACTAAATTGTCAATTCCCACTTAGCAATGCATACTGTGCCTGGGTAGTTTGTTCCTCACACTGGCCCACCAACATGAGATCATCAATATAACGGAGCACTTGGAGTTCTTCGGGCAGGTGTAGCTTACTCAAATCCTGTCCCACGCATTGATGGCAGATAGTGGTTGCGTTTAAATACCCATGTGGCTGTTCAATGAAGATCCACTGTAGGCCTTGCCATTGGAAAGAAAATTCATCTTATCTTCCTCTCAGAGTGGGAAGGCAAAATGTGTATTCACCAGATCAAAATTGCATATCAAACATCAGGGGAAGCCATGATGGTTTCCAAGAGTGTCACAATGTCTGGTACTGCAGGTGCCAAAGGCAATATTTCTGCAGTCAAATGCCAAAAGTCTTCCATTAGTTACCATGCTCCACTTGCTTTTTCCAATGGCCACAACAGGCTATTATAGGTGGAGATAGTGGAACAGAGGACAGCTGCAGAAGCAAGGTCTTTTATGAGTTCCCTTTCTCCACCAGGAAGGAGTAGTGCCACTGTTGGACAATGCAAAGATGTGGGAGCAATGGGAGATGTTGTGTCCAGCTCTCCCCCAACCATGATAACCAGAATTTGCTGGGATTGGGAAGCTTATACTTGTTGTCATGCCTGGGGTGTGCAGTGGAGCAGGATATCAATAGCTACAATGTATTCTGTGGCAGGAAGCATGACCACAGAGGTGGCCAGAAACCAAATGGACCAATGAACAGGGTGGCACTAACCTCACATTCACATATACTTGTGGAATGCCCAAGGTCTCCCCTCTTCATCTACTGGAATGATAGTGACTTGGATGTCTGTATCCAACAATGCTATAAAGCTTTGTTCACTGCCCCCAAATTGTATAAGCACTGGGGCATAAGACCTACAATCCTGGCGTATTATTGGGTTTCTTGGCCATAATTCTCAGCTATTTTCAATTCAGTCATGTCTTGGTTAAGAGAAACCTTCCAGGGGCCAGACTCTTCCCTCACATTTGAAGGTGGAGGCAAGATCTTTCCAACTTGCTCCTCCCCCATTACTCCCCATATTTGGCAATTGAGGGGAGGGGAACTGGAAGAGGAAGATTGTCCCTACTGAGCCTGTGGATCTTATTCTAGCTTATGTTTTTCCCAAAGTTCTCCACTGGAGTTCTCATCTACGTGTTCCAGGTAGTTGAAATCCCAATCTCATTGACCTCAGCGTGTCACTATCCAGCTAACTCCCTAGAATTCCTGGGTACATTTCTCAAAGTCCCATTTATTGCCACCCTTCCTCCATTGGATGGAAACAACATGTCTAGGTCCTCCACCTGTGGGCCATTATCTCTACCCATTCTGGTAGGGCAGGGGTGAAACTTCAGCTTAGCCCACAAGGACATCAGTTCTGTTTTGTCCAAAATGCTCTTTTAAAAAAGGAATGCAAGAGCAATGAAAAGAATGGCCAAAACAAACAAACAAAAAACACCCACTCCATTCTGTACTACCCCATGCACTCTGCTTGCAAGACTAAAACCTGTGGCGTAATTTGCTCTATGGTGCATAATGGGAAACAGGCTCAGGCCCAACTTTTAGTAAATGAACACTTTATTCCTTTCACAGAACAAAGTGTCCAAATTGTCCAAAACAGTAGGGCAAAAGATTCCAACATGACCAGTTTTCCAGGAAGGCCAACTTCTTATGCCAGTATTAGAAGTTGGCAATTCTGCATGCTTCTCCTTAGAGATGAGAGATTTATGCTGTTTGAATGTTCAATATTTATACACCACAGCACATGAGGATCTGGCAATGAAAGTTCTCTCCCTGATAAGCATCTGGGGCTAAGTATTTCCAGTTTCTGCATTTAAGGATGAGCAGACATTTCCATTAGACCTAACATATGCACCAGGCTGTGGAATGGAAACATACTGAGGCATGCATACACAATAGAATTGGGAGTAGACAAGCCTGGGAGATGGTCTCTAGGTGTGCTTGTGACTTCCCCAGCATATTAGATTCTCCAGTGTGCCCCCCTGTAAGTACCAGTTATTATATATTAGGCTATTCTGTCATGTCCTGAAATAATGTTTTTGCCCATTGTAACATTATGTTCAGGTGAGCTCAAAGGAAACAATCCTTAGAATCAAATCCCACCTTTTGTAACAGTAGTTATGTGGAACTTCTTCTGGGGATGGCCTGGTGACATTTAGGCTTTCAATACAAAGGAAGCATTTCTTCCCCAAGGTTGAGGCACTCTGTTTGGGAAGTCCTTGGGCTTCAAAAGATGTCTCCCATGGCCAGAGGACTCTATCCCTCTTATCTATAATGTAGTTTCCTTGAGACACTAGGCAAAATATCCAGTAAGCCAGTGTGGTCCACCATATTGACACTTCCACTGGAATGATGTGGAGTGATGGTTAAATGCTGACAGAGCTGACAAATTTTTCTTAGCTTGGTGATACCAGCAAAATTCCTTCCATTTGTACAAAGAACAAATTGCCCAGAAAACATTCAGGCAGGTGGGTAGGCAGACTGGCAAGCAGAGAGGGAGATAGACATATCCAAGGGCCCCAACCTACACAAGACAGCAGGATTCCAACATGAAGATGCCAAGATAGACTGCCAGCAGCAAAGGCAAATCCCCCAACCTCTGCTAATTCCTGGCCCAGAGACCACACCCCTGGGCCTCCTTCCCTCAGGTCAGAGGGCTCAAGCTGGCTGCAGGTTGACCTTGTGCTGGGATTTGTTCTCCAGGATGAGGTAAGAGAGGGCTGAGTGGCCTGACCTAATGGAGTGTAGAGTCAAGTGGGTGGAGACCACTGAGAAACAGAGCATGGATTCATTCTGGCCACCTGGAAGGTTTGCAGAGGGAGGGCTCCCTTGCTGGGGAGAATTCTAAAGTGTACCCCAAGAGAAAGCCCATTAGGAAAAGGAACCCCAAAGAGGCAGGAAGTACCTGATGCAATCCCGAGGTCTTGGAAACGGCATCAAATGTATTCCAGTCACCCTCAGAAGGATGGCCAAGAGCTCTGTGACCACCCAGGGCAGAATCCACTGTGGCAAGGAAGCATAGTTGGGTGGTGCCCATGGGGGTGTGGATGTTGTGGGTGAAGACTTTTGGGTGGGGTGGAGTGTTAGGGCAGCACCATGCCTAACTCAACTGCACCGCCAGGATCATAGCCATAAGCCTCAAGGGTCTAACAGTGCCTTTGGAGACTTCAGAGCCCCACCTCTATTTGCAGACCCTTTGAGATATGCCTATCCAAGACCATCCAGTTCCCAGCTCCAGGGGCATCTCCTCTCAGTCACTCATAGCTTCAGATGACCTGCCTCCAAGCCCAAGTCCACCAGTCTCTACCACCGTCGTAGTTGGGGTTTCCCACTGTAGTGGACTGCAACAGAGCCACAATTTGGCTCCAGCTGCTGAGTTGAACAGATGCCCCACTGCATAGTGAGTGCATGTGTTGCTTGAATTTGCACAGGAGGACCAGGTGGGATCTTGGTGCCAGTGGCTCCCCCAGCCCCAGCTCTCTGAATAGATGTCAGCTTTCCACTTTGAGCAATTCCAATTGGGTTCTGAAGACTGAGGACAGATCCTGGACCATAACAGGTGCAGTCATTTTATGGAGAACACTAGCAAGAGTGCTGTGGCCACAAGGGTGGGAGGACACCTTGTGGGATGGGTGCACCCTATGGAAAGATAGGCATGGGGACAGCTTAGCCTGGCCTCTCTAGAGGAGTGATGTCCCTGAGTTTTGGGTGGAAAATGAGGCCTTGGGAATCCTTCTGACACTAGCCTGGTGCATTCAGTCAAGTCTGCTGGGTTGGTGGAGCCTTCACCAGGTGGGCTGCCCAAGGACATTCTAGGAAGGGTCTGCAGTGCTGGGGAACTACCCGCTGGTCAGGTTGTCAGGGTACATTAGTGGTTCTAGTTGGACCCAGCAGGGATGTGTGTGGGGCACTTGAGGGCTGGGAATGGGGGTGTGTGGCTTTTGGATGGGCATGGGGGCTTTCCAGGAACTAAGCCAGGCTGGGCACACTGGAGCAGAAGAGGGTCCAAGGTCACACATCCTTAGGATCTCTGACTTGGTGAGATGTCAGAATCCAAGTGGAGACAAGCCTCTTTGGAAACTGCCTAGCAAAGGACCTGGAATCCCAGGGAGCTCTTGGCTTCTGGTTTGCTATATGGGTAGCTGGGCACTGTCAGAGCCATCTCAATGCCTGGCCTGCCTTCTAGCTGCCACCCAGGTCCTCAGGGTGTGAGTAAAACCCAAGATTGAGGTGTACCACAGTGGCCAGGGCACCCAGTTGCCTAGTGGCAGTTAGCAGATGCAGTGGCCCAGATCTGGGCTTCAGGGGTCCAAAGACCCTATAGCTGGACAAGTTTCAGCAGGACTGCACAGCACAGTTTCTTGAGGCTCCAGGCTGTGACAACCAGCATCTATGGCTATTATCACCCTGAACATGTCTGATATAGACTGATGTCTGATTTCTAAAGCTAATCTGAGTGAGGTCTGGTTAGTACTTGGAGACTGCTTGGGAATACCAGGTGTTGTAGGCTTTTGACAGCAGCATTTTCCCCATGCATGCATGCTTTCTCTCTCCCTCTTCTTTTGGTGGCACCTGCCCAGAGCATAGCTCCCTTAAGTAATGCTTCCTGTCCCTCTGCAATAGACCTGAACTAGTACCATCATCTCTACCACACTCCATGTCCATTGGGACACAGGTAGGTAACTGTCTCAACCACTCATTGGATCTCCCCAGTCAGCACAAGCCCAGGCGTGGTAGGGGCAGCAGAGATCCCAATTGTGGAAGCAAAGAACCCTCACATGCTAGACCTCTTCTTGGTCACTGGAGCCCTAAATCCCCTTGGCATCTACATGTAAATAGTGCCCAAAGGGAGCCCCCCTTGTCCTTTGTTGCCTTCACTGCTACAACAGTGATGAGATGAGGGAACTATCCCTTCCCTTTGCAACTGGGCCCCATTCTACACACTCCCATTGTTCTTCAGTCTCCAGAGTACAAGACCCATCACCCATGCCTCAGGCCACCTTAGACATGTTCATGGCCACTGATCTCTAGCAAACACGCATGGCATTCAACAACTCCAGAGGACCTCTGTGTAGATGGAGAAACAACACTCTTGGAAACAGGAATGCAAGCACACAGATAGACCAGTGGCCTATTGGTTCTCCTGCACAGACCGGCAGGATTCAGAAGGGAAGAAGCCATGAGAGATTACTGGTGGCAGCAGTGGCACATCCGGGGAATCAGCCTCACTGATTCCCAGCCCCAGGCCAGTGCCTTCCTCTATTGGTCCAGCCCAAGCATGAGCTCCTTGCTCAGCAGTCCCTCCCCATCCTGAGTTCTTCTCCTTGTCCACCACCCACTGGATCAGAGCTGAGGTCCAGGGCCTGCAGATCTGAGCTTCATTTCCTCCAGATCAGAGGGCCCAGGCTGGCTGCAGATCTGCCCTGTGCTGAGATCCATTCTCAAGAATGAGAGGAGAGCTGGCTGAGTGGCTTGCTTTCATGGAACTTAGAGTTGAGTGGGTGAAGACCAATGGGAGACAGAGTAGGGAGTCACTCTAGGGTAGGGTACGTTTACAGAAATTGAGCTCTTTTGCAGGGAAGAATGAAGTGCTTCTATGCCCAAGTAATAGCCCACTGAAAGAAAGATGACCTAAATGCCTGGAAGCACCTCAATCTAAGCTTTCCCAAAGTCTTCGAAATAGATACATTTCCTCTTCTCCCTTGGGCAGAACTTCAGGATCTCTGTCCCCACCTTAATCAGAATCCACTGTTGCACTAAGTCCTATCTGAAGTGGTGCTAGGTGGGGGTAGTGATGGGATTGGCATGAGCTTGCTGGGTGTGGGGTGTTGGGGCAGTATCAGCCCAAACCCTACTGCAAACCCCAGGGCCATAGATCTGAGCTGCAAAGCATTGTTTGTTTTTGGTTTTTATAAAGGGTATTTATTTGGGGTAGGAGGTTACAGATACCAGGCCATAAAGCATAAGTTACTTCCCTCACCAAAGTCTTTTCATGTGTTAGAGCAAGATGGCTGCCAGTGTCTGTGAGGGTTCAAGCTTCCTGGGTTCCTCTGGGCTCAGCTCCTCTGTTTTCTCCACAAGGTCAGCTGTAGACTATGAGGCACTCTAGGCTTCTGCAAAGCATTTTGAAAGCCAACTCACAGATAGCAAAGGTGCAAGAGGTGTAAAAGTCAGAGTCCAGGAAAGAGTGCTTATAGGATGCATGGAGGCTCAAGATGGCTGCTGAGCAAATGACTGTGGATTTAAAAAAGGATGAATATGGTTAGGCAGAAATGATCATTTTCCAAGTTTGGCAGTTCAAGGTGTCTCAGCTTTCTTCTTTTTTTAAAGATATATTTTATTTATTTATTTCCCTGCATCCCCTCATTGTTTGCACTTGCTGTGTCTCTTTCTCTTCACTGCTTCTTTAGGAAGCACTGGGAAACAAACCCTGGAACTCCGATGTGGGAGTGCCTAATCACTTGAGGCGCCTCCATTCCCTGCTTTGTTGTCTCTCATTGTTTTCCTTCTTTTGTCTCTTGTTGCATCATCTTCTTGTGTCAGCTTGCCACACCTACCCATCATACTAGATCACTGTCTTCTTTAGGAGGTACCAGGAGCCAAACCAGCAACCTCCTATGTGGTAGGTGGGAACTCAACTGCTTGAGTTTCATCATTTCCCTCTGCTTTTTCCTTTAACCTAGAGTTTGTAATTTTTTACATCATTCCTTCAGTTTTTGTGTTAGGTTTCTAAAGCTATCATTGTATTTTAACATTTTATTACTCCTTTTTAATATATTTGTATTGTTTGTAATAGTTTTCCAGTTTTTCCAAACATTTACTTATTCACTAACTCTAAGTACCTTAAATCCTTAGTATACTTTTCATACAAAGAGAAATGTCAGAATAAGACACAGGAGTTTATTCCATCTTGTGTGTAAACTGGTAACTAGGTAAATAGTATGGGTTGCTAGCTCTACAACCCAAAAGATATTTGTTATGTGTCAGAGCAATAATCTTGCATTTTCAAAGAAGAGTGGGTATCTATCAAATAGAGATGAAGACCTAAGGTTTGTTTCTTCCCACCATGTTACAAATATGAGACTAATTCAAAAATAGTCCACCTATCTCACAAACTATCAGTAAGTACAGTAATCTCCACTTTTGGCAAGATTATGTGGGGATATTGGTTTAAGTACCAGGCTTATGCACAAGGGCACAGGCGACTCTCACATAAGGTTATATACCATAAATTATACAAACTGTGGCCTCAAAAAGGATATCAATATTGCCCTGAGACATAGATTTTGAAATAGAAAATTAATTTTCCTACACTCAATCTCATCTATTTGGTTGCAACTTATCCTTATGATAAAGCCATTCTTTGCTCTTTATGAATCCCAGCCATTTAAGTGAAAAGTCCTAGATAGTGTCTTACCCTCAGCTTTTCCTCCTTATTATTTCTGGTTCTTCTGAATTCAGTAAGGGCTTCAATGATATTCAATTTTGTCCAAACCACGCCTACTAATGATTTGGGAATCTAATTTAAACCCATGGCACAAGTAACCAAAAGTGGTTGATAACCCAGGGCGGGCTGTGAGTAACATTTCTCCAATCCCTCAACTTCTGACCTTGTGCTACTATTTAGTCTTTTACCCCTTATCTTGTGCCAACTCAACTAACCTTCCCCAAAAGACCTACTCATTTTTAACTAAAAAGCTTACCTCCAGGACTTCTCTCTCCAAAACATGATCTTGAGCTGTAAAATTTAACCAATCATTTCAGCTCTCTAAGAAGACATCAAAGGCATACAATAATCTTAGTACTGTTTTTGCTTGTAAAAAGTCTGGAAGTCTGTGGCATCTGATCTGAGTTTGCTCCCATTCACTCACTCCAGCTTGGTCACTGTAGAAGTGCTATGAAGGCAGGATAGGCAATCAGACCAGGAGCACCTCTCACACAGTCAAAAAGGGCTCACTGGGTGCAGATGAAGTTCAGTGGCTGAGTAACTCCCTCCCATGTTTGAGGTCCCAGTTTTAACCCCTGGTAACTCCTAAAAAAGGGAGGAGTCTCATTAAATATGGAGTAGTAAGCATTCCTAGCAGCATAATCAGTTGACATGACAATCTCAGAAAGAGGAAATTGGGGAGGGTCTAGGGATGTGTTGTAGGGAAGCACAGGTTCAGATAGGGATTCATGCAGGAGAAGTAGAGGGCAGATAGGGCCCTGTAGCAGTTTGATCTAGTTATTAATTTCAAAAATAGATATTGGGCTATATTTGTAAACTGGTTTGTACTTGATTAAATTATGATTAGGACTTTGGGTTACATAAGTAGGATGTTGGTTCCCCACCTCTTGGTAGGTGGGGACTCACAGGTAAAAGACATAGTGCTCTAAAATATCTTCAACAAATGCAATGAATGTCCCATGATGATAATAGAGGTTGTTGATGTGGGAGGAGTGGGGTGAGGGGGTGGGGGTATATGGGGACCTCATATTTTTTTTAATGTAACATTTAAAAAAACTAAAGCGGGAAAAATCAAACACTGAAAAATATTTCTCTAATTTTCTTTTTTAAAAATACATAGATCACAAAAAATGTTACATTAAAAAATATGAGGTTCCTATATACCCCCCACACCACTCACTACTCCCACATCATCAACCTCTTTCATCATTGTGGCACATTCATTGCATTTGGTGAATACACTGAAGCACTGCTGTACTGCATGGATTATACTTTACATTGTAGTTTACACTCTCTCCCAGTATATTCAGTGGATTATGGCAGGATATATAATGTCTGGTATCTGTCCCTGCAGTATCATGTAGGACAATGCCAAGTCCCAAAAAAGCCCCCACATCACATCTCTTCTTCCCTCTTCATGCCCTCAGCAACTACTGTGGCCACTGTCTCCACATCAATGATACAATTTCTTCCACTGCTAGAGGCACAATAGATCTATAGCAGAATACCAACAAGTCCATTCTAATCCATATTTTATTCATCCTGGGCACCCTGTGATGGTGATGTCCACTCTACTTCTAAATCGAGATGGGACTTAGATCCCACATGGCTGATGGATGTGATTCTCTTGCTTGCAAGTGTAGGCACTCTAGGTTTCCTGGTGTGGTGGTTGACCATCTCCCCCTCCCTGTTAGCCAATCTGGGCAAGTCCAACGAACCCAAGAGTAGGTGTTGGAACTCTGCTGAGGCTCAGGGCCCAGGTGGCACATGGCCAGTACAGAGATTCAAGTCTTCTGATACACCAATCCCAGGGCCAACCACAGGTTCAATAAAAGTGACAGAAGAGGCATGTGTAGAAAGTTCATATCTGAGTCCAACACCATCACATGTAGAAGCATAAATTCCAAAGTAGGCCCACTGGCAAGACACCAAACTCCAGAGCCATCTACCATGACCATAGAACTTGTGTGTCCCTGTAGGCCTTAGAAGCACCAGTACCTGGGGTTGTATCTACTTTGGCTGTATCTGGGATCCTGCTGAGATGTGTGTAAGTATGACCCCTCTGATGACCTCCCAACTCATTTTGAAGTCTCTTAGACATATAAATTCATTTGTCTTCACCGTTTCTACCTTTTATTCAAGGTCTTTTTCTAGTTGCATCACCAGCTGGTGACTGGCAGTAATCCCTCAGTGCCAGGGAGGCTCATCCCCAGGAGTAATGTCCCATGCTAGAGGGAAGGTAATGCATTTACATGCTGAGTTTGGCTTAGAGACTGGCCACATTTGAGCAACATGGAGGCTCTCAGGAAGTAACTCTTAGGTACCCTGCAGCTCTAGGCCTAGTTGAAATTTTAGGCACATGGGCTCATAAGCATAGGTTTCCACAAGATCATGAAATGATGGCTTTAGGACATGTTAAATTTCACCAAAAATTTAGAGAAGTATATAGTCTAAAATGTAAACCATAATGTGACTAAAAATTTAGAAAGGTGTACAGTCTAAAATATAAACCATAATGTAAACCAAAATGGAACCATGTTTGGTAGCTATTTTCTTTTATATAGATATATATATTTTTTCATTTTGTTTTATTTTATTTTTTGGTAGCTATTTTCAATATTGGTACATCAGCTGTAGCAAATATAACATGACCGTGTAAAAAGATCATTGCTACAGAGGTAGTAAAAGGGTTTGATGTTGGATATATGGGAGTCCCCTATAGTGCATATGTGACGTTACTGTGATCTAAAACTTTTTTGAAGACAAAATTTAAAAATTTAAAAAGAGTTAGGGGTTTTGATGTTGGAGTTTTGATGTTGGAGTTTGATGCTGAAGTCTTAAGCTGGAGCTCCAGCAAGTAAGCACACACTGGAAAGAGAAGCATTCCCCAAGAAGAGAGGAATCCTGAGTACAGAGAGAAGTAGGCTCTAGGAAGAGAGGAACCCTGATGCTGGACAGAAGCAAGACCTGGGAAGAGAGGAACCCAGGAAGCCTGAACCCTGCAGATGTCAGCAGCCATCATGCTCAAACACATGAAAACAGACTGGTGAGGGACGTAAATTATGCTCTAAGGCCTAGTGCCTGTAAATTCCTACTCCAAATAAATACTCTTTTAAAAACCAACAGACTTCTGATATTTTGCATCAGCACCCCTTTGGATGACTAATACAGACCCTATTATCTATATAATCCTAGCTGATCCTGAGGCTATACACAAGCACTTAGGAGAACTGAAAGTGCACAGCAAAGGAAACATCACAGCAGATAGAAAATGTCAGGGAACTTTCCTTTTATTTTTTTTTTAACTAGGACATCTTTAAATAAGATTTAATCCACATTCAAATACTTCTTGCAAAGTAGTGTTAATGGGTGAACAAAATATTTTCAAATGTAAATATATTGCTTTAACATTACATTTTAATTTGAGATAACATTTGTCAGGACATAAAATGGGAATCGAAGTTCAAGAAGAAATGGGAACACACATTTCTGTTTGATTATGAAAAGTCAATTTGTATATTTTTAAACAAAGAGTGATATGAACTCAGTATATATTTAGATGATAGTGGATTCAGTTAAAAGAATGATATAGAAGTCTTATTTTAAAAACTGCAGTAAATGCAGTGTGTTAGATATATCATTTGGAGCTATGTAAATTTATGAGAAAAATGTTAAGAAGTCAAGTTAAAAATGTGCCAGGGTTATATAACTTTTAAAATGTCTTTTTTAAGCACAGAAGCAAAATTTTTGGAAATCATTTATATAGCTTATGAAGGATAATTGCCTCCAATTGTCTCCAAGATATAGTTTCTGGAACTATTCTAAACTTTTTATTCTGTTTCATAAAATTTCATGTCCTTGTACTTGCCTGAGTCAATGGGGGATGTAGAGTGACAGATATCATTCTAGACTCATCAGTACTATATTAGTTTTCCAGGGATGCCTTAAGACCATCATATCCTGGCTGGCTTAAGCAACAGGAATTTGCTATCTTAGTTTTGGAGGCTAGAGTACTAAACAAGGCCACCTTTCTTCCAAAATCTGCAGTGTTCTGGTGGTGGTTTGTTGGTAATAAATCTTTGCCTCAGTTACATGGTTTAATTACTTATGTCTCCTATTCTTTTTTTTTAAGATTTATTTTTTATTTATTTCTCTCCCCTTCCCCCCTCCCAGTTCTCTGTTCTCTGTGTCTATTTGCTGCATGTTCTTCTTTGTCTGCTTCTGTTGTCAGCGGCACAGGAATCTGTGTTTCTCTCTGTTGTGTCATCTTGTGTCAGCTCTCCATGCAGCACCATTCTTGGGCAGGCTGCACTTTCTTTTGTGCTGGGCGGCTCACCCTACAGGGCACACTCCTTGTGTGCATCAGCACTGCACATGGGCAAGCTCCACACGGGTCAAGGAGGCCCAGGGTTTGAACCGCAGAACTCCCATGTGGTAGATGGATGGCTTAACCACTGGGCCAAGTCCGCTTCCCTCTCCTATTCTTTCTAGTACTACTGTGTGGTACTATTAAGATCAAGAAGATAAAGACGATCGCTTTCAGTATCTGTTATAACTAACTCTAATAACAAAGAACTCTCTTTCCTGTATAACCTTTTCGTTCTTGGATTTCTTAGACTTCTTTTTTTTTCTTGGTTTTATTTTATTTTTTACACTTTTTTATTAAAGTTAATAGATCACAAAGAATTTACATTAAACAACATTAAAAAAACCTAAAAAACATGAGCTTCCCATATACCCCACTCTCCACCCTCCACCCCATCATTTATGTAAATTGTAATTTTTGAAGATATACACATCACAAAAACGTTACATTAAAAAATGAGGTTCCTGTATACAGCCCCCCCACCCCATTCCTCCCACACCAATAAACTCCTCATTCATTGTGGCACACTCTGCAATCAGTGAACACATTTTTGAGCACTGCTGCACAGCATGGATAATAGTATACCCTGTGGTTCACACTCTACCCCAGTACATTCAGTGGGTTATGGCAGAATATATAAAGTCCAGCATCTGACCCTGCAATATCACTTAGGACAACTCAGGGTCCCCAAAATGCCCCCACATCACATCTTTTCTTCCCTCTTCCTGCCCTCAGCAACTACTGTGGCCACTTTCTCCACCTCAATGCTACAATTTCTTCTATTACCAGTCACAATAGTTTTATAGTAGAATATCAGTGTGTCCACTCTAATCCATATTTTATTCCTCCATTCTGTGGATCCTGGGATGGTGATGTCCACTCCTTTAGATCAAGAGGGGGTTTAGATTCCGCATGGATGATGGATGCAATTCCTCTGCTTGCAGTAGTTGGCACTCTTGATTCCCTGGTGTTGTGGTTGACCGTCTTCACCTCCCTATTAGCAGACCTGGGTAAATCCAATGAACCAGAGAGTAGGAGCCACAACTCTGCTGAGGTTCAGGGCCCAGCTGGCACATGGGCAGTCCAGAGATTCAAGTTCCCTGAGTATGCACCACCCCTAGTGCCAACAACAGATTCAGTAGAAGTGACAGAAGAGGCATGTGTAGGAAGGTCACATCTGAGTCCAGCTCCATCACACTCAGGAGCACAAATTCCAAAGGAGGGCCCTCTGACATGCCTCAAAACTCCAAATCCATCTGCCATGACCATATACCCTGTGGCTCTCCAGAGCCTTCAGGAGAACCAGCACCTAGGGTTCTATCTACTTTGGTTCTCTCTGGGATCCTGCTGAGGTGTGCATAAGCGTGACCCCTCTGATGACTTCCTGACTCTTTCTGGAAGACTCTTAGCCATATAAACTAATTTGTCTTTGCTATTTCCCCCTTTTATTCAAGTCAAGAAGCAGCTTTTAATACTTGATTCAAGACGTAGGCTGAGATACTCTGCTGGTCTGAGTTGACCCTTTTATTCAAGTTCTCTTTCTAGTTGCATCACCAGTTAGAGATTGGTAGTAATTGCAGGGAACTTTCAATAATCTTCGCACGTAGACTGATGAGCAAAGGATTGAACCCTTACTGGTTCACAGTGGTTAAAAACACCCTCTGCACACTTATTAGTTGACAGTTAATTCACATAGAAAGAGGTGCAACCCACAGGGAGACAGCAAGAATTATGTAATACATGCTATATAAAATATATTACATATTTGTGTGTTTATGCATATATATGCACACACATATATCAAGAACAGGCATATATTGCTGTATAGTACAGGGGAGAGAGAAACTACAGATTTCGTCCAAGCAAGACCAAAATAAAAATATGAATAAAAATATTAGCAACATCAGCAGTGAGCACCATAACAATTAAAAATAAGAATCCAAACATGGTAAAATATTTTAAGTCACCCAGAATGATCAGTTTTCAGAAAAAAAGTGTTTCATACACAGGGGGAAATGCAGTGAAGAGGATTGTTCCATAACTATCTCCAGAAGTCTTTCAAATGAAGATATCAAACAATTATTATATGTGTTCCAAGAACTAAAAAAGATCATATTTAATGAATGAAAAGACAGTATGGCTACAATAAAGCAAGAAAAGGAATTTCTAAGAGGAGATAAAAATTATTTTTAAAAAATTTTAGTGTTGGTGAAACAGTAACTCATGAGAAATTCTGTAGAGCAATGCAACAGGTAATTCAAGATGGCAAAAGAATGAATCTTGAACTAATAAAACCCATTCTTCAGAACCCAACTAAAAATTACTGAGGGAAAATTAAGAGAATGTCAGTCATCTGTGAGAAACATCAAATACACCAACTTCCATGTAACTGGACTCCTAGAAGGAGAGAATGGGAAGAAAAATATTTGAAGAAATAAAGACCAATAATGACCTAGATTTAATGATAAACAATATTCATATCTAGGAAGTTAAAAACAAACCCTGCTAGAATGTATACGAAGAGATCCACACATCACAGAGAAACTATGAAAAATACAAGGACCCATACAAGGAACAAATGTCTAGAAGAGAGGTGTGAACTCTAAGTTTCAGTGTCCTCAGCTCAGCCTATATCAAGCCAACAATGGCTCATTTGAAAAGCAGGAATTAAAAATATTCTGTAAGGCATTTCACTTGTGGCTGCAGCCAGATAATCACAGCAAGGAAGAAATTATTTCTCAATTGCTCCTGGAACAGTTAATGATGAATGGATACTGCAAAAATGGGTCCACTTTGAGAGGGAATTGCAATTCAAGCAGAAGAATCCTGGAGAAACTCATGGAAGATCTGACCAATGATTACATGAGGTCACCTGATTTTGTTCATGTCCACATGCAGGGACAGGAAGCCCACTTCTCAGAGAATATGACCTTAAGTACTCATCTCATGGGAAAAAATGTCAGCAGGAATCCAAGAGGAGTATGAGGACACCCTTCCATGGCCCCCAAAAGATTCTCCTTCAAACAGAACAAGCAGAGGAATATCAACAGTTCTGTGATATTCCAATCAAGTAAATGACAGTATTACTAATTGAGTCAATCAATTACCTACCCTGGTTATTATTCAGGAAGATAATAGCCCTAAGCCTGAAGAGGGGTGTGGAACTTGGGAGAACCTGCATAACTCCAGAAGAGCAGAGCTTGGATCCTTTGTATCCCGGAAAGGATCCCTAAGAGGACCTTCTCAAGATGTCCTGATGGAGGTAGAACCACAGTTTCTTCCCAGGATAGATCTAGCCAGCTCTAAGCCTGTCCCTACCAACCAAAGCAATTATAAACATCCATACATTGAATAAATCAGGAAAGTGTCCATAGTTCCCCCAAATCATACAAGTGTGAGAACTGTCCCAGGATCTTTAGGTACCAGTTCAGCTAGACACCTACCAGAGAAGACACAGGAATGGGAGACCATTTGTTTGTGCTATGTATCAGAAAGGTTTCTTCCAGACATCAGACTTCAATGTGCACCAGAAGATTCACAAAGTGGAAAGCTCTTTGAGTGTGCACATGTGAAAAGCCCTTCAGCCAACAAACTTGTGAGCTCATGAGAGTATCAGAGAAGCTACTGCCAGTCTTCTACATATCACTGCCAAGTGAGGACCCACAAGAAAATTAATTTCAAAACAGATTCTGCCACATCAAAAGGCTCTCCTGCTACTATCTCCACACAAGATATATTTTTAAATTATACAGTTTGCCTAATCATTCCTGCAAAATGTTATTTAGTAGGTAGATCATTTAAATATTGGTTACTTGAGTAGAATTGTTCTGTCTTCTCCCTTCCTTTATTATGTGACACACTTACTCATAGTTTAATTCAGAAGAAAAAGAAAACTAAAATCAAGTATAATGAGAAAATTGTGAAAGCAACAAGAGAAAAATGATGCATTACATAAAGTGGAGTATCAATAAAATTAAAGGACAGTGGCCACAAAGCAGTGGAATGACATTGTCAAAGCACTGCAAGAAAAACACTGTCAAGTATGAATTCTATATCTAGCAAAATGAAAGTCAAATAAAGATAATCCAAGATAGACAAATACCAAATATTTAAGCTGTTTGGCCTAAATAACAAGAATTATTGACTCACAATTTCAGAAACTAGCCATCGAAAATGAAGGTGTCAGCAAGGCTGTGCTTTCTCAAGTCAATCATTCTGGTGATAGCAGAGCTTTATCACATTATGGTGCCTTATATCTATGCCTCTGACTTTCCCCTACTGGTGTTTGCCAAATTAACTCTGCTTATAAAAGATCCAGTAATAGGATTCTATTTACAATAGGTTCATACCCAAATTAATTGAGATTAAGAATAAGAACTTAGCATTTCTGGGGACAAATCATTTTAACTACCATACATGCCTTACAAGAAAACTGAAAGGAAGTACTCCAGACTGAAAAGAACTTATTCCATTGGGAAACAATGAAGAGCACAAGAAATGATAATATGTGGGTTAATATAAAAGCTTCTATAGGTATACATTTTGTTTTTTATTTTAATTTATGAAAAGGAAAATTGTATAAATCAGTAATTATTACATGGAGCATTTGTAACATATAAAAAATATATATCATAACAACCTAAAGAAAAGGGAAAAGAAATAGAGGTACATTGGAGAAAAGTGTCTGTATTTCTGGATTGATCTGAAGTAGAATGTATAAAATAAGCTGTATTCCAATCTTTCAATTAGAATCTAAAAGGAATAACTAAAGGAAATGTTAAAAGTAAACAAATCAATTTAAAGGGTACACTAATAAGTTATACAAAACAGAAGAACAAACAAGAGAGAAGACACAGAAAATAAGTAACTACTAATATAGATTTATAATTCCAGAAATGCCAACAACCCATTGAATGTGAATTGCCTAAACAGCCCAATATCACAGATCAGCTGGATGAATTTACAAGATCTAACTATGTACTGTCTACAAGAGACCCATCTTAGATTAAAGACACAAATAGAGTGAAAATAAAATGATGGGAAAAGACATATCATTCAAGCAGAAACCAATAGAGAACTGGAGTAATTATATTAGTATCAGATAAAATAGACTTTACAAGAAACATTACTAGAGACAATGATGGATATTTCATAACAAATGAACACATGAAGAAAATATAATTTTAGATATATGCATACTTAATATCTATGCCTCGAAATACCTAAAATAAAACCCTGACACCTACCTCAGAGATAGTAGAAGAAGGATGGGGCAAGGTTACTGTCTCATGATCTTCCCCAATTCAGTTCCTCATACTTTTTACTGCCAGTTCATAACATTCAGCCTGATTTTTAAAAGCATGTGTTCTAATTTGGCTTATGTGGATCATTTTCTCTCTCTGAATGTCCAACCTATACTAGTTTTAGTATATACAGTTGATGTACAATGAATGTTTTTGCACTAAAAAAGTAAATGAATGGATGGTATCCCACACAGAGATGGGGAAGCAAGGGAGCACAGCATATTCTAGGACCTGTTATAAGTTGTTCCAAATGCCCTCAGTAGCATTTTCTAAACTGAACTACTAAGGATGTTAATGCATTTTCAATGAAAAACAGGAGTTCAGTACTCAAAATTTACATTCTGTTCTTTTCCTGGCTATTCTTAATGCCCATTACTGTGTTTAAACCAATTTCCCCACTTTCACAAATTAAAATTATTTGTTCAGAATTTTATTAATAACTTGTGAATTTCTACTCAGAACCTTTTTAGAATATCCTGACCTCTAGTGTAGCATAACTCTGATGAGATGGTAGGGGTGAGCCTGGAGAGATGAACTGTGGCCAGACCATGAGATTTTTGATATGAAATGTTCAGGAATTTGGACTTTACTATGGAAACTACATAAACAAGTGAAAGATTTTTAATCGGGTTGTTATATTTTTAATAGCATCAATATAGAGGATGAATTGGAGAACGTTCCATCAAGAGGCAGAGGAACTAGCAGAAATCTTGTGATAGAGAGCCAGGATACAAGTAATGAACACTTGGGATAAGTCTATAGCAGGAAAAACAGGGAAGAGGAGGGAAATTAAGAAACTGTATTTAGGGAGTAGAGTTGGCACATCATCACTAAGTGCATTAATGAATGAGAGAGCAGGACATGTCAAGGAAATCTTCTATCTTCTGGCTTAGAGCATTGGTGGTGACTGCACCCTGACAGGGAAGAGGGGGAAGAACATTGTATGAAGAGCTTTAGTTTGAGGTGCCTATGAGAGTTCAACTGGAAATTCAGATGTGTGGCTGAGGAGACAGTTCTCACTGGATGTGAAGAGTTGGGTTCACTGTATTTTGATTCAGTTGAATCCATAATTTGGAAGTGGTCACTCCAAATTGTATTAGAGTGAGGGGTATATGGGCAGGAGTTTGAAATTTTGGGCATCAACAGGAAAGGGATAAATGGTGGGAGACTACACTGAGAAGGAAGAAACCCAAGGATAGGAAGGAAGTTGAAAAGGATGATACGGGTAAGCCAAGGTGGGAGTAGGGAAAAATATAATCAAACCTATAAATAATAAGAGAAATCAGGAAGAAATGACCAAGAAGATAAAGAGGAATGTACCCATTACAATTAAGGACTTGAATGTAAATGGCCCTTAGAAGAGCAGTTTCAGTGGAGTAGTTGGCTGAAGTGTGACAAGATCACAGCTAGTTGAATTGGAAATGAGTAGTGTCAAGTAGTGACATCTAAGAACCTTAGCTCTGAGAGGAGATTGAGGGAGCAGTACTTACAGTGGTGAAGGCCTTCAGCAGAGAAGATATTTCAGTTTTGGATGAGACATAAAGAGAGGGGAGAGCATGCTTATGTGCCAAGAGAAAGCCAGAGAGAGGGAGGGGAGACATCTGAAGGGACTGAGCAAGGTTGTTGGGGCAAGAGGAGAAGCAACATAGTTGAGGTCAACTGAAATAGGCCTATTAATATTTGCTTATCCAAGTATATTGTTCATCAATTGGCATATTTTGGATAGATTCACTAAGTTAAGCAGAAACATTTTCTTACCCATTTGACTATTCTTTACCTTAGTACGTTAGAAGAATTAAGGGTTAACTTGCCCAAAAACATGCCATGTTCCTCCTGTTGCTTCTACCCTGCTCCCACCACTCTCCATACAGATCCCAAAATCCCATGTGATCTGCTTTCTTCTCAGCTCTCCAATTGCATTCCCAACCAATTTTCCCCACTCTCTCTTCTGTTCCTTGAACTGTGGAACTTCTTTCCCCATTTAAAGCATTTGCTCTTCCAGTGACTGCTGCCATGAAAGCTCTTGCCTTAGCACTTTGAATGGCTGCCTCCTTCAAATTCTTCATAACTGAGCCTGACACTCACTTCATCTCCTCACATGAAAGGATATCTCTGTAACCACCTATACGTTATTAGTGATCATAGTAGTCATTTTTCTTTAGTGTGATAAGGTTTTAACTTTATATTTAGAGATGTGTAGATTCATATTTACAGAAAAATTACAATAACAATTTAGGGAATTCCCATACAACATCCTGGCACCCACACATGGTTACCACTACTACTGACATTGCAGATCAGTGTGGTCTATTTGTTAAAACTGATCAACCAATACTGAAGCATTGCTATTAATGAAAGTCTATAGACGATAATTCTTTTTAATTCCTTCAAATCATTGCATGAAACAATCGCTATCTTTTCTGGCATTTAATTAGGCCTGCTGTAAATAAAGCACCATCAAGGGACAGTGATTTACCATAATGTCAGTTTTTCAGTGTACATAAGTGCACGACATTCCAAATTGTGAAATGAGTAAGACCAAATGTATTAAGATTTATGGTCATCTTCCCTCTGAGTGTATAAATACTCAATACTGAAACAGTACAGAGTCACTCTCTCCTAGTGGAGCATGCAGAGCAGGCATCTACCAACTCTGGCCTGAGTAGCAGGCCTGCCTGGGAGACTGGCCATGATTGTATCTTTTGGCCATTTGTGCTAATAAGCTGTTCACTTACAAGATTTTTTGTGCCTGAGCCTGTGTTCCCAAGATGCACTACAAAGCAACTTGTTCCACTGATTTAGGGGGCTGCAAGCAGAGTAGCTTGCAAATTATGGGATGGAATTGGTTGACTTTTTGGCCATTATTTAAACTTTCTTTCATATCTTTTGTATGTATGGTGGTGTCTTGAGCAATACAGGACCAAAGCATTTGTGTAGTAAACAGTCTACAGCTGATCACTGATCAGTTTTTGATTACTGAGTTCAGATCACTGAGTAATGGCTCTGGGGGAAGTTATTACTTCAACCTTCTCTGCACAAAGTCGGTGGCAGCGAATGTTTCAACCTTGTCTACTATCCTGGGTAGAGGTAATGCCCCACATTTCAGGTACCTATGGCATGATGTCTACATCCTCTTGAGGAAGGGGATCAATAAATGGGACTTTAAGAATCCGCCATGAACACCAGGGAGCTGTCAAACTGGATTAATCCTGAGATAAATGCGGTTGGGGCTACCAGTGCCTGGCTCATGGTTTCTTATATCTCTTTTCATTCTGGAACCAGGATTAGTATCAGGCCTCCAAGAATAATATTGTTGTGAGTGTGAGGCCATTCACTGTTTAGGAGATTATGAGAATTGAAGATGGAGACCTGCAGGTGAAATCAAAATTATGAGACATTAGAAAGATAAGAGTAGGGAGTTCCAGTACTCAATCCTTTCACAACAACTATAAGACAGGCAGGGAACATCTGAAACACCTATTTCAAATGTCCAAGTCCAGTATAACACTGTACAACATCCATGGAAGAGTAGGAGGAAAAGGCCAATAAACTATCATAAAAAACTGTAATTACAATCTCTGAGTGGCAGCTGGTTCCCATCATATAATCTCACAAAAGGCCACCCCCATGGGGTACAGACACTGGCTAGCTGCCACTGGCAGAAAGGTATTTAAAAATCCTTTTCCCCAAGAACAGGACAGGCACACCTGATCATTGACCGCAGCTTTTTATTATTGAGTTAAGATCACTGGGTAATGGTAATGGAGGAAGTTATTGTTTCAAACTTCTCTGCACAAACATGGTGGCATTTACCAACCTTTACTGGACAGAGGCAGAGGCAGTGGTGATTTAAAGAAGCAGTACGTCCCAGGGTTGTGGGGGAGAGTAAACTGAAGTGCTGCATTTGTTGCCAGGCTAGAAAAGCTCAGCTTTAGGAAGGCATTCAAGTTTTGCTGTCCTTACTCTCCATCTCCACAGGACACATTGGAGCAAGCCTGCAACCCTTCATTAGTCCCTGGCTCTTTTTTGCCTAGGAAAGAACAACTTGGGAAATTCATCTCTGGGGTGACCTTCCTTCCAGAATTTACACTATACAAAAGCAGCATGAGGCAATGAAATAAGTATAAAAAACTATAGAAGTGGAACAGTTTGAGACAAAGGCCTGCAGCTTCAAATACTCAGGAGAGGGCTGTCTATATACTAGGAAAAGAGCAGAAAACCAAATTCCTGTAAATAGTGAAACTCCAAAACAACTAACAAACAAAGACACAGGACAAGATGGAGGCCCAGAAAGACAAGGAAAACCCTGCACAGTATATTTGCCTTGACAAGCCTTCCTGATAAGAGGGCTGAAGCCCAAGAAAATGTTTGTCTTCTCACCAGCTGTTTACAAAATGAAAACAACCCATCCCAGGCATAAATACAAGAATTGATATTTAAAATATTAACACATAGAATGTGCAAGAAAAACAACAAAATACAAAATGAGAAACAGGAAATGATCATCCATCCAAAGGGAAGCAGATAAAAATACAGAAAATGCCAATGAAGATAAGAATGTGGACATAATGAACAAAGTATTTTAAAGAGAGGTCTTAAAAACTCTAAAGAGGGTGAATGAAAGTCCAAGTAAAGAGCTAAAGTATATCAGAAAAACAATAAATGAGTAGTATAAAAGTTTAGGTAAAGAGAAAAATGTAAACAATTAAGTAGAAGTAACAAAATAATAGTACTGGATTTGAAGCCCACAATGCCTGGTATGAGAAATTTTCAGGAGGGTTTCAAGAGTACATTGGAGCTGGCAGTGATCTTGAATAAAAACATTTGAAGTGAGTGAGGCTGAGGAGGACAAAGAGAAAAGAAATATTGAAAGTGAAAATAGCCTAAAACACCTGCTTCATACCAATATATCCTGCTCTGCCAGATGGAGAAGATAAAAAGGGGCAGAAGGATATTAAAAAAAAAAGAGAGACATTCACAAACTTTTAAGAAGGTGTGATTATGCAAATACAAGAAGCTTGGTGATCACGAAATGGGATAACCATGAAAAAATATAGTCCACCATGTATTGATTACACTACCAAATGCAAAGGACAATGAGAGTTCTGAAAGCTCCAAAAGGAACATTTTACATACAATTAGATTGAGAAGTGATTGATTTCTCACCAGAACTCAATGAAGGCAAGAGGGCAGAAGGTTGAAATATTAAAAGTTCCAAAGGAAAACAAATGCCAGACAAGAATTTATATAGTTAGCTGCTCTTTCAAAAATGACCCATGTTTGATCCTTGGGGCTCCTGGTATAGGCATGCCCACATGGTGAGCCAGCCCCATGCGGCAAGCCAGTGACCATGCAGTGACCCAAGTGGTGTGTCAGTGCCTGCGTGGCAACTTATGCATTGAGCCAGTGCACAGTAAACCAGTGCCTGCATGGTGAGCCAGTGCCCATGTGGTGAGCAAGTGCCCACACAGTGAGCCATGCAGCAATATAATGATGCAACAAAAAAAGAGAGATGAAGGGGAGTCAAGGCAAGACAACAACAGAAACAAGGAACTGAGGAGGCACAAGTGACAGGGAAACTTTCTCCACATCAGAGTCTCCATGATCAAATCCCAGTGCATCCTAGGGGAGAAAATGAGAAGAAAAAAAAAAAAAAACAAAAAAAAACAAAAAAAAAAACAGACACAAAAGATCACACAGCAAATGGACACAGGCAGCAAAAAGAGCAGGGTGGAGGGGAGACAGGGGAGAAAAATATGAGGGAGAAATTAAGACATTCTCTCTTAAACAAAAGCTGAGTGAATTCATCACTACTAGACCTGCCACACAAGCAATGGTAATGGGAGTTTTTCAGACTGAAATGAAAAGACACTAGGTACTGAAATGAAAAGTACTACCTAGTGAGTACTTCAAAACACCCTAAAGAAACAATGATCTGTAGTACAGGAAACCATTTGGATAACTGTAAATGCCAGCATTATTGTATTGTACTGTTTGGTATGTAACTCCACATCTTGCTTCCTACAAGCACCTAAATGCAAATGTAAAAAAGGTAGTGATAAATAAAGTCTTTGGTACATTCAATGCACAAAAATATAAGTGATAAGTAAAAAATGGTGGTGGTTCACAGGCTCATAGTATACATGCAAGCTACTGAAGTAGTATGGATGACTACAGGAACTACTGAAGAAATTAAAAACAGTTTATTCACTATATGAGTTCTTTGGTATGTTTAAAGGTTAAATCTATGGCTGAAGTCTCTTTCATAACTAAAACTATTATACTGTGAGTTTTTACATTTAAAATAAGAATACTGACTGATGGCTTTCTCAAATTTTTGGCATTTACACGGATTCTCTCCAGTTTGAGTAATCTCCTGTTGTCCAAGTTTAGAATAATTAATGTTTCCTCATACATATATTATGGTTTCTGTCCAGCATGAATTCTCTCATGTCTCCTGAGAGCAGAATGAAAAGTGAAAGTTTTCCCACACAGACAACATTCATAGGGTTTCTCTCCAGTGTGAATTCTCATATGTTGAAGACTAGCATATTGACTGATGGCTTTCCCAGAAAGATGACATTCATAGGGGTTCTCTCCAGTGTGAGTTCTCTCATGTTGTTTAAGAGAGATATGTTGACTGAAAGCTTTCCCACATAGAAGACATTCATGGGGTTTCTCTCCAGTATGAGTTATTTCATGTTGTTTAAGGATAGATGATTTAGTGAAGGTTTTCCCACAGTGATGGCATTCATGGGGTTTCTCTCCAGTGTGAGTTCTTTCATGATATTTAAGGGAAGTATAATGACTATAGGTTTTCCCACACAGATGACATTCATACGGTTTTGCTCCAGTGTGACAGATCTCATGTTGTTTAAGGGAAGATAATGTAGTGAAGGCTTTCCCACAGAGATGGCATTCATGTGTTTTCCCTCCACTGTGAGTTCTCTCATGTTCTCGAAGATGGGAATGTTGACTGAAAGCTTTCTTGCATATATGACATTCATGGGGTTTCTCTCCAGTGTGAGTTCTTTTATGTCTTTTGAGGGCAGATGATTGAATGAAGGCTTTCCCACAGTGATGACATTCATGGGGTTTCTCTCCGGTGTGAGTTATCTCATGATATTTAAGGGAAGTATAATGACTATAGGTTTTCCCACACAGATGACATTTATATGGTTTTGCTCCAGTGTGACATCTCTCATGTTGTTTAAGGGAAGATAATATAGTGAAGGCTTCCCCACAGAGATGGCATTCATGGGTTTTCCCTCCAGTGTGAGTTCTTTCATGTTGTCGAAGATGGGAATGTTGACTGAAAGCTTTCTTGCATATATGGCATTCATGGGGTTTCTCTCCAGTGTGAGTTCTTTCATGTGTTTTGAGGGAAGATGACTGAATGAAGGTTTTCCCACAAAGATGACATTTATGGGGTTTCTCTCCAGTGTGAAATCTCTCGTGATATTTAAGGGAAGTATAATGACTATAGGTTTTCCCACACAGATGACATTCATATGGTTTTCCTCCAGTATGACAGATCTCATGTTGTTTAAGGAAAGATAATGTAGTGAAGGCTTCCCCACAGAGATGGCATTCATGGGTTTTCCCTCCTGTGTGAGTTCTCTCATGTTGTCGAAGATTGGAATGTTGACTGAAAGCTTTCTTGCATAGATGACATTCATGGGGTTTCTCTCCAGTGTGAGTTCTTTCATGTTTTTTGAGGGAAGATGACTGAATGAAGGCCTTCCCACAAAGATGACATTTATGGGGTTTCTCTCCAGTGTGAGTTCTCTCATGATATTTAAGAGAAGTATAATAACCATAGGTTTTCCCACATAGATGACATTCATATAGTTTTCCTCCAGTGTGACATCTCTCATGCTGTTTAAGGGAAGAAGATGTAGTGAAGGCTTTCCCACCTAGATGACATTCATGGGTTTTCTCTCCAATGGGAGTTACATTGTATTGCCTGAGGTCAGAGCATTGGATATAATTTTTATCACTTTGGTAGCATTCATATGATTTACTTGTATGGTGAAGATGCTTATGTTGTTTAACATATGAATAGTCACTGAGGACTGCTGGAGGTGGTTTCCTGAAATAGGATTTCTTTGTTAAGTGAATCAATGCGTATTGGTTCACTATGGATGTGTGAGAGGAATTTTCTTGCAAAGAATTACATTTAAAGGAATTCTTTTGGGTGTGAGATCTGTGCTGTGGGGAATTAGATGAGAGACTGTAAAACTTTTGTCCATTTAAATGAATTCCTACATTTCCATATACATGAAACCTAGACTAATCCACTAGTGGTAGTCTCCAATTAAAATATCTGCCATGTTGGTTTCATATAAAAGTATTCTAATCCATACACACAGATTTTCTCTATTATAACACTCTAATTGCAGAGGTATCTGATCAATTTTGAGTTTCATGATGTTTCAAAGATTACATTCATAAAACTTGCTTATACAATTTGATTTTTATGTGAACTCAGGTTAGAGTTTGTGTTTAGGTTTTTACTGAAAATTCAAACTATCACAAATTTTTGCTGGATTAGCACTTAATTCTAACATTAATTTTAACTTCATGATTTACTGAATTCCTAATTTATCCTATCCTTTGGTATCTATTTGGAACACTAGAGTATATAAAATTGAACTTACCAATGACATGGTTTTAGAAGTGTCTTTCTTACAGGTAGGTTGACTGAATATCATTTCTATCATTTCCCATGTTTTAAAGGCACACTGCCTCCCTGTAGTAATTGAAAAAAGGCAGAATAAATTGTTAGAATAGTTTCAGGGGAAGAAAAATTTAGAAAGTTCCAAATATCCCTTTCAGTATGTTTCCCACATTCACAATCAGCTGGGTAAGAATATCAAAGTCATAAATAAGAAAATTCTAAGACATAATAGTCAGAAAGGATTTTGAGACATGCAATGTGAGAATAAAATTGGGATGTTGGTGAGGTAAAAAAGAGGAAAAAAATCTTTCAAGAATAGGAACAGGACAAGGATTATTATGTGACAGTTTAATTATAATAACAAATGAATATTCCTTTCCCAATGCCAAAGACACTCAATAAAGCTTAAAAAATGTATGGAACAAACACATGACTAAAATTTCCCCAATATCTTCGTTACATTTTAGAAATCATAACTCATATGAAGAAAACTGAAGAAATCGTTACAGGCGGCAGACTTGGCCCAGTGGATAGGGCGTACGTCTGCCACATGGGAGGTCCATAGTTCACACCCCGGGCCTCCTTGACCCGTGTGCAGCAGGCCCATGTGAAGTGATGTGTGCAAGGATTGTCATGCCACGCAGGGGTGTCCCTTGAGAAGGGGAGCCCCACGTGCAAGGTCTGCACCCCATAAGGAGAGCTGCCCAGCATGAAAGAAAGTGCAGCCTGCCCAGGAATGGCGCTGCACACACAGAGAGCTGACACACGATGACTCAAGAAAAAGAAACACAGATTTCTGTGCCGCTGACAACAACAGAAGTGGACAAAGAAGATGAAGCAGCAAATAGATACAGATAATAGAGAACTGGGGTGGGGGTGGGAGAGAAATAAATAAATAAATCTTTATAAAAAAATACCTAATTAAAAAAGAAAAGAAACCATTACACACTTAAGGAATCCTGAAGTTAAAATATTCAAGCACATACTTCATCATGAGACCCCTCTTCTAATGCAGAGGTCTTTACAGTTCACCTGGATTCTGGTATTGAGGACAAACTACTCCTTCTCTCGACACTTCTTCCTGTTCCAATTGGGAAAGCACATCTCTTTTGCAGATTTGATATACTGTTTGTATGAAAAAAAGGTACCTGGATTTTGAGTTATGATAGTAACAAGTCATGATCATGATGTATATCATAAGGTACCAAAGAATAGGGTAAGCATTGAAAGTCAGCAACGCAACAATAACTTGAACTTAGATCACTGACAATATTTCAACAGAATCTGTAACTCTTGAACTTTTGCCCATTTCAGTGAGGATCACTGTTTGTTGTTACCCATGTACTAGTAAAAAGAGAAACTGCAGAACTGCCTACATTCTAAATGGTTTGAAATCTGTTTTCAAAGTGATTGAATATTATGTTTAAAAATAATCCAATTAACATAAATTCTAAAAAATGACCTAAATTCTAATAGGAAAAGGATACAAGCAATGTTTCTACTACTGTGTTCTGAAGCCTCAGCATAGCACTTGGAGGAGAATACTTATTTCAGCACAGCCCTGAGAGTTGGAAATTGAAATTCAAGAAAGACATTAAATTGTGGTCAAGGAGGCGGGGCAAGATGGCATCTGAGTGAGTGCACCTCATACTCTCTCCAGCAAAGAAGGGGCTGAGTAGGCTTCGAGTCCTGCTGGACTGGGCTATTTCGGGTGCTTACAGGACAGGAGGTGTCTGGACGTCGATTTAGTGGGATGGTGACAGAGGAGATTCTTGCAAGAGTGAACTTAGCCAGCAACAAGAAAATAGAGTTTGAAGAACAAAGTGACAAAGACAAGACATAACACTTACACACAAACAACAACTAATTAATCCCCAAGATTAAACAAAGAAGCTAAGGAACAGATTAAACCCAACAAGATAGAATGATGATGAGACAGGAACAAAAAACTACAAACGAAACCAATAATCGGGAAAAAAAGGCCAAATCCAATGAACAAACTAAAAACCAGGAATGGGAGCAGAACATCAGACAAGTAATTAAAGATCTCAAAACATATATTACAGACCAACTTAATGAAGTAAAGTAAGAGATTAACAATATGAAGAAAACACTTGGAGAGGAAATTGCAGACATATGCAAAACGAAAACATATATGACGGTGATGAACATCACAGTTCAAGAAATCAAAAATACACTCTCAGCAAATAGCAGGAGATTAGAAGAGACAGAGAAGAGAATTAACGACACAGAAGACATTACATCTGAAATCGAACAGATAGTAGAACTGATCGATAAAAAGAAAAAATCCAGCTAGGACACAGGGACCAGAACGACAATTCTAAATGCACAATCATACGTATTCGAGGCATCCCAGAAGGAGAAGAGAAGGGAAAGGGGACAGAAGGAGTGTTGGAGGAAATAATGGCTGAAAACTTCACAAAACTACTGAGAGAGATGGATATACATGTCCAGGAAGCACAACACACCCCAAACACCATATCCCAACAGGCCCACCCCAAAACATATACTTGTCAAATTATCCAATGCTCAAAACAAAGAGAAAATTCTAAAAGCAGTAAGAGAAAAGAAAACCATCACATACAAGGGAAGCTCCATAAGGTTAAGTGCTGATTTCTCATCTGAAACTACGGAGGCAAGAAGGCAATGGTTTGATATACTCAAGGTACTAAAAGAAAAATATTTCCAACCAAGAATACCCTACCCAGCTAAATTAGCATTACAAAATGATGGAGAGTTCAAAATATTCACAGATAAACAGAAATTAAAAGAGTATGCCAGGGAAACGGACTTTGGCCCAGTGGTTAGGGCGTCCGTCTACCACATGGGAGGTCCGTGGTTCAAGCCCCGGGCCTCCCTGACCCGTGTGGAGCTGGCCCATGCGCAGTGCTGATGCGCGCAAGGAGTGCCATGCCACACAGGGGTGTCCCCCGCGTAGGGGAGCCCCATGCGCAAGGAGTGCACCCTGTAAGGAGAGCCGCCCAGCGCGAAGGAGGGAGCGCCTGCCCAGGAATGGCGCCGCCCACACTTCCTGTGCCGCTGACGACAACAGAAGCGGACAAAGAAACAAGACACAGCAAAAAGACACAGAAAACAGACAACCGGGGGAGGGGAGGGGAATTAAATAAATAAAAATAAAATCTTTAAAAAAAAAAAAAAGAGTATGCCAACAAGAATCCTGCCGTTCAAAAAATACTAAAGTGAGTTCTGCAGTAAGAAAGAAAAAAACAAAAGTGGCAGAGTTGGAGGAGAGTGTAAGAGCAACAAAAAAGACAAAAAGAGAAGGAAAAAAAAATATGACAAACACAAGTCCAAACAAAATATGGCTAACATAAATAATTCCTTGAAAGTAATAACACTGAATGTCAATGGATTAAACTCACCTGTCAAAAGATTCAGACTGGAAGATTGGATAAGGAAATATGACCCATCTATATGCTGTCTACAAGAAACACATCTTAAACCCAGGGATTCGTGGATGTGGAAAGTGAATACCTGGAAAACAATCTTACAAGCAAACAATAACCAAAAAAAGGCAGGAATAGCTATATTAATATCAGACAAAATAGACTTTAAATGCAAAACAATTGTGAGAAAGAAGGATACTACATATTAGTGAAAGGGATAATCTTTCAAGAAGAACAAACAATCATAAATATTTATGCTCCTAACAAGGGTGCCTCCAAATACATGAGGCAAACATTGGAAAAACTAAGTGAAAGAACAGATGCCTCTACAATTATAGTGGGAGAATTTAATACAACACTATCAACTTTGGATAGAATATCTCAAAAGAGAATCAATAAAGAAGAAAAACTTTGAACAGTTTATTAGAGGAGCTGGATCTAATAGACATTTACAGATCATTACATACAAACAGAGCAGGATATACATTTTTCTCAACTGCACATGGACCATTCTCCAAGAGAGACCATATGCTAGGCCACAAAGAAAGGCTCAATGAATTCAGAAAGACTGCAATCATAAAAAATAGTATCTCTGACCACAGTGCAGTGAAACTGGAAATCTTCAAGGGCCAGATTTCACACGAAGATATGGAAATTAAACAGCACACTCTTAGAAAAACAGTAGGCCAAGGGGGAAATCTCAAAAGAAATTAATAACTACCTTGAAACTACTGAAAATGATAACACAACATACCAAAACTTATGGGATGCAGCAAAAGCAGTACTGAGAGGGAAATTTATAGCCATAAATTCATACATCAAAAAAGAAGAGCAAAAATTGAAGAACTAACTGCACATTTGGAGGAATTAGTAAAAAAAACAACAACAAAGTAACCCCACAGGAAGAAGAAAGAAAGAAATAACAAAGATAAGAGCAGAAGTAAATGAAATAGAAAATAAGAAAGCACTTGAAAAGATAAACAAGACCAAGCGCTGGTTCTTTGAGAAGATCAATAACATTGACAAACCCTTAGCTGGACTAACAAAGAAAAAAAGAGAGAAGATGCAAATACACAAAATAAGAAATGAGAAAGGAGATATCACCACTAACCCCACAGAAATAAAGACTATCATAAGAGGATACTTTGAAAAACTATATTCCAACAAAAATGACAATTCAGAGGAAATGGATAAATTCCTAGAAACACATAAGCAGCCTATATTGATGAAAGAAGAAATTGATGATCTCAACAAACCAATCACAAGAGATAGAATCAGTCATTAAAAACCTTCCAAATAAAAAGAGCCCAGGGCCAGATGGCTTCACAGGTGAATTCTAAAAAACATTCCAGAAAGAACTAACATCAATCCTGCTGAAACTCTTCCAAAAAGTCGAAACAGAAGGAACATTACCTAACTCATTCTATGATGCCAACATTATCCTGGTACCAAAGCCAAAGACACCACAAGAAAGGAAAATTACAGACCAATTTCTCTAATGAACCTAGACGCAAAAATCCTCAAAAAATGCTTGCAAACAGTATTCAACAACACATTAAACAAGTTATACACCATGACCAAGTGGGATTCATGCTGGGTAAACAAGGATGGTTCAACATAAGAAAATTAATCAATGTAATATACCATATAAACAGATTGAAGGGGAAAAAATCACATGATTACATCTATAGATGCAGAAAAAGCATTTGACAGAATACAGCACCCTTTCTTGATCAAAACACTGAAAAGATCAGAATACAAGGAAATTTTCTGAACATGATAAAGAGTACATATGAAAAACCCACTGCCAACATCATTTATAATGGTGAAATCCAAAAATCCTTCTCTCTAAGATCAGGAACAGGACAAGGATACCCACTATGACCTCTTCTATTTAATATTGTCTTAGAAGTACTTGCTCAGAAAAAAAAAAAAAGTACTTGCTAGAGCACTGAGGCAAGAACCAGATATAAAAGACATTCAAATTGGAAAGGAAGAAGTCAAAATTTCATTGTTTGCAGATGACATGATCCTATACATAGAAAACCCTGAGAGGTCTACAGCAAAGACTCTAGAATGCATAAAATGAGTTGAGTAAAGTCTCAGGTTATAAGATCAGTGCGCAAAAATCAGTAGCATTTCTGTACACGTATAATGAGCAAGCTCACCGAGGAAATCCAGAAACAAATACCATTTACAATAAATTAAAAAATGAAATACCTAGGAATAAATTTAACTAAAGATGTAAAAGACTTATACACTGAGAACTACACAGCACTGTTCAAGGAAATCAAAGAATACCTAAATAAATGGAAGAATATTCCTTGTTCATAGATAGGAAGACTAAATATTATTAAGACATCTATCCTACCAAAACTCATCTACACATTCAATGCAATCCCAATAAAAACACAGCATTCTTTAAGGAACTAGAAAAACTAGCAATGAAATTTATTTGGAAAGGAAAGAGGCCCTGAAATGCCAAAGACATATTGAAAAAGAAAAACGAAATTAGAGGAATCACACTACCTGACTTCAAAACATACTACAAAGCTACAGTAGTGAAAACAGCATGGTATTGGCACTAGGAGAGACACACATACCCATGGAACCTAACTGAGGATTCTGATATAGATCCTCATATATACAGTCATATAATATTTGATAAAGCCACCAGATCCTCTCAACTGGGAGAGAATGGCCTATTCAACAAATGGTGCCTGGAGAACTGGATATCCATATGTAAAAGGATGAAAGAGGATCACCATCTCATACCTTATACAAAAAACAACTCAAGATGGATTAAAGACCTAAATATAAGAGCCAAAGCCATAAAGACTATGGAAAGCACCATAGGGAAGCACATACAAGACCTTGTAATAGGAACAGGCTTCATGAACTTCACACCCAAAGCACGAGCAGAAAAAGAACAAATAGATAAATGGGACTTCCTCAAAATTAAAGGCTTCTGCATCTCAAAGGAGTTTCTCAAGAAAATAAAAAGAGAGCCCACACAATGGGAGAAGATATTTGGTAACCATATATCTGATAGGAGTCTTATAACCTGCATATATAAAGAACTTCTATATCTTGAAAATAAAAAGACAAACAACCCATTTTAAAAATGGGAAAAAGATTTAAACAGACACTTCTCCAAAGAAGAAATACAAATGGCTAAGAAGCACATGAAAAAAATGCTCCAAATCTCTAGCTATCAGGGAAATGCAAATCAAAACTATGCCAATTTGCATACAGGGCAACACTTATTGCAGTGATGGAAAGCAAAATATAAAAAACAAAGCTTTTGCATTTCTTAATTTTTTGATACCCCAATTTATTTTTACCTTAATTTTTCTAAATTACTATGTATTCTATATCTAACCTTTAAACTCATCACTATACTCCATTTTACTATTAATGGAACCTGGCAATATATTGGGCTTCACTTTTGAAGAAGTTTTGGACTATAGAGAGGTTCAACAATGGCAGGGAAGGAATACTGGTGTGGGATCTTATTGACAGGGGACACATGGGTGGCAGAGAGTTCTAAAGGGCATATATCTGGGGTACAAAAAAATGTTTGAATATTTCATAGTGGATACAATTAAAAACAACAACTGTGGGAGTGTTGCGTTCCTAGCCAGGGGAGATCTATCACAGTCCCTAAAGGAACAGCAACAATCCCCCAAGTGCAATGGCAAAGACCAAAACTGAATGAAGGTCCAACAATGAGCCCTTGATTCTAATGACTATGCATGTGAGTCTGTGCACTTGAAATAAGAACAAGGCTTAGAGCTGCAGGGTGCCTAGGAGTTACCTCCTGAGAGCCTCCATGTTGCTCAAATGTGGCCAGTCTCAAAGCCAATCTCAGCATGTATATGCATTGCCTTCCCCTCAGCATGGGACATGACTCCCCAGGATGAGCCTCCCTGGCGCCAAGGGAGTACTACCAAGTAACAGCTGATGATGTAACTAGAAAATGATCCTGAATAAAGGGTCAACTCGGACCAGCAGAATATCTCAATCTACATATAATACCAGAAGTTAAAAAATGCTTTTTCACCTGAATAAAAGGGGGAAATGGAAAGGACAAATGAGTTTATATGGCTATGACTCTCCAAAAAGAGCTGGGAGGTTATCAGAGGGGATGCCCTTATGCACACCCCAGCAGAGTTCCAGAGACAGATAAAGTAGATACTACCCCAGGTATTGGTTCTTCTGAGGGATACAGAGACCCACACGTTCTATGTTCATGGCAGATGCAGTTCAGTGCCATGTCAGTTGGCCCTACTTTGGAGTTTGTGTTACTGTGTAATGGAGCTGGACTCAGATGTGATCTTTGTTCACAAGCCTCTCCAGTTATATTTACCGGAACTGTAGTTGGTGCTGGGGTTTAATATATACCCAGGGGACCTGAATCTCTGGACTGACCATGTGATAGCCAGGCCCTGGGCCTCAACAAACATGCAGCTTCTGTACTCTGGTTTATTGGACTTACCCCACTCAGCTAAATGGAGGTAAAGAAGGTCAACCACCACACCAGGGAGCCAAGAGTGCCTACAACTGACAGCAGGAGGATTGCATCCAGCATCCATGTGGAATCTAAGGCCCCTCTTGATATAGATGTGAGTGGACACAACCATTCCAACATCCACAGGATGGACAGAGTATGGATTAGAGTGGACTTACTGATATTCTATTCATGAACTATTGTGATTAGTAATTGAAGAAAATGTGACATTGGTGGGGAGAAAGTGACCATGGTGGCTGCTGGGCGTAAGAAGTGGGAGGAAGCGATGAGATGTGGGGGCACTTTTGGGACCTGGAGTTGTCCTGAGTGGTGCTGCAGGGACAGTTATCGGACTTTGTATGTCCTCCCATGGCCCACTGGGTGGAATGTGGGCAAGTGTGAGCTATGATGTGGACCAATGACCATGAGGTGCAATGGTGCTCAGAGATGTATTCACCAAATGCAATGAATGTCTCATGATGATAGAGGAGATTGTTGTTATGGGGGGAGGAGTAGGAAGGGGGTAATATGGGGACCTCATATTTTTTTAATGTAATATTAAAAAAATAAAGAAACACAAAAAAAATTGTGGTCAAGAAGATTAAATTATATTGGGGTGAACTCGATGTAAATAAAAAATGAAGAAACAAATTCATTTAGGGATTGTTAGCACAATATAAATATATTAAAATTATAAAATATAAAAATATAACGTAAGAAAGATTATACAATGTGGAGAAGCTGATTTAGATATCTGAATTAAAAAATGGAAGATGATTTATGATGAATATATAGGTAGATTAGATTGATGTTAGATAGAAAAAAGATAGATATAGGTGGTAGATAAAGTCTGAGGGTCTCACCTACTGAGACCAGGTTACTGATATTCTCCAGCATCACATCTCTGAACAGATTTCTCTGGGTTGGGTCTAACAGGTTCCACTCTTCCTGGGTGAAGTCTACAGCCACATCCTTGAAGGTCACTAATGTCTAAAAAAACCACAGAAATCTGTGTTCACACAGGACTATCCTTACCAATGTCTTGAGTGAGATGTAGAAAATAACAGCACTAAAGAAGCAGAAACTGTGTATATAAAACTCAAAAGGTGTTGGGGTTCCAGTAACATCATCATCAATGCTGAACTTCCATCTGCCTTTCAGATGCACTCACAGGCACATACACAGTCTGAACCCACAATACCCCATTGTAAAAGAAAATCACATGACATAGGGTATGATATACATCTGGAAATAACCCACTAAATTTGTAATTATGCCTCTTTCTGCTAATTATTGTTTTCCTTTGAGCATTAATAATAAATCAGCATTTGTTTTAGTAAATTTTAAGCAAATATACAGATATAAAGTAAGCAATATCCATTATATACATATCATTTTGAAAAATGGGTATGTTTAGGTTACTCCCCTATATAAATGAGCTCACTTTCCTCTCATTTATAAAATCATTTAAGAATATGTTGTGCATTTTGGCAAATGTAAGTTCGTGTGTCAATTGCTTCCTATCTAAATTCAATTCACATGTCTATTATTCATTAAAATATCAGGGAACCTTGAAAACATAACCAGAATTCTGCAAAACTGAATAGGATTCAAATCAGTAAGTCCTGCTTTCCTCAGTGCTACATAGCTCAGGTATTTATTGTAATGCATAAATACAGATGGTTCAGTGTCACGAGCCAGGGACTCCTGAGAGAGTTGTACTGATACATGGCCTTAGACTGACCATTCCTGTGGTAGGACACCACCCAATCTCAACTTTTTCTGGAGTGTACAAAGACCAGTTTCATTGTCTCACTTTTATCTTCATCTCATTTGTCTGTGAAACATTAAAACAATCCTGTTCATTGCCTCTGGCCTTTACTAATCTTTAAAAATTTTCACTGAGACATAAATTTTATTCTACCTATTATACAGCTTCTGAAACCACAGACAAAATGAAGGAAAAAATAATTCCTCTACATAGCATCCACTTATAAAATTTGAATAAATTTGATTTAGAAAATTGAAGTGGGGAAAACTGATTTAAAAAATTATTTCAAGGAAAGTGTATGCGGCTCAAATAGTTGGATTCCTGCCTACCACATGGAAGGCCTTGTGTTTGGTTCCTGGTGTATCCCTAAAGAAAATGAATAAGACAGCAAGCTGTCATTATGGGCTGGCATTGTGTGCTGACACAAGATGATGCAATGAAGAGACAATGATGTAATGGCCTGGCATGGCAACCTGATGCAACAAGATGATGCAATGAAGAGACACAAATAGGAAACACAGTTAGAGACAGAACCAGCAGAAGGGGTGGCTCAAGTCATTGATTGTCTCCCTCCAACATGGGAGGTCCTGGGTTCAGTTCCTGGTTTCTTTTAAATAGAAGATGAGCACACAATGAAAAGACACAGAGAGTAGACAGTGAGTGCAAACAATGAGGAGGAGTTAATATATTTCTAAAATCTTTTTAAAAAGTATTTCAAAATGTAAAATATATTCCATCAAAACTTTATGAAAATTAAAATTGGAGGAAACAAATACATTATTCCTAATTTCACTTAATGTACAAAACTTCTCATGCACTTCTGACAAATATATCTACCCCTACACTCCAGTACCTGTAATGTTGGGCTGACTGCACGCACAGCTGAAAACTCAGCATCCCTTCTGACTGTAAACATCTCTTCTTACTCACCTCTGTCACCACTATTCATCATATGGCCAGGCCAATCTCAGGCACTAACATGATCCGTGATTTCATTATTCATTCAATGAGGCCATGGGATGGGTGAGAAAAAGAAAACTTCTAAAATCTTCTCAGAGAATATACACAGGTTTAATGGTAGCTTTAGCCAACTCTTGTAATTACCTTGGAAGATTACTCATTGATCTGTACCTAACGTAACATAATTAATAAAGAGTCCTACGTAAACTTAAGCTAAGATCCTTGAATAACTCCTGAATACACTTGGGATAGTCACACCAATAAGAGAAATCTTCCCATCTGCTGGCAACAGAGGTGCAAAGAAGAATTACCTACTCACATGGGATTGCATTGCCAAAACCTGAGCTGGCATCTATCTTCCTCTGGATTTTCACTCACAACCAGATAAGCAGAAGGACAGCAAAGCTGAGAATGGAGAAAGAAATCTTAAGGTTCAAATCTTGACCACAATTTTCTAGGCCCCCCCATCTTGAATGCCAAAACTTTCACCTAGGAGTATCCCCTTCCCAGGCAAAACAGAACACAAAGTATGCTCAAGAGAAATAAGAAGAACTCTCCTTTCCCAGGGTCAAGATGTTGGAGATCTTATCTTCTCTGGCTATTATAGATAAGATGATGAAAATCCATGAATTGCATTTATTAATTAGCCCATGATGTTCAGAGACTTTTTAAAAAATATGCCAGTTTTACTTTTTGTTTGTAATAGCTTTTTCTAAAGATACTTAGATCACATAAAATGTTACAGAAAAAATATAAGAGGTTCCCAAATACTCCCACTCCCCACCACCCCCACTCCTCCAACATCAACAAACTCTTTCATCAGTGTGAAACATCCATTGCATTTGATGAATATATTTTGGAACACGGCTACACAGCATGGGTTATAGTTTAATTGTGGTTTACACTCTCTGCCAGTCCATTCAGTGAGTTATGGCAGGATATATAATGTCCTGCATCTGTCCTTGCAATATCATTCAGGACAACTCCAAGTCTGGAAAATACCCCCTTATCACACCTCTTCTTCCTTCTCCCATGGCAACTCCCACAGTCACTGTCTCCCAATCAATGATACAATTTCTTCCATTGCTAGAGTCACAATTCTATAGTAGAATACCAGTAAGTGCACTTTAATCCATATTTTATTCATTCATTCTAAGGACCCTGGGATGGAGAAGTCTACTCCACCTCTAAATCAAGAGGGTGCTTAGTTCCTACATGGCTGTTGTATGGGATTCCTACTTGCAGTTGTAGACACTCTCAGTTCCCTGGTGTGCTGGTTGATAATCCTCACCTCCCTGTTAGCTGACCTGGATCCAATGAACCTGACAGCAGGTGTTACAACTCTGCTGAGGTCAAATTCAGCATGTAAATGCATTTCCTTCCCCCCAGCAAAGGGATTACTACCAAGTACCAGCTGGTGATGCAACTGGAAAAAGACCTGGATTAAAACAGGGAAATGGTAAAGACAAATGAGTTTATATGGTTAAGGGACTTTGGAATGAGTCAGAAGGTCATCAGAGGGATCACATTTATGCACATCTCAGCAGGATCTCAGAGAAAGCCAAAGTAGATACAACCCCAAATAGTGGTGCTCCTGAGACCTACAGAGACACCTAGGTCCTATGGTCATGACAGATGGTGCTCATTGTCTTGTCAGTGGGCTCTGCTTTGGAACTTGTGCTCCTGAATGTGATGGAGTTGGGCTCAGATGTGACCTCCCTACACATGCCTCTTCTGTCATTAATGAACCTGTGGTAGGTGCTGGGGTTGGTGTATGCTCAGGAGACTTGAATCTCTGGACTGTCCATGTGCCAGCTGGGCCCTGAGCCTCAGCAGTTGTAACACCTGCTCTCTGGTTCACTGGAGACTTTTAATTCATTGCTGATTCCAAAACATAGGTATCCCTAACCAAAATCACACCTGTAATTGGGTCCTCACCACAAGAGGAAGCATACTGGAATCTCTGTTATAAATATTACTGATTTTTCGCAATAGCACTGGCTCTCTGTTGGATTTGGACCCAAAGGTTATCGGGAATGAAAGAAAGAGAAAAAGAGAGTGAAAGAAAGAAAAAGAAAGAAAAATGAAGAGAGAGAGAGCTGGGATCAGGGGGTCTGCGAGTAGAGACTCATCAGACAAATTTATTGTTTACAAGGGGCTCTCTATATACCCCAGTCTACGTGACAAGCAGGAACACGTAGCCTGCGTAACAACAAGCAGCAACATGCATTAACTATCAGCATTACCCATAGTCTAAGGAATTTTAAAAAATTCTTTTCTCAAGGAACAAAGTCTAAGTGTTCTATTCACTACAAAAAGTATGTACTCATCTTTTCTTTCAGCCTTTAACAGCTTCATCCCATTTGCTGGGAACTCTTAATTACCACATTCCTTAGGTTGCAAGCATAGCCATGGAGACAGCACATCTCTCCTTGTGAGGCCACTGTGCCTCAGTTTCCAATCTCTCTCACATGCATTTCTGATTTCTGGATTCCCCCTTCCTGCTCTACCATGAACCTGACCTTCTGGATACATTTGTCCTAAAACATCTTTATTCTTCCATATGTACAATGCAGCCCACTCAACACTGAGTTATACATCCCACACAAATATATTTGGAAATCAACTAAGAAGCTTAAGAATATATATTATTAAAAGAAAAAAGAAAAAAAGAATATATATATTATTATGAGGCTGATCAGACCAAAGATTAGCTTAATCATTTGTACCTCAATTCCAGGAAGAAAATGATTATATTCAACATGTTTGCAGAATTATATATATATATTTAAAATTTAATCTTCTCAGTAACCCAACTGATAAAGTCTAATTTACTCATTTAACAAATGTCCTACATTAAGGCTCAGAGAGGTGAAGTTAAATGACAAATTTATATGGGCACTGAAAAACACAGATTGAGTTTGAATTGTTTCTTCCTGTATCCCAATTTCAAATATCTTAAGGGTTACATATCACACCTAGTTATTACATGGAAAGTCACCTCTCATTTCAATATTCAGATCCTCATCCTGTTGTCAAAAATTCCTCCTCATAGTTTGCCACTTATACCCATGAACAGCAAACCTGTTCAAGGAAATCTCCTTTTCATTGAACCTGTTGTCAGATTTTCTCTATGTACTTGGCTAAACTGTAAGAAATTAATTTTAAGAGCAAGTTGGTTTAGTTAGGCCAGTAACTTATTAGGGAATGATCAGAAGAGAAATGGGAGAAAATAACAGATCATGGGGCCCAAGAAAAGAGGAAGGGGCTGAAGAGTGGTAAAAAGCGTTGACAGACTACAATTCCAGATTACAGATCATAAATCCCCAGGTTTACTTGTGTATTGATCGAGCTGAGGGGTGAAAAAGGCCAGAAAGGGGGCAGAAGGCAAGAACAGGGGTCAAAAGGCAAGAGAGGGTCAGTTGGCCTTTGCATTTGCTTTTAGAACCATTAATTATAACACCCTTTGCTAATGACAGGAGGTAGTCCCAGCTTTTTGCTGTTTGGACTCCCCCACCAATCAATCCCCCAGGAGGGACCTATGATAAGGCCACTGGAGAACATCCAGGGCTTCTCCTAGCTTCCAGAGGAAATCTCATTCAGAATGGGATTCTTGCCAAGTTTCTCCAGCAGCTATCTTGGGAGTACCAATTTTCACATGTGCAAGGGTGGTGGTTTTTCTGCCAGGTTCCAGATCCAGCTATTGATTCCCTAACTTGCCTGCTTCAAATCTACTTCCCAAACATTACCTCCCAATTTATGTAGTATTTACTGCCAGATGTATTCCAAGTATGTATATTTCAGCATATGTTTCATGAGAATATTTTTTTTTACTTTTTAATTTTTTACTTTTTAATTTTTAAAAAGAAACTTGGATCATATAAATGTTACATAAAAAATGTAGGAGGGAAGCAGATTTGGCTCAACTGATAGAGCGTCCACCTACCACATGGGAAGTCCAGGGTTCAAATCTAGGGTCTCGTGACCCATGTGGTGAGCTGGCCCATGCACAGTGCTGCTATGCGCAAGGAGTGCCATGCCATGCAGGGGCGTCCCCTGTGAAGGGGAGCCCCATGCTCAAGGAGTGCACCCTGTAAGGAGAGCCATGCCACGTGAAAAAAAGTGCAGCTGCCCAGGAGTGGCACCGCACACATGGAGAGCTGACACAGCAAGATGATGCAACAAAAAGAGACAAAGATTCCAATTGCTGCTGACAATACAAGCAAACACAGAAGAACACACAGTGAAGAAACACAGAAAGCATACAATTGGGGGTGAGGGAATGGGAGAGAAATAAAATAAAAAATAAATCTTTTTAAAAAATGCAGAAGATTCCCATATGCTCCACTCCCTCCCCTCCCACACTTTCCCACATTAACAACATCCTTCATTAGTGTGGGACATTTGTTGCAATTGATGAACACATATTGGAGCATTGCCACTAAGTGTGGATTACAGTTTACATTATAGTTTAACCTCTTTCCCACACATTTTTGTAAGTTATCACAAGATATGTAATGGCCTGTAACATCACTTAGCACAATTCCAAAGTCCCCAAAATGCCACCATATTGCACTTTTTAAAAAAATGATATTTAGATTACATAAATGTTACATAAAAAATACAGGTGATTCCCATATGCCCTAATCCCCACACATCCCACATTTTTCCACATTAACAAAATCCTTCATTAATGTGGTACATTCATTGCAATTGAGGAACACATTTTGTAGCATTGCCAATAAACATGGATTAAAGTTGACATTGTAGTTTATTTACACTCTCTCCCACACAATTTTGTAGGTTATGGCAAGATAAGTAATAGCTTGTTCTGTCATTACAATGTCATTCAGGACAATTCCCAATTCCCAAAAATGCTCCTATATTACACCTGTTTTCCCTCTCCCATCCCTCAGAACCTCCAGTGGCCACTCTCTCCACATCAATGATGTAATTTCTTCCACTGCTAGGATCACAATAGGTCTATAGCAGAACACCAGTAATTCTATTTTAGTCCATAGTTCATTCCCCAATCCTGAGGATTCTGGGATGGTGATGTCCATTCCACTTCAAATTAAGAGAGGGCTGTGATCCATTAGGATTGATGAGTGGAAATTTCTTGCTTGCAGTTGTAGCCTTTCTGGTTCTTTGGTATGAAAATTGTCCATTCTCACCTTGTTAGTTATCCTGGGTGTGACCAATGAACTAGAGAGTAAATGTTGCAACTCCATTGAGATTCAGGGCCCAGATGGAACAGGACAGACCAAAGATTTAAGTCTCTTGGGTGTACACCTACCAACTCTAATACTAATTATATGTTCAAATAGAAGGACAGAAGAGCCATGTGTAGGGAAAACACAACTGAGTCCAACTCTATCACCTTGGGGAGTATAAGTTCCAAAATAGGGCACATTGGCAAGGCACCAAACTCCTGACCTATCTGACCTGACCATAGTGTCTGGATGTCTTCATCGACTTCAGGAGCCCTGCTATTTGGAAAAGTATCTACTTTGGCAGTTAATGAGATCCTGCTGAGACATGCATAATCATAACCTCTGGAATAAACTCCCAACCCACTTTGAAGTCTCTTGGCCATATAAACTCATTTGTCTTTTACATTTTCCCCCTTTTGGTCAAGGTCTTTTTCCAAGAACATTTCTGATGTCACTGTATTTGCCTGATGTGTCAATAGATAACTTACTATTTTCCATATCTGCCCACATAGGAGGTGACTTTCATTTTCTGTCACGTTTATTACTGCATGGGACACAGCACATTACTAACCTCTCCAACTAAATTGCAGGATTTCCTGTTTCTTTTTGAAGTCATTACCGGCAACTGCTCTCTCTTATCACACTCAATCACCTCATCATTTAACCTTATTGTTTCTCTTCTTTTATGAACCCAAATGCCCCTTGTGCCTATTTCATCTCTTGTGCCTGATCTCCTTTTCCTTCTTTCATAATCAATCTACATGAGCACTTTCATGCTTTACTCACAAACCTTAAAGGATGAGTTAGTAACATGACCGGCTTCCTCTTAAGTAAATCATGCTACCATCTCCAATAAACTCCCCATGAATAAATTCAATGTGTGTGCTTCAGTCTATAACTTGGAAGTAAAGAAGTGGACCTTTTGGGAACTTTCTTTTTCATAGACTTCTCTGATATCTCAGTCCCCTGAGTGTATTCCTTCTTCTTGTGTTCTGCATGGCCATACTCAAACAGTATTATTAGAACATCTCAAGGCTGAATTGTAATGTAGCCCCCCTTCTCTCCCACTTCTGTACACTATCATGACAATCATGTATCTATTCAATTACTTCAATTTACTCCAATTTGGCTCAAAACTGAGAGCGTACATCTCTATTTACCTAGGTAAAGGCAAGTAGTCCAACATAACTCAAGACAATACTACCACCATGAGCCCAGAAATTTAAAATAAATTATCTTTTTCTAGAGTTAACTCACTGATTAATCTAAATGTCAATCAAGATGAATATAATCAAGATATGCCACTTTAACAAAATATTTCCTTCAAATTAAGTAATTTTCAGTTAGGACTTCTCCAGGCATCCAAGGATTGAATAAGAATTCATTTCTCAGAAACACTCAAACATTCATATTAGCTATTATTTCAGCACTGAACACTATAACCACCCTTCATTTCTGTGGAAATCCCCTCAAAAAATTTCCCACATCATCCTCATGTTCTTTTAGTCTTTTTGTCATTTCCTCAGAGATCTCTTCACTGAACCCCAACCAAAAGTATCCTTTGCCTTTCCTATAGCCTGTATTAAAATTCTACTGTTCCTTCAGACCACTCATATCATTTTTCATTGTACAATTATTCATTTGTTTGTTCCTATTTTGACCTCTCCCCTGGTCTAAATGCACAAAGCCCTTCCTTGAGTGGTAATATATTAAACAAGTTTCCCTTTGGCAATGAGCCAATAATTATAAATCCAGAAATAGTATATATCCACAAAAATTTTACCTGACCTCAGACAGCCTTCATTCAACTGCCTGCCATCAAATTAAATGACACATTCTGATTAAAAAGTAAATCATTTACAAAATAAATGAGAACTCTCCCACCTGGTTAATATTCTCTCCCTTATTCATAAGAATCCAAATGGACTCAGAATGCAGGGAGCCCAAGTATTAATGAGGCTCCTTTCATTCCAAGTGGAGTTCAGAGCTTCTTTGTCTCTAGAAAAACACCATTCTGATGGTCAACTCTCTTTCAATGTAGTTGTAACAGCATCAGTCCTATAATTCAAAAGACACAATTAGATTAAGACAGATGTTAGTTAAGATAAATCTACTCGACACACCTTGTGTCATTCACGTCCTTCTAAAACTCTCAAAAACAACTTTTCTCATATCAGTATCCCTTCCCTGCCATTTTTAAAACTCTCTGTGATCCAAAACTCCTTCAAAAGCGAAGCCCAATATATTGACAGGGGAAACACGCTTAGCAGGGAGTTCTATGGGGTATATATCTGGGTACATAAAATTGTTTGGATATTTTCATAGTGGTTACACTTAATAAGAACAACTGAGGGAGTGCTGAGTTCCTAGACAGGGGAGTTCTATCACAATCCCTAAAGGAACAGCAATAATCCCCCAAGTGCAACGGCAAAGGCAAAAAAGAATGAAGGTCCAACAATAAGCCCTTGATACTAATGACTATGCTTGTGAGTCTGTGCACCTGAAATAAGAACAAGGCCTAGAGCTGCAGGGTGCCTAAGAGTTACCTCCTGAGAGTCTCCATGTTGCACAAAAGTGGCCAGTCTCGAAGCCAAACTCAGCATGTAAATGTGTTGCTTCCCCCCAGTGTGGGACATGACTCCCGGGGATGAGCCTCCCTGGCGCTGAGGGATTACTATCAAGTACCAGCTGATGATGTAATTAGGAAATGACCTTGAATAAAAGTGTCAACTGGGACCAGCAGAATATCTCAGTTTACATATAATACCAGGAGTTTAAAAAGCTTTTTGACCTGAATAAAAGGGGGAAATGGAAAGGATAAATGAGTTTATATGGCTATGAGTCTGCAAAATAGCCGGGAGGTTATCAGAGGGGTTGCCCTTATGCACATCTCAGCAGAGTCCCAGAGACAGATAAAGTAGATACAACCCCAGGTATTAGTTCCTCTAAGGGCTACAGTGACCCACAGGTTCTGTGATCATGGCAGATGGAGCTCAGTGCCATGTCAGTTAGCCTTACTTTGGAGTTTGTGTTTCTGTGTGATGAAGCTGGACTCAGATGTGATCTTGTCCACAAGTGTCTCCTGTTACTTTTACCGGAACTGAGGTTGGTGCTGCAGTTTAACGTGTACCCAGGGGACCTAAATCTCTGGACTGACCACGTCACAGCCAGGCCTTGAGCGTCAACAGACTTGCAACTCCTACACTCTGGTTTATTGGACTTACCCCACTCAGCTGATATGGAGTTGAAGAAGGTCAACCACCACACAAGGGAGCCAAGAGTGCTTACAACTGAAAGCAGGAGAATTGCATCCAGCATCCATGTGGAATCTAAGCCCCCTCTTGATATAGATGTGGAGTGGACACAACCATTGTAAGGTCCATAAGATGGAGAAATAGAGTATAGATTAGACTGGACTTACTGATATTCTATTCATGAACTATTGTGATTAGTAATCAAAGAAAATGTGGCCTTGGTGTGGAGAAAGTGGCCATGGTGGCTGCTGGGGGTAGGGAGTGGGAGGAAGAGATGTGATGTGGGGGCATTTTGGGGAACTGGAGTAGTCCTGGGTGGTGCTGCAGGGACAGTTACTGGACATAGTATGTCCTCACATGGCCCACTGGGTGGACTGTGGGAGAGTGTGGGCTATGATGTGGACCATTGACCATGAGGTGCAGCAGTGCTCAGAGATGTATTCACCAAATTCAATGAATGTCTCATGATGATGGAGGAGGATGTTGTTATGGGGGAAGTAGTGGGGTGGGGGGTATATGGGGACCTCATACTTTTTGAATGTAACATTAAAAAGATAAAGATAAAAAAAAAAAACCTTTCTGCTTTTTCAAAGATATGTCATACTTTTATGGATTTTGCTTGTCCTGGGCAACTACTCTAAAGCACCTATAGCAAAAAGTTTCTTACTAATCTGTATATCTAAGAGGAACTGAAGTCTACCAATATTTTGAGTCACCCATGTGACTATATAAGTAGAAATATTTGTGCTGAAGAAACAAGGAAAATTTTTATTGTTTTGGAGTGTGTATAGTTTACTATCAACCACATACTGACTCAATAAGACAGCCATCTACAATTTTCTTCTACCAAAAAGGATGAACTCTGTACTCTTACCCAACCCTGCCTTCCATCAGAAGGAAATTCAGTTACCAGTTATAACAGGGGTTCTTAGCCATTTTTGCTCCAAGGAATCCTTTGCCAGTCAGGTGAACACCATGGACCCCTACTCAGAATGCAGCAGCAGATAATTTTATGACACTCAACATCACCATGTCTTTAAATTAAAACTTTCAATTCAAACTCAAAGACCCCCTGAAAACCTGCCCCTGAAATCTCCACAGACCCTGGTTTAGAGCCCCTGATCTATAGTGATTTTCAGCCTGCTCTGGAAGCAAAGAGGGTTCTTCATATCTGGCATGCTAGTTGAAAATTGTGGACAAGTGAATTATCTCCTTTCTGCCATTTTATTCCCATCTACTGCTGCTATCATTAAGATAAAGGCTTACACAAAAAGGACTGAGTGTGAATATTTTAAAAATGCACTTGCATATTTTCATGCAAAAACAGACACTAGTAAAACAGGTATAATTATAAACTTAAATTTTGCTGTCTAAATTAACTGAAGAACCTAGCCTTTATAGGCCCAAAATTTTACCTTAGGCCCTCTGTTTATTCATGGCATTTATTTTAGGAAATTCAAATTCTCCCCATATGAAATTTTTGCTGGCAGACCTATCTCTGGGAATAAATTGGGAATACTGTCACACAATGACATGACCCAATTTGCAAATCCTTAATGCACTATGCCAAAGATTTCCTTCAACAAGTAAAGGACACTTTTCCTGTCTCAGGAAGGGAAGTAGGCAATGTCACAAAGCAGACTACTATTCCCAAGGTGACAGATAAAATCCTAGCATAGAGGCTAATATTCATAATGCATAAAGTCTTTATATTTCATTATGCTTTGCCCTTGTACTGGCTTAGAAAGACAATATCATTGTCTGTTTCTACAAGGACTTTTCAAAGGAATGTAACCTTACAGACTGTTTCAATTGTCACCATGAACCCTGATATATGCACATTGCAAGGGACCCCACAGTTCTACCCATAACAAATTTCTTTTTTATCCCAAATGGTTCACTCTCATCAGATCAAATGACACCATCTGTTTCATATCAGATATGAATACTAGACCCAAGCCTTCTTTATTCTGCTTTAAAATTTCTTGGACCTGGAACCTTGTAACCAAGAATTAAGAATTAGCTTAAGTTTATGATCGCTGAATCATTATACAGATTTTTTTTTCTCTTATTTTTTCACTATATTATAGAATAGTCTAAAGCTAATACCTGAAATTACTGAAACTGGCTAGGTCAACCTCGCCTTTCTTTATGGTTATTTCAAATGAGGCACACCCTTGTATACACATACTATTGTGATGGTTACTACAGTCTGATCTTACTTTTCTTTACGGTTATTTGAAAACTGGGCTTGTGTATATTTACTATTGTGACTATAACCACTCCCCCTCCCCTGTTTGAAACCATAAAAACCCCAAACTCCTCAAAATCAAGGGGGCAGATTTTTGGGTCCTTGCTAGAACAATGATCTCTTTGCTTGCCTAGCAAATAAACTTTCTCACTTGGAAACCCAGTGTCTCAGGAATTGGTCTTTAAAGTGTACTGGAAGGAAAGTACCTGTTTTCGCTCAGTGTAAACCACACAATAGACAAAACTGATTGAGAGAGTTATAAAGATATCATAGAAGAGTTTGGAAAACTTGCCATAATAGTTCACATACCTCCACAAACTACAAGTTACATTAACAATGCATGTCTACTTTCAAGTTTAGGTTACTGGATCTGCAAAATATTCACAATAGAAATAATTTTCGGTAAGCTTTTCATTTATAGTCTCAATAAGGCAGACCCTTGGATACTAAGGACAAATGATAGTATTCCTACTAATAAATCTATAAACAACATCACATTGACTGTATTTACATTGTTCTGCCAGGCAATAATTTTTAAAAATTTTTTCTAAGATTTATTTTATCTATTTCTTTCTCCCACACCCCATTGCCTTGCACTTACTGTCTGCTCTCTGTATGTTCTTCTATGTCTGCTTGTCTTCTCTTTAGGTGGTACTGGGAATTGATCCTGGGACCTTCCAGAGTAGGAGAGATGTGCTCAAACTCTTGTGCAACCTCAGCTCCCTGCCTGCTGCATCTCTTATTGTCTCTCCTCTGTGCCTCTTTCTGTTGCATCACCTTGCTGTGCCAGCTCTCTGCATGGGCCAGTTCTCAGCACTACACTCAGGCAAGCTCACCATTATGGCCAGCTTGCCTTTCAACAGGCAGCCCTGAGAATCAAACCCTGGACCTCCTATATGGTAGGTGGGAGCACAATCACTTGAGCCATATCCATTTCCCCAGGCAATATTTTTCTTTTGGAAATGATACAATTACAGTTGATAAAATGCCTGGGCAATGTGCATTTGGTCCCCTCACAGTCCTTTAGGAATTTATAATAAATCTGAAACTTCTCTTTGGATTACTCCCCTCAAGCTACAATCTCAGGGGAAAGAGAATTTACCCAGGGAGGTAATAATTCTGGGTTTGGGTCTTTGGGCAGATTGCTGCTACCTTGGCTTGGAGCAAACACAAATGAAAACAGGATTAGAATCACAATAGGAGACATTACTGAATCTACTGCTAAAACTATAGCTGCACAACTCATTAGATTTATTAGCTTAACTTGTTACTTATTAGCTGAACAAGGAGGCATTTTTATCATTGCCAACACCACCTGTTGTATTTGGGTACACACTTCTGTGGAAGTTAAGGTAAAATTAAATGAAATAATTAAATGCACTACATGACTAAAACAGGTAAGACCTTTCTTTTAATCACTTTGATTTCATTTGGGTCAAAACATGGGAACTGGGTTTAGGCATATACTATGAGGTGGGCATTTGGACCTTTTATCACTCATAGTATTCATTATAATCTCCCTGGTGGACTGTCTGTCCCAAAGATTTGAATGTGTGTCACCAACCACTTGTGACCCAGCAAATTATTTCTTTATGTCTGGGATGACCTAAAAATTATGATCATGTTAAAACTGACATCATGATCACCTATGAGCCCAACATGAAAACAACTAGCAAATATTATCACATTTTTTATCACAACTCTCAATTTTTATCACAACTCTCAATGGCTGACAGCCAGATCAAACTGGGGTAAGTTAAATAAATTAAGCAGACCCTAGATGGAGACCTTTAAGCTAAGCCCTACATCAGCAAACTGAAGCTTAACTTAATTCCTATCTCTTACAAGCCCTCCTTTCCCCAGTACAAGAAACATAACAGCCTGCCATAATTTGCCAGTTTCTCCCCTCTTCCGTCTTCAGGAATCTCGATCTGTTCTCTTTGTTTCTGTATGGAATTTTGTCCCCTGCTCCTAAGATTTGTTGACTCTTCCTCACTCAGTGCCCCACTTTCCTTACACTTTTCATTTCTGGAACTCTCCAGTCCAGCAGGAGTCCAGTTTAATCCTCCCTCTCCGTTTTCCTCTGTGAGGCTTTTCTGCCTAAAGTTTCTTCCCTGCTAGGTTAACCTGCCTCGGAGAGTCATTGCAGAAAGGCGGGACCCTCGGAAAGGTCCAGTCTGCATTTAGGGAATTCAACCGGCAGAAACTGGATGTGGTGACTGCGCCGCTCAGCCACAGCCAATCTGCTGAGATTTTATTCCTTACCCCCGCCCAAATGGGGGCCCTTTTGCTTCCAGCACCCCGCAGCAAATGGTTTTCAGCACTGGGTCTCTGTGCCTGGATACGCACGGGGCCCCAACTCACTGCTGTTAGTTCCTTGAAAACCTCTTTCCCGGGTGAGAGGGGTCCAGGCCGCTTGCTGCAGAGCCCAGAAGCTTCGCAGGGCCCCGCTGAGAGGGAAGCGAAGAGGACCAGGAGGTCCCGGGTAGAAGTTTCCTACCTGATACTTTCCTCTTTCTTCAATTCGGTATTCCTGGAGCCCCTCTCCAGCCTCTACCAACCTCCAGAGTCTCTGCGGAGGTGTTTCCCGGGTATCGCTTCCGTCGCTGGTTGATGACGTCACCCCGCCACCACTGTTTTTTTTTTTTTTTTTTTCAGGAGGTACCAGAGATTGAATTCAGGACCTCTTACGTGGGAAGCAAGATTGTCCCATGATGATGGAGGAGGTTGTAGTTATGGGCGGAGTGGGGTGAGGAGGTGGGGGGTATATGGGGACCTCATTTTCTTAAATGTAACATTAAAAAAAATAAAGACAAAAAAAAAAAAAAAGAATTCACCCACCGAGCTATGTCCACTCTCCAATGAGAGTTGGTTTATTTCACTTTTTTATTTTGTTTTTAAAAGGACCAGGGATTGAATCCAGGGCCTCCTACATGGGAAGCAGGAAATTAACCACTTGAGCTACATCTACTCCCTTATTGATTTTTTTCTAACTTTATCTCTACTTCAAAAAATAAAATAATATACAAAAGGTGGCTTGACAAATTATGAAAGCATTAATCTAAAAATTTCTGTCCGGTCACGTTTATCATATTTAATCCTAAAAGCAAACTCAATTATTTCTCCAGTGTTCAGAAAGATACATAAATGAGCAGAGATTGGTTAAATGACATGACCTACATCTCCTTTTTAATGAAGGAAATGAAGAAAAAAAATGTTTAATCATATTCACCTCTCATAAAACTAAACGCATTTTTTTTACCTTTAGCATTGATATAGGACCTCCTTTGCCTTTCCTACAAAAATATTATAATATAGTTGGTAATTATAGTCTATATTAGTTGTATTTTTCTTATTTATCAACAAATTCTTAATATCTTGTAGTTGAGGAACATTCTTGCATTTATATTATTAAACAGAATCCTCATCTGCCACCAAAATCACTATGTAGACTATCCTTTAGCTGTCTTTCAATTAACATTAACCTCCCTAGAATACATCTTTCAACTATAATCACAAGTTATAAATAAGTAGTATATGCAATAGCCATTACAATGTGCTACTTTCAACTCTCTCCACTGCAACATATTTACAACTGACTTTATTAAACATTTTACGTACATTCCATATACCTCCCCCTTTTTAGCCAGCATTTTATCTTCTACTCACCTGTACTCTATAGTGTAATTACATAAGCTTACTAATAGTATTTAGTCCATATCAGTGAGAACATACAATATTCATCCTTTTGTTTCTGCCTTCTTTCACTCAACATAGTATCCTCAAGGTTAATCCTTGTTGTCACATGCATCCTGATATCATTTCTTCTTACATGTGAAGAGTATTATCTTGCAAGTTTATGCCACATTTTGTTTATCCATTCATTGTTTGATGGGCATTTAAGCTGTTTCAGCAATCGTGAGTAATGTCACTATGAACATGGATGTGCAAATATCTGTTAGCATTCTTTCTTTCAGTCCTTCTGTATATATTCATAGTTATAGGATTGCTGGATCATAGAATAGTTCTATATTTAGCTTCCTGAGGAACCACCAAATCATCGTCCACAGAGGCAACACCATTTACATTCCCATCAACAGTGAAGGATTGTTCCTATTTCTCCACATCCTCTCAAACACTTGTAATTCTCTATCCTTTTAATAATGGCCATTCTGTATGGCTTGAAACATTATCACATTGCAGTTTTGATCATTTCCCTAATAGCTAGTGATGCTGTTCTTTTCATGTGCTCTTTTGGCCATCTGTATTTTCTCTTTGGAAAAAATGTCTATTCAATTCTTTTGCTCATTTTTAAATTTGGTTGTTTTATGGTCATTGACTTCTGTGATCTATTTATAAAACATGGAAATGAAAACCTTGTTGGTTTTTCTCCCATTGAATATGCTGCCTTTTAACCTTCTTGAAAATTGTTTAAAACACAAAAATGTTTAATTTTGAGGAAGTCGTAAGTCCTTTTAATCTATTTTTTATTTCATTGCTTGTGTTTTGGGTGTAAGGGCCAAGAAACCACCACTTAACACAAGATCTATAAGTTGTTTCCCTACATTTCTTCTAGGAGTTTTGTGGTTCCAGTTTTACATTTAGGTCCTTGACCTATTTTGAGTTAGTTTTTGTATTGGGTGTGAGATAGGGATCCTTTCCTTTCTTTGAGATACGAGTATCCATTTCCCAGCTCCATTTGTTGAACAGGCTGTTCTGACTCATCTGGGTTTGTTTCACAGCCTTGTCAAAAATCACTTGACCACAGATATGAGGGTCTATTTTGGAACTCTTGATTTGATCCCATCAATCTATCTTTATACTAGTACAGGCTGTTTTTTACCACTTTAGGTAAATAATATGCTTTAGAGTCAGAAAGTGAGAGTCCTGCAACTTCATTCTTCTAGTTTAAGATAGTTTTGGCTATTCAGGGTCCCATATCCTTCCAGATAAATTTGATAACTGGCCTTTCCAATTTTACGAAAAAGCCTTTTGAACTTGTATCAGCATTACATTAAATCTATAGTTCAGTTGGTGTAAAATTGACCTCTTAGTGATATTTAGTCTTCCAACACATGAACATGGAATGTTCTTCAATTTATTAAAGACTTCCTTGGTTTCTTTTGAAAATGTTTTGTAGTTCTTTGAATACAGGCCCTTTATATCTTTGGTTGGTTATTCCTTGAACATTTGATTCTTTTAGTCACTCTTGTAAATGGAATTTTTTCCTACCTTCCTCCTCAGTTTGCTCTTTAGTAGTGTATAGAAACTGTATTGACTTTTTGCATATTAATATTTATTCTGCAACTTTGCTGAAAATGTCTATTAGTCCTAGTAATATTGTGACTGATTTTTCAGGATATTCTAATATAGGACCATATCATTGGGGAATAGTGAACATTTTATTTCTTCCTTTCCTGTTTGGGTGACTTTTGTATGTTTTCTTGCATAATTGCTCTAGTTAGAACATCTAGCACAATACTGATTAACAGAAGAAATAGTGGACATCCTTGTTTTTTTCGCAATGAGATTGGGAAAAAAATGATCTTTCACCATTCGCTACCATGTTTGTCTTGGGTTTTATCACATATGGCCTTTATCCTATTGATAAAGATTCCTTCTACTGCTGTGTTTCAGAGAGTTTTTATCAAGAAATGATGTGTTTTGTGAAAAGTCTTTTCAACTCAATTGCGATAATCAAGTGCTTTTTATCTTCAATTTATTAATGAGGTGTAATACACTGATTTTCTTACACTGAACCATCCTTGCATACCTGCTATAAAACCCATATGATCAGGGAGTGGATGTTGGTCAAATGGTTGAGCCTCTGCTTCCCACATGTTTAGTTCCCAGTACCTCCTAAAATTAATACAAACAAGGAAACAAATGAAAAAAACTAACCAATGAAATTCAGTGGTTATTGCTGGTTTTCCATATACAGGGTCCTACATTCAATCACTGGCTCCAATACCTCACACACACACAAAAAACAACATATGTTCATGATGCATGATTTTAATGTGCTTTTTATCTTGGTCAGGAAGTATTTTTTTGAAGACTTTTGCATCTATATTCATTAGAAATATTTGCCTATAATTTTTTTCATAATAGCTCTATCTGGCTTTAGTATTGAGGTGATGGCTTCAGTGACAGAGTTTGGTAGTGTTCTTTCCTGCTCAACTTTTGGAAGAAGTTGAGAAAGATCAGTATAAGATCATCTTTGAATGATTAGCAGAATTCACTGTGAAACCAACTGGTCTTGGGCCTTTCATTTTGGGAGGGTTTCTGATGACTGTTACATTTGTTTTACTTGCGACTGGCTTGCTGAGTTCTTAGATTTCTTCTAGGGTCAGTGTGGGTTGTTCATGGATTTCTAGGAATTCATCCATTTCATGAACATTTGTCAGGTTTGTTTGCATACATTTAATATTATCTTTTTCTGATATTTTAATTTCTGCTCAAGTAGCATTAATGCCACCATCTCATTTCCAATTTTATTTATTTACATCGTCTTTCTTTTTTCCTTTGTTTAAACTAGCTAATCTTCTCCAAGAACCATCTTTTGATTCTGTTGATTCTCTCTTTTGTCTATTTTTATTAACCATTTTATTTACTCATGCTCTAATCTTATTGTTTCTTTTCTTCTATTGTTTTTGGGTTGGTTTGCAGCTCTTTTTCTAGTTACTCCAAATGTACAGGCATGTCTTTAATTTTAGCTCTTTCTTCTTTTTTAAAGCAAACATTGAAGAATATAAATTTCATTGTGAGCGCTGCCATAATTGTTTTAGGAGGTACAGGGGATTGAACTCAGGGCCTCGTACATGGGAAGCAGATACTCAAACAATTGGGCTGCATCTGCTCACCTATTATAAGGTTTTTTAAGATTTACTTTATTTATGTATTTCTTCCCACCCCCTTGTTGATTTTCACTTACTGTGCCTGCTCATTATCCTTGATTCTATAGGAGGCACTGGGAGGCAAATCCCTGACCTCTGCTGTGGGAGGGAGGTGCTTAATTGTTAGAGCCACCTCTGCTCCCTGCTTTGTTGTGTCTCTTAGTCTGCTTTTCCTCCCCACATTTCGTTTGCATCAGCTCACCATGCCTTCCCATCACATCAGCTCACTATCTTCTTTAGGAGTCCCCAGGAACCTCTGCTCATGCTTTTTCGCGTCTCTCAACATGTTTTTTCTTCTTGTGTCTGTTGTTATGTCAGCTGGCCATGCCCATCTATCATGCCAGGTCACTGTCTTCTTCAGGAGGCATGGGGATCTGAAACAATGACCTCCCATGTGGTAAGCAGGAGCCAAGTTGTACGAGCCACATCTGCTTCTCTATCATAAGTTTTTATATGCTATGTATCTGTTTTAACTCATCTTGAGATATTTACTGACTTTGCTTGCAATTTCTTCTTTGAATCACTGATTATTTAAGAGTATACTGTTTAATCTAAATGTATTAGTGAATTTTCCTTTTTTTCAACTTGTTATTAATTTCCAACTTAATTCCATTATGATCAGAGAGAGTCCTTTCTTTAATTTCTATCTTTTTAAATTTATTCAGATCTGATTCATGTTCCAACAGAAAGTCTGTCCTGGAGAAAGGTTAATGAGAACTTGAGAAGAATGTATATCATGTTGCTTTGGGCTGAGTGTAATGTTCTACAAATGTATGTTAGATTTATTTCATTTATGATATTGTTCAAGCTCTCTTTTTCCTTATTTATCCCCTGTCCAGGTGTTCTATTCAATTCTGAAAGTAGAAACACCAATTTCTCCTGCCAGGTTGGCCAGTGTTTGCCTCACGTACTTTGGGGAACTAAGTTGGTGCATAAATATTTATTATTGTTATTTCTTCTTGTTTACTTTTCCCATTTATTAATATATAGTTACCGTCTTCATCCATTATAATAGTTTTGCATTTAAAATCTATTTTGTCTGATATTAATGCCATTACTCCAGATCTTTTTTTATTACTACTCACATGGAATAGCTCTTTCCAACCTTTCACTTCCAGGCTGATTGTGTCCTTGCATCTAAAGTGAGTCTTTGGGGGAGTGGGTGTAGCTCAGTTGGTGAGTGCCTGTTTTCCATGTATGAGGTTCTGGGTTCAGTCCCCAGTACCTCATTAAAAAACTAAAAATAGAAGATGGCGGCTGAGTGAACTTCCCGGTTACTAGCTCCTGGGGGGAATAGGCTGGGAGGCATCGGAGACTCTTTGGGACCGGCTGTTTCGGGATTTTTCCTGGTCCGGAGGTGTCTGGACATCGATTTGGAGGGAAGGTAACAGAGAGGATCCATCTGTGAAATATACACGGAGATCCCAGCTACGTGTGGAGGATTCCCTCCTTGGGTAGGTGGAGCCGAGGCAGCTAGCACCGCGCGGAGCCCCAGCGGGTGGCGGCCAGGGTAGCCAAGTCCGGCCAAGCCCGGCTGAGCCGCGGCGGGCGGAGGGGCGGAGCCCAGCTGAGCTCGGCCGAGCCCAGCCGCGCCACGCCGGGCGGCGAGCGGGAGAGCCGAGCAACGCTGCGCCGCGCCAGGCGGCGGGCGGGAAAGCCGAGCCCGGCCGAGCCCAGCCGAGCCCAGCCGAGCCACGGCGGGCGGTGGGCGGGGGACCGGAGCCCGGCTGAGCCCAGCCGAGCCTGGTGGCGGGGTTTCTGTTCTTTGGTTTTTTTGTTTTGTTTTGTTTTTTTATTTTTTATTTTTTAATTTTTTGTTGTTGTTGTTGTTGTTGTTGTTCTTTTTTTTTTTTTTCAACCCTCTCTTTCTTGTCCCCAATATTCTTCTTATACTATTTTACCTTAACAATACAATAGGTCCTACAGGAAATACCTCACATTTGCTGGGTTTCCTCACCCTCCACTGCCTCATTTCTCTGTGAATAGATTTAGCCTATCTACACTATCCCCTTTCCCCTACAACTTGATATCCTCCACTATCTGCTATCTCTCCTATATTCCATCTCCCTTTCTTTGATCCACAAAGTGTCTAACTCTTAATTTCTAATACCTTTGTTTAGTTTTCCATCTGGTATTCGTCCCTGAAACTATTACCTTTCTTTTCTCTTTCCCTCTCTCACGAAAACAATAGCCTCTTAGTACGTACCACATTCCTCCCATATTCAGTCGTCTACCTCATTATAGGTACTTTCCTACTACTATAACTCTACACAATTTACATGATCTAACCTCCATCCTCCCAGAACTCATATTGTTGCTTTGTAAACATATATCACCAATACTACTTCTCACTTTCTCCTTCCTTACACAATTGGCTTTCCCCAGCACTAATACTTTCCTTTAAAGTGAGCTTAACTAGCAATAAGAAATTGGAATAAGAAGAACGAAGTGACAAAGAGAAGATATAACACTCACGCAAAAACAACAGCTAATTAATCTCCAAGACTAGACAAAGAAGCTAAGGAACTGATTAAACCCGTCAAAGAAAAAATGTTGACAAGACAGCAACAAAAATCTACAAACCAAACCAGTAATCAGGAAAACATGGCTGAATCCAATCAACAAACTGAAAATCAGGAAGGGGGGCAGGACTTCGCACAAGCAATGAAAGATCTCAGAACATTTATCACCGACAAATTTGATGAAGTAATGAAAGAGGTTAACAGCGTGAAGACAACACTTGGAGGGGAAATTGCAGACATGCGCAAAAAAATAACAGATATGATGGAAATGAACACCACAATTCAAGAAATCAAAAATACACTTGCAGCAAATATCAGCAGACTAGAAGAGGCAGAGCAGAGAATTAGTGATGTGGAAGACAGTGCATTGGAAATCAAACAGATAGTAGAAGTGGTCAATAAAAAGGTAGAAAAAATCCAGATAGGACTTAGGGACCTGAATGATAACACAAAACGCTCAAATATACGTATTATAGGCATTCCAGAAGGAGAAGAGAAGGGAAAGGGGTCAGAAGGAGTGTTGCAGGAAATAATGAATGAAAACTTCCCAAATCTACTGAAAGAGACAGATGTACATATCCAAGAAGCACAGCGCACTCCACTGGTCATAAACCCCAACAGGCCCACCCCAAGACATATACTTGTCAAATTATCCAATGCTCAAGACAAAGAAAGAATTCTAAAAGCAGCAAGAGAAAAGAAAACCATCACATACAAGGGAAACTCCATAAGATTAAGTGCTGATTTCTCATCTGAAACGATGGAGGCAAGAAGGCAGTGGTATGATATAGTCAAGGTACTAAAGGAAAAAAATTTCCAACCAAGAATACTCTATCCAGCTAAACTAGCATTCAAAAATGATGGAGAGTTCAAAATATTCACAGATAAACAGAAACTGAAAGAGTATATCAACAAGAAACCTCCCCTTCAAGAAATTCTTAAGGGAATTCTGCAGGAAGAAAGGAAAAAACAGGACAGTCAGAGATGGAGGAGAGTGTAAAAGCAACAAGAAAGACAAAAATAGAAGGGGAAAATAAAATAATACAAACAAAATATAACAAACACAAATCCAACCAAAATATGGCTACCATAAATAACTCTCTAAACGTAATAACACTGAATGTCAATGGATTAAACTCACCTATCAAAAGATTCAGACTGGGACACTGGATAAGGAAATACGACCCATCTATATGCTGCCTACAAGAGACACATCTTAGACCCAGAGACTCATGGAGGTTGAAAGTGAATGGCTGGAAAACAATCATACAAGCAAACAACAAACAAAAAAAGGCAGGAGTAGCTATATTAATATCAGACAAAATAGACTTTGAATGCGAAACAATTGTGAGAGACAAAGAAGGATACTATATTTTAGTGAAAGGGACAATTTGTCAAGAAGATCGAACAATCATAAATATTTATGCTCCTAACAAGGGCGCCTCTAAATATGTGAGGCAAACACTGGAAAAACTAAGTGAAAGAATAGATGCATCTACAATTATAGTGGGGGATGTTAATACACCACTATCAACTCTGGACAGAACATCTCAAAAGAGAGTCACTAAAGAAACAAAACATTTGAACAGTATATTAGAAGAGCTGGATCTAATAGACATATATAGATCATTACACCCAAACACAGCAGGATATACATTTTTCTCAAGCGCACATGGAACATTCTCCAAGATTGACCATATGCTAGGCCACAAAGAAAGGCTTAATGAATTCAGAAAGATCGAAATCATACAAAACAATATCTCTGACCACAGTGGAGTCAAGCTGGAAATTTGCAAGGGACAGAGACCCAGACTTCACACGACAATTTGGAAATTAAACAGCACACTCTTAGAAAAACAGTGGGTCAAAGAGGAAATCTCAAAAGAAATCAATGACTACCTTGAAACAAATGATAATGATAACACAACATACCAAAATTTATGGGATGCAGCAAAAGCGGTACTGAGAGGGAAATTTATAGCCATAAATTCATATATCAAAAAAGAAGAAAGAGCAGAAATTGAAGAATTAACTGCACATTTGAAGGAATTAGAAAAACAACAACAAAGTAACCCAACAGGAAGAAGAAGGAAGGAAATAACAAAGATAAGAGCAGAACTAAATGAAATAGAAAATAAGAAAGCACTTGAAAAAATAAACAAGACCAAGAGCTGGTTTTTTCAGAAGATCAACAAAATTGACAAACCTTTAGCGAGACTAACAAAGAAAAAAAGAGAAAAGATGCAAATACACAAAATAAGAAATGAGAAAGGTGATATCACCACTGACCCCACAGAAATAAAGACTATCATAAGAGGATACTTTGAAAAACTATATTCCAACAAAAATGACAATTTAGAGGAAATGGACAAATTCCTAGAAATACATAAGCAGCCCATACTGACGAAAGAAGAAATTGATGATCTTAACAAACCAATCACAAGCAAAGAGATAGAATCAGTCATTAAAAATCTCCCAACTAAGAAGAGCCCAGGGCCAGACGGCTTCACAGGGGAATTCTACAAAACATTCCGGAAAGAACTAACACCAATCCTGTTGAAACTATTCCAAAAAATCGAAACAGAAGGAACACTGCCTAATTCCTTCTATGATGCCAACATTACCCTAGTACCAAAGCCAAACAAAGACACCACAAGAAAGGAAAATTACAGACCAATTTCTCTAATGAACCTAGACGCAAAAATACTTAACAAAATACTTGCTAATCGTATTCAACAACACATTAAATGAATTATACACCATGACCAAGTGGGATTTATCCCAGGTATGCAAGGATGGTTCAACATAAGAAAATCAATCAATGTAATACACCATATAAACAGATTGAGAGAAAAAAACCACATGATTATATCTATAGATGCAGAAAAGGCATTTGACAAAATACAGCACCCCTTCCTGATAAAAACACTCCAAAAGATCGGAATACAAGGAAACTTTTTGAACATGATAAAGAGTATATATGAAAAACCTAAAGCCAACATTGTTTACAATGGCGAAGTCCTGAAATCCTTCCCTCTAAAATCAGGAACAAGACAAGGATGCCCATTGTCTCCGCTCCTATTTAACATTGTCTTGGAAGTACTGGCTCGAGCACTGAGACAAGAACCAGATATAAAAGGCATTCAAATTGGAAGGGAAGAAGTCAAAATTTCATTATTTGCAGATGACATGATCCTATATATAGAAAACCCTGAGAGATCTTCAACAAAGCTCCTAGAACTCATAAATGAGTTTAGCAAAGTCGCAGGTTATAAGATCAATGCGCAAAAATCAGTAGCATTTCTATACACCAATAATGAGCAAGATCAGGAGGAAATCAAGAAACAAATACCATTCACAATAGTAAATAAAAAAATCAAATACTTAGGAATAAATTTAACTAAAGAGGTAAAAAACATATACATCGAGAACTATACAAGATTGTTCAAGGAAATCAAAGAAGACCTAAATAAATGGAAGAATATTCCCTGTTCATGGATAGGAAGACTGAATATTATTAAGATGTCTATCCTACCAAAACTGATCTACACATTCAATGCAATCCCAATAAAAATCAACACAGCCTTCTTTAAGGAACTAGAAAAACTAACTATGAAATTTATTTGGAATAAAAAGAGGCCCCGAATAGCCAAAGACATATTGAAAAAGAAAAACGAAATAGGAGTAATCACACTTCCTGACTTCAAAACATACTACAAAGCTACAGTAGTGAAAACAGCATGGTACTGGCATAAGGAGAGACACACAGACCAATGGAATCGAATTGAAAGTTCAGATATAGAACCTCATGTATATAGCCATATAATATTCGATAAAGCCACCAAACCCTCTCAACTGGGAGAGAATGGCCTATTCAACAAATGGTGCCTGGAGAACTGGATAGCCATATGTAGAAGAATGAAAGAGGATTACCATCTCACACCTTATACAAAGATCAACTCTAGATGGATCAAAGACCTAAATATAAGAGCCAAGACCATAAAGACCTTAGAAAGCAGTGTAGGGAAACATCTACAGGACCTTGTAATAGGAAATGGCTTCATGAATATCACACCAAAAGCACGAGCAGCAAAAGAACAAATAGATAAATGGGACCTCCTCAAAATTAAAGCCTTCTGCACCTCAAAGGAGTTTGTCAAGAAAGTAAAAAGGGAACCCACACAATGGGAGAAAATATTTGGCAACCATATATCTGATAAGAGACTTATAACTTGCATATATAAAGAACTCATATATCTCGAAAACAAAAAGATAAACAACCCATTTAAAAAATGGGAAAAAGATTTAAACAGACACTTCTCCAAAGAAGAAATACAAATGGCTAAAAAGCACATGAAAAAATGCTCCAAATCCCTAGCTATCAGGGAAATGCAAACCAAAACTACAATGAGATACCATCTTATTCCCATAAGATTGGCAGCCATGAAAAAAACAGTAGAATACAAATGCTGGAGAGGATGTGAAGAAAGGGGAACACTCATCCATTGCTGGTGGGAATGCAGAAGGATCCAACCATTCTGGAGGACAGTTTGGCAGTTTCTCAAAAAATTATCCATAGATTTGCCATATGACCCAGCAATACCACTGCTGGGTATATACCCATCAGATCTGAAAACAAGGACACAAACCGATATATGTACACCAATGTTCATAGCAGCATTGTTCACCATCGCCAAAAGTTGGAATCAATCCAAAAGTCCATCAACAGATGAGTGGATCAATAAAATGTGGTATATACACACAATGGAATACTACTCAGCTGTAAGAACCAATACACTACAATCGCACATGATAACATGGATGAACCTTGAGAATCTTATGTTGAGTGAAGCAACCCAGGCATTGAAGGACAAATACTATATGACCTCAATGATATGAAATAAGTTAACTGCCTCAGAGAGCTAGAGTCTGGAAAAGTGGCTTACTGGAAATCGGGGGGTGAGGAAGGCTGTGAGTTAATGTCTGTAGGGGTGGAATCTGTGATGAGCTGGGGGTAAGTATGAGCACAAAGAAGGGACAAAATGGGGGCAAGGGGTTACCTTCGGGTGGGGTTTTCTGGGTTTGAGGGGGGCTGGGGATGGGAAGAGGGGTAATATGGTCCAAGAAATAGGTGGGAGGGAGGGGCAACATACAAACATGGGAGAGTGCCAGAAGTTCGTTGAGAACTAAATGTTGAGTAAAACGTATCAAAGTATAAGTAGGAGGGTTACCTGGTTAGGACACTCAGGGGGTATGGTCTGATGCGAGATGGACTCCGGAGGGAATAGCTGAAGGCTCATTTTGCCAAGGTGGGTTCTACCATTGGGTGGGGTGGACCCATATCCTGGGGAAGACTAATGCCGTCGAATAGAGAGAACTGTATCTCTCATGAGAAAGGACGGCTCCCAGGGCATTAGATTGGCAGGCGTTGTGGGCCCTAAGGGGAGGGGAAAATGGACGTGCAATGGATGGAACAAAGGTAAATAAGGGGGCAAAAGAGGAGTTATGTGAGAGTACACGAGGATGAATATAAAACAGCTAATATTACACCAAAAACATATAGGGGACGACAGACTAATAATGAAAACCATAAGACAAAACATAGGATAACTAAAAAATTTAGAAAACTGTACAACCTAAAGTATGGACCACATAGTAAGCACAAATGTTACCTTGTTTGAAAACTATAGTTTCGGAATCTGTACATCAGTTTCAGGAAATATGATATGAATAAGTTAAAAGATTATTGCTGTGGAAGGGAAAAGGTTTTATGGTGGATCTGGGGAAATACTGTATATTGTATATATGAATTTTGGTGATCTAAGACTCTTCTGAAGCTGGCATTATGTTGGGATTCACTTTACGGGAAATTTTGGATCACAGAGTGGTTCAACAATGGCAGCGGAGGAATACTGATATGGGGTGTTATTGACAGGATATATATGGTTGACAGGGAGTTATACAGGGCATATGCCCAGGGTATATGGTAATGTCTATATATACTCATAGTGGAAACAAAAACAACAGCTGGGGGGGTACTGGGCTCCTGGCCGGGGGGTCACTGTTGTGGGCCCTGGGAGAGCAGCGGCAATCCTCCAGGTGCAACGGCAAGAACCAGGAAGGAAGGAGGGCCCAACAGTGGGCTCTTGATACTAATGGCTACACTTTTGAGCCTATGCACCTGCAATAAGAACAAGGCCTAGAGTAGCATTGTGCCTGGGGGTTTCCTCCTGACAGCCTTCATGTTACTCAAATGTGGCCACTCTCACAGCCAAACTCAGCGTGTAGATGTGATGCATTCCCCCCAGCGTGGGACACGACACCCGGGGATGAGCCTCCCTGGCACCGAGGGATCACTACCACATACCAACTGAAGAAGCAACTAGAAAATGACCTTGAATCAAAGATTCAATGCGGAACAGCAAAATATACCTGTCTACATATAATAACATGACTTCGGGAAGCGGTTTGACCTAATGTAAGGGGGAAATGGAAAGGAGAAATGAGATTATAAGGCTGTGAGTCTCTAAAAAAGAGTCTGGAGGTTGTCAGAAGGAATACCCCTATGTACAACTGAACAGAGTCTAAGAGACAGATAAGGTAGATACAACCCCAGGTATTGGTTCTTTTGAGGGATAAAGAGACCCACGGGTTCTATGGTCATGGCAGAAGGGGTTCACTGCCATGACAGATGGCCCTTCTTTGGAGCTGGTGTTTCTGCGTGTTGGAAATGGACTCAGAGGGGATCTCTTTTCACAAGACTTGCATGCTACTTTATTGGAATTGTAGTTGGTGCTGGGTTTAAGATATATGTAGGGGATTTGAATCTCTGGACTGATAATATGACACCCAGGCCCAGAGCCTCAACAGACTTCAGCTCCTACACTTTGACTTATTGGACTTACTCCACTCAGCTAACATGGAGTTGAAGAAGGTCAACCACCACAACATGGAGCCTAGAGTGTCTACAACTAGAAGTGGGAAGAGTGCATCCAGTACCCATGTGGAATCTAAGCCCTCACTTGACATAGGTGTGCAATGGACACAACCAATCCAATGTCCACAGAGAAAATGTGGAATGGGTGTGGGAACGGTAGCCATGGGGGCTGCTGGGTGTGGGGAAAGGGAGGAAGAGATGAGATGTGGAGGCGTTTTCAGGATGTGGAGTTGTCCTGGATAGTGCTTCACGGACAATTACGGGACACTGTAGATCCCCCCAGGGCCCACTGGATGGAACGTGAGAGAGTCTGGGCTATGATGTGGACCATTGACTATGGGGTGCAGTGATGCTCAGAGATGAACTTACCAGGTGCAATGGATGTATCACGATGATGGGAGAGAGTGTTGCTGTGGGGGGAGTGGGGGGCGGGGGCGGTGGGGTTGAATGGGACCTCATATATATTTTTTAATGTAATTAAAAATAATAATAATAAATAAATATTTAAAAAAAAAACTAAAAATAATAAAATGAGCCTCTTGTAGTCAATGAACAGATGGCTCATATTTTTAATCCATTCTGTCATTCTATGCCTTTTGATTGAGGAGTTCAGTACATTAACATTCAATATCACTATAAAGCTTTTTTTATCTTGTCCATTTTATCCCTTGGATTTCTGTTGTCATATCTTACTATTTTCTGTCATTTAACCCTTCCAGTAATGCTTATTTATTATCTTCATTACTAAACTCTTCTCCAAGTCTCTCACCATTGTTGTTTCCTTTCAGCCTGTAACATACACTGTAGTATGTTTTGTAAAACCAGCCTCTTGGTGACATTCTCTCAGAATTTCTTTGTCTGTGAAGGCTTTAAATATTTCTTAAGGATAGTTTTGCTGGAGACAGAATTCTTGGCTGGAAATTTTTTCTATCAGTACCTTAAAAATATGGTGCCACTGTTTCCCTACCTCTATTGTTTCTGAGGCAACATCAGCACTTAGAATTTTTTTAAAATTTTATTTTATTTATTCATTTTTAAAAAAAATATTACATTCAAAAAATATGAGGTCCCCATTCACCCCAAACACCACCACCCCTCCACTACCCCCACAGTAACACTCTCCCCCATCATCATGACACATCCATTGCATCTGGTGAGAACATCTCTGGGCATCGCTGCACTCCATGGCCTGTGTTCCACACCAGAGCCCACACTCTCCCACATTCCATCCAGTGGGCCATGGGAGGACATACAATGTCCGGCAATTGTCCCTGCAGCACCACTCAGGACAACTCCAAGTACTGAAAATGCCTCCACATCTCATTTCTTCCTCCCATTCCCCACTCCCAGCAGCCACCATGGCCACTTTTTCCACACCAATGCCACATTTTCCTGATTATTAGCCACAATAGTTCATGAATAGAATATCATTAAGTCCAGTCTAATCCTTACAGTAATCTTCCTTCCTGTGGACCTTGGCTTGGTTGGGTCCATTCCACATCTTTGTCAAGAGGGGGCTTATTTTCCACATGGTACTGGATGCAATCCTCCTGCTTTCAGTTGTAGGCACTCTAGGCTCCATGGTGCAGTGGTTGACATTCTTCAACTCCATGTTAGCTGAGTGGGGTAAGTCCAATAAAGCAGACTGTAGGAGCTGAAGTCTGTTGAGGCTCAGGGCCTGGCTATCATATTGTCAGCCCAGAGATTCAAATCCCCTAGGTATATCTTAAACCCCAGCACCAACTACAATTCCAGTAAAGTAGCAAGAAAGGCTTGTGAAAAGAGATCATATCTGAGTCCAATTCCATCACTCAGAAACACCAGATCCAAAGAAGGGCCAACTGACATGGCAGTGAACTCCATCTGCCATGACCATAGAACCTGTGGGTCTCTTTAGCCCTCAAAAGAACCAATACCTGGGGTTGTATCTACTTTATTTGTCTCTGAGACTCTGCTCAGGTGTGCATAAGGGCAATCCTTCTGACAACCTCCAGACTCTTTTTTAGAGACTCATAGCCATTTGTCCTTTCCATTTCCCCCTTACTTTAGGTCAAACAGCATTTTTAACTCTTGTTATGATATGTAGACATTCTGCTGGTCCGCGTTGAACCTTTAATTCAAGGTCATTTTCTAGTTATGTCATCAGCTGATACTTGGTATGATCCCTCGGTGCCAGGCAGGCTCATCCCTGGGTGTCATGTCCTACACTGGGGGGAAAGCATTGCATTTACGTGCTGAGTTTGGCTTTGAGACTGGCCACATTTGAGTAACCCGGAGGCTGTCAGGAGGGAACTCTTAGACACAGTACTGCTCTAGGCCTTGTTCTTATTTCAAGTGTATAGGCTCACAAGCATAGTCATTAGTATCAGTGGCTCACTGTTAGACCCTCATTCCTTCCTGCTCCTTGCCATTGCACCTGGGGGACTGCTGCTGCTCCCCTAGGGACCACGACAGAGCACCCCCCGGCCATAAACCCAGTACCCCGCCTGCTTTTGTTTTTAATTGTTTCCACTATGAGTATATCCAAGCATTTCCATGTACCCTGGACACATGCCCTGTATAACTCCCTGTCAACCATATGTCCCCTGTAAATAACATCCCATACCAGTATTCCTCCGCTGCCATTGTTGAACCACTCTGTGATCCAAAACGTCCTGAAAAGCCAAGCCCAATATAATGTCAGGTTCGCTTAATAGTAAAATGGAAAATAGCAATGAGTTTAAAGGTTAGATATAGAATACATATTGATTTTGAAAGATTCTACATCCTATATTTTCCTTTTCTTTTTTCCCTAATTATTGAGCTTCTCTTCACAAGAGCCTTAGATCACAGTAATTCATATATACAATATACAGTACTCCCACATATCCATTATAAAACCTTTTCCCTTGAACAGCGATAATCTTTTAACTTATTCATATCATATTTACTGAAACTGATGTACAGATATTGAGACAATAGCTTTCAAACAAGGTAACATTTGTGTTTACATTGTGGTTTATACTTTAGGCTATACAGTTTTTTAAATTTTTTAGTTATCCTATGTTTTACATTATGGATTACGTTATTAGCCTGTCATCCCCTATATGTTTTTGGTGTAACATTGTATGTTTTATATCCATCCTTGTGAACTCTTGTGAAACACTTCTTTTGCCCTCACATTTACTTTGGTTCCATCTATTCAATATCTATTTCTCCTTCCCCTTGGGGCCCACAGTGACATTCAAACTTCATTTCTTGAGGAGCCATGTTCAGAGATACTTGCAACAGTGTTGAGGGCTTGACTTGCTCAACTGCCCTAATGCCCTGGGAGCCACCATTTCTCTTGAGAGATACAGTTCCCTCTATTTGATGGCATTAGTCCTCCCCAGGTTGGGGGTCTACCTTCACTCTCATTATATGGGTCTCTACCCAATGGTATAACCCACTCTGACAAAACGAGCATTCAGATATTCCCTAGGAGTCTGTCCTGCATCAGAAGATCCCCTTTGAGTATCTTAAACAGGTAACTTCCCTAACTATATTTTGAAAAGGTTTTCTCAGCATTATACTCTCAACCAACACATGACAATCCCCTATGTTCCTGTGTTGCCCCAGCCTGCCCCCCATTTCTTGGGCAATATTACACATCCACCCATCCCTAGCCCCCCTCAAACCCCCAAAGCCCCACCCAAATGTAACCATATGCCCCCATTTTATCCCTTCCTTGTACACATACTTACCTCCAGCTTATCAAAGATTTCACCCATGTAGATTTCAGCTAACATCCTTCCTCTACGCACGAATTTCCTGAAAGCCTATCTTCCAATCTCTAGCTCTCTGAGGCAGCTTGCTTATTTCATATCATTGAGGTCATGTAGTATTTGTCCTTCAATGCCTGGGTTGCTTCACTCAACATAAGGTTTTCAAGATTCATCCATGTTATCATATGTGTTTGTGGTGTATTTGTTCTTACAGCCGAGTAGTATTCCACTGTATGTATATACCACATTTTATTGATCCACTCATCTGTTAATGGGCATTTGGGTTGATTCCAACTTTTGGCGATAGTGAACAACGCTGCTATGAACATTGGTGTGCGTATATCAGTTTGTGTCTTTGTTTTCAGTTCTGCTGGGTATATACCCAGCAGTGGAATTGCTGGTCATATGGCAAATCTATGGTTAGTTTTTTGAGAAACTGCCAAACTGTCCTCCAGAATGGTGGACCCTTCTGCATTCCCACCAGCAGTGGATGAGTGTTCCCCTTTCTTCACATCCTCTCCAGCATTTGTATTCTTCTGATTTTTTCATAGCTGCCAATCTTATGGGAGTAAGATGATATCTCATTGTAGTTTTGATTTGCATTTCCCTGATAGCTAAAGATTTGGAGCATTTTTTCACGTGTTTTTTAGACATTTGTATTTCTTCTTTGGAGAAGTGTCTGTTTAAATCATTTTCCCATTTTTTAAATGGGTTGTTTATCTTTTTATTTTCAAGATATAGGAGTTCTTTATATATGCAAGTTATAAGTCTCTTATCAGATATATTATTGCCAAATATATTCTCCCATTGTGTAGGTTCCCTTTTTACTTTCTTGACAAACTCCTTTGAGGTGCAGAAGGCTTTAATTTTGAGGAAGTCCCATTTATCTATTAATTCTTTGGCTGCTTGTGCTTTTGGTGTGATGTTCATGAAGCCATTTCCTATTACAAGGTCTTTTAGATGTTTCCCTACACTGCTTTCCAAGGTCTTTATGGTCTTGGCTCTTATATTTAGGTCTTTGATCCATCTTGAGTTGATCTTTGTATAAGGTGTGAGAGGGTAATCCTCTTTCGTTCTTCTACATGTGGATATCCAGTTCTCCAGACACCATTTGTTGAATAGGCCATTCTCTCCCAGTTGAGGGAGTTTGGTGGCTTTATTGAATATTATATGGCTATATATATGAGGTTCTATATCAGAACTCTCAATTCAATTCCATTGATCTGTGTGTCTCTCCTTATGCCAATACCATGCTGTTTTCACTACTGTAGCTTTGTATTATGTTTTGAAGTCAGGAAGTGTGATTCCTCTAATTTCGTTTTTCTTTTTCAGTATGTCTTTGGCTATTCGGGGCCTCTTTCCCTTCCAAATAAATTTCATAGTTAGTTTTTCTAGTTCCTTAAAGAAGGCTGTGTTGATTTTTATTGGGATTGCCTTGAATGTGTAGGTCAGTTTTTGAAGGATAGACATCTTAACAGTATTTAGTCTTCCTATCCATGAACAGGGAATATTCTTCCATTTATTTAGGTCTTCTTTGATTTCCTTGAACAGTCTTGTATAGTTCTTGGTTTATAAGTTTATTACATCTTTAGTTAAATTTATTCCTAAATATTTGATTATTTCATTTACTATTGTGAATGGTATTTGTTTCTTGATTTCCTCCTGATTTTGCTCTTGTTGGTTTACGGAAATGCTACTGATTTTTGTGCATTGATCTTATAACCGCAACTTTACTACACTCATTTATGAGTTCTAGAAGCTTTGTTGTAGATATCTCAGGGTTTTCTATGTATAGGATCATGTCATCTGCAAATAATGAAATTTTGACTTCTTCCTTTCCAATTTGAATGCCTTTTATATCTGGTTCTTGCCTCAGTGCTCAAGCAAGTACTTCTAAGACAATGTTAAATAGAAGGGGAGACAGTGGGCATCCTTGTCTTGTTCCTGACATTAGAGGGAAGGATTTTAGGATTTGTCCATTGTAAACGATGTTGGCTGTGGGTTTTTCATATATACTCTTTATCATGTTCAAAAAATTTCCTTGTATTCTGATCTTTTCAGGGTTTTTATCAAGAAAGGGTGCTGTATTTTGTCAAATGCTTTTTCTGCATCTATAGATATAATCATGTGATTTTTTCCTTCAGTCTGTTTATATGGTGTATTACATTGATTGATTTTCTTATGTTGAACCTTCCTTGCATACCTGGAATGAATCCCACTTGGTCGTGGTGTATAATTTATTTAATGTGTTGTTGAATATGATTAGCAAGTATTTTGTTAAGTATTTTTGCATCTACATTATTAGAGAAATTGGTCTTTAATTTTCCTTTCTTGTGGTGTCTTTGTTTGGCTTTGGTACTAGGGCAATGTTGGCATTATTGAATGAGTTAGGCAATGTTCCTTCTGTTTCAATTTTTGGAAGAGTTTCAGCAGGATTGGTGTTAGTTCTTTCCAGAATATTTTGTAGAATTCACCTGTGAAGCCGTCTGGCCCTGGGCTCTTCTTAGTTGGGAGGTTTTTAATGACTGATTCTATCTCTTTACCTGTGATTGGTTTCTTGAGATCTTCAATTTCTTCTTTTGTCAATATGGGCTGCATATGTGTTTCTAGGAATTTGTCTATTTCCTCTGAATTGTCATTTTTGTTGGAATATAGTTTTTCAAAGTATCCTCTTATGATAGTCTTTATTTCTGTGGGGTCAGTGATGATATCTCCTTTCTCATTTCTTATTTTGTGTATTTGCATCTTCTCTCTCTTTTTCTTTGTTAGTCTCACTAAAGGTTTGTCAATTTTATTGATCTTCTCAAAAAACCAGCTCTTGGTCTTGTTTATCTTTTCAAGTGCTTTCTTATTTTCTATTTAATTTAGTTCAGCTCTTATCTTTGTTATTTCCTTCCTTCTTCTTCCCGTGCGATTACTTTGTTGTTTTTTTTCAATTCCTCCAAATGTGCAGTTAGTTCTTCAATTTTTGCTCTTTCTTCTTTTTTGATGTATGAATTTTTGGCTATAATTTCCCTCTCAGTACTCCTTTTGCTGCATCCCATAAATTTTGGTATGTTGTGTTATCATTATCATTTGTTTCAAGGTAGTCTTGATTTCTTTTGAGATTTCCTCTTTGACCCACTGTTTTTCTAAGAGTGTGCTGTTTAATTTCCATATCTTGGTGTGAAATCTGGGCCTCTGGCCCTTGCAGATTTCCAGCTTCACTCCACTGTGGTCAGAGATATTATTTTGTATGATTTCGATCTTTCTAAATTCATTAAGCCTTTCTTTGTGGCCTAGCATGTTGTCTATCTTGGAGAATGATCCATGTGCACTTGAGAAAAATGTATATCCTGCTGTCTTTGGGTTTAATGATCTATATATGTCTATTAGATCTAGCTCCTCTTATATACTGCTCAAATATTTCATTTCTTTAGTGATTCTCTTTTTAGATATTCTGTCCAGAGTTGATTGTGGTGTATTGAAATCCCCCTCTATAATTGTAGATGCATCTATTCTTTCACTTAGTTTTTCCAGCTTTTGCCTCATGTATTTAGAGGTGCCCTTGTTAGGAGCATAAATATTGATGATTGTTTGTTCTTCTTGAAAGATTGTCCCTTTCACTAATATGTAGTATCCTTCTTTGTCTCTCACAATTGTTTCACACTTAAAATCTATTTTGTCTGATATTAATATAGCTACTCCTGCCTTTTTTTGGTTATTGTTTGTTTGTAAGCATTTTTTCCAACCATTCAGTTTTAGGTTCCATGAATCTCTGGGTCTAAGACATGTCTCTTGTAGACAGCATATAGATGGGTCATATTTCCTTATCCAAAGTCCCAGTCTGAATCTTTTGATAGGTGAGTTTAATCCATTGACATTCAGTGTTATTACTTGCAAGGAATTATTTATGGTAGTCATATTTTGATTGGATTTGTGTTTGTCATATTTTGTTTGTTTGTTTTTTCTTCTCTTTTTGTCTTTTTTGTTCCTTTTACACTCTCCTCCATCTCTGCCTGTCCTGTTTTTTCCTTTCTTCCTGCAGAACTCCCTTTAGAATTTCTTGAAGGGGAGGTTTCTTGTTGGCATACTCCAATTTCTGTTTATTTGTGAATATTTTGAACTCTCTATCATTTTTGAATGCTAGTTTAGCTGGGTAGAGTATTCTTGGCTGGAAGTTTTTTTCTTTTAGTACCTTGACTATATCATACCACTGCCTTCTTGCCTCCATGGTTTCAGATGAGAAATCAGCACTTAATTTAATGGAGCTTTCCTTGTGTGTGATGGTTTTCTTTTCTCTTGCTGCTTTTAGAATTTTCTCTTTGTCTTGAGCGTTGGATAATTTGACAAGTATATGTCTTGGGGTGGGCCTGTTGGAGTTTATGATGTTTGGGGTGCATTGTGCTTCTTGGATATGTACATCCATCTCTTTCAGTAGATTTGGGAAGTTTTCAGCCATTATTTCCTGCAACACTCCTTCTGACCCCTTTCCCTTCTCTTCTCTTTCTGGTATGCCTATAATATGTATGTTTGTGTGTTTTGCATAGTCACTCAGGTCCCTAAGTCCTAGGTGGATTTTTCCTATCTTTTTATTGATCAATTCCACTATCTGTTTGATTTCTGATGTACTGTCTTCCACATCGCCAATTCTCTGCTCTGCCTCTTCTAATCTGCTGCTATTTGCTACAAGTGTATTTTAGATTTCTTGAACTGTTATCTTTTGGCGTATGTCTGCAATTTCCCCTCCAAGTGTTGTCTCCATATTGCTAACCTCTTCCTTTACTTCATTAAATTCGTCTGTGATATATGTTCTGAGATCTTTAATTACATGTGCGAAGCTCTGCTCCCCTTCCTGGTTTTTAATTCGTTCATTGGATTCAGCATATTTTTGTGATTACTGGTTTCATTTGTAGATTTTTGTTGCTGTTTGGTCATCATTTTATCTTGACGGGTTTAATCAGTTCCTTAGCTACTTTGTCTAGCCTTGGGGATTAATTAGCTGTTGTTTTTGCATAAGTGTTATATCTTCTCTTTGTTACTTTGTTCTTCTTATTCTAATTTCTTATCGCTGGCTGAGTTCACTTCGGAGGAAAGTATTAGGGCCAGAAAAAGGCAATTGTGTAAGAAAGGAAAATGTGTAAAGTAGTATTGGTAATAAATGTTAACTGGGCAACAATATGAGATCTGGGAGGATGGATATTAGATTCATGTAAGTTGTGTAGAGTTATAGCAGTAAGTAGAGTACCTATAATGAGGTAGTTGACTGAATATGGGACAAATATGATATGAATTAAAAAGCTAGTGTTTTTGTGAGAGAAGGAAAAAGAAAAGAAAGGCAATAGTTTCAAGAGTGAATAAAAGACATAAAACTAAACAAGGGTATTAAAAATTAAGAGTTGGACAATTTGGGGATCAAAGAAAGGGAGGTGCAATATAGGAGAGACAGTCGATGATGGAGGATATCAAGATGTGGGGGAAAGAGGATAGTGTAGGTAGCCAAAATCAATTCACATAGAAATGAGGCAATGGAGGATGAGGAAACCTAGCAAATGTGAGGTGCTCCCTGCAGCACCTATTGTATAGTTAAGATAAAATAAAATAAGAAGAAAATGAGGGACAAGAGAAAAGAGAGGAAAAAAGAGAGAAGAAAGAAAGAAAGAAAAAGGGGTTGGGTAAAGGGAGGGGAAAAAGTAAGGAAAAGAAAAGAAGATATAGAACACCAACAACAGCAACAACAATAAACCCCTAAATAAATGAAAAAAAAAGACCTTGGGGGATACAATGGGAGAAAAGACTAGGAAATAATGCAATATTAGCAACCTGGACAATAGAAAATAAAAAATTAAAATTAAAAAAAAAAACGCAAACGTTGAGGGCTAGGACAATTAAGGACCTCAGATGGGCCTCAGGGTGTGGTGGATTCAGGGATGGGATGGAAAGTCTGTGATATTGCAGACTCAAGAGGTGTGAGTCTCTGGGGTATGGGCCACCAAGGTTTAGGGGACACAGACCTGGCAATCTCAAATCCAGTTAACAAGGGGCCTGGGAGCACCACATCAAAAATTTCCCCACCTGGCAAAAAACCTCCGGTCTGTCTCACCAAATCTGTTTGCCAAGGCCTGCTGCCCTGTTAGCCCCTTAATAGCCTGCTCAGGGCTTATGAATTCCCCAGTACCACAGAGGCTCCAGGAATTGCCACCGTGGTGCTGGTGCCATGGTTCTGCCCACCCCAGGGGGGAGCGTCCTGCATGCAGCCTCTAAGTCTGTGTAAGAGAGCCTCAATTTTACCTTTTACATGAATTTTCTCTGTTATCTTCCCACAAAATCAAAGTCCAGACACCTCCTGCCCTCCAAAATCCTGAAACAGCCTGATCCTGAAGAATTTCTAACACTGCCCAGCCACTTCTTTGCAGGAGAGACTATCAGGTGCACTCACTCAACCACCATCTTGCCCCACCCCAGCACTTAGAATTAATGAGACTTCCATGTAAGTGATAAATTGCTTTTCTCTTGCTGCTCTAAGAAACGTCTTTATTTGTTGCATTTTAAATTCTAAAAAGAATATGTCTCAGATTAAATATATTCAGATTTATTCTGTTTAAGATATGTTGTAATTCTGGATTATTGATATTCATGTGAGGCATAAGGTTTGGAAAATTGTCAGCCATTATTTCCTTAAAAATTCTTTCTGCCCCTTTTCTGTTCTCTTCTTGGCATCCTATAATGCATTTGTTTGTGTGTTTCATGCTATCATACAATTCCTGGAAACCCTGTTAAATCTTTTCCATTCTTTTCACTTTTTATTCTTCTGTCTTTTAGTGAAGTCATCTACTTCACTAATTCTGTCCTGAACCAAATCAAATTAGCTATTATATGATAGTAATGCATTTTTAATCTATTCTATTGTATCTTTCATTTCTATAAGTTACATAATTTTCTTTACAGGCTTTTAGATTTTTCTTTACACTAATACAGTGTCATCTTTTTTTTTGGTTCAAAATTCCTTTAGTTTTTTCTTTTTTATAGTCTTTTTTTAAAGATACATATATCACACAAAATGTTACATTCAAAAATATGTTTTCTGTATACCTGCTTCCCCACCCCCCCTCCTCCCACATCAACAACCTCTTTCATCAGTGAGGCATATTCTTTGCATTTAATGAATACATTTTGGAGTACTGCTACACTACATAAATTATAGTTTACAAGGTAATTTATGCTTTCCCCCGTCCATTCGTGGGTTCTGGCAGGATATATAATGTCCTGCATCTGACCCTGCAATATCATTCAGGACAGCTCCAAGTCCCCAAAAATGCCCTCATATCACACCTCTTCTTCCCTCTCCCTGCCCCCAACAACTCCCATGGCCACTGTCTCCACATCAATGATGCAATTTCTTACATTGCTAGAGTCACAATAGTTCTATAGTAGAATACCAAGAAGTCCACTCTAATCCATATTTTCTTCCTCCATCCTGAGGACCCTGGGCTGGTGATGTCCACTCCATCTCTAAATCAAGAGGGGGCTTAGGTCCCATGTGACTGATGGATGTAACTCTCCTGCTTGCAGTTTTAATTCTCTTGGTTCCCTGGTATGGTGGTTGACCATCCTCACCTCCCTGTCAGCAAACCTGGTAAGTACATTGAGAAAGAGAGGTGTTGCAACTCTGCTGAGCCTCAGCGCCCAGCTGGCACATGCCCAGTCCAGAGATTCAAGTCTCCTGAGCATGCACCAACTCGAGTGACAACCACAAGTTCAGTAAATCTGACAGAAGAGGCATGTGCAGAGAAGTCTCATCTGAGTCCAAATCCTTCACACCCAGGAGCACAAATTCCAAAGTAGGGCCCACTGGCAAGGCACTGAACTCCAGAGCCTTCTGCCATGACTGTAGAACCTGTGTGTCTCTCTAGCCCTCAGGAGCAGCACTACCTTACATTGCATCTACTTTGGCTGTCTCTGGGATCCTGCTGAGACATAAATGTGGCCCCTCTGATGACCTCCTGACTCATTTTGAAGTCTCTTAGACAAATAAACTCATTTGTCTTTACCATTCACCCCTCTTACTCAAGGTCTTTTTCTCATTGCATTACCGGCTGGTGATTAGTAGTAATCCCTCAGTGCCAGGGAGGCTCATCCCTGGGAGTCATATCACATGCAGATGGGAAGGTAATGTATTTATACGCTGAGTTGGGCTTAAAAAGTGGCTACATTTGAGCTACATAGAGGCTTTCAGGAGGTAACTCATAGGCACACAGCAGCTCTAGGTCATGTAGAAATTTTAAGTACACAGGCTCATAAGAATAGGCTCATCAGTATCAAGGGACCATCATTGGACCATCCTTCTTCACTTCACTTTGTCCTTGTACTTGGGGGGTTGTTGCTCTTCTTTTGGGGAATGCAACAGAGCTTCCTCAGATGGGAACTCAACACTCCCTCACTTTTCTGTGTGTACTGATTTTGGCTACCAACTCTATCTCCTTTCCTTTACATCTTTCTATCTTCCATCTTCTGCTGTTGCTCTTACATTTCACCTCTTTGTTTAGCCACCAAATTTTCTGGCTTTTTATTTCTAACTCCTCTACTCTGTTTTCTATCTTTTATTCACTCTTTACTTTATTGTCCTTTCTTTTCTCTTTCCCTTTTTCCTGATCACTCTGGTCTTTTAATTCACACGGTATTCTTCTCCATATTCACTTTCCATTCTCATTGTAGGAACTCCACTTTTTATTCCTGTAACTCTACAGAGCTTACATGAGTTTAATATTCATTCACCGAGGTCTTATATGGTTCTTCTGCTAGTATTTATTATCAATGCTACAATTATACTTTTTCTTTTCTTATCTCTTTTGCTTTTCCTGGCCCTAATATTTTTCCTCCAGTCTAAGGAACTTAGACAACAATAAGGAAATAGAAAATTAAAAACAAAGTATCAAAAGGAAGATGTAACACATGCACAAAAACAGAACCTAAATAAAACCTGAGACTAGACAGAGAAGATAATCAACTGAACAAACCATCAACATAAAATGATAACCAGACAGCAACAAAAAAATACAAACCAAATCAATAATCAGACAGACATGACCCAATCCAATGAACAAGCTAAAAACCAGGAAGAGGAACAAAACATTGAACAACTGATCAAAGCTCTCCAAACAAATATCATTGTCCAACTTAATGAAATGAAGGAATAGATTAGGATATCAAAAAAAAAAAAAAAAAAAAAACAACCTAGAGAGCCTACTAAAGAAATTGTAAACATACACAAAAAGGTAACAGATATGACAGTGATGAATGGCACAATGAAAGAAATATAAAATACACTCCCTGCAAATAACATTAGATTTGAAGAGGCAGAGGAAAGAATTAGTGATGTGGAAAACTGTACATCTGAAATCAAACAAATAGTAGAATTAATAGATAAAAAGATAGAAAAAATACACGGGGGCTTAGAGATTTGAATGACAACACAAAATGCACAAACATACACATTTATAGGCATCCCAGAAGGAGAAGAGAAGGGAAAGGGGACAGAAGGGGTGATGGAGGAAATAATGGCTGAAAACTTCCCAAACCTATTGACGGAGACGGATGTACATGTCTAGGGTGCACAACACACCCCAAACAGCATAAATTCCAAAAGCACTATCCCAAGACATATGCTTGTCAAATTATCCAGTGCTCAAGGCAAAGAGAAAATACTGAAGGCAGCAAAAGAAAAGAGAACCACCATGTACAGGGGAAGCTCTATAAGATTAAGTGCTGATTTCTCTTCTGAGGCAAGAGGGCTGTTGTATGACATAATCAAGGTACTAAAAGAAAAAATTTTCAGCCAAGAATACTCTATCCATCAAAGCTCTCATTCAAAAATGTTGGAGAGTTCAAAATATTCACAGATAAATAGAAACTAATAGAGTAAGCCAGTTAGAAACCTGCCCTTCAAGAATTACTAAAGGAAGTTCTCCAGGAGGAAGGAATAAAACAGGAGAGACAGAGTTGGAGGTGAGTGTAAAAAAAAACAACTAAAAAGACAAAAAGAGAAATAAAAACAAAATATGACATACACAAATACAAAGAAAATATAATTAATGTAAGTAATTCCTTGGAAGTAATAACAATGAATGCCAATGGATTAAACTCACCTATCAAGAGATACAGATTGGCACAATGGATAAAGAAATATGACCCATCTTTATGCTGCCTACAAGAAACACACCTTAAACACAGGGATTCAAGGAGATTGAAGGTGAATGGCTGGAAAACAATCTTACAAACAATAACCAAAAAAAGGTTAATATCAGACAAAATAGACTTTAAATGCAAAACTATTGTGAGAGACAAAGATGGACCCTACATATTAGTAAAAGGGATAATCTTTCAAGAAGAAAGAACAATCATAAATATTTATGCACCTAACAGTGTCATCTTTTTTTTTTTTTAATTAATTTTTTTTTATTGACTTTGTAATAATGTTACATTAAAAATATATATGTGAGGTCCCATTCATCCCCACCCCCCCCACCCTCCCTCTCCCCCCCCAACAACACTCGTTTCCATCATCATGACACATCCATTGGATTTGGTAAGTACATCTTTGGGCACCTCTGCACCTTATAGACAATGGTCCACATCATGGCCCCCACTCTCCTCCATTCCATCCAGTGGGCCCTATGAGGATTTACAATGTCCGGTGATTACCTCTGAGGCACCATCCAGGGCAGCTCCATGTCCCAAAGACGCCTCCATCTCTCATCTCCTCCTGCCCTTCCCCATACCCATCGTCCACCATGTCCACTTTTCCCAATTCCATGCCACCTCTTCTATGTGGACATTGGATTGGTTGTGTCCATTGCACCTCTATGTCAAGAGGAGGCTCAGATTCCACATGGATGCTGGATGCAGTCCTCCCATTTTCAGTTGTAATCACTCTAGGCTCCACGGTGTGGTGATTGTCCTTCTTCAACTCCATCTTAGCTGAGTGTGGTAAGTCCAATAAATCAGATTGTAGGTGCTGGAGTCTGTTGAGGCTCAGGACCTGGCTATCACATTGTCGGTCCAGAGATTCAAATCCCCTAAATATATCTTAAACCCCAACGTTAACTGCACCTCCGGCACATTAGCATGAAAGACTTATGAAGGGAGATCCCATCTGAGTCCAGATTCATCACACATACACACCATTTCCAAAGAGGGGCCATCTGCCCTGATAGTTAACCCCATCGGCCATGACCATAACTCTCATGGGTCTCTTTAGCCTTCAAAGGAACCATTATCTGGGGGTTGTATCTGCTTTATCTGTCTCTCTGACTCTGCTCAGTTGTGCATGAGGGCAATCCTTCTGCCAGCCTCCAGACTCTTTTTTAGAAACTCGTAGCCATATAAACTCATTTCTCCTTTCCATTTCCCCCTTACTTTAGGTCAAACAGCATTTTAAAGTCATGGTATTTTATGTAGACATGGATATTCTGCTGATCCGCATTGAACCTTCCGTATAAGGTCCTTTTCCAGTTGCATCATCAGTTGGTATTTGATAGTGGTCCCTCGTTGCCAGGGAGGCTCATCCCCGGGTGTCATGTCCCACGCTGGAGGGAAGGCATTGCATTTACATGCTGAGTTTGGCTTCGAGACTGGCCACATTTGAGTAACATGAAGGCTGACAGGAGGAAATTCCCAGGCACAATGTTGCTCTAGGCCTTGTTCTTATTTTAGGTTTATCAGCTCACAAGCATAGTCATTAGCATCAGGGGCTCACCGTTGAACCCTCACTCCCTCCCGGTCCCCGCCGCTGTACCTGGGAGACTGTCGCTGCTCCCCTAGGGACCACGACAGAGCACCACTGGCCAGGAACCCAGTACCCCCCCTGCTGTGGTTTCCAATTGTTGCCACCATGAGTATATCCAATCATTACCATGCACCCTGGACATATGTTCTGTATAGCTCCCTGTCAGCCATATATCACCTGTCATTGGTATCCCATACCAGTATTCCTCCTTTGCCATTGTTGAAACACTCTGTGATCCAGAACTCCCCGAAATTTGAGGCCCAATATAATGTCATAACAGTGTCATCTTAATATCTTCATCTCAGTCATATCTTCCACCAAATTCTGGAATTGATTAAGATTTGTGTTAACATCACTGATTAGATAACTTTACTCCTGTGTCTCATCTGGATTCTTGGTTTGTTTCCTTGCTTGGCCATATATTCTTCTTTGTATGTTTTGTTATTTTATTGATTTTGTTGATATCTAGGCATCTAATCATGTTGGTGATCTTACTCTGTTCATCAATATGTTTCTCTTGCCCAGTGTTTTTTTTTTTTTTTCCCACAGCTCTTTCTTGATTTTTGGTTCAATTTTTTCTAAAACTTTAAATTTTCCCAATTTAAGTTATCAAAACAGGGTCAGGGATCTAATAATGTGGCACAGAATAGATCAAAGTGACTGGGAAAGAATCAGGAGCAGCAAAGCCTGTCTTTCTTCACTTTCCTGCCTAGCCATCAGATGGCGATCTTTGTTAAATCTTTCCACTGTGATGAATCCTTTGATTCCCTTTAACTTCTGAACCATAGACTCAAAACCAAATTATACTGGTAAAAACTCCCTTAACACAAACCACTGTCAGGTCTCTTCCACACTCTCCCTTTCCCTGGGAGAAATATGCCATTTTCCCTCTCTGTTGGCTACTTAGCTGCATGTTTTATGGAGCTTGTTCTCCTTGAGGGTGGGGGATGGGTGCCATTCCCAGCTGTGGTGTCAGCAGCTCATAGTTTTCCTTTTGGGCCCTTAATTTCTCCATCCCCAGTTCCCTTCAGTGATGAATGTGGCACTCTTCTTTCCTCCAGGTCCCCAAACTAGCTCTCTGGGATGATGTTTATGCTTTCTCCCTCTTTTTTATTTTTTATTTTTATGAGAGCTGCACCCTGTATGAGCTACTCTGGTGCCATTTTCCCAGAACTCTCACTATTGATTCTTCTTGCCTGGGTTTCACTTTTGCCCAAAATGTAATTTCTCTTAATTCTACACCTCTGCAAAGACTCACATGACTTAATAATTTTTACAAATATTTCCATGGCTCTTTTATATACTTAAAAGGGGCATGTCTCTTTTTCATGTTTATGAGGATCCTGTACACATGAGACCATTCCATATCTTTCCTCATGAAAATGGATTTTCTGTTTTATGTCTAACTCATCAGGACTGGAGGACACACTGAGACAGATCCTCTCCTGGGCCCATTACTGACAGATTATTTTACAGTCCAGGATCTATTATGGGACTATTTGTTAAAGGACTCATTTAAACCTAAATTCACACCACCTGGGAATGTTCCACTTTTTCAGCATATGTGAGATGGATGATCACTCTTTCCCTATGAATATACTTCAGTAAATTTAAATTAGTGCTCCAGGACTATTTACATAAAGTATGTGCCACCAAGAAAGGAGATTAGCAACTCCGCTTGATAAAAGATAATCATATTAGAAAATAATGTGGAGCAAAAACCCTCTCCCACCATGATGAAACCAGACAATATTAGCAATATTTTTTATTTGTAGTATTATTATTGGTAATAATTCATGCCAAGAAGGAAAGCAGGATAAACCAAGAAAAAGTCTATTGAATGGAGACCTACACAATTTTGTTGGCTTTTTTTTTGGTTATTGTTCTTGTTGCTTTCCTTGATTTGTAATCCAGAGGCTCAAACGCTCCAAATAAGCCATTCTTTCAAACAAAAATATCAAATGCTGAGAGCCGTATGCCATCAAATTTGGTTAATACAAGCCCTCTGGTACAAATACCTTGCTGGCTTGACTATCTCCAGTTGAACAAACATTGAGGAAAATAGCCCATAGGAATTGGACAAATTGGAGGAGTGACTACAGGCAACTTCTGGAGCTCCAATATCAGGCACAAATATTTTAATTATTAAACAAACTGACATGTTATTAACTCCATGCTCCCATATTTGGCCATATGATTTAAAACCATTTGCAACAGGGTCCTCTTCATCACATATCTGAACCAAACCTTGGGCTGTTGGGAGATTTTACATTCAGTTGCCATTAGTTGAGGCTTTAATTCTTCTAATTGGATTCTGGCTCTTTTGTCAAATTAGAGCAGTATCAAGTTTGCTAGCTCTGCACTACAAAGCCCCTGATTTAAAGATATTTGCATGTCAGAAACTTGGTGCAATGTTGCCTTCAAATTTTATAAGCAGTTATAGGTCCTGAGATACAGGTCACAGGCCCTGTGTGTGCAGTCTCTTGTGGTGGAGTGGTGGGCCCCTTCTGGTAGTGGGCCCCTGCACAATCATAGGCCTTCCCTGTACCCTGCTTCTTACTTAGGCAGTTGCTTCTTCACAACTGGCCTGTCAGTCTTCCCAGCCAGGCCCCAGGCAGGCCTAGGACTTCAGCACGTGGAGCCCAATGCCCAGAGGTGTCTGGAGGTATTGGGTGGCCCCAGTGGTGACACTGGTAATGCCAGATCCTAGAAGAATAGGTGGGGGTAGCACGTTCTCCTTCAAGCTGCCCAGACCCACATTCAGATCCTATGTTCTGCTACTGACCCAGGCTGATCATAAATTTAATTTGCAACCAAATATTAAAAAACTTAAGCCAGTTCTTTTACCAGGAGAGTTGTCATACATGAAGTCAATTTTGTACAAAAATGCATTGTAACAGATACAATTCAATATGGTTTGTGGGGAAAGCTGGTAGGCAGTAATTTTTAAATTTCCTTTATTAACACTTCATAAAAGAATATTCTTACACTATTAACCACAATCTTTATGCATCAACAAAATCACTACAGTATACAGTCCGTCATTATTCTCTACCTTCCTTTCAATTAAAATATTACATCCACAGACTACCCCTTTTGGTCACAATCACATTTATAAAAAAATAAAGTGTTAGTTATACTCACTGTTATGTAAATGTGTTTCCACAAATATATTCATTTCAACACATTTACAACAAACATTATTAAAAATTCTACATATATTAAAAATCAGGTCCCATTCTCAACCCATATTCTGTTTTCTGGGGTTAGAAGGGGTTATGAGATTTTTCTTTTTTGGGGTAAGGAAAATTGAGGTGATGACAGCACAATTCTGTGATGAATATGAGAGCCACTTAGTTTACAGTCTGAATGAATTTTAAAAATCATGGGATGGTATAACACAATGAATCATTTTTTGGAAGCTGGACTGTGTTTATCTGAACAAATATGAGAACATTCTCCTATGAACTATAACAACTTTATAATGCTAATACAGGGTGTCTGTAACCAGGTGGGTTGTGGTAAAAATACACCTAATGTAAGATACTGGCTATATATAGTAGTAATGTTTTGATGATGCTTTTCATCCTTTGTAACAATTGTTTCATAACAGTGCAAGGTGTTGGTGTTGGGGCAATATGGTGTGGGAATCCCTGAAGATTGTGTTGTGCTGCAGTGCTCCCAGGCCCACTGTTAACCAGTTGTGTGGTTCGCAGATCTATGTCCTCTAAACCCTGGTTGACCATGCTCCAGAGACTCATACACCTTGAGTCTGCAATATCACAGACTTCCCATCCCAGAATCCACTGCACCCTGAGGTCCATCTGAGATCATTGATTACCCTAGCCCTCAGCATTTGTGTGGGTTTCTTTTCTCTCTCTCTCTCCATGAACTTGGAGGAGTGTACCAGTTGTCGTGGGGAGAGTCTAGGAAGAAAGGAGAGGTGAATCTGCTGAGAAAGCCCAATTTACCCAAAAGTCCTGGGATAGGAAACTTGGTCTGGGAGAAGGTGGAGTCAGAAAATCACTTAGACCTCTTCTAGCACACCTAAGGGGGAGGGACTGTAAGAGGTGCTATCCAAGCTTCCAGTATCATATTTGGGGTTTCTGGTGAGGTGTAGGTGATCTCACGCTGGAAATAAAGAGCCATTGTCTTCTGTTTTGAGTTGGTTCAATGAGGACCTACTTGACTCTCCTACTGTACCTCTCAGGCAGCTTTCCTGCTGCCCTGGGAGAGAGAGAAGTGAGGAAAGTAGAAAGGGGGAAGGTCAGATTCCTAAGTGTATTATTTAACTGCAAAGATGATTACCAGCTTAAAACGTTGGTTCTTTTTTTTTTTTTTTTTTTTTTGTCTTGGTTGCTAATATTGATTGCATTGTTTCCTGGTTTTTTCTCCCATTTTATCCCCCAATGTCCTTTTTCATTTATTTAGTTTTTTTTCTCTTTATCTTTTTCTTGCTTGTTTCCCCCCCTTTTCTGTGCCCCCACTTTTTCTCTTCTCTTTTTTTTCTTTTCTCCTTTCTTCTTATTTTCTTTTCTTTTCTTTATGTAATAAGTCCTGCAGGGAGTGCTTCTCACTTGCTGTGTTTCCTCATCCTCCATCTCCTCTTTTCAGCATGTATTGATTTTGGCCACCTACACTATCCCCATTCCCCCACATCTTTCTATCCTCCATCATCTACTGATTTTCTTATGTTCCACCTCCCTTTCTTTGGCCCCCAAATTGTCTGACTTTTTATTTCTAATATCTTTGTTCTGTTTTCAGTCTTTTATCTACACTTTTTAAAAACTATTTTTTGTCTTTTTTTTAACATTACATTAAAAAAATATGAGGTCCCCATTTACCCCACCCCCCTCACCCCACTCCTCCCCCCCATGAACAACAATTTCCTCTATCATCATGAGACGTTCATTGCATTTGGTGAATACATCTCTGAGCATAGTTGTACCTCATGGTCAATGGTCCACATCATAGCCCACACTCTCCCACATTCCACTCAGTGGGCCATGTGAGAACACTGTATGTCCTCCCATTTTATCCACTCTTGATATTATTATCTTTCTTTTCTCTTTCCCTCTCTTATGAAAACACTGGCTTTTTAATTCATGCTATATCCCTCCCCATATTCAGTTGACTGTCTCCTTATAGGTACTCTACTTATTGCTATAACTCTGGCCTTTATATTTTCCTTCAAAGTGAACTTAGCCAGCAACAAGAAAATAGAGTAAGAAGAACAAAGTGACAAAGACAAGACATAACATTTATGCAAGAACAACTAATTAATCCCCAAGAATAGACAAAGAAGCTAAGGAACTGATTAAACCCGTCAAGATAAAATGATGATCAGACAGCAACAAAAAACTACAAACCAAACCAATAATCAGGGAAACTTGGCTAAATCCAATGAACAAACTAAAAACCAGGAAGGGGAACAGAACTTCGGACAAATAATTAAAGATCTCAGAACATATATTAGAAACCAACTTAATGAAGTAAAGGAAGAGATTAACATTATGAAGAAAACGCTTGGAGAGGAAATTGCAGACATACACAAAAAGGTAACAGATATGATGGGAATGAACATCACAGTTCAAGATATCAAAAATACACACGCAGCAAATAGCAGCAGATTAGAAGAGGTGGAGGAGAGAATTAGCAATGTGGAAGACAGTACATTGGAAATCAAACAGATAGTAGAATTGATCGATAAAAAGATAGACGAATTCCACCTAGGACTTAGGGACCTGAATGACAATGAAAAATGCACAAACATACATATTATAGGCATCTCAGAAGGAGAAGAGAAGGAAAAGGGGACAGAAGGGATGTTGGAGCAAATAAAGGCTGAAAACTTCCCAAATTTACTGAGAGAGATGGATGTACATGTCCAGGAAGCACAACACACCCCAAACACCATCAATCCCAACATGCCAACCCCAAAACATATGCATGTGAAATTATCCAATGCTCAAGACAAACAGAAAATTCTAAAAGCAGCAAGAGAAAAGAAAACCATCACATACAAGGGAGGCTCCATAAGATTAAATGCGGATTTCTCATCTGAAACCATGGAGGCAAGAAAGCGGTGGTGTGATACAGTCAAGGTACTGAAAGAAAAAAATTTCCAACCAAGAATACTCTACCCAGCTAAGCTGACATTCAAAATGATGGAGAGTTCAAAATATTCACAGATAAAGAGAAATTAAAAGAGCATGCCAACAGGAACCCTGCCCTTCAAGAAATCCTAAAGGGAGTTCTGCAGGAAGAAAGAAAAAAACAGGAGAGGCAGAGTTGGAGGAGAATGTAAGAGCAATAAAAAAAAAGACAAAAAAGAAGGAAATAAAACAAAAAAAAAATATGACAAATACAAGTCCAAACAAAATATGGCTAACATAAATAATTCCTTGAAAGTAATAACACTGAATGTCAATGGATTAAACTCATCTGTCAAAAGATTGAGACTGGGAGATTGGATAAGGAAATATATAAAGTTATATAATATTCAATAAAGACACCAAACTCTCTCAACTGGGAGAGAATGGCCTATTCAACAAATAGTGCCTGGAGAACTGGATATCCATAGGTAAAAGAATGAAAGAGGATTATCATCTCACACCTTATACAAAGATCAACTCAAGATGGATCAAAGACCTAAATATAAGTGCCAAGACCATAAAGACTTTGGAAAGCAGTGTAGGGAAGCATATACAAGACTTTGTAAAAGGAAATGGCTTCATGAGCTTCACACCAAAACACGGGTATCAAAAGAACAAATAGATAAATGGGACTTCCTCATAATTAAAGCCTTCTGCACCTCAAAGGAGTTTGTCAAGAAAGTGTCCCTACACAATGGGAAAAAATATTTGGTAACCATATATCTAATAGGAGATTATAACCTGCATATATAAAGAACTCCTATATCTTGAAAATAAAAATACAACCCATTTGAAAAATGGGAAAAAGATTTAAACAGACACTTCTCCAAAGAAGAAATACAAATTGCTAAAAAGCACATTTAAAAAAATGCTCCAAATCTCTAGCTATCAGGGAAATGCAAATCAAAACTACAATGAGATACCATCTTATTCCCATAAGATTGGCAGCTATGAAAAACAGAAAACTACAAATGCTGGAGAGGATGTGGAGGAATGGGAACACTCATCTTGTGCTGGTGGGAATACAGAAGGATCCACGAGTCTGGAGGACAGTTTGGTGGTTTGTCAAAAACTAGCCATAGATTTGCCATATGACCCAGCAATTCCACTGTTGGGTATATATCCAGTAGAACTGAAAACAAGGACACAAACCAATATATGCACACCAGTGTTCATAGTAGCATTGTTCACTATTGCCAAAAGTTGGAATCAACCCAAACGCCCATCAACAGATGAGTGGATCAATAAAATGTGGTATATACATACAAGGGAATACTACTTGGCTTTAAGAACAAATACACTACAAACACACGTGATAACATGGATGAATCTTGAGAACCTTATGTTGAGGGAAGCAACCCAGGCTGACCTCAATGATATGAAGTAAATAAACAAAGCTGCCTTAGAGAGCTGGAGACTGGATGATAGGCTTAAAGGAAATTGGGTGGTAAAGGAAGGATATAAGCTGTCACCTATGTTGGAGTGATGGACCCGAAGGGTATTGGGAATGAAAGACAAAGAGAGATTGGGATCAGGGGTTCTGAGAGCATTGATTTCTCAAGCTCATCAGACAAGTTTATTAATCTCAGGGGCTTCTTTATATACCCCAAGCAATTGTGAGAACCAGCAACTATTCTAGCTAACTATTCCCAATACCCCATTCTAAATAACACAGTGCACAGTGGATAAGATAGTTACCAAAGCTCATAATGTTCTATTATATTATTGAAACAAATATACTCATTAATCTTGTTGCCCAGGTTACTTGAAATATCAAGTCTGTGTTCTGCTGGAATGTTATGTTTCCCAGAGAGATTAGCCACCTGCACGTTTATATCTAGGGACAGCATGACCCAGTGGTCGGAAAGTAACTTGCTTCCATGGAAACAACATGCCTTTGTTTCCCACATAGCCCCCTTTTTGTTTTAGTCAGGGTGGCTGTGCCTGTCTTAGGTTGCCCTCCTCTGAGAGTCTTACCCATCATTGACTACCAGTCAATCACTCTGACCATGGGGAATTATATCAGGGTTTTAGCAAGTACCAAATTATTAGCTTGTCCCATCACATCGAAATGGTGCAGTCTTTGGCATACTTCTCGTCCCAGGCAAGTGACAACAATGAGCAACAAGATTAATACATAAAGTCCTATTTCTAATAACTGATAAAAAATGTTGAGACTTCCACCAATCTACTGGATTAAACTTATTAAAAGGAGATTTTAAATCATTAAAGATATCCTTATCTTCAGCTACTTAAATCTGATTATGATACATTTCTAATATCTTTTTCTGTAATTCTTCTATTTCTAATGACATATTACTTTTATGACCTATCAAATGATTTTTTAATCTTTTCCTAATCAAGTATAGAATTATTGTAAGCAAGTGGAATAATACAAAAGTTACTTTCATTCCAATCACATTTCAATCCCCTTAAGTTTAAATTATACAATTGATCTCCAATATGCAAAACAGCTGGTTCTAAATTATTAACTCTACTTTTAATTCTCCATCAATATATTCTTGACTATGCCATAAGTCACTAGCATTCTTATGCCATTCATGCATGTATTGTTGAGTCTGCACCATCTTATGCAAGGCCACGGTAGCTGTAGCAGCAGCTGCAATGACACCAATCAGTCCTAAGATGCCAGCTATTATCAGTCCCACAAATCACTTTGAGTGCTTCAGGATTTCTCAAGCCATATGGAACAGCAGTTGACTCTCAGGTAACGATTGCCAAATTCGGTTCAGTTGCACTGGGATCCACACTCCCTGCCACCTTTGAGCCATTGTAATGAAATCTCCATTCTGTAAAATGTTCTTAGACAAATAAGTATGCAAGGCCCCACTTTTATAAAATAGAGCATTCTTGGTTATAGTTAATTTTCCAACCACAAACCCATAAGGATCTCTTACACATGCCTGAAGATGATGAATTTGATTTAAATGAAGATATTGACATTCTTACTATTATTCTCAATCCATTCTATAGTAGGAGCTATTCCTAGAAAAACTTTCCACAAATTCTTTAGTTTATATATAGATGTAATGTTATACCATGGAGAAGGGATCCATTTCCTTTTATATTTTCAAACACTATTATTTTTAATAAAAATTATTTTTTCATCATGATTTAAGGATTCATGGAATGGATATTGCATATTACTAATTTGCTGTCCTTTACTATTTAGACCATACCAAATAAGTCTGTCATTATGTGGAGAGGAACTCCCCATAGGGGCATTCTCCCACACTATTTCATAGGAATCATTAAAAATGACAGATCCTCTTCCCATATGGCACTCTTGCCATCCTTCTTTATCCTTACTTTCTTTTTGCGGACAATCATAAGAAGGATTTTTGGTCATGATTAAATTGTAAGAGGGAAATAAAGTCACAATAAACTGAGCATTATTATTTTTGAAGATAGTTATGGCCTGATTTTTAACATACATACAGGAAGGATGGCTACAAATGCATAAGGGTTGATAATCAAATAGTAATATGAGATTATCGATTCTTTGTCCTTCTTCATAGGGTTTAATTGGCAATCGATCATCAGTTGGTCCAGAGAATATATGGGTTTTATTCAGATATATATGAAAGAATGGATCTTTTAAGGTTAACACTCTAAGTAATGGGGGATTAGGTATATAGGCCCAATAAGTGTAATTACCAGCAGCTTCCTCATTACTTATGATCACCATCATTAGAAGTTGCAGGAGACCCCATCTCTTCATTCCGGGGTTTGATCATTTTCACAGGTAGCAAATTTTTTCTCCATTTTCTGAAATGATAAGAGCATAGCTCTGCCCCCATACTTTAATCCTGCCTTTTTTCCATTCAGTGCTTAAAATATCTTTCCAGAATATTGGTTGATCTTCATTTCCTGCATCCACTGTAGATGTTTGACATTTTCCAAAGCGACATTCCACAGGTGTCACAGAATGATAAACATTAAGAAAATTTAAAGTAAATAAAGCTTTTGCCAATTGATCTTTTGGTGTTATAATACCATCATCTCCCCCTTTTTGTTTTAAAAGCATAGTTTTTAGGGTATGATGGCTGTGTTCAACTATGGCTTGACCTGTAGGATTATAAGGAATACCAGTAACATGCTCTATAGCATAGGTAGAACAAAAAGAAGCAAAAGACTTACTTATGTAAGAAGGACCATTATCAGTTTTAATTTTCAAGGGTCATCCCATTACAGCAAAAGCAGACCATAAATGGGAGCAAACCTGATGAAAATGTTCACCACTTTGTGCAGTAGCCCACAAAAAATGAGAGTAAGTATTAATGCAAACATGGACATATTGTAATTTACTAAATGATGGTATGTGAGTAACATCCATCTGCCACAGTTGATTAGGAGCCAGGCCTCTGGGATTAGTCGCAGCCTGAAAAGGCACTGTAGTTAAGGGTTCACAGGTGGGACAGATAACAAATAATTTCTTGAGCTTGATGTTTTGTTAATTGTGGAAATTTATGTCTAAGTCCTTTAGTGTTAATATGAGTGAATTCATGATATTTATTGGCATCCTACAAACATCCTACTAATAAATCAGCTCTTGCATTTTGTGTACCCAAAGGACCAGGAAGGGAAGAATGAGACTGGCTATGAGTAATATATATGGGCTGACTTCTTTGCTGAATGAGAGCTTGAAGGCCGGCAAAAAGTTGAGATAATTCATTAGTAATAAAAATATGAACTGTTTCAATATGAGTTACAGTTAAACACACATATTCAGAATCAGAGACAATATTCAAGGGTTTTTGAAATGTTTGTAAAACCTTAATGATGGCTGAAAGCTCTGTGCACTGAGCAGATGAATAAGGAGTTTGCCAAACCTGTTCTTTTTGAGAAATAATGTATGCTGCTTTTTTATTACTATTACTATCAGTAAATACTGTACAAGATGGTTGGGCTATGCACATAGCCCTGAAAAGCACTGCAAAAGTTTACTGTTGAGTTTTTTACAGATAGAGGAATGCAGCTGGCTTGATTTGTCTAAGAAGACACTAAAGAATGTCTTAGCAAGTTTTAAAACAAAGTGATAGCAATACAGCTGGACTTTAAATTTTTGCAACAAACTAGCAGTGTTTGGGATTGCTGCATACTACAGTGTTGTTACTTTAATCTATGATAAGAGGTTGTTTCTGTGACACACACTCTTTTATAATAATTAAAACCATAATTAACCACATTGTACTTTTCTTTAATATGCTGAAATATTGGTAACTTTATACACTCTTAAGCATTTATAGAAAACTTTTACTCATACAACTTTAATTAACAGAGGGTTAAAGGAAAGAAAAAGCTTGTTAATTTTATAACACTTTACAACACTTTTTATTCAACTTATAACATATTAAATGAACTTAACTATTTAATTTTTCTTTCAAGGTAAAAGAACAAATCTCTTATAATTAGTTTGGGATAAAAGGCTACTTTTCGGGGTTTGATTTTGGGAAAGCAGGCTTGAACGTTATGTTCCTTTAAAAGAGATAAGACTTTTCCTTCTTTGAACACTGAAGAAATGATAAGGTTAAAGCACAAGAAGCTATTTTGATAAAACAGACTTTCTTTGTATACTGATTATTCAGGACAAAAACCTCTACCAAAACAGACTAATGACTTAAGAGGCTTTGAGAAAGAACAAAATTTTAAGTTTACATTAGTATACTACTTGATACTAAACCTTTTAAAATTTTATAGATAGACCCATTAAATTTTATTTAACTTTAATCATAAAAATTTCTTTTCTACGAACCTTCTACATTTTTAGTATTCACCTAGGTTTTGTTCCACATTCTACTCTTTCCCAATAATCAATAATTTTATCTTAGGACAAAATTATTTCATTTCTTTAATAATAAAAACACATTCTATATATCTTACATACTAAGTTACCAGGCAAACTTCTTACAACACATACCATCAACACTAAACAAGCTTGTTAAAAGAATAAACTTTTCTTCACTTTAAAGACTTAGTAGCATGCAATATTGGAAACAGTTTCCTAGAAGCAAGTTGTCAAGGGAGGCTGGCTGCAGCCAAGCTTTCCTGTTATAAAATTACCTTTTATTATTATTATTAATTCAGGTTTGTTTAATAATGACCTTTTGGAATTAGCCACTTAAACACTTTAATTTAAACAATGCTTCATAAGACTTTTTATAATTATTTATAATCATATAGACTATAATTATATTATTTTAAGACAAATTTTACCTTCACAGAACATATTTGCTTACTTAAAGTTACCACAATACCTTTTACAACTTGCTACATGCATTTAAGTTCCAAGAGTTCATGAAAATTAGCCATCCTACTTTAGGACAAAACACACTTTTTAGAAAAAACTTATTAAATTTCAGTCAGCATTTCCACAAACTTTTAATCTTTAATATTCATTTAAGTTTTACATCCTTCATATTATCCTGTGAAGAAAAATAAGCTATTCATTTCAATCTAGGCAAGAACAACTTTTTATAAAAAGACTTATAGTAATTTTGTTAATCAAGACTTACAATCTTTATCATTGTAGAGATCTTATTAACATTTAAACTTAAGTATTAATATAAGTGCTTATTTAATTCTTGGCCATTTGAATAGAGCTCTTTTTTTAAAAATTTTTATTAATTTATATTACCATCCGGAGGTATCAAAATATACACTGACATTGAACGAACAGACAGACACAAAACAATTACAACACATTAACAGAAACATACAGTTTGTAATTAACTCATAATTCTTACTTTCTTGGTATAGCTGTTTTTAAGTTCTTATTAAGATTTCTTCTGGAATCCATGTTGCCTGTAACATGCAAGTTTGTGCTTGGAAACATTTTTATTAGTTACCAGCAATCAATTAAGGTAACTTGAGCAGCATAAATGTAGTTAAGCTCTAATTTAGCAGTTTAGACAGACTGTTAACACACATTTTTGGATTATTATTCTGTAATACTATACTGAGACTTGAAGTTCAGGAGTAAACTATTGATTTAAAACTGAAAATTCCTTTTTAAACCTTGATAAAATTTTTGTACTAATTTTAATATCTTGGTTAAATAAGCCCAATTAGAATTAGCATGGAAATAAAACAGAACACCAATGTTGCCATGTTTTTCTCTTTTTCCAGTGGCTTAACTCTATTAACCCCCACTAGCCCACAGCCACATTGTTATGTAGACAGCAGGGGGTTTGCAGAGTTGCTGTCAGAACAGTTTTCTTATCTTAGTTAACACTTTAACAGAGAGTTTTCTTACTAGCCTGATTTCACTAACAAGGACATTATTTGTGACGGCTTGCTCGGTCGGCAGAGGTGGGGTCTGGCTGCAGACGAGGGGTTGGTCCCGCTTGGGACGAGGGGTCGGTCCGGCAGCAGACGAGGGATCGGTCTCACAAGGGGTTGCGCGGTTCGGCTGATGGGGTCGCCCGGTGAAGCAGGCGACGAAGGGGTCGCCCGGAGAAGCAGGCGACGAAGGGGTTGCCCGGAGAAGCAGGCGACGAACTGGGGACAAGGGAGGCCAGGCCCTTGTCGGGGGCTCTCAGGACTGGAGGGCGCACGGCAGAAAAACTACCGTGGAGACAAGGTAAACACGCAAGTCCAACTTTATTGAGGGAGAGGCAACAGTTTTATAGGGGCTGGGGAAGGCTGATTGGTTGAAGCCACGCCCTGTTCTGATTGGTTGCCTGAGAAAGGTCAGTGGGCGGTACTGGATGGGGGAGGGGTGGTGGTTAGGGATTGGTTGTCACTGTTGCTGGGGGAAGGGGCAGGGTTTAGGGATTGGTGGCTGCTGTTGCTGGGGTGGAGGGCAGACTTGAGTTTCCCGCCCATGCCTGGCTGTTGCTGCTGTCGGGGGAGGGGAAAAGGGCAGACTGGAATTTTCCACCCTGCGCCTGTGCAGGGAGAAAGAAGAAGAAGGGTGCCGCCCTACAGGCATCGTGTGGCGCCATCCGGGAGGAGGGGCGGCCACGGAAGCATGGCTGCCGAGAAGGGGAGACCCGAGGGCACTCCGCGCCCATGCCAAGCTCCCCTCAGGGGTGGCGGTGAGTCCGACCAGCCACCCCATCATGGGGGCAGTGGAACTAGGCCTACCGCGCCTGCTCCCCTGCCAGGCCAGCAAACCACACTTCAGCCCGAGGGGCGACCGCAATTATTTAATATCTTTGCCCGTTTTAAATCTTTCAATAGTTTAAAAGTTTTTGTCTCAGAATGAAACTTGACTCCCCCTTGCAAATTCTTTGAATCTGGTGGTATCGCATATAACGTTATGGGGAAAGCAGATAATAATTGTTTAACATAAGGCAAAGCATTGGCAACATCTGAAAACATTTCTAATTTAGTCTTAGTAACAGAAAGCAATTTGGTAGGTGCAGGGGATTGTACTGGATACACAGAAGATATTTCATTAGGACACTTCACTGAGCTTTTATTGATGAAAGGGTTAATATCAGGATGAGGGAAAAAAACCTGATGGTTCCCCATTCACCTCAAGTTCCTGTTCTTGTTCCAATTTACTTTCTTTCATTTCAAATTTACTTATGGGCTTAGAAAATATAGTAATTTCATCTTTCTCTCCTTCTTTAGATTGTTAAGAATCTAAGGCTGCTGCAGTTTGTTGTCATAAAGCCCTCACAGACAGGGGTATAGTTTTTATTTTTTGGTATCCTTTAAGTGGTGCCTTCATTACTTGTTTCCACTGTTTAAGATTTAAAAGATTTTTTCCTTCTGGCTGAAACCAATAACAGTGTTTTTGTACTAGAGCAAAAAATTTAAGTAAATTAGCAGTTTTTACTGAAACTCTGACAGTATTTAAAAGAGATTTTAGTACCTGTGAATATTCTTCCATCCATCCTGGTTGATTACCCATACCCTGATGCTAGCAGAAAACAGGATTAATTAAAATTCTTACCACTGTGTGGTCAGACTTGAGCCACCTTTTGATGGACGCCTCAACCTTTCTGGAAGGTTTTCAGTTCTGCGTTCCTGATACTGTTGTGGAAGAATCTCTGCTGCAGTCACTACTTCAGGCCCCACGTTGGGCACCAAATGTTGGAGTGACAGACCCAAAGGGTATTGGGAATGAAAGACAAAGAGAGATTGGGATCAGGGGTTCTGAGAGCATTGATTTCTCAAGCTCATCAGACAAGTTTATTAATCTCAGGGGCTTCTTTATATACCCCAAGCAATTGTGAGAACCAGCAACTATTCTAGCTAACTATTCCCATTACCTCATTCTAAATAACAGAATGCACAGTGGATAAGATAGTTACCAAAGCTCATAATGTTCTATTATATTATTGAAACAAATATACTCATTAATCTTGTTGCCCAGGTTACTTGAAATATCAAGTCTGAGTTCTGCTGGAATGTTATGTTTCCCAGAGAGATTAGTCACCTTCACATTTATCTCTAAGGACAGCATGACCCAGTGGTCAGAAAGTAACTTGCTTCCATGGAAACAACATGCCTTTGTTTCCCATAACCTACATGGGTGAAATCTATGATAAGCTGGAGGTAAGTATTTGTACAAGGAAGGGATAAAATGGGGGCAAAGGGTTACTTTTGGGTGTGGCTTTGTGGGCTTGAGGGGGGCTAGGGATGGGAGGATGGGTAATATTGCCCAAGAAATTGGGGGGTGGATAGGGCAACAAATGAACATAGGAGATTGTCAGGTATTTGGTTGAGAGTATAATGCTGAAAAACTTTTTCAAAAATATAATAAAGAAGATGATTAAAGGAGATAATCTGATGCAGGTCAGGCTCCTAGGGAATATGTGAATGCTCATTTTGCATAGCGGGTTATATATTGGATAGAGACCCATATAATGAAAGTGAAGGTATACCCACATCCTGGGAAGGACTGATGCCCTCAAATGGAGGGAATTGTATCTCTCAAGAGAAAAGGTGGCTCCAGTGCATTAAGGCAGTTTAAGAATGTCAAGCCCTCAACACTGTTGCAAGTATCTCTGAACATGGCTCTCAAGCAGTGAAGATTGATTGTCACTGTGGGCCCTAAGGGGAAGGGGAAAGAGGTATTGAATAGATGGAACCAATGTAACTGTGTGGGCAATAGAAGTGTTCCACAAGAGTACGCAATCATGGATATAAGACATGTAAAACTACAGCACAAATATATAGGGGCTGATAGGCTAAAATGTAAATCATAATGTAAAACATAAGATAACTAAAAATTTAGAAAATTATATAGTCTAAAATATAAAGAACAATGTAAACACAAATGTTACCTTGTTTGAAAGCTATTGACTCAATATCTTTACATCAGTTTCAGTAAATAAGGTATGAATATGTAAAAAGATTATTGCTGTGGAAGGGAAAGGCTTTATGTTGTATATGTGGGAGCACTGTATATTGTATATATGAATGACTGTGATCTAAAACCTTTGTGAAGACAAGCTTAATAATTAGAAAAAAGAAATTAAAAAGATAGGACGTAGACACTGAGGAAAAGACGGAAGTAGTTGCCTTGCCAATTTGCATACAGGGCAACACTTATTGCAGTGAAGGAAGGCCAAACATCAAAAACAAAGCTTCTGCATTTTAAAATTTTTAGATACCCCAAATTATTTTACCTTAATTTTTCTAAATTAATATGTATTTTATATCTAACCTTTAAACTCATCACTATATTCCATTTTGTTATTAATGGAACCTGATAATATATTGGGCTTCACTTTTGAAGATGCTTTGGATCACAGGAAGGTTCAACAATGGCAGGGGAGGAATTCTGGTGTGGGATGTTATTGACAGGGGACACATGGTTGACAGCGAGTTCTCCAGGGCATACATTCAGGGTACATAAAAATGTTTAGATATTTTGATAGTGGAAACTATTAAAAACAACTGAGGGAGTGCAGAGTTCCTAGCCAGGGAAGCTCTATCACAGTCCCTAAAGGAACAGCATAAATCCCCCAAGTCCAATGGCAAAGATCAAAAAAGAAGGAAGGTCCAACAATGAGCCCTTGATACTAAAGACAATGCTTGTGAGCCTGTGCACCTGAAATAAGAACAAGGCCTAGAGCTGCAGGGTTCCTAAGAGTTCACTCCTGAGAGCCTCCATGTTGCTCAAATGTGGCCAGTCTCGAAGCCAAACTCAGCATGTAAATGCGTTGCCTTCCCCCCCAGCATGGGACATGACTCTGGGGATTACCCTTCCTGGCACCAAGGGATTACTACCAAGTACCAGCTGATGATGTAACTAGAAAATGACCTTGAATAAAAGGGTCTACTCAGACCAGCAGAATATCTCAATCTAATATAATACCAGGAGTTAAAAATGCTTTTGACCTGAATCAAAGGGGGAAATGTAAAGGACAAATGTTTTTATAAAGCTATGAGTCTCCAAAAAGAACCGGGTAGTTATCAGAGGGTTTGCCCTTATGCACACCTCAGCAGAGTCCCAGAGACAGATAAAGTTGATATAACCCCAGTTATTGTTTCTTGGGAGGGCTACAGAGACGCACAGGTTCTATGATCATGGCAGGTCGAGTTCAGTGCCATGTCCATTGGCCCTACTTTGGAGTTTGTGTTTCTGTGTGATGGAGCTGGACTCAGGTGTAATCTTTGTTCACAAGCCTCTCCTGTTACTTTTATTGGATCTGTAGTTGGTGCTGGGGTTTAATATATACCCAGGGGACCTGAATCTCTGGACTGACCATGTGAAAGCCAGACCCTGGGCCTCAATAGACTTCAGCTCCTACACTCTGGTTTATTGGACTTACTACTACTCAGCTAACATGGAGGTGAAGAAGATCAACCACCACACCAGGGAGCCAAGAGTGCCTACAACTGAAAGCAGAAGGATTGTATCCACCATCCATGTGGAATCTAAGGCCCCTCTTGATATAGATGTGGAGTGGACACAACCATTCCAAGGTCCACAGGATGGAGGAATAGAGTATGGAGTAGAGTGAACTTACTGATATTCTATTCATGAACTATTGTGATTAGTAACTGAAGAAAATGTGGCATTGATGTGGAGAAAGCAGCCATGGTGGCTGTTGGTGTTAGAGAATGGGAGGAAGAGATGAGATGTGAGGGCATTTTCAGGACTTGGAGATGTTCTGGATGTTGCTGCATGGACAGTTACCAGACATTGTATGTCCTCCCCTGGCCCACTAGGTGGAATGTGGGAGAGTGTGGGCTATGATGTGAACCATTTTCCAAGAGGTGCAGTGGTGCTCAGAGATGTATTCACCAAATGCAATGAATGTCTCATGATGATGGAGGAGATTGTTGTTATGGGGGGAGGAGTGGGGTTTTTTTTAATGTAATATTAAAAAAATAAAAAAAAGAATGAAAAAAAAGGTCAACTGCACTGTTAGAAATTATCCCTGACTTTCATTGTTTTCAAGGGAAAATGTCTAAATGCTGAAAGTCATCATAGCTTTCTATTATGTCACTAGTAAGATAGGAAAAGGGTTAAGTTTTTGTTTTATTTGAATCTCTCAAGAGAAATATTCTCCTTATACATACTCCAGCAGAGTTCCTTCCTTCCTGTGCATCTAAGCATACCAAGGGTTATGGAAAACCTTAAAAAATATATATACCCCTATTCTATACAACTAAGTCTAAATATGAGGGTCCATGAGTTATGTGGAAATATTCCCCCATTGATTCCCGAATTTAAGAATATCATCCAATCTGAAACTCTACTGTCATTTTCTTACACCAAAAAAAAGCTTAACAAGTTGTACCTTTTCCAAATCAGTAAATCTCTCCTGTAGTTGTCTTTTCTCCGTCTCTACTTTGGCTAATAAAATTTTGCCGTTCTTTACATCTTCTTCCAGGCCAGATATTCTACCTAAAAATTATGATATTTTCTTTTAAAAGCAGTGAACACACCAAGTATATACATTTTGCTGAGAGTAAAAATTTTGGAAGTTACCTCTTACTTTGGAGCTATTACTTATGAGCAGGAGTTTTATAATTACTGATACAGTGCTTACAGTTAAGTCAGCTGAAACCCATAATCTACCCTGAGATGTTAGATGCTTAAAATATTTACACTGTTTAAGAGTAAATCTTTCTTTCATAAAATTTTGACTCAATATGTTTCTAATATTTTCCCTTTATATAACAAGAAAGTACATTCAGAAATGTGTAACTCTAGCATATTATCCACCATCTAATGCTATTTCCAGAATACAAATCATCAAGATTAATCCAAGTGCAATCTCTCATTTAATACCTTGTAAATCACTTATTATCTCTGATCCATGAGTTCAGTCCCTCCTTTCAGATTCCAGAGCTGACTGAAGATTGATAAATTCCTTTTCAAGTTTTAATTTGGCTGTCTCCAGCAGGCAGTTTTATCTTGCAGATCTCTATTGTTAGATTCCAACTGCTGCATCTGTTTTGAATTTTCTGCCTGGGATTTCTTTAAACGGAATGCAGTATCAGACTCTGTTCACAAGAAAGCATTGCTTTCATCCAGCTGTTATTCCATTCAATAGCAAACAAACAACAACAAACAGACAAATACAGGTACACATAATGAAAATACTTCAATTTATTTTCCCATTATAAGTTAAAATAACTTAAAAATATTTTCATAAGGACTTCCCCCTAAAGTTTAAGGCAAAGGGCCTTTTTTATAATACTGCCAATTCAAACTAGTATATCAAACTGATATTCATAGCGGCATTATTAATGATTGCCAAAAGTTGGAAACCCCTGGGTGTTTCCATAATATTCCACACAATGGAATATTATGCAGCTGTAAGAAGAAATGAAGTTGTAAAGCATATGACAGACAAAATAGATGAACCTAGAGGACATTACGTTAAGTGAAGCAAGCCAGAGTATAAAAGGACAAATGTTGTATGATTACGTTACTATGAAGCAAACATATTGTGTAAGATTGTATGATTAAAAAAAAAAATTATGTATCCAGTACATTTAATTGAGAAATGTGTCAAATGTGTTTTCCTTTTATTTTTAAATTATTGTTTATATTTTCAATTATTAAATATACAAAATAAAGATTTTTTAAAAACTAGTAATAATAAGAAGTTATCCTGCAAGATATTTGGTTTGAGTGACTAGATATCTTTAACTGGTGTCTTCACTAATCTAGCAATACTGGAGGAAATGATCATGAATCTGGTCTTAAAAATATTGAGTCTGAGAAGCCACTATGTATCAAGGTTAAGATCCATTAGGTAGCTGGATACAAGGGTCTGAAGTTAAAGAGGAGTCCTGATTTTAGATAATAAATTATAGCTCAACACATGAGTGTTGGCCTCCGCTGCGGCACTGCAGGCGGGTCACTGCAGGCGAGTCACTGCCGGGGATCGGGCCTACGCCACGGCCTGACTGGGGCGGCAGCGGGCGGCTCAAGGCTTGGGGGACGCGCGGTTCGATGGAGGAAAAACCACGGAGACGAGGTCTATGCGCAGGTCTGATTTTATTCGGGAAGTACATGAGGTTTTATAGTGTCATGGAGGCGGGGAGGTTGTGGGAGGGGCATGTCCGCGGGGCAGCTGAGGATTGGCTGCAGAGGCAAGGGCGGACCTGCGGTTTATGATGTAAGCCATTGATGGCAGAGGGGGTTGTTTCCGAGGTTGTGCCGGGGCAGATACGGGATGAGGGCGGTTGAAATGAGGCGGGGAGAACAGCGATCGGCTGGGAGGGGGAAGATAACAGTGGCTGGGAGGAGGGGCGGAGGGAGGCAGCAGCACAAACTGCTGCTGAGAAGGGCCATAATACAGGGAGGTTACGAGGAACAGGCGGGCAAAGTATAAGGAAGCGAAAGGCAGGGTGGGAGCAGGGGACACATGAGCGTAGAAGAAGTTGACCTAAATTGGCATAGAGTGGAAGAGGTCTGTGGCTGTTTGATATTATTCATGAATTGCAAAAATAGTTATTGGATAGTGTTTGCAAAATGGTCTGTTCCTCTGCACGTATTAGATTGTATTAGATTCAGAGGTTTCACTTTTACCTGATTAAATTAAGATTGGGGCTTTGATTCAGTAGGACATTGAGTCCCCTCCCCTTTGATGTGGGGACACTCACACAGAACTAAATAAACGGAGAAACACAGAGAGCTTGGTTTTGGACACTGAGCCCTCGGGAGTCATTCCCCTGATAGTTTGCAGTTGAGATCAGAGCCCTTAGCAGCTGAGAAAGCTGAAAGAAATGAGCCCTGGTGGAGAAAGATAAGCCTTATGGTAACCTACAGCTGAGATCAGAAGGAGCTGGGACCACGAGCATTAGGAGGAAGAGGAAGGCTGAACCCTCACAGAAACCGGCAGCCACATTGCTCCAATATGTGGCAGCAAACTTTGGTAAGGGAAGCTTTATGGCCTTGTGATTATAAACTTCTACCCCAAATAAATATGCTTTATAAAAGCCAATAAATAAATAAATAAATAAATAAATAAATAAATAAATAAGACAGTCACAAATAAAATTTTATATACTTATTATAAATACAGATCAGCCATTTGTCTCTGTAGTTGATTCACTTTCTCTGGATATTTGAGAGTTTTGATTTCTTTTTTTCAAATCTCCAAGTTGATCTTTTAAGCTGTTAAATATGATAAAAAGCAATTCAGTAGAAAATTCCAACACACACATACAATTTTTTTCTTGATAAGCATTTACTATTCTGTACTGCAAACCATCATTTTCCAAATTTCGTTTCTTGTCAGCTTCATGATCAGCTTTACACTGTTATTCTGCATTTTTGTGTTGAAGAAGCACCTTTTCTCTTTCTAATTGTCTTAATGATGGTTCCACATTTTTCCTTAAGGTAATCTGAAATAATGCTTAAAATTATCATCAAAGAAAATATGTCTAAAAATAAAATAAAAACAAAAACTAGTTCTGTCATATCAAACATTTGCAAAAAGCCTTTTAAAAAGTCAGCTTTACCTGCATTTTTGTTAAAAACACAAATTTTAAATGTTTTTAAAAACACACCACTCTTGAACAATCAAGACCATGTTTTATTTCCTACTGAAAGTTGAACTTCCCATCACCAATGAAATATCATTATTTAGTTCTAACTATGGGTCTAAAATGTGAATGGTAATTTTAAAATAAATAAACAATGGTTACATTCTGTTCTTAAACTGTGTCATTATATTATGCAATAAAATTCAATGACTACAAAACAAATATAATTTTTTTACTTGAAATATCTACACATACATTAACTCATTTCCAAAAACATGACAGAATGAAGCCTAGTAACAAAAGGTTATCCTATGTCTTTACTCCTTTCCACCAATGCTACAAAGGGGTTTTACTATATATATCAAGACATATGTTATCATGATATTAAGAGAATTCCATATGTAAGTTAGACATCAAATGTTTTTATTAACAAAAATGTTAATAAAAGTATAGGGCAGCATAGTGCTTTACCTCTTCTTCAAGCTCCTTTGTTATTTTCTCTAGGTGAGTATTAATAGATCTAAAGAATTTCAAAAGAAACAGCAAATAAAATAACTTCTAATTTATATTAAAACATACATTGTAACTTGAAAAATAACTGTAATTACTTTACAGCTCTCCTTCTTTAATCAAAAATAAAATTTTTAAATTTTAATTTTAAAATATAATGTTTAGGGGGAGCGGATGTGGCTCAGGCAGTTGGGTGCCTGTCTCCTACATGGGAGGTCCTGGGTTCAGCTCCCAGTGCCTCCTAAAGAAGAAGCAAAGCAGACAATGAGCAAAAACAACAAGCAAATAGGCAAGGGAGCCATCTCAGGAGGCAAATTATATATAATGTTTATCTACACAATGTGCTCACTTGTACTTCTGCTCTACTTCCTCTTTGGTTGTATCTCATTGCTAAGGTGTTCTTCTAATGTGTATAGTTTTTTTCTGAATCTGTCAGAAAACAAGAAACTAATTACAAATTTTAGCCATATTTAAAGATAAAAGAGGCTTAAAGAAAACAATGATAATCTCTTCTCTTTCAATTTAATATAATCTCTGTAATGGTATAGCATTTGTACTTTATTAATATAACTTTTCTTTATAGAGGAAAAAGCTCCTCTATCTCTTGATTTCTTTATATCACATCACACATGGATATATTAACACATTTATATAAACATATGAATGAGAGGTTCGAACCATGGCAGAATTCTTCTGTGATACCTAGTTTCAAATTCATTATAAATAAAAGATACCATCTCTGGTATCTTCCATTGCTCTACAGAATATATATTTTTTAAATACATAATATATTTTTAAAAAATATGTTAGCGTTTATAAAGATAAAAGGTCTACATCTGAAACAAATATCTAGAATATGCTCAAAAATATTTTACTGTTCTTAAGCATAAGAATCTAAGTTCTTTCATATCTTTCTACACTGTGTCTTGACAGTACTTTGAAGAGATATAACTCTTGAATAAATGATGCCTAATTAAAAGTTATCTCCTCAGTAGTTTGGCCCAGCTAGGTTGGTCTTTAAACAAATCAAAATTACAGTAAATAATAATCCATTTTTGGAACTTTACCTTTAAAAAGAATTTAAAGGGAGGTGGGGCAAGATGGCATCTGAGTGCACCTTATGGTCTCTCTTGTGAAGAGGCGGCCTAGGGGTTGGAGTCTTGCTGGAGCGGGCTCTCTTGGGGACTTGCAGGGCAAAGGGTGTGTGGACATCAATTTGGAGAGAGAGTGGTAGAGGTGGTGCTTGCTAAAGGTAGAAATGCAGCTTACAAGCACAGAGGTCGGAAGCTGTGGACTGGCGGGACCCTTCCTGCCCTGGTGTTTCCTGAGATCTGTCAGTTGTGCAGTGGTGTTCTTGGGCCCTGTGATTCCCTGATGCATGGTCCCCAGGTCAGTGTCCCCTGAGCCCCCATAGCCTGTGTTCCATGGGCCTGCATGCCCTGGGTCTGCAGAGTTCCAGGCTTCCCTTTCCTGAATTCAGTGCTCCCAGATGTCTGGGATTGCCCTAGCCCTCTGGTTTTGGACTGACTCCGTGGGTGAGAGGGATTCGGTGGGGGATGCAGTAGCGGGACCTGGCCAGTGTGGGTTCGATTTTCTGGTTCTCCCCCCTCCATTTTTTCTTTTCTTTTTTTCTTTTCTTGTGCTTGGACGAGCATACCGGCTGGCTTGGGGAGAGTTTGGGAAGAGAGAAGTGGTGAATCTGCGGAGAAAGTCCAACTCACCTAAATACCCTGGGATAGGAAACTTGGCCTGGTAGAAGGTGGAGTCAGAAAATCAACTAGACCTCTCATAGCACGCCTAAAGGAGAGGGACTGTAGGAGTTGCTTTCCAAGTTCCAATAGCATATTTGGGGTTTCTGGTGAGGTGTGGCTGCTCTCTATCTGGAAATTAAGAGTCATTGTTTTCTATGCAGAGCTGATTCAACAAGGACACACTTGACTCTCCTACCAGACCTGTCAGGCAGCTTTACTGATGCTTGGGAGAGAGGGAAGTGAGGAAGGAGAAAAGGGGGAATATCAGATCCCTAAGCATTTTACTTAACTACAAACAGGATTCCTTGCTTGAAACTTTCCCTAGTATTTGATTGGTTTTTCCTTGTTTTTCCCTCCTCTTTATCCCCCCAGACCCTTTTTTCTTTCTTTCTCTTTTTCTTTTTCCTGCTTACTTCCTCACTCCCTTTTGTCCCTTCTTTCTTTCTTTCTTTCTTTCTTTCTTTCTTTCTTTCTTTCTTTCTTTCTTTCTTTCTTTCTTTCTTTCTTTCTTTCTTTCTTTCTTTCTTTCTTTCTATCTACTTTCTTATTCCTCTTACATTAGGTGCTGAAGGGAGAGTTTCACATTTGCTGTATTTCCTCAACCTCCATTTACCCTTTTCTGTGTGTATTGATTTTGGCCACCAACACTATTCCCTTTCCTCTACATCTTTCTATCCTCCATCATTGACTGTTTCTCTTACATCACACCTCTCTTTGTGCCCTATTTTTTTACTTTTTATTATTAATACCTTTGTTCTGTTTTCTGCCTTATATTCACTCTTTATATTATTGTCCTCTCTTTTCTCTTTCCCTCTCTCCTGAACACACAGGACTTTTAATTCACACAGTATTCCTCCCCATTCAGATTTTTATGTACTCTTCCTACTGTTATACCTCTACATACCTTACCTGAGTCTAATATCCATTCTCCTAGATCTCAAATGATTCCTCTGTTAATATTTACTATCAATACTACTATTATTCATTTTCTTTTCTTACTCCTTTTGCTTTTTCTGGCCCTAATATTTTCCTTCAAGTGAACTTAGCCAACAACAAGTAAATAGAATAAGAAGAACAAAGTGAAAGAAGAAGATTGAACTTGCATGCAAAAACAACTAAATACACTCCAAGACTAGACAAAGAAGCTACGCAATGATTAAACCCATCAAGATAAAATGAGGACCAAACAGCAACAAAAAAGCTACAAACCAAACCAATAATCAGGAAAACATGCCCCAATCCAATGAACAAACTGAAAATCAGGAAGAGGAGCAGAACATTGAACAAAGTGATTAAAGATCTTAAAACATATATTAGGGACAAATTTGAGGAGGTGAAGGAAGAGATTAAGAATATGAAGAAGGGAAGCAGACTTGGCCCGGTGGATAGGGCATCCGTCTACCACATGGGATGTCTGCAGTTCAAACCCTGGGCCTGCTTGACCCGTGTGGAGCTGGCCCACATGCAGTGCTGATGTGTGCAAAGAGTGCTGTGCCATGCAGGGGTGTCCCCCACGTAGGGGAGCCCATGTGCAAGGAGTGTGCCCCATAAGGAAAGCCACTCAGTGCAAAAGAAAGTGCAGCCTACCCAGGAATGGTGCTGCATACATGGAGAGCTGATGCACCAAGATGACACAACAAAAAGAAACAGAGATTCCCATGCCACTGACTGTTGGGAGTGGTCAATATGAGTATACACTGAGTTCAGCAATGCCGGCAACATGGCCACCAGAGCAGAGCCCAATTCCTTGTTCTTCTCCCTCCCTGCTCCTTTGTTCTCCGTCTTCTCACCACTGCCCAGGCTGATAAGATAGTGTGCAGGCACAAGGCACGAAACTAAGGTCTGCCTCCCACCCTGGCAACAGCAACAACCAATCCTTAGCCTCTACTACCTCACTCCCCGCTCCTCCCCCACCCGAGGGTATATATACTTTGCCCCCTTTAATAAAGTTGCAGCTTGATCAGAACCCTGTCTTGCTGTCGTTCTTCATGTCTCTTGTCCCACCATTCTTTCTTGGTAGGTTTCGAGCCCTCATTGCCGTCCCGTGGGCCAGGGCAGTCTGGCGCCCAGTGTGGGGCTCAACAATTCCCTGTAATCGAGAAAAGAACGTCGCTCCACCCAGGAAGGGAGTACTCCCAGCACATCAGCCAACGAAAGGCTCCCAGCGGCGGAAAGGGAACAGCTCTGCACCAACCCGTAAATCCTTCAATCATTGGCAGTGGCCAAGTGGGTAAGCGAAATACTCTATTTTGCTTCACTTCTTTGTAATCATGGGACAAGCAGAATCTTCACATTCATTGTTTATTTGCCAGGTAAAAGAAGCACTCAAGACACGAGGAGTTAACGTTAAAAAGAAAAGTTTAACTGAGTTTTTCAAGTTTATTATCAAAACCTGTCCATGGTTTCCCGAGGAGGGCACAATAAATGCAAAGTGTTGGAGTAGAGTAGGTGACTGTTTAACTGACTATTATAAAACTTTTGGACCTGAAAGGGTCCCCGTCACCGCCTTTAGCTACTGGCGGCTAGTACAAAATGTACTAGGAATCACCCCCAACCTCCTGATAAAAAGAATTTAGTTACAGAAGGGGAGACTGCTTTAAAATTAGGTTCTCAACCCCCTTTGGGTTGCAGTAAAAAGTCTGAGCATCACTCGCAACCCCATCACTTACATTCAAACTCACCCCTCAGCTTAACTTCCCTTAAAGATAAACCCTCCACACCTTCTGCCCCCTCCCCCGAGGATAAGGTCTGTAAAAATAACCCAGAAACTCCCAATGAAGATGTAAGTTGTAATCTTGAGCCACTCTCACTTCCCCCATTTAACCCCCCCCCTCTTATGTAACCTCTTCCAGCGGAGATCCCGCTGGCTCGTATATCCAATGTAGTAGGCAAATTGTGCAAGGCTGCAAAAAAACTGTTTGGTGATACCAACACAGAAACAGACTTTGTTAAGAAAATTGCCTTTGTAAATGCAAATGCGGCTTATCAGGACGCAGTTAGATCTTATAGAAAGTAGGAGAACTTGTCTGGTTACTTCAGGCTTTGTTCTGAAATTAGCCCCGCCTATCAACAAGGTGAGCCACAAGCCCCAAAATCCAAACAAGCTTATAAGGCAGTCAGCTTTCTTCCCGCAAATGCCAATCCTTTCACAACTCCCTACTATCTACATGACAATGTAGCTCTGGGCTAGTAAAGGCAAATATAGTTAATCCACTGGTCTGAGAGAAAAACATGACAACATTTGTGTTTGTTTTATTTCCATGCTAATTCTGATTGGGCTTATTTAACCAAAATAATAAAATGAGTACAAAATTTTTATGAAGGTCTAAAAGGAATTTTCAGTTTTAAATCAATAATTATCTCCAGAACTTCAAGTCTCAGTATAGTCTTACAGTAATTATCCAAAAATGTGTGCTAATGGTCTGCCTAACTGCTGCTCAAGTTATTTTAACTGATTGCTGATAACTAATAAAAATGTTTCCAAGCACAAGCTTTCATATTACAGGCAACATGAAGTCCAGGGGAAATCTTGAAAGGTATAATCTATAATATGCTATATGGCAGAGGATTTGGAAGCAGCTATACCAAGAAAATAAAGAATTATGAGTTGATTGTAAATAAATTGTATGTTTCTGTTAATGTGTTGTAATTGTTCTGTGTTTGTCTGTCTGTTCATTCAATGTCAATGTATATTGTGATACCTCTGGATGGTAAATATAAATTACTAGAAATTTTTAAAAGAGCTCTATTCAAATGGCCAAAAATTAAATAAGTGCTTATATTAATACTTAGTTTATTATATTAATACATAGGTTTGAATGTTAATAAGATACCTACAATAATAGAAAGTGTAAGTCTTTTTTTTTTTTTTTTTAAGATGTTATAGCCAGCAATTTAATACCATAACTTTGCATGATGTCCACGTGTTGCAATGGCAAAACTTTTAGAATCAAGTGAAGAATTATGAGATCTCCCTTAACTATTTATATTCCTCATTCTGTTGAAGACCTTCTTTTTTTCTTTTTTTTTTAATTTTTTTATTTTTTATTGACTTTGTAATAATATTACATTAAAAATATATATGTGAGGTCCCATTCAACCCCACCCCCCACCCCCCCTCTGCCCCCCCCCAACAACACTCGTTCCCATCATCATGACACATCCATTGGATTTGGTAAGTACATCTTTGGGCACCTCTGCACCTCATATACATTGGTTCACATCATGGCCCATACTCTCCTCTATTCCATCATGTAGGCCCTGTGAGGATTTACAATGTCCGGTGATTACCTCTGAAGCACCATCCAGGGCAGCTCCATGTCCCGAAGACGCCTCCACCTACGTCTTCATAAAAGGTTGTTCTTGCCCAGATTAAAATGAATAACTTATTTTTCTTCACAGGATAATATAAAGAATGTAAAGCTTAAATGAATATTAAAAAGGTTAAAAGTTTGTGAAAATGCTAACTGAAATGTAATAAGTTTTGCAAAAAAGCGTATTTTGTCCTAAAGTAGAATAGCTAATTTTTCATAAACTCTTGAAACTTAATTTGCATGTGGCAAGCTGTGGAAGGTGTTGTGATGACTTTGAGTAAGGGAATGTGTTCTGTAAAGATAAAATTTGTCTTCAATAGTCTATATGGTTATAAATAAAAGGTTTAATAAAGCATTGTTTACATTAAGGTATTAAATGGCTAATTCCAAAAGGTCATTCTTAAATATATATAAAACTGAATTAATAATAATAATAATAAAAAATAATTTTATAACAGGAAAGATTGGCAGCAACCAGCCTCCCCTGCCAACTTGCTTCTAGGAAACTGTTTCTAATATTGCGTGCTACTAAATATTTAAAGAAAAGTTCATTATTTTAACAACCTTGTTTAGTGTTCACAGTACTGTTATAAGAAGTTTGCTTAATAACTTTGTATGTAGGCTATATGGAATTTGTTTTTATTATTTAAGAAACAGAAAATGATTTTGTCCTGAAATAAAATGATTAATTATTGGAAAGAGTAGAATATAGGACGAAACCTGAGTGAATGCTAAAACTGCAGAAAGTTGGTGGAAAAGGAATTTTTACAGTTAAAGTTAAATAAAATTTAATGGGTCTATCTATAAAATTTTACAGGCTTTGGTGTCGGGTAGTATGCTGATGCAAAGTTAAAAATTTTTATTCTTTCTCAAGGCCTCTCACCATTGATCTGTTTTGGTGGAAGTTCTTGTCCTCAGTCAGTATACAAAGAAAGTCTGTCTTGTGTTTCTTGTGCTTATCATTTCCTAGGTGTTCCAAGAAGGAAAGCTTTATCTCTTAGAGGAGCATAGCGTTCAAGGCTGCTTTCTCAAGGCCTGGTCCTGGGCAGTAGCCTTTTATTCCAAACTAATTATAAGAGATTTGTTCTTTTACCTTGAAAGAAAAATTAAAGTAATAATTAAGTTCATTTGATATGTTATAAGTCAAATAGAGGGTGTTTTAAAGTGTTATAAAATTAACAAGTTTTTTCTTTCCTTTAACCCTCTGTTAATTAAAGTTGTCTGAGTGAAAGTTTTCTATGAATGCTTGAGAGTGTGTAAAGTTACCAATATTTCAGCATAATATCAAAAAAAAAAAGGGGGGTACAATGTGGTTGATTGTGGTTTTGATTATTGTGGAAGAGTATGTGTCACGGAAACAACCTCTTATCATAGATTAAAGTAACAACATTGGTGTGCAGCAATCCCAAATACTGCTAGTTTGTTGCAAAAAGTTAAAGTCCAGCTGTATGGCTATCACTTTGTTTTGAAACTTGCTGGGACTTTCTTTAGTGTCGTCTTAGACAAATCAAGCCGGCTGCATTCCTCTATCTGTAAAAAACCCAACAATGAAATTGTGTGGTGCTTTTCAGGGCTGTGTGCATAGCCCAACCATCCTGTACAGTATTTACTGATAGTAATAGTAATAGAAGGGCAGCATACGTTACTTTTCAAAAAGAACAGGTTTAGCCAACTCCTTATTCATCTTCTCAATGCACAGAGCTTTGAGTCATCATTAAAGTTTTACAAATGTTTTAAGAGCCCTTAAATTTTGTCTCTGATTCTGAATATGTATGCCTTACTGTCAAGCATATTGAAACAACTCATATCTTTGCTACTGATGAGTTATCTCAACTTTGCGCTGACTTGCAACATCTCATTAGGTTAAAATCTATTTACATTATTCATATATCTCTCATGCCTCTTTGCCTAGTCCTATGACATCAAATAATGCTTGAGCTGATTTATTGGTAAGGTTTTTACAAAGTGCTCGTAATTGCCATGCTTTAACTCATATTAATGCTAAAAGCCTGTGAAATAAATATCAAAAGTTAACAAGACTACAGGCACAAGGAATTATCTGTACCTGTCCCACCTGTGGACCCTTAACTACAGTGTCTTTTCAGGCTGGGACTAATCCCAGAGGTCTGACTCCTAATCAATTATGGCAAATGGATGTTACTCACATACCATCCCTTAGTAAACTACAATCTGTTCACGTTTATATTGACACTTATTCTCATTTTATGTGGGCTACTGCTCAAAGTGGGGAACAGTTTCATCATGTTCACTCACACCTCTGGTCTGCTTTTGCTGTAATGGGATACCCTCTGAAAATTAAAACTGATAATGGACCTTCTTACATTAGTAAATCCTTTGAATCTTTCTGTTTAAAATATGGTATTGAACATGATACCAGCATTCCTTATAATCCTACAGGTCAAGCCATAATTGAATGCAGCCATCATACCCTAAAAACTATGCTTTTAAAACAAAAAGGGGGAGATGATGGTATTATAACACCAAAAGATCAATTAGCCAAAGCTTTATTTACTTTACATTTTCTTAATGTTTATAATTCATTAACACCTGTGGAATGTCACTCTGGAAAATGTCAAACATCTACAGTAGACACAGGAAATGAAGATCAACCAATATTCTGGAAAGATATTTTAAGCAATGTGTGGAAAAAAGGCAGGATTATAGTAAGGGGGTGAGGCTATGCTCTTATCATTTCAGAAAATGGAGAACAAGTCTGGCTACCTGCAAAGAGAATTAAACCCCGGAATGAAGAGATGGGGTCTCCTGCAACTTCTGATGATGGTGATCGTAAGTAATAAGGAAGCTGCCAGCAATTACACTTATTACGCCTATGTACCTAACCCCCCATTACTTAGAGTGTTAACCTGGAAAAGTCCATTCTTTCATATGTATCTGAATAAAACCCATATATTCCCTATACCAATTGATAATCAATTGCCATTTAAACCCTATTAAGAAAAAGAATCGATAATCTCATATTACCATTTGATTATCAACACTTATGCATTGGTAATCATCCTTCCTGTATGTATGTTAAAAATCGGGCCATAGCTATCTTCAAAAATAATAATACTCAGTTTATTGTGACTTTATTTCCCTCTTACGATTTAATGATGACTAAAAATCCTACTTATGATTGTCCGCAAAAAGACAGTAGGGATAAAGAAGGATGGCAAAAATGCCATATAGGAAGAAAATCTGTCATTTTTAATGGTTCCTATGGAATAGTGTGGGAAAGTGCCCCTATGGGGAGTCCCATTGAATATAATGACAGATTTATTTGGCACAGTCTAAATAGTAAAGGAAAACAAAAAATAATTTTTACTAAAAATAATAGTGTTTGGAAACAGAAGGGGAAATGAATCCCTTCTCCATGGTGTAATATCACATCTATACGCAAGCAGAAGTATCTGTGGAAAGTTTTTCTAGGAATAGCTCCTACTATAGAATGGATTGGGAATAATAGTAAAAATAGTCAATATCTGCATTTAAACCAAATTCATCCTCAGGCATGTATAAGAAATCCTTATGTGTTTGTGGTTGGAAAATTACTATAACCCAAAAATGTTCTATTCTATAAAAATGAGGCCTTGCATCCTAGTAGCCATTACCCCACAACTAACATACTATGGAGAAGGCAAACTAAAAAATTTTACTATCCCCATCTGTGTCAAAGAGAGCCGCCTTCCTCCCTATATTGGTAAATAGACTCACAGGTTCAGTCGCTGCAGCTGCCACAGCACGTGGTGCTCTTGGTCATGGCCTCATCAGCTTGCAATACTTTAAACAACAATGACAAATTAGCCTGGAATCCAGTGCGCAGTCTCTTAACTCTATGCAGCAGCAACTAACATCCCTCGCCCAAGTAGCTTTACAAAACCGCAAGGCCCTTGACTTACAGCTGAAAAAGGGGGAACCTGCCTTTTCCCCAGGAAGAATGTTGCTACTATATAAATAAATCTAGTATTGTTGAGCAAAATGTTAAAATACGAGAATTGCGAGAAGGGATACTGCCCTCCCAGTCATCCTCCTCCCCAATGTTAGTGTTATTAATGGAACTGAACCTGTACCTATCCCCAGCATGGACTACATTGCCGGCCACTCTAGAAGAGCTGTGCAACTTATCCCACTTTTTGTTACCTTAGGCATTTCTGGAGCCCTAGCCACTGGTACTGCAGGGTTAGGACTCTCTCTCTTACCCAATATACAAAATTATCTAAAGAATTAATTGATAATATCCAGGCTTTGTCGAGCACTATACAAGATATTCAAGATCAAATAGACTCTCTAGCTGATGTAGTGTTACAGAACAGAAGAGGGTTAAAGCTGCTTACAGCAGAACATGGAGGAATATGTCTAGCTCTGCAGGAACAGTGCTGCTTTTATGCCAACAAGTCTGGCATTGTTCGAAATAAAGTTAAAAGGCTTCAAGTGCAACATTCTTAATACCCCATAATACAAAATGGCTGTGTTCCTCCACCGGCCTCACCCCACGTCTTAGTGTCCAAGCCCTCAACACCACCCGTGAAACCTGCGTGCTTGCTATTATACTCCCCCGCATTTATTTTTATAATGATAACCACTTCTTTAACTCCTGGCAGCGCCACCTCCTACCAGCCTATGTACAGAAAAGAGAAATCATCACTGCCATCACAATCGCTTCACTTCTAGGTCTCGCTGGAGCCGGCACCGGAGTAGCAGCCCTAACTACACAACAAACTTCTTTCTCCTCTATCAGGCTAGCCATCGATGAAGATATAGCCCGCATTGAAACCTCCCATTTCCCATCTTGAAAAATCCCTAAATTCATTACCCGAGGTTGTCCTCCAAAACTGCAGAGGGCTAGACCTCTTCTTCCTTATGGAGGGAGGGATTTATGTGGCATTAGGAGAGGAATGCTGCTTTTATGCTAATCATTCTGGCCTTATTAAAAATAACATGGCTCAGCTCAGAAATGGACTAGCAAAGCGTAATAAAGAGAAGCCCAAGGAAACTTCTCCTGGGGATTCAATGGAATCCTTCCTTACATCCTCCCTATACTAGGCCCATTAATAACCATACTGTCTCTTGAACCTTGAGTCATAAAAAGAATTATCCAATTAGTCAAGGACCAAATTGACTCCGTTCTTGGCAGGCCTATCCAGGTGCCTTACCACCGGCTCCACCTCGCTGACCAGGGTGTGTCTATGGACCATCCAGACTGTCTCCCTTCCTGGATGAATCCTCCCCGCCAATAAGCTGCTGCGTGGCAGGCACAGCACTGCAGGAGTCAGTTAGAGGTAAGCACAACCTAACTGATCTCTGAGAAGTATGCCTCATTGTTACAGGGGTATGCTCTGTTTGCCAAGGCCACTAGGCAGGGTGCTTTGACCACATTCGGCCTGCATAGACAGGCGGGATGTGTCGATAGCATTCTGACTGCTCAGGGAGCTGGGCTGGCTAGCCAATGATGGGCAACTGAACTGACCTAACAGTCAACCTAAGACAGGGACATGGCCTTTTGCTGCCATGCCTCCCCATGACGGGTAAGACTGGTCACGTGTGTGAGTGAGCTGAAACGGCTCACCGGGTGCGGTTCTGACCTAAACCAGGCACAGCCCCCACCCATTCCGTCTGCCTTTACTGCATACTCAATAACACCCCTTCCCGAAAAATCAGAGCCATCTACATCAGGGAAGTGAGGCCTCTACTTCCCTCAGCTAGCCGTATGAAAAATACTGTGCTAATAAAAGAAAAAGGGAGGAGATGTTGGGAGCGGTCAATACGAGTATACACTGAGTTCAACAATGCCGGCAACATGGCCACCAGAGCAGAGCCCACTTCCTTGTTCTTCTCCCTCCCTGCTCCTTTGTTCTCCATCTTCCCGCCACTGCCCAGGCTGATAAGATAGTGCGCAGGCGCAAGGCATGAAACTAAGGTCTGCCTCCCACCCCGGCAACAGCAACAACCAATCCTTAGCCTCTACTACCTCACTCCCCGCTCCTCCCCCACCCGAGGGTATATATACTTTGCCCCCTTTAATAAAGTTGCAGCTTGATCAGAACCCTGTCTTGCTGTCGTTCTTCATGTCTCTTGTCCCACCATTCTTTCTTGGCAGGTTTCGAGCCCTCATTGCCGTCCCACGGGCCGGGGCAACTGACAACAGAATCGGAAAAAGAAGAACACACAGCAAATAGACACAGAGAACAGACAAATGGGGTGGTGGGGGATGGGATAGAAATAAATAAAACTTAAAAAAGAATTTGAATAAAATAATTGGAGAGAATACAGAAGAAATTGCAATCATACACAAAAAAATAAAGAATATGATGGTGATGAACAGCACATTTCAAGAAATCAAAAATACACTCTCAGCAAGTAAGAGCAGACTTGAAAAGGCAGAGGGGAAATTAAGTGATGTGCAAAACAGTACATCTGAAATCAAACAGATAGTAGAAGTGGTCGATAAAAAGATAGAAAAAACCAGTAGGGGCTTAGGGACCTGAATGACAATGCAAAACATGCACACATATGTATTATAGGCATCACAGAAGGAGAAGAGAAGGGAAGGGGACAGAAGGGGTATTGGAGGAAATAATGGAGGAAAACTTCATAAACCTATTGAGGGAGATGGATGTACATGTCCAGGAAGCACAATGCACCCCAAACAGCATAAATTCCAACAGACCTACCCCAAGATATACACTTGTCAAATTATCCAATGCTCAAGACTAAGAAAATACTAAAAGCAGCAAGAGAAAAGAGAACTATCACATACAAAGGAGGCTTCTTAAGATTAAGTGCTGATTTCTCATCTGAAACCATGGAGGCAAGAAGACAGTGGTATGACATAGTCAAGGTACTAAAAGAAAAAAATTTCCAACTTAGAATACTCTATCCAGCAAAGTTAGAATTCAAAAATGATGGAGAATTCAAAATATGCACAGATACACAGAAACTAAGAGAGTATGCCAACAAGAATCCTGCCCTTCAAGAAATACTAAAGGGAGCTTTGCAGGAAGAAAGAAAAAAAGGAAGAGAGGCAGAGTTGGAGGAGAGTGTAAGAGCAACTAAAAACCAAAAACAGAAAAAGAAAATCAAACAGAATATGACAAGCACAAATCCTAAGAAAGTATAGGTAATGTGAATAACTCCTTGAAAGTAATAACACTGAATATCAATGGATTAAATTCATGTGTCAAGAGACTCAGACTGGAAGATTGGATAAGGAAATATGATCCATCTATATGTTGTCTGCAAGAAACACATCTTAGACACAGGGATTCAAGGAGGTTGAAAGTGAATGGCTGGAAAGCAATCTTATAAGCAAACAACCAAAAAAGGGCAGGAGTAGCTATATTGATATCAGACAAAATAGACTTTAAATGCAAAACAATTGTGAGAGACTAAGATGGACACTACATATTAGTGAAAGGCATAATCTGTCAAGAAGAAAGAACAATCATAAACATTTATGCTCCTAACAAGGGTGCCTCAAAATACATGAGGCAAACACTGGAAAAACTAAGTGAAAGAATAGATGCTTCTACAATTATAGTGGGGGACTTTAATACATCACTAACAACTTTGGACAGAACATCTGAAGAGAGAATCAATATAAAAACAAAGACTTTGAACAATATATTAGAGGAGTTGGACCTAATCAACATACAGATCATTACACCCAAATACAGCAGGATATAACTTCTTCTCAAGTGCACATGGATCATTCTCCAAGATAAACCATATGCTAGGCAGAAAAAGTCTCAATGAATTCAGAAAGATACAAATAATACAAAATAATATCTCTGACCACAGTGGAATGAAGCTGGAAATCTGCAAGGGACAGGGACCCAGATTTGGCACCTAGATTTGGAAGTTAAACAACACACTCTTAGAAAAACGGTGGGTCAAGGAGGAAATCTCAAAAGAAATTAATAACTACCTTAAAACTAATGAAATGATAACACAACATATCCAAACTTACCAGATGCAGCAAAAGCAGTACTGAGACGGAAATTTATAGCCATAAATTCATACATCAAAAAAGAAGAAAGAGCTAAAGTTGAAGAACTAAATGCACACTTGGAGGAATTAGTAAAAAAACAAAGTAACCTTACAGGAAGAAGAAATAAAGAAGCAACAAAGATAAGAGCAGAAGTAAATGAAAGAGAAAATAAGAAAGCACTTGAAAAATATACAAAACCAAGAGCTGGTCCTTTGAGAAGACCAATAAAATTGACAAACCCTTAGCTAGATTAAGAAAAAAAGAGAGAAGATGCAAATACAGAAGATAAGTAATGAGAAAGGAGATATCACCATTGATCCCTCAGAAATAAAGACTATCATAAAAGGATACTTTGAAATACTATATTCCAACAAAAACAACAATTTAGAGGAAATGGAGAAATTCCTAGAAACATATAATCAGCCTACACTGACAAAAGAAGAAGTTGACAATCTCAACACACCAATCACAAGTAAAGAGATAGAAAAAGTCATTAAAAATCTCCCAACTAAAAAGAGCCCTGGGCCAGACAGCTTTACAGGTGAATTCTAAAAATATTCGAGAAAGAATTAACACCAATCTTGCTTAAACTCTTCCAAAATATTGAAACAGAAGGAACATTGCCTAACGCATTCTATGATGTCAACATTACTCTAGTACCAAAGCAAAACAAAGACACCACAAGAAAGGGAAATTATAGACCAATCTCTCTAATGAAGCTTGATGTGAATATCCTCAACAAAATACTTGCTAATCATATTTCATGATACATTAAATGAATTATACACCATGACCAAGTGGGGTTCATTCCTGATATGCAAGAATGGTTCAACATAAGAAAATCAATTAATGTAATACACCACATAAACAGAGTGAAGGAAAAAAAGCCACATGATCATATCTATAGATGCAGAAAAAGCATTTGACAAAATACGGTACCCTTTCTTGATAAAAAACACTGCAAAAGATTGGAATAGAAGGAAATTTTCTGAGCATGATAAAGAGTATATATGAAAAACCCACAGCTAACATCATTTACAATAGTGAAATCCTAAAATCTTTCCCTCTAAGACCAAGAACAAGACAAGGATGGCCATTATCACCCCTCCTATTTAACATAGTCTTAGAAGTACTTGCTTGAACATGGAGGCAGGAAGCAGACATAAAAGACATCCAAATTGGAAAAGAAGAAGTAAAAATTTCACTATTTGAACATGATATGATCCTATACATAGAAAATCCTGAAGCGTCTACAACAGAGCTTCTAGAACTTATAAATGAGTTCAGTAAAGTTACAGGTTACAAGATAAACGCACACAAATCAGTAGCACTTCTGTACACCAATAATGAGCAATCTAAGGAGGAAATTAGGAATCAAATACCATTCACAATAGTAAATAAAAAAATCAAATACTTAGGAATACATTTAACTAAAGATGTAAAAGACTTATACACAGAAAACTACTCAACACTATTTAAGGAAATCAAAGAAGACCTAAATAAATGGAAGAATATTACTAGTACATGAATAGGAAGACTAAATATTATTAAGATGTCTATCCTACCAAAACTGATCTACACATTCAATGCAATCCCTAGAAAAATCAACACATCATTCTTTAATGAACTAGAGAAACTATGAAATTTATTTGGAAAGGAAAGAGACCCTGAATAGCCAAAGACATATTGAAAAAGAAAAATGAAATTGGAGGAATCACACTACTTGACTTCAAAACATACTACAAAGCTACAGTAGTGAAAACAGCATTGTATTGGCACAAGGATAGACACACTGACCAGTGGAACTGAACTGAGAGTTCTGATATAGATCCTCATATATACAGAAATATTTGACAAGGGCACCAAACTCTATCAACTGGAATAGAATAGCCTTTTCAACAAATGGTGCCTGGAGAACTGGATATCCATATGTAAAAGGTTGAAAGAGGATTACCAACTTACACCTTACACAAAAATCAACTCAGGATGGATCAAAGACCTAAATATAAGACCCAAGACCATAAACACCTTAGAAAGCAAAGGAAGCATCTACAGGACCTTGTAATTGGAAATGGCTTCATGATTTTCACACCAAAGGCACGAGTAGCAAAAGAACAAATAGTAAATGGGACTTCCTCAAAATTAATGCTTTCTGCACCTCCAAGGAGTTTGTCAGGAAAGTGAAAAGAGAGCCTACACAATGGGAGAAAATACTTGGTAACCATATATCTGATAGGAGACTTATAACTTGCATATATAAAGAACTCCTATATCTTGAAAATAAAAAGACAAATATCCCATTTAAAAAATGGGAAAAATTTTTGAACAGACACTTCTCCAAAGATGATATACAAATGGATAAAGAACACATGAAAAAATGCTCAAAATCCTAGCTATTAGGGAAGTGCAAATCAAAACAATAATGAGATACCACCTTACACCCATATGACTGGAGGCTATCAAAAAATGAGAAGACTACAATTGTTGGAGAGGATGTGGAGGAATGGGAACCCTCTCCACTGTGGGAATGGAGAAGGATCCAGCCATTCTGGAGGACAGCTTGGCAGTTTCTCAAAAAACTAGCTATAGATTTGCGATATGACTCAGCAATTCCAATGCTGGGTATATACCCATAAGATCTGAAAACAAGGACACAAACAGATATATGCAATACAATGTTCATAGCAGCACTATTCACTATTGTCAAAAGTTGTAATCAACCTAAAAGCCTAGCAACAGATGAATGGATAAATAAAATGTTGCATATACATACAATGGAATACTACTCAGCTATAAGAACAAATACAGTACAAACATATGTGATAACATGGATGAATCTTGAGAATCTTATGTTGAGTGAAGCAAACCCGGCATTGAAGGACAAATACTACATGACCTCTCTGATATGAAATAAGTAAACCAAGCTGTCTCAGAGAGCTAGAAAGTGGATGATAAACTTTAAGGTAGTTGGAGGGCAAGGGAAGGTTGTGAGCTGACAGCTACTTGGGGGAAATCTATGATAAGCTGCAGGTAAGTATTTGTACAGGGAAGGGATAAAATAGGGACATAGGGATAACTTAGGGTGGGGCTACGTGGGCTTTATGGGTGCTAGGAATGGAAGGATGGGTCAGTTTGCCCAAGAAATTGGGAAGAGGGTGAGGGGAACATTTGACTATGGGAGATTGTCAGGTATGTGGTTGAAATTGTGGTGCAGAGAAAACTCTTTAGAGAATGTAATATGGATGGTTGCCTGTTTGCGATGTTTAAGGGGGGCATCTGACACAGGGCAAGCTTCTGGGGAGTGTGTGAGGGCTCATTTTGTCATAGTGGGTTATATCATTGGGTGGAGATCCATACAATGAGAGTGAAGGTATACCCACATCCTGGGGAGGACTGATGTTCTCAAACAGAGGGAATTGTATCTCTTGAGAGAATCGGTGGCTCCCAATGGGTTAGGGCAGTCAAGTAAGTGAAGCCCTCAACATTTTTACAAGTAGCTCTGAATATGGTCCTTCAGGTAATGAAGATTGATTGTTATGGTTGGCCCTGTGGGGAGGGGGAAAGAGGTATTGAATACATGAAATCAGGGTAACTGTTGGGCAATGGAAGTGTTCCACAAGATCATCCCATGATGGATTAGGCCATGTTAAATTACATAAAAAATGTATAAAAGTCTATAGGCTAAAATGTATATCATAATGTAAACCCAAATGGAAACATGTTTGAAAGCTATTGTTTCAATATCCATACATTAGCTGCAGCAAATATAATATGAACATGTAAAAAGATCACTGTTGGGTAAGGGACAAAGAGCTTGATATTGGATACGTGTGAGTATCATATATTGTATATGTGAATTACTGTGACCTAAAACTTATGTCAAGAGAAACAATAAACAGGAAAAAGAAAGAAAGAAAGGAGGTAGACACTGAGGAAGAAATGGAAGAAATTGCCTTGCCACTGTACATACAGGGCAACACTTGTAGCAGTGATGAAAGACAAAATGTCAAAAACAAAGCTTTTTCATTTTTTCATTTCTTTGATACTCAATTTATTTTTCCTTTATTTAATTTTTCTAAAATTCTATGTATTCTTTATCTAACCTTTAAAAGCACTACTATATTCCATTTTTCTATTAATGGAACCTGGCAATATATTGGGCTTCCTTTTTGAAGAAGTTTTGGACTACAGAGAGGTTCAACTATGGTGGGGGAGGAGCAATTGTGTGGGGTATCATTAGTGGGGAGCACATGGTTGGGAGGGAGTTCTCCAGGGCATGTATATAGGGTACATAGAAAGGTTTGTATATTTTCATAGTGGTTTCCATTGGAAATGACAGATGAGAGAGTGCTGAGTTCCTGACCAGGGGAGCTCTACCACATTCCCCAATGGAACAATAACAACCCCCCAAGTGCAATGGCAAAGACCAATAAAAATGGCTGGTCCAACAATGAGCCCTTGATATTGATGGCTCCAATTATAAGCCTGTGTGCCTGAAATATGAACTAGGCCTATAGCTGTGGGGTGCCTAAGAGTTACTTCCTGCAAGTCTCCGTGTTGCTCAAATGTGGCCACTCTCCAAGCCAAACTCAGCATATAGACACATTGCCTTCATCCCAGCATGGGACATGACTCCCAGGAATGAGCCTCTCTGGCACCGAGGGATTACAACCAACCACCAGATGATGATGTAACTACAAAAAGACCATGAAGAGGTCAACTCAGACTGGCAGAATATCTCAGCCTACATGTAATATCAGGTCTTGAAAACTGCTTTTTGACTTTGGATAAAAAGGGGAAGTTGGCAAGGACAAGTCAGTTTATATGGCTAAGAGTCTCCAAAAAATAGTCAGGAGGTCATCAGGGTATGATGCTTATGCATGCATCAGCAGAGTACCAGAGACAGCCAAGGTAGATGGAAACCCAGGTGCTGGTTCTCCTGAGGGCTGCTGTGACCCACAGGTTCTATGGTCAAGGCAGGTGGCTCTGGAGTTCAGGGCCATGTCAGTTGGCCCTACTTTGCAGTTTGTGTTCCTGAGTGTGATGGAGTTGGACTTAGATATAACCTTTCTACACATGACTCTTCTGTCACTTTTACCGGACCTGTGGTTGGCATTTGGGTTGGTGTATACTCAGGGACCTGAATCTCTGAACTGTTCATGTAATGGCCAGGCCCTGGGTCTCAGCAGACTTGCAGCTCCTACCCTCTGTTTTCTTGGACTTACCCTGGCCAGCTGATAGGGAGGCCAATAGGGTCAACCACCACACCAGAGAGCCAAGAGTGCCTACAGCTGCAAGCAGGAGAATTGCATCCATCATCTAAGTGGAATCTAAACTCCCTCTTGATGTAGAGGGGGACTGGACATAGTCATCCCAGGTCCACAAGATGGAGGAATACAGTATGGATTAGAGTGGACTTACTGGTGTTCTGCTGGGGAACTATTGCGATTAGTAAGGGAAGAAACTGTAGTAGTGATGTGGAGAGAGTGGCCAAGGTGGCTGTTGATTGTCAGGAGAGGGAAGAAGCAATATGGTTTGGGGGCATTTTCAGGATTTGGAGTTGTTCTAGGTGGTGCTTCAGGGATGGGTGCTGGACAGTGTGTCCTGTCATGGCCCACTGGGTGGACTGGTGGAGAGTGTTGACTACAATGTGGACTACTGTCCATGTGCTGCAGTGGGTCTCCAAAATGTATTTGCCAGGTGCAGTGGATGTGCCACAATGATGGAAGAGTTTGTGGATGTGGGAGGGGTGGCATGGGTGGGGGGGTATATGGGGATCTCGTATTTTTTGAATGTAACATTTAACAGAAAATATAGAAGAAAAAAATAAAAAGAATTTAAATTTTGAGTTCCTGTTTTGTGTGACATACAGAATTAAGCACTTTATAAATGTCTCAATCATTCTAACAGAAACCATAAGAAGATGGTAATATTTTATCTACTGGATTAAAAACAATTCAAAAAGGGTTAACTGGACCAAGACAGCATATCTTACAAGTGGCAGGTTTATCAGACTCCAATACCAATGTTCCTTCTACTGTTGTTTGTAATGATTAGGTTCTGCATGGTTTTTAAAATAGTCTATACATCTTAAACAAAACAGTATTTTTTTCATAATAAAGACATACAGACTAATGAACCAATCAAGCTTAACTGATTTTGGCTGCAATTGCGTTAGTATAATGTGATCACACTAGTTACCACATGCTAATCAGAAGCTGTTGCTGCCAGTTTAATATCCTTGATAAATAAAAGAAAATTACACAATATATATATTTAAACAACAGATCAATATGAGTAATAATAAAGGGGATACTTAGTGGAAAATGGTTGGGTACTTTTCTCTTGGGTAGAAGTAGTACTTCAAGTGCTATATGAAATATGACTATATTAAGTATTGCTAGAGTGATGATTTTTTTCTCAGTCTTTCAACATATTTGAAAACATCAACATACCTCTTGACTTTCCTATTATAAACAAAACAAAAAAACACAGAAAACATTAAAATGCTTGTTATGCTTTACAAAAAATTCCTAAGACAAATAAACCATACCGAAATCATACAACCTACTTTTTTAGTTTTCCAAAGTTTTGAAGAGAAAAACATTTAATGTCCTAATTTAGATGTGCATGTGCACAGTTTAGTGTAGTAATTCATTAAAAACTAGAGAATTCACACAATACTATAACAGTTTAACAACCAAAATTATCTTTTATATTAATTAATTCCTAAATATTCAGAAAGTGACTCTCATTTCTGTACCCTTATAACTTAATAGCTTTATTCTTTTATAGCACAAATATTACAATATATTCTAACTGATATTCAGATGTTTATGAACCTATTCTATAACTTCTCTACTAAACTAAGCTTAAAGCCATGTACAATTCATCTTTTACTATCCATTGTGTCTTGCACAATATTGTCAAACAAATGAATTGTTTCAGCTTATGCCAAACTGTAATGCAATAAGGAATGCCATGTAATGTTTCAAAAAGTGGCATCAAATGGCTTTTTTTGGGGGGGATAGGGTAAATGCATAGTATTAAAATATTTGAACATGTGACTAAAATAATGAAGTAAAACTCATACATACTTCATTTTTCCTTAATTGTATTGAATCATTTTCTCTACAAGGTGGAAAGTCACTTAAAACCTAAAAGGAAGGAGGGGTGAATTCCATTGCATCATTTTAATCAATTATTCAGTCTTATTCAACCAAGTTTATTCTCAGAAATAAATTTCAAGTTGCAAAAATTTATTTTCTTTCACTTCAACATCCCTCCCTCTTCATCTAATAGTGTATTTCTGTAACTACTCTGTTCTATTCTTCACCCCAATCTTCTAGAAAGAGACAGCTCTCTTCCCTTCCTTTTCAAGGATAACGTCACTTGATTTTCCAGACCTTAAGTATATAAACTATCACTTCTATTTTACTATCCAGTTCTATCAATTGAATTCTTCCTCACCACCTATAAATGTGCTTAGGTTTCCCTTGGTCCTGATCACTTCGTTTGGTCTCTGTTACTTATAGTTTCCTAAACAACACCTACTGGTTTGTCTGGGACTTTTCCCAGGCTTAGTACTGAAAGTCCCACTTCCCTGAAACCCCTAAGCCCTGGGTAAACCATGATGGTTGGTCACTCTTATCATCATATACACGTATATACCAACAGTTGATCAAATTTATGCCTCTAAAATGTCTTTAATGCTTTAACTATTAAAACGGCTTTAGATGGTTCCTCACTGTCCATCAGATAAGGTCAAAGTCCCCTAGCAGAGTACACAGCAATCATCTGTTGAATTATTCTCGCCCTAAACTCCAATTCCAATGTATTTTTCTAATCTTATACCCAATACTCAATTCATTCAACCAATATTTGTTGCATGACTTGTGCCATGCCCTGTGCCAGAGGCAGAGATTACAGGCAAGAAAATAAGTTTCACCAAGTCCTCCCAATGGTATAATACAGTAACACACATCTTGTGCTTCAGGCCCACTCGACTTCCACCATTTACTGCCCTATGACTTGTCCCCTGTCTCCCCAGTCTTGACTACTCAAAACCTTTTTCTTATCTTTTGATTCAGCTAATGCCACCTCTTTCCTGACATCTTACCTGACTTTTCCCTCCCCTCTCCCCTCAAAATAGATTTTATTTTCTTTAGAGCCATCTCTGATTTGTCTGGGAACCATTCTTTTGGCAAATATTACATTCCACCCTTATTCATGACTATATAATTATTTTAAATCCCTTATTAGATGACAAGCTCCTTCAAGGGCATATATGTGATCTTAATCTACATCTCCCCCAAAATACAGAATATGACTTACATTCATTTGATAATTGAATAACATATTACATTCAGAAATAATGAAATGAAATTTAAAAATAATTCTTCAAATACTCCTTTTGAAAAAATTCAAAGTTTGAAACAGTTAACACTTTATCTCCTATAACCTGAAACTGGAAATAAAACATATCTTTACTGCCAGACTCTGAAAACAATAAAAACTTAACAAATTAATTATGTACAAATTTTCTCTATAGTAGGTAAATCCTATAAAAGGCAGGTGATTTCCCACAAAAGCTTTAGGAATTGGAAAGGTTTCTACATCTCCTTTATCATCTTCAATGTCATCAAAATTGCTGCTGTCTATGTCACTGCTGAGTTCAGGTACTACAGGAGCTGCAGCTATTAAAGTGAAAGAAATGAATTATTTCATTCATAATCAAAACACAAGATATAAACCAGGTGGTGGAATTGGCCCAGTGGTTAGGGCATCCATCTACCACACGAGAGGTCCGCGGTTCAAATCCCGGACTCCCTTGACCCTTGTGGAGCTGGCCCATGTGCAGTGCTGATGCCCGCAGGGAGTGCTGTGCCACGCAGGGGTGTGTCCTGTGTGGGGGAGCCCCATGTGCAATGAGTGCGCCCTGTAAGGAGAGCCACCCAGCGTGAAAGAGAGTGTAGCCTGCCCAGGAATGGCACCAACCGCATGGACAACTGACAGAACAAGATGATGCAACAAAAAGAAATACAATAGTTCATGAATAGAATATCATTAAGTCCACTCTAATCTGTATTCTATTCCTCCATCCTGTGGACCTTGGAATGGTTGTGTCCACTCCACATCTCTATCAAGAGGGGGCTTAGATTCCACATGAATGCTGGATGCAATCCTCCTGCTTTCAGTTGTAGGCACCCTTGGCCCCATGGTGTTGTGATTGACCATCTCCAACTCCATGTTAGCTGAGTGGGTAAGTCCAATAAACCAGGATAGGAGCTGAAGTCTCTTGAGGCTCAGGGCCTGGGTATCATATGGTCAGTCCAGAGATTCAGATCCCCTGGGTATATATTAAACCCCAGCACCAACTAGAGTTCTGGTAAAAGTAAGAGGAGAGGCTTGTGAAAAAAGATCACATCTGAGTCCAGCTCCATCACACAGGAACACAAACTCCAAAGAAGGGTCTACTGACATGGCATTGAACTCCATCAGCCATGACCATAGAACCTGTGGGTCTCTGTAGCCCTCAGAAGAACCAATATCCAGGGTTGTATCTACTTTATCTGTCTCTGGGACTCTGCTGAGGTGTGCATAAGGGCAACTCCTCTGATAACCTCCAGCTCTTTTTGGAGACTCATAGCCATATAAACTCACTTGTCCTTTCCATTTCCCCTTGATTCAGGTCATAAAGCATTTTTAACTTCTGGTATTATATGTAGACTGAGATATTCTGCTGGTCCGAGTTGACCCTTTTATTCAAGGTCATTTTCTAGTTACATCATCAGCTGGTACTTGGTAGTAAATCCTCGGTGCCAGGGAGGCTCATCCCCAGGAGTCATGTCCCACGCTGGGGGGAAGGCATTCATTTACATGCTGAGTTTGGCTTTGGGACTGGCCACATTTAAGCAACACAGAGGCTCTCAGGAGGTAACTCTTAGGCACCCTGCAGCTCTAGGCCTTGTTCTTATTTCAGGCGTACAGGCTCACAAGCCTAGTCATTAGCATCAAGGGCTCAGTGTTGGACCTTCATTCTTTTTTGGTCATTGCTGTTGCATTTGGGGGCTGAGGATGCAGGCTTCAAGGCAGGAAGATGGCAGCAGCACAGCACAGCAACTGGTACCAGGTGCCCAGCCCTCCTCTGCCTCACTGTCACCTGTCACCAGGATCCTGTAATTTGGGTGTGTTAAGTTTAACCCACACCCATCCACCTGCCAGTCCTTGCGCCCTCAGGTTCTCCCTTGTCCAGGGTCAGCCATCTGGGTAACTCACCCTTCACCCCACCCACCGGCTCCCCGGGACAGGACCATGGAGCATGTGTAGTTGGAATTCCTCACCTTCCCACAGTGCAAAGAAGATGCTGAGGAGTGGCCCTTATACTATGAGATGAGAGATGGGGGAAATTTTACCTGAATTGTTTTTAGGCCCATATTCATCTGCTATGAAAAGCAAGGTATGAACTTTAGGTCAGATTCACCAAGAGATTTCATTAACCAACTTTTCTGGGCCACCTGTACTATGGAAACAGGGAATAACCCATATAAAATGCATAAGAAAAAATATTGAAGCACACTTCATTGAACCAAACTTTCAGCAATTATTTAGATAGTCTTGGATAATGCAGCTCATCCAGTTAAAAATATAATGTGTTTTATTTCCCCATGACTAAAGAATTTATTGATGGGAGCTTCCAAGCTGGAGGAAGAGTTCTTGTCATGGGAATGCAGTATCTCCAGGAGTGCTGTTTCTGTTATTGCATATGTCATGGCAACATTTGGAATGAAGTACAGAGATGCATTTGCTTATGTTCATGAAAGAAGATTTTGTATTAATCCAAATACTGGATTTGTCCATCAACTTCAGGAATAGGAAATCATCTACCTAGAAAATTTAACAATACAAATGACATCACCAATATGGAGAGAAATAATTCTCTGTCCATTCTGGTACCACAGGCAGTTTGAAAAGAAGACATGAAGAAGACTGTGATTTTGGAAACATGGAAGTGGTGACTGCAGAGAATGGCTGACTGAAAGGCAGCATTATAGAAGATGTGAATTTCTATTTGGGAAGGAAAAACTAGTAGAGACAATAATAATGCAAAATGGTAAAATAACAAGTAGTTTCCTTTCAATAATATGTGGCTTCTAGACCTGTTTCTCTGCAATTTGTTGAGCAACATTTTGGGAAGATGTTGGACATCTGTGATAGGTAGCACTGGTGGTTTTACTAATTTTTGGTGTTTTTTTTACTTTACAGTTTTATTATAAACCAAGAATTTTGGACTTGCAAAGAGGTATTATTGCAATAATGTACGTTTCATACCTGAAATTTACTTGTATGATATAAAGGTATTACTTTAAACAAAATGCAAGGGATTTGTTTATAAAATTTGGGTAATTTACAACAAAATAATTTACTGAAACTTGCTAAAACTTCATTTTTTGTTATATATATTGCATTTTTAAAGAAATTTTAAAGCTCAGTTTTATGATGGAGCCTCTTACAGAAACTTTTTTTTAAATGCAGGAATCTGCCACATTTGTCTTTTTTATAATAGTATAACTCAATACCGTCAATGTCCTTGTTTCTCTAAGCTCTTCTTAGTCCTTTACTAATAGCCTTTAAGTCATGTCATTAGCCAACTTTCCTCACTTAAACATAATCCAGCTAATGCTTCCTTTCTTCTTTCTTGTTACCTTCCTAATTTGTTTATTCTATTTTTTAAAGTATAATAAACAAAGGAAGATATTTTACTTTATATTACCATATTCTCTCCCCCAAAAAGTAAGTTTCAAGTAACTTTCCTTTTTGCATTACTTTTTATTTTTATCTGTTCTTTTGAGAACCTGCTTTGCTTTTGTTTTCATTTTGTCCAAAATGGTTCTGAATAGAATATACCAAATATAACACTATTGGGTGTTTTTCTTAAGTGAAACCCAAAAAAGAAAAGTGCCTTCTATCACTTAAAGAATAAAAAGATAAATCCTTGTGACCTCCAAATTAGTATACAGAATAATTAAAAAAACACTAATGGTTTTCTATAATTTTGCTGTTTTTTACAATATAAATTAGTTTAAATAAAACATATTAAGGTTTGAAGAGACCTCAGTAAATTATTTGGAACCTGGAATGTTTACTCCTTTTCATTTTATGTTGTCTTAATGATTCTGTGAGGTTTTTCTGGCCCAGACAGAAGCTTTCCTTTGAAGATGAATTTACTGGATAAAGTGATTTGCAGGAGTCCTTACTGAAGTTCTTTAAATTGAGATCATCCCAATTTCCCCCATAATTTGCGTTAGCAAAGTCACTTTATGACTCCGTGGTTATCCATATTTTTACTTATCCATATGAAAATTGTTCTAAGGAAAACAATTGCCGTTTGAAGTATGTGATGTAAGGCAGGAGAGGAGTATTCTTAACTTTTTATAATTGATACTTTTAGGGTAGCACAAACAATACTCCTTTGTATTTCACTTTTCTTTAGTCCTCTCGAGGTGCTTTATTGATGGGAATGATTTCTCTACATTCCCCTATTACCAAGAGGTACTATGCAAAGTAACCTATTACACCAAGCTACTTGCTTTTTTCCCTATGAAGTATGATGTAATAATAGAGTAAAAACTTTTTTATCCAGCATAGTAAGAGTTAATTCCTATTGATCCAGGTCATATTCCTCTTCCAATTTCCCTTCCCTTCTCACAGTTTATCATCCTGAAAACAGCATAATGTTAATCCCACTGTGGTGAAGCGTTCTGATGTGTGATTAGGATATTTGTTGTACTGGGCTAGTGGAGTCAAGATATGCATTAGTACTCCCACATATCCATTATAAAACCTTTTCCCTTCCACAGCAATAATCTTTTAACTTATTCATATCATATTTACTGAAACTGATGTACAGATATTGAGACAATAGCTTTCAAACAAGGTAACATTTGTGTTTACATTGTGGTTTATACTTTTGGTTATACAGTTTTCTAAATTTTTTAGTTATCCTATGTTTTACATTATGGTTTACATTATTAGTTTGTCATCCCCTATATGTTCCTGGTGTAATATTACATGTTTTATATCCTTCCATGTGTACTCTTGTGAAACACTTCTTTTGCCCTCACAGTTACTTTGGTTCCATTATTCAATATCTATTTCCCGCTCCCTTGGGGCCCACAGTGACAGTCAATCTTCATTTCTTGAGGAGCCATGTTCAGAGATACTTGCAACAGTGTTGAGGGCTTGACTTGCTCAACTGCCCTAATGTCCTGGGAGCCACCATTTCTCTTGAGAGACACAGTTCCCTCTATTTGATGGCATTAGTCCTCCCCACAATGTGGGTCTACCTTCACTCTCATTATATGGGTCTTTACCCAATGGTATAGCCCACTCTGGCAAAATGAGCATTCAGATATTCCCTAGGAGTCTGTCCTGCATCAGATCATCCCCTTTGAGTATGTTAAACAGGTAACTTTCCCAACCATATTTTGAAAAGGTTTTCTCAGCATTATACTCTCAACCAACACCTGACAATCTCTTATGTTCGTATGTTGCCCCACGCTCCCCCCAATTTCCTGGGCAATATTACCCATCCGCCCATCTCTAGCCACCCTCAAACCCACAAAGCCCCACCCAAAGGCAACCCTATGCCCCCATTTTATCCCTTCCTCATACACATACTTACCTATAGCTTATCATAGATTTCATCCATGTAGATGTCAGCTTACATCCTTCCTCTACCCCCCAATTTCCTGTAAGCCTATCTTCCAGTCTCTAGCTCTCTGAGACAGCTTTCTTATTTCACATCATTGAGGTCATGTAGTATTTGTCCTTCAATGCCTGGGTTGCTTCACTCAACATAAAGTTCTTAAAGCCGAGTAGTATTCCATTGTGTGTATATACCACATTTTATTGATCCACTCATCTGTTGATGGACATTTGGGTTGATTCCAACTTTTGGCGATAGTGAACAATGCTGCTATGAACATTGGTGTGCATATATCGGTTTGTGTCCTTGTTTTCAGTTCTGCTGGGTATATACCCAGCAGTGGAATTGCTGGGTCATATGGCAAATCTATGGCTAGTTTTTTGAGAAACTGCCAAACTGTCCTCCAGAATGGTTGGATCCTTCTGCATTCCCACCAGCAGGGGATGAGTGTTCCCATTTCTTCACATCCTCTCCAGCATTTGTATTCTTCTGTTTTTTTTCATAGCTGTGGAAGGGAAAAGGTTTTATAATGGATATGTGGGAGTGCTGTATATTGTATATATGAATTACTGTGATCTATGGCTCTTGTGAAGAGAGGCTCAATAACTAGGAAAAAAGAAAAGAAAAAGAAAAAGATAGGATGTAGAATTTTTCCACATCAATATGTATTCTATATTTAACTTTTAAACTCATCACTATATTCCATTTTACTGCTAGGGGAACCTGGCCTTATATTGGGCTTCACTTTTCAGGAAGTTTTGGAAAACAGAGTGGTTCAACAATGGCAGCAGAGGAATACTGGTATGGGATGTTATTGACAGCGGACATATGGTTGACAGGAAGTTATACAGGGCATGTGTCCAGGGTGCATGGAAATGTTTGGATATGCTCATAGTGGAAACAATTGAAAACAGAAGCTGGGGGGGTACTGGTTCCTGGCTGGGGACGGGGCTCTGTCGTGGTCCCAGGGGAGCAGCAGCAGTCCCCCAGGTGCAATGGCAAGGACCAGGAAGGAATGAGGGTCCAACAGTGAGCCCCTGATACTAATGACCATGCTTGTGAGCCTATACACCTGAAATAAGAACAAGGCCTAGAGCAGCACTGTGTCTAAGAGTTCCCTCCTGACAGCCCCCATGTTACTCAAATGTGGCCAGTCTCAAAGCCAAACTCAGCATGTAAATGCAATGCCTTCCCCCCAGCATGGGACATGACACCTGGGGATGAGCCTCCCTGGCACCAAAGGATCACTACCAAGTACCAGCTGATGACATAACTAGAAAATGACCTTGACTTAAAGGTTCAACGTGGACCAGCAGAATGTCCTGTCTACATATAATAACAGGAGTTTAAAATGCTGTTTGACCTAAAGTAAGGGGGAAATGGAAAGGACAAATGATTTTATATGGTTATGAGTCTCTAAAAAGGAGTCTGGAGGTTGTCAGAAGGATTGCCCTTATGCACACCTGAGCAGAATCTCAGAGACTGATAAAGTAGATACAACCCCAGGTATTGGTTCTTTTGAGGGCTAAAGAGACCCACAGGTTCTATGGTCATGGCAGATGGAATTCACTGCCATGTCCGTTGGCCCTTCTTTGGAGTTGGTGTTTCTGCATGATGGAGCTGGACTCAGATGTGATCTCTTTTCACAAGCCTTTCATGCTACTTTACTGGAATTGTAGTTGGTGCTGAGGTTTAAGATATATCTAGGGGATTTGAGTCTCTGGGCTAACAATATAATAGCCAGGCCCTGAGCCTCAACAGACTTCAGCTCCTACAGTCTGCTTTATTGAACTTACCCCACTCAGCTAACATGGAGTTGAAGAATGTCAACCACCGCACCATGGAGCCTAGAGTGCCTACAACTGAAAGCAGGAGGATTGCATCCAGTATCCATGTGGTATCTAAGCCCCTCTTGACATAGATGTGGAATGGGCACAACCAAGCCATGGTCCACAGGAAGGAGGAATACAGTAAGGATTAGAGTGGACTTAACGATATTCTATTCATGAACTATTGTGGTTAATAATCGAGAAAATGTGGCATTATTGTGGAAAAAGTGGCCATGGTGGCTGCTGGATGCGGGGAATGGGAGGAAGAGATGAGATGTGGAGGCATTTTCAGGACTTGGAATTGTCTTGGGTGGTGCTGCAGGGACAATTGCCAGACATGGTATGTCCTCCCATGGCCCACTGGATGAAACATGGGAGAGTGTGGGCTATGGTGTGGACCATTGGCCATGGGGTGCAGTGATGCCCAGAGAAGTACTCACCAGATGCAATGGATGTGTCATGATGATGGAGGAGAGTGTTACTGTGGGGGGAGTGGTGGGGTGGGGGTGAATGGGGACCTCATATTTTTTTAATGTAATATATTTTTTTAAATGTATAAATATATATACTATTGTAAAAAAAAAAAGATATGCATGAGTGCCTGCTGGAGGCAGGGAATGGGAGAAAGAGATGTGATGTGGGTGCATTTTGGGGACTTGGAGTTGTTCTGGGTGGTGCTGCAGGGACAGTTACCAGACATTGTATGTCCTCCCATAGCCCACTGGGTGGACTGTGGGAGAATGTGGACCATGGTGTGGACCATTGACCATGAGGTGCAGCAGTGCTCAGAGATGTATTCACCAAGTGCAATGAATGTCTCATCATGATGGAGAAGGTTGTTGTTATTGGGGGAGGAGTGGGGTGAGGGCGGTGGGGGGTATGTGGCAACCTCATTTTTTTTAATGTAACATTAAAAAAAAGAAACACAGTTTCTTGTGCTGCTGACAACAATAGAAGTGGACAAAGAAGACGCAGCAAATAGACACAAAGAACAGACAACTGGGGTGAGGGGGGGAGGGGAGAGAAATAAATTAATAAATAAATCTTTTTTAAAAAGATATAAACCACCCCTCTATATCCCTTTACAACAATGCTATAAAAATGAGGGCTGGTATATTTTCAATTCTTATTTTATTATGCTATAAAATTTGAATAACATCTTCCATTTTATCATTTCAAAGAATAAAACTTTATTAGTTTTTATTACTATTAATACTTTAAATCAGTATTGAATATAGATAAATCAGTTAAACATGGAAAGCATCATGATATTCTAGGTGTTAAAATTACAAGCAGCGATAACTTACACATAGATTTGTTTTTTAAAGATTTATTTATTTAATTTATTTTCCCCCTTCCCCTCCTCCTGCCCTGCTGTTTTTGCTGTCTGTGTTGTCTTCTCATTTTCTCTCTTGTAGGAGTCACTGGGATTCAATCCTGGAGACCTTTGATGTGGAGAGGTACTCTGTCAATTGTGCCACCTCAGTTCCAGGTTTCTGCTGTGCTTCACCTTGACTCTTCCCTTGTCTCTCTTTTGATGTGTCATCATCTTGCTACATGACTCACTTGTACAGGCACTATCTCACCACACAGGCACTTGCATGGGCATGCTTTCTCTTCTTTTTCACCAGGAGGCCCCAGGGATCAAACGCAGGTCCTCCCATATGGTAGGCAGATGCTCTATCACTTAACCCACATCCACTTCCCTGCACATAGATTTTAAAAGGTTTCTGTACTCCACATTCTTTAAGTAGAAAATCAAGGTTGGTGCAAAAGGAATTGTGGTTTAGGACCATGAATTGTAAATCATTATAACTAGGCTCAAAAGCATCTTTATTAATCAAAACAGGAACCATTAAATCAACACATTTTTGCCATGGAGAAATAAGTCTGCCTATTCCTGTAGCATAAAAATCTGTGCTTTGGGATTCAACAAATTCTTGGAAAGCATTTTCTGCATCCTGCTGGCTATGGAAGCATTTCCCCTGAAAAAAGTTGTCAAGATGCTTGAAGAAGTGATAGTTGGTTGGCAAGAAGTCAGGTGAATACGGGGGATGAGGAAAACTCCATAGCCCAATTCGTTCAATTTTTGAAGTGTTGGTTGTGTGATGTGCAGTCGGGTATTGTTGTGGATAAGAATTGGGCCCATTCTGTTGGCCAATGCCAGCTTCAGGCACTGCAGTGTTCAGTGCATCTCCTCGATTTGCTGAGCACACTTCTCAAATGTAATGGTTTTGCCGGGATTCAGAAAGCGGTAGTGGATCAGACCAACAGCAGACCACCAAACAGTGACCATGACCTTTTTTGGTGCAAATTTGACTTCAGGAAGTGCTTTGGAGCTTCCTCTTGGTCAAACCAATGGTTGTTGCTGCTTGTTACATAAAATCTACTTTTTGTCTCACGTCACAATCGGATCAAGAAATGGCTCATTGTTGTTGCGAAGAATAAGAGAACACGACACTTCCAAACAATGAATTTTCATTTTTAGTCAGCTCATGAGACACCCACTTATTGAGGTCATTCTTAAAGAAAGGATGTTGTTTGATTTCTTCTACACCATTTCTCCCAAGTCATGCCTCCCTAAACAATGCAGTAAAAGATTGCATTATGAAAAATAAGATGAATAAAAAATAAAAATATTAATTATCACAACAGTTAAATCAATATAAGAATCACAAATGAGTCTGAGATATTTTCATTACAACATCAACTTAAATATTTCTCAAAAATAAGCATTTCAAAATGAGTGCTTTCTCTTGATGTATCAAAAAGACTGTGAAGTATTAAATGCCATGGAATGTGAAATATATTTCCCTCTGCAGTTTGTGTACATATACAACTTTCAAATAAAAAATTCACCTCCATGTGCCAAAACCACTTGGCCAACTAGGTCATAAACAGACAGAGGTCTAACTTTAGTCACAGAAAAATTATTCAAAATCTCTCTAAAAGTAAGAAATATTTTAAAAAATCTCTCCCTTTCTTAAAAAGAACTCACATTAGGTTTGAAGTTATATATATTTATTCTGATAGATTATATCTGTACATATATATTAAAATTCTCTTTCTTTACACAAGAAAAAGATTAGTATTTCATTCTTTGACCTTCTGAGTCTTCAGTGTAGATGGTATGGAAATAGCATTTGTTTTCTCTTTACCTCTGGAGCTGTACTTGACATAAACAGGAAAATCAGTAGATATTGGAGGGAGTACTTCTAGATGGGTTTATGGGATTAAATTATTTTCAAAATATCTGTTCTCTACTTACAATCATTCCTTAAGACTGCTTCCCTCCCCCACACCAAAACAATCACTAAAGCAAATCTTTAATTAATAGTACTCCTTTTATTAAAGGATGCAATACACCCTTGCATTATAACTTACCATTTAGCACATTTATGGTCTTACAGCATCAGCATTCCATCTTGTCCCCAAATCAAATATTAGACAGGTTTTAGTTTTGAGTTTATTGACATGGCTTGTTCATTAATCACATAAATAATAGATGTTAAAGTTTTATTCTACAAATGACTAGTATATATATAATTGACATCTCTATTGAGGAAAGAACTTTTCTTGCCTTTGATGGAAAAAGGAAATTATATAGTTTTTGGTTTGAAAACTATTATTGTTAACAGAAATATATAGTGGTGTATTAAACCAGTTTAGAATGCATAACCTAGAATTTCACCTTTAATATTTTATCCTACAAAAAGTATGCAAAGATGAATGTATGAGATATTCATGGAAATACTGATGGTAATAGGAACTGTCTGACAAATAAAGTATGCTAAGAAATTACAGCATTTTAGAGCTGGAAATGGTCTTAGTTATCACCTAATCTGAGCCCACCATTTTATAAATGAGTAAAATTAGTTCTTCCCTGAAGGAAGTAATGATTTGTTGGCTGATGTGATGTAACCTAGGAAACAGAACAAGAAAAGAATGTTCTTTGTTGAGATTCTCTTGGTCAACAGGCCAGCTTAGTAGAAAGAAAAAAGTCACTTTGAATAGTTAAAAGATAAATGGCCTATCCCTGTTTCTAATGACAAGATAACAACAATAAATCTGTATGGGCTTTAGTGTGCAGACTTGCTCTGTAAATAGGTAGCTGAATAGAACTAAACTGGTCTATAGGCATTGACTTGCAGATCCCCTGATCCCTTCTCTCTTGCCTTTCATTCCCAATACCTTTCAGGTTGGTGACAACACTTCCCAATTGAAATGATTTTCCCAAGATTACAAAGTTGGTGAGTAAAAGCCTGGACTGGGTGTTAGCACCCTCTGTATTTGCTTGTCCTTTGATAGGATAACTTCTACCACAAGCACAAAATGGGAAGCTGGAAAAGAATTGAAGTTTTTGTGGACCCCAGCAAATCCTATTCCTAAAGCTAATCCTGGGTGTGGAAACCCATTGCAGGAGGAAACCTTTGAATACATTACTTCAGTTAAGGGCCTTTGATTAGATTGTGTGGCCCATGGTAAGTTTAATCCTCTTCCTGGTGTCCTTCATAAAGGAAGGACTGAAAAGTCACAGATAGGAAAAAAAGCTGTACAGACAGAGAGAAATGCAGAAGCTGAGAGAGAAGGACCCAGGGGTCAGAAGCTAAAATCACCTGAGCACAGAAGCTGAGAGGAGGCCACTTGAGCCAGAAGCTGAAAGCACCAAGGCCTGGAGGAGAGGGGAGGGAGGAACGGATGTTGCCATGTGCCTGATCACCCACAGCTGCAGCTTGAGAAGAAAGCATCTTCTGATGATGCCTTGATTTGGACACTTTAATACTCTCAAAACAGCAGGTTTTTAAATTAATAAATCCCCATTGTAAAAGCCAACCCATTTCTGAAACATAGTGCACAGCAGCTTTTAGCAAACTAAAACAGAGGCCAAGGAAGAAAACCTGAATAGCTTTCTACCTTCTCTTTTGAGGCAAGTTTTCACAATGTTGTTCATCTACTTTGTTTTAAATATATACACATGTAAAATTTTCAGGATGGATTTGCTCATAATCAAATGCAAATAAAAGAGTTGGACAAACACAAATAATAGTTTTTTAAGATTATATCTTCTTGAGTATTTATCTGTACAAAATGTTCTCCCCATAAAAGTCATACAATAATAATAATATGGACTAATCACCTTAAAGGGTAAAATGTGAATAATTCAAATGTTTTATTTCTCTCAGATGGATTATTTTTATTAAGTTCTTTTTTCCTTTTTTGAACATCAAGGTTGGTTCAAGTTAGATTATAAGTGGACAGCACAAACAATGATAACGGTAACCCAAGACTAGGTTCAGCAGTTTGAAAAAAAAAACCTACTCCAGAATTAAATGCAATTTGGATAATGAGAGGAAGACATTGATTTCATATGTAATAAGCACTGAGTATGCTTTTATTTCTACAAATTCAAAAGTGGAGGAGCTTTCTACAAAGAAATTCAACATACAATTTTATATTACCTATCAGTTAAGAAGGCACAGATAATATTCTTTGCATGTTTAGAAATTTCTGCATCTTCAGGGAAACACAGTGAGTTTTTATGATCCATAATTTTGCTATACATTCCTACAAGTGAATCTGCATAAAATGGAGTATCCCCTAAAATTGCAAGAAAGAAAACAAGTGTATAATAGACATTGTAAATTAAACAGTTTTCATCTAATATTTAAGTAAACTAAATTTAAATCCATCATATGATGAAAGAACAAATGATCCATGGTCCAGGAGCTCCAGTAAAAATGTACACAAAAATATATTTTAATTTTAACTGCACAAATGATTCATCAACCCTTAAGAATCACAACAATAAAATCAGTGCTAATTCTAGAATTTTTTTAACATAAGAAAGGAAACAATTCCCTGAATAGTTTATGAGCAAGATTACTAAGTGGGGTCAGTTCAGTGTAATGACTGAGTTGGATCAGCCTTTGAGACTCTCTAGGACTATATTGTACAATGTAATAGTCATTAGCCACATGTGTCAATTCAAAGTCTTAAAATGAAAAATAAAATGAAAACTTGAGTTCTCTGGCCCCACTATTCACATTTCAAATGCTTAATGTGGCCAATGGTTACCATTTTGGACAGACAAAACCTTCTGGGCAGTGCTGCACTAAGAGTTAACTCAAGCATGTTGTTTTAGATTTTAGGAAGCCAGGGTCAGAGACAAGACATACAGCTACAGTTGAAAAGGCAGAAACTGGTCTCTTAATGCAGTATTCCTGGTCACTAAAGATTATGATAAAGAGGCACTGGAGCAACTGATCAAAATAAGTGGAAGTCACACTACCAGAATGGCCACTATTAAAAAGACAGAGAACGACAAGTGTTGGAGAGGATATGGAGAGATTGGAACACGTCTTCACTGTTTGTGGGAATGCAGAATGGTACAGCCACTGTGGAGGACTGTTTGGGAGTTCCTAAAGAAGTTGAATATAGACTTGCTGTGTGACACTGAAATACCACTACTGAGTATATACCTAGAAGAACTGAGAGCAGTGACACAAACAGACATGTGCACACCAATGTTCATAGTGGTGCTATTCACAATTGTCAAAAGTTAGAAACAACCCAGGTGTCCATCAACAGATGAATGTATAAACAAACTGTGCTCTATTTGCATGATGGAATATTATGCAACTGTAAGAAGAAATGCAGTCATAAAACATATGACAACAGGATGAACCTGGAGGACATTATGTTGAGACACGAAAGGACAAATATTGTATGACTGCATTACTATGAACCAAATTCCTTGTGCAACATATTGTACGATTCAAAAAAAATTTATATGTATCCAGTACATTTAAATGAGAAATGTATGTTTTTATTCAACTATGTTGCCTTTTTAGTTTTTGGGTTTTATATTTTCAGTTATGAAATGTACAAAATAAAGCTACTAAAAAATAAAATAAAATAAAAAGAATTGTGGTTGCTGGCACAAATGCAAGAGTGTCCTTCTGTGAGATAGAACAGATGTACATCACTATTGCAGAATGGTGGGAATGTGGAGAAGCATGGGAAACACAACTGGTGTGGCCTATGGACTTCAGTTTACAGCAATACTGTAATATTCTTGCATCAATGCCAAAGATGTACTACATTGATAATGGGGTGGGGGTGGGATATGGTAAAAGTGTGCCAAATGTATGCTATGGACCATGGTTGGTGATAACTCTCTGATGATATAATCTCATAATCTGTAACAAATATTTCACCACAGTGTGGTGTGTTGGTGAAGGGGTATTTTATGGGAATTCTACACATGTGCATTATTTTTTTTTAAGTTCATAACCTCTGTAATAAAAATATATTTGTAAAAATTAGAATGGATTGGGGAAAATACACAAATAGGGATTATAGTTAGTAGTAATATTTTGATGATGTTCTTGCACAGTTTGTAACAAATGTTTCATAACAGCACAAGGTGTTCACGGAGGGGTGATGTATGGACCCCCATATGATGTTATGCGTGTTTATTTTGTTAAGTTCACAAACTTTACTATACACTTATTTTTTATGAATGTTCATAAGTGAATGATATACTTCAAAAAATATTTTTTAAAAATTAAAAAAAAAAGTAGAAGGCATTAGTATGTCATTACTCATCTAAATCCAAAGAGTCAAAGGCCCAGCCAGCATGCCTCGACTACAAGTATCTTGAGTGCAAACCAGACTTTCCTACAGAGTCAATGATTCCAAACTCCAAAAGTATCAGGTAGTTAGGTTCAGTTTGTTTCTGAGAGGGAAAGAAGGGAGACTTTGAATCCAAGATTTTTCTAGTGCCTTTTTTAACTGTCATAGAAACCTTTCAATGAAGTCCAGCACCAATCAACCTGAGCAAGTACCTGAGCAGGCTCAGAATACTGCAAATTATTGTCATTCCAACTCTTTCAATTCATTTCTCAGAGTTGAAAACTATTAGCAGGAATTTGGTGCATACAAAGGTCCACTACAAAGACAAAGACCCAAAACAAGGTAAGTAATATGTATATATGAGACCAAGAATAAAAATAGCAGTGCTATCTACCATAGGACAGTCATTCACAGAATTATGCCACAAAAATTCCATGACTAATTATTATTTAAAACTGGGATTTACCAAAAAATTCTGAGGATTTTTTAGTAATATACAGATTCTATTCTCATAGATTTTACAGATTTTCCACTACCAATTTATTTTAGGGTTATCTTCTACAAAATAAAAACAATTTCCAAATTCTAAAAATATACTTTTAACTATGAAGTCAATCATTATATTATGGGCCTTACCACACTTGCCTTGAAAGGAGATTTAGCTACATCTTCTCCCCTCATCCCCAAATCATGTAACTCAGTCCCTGGCTTCCTAAGCCAAAAGATATTTTTGTGACCCTAGTACTTAGGAATGGGAAATCTTAGAAATGAGATCTATGACATAAAGGAATCTTAAAATACTTGAGCCTTTCAAATTTTCTTTGGTCAAAGTGAAAGTAACCATTATTAAATGTGCCTGAGTTTTCAGAAAGATATATTCTAAAACATGTTTATTTTGATAGTCAAATGTCCAATTACTATATTTATGATTCATTTCACTATGATTATCCACCAAATATATATATAAATAGTAAAAAAGAAATACTGTTAAATAAATTATATAATATAATTCATAAAAGAACTGAAGAGTACTTTTAGTTATTGCTAGTGAAACAAATATCAAGTCTTACATGTATATTTACATTTAAATGTACAGTTCATGTTATGTATGTATATTTATAACTAATATCATTAATTGATCAAGAAGATCTTAGAATGGAGATTGCTGCTATAACTTATTATTCTAGTATGTTCTTAACATAAAAAGGTCTACTGGAAGAATATTTCCTAGCAGTATAATTTCAATTCCTTTCACATTCTACTTATTCTACTCAATTACTGTCCCAGTATGAGGCTTGTATTAGCTTTCTAGTTAGCAATCTGTCATATCAGAAATTCAGTTTCTAGGAATTTCACTTCTGCCTCTAGGACACGGGCAATTAATTTCTTCATATTCTCAAATTCTTGACTGAGAACTAACATGTTATGAGAAGAGTTTTGAAAAAAAGTACAAGTTAAAATACCTACTTACCCACCAGCATCTCAAAAAGGAAAACACCTACAGACCACCAATCACATTCTCGCGCATAGTAACCATCGCCCCCCTGTGACTTCAGAACTTCAGGAGATACATAGTCAGGTGCTCCAACTGCTGTATCACAATGCACCATGCCTGTCTGCATAAGCAGCAGACATAAAGAAAAACAGATCAGTGTAAAATCACACACACACCGAACTCACTCATTATTAGTCCAAAAGTGACCATATATTCCTACCAACAGAATTTCATTGCTGCTATGACTTTAGAAGGACAGAGATTAATTGCACTATCAATTGCATAAAAATGTCCAGATTTGGGGAAGAATAAATTTCCCACTATAAAATAGAGGAGGTTTCATCAATGACAGAAGGAAAAGTTATTAAACACCACGGGAATACCATGCAAATCAAAATCTCTTTTGGATTTTCTTACACTGTGAAGTAGTTACAAGTGAAGTATAAAATGTGGTCTTAAGGAACCTGATCTGAGGAAAAGAAAAGATTAAAACAAAGGTAATTTTCATATTTCCAAAAGAAAATGAAGAGATTAAGATTACAAAGGACCCCAATTTGGAGGCTGGGTAAAGAATTTGGAAACAGTTCTTATTCTATAAGGAAAAAAAATATGGAGTTAATAGATCAAATGTTTAATGAAAATATCTTAATCATTTGAAAGCTGCAATTCAAAGATGTATATATAGAAATTTGGAGTTGTGGCATCACTGTACTTTATAAGACCATTAAAAAAAACTACTTGTTTTTAGTTTCAGTGATGTCTATTTGACTCTTTTTGACACGGGCAAGAAACATTATATTAATGATAATTGTGTATATGCTGTAAAATTAAATCCCTATGGAATCGTGCTAACTAATACTCTTTCACTTCCAGCTCTGTTCAAAAACTTGCAAAGATTTTTATAGACTAATTTAAATGCTCTTCATTTGGGAGTGGTTGTAGCTCAAGTGGTTGAGAGCCTGTTTCCCACACAGGAGATCCCAGGTTTGTTCCTGGTGCCTCCTAAAAAAAGAAAAAAAAAAAACAACAACAAAACAAGCAAACAATTAAAAAAAGGAAAAAACCTAGCTCAGGGGAACCAATGTGGCCCAGTGGTTAAGATCTGGCTTCCCATATATGAGGTCCCTGTTTCAATTTCCAGTACCATCCATCCCCCACCAAAAAAAGGGCAGCTCTTCATTTCCTTTATCTGCTAAGTAGAGTGTCCTCCACATTCCTCATAACCTATAAAAAGTAGCAAAATAATGTCTATATATTATGGATATCTTGGGAAAAAGGTTCAATATATTTTCCAAAAATAATTTATTTAATGTTTTTTCTTAATTCCTATAAAATGTGTTAAACAAGGGAAAATGATTTCACAAACAATCTTTACATTCCTCAAATTAGCAAAAATAAATAAATGATTTTATTTTCCAGTGTATACAATAGAGAATAGAAATCATTTTCATTTCATATAAATTAGTAAATTATGTGGAAATAAATGATCAGGGAAACGGACTTTGGCCCAGTGGTTAGGGCGTCCGTCTACCATATGGGAGGTCCGCGGTTCAAACCCCGGGCCTCCTTGACCCGTGTGGAGCTGGCCATGCGCAGTGCCGATGCACGCAAGGAGTGCCGTGCCACGCAAGGGTGTCCCCCGCGTGGGGGAGCCCCACGCGCAAGGAGTGCGCCCGTGAGGAAAGCCGCCCAGCATGAAAAGAAAGAGCAGCCTGCCCAGGAATGGCACCGCCCACACTTCCCGTGCCACTGACGACAACAGAAGCGGACAAAGAAACAAGACGCAGCGAATAGACACCAAGAACAGACAGCCAGGGGAGGGGGGGAAATTAAATAAATAAATAAATCTTTAAAAAAAAAAAGATCAAATTCTGGGGTAATGCTTTGATGTACAGCTCTGAGGATGACCATTATTATTTAGCCCTCCTCAAGCAAAAGTGGCAGAAGAGTCTTAAAGAGACGGTACTATTTTATTTTCCTCTCTTCTCTTTCCAGTCCCCATGTGGGAACAAAAGATAGTTTGGAAAAGTCATAGATGGTTCCAGACATCATCAACAACAAAATACTAGCAATCCCTGAGGAGCAAGAAAACTGTATTTCCAGAGTTATAACATGATATTCAGAATGCTTAGTAATCAAACAAAACAGAGAAAGAAACAGGAAAGGATGGCTCACTCACAGAACAGAATATGCAAGGAACCAGCCCTGAGGAAGAGCTATTAGTCAAATACTTTAAATCAACTTTATTCAATATGTTTAATGGTCTAAAGGAATCCAAATACAAAGAACTAAGAGAAATTAGGAAAATATTTTCCAAATAAAATAAAGAGATGAAAATTATAAAAAGGGCCAAATAGAAATTTCAGCTGTAAAGTACAGAAACTGAAATGAAAAATACATTAGACAGATTCAACCTCAGGTTTGAACAGGGAGAAGGAAGGATCAATGAACTTTAAAAAAGGACAACTGAAATTATCCAGTGTGAGGAGCAGAAAGAAAAAATAAAGAAAATTGAACAAAGCTTGAGGAGCCTTTGGGGCACCAACAAACATATCAATATATGTAACATGGGGGTCTCAGAAGAAAAGAGAAGGAAAAAGGGCAGAAAAAGTATGCGAAGAAATAATGGCCAAATATCTCCCTAATCAGATGAAAGATATGAAATACTCATCCAGGAAGCTCAAAGACCTTCAAGGAGGACAGACACTAAGAGAGCCACATCAAAACATGTTAGAGCAACAAAATCATAAACAAAGAGAGGATTTTGAAAGTAGCAAGAGAGGAGCAACTTGTAATATGAGGGATCCCCAATAAGATGAGGCCAGAAGACAGTGGGATGGCAGATATAAAGTCCTTAAAGAAAGAAACTGCCAACCAAGAATTCTATATCTGGCAAAATTATTTTTCAAGAATGAAGGAGAAATTAAGACATTTATAGACTAAGAAAAACTACAAAAGTTCATTACCTGAAGACCTGGCCTATAAAAAATGTTAAAGGAATTCTTTCAAGCTGAAATAAAAGGACACTAGAGAGAAACTCTAGGCCATAAGAAGAAATAAAGGACATTGGTAAAGGTAACTACATAGGTAAATATAAAATCCTCCTATTGTACTTTTGGTTTGTAGCTGTTTACTCCTGCACATGACTTCACAGGAAAATGTGTAAAATAGCATTTTAAATCTATGTTAGTGAGCATAAGTGTACAAAGACATAACCTTAGCCAATAACGACATAAAGGGTGAGGAACAGAAATCTATAGGGGTGGAGAATTTGTATACTATTCAAACTAGTAAAACTAGAGTTTCAGTTTAAATATCTCAGATAAAGGTTTAATATCCAGAATATATAAAAAACTCCTCCAACTCAACAATACAAATACAAACAACCGAATTAAAAATTGGACAAATGGTTTGAATAGACATTTTTCCAAAGATATTCAAATGACATGTATGTATATAAAAATATGCTCAACACAATTAGCCATAGAGAAATGCAAATAAAAACTACAATGAAATACCACTTCACACCCACTAGAATGTCTATCATTGAAAAAACTTAAAACAGCAAGTGTTGTCAAGGATGTAGAGAAGCAGGAACCGTCATATATTGTTATTAGGAATATAAAACGTTAACAGTCACTGTGGAAATTTTGGTATTTCCTCAGAAACTTAAACAGAGTTACCATATCAGCCAACAATCTCACGCATAGATATATAACCAAAAGAAATGACAGCAGGGACTGAAGACATATTTGTACACCAATGATCTTCACAGGATTATTCATAATAGCCAAAGGTGGAAGAAACCCAAGTGCCCATCAACAGATAAATGGATAAACAAAATGTGGTATATCCATACAGTGGAATACATTCAGCTATAAAAAGAAGTGAAGTGTTGGTACATGTGACACACAGATAAACCTTGAAGGCATGAGGTTGAGTTGAAATAAGCCAGACAGAAATGGACAAATATTGTATGTAAATAAATATATTATTGATGAGAGCCAGATTTCTCACTGCCCAAGAAAGAAATTATAAATAAAAAGGGTATGTGTGGGGATGAACCTTGTGGTCTTAGATTGGAATCAGAGGTATCAGCATGAACTCACAACTTTTAATATACTGAGAGACACAGAATTAAATAGTAACATGTTTGCATGTGAATTAGTATATATAATACATACAATATTTATACTTCATAGCTTTTGTTTGCTGAGAGAACCTAAAAATAACGACACTCCAGAGCAATGAACACATCTAGCACCCAAATATTGACTTCCAAATACCATTCTCGAATAAAGGAAATCAAGGCTTTTTGGAGAAGTGTTTGATTCCAGGCCTGGGACAGAGAAAATTCAAGTCTTGATCATCTTGTAGTGTTACACAACAAAAAGAAACACAGAGTCCCGTGCCACTGACAACAACAGAAATGGACAAAGAAGACACAGCAAATAGACACAGAGAACAGACAACCGGGGTGGGGGAGGGGAGGAGGAAGCGGAGAGAAATAAATAAATAAATAAAACAAAAAAACAAAAAAACAAAGGAAGTGCTATAAAAGGGGGAACATGTTGAAAGGACCCAGGAGTCAACCAAAGGAGGCTTCACATTAAAAAAACAAACTTAGTTTCAAAATATGAATAGGATGTGCCAGGTAGATTGTAGTCTATGAAGGGGAAACAGAATATAAGAAATAGCATGATAGAAAGAACTACGAGTAATTCAAGACTGTTGTACCATAAAATGTAAAAGGTAGAAATGTTGAGGGTAAGGGTAAAACAGTAGATGGGGATCCAACCCAAAGAGGCTTCATTTTACCAGTTAAGGACTTTGAACTTTATTTATTAGGTAACAGAAATCTACTGAAGGGGTTTTAAGCTGGGGAGCAATGTGATTGCCTGTACCTTTTCAAAAGGGTCCTTAAAATTATTTTAGATGTATCAGATTAAATATGCATTTACTAAATAAACCTGGTGTTTTATAACTGACAAAATATTACACAAACCAGTAGAATTTAATGAAAATACAAAATCGGCCAATCAACTACTCTTAGAGATAATCTTAAAAATTATTCAAAATGACTCCTATGAAATTGGGAGATAAAACTATAAATGGAATTCATAATTATCAGAAACATTAAAAGTCTCAGCTTGACAGCACTTGAACCAGGGGTTCCTTTACCAGAGCGGAATAGTCAATGCCTTATTGATTCTTGGCTTAGAACCATATTTCCATGTTATTGTTGCAGTGCCCACAAGCCACAAAAAGCTGTTACCTGGACTACCACAGTTACCTCTCTAGGGACCAGTTAGTATTTTCATTAGGGCTCTCATTACAGAATTGCATAGTTTTTGAATGGCATACTCCTATTGCTTCTATAAACCTGATTTTTCCCTTTAATGTGCAATTTGCAGGAAACACAGTTTTTCAGAAACATGAGTAGATACATGTGTTTTAAAATTTGACATCGCTTGCATAAGTGTCAACAGCATTAACAATTTACCAATTAGCTTTTTCAAACTTACAGCTTCAACTTAAACACATTATAAGCTAGAAAATTAATGGCTAAAATCTTATGCTCTCCTTAGGTAAATAAAAATACTAATATATAATGTGCCTTAAAAGGGGGCTAAAGTTGCCATGAAATGCATAATGACAGGCAAAGAGTAAACCCAACTTACCTAATTAATACAAGTTATTTTATTTTATTTTATTTTATTTTTTAATTAATTTATTTATTTCTCTCCCCTTCCTCCCCGCCCCCATTGTCTGTTCTCTGTGTCCATTTGCTGCGTGTTCTTCTTTGTCCGCTTCTATTGTCAGGGGCATGGGAATCTGTGTATTTTTTGTTGTTGTTGTTGTTGCACCATCTTGTGTCAGCTCTCCGTGTGTGCAGCGCCATTCCTGGGCAGGCTGCACTTTCTTTCGTGCTGGGCGGCTCTCCTTACAGGGTGCACTCCTTGTGCGTAGGGCTCCCCTACGCGGGGGACACCCCTGCGTGGCACGGCACTCCTTGCACGCATCAGCACTGTGCATGGGCCAGTTCCACACGGGTCAAGGAGGCCTGGGGTTTGAACCTTGAACCTCCCATGTGGTAGACGGACGCCCTAACCACTGGGCCAAGTCCACTTCCCTACAAGTTTTTTTTAAATGGCAGTAATTCTTAGTTGTCATTGAGACACATTTATATATAAATATACTATACTGTGACTCACACATCCAGATAGGCTTTCTGTGTGTGAGACAAAGAGTAAAAGCATCCAGAAAATTGTGTAACCCAAAATTTATCAATAACAGAACTTAGTGAGATACCTTTACTCTTAACTGTGATAGAAACAAATTATTATAGCTCTTATAAGTGATCATTTTATACTTGTATTTGACTTTTGCTTTTATTCATGGCATAATTTTTATAAAAAGTCAGGTTAGCTGAAAAATGATTTCTGCAAGCATATCTGTGTTACAGATAAGAAGCTGGCATACTTATTCTGAAAGGAACAGAGAGCAAATATTTTAGACTTTGTGGGTCATGTGAGTTCTCTTTTGCACATTCTTCTTTTTTAACTTAAAGGAGCCCTTTAAAAATATAAGTCTATCCTTAGCACTTGGGCTAGCACCTAGCTATGGGCCAGATTTAGCCGCTGTACCCTAATTTGCCAATCCCTTTTAAAGATAAATGAGAATGAAACTTTGAACATTTCTATTGGCTTTAAGACAGTTACATCAATCAAATAAAGCAAATGAATTGGAAACTCACAGTAACACTATACATGTTAACAATTAACATAACAAGTAAAAGTTCTACATACTGTACTTTTCAAAAAATTCTTTTGTTCTTCAACATTATATAATCATTCTTATTATTACTGTTACCTTAGGAATGTGGTCTGGGTATAAAAATCAACACTTTTTTTTAAAGATTTATTTTATCTATCCCCCCCCATCCCCACTCCATTGTTTGTGCTCACTGTCTACTCTCTGTGTCCATTCATTGTGTTCTTTTCTTCTTTTTAGGAGGCACCAGGAACCAAACTGGGAGCTCCCATGTGGTAGGTGGGTGCTCAGCTGCTTGAGTCACATCTGCTTCCCTCAACATTTTTAAATTTCAGAATTTTGCAAGGATTGGCAGCAGACTGGAAGATGGTATCAGCAATATTTTTGGGATCACTATGTAGATTATATAAGGAATGTCTACACATTAAGAAACCAAAAGAATATACATGGGTATTCATAAGGAAAAGGACTGGCAAGTACATGAAGAGAGGTTTTACGTCATTTGTTTTAAGGTAAATAAAATTGTAAATATACCACTTTATACAAATGGAATTCAGAAAGCTGGATAACAGGAAGGTTAGTGAGAATATGGGGAGATAGAATCTAATTAGAGGTTATAAATGTTTGCAGCTGTTAACCAAGAGTAAAGAATTAACAAATAATTATGATTACAGAATCATAATATGGATGCTTTTTAAACTTTCTTGTATATTGAAGAATAACCAAAGTTAAAACTGAAGTTACTGAAACTTGCTGAACTAGTTCCAGCCCTTGTTTACACTTACTACTGTGGTGGTCATTCTAGACTGATCTCAGCCCTTGTTTACAGTTGCTGTTGTATGGCAATCACTCCACCTTCCCTTGAGTCCATAAATTCCTTAAACTCAGGGAGACATTTTAGGCTGATAGGCCATCTGATCTCCTTTGCACGTAACAATAAACTTTTTCTCTCTTTGAAACCCCAGTCTTAGGAATTAGTCACTTGAGCCCAAGGGGTAGAGAAACCCCTCCTGTTGCTCTGTAGCACAGCCATCTTGGAGATTATACAATCCTCTTAATTTCCGTGTATTCTCTATACAGGAGTCTAACTTCTAGTTCTTTACTTGAGAAACCCTTGCCAGGATACACATGGAACCCATTGGGAAGATGTTCATCACAGTATTGTTGGTGGCAGGGAGCCACAGGTGGCTTAGGAATCCAAAACCAGGTAGAATAAGTAAAACTGGTAGGTAGAGACAGTGGAATACTACGCAGCACTAAGAAGCAATAAACAGATTTGCATATGTCAGGGACAGATAGGAAAACAGTGTTGAGTGAAAAAAGTGAACAAAATGACATCCATACCATTAAACCATTTATATAAATTAAGAATGCATATGTACATTATAATAATGGTCTGCAAGGGCATATTATAAACATGTGACAGTGACTCCCTATAAGGGAGAAGAAAAAGGGAATGAGACAAACTGAAAAGAGTAAAATAAAATAAAAACTAGAAGGGGCCTGTATTAGTCAGCCAAAGGGGTGCTGATACAAAACACCAGAAATTGGTTGGTTTGTATAAAGGATATTTATCTGGGGTAGGAGGCTACAGATACCAGGTCAGAAAGCATAAGTTACTTCCCTCACCAAAGTCTATTTTCACTTGTTGGAGCAAGATGGCTGCTGATGTCTGTGAGGGTTCAGGCTTCCTGTGTTCTTCCCTTCCACGCTCTTGCTCCTCTTTGGGTTCAAGGTTCCTTTCTTCCTGGGGCTGACTTCTCTTTCCTCTGTGAGTTTACTTCCTGGGGCTCCAGCTTAAGTCATCAGCATCAAACTCCAACATCAGAAAACCCTCAACTCTGTTCTTTGCCATGCCTTTTAATCTTTGAGTCCCTATCCACTAAGGAGTGGGGACTCAACACTTAATCATAACTCAACCTGCCCAGGTACAGATCAGTTTACAAACATAATCCAATATCTATTTTTGGAATTCATAACCATACCAAACTGTTACATGGCCTTTTTATAGACTACTAATGACAACAAACTGTGAACGAGGAGTAAAATTAACTCAATCATCTGTACCTGAATTTAAAAAACAATAAACAAACTTAGATAAGGCATATTTTATTTTGCCTTGTAAAGAGAGAATATAATATTTTTAAATAGCTGCTGTAAACATTTTTGTAAATGCTTGCAAAATTATTTTGTAAATACCATATTCTGCCCTGGTCCCACTTTCACACACTATACCTTTGCATCTTTAACTGTTACTTACCTGCTAAAACCATGAGATATATTTTATTTCTCTGCACCCCACACCACCTTCAAAAGTTTTTGGTTTCATTAAAATCAAAGTACACCTATTCAAAGTGTAAAAATAAATATGATTCATTTTGTGTACACTTGGACATTAAAAAGTGGATTTGGCCCAATGGATAGGGTGTCCACCTACCACATGGGAGGTCCAAGGTTCAAATCCAGGACCTCCTTGCCCATGTGATGAGCTGGCCCATGCACAGTGCTGATGTGTGCAAGGAGTGCTGTGCCACACAGGGGTGTCCTTTCATAGGGGAACCCCATGCACAGGGAGCGTGCCCCATAAAGAGAGCTGCCCACTGTGATAAAAGTGTAGCCTGCCCAGGAACAGCGCCGCACACATGGAGAGCTGATGCAGCAAGATGACACAACAAAGTGAGACACAGATTCCTGGTGCTGCTGACAAGAATACAAGTGGGCACAGAAGAACACACAGTGAATGGACACTGAGAGCAGACAACTGGGGGGGGGGTAGGGGAGGGGGAGAAAATAAATAAAAATAAATCTTAAAAAAAGTTAAGCATTTATTAGAAAATTATTTCCCACTTAATTTTCATTAGAGATAACTTTCACTCTTAATCATTTTATATATATTATTCTACACACCACAAGAGGGAGCCATGGGTACAAATATCCATGTACCTTGATTTATATTTCATTTTCTACATTTTCACCTAGCTCATTAGAAACATGAACTAGTTTTGATTGCTAGCAACTATTTGTCAACATTTTATGACGAAAATAATTATGTTACCTGAGTTCTGATTTCTCTTAGATTTCCCAGATATACTAATAAAGTACTCTAAAGCTGGCTGAATGATTATTAAAGAAAATGTTTTAATTTGGATATTTTATTATGGTTGTTAGGGTTAGCAAAACCAAATGATTGGCAATGGCTCCAGTATGTGTTCAATTGTAACAAATGTGCCACACTAATGAAGAATGTTGCTAATGTGGGAAAATGTGGGAGAGGTAGGTGGTGGGGCATATGGGAATTCCCTACAATTTTTAATATAACGTTTATGTAATCTCAGTATGTTTAAAATTTTTTTAAGTCAATTAAAAACACATGTATCTATGTTCAAAATTATGAAGTACTGATTTGTGTTTTTTTTCCCCTAAAACACAAAAAAACAAAGTTTTTTTCCTTTAACTTACCTCATCCACCTTCATACATGTGCCAAAATCTGCTAATTTTAGATGCCCATGTTTATCCAAGAGCATATTGTCAGGCTACACATCTCTGTGTATTAAGCCCATGGAATGTATTGCATCCAGAGCAAGAATGACTTCAGCAGCATAAAATTTGGTGCATTTTCCAGGTACATCATAGTTACTCATAAGGTTTACAAGGTCTCCGCCAGGCATATACTCCATTACCATGTGCTCCGGCCAGCGGGGGCGAATCCAGGGACCTGTGGAAAGAAGCAGGTTGGGACAGGAGTCGAGAGAAGAATGGAGGTAAGACAGGGTTCTGATCAAGCCTCTTTTATTGGGGGTAGAACATGGGAATATATAGAGAGGGAAGGGAACGTGTACATAGGTGATAGGCTGGTCTTGTGGGTGGCAGACGTCCAAGGAGGGGACTGGCCGACAGTTCCCACCGGGTCTGCGGAGTTTCGCGCCTTGCGCATGGGTATTGCTATGGTCACCTGAGTAGTGGTGGGAGGGGGAAAACAAAGAAGCAGGGAGAAGAATAAGGAAATGACAGGGCAGATTTGTGAACTCCGCCATGTTGTGAGAGGCTGTAAACAGACCTCACAGCGGGTGGCTCCCCACAACCATGTACAGAAATCTATCATCTTGAAAGGCACAAAAGAGCTGGAAAACAAAAGGGAAAGGAAAAAAAATTTTAATCCATAAAAATGGAAACAAACCCATAATTATTCTTACTATTGAAAAAGACAAATTATTTTATATTTAAACTTAAAAAGAAGTGGAATTCATGAAATCTTTTATTTTAGATTTGAACATGTTTCAAGGAAAAACAGTATCAGACACAACTTTCAAATCTGTATATTCTTTAATCAGTATCAAAATATGCATTAATGAATCATTTTTCCTTTTGGAGAACATAATACAGGAAATAATTAAATAGAAACACTTAAAAAAAGAAACAATAGGGTTGAGAGATATAAATGTGGAAGAATGATAGAATTCATAATAGTAAAATGAAAAAAAAACTCGCTGAAAACAAAACAAACTATAGCTCATAACACATATAAAAGAGAGCTGAAGTTGGAGGCACAGTTTAGAGAAATCTAAAACATACCAGAGCCAATGCATATGAGAAGAGGGAATAAATCTTGTCCCACAGGACAGGATGAGTAGTTGGTAGCCACAACTGGGACAGGGCCTTCTAGCCTTTTCCATTCCCCATCTTGCTTATGATAAGCAGGTGGCAGTGTTAGTTGCAACAAGACTAAAGCACTGGGACCAGAGAAATAAGACACTAACCTTTGGCTCCTGACCTCCAGGAGAGATAGAAAAAACATACACTCAGGAGGAAAGATAGATTATACCGACACACCCAGCAATATGTCCCACCCCTCCTGGAAGCAAGCAACGGCTAACAGAATATATTTCCTGGGATAAACAGGGAAATTCAGATAGAAAGATAAGAACAAAGCCAAGAATCAACATTTGGGAAAAACTATCAATTTGAAACAGAGGCAGAGCAATTTAAGAAACAAAAAAATAATACTCAGGGAAATGCTTAATGCTTTAAAGTCCTTAAAATTGAAGACAGATTTAAATATGTAAAATCAGTACTCTCAAAAGAGTAACAGATATAACATCATTAAACAATGAAAAAAAAAAAAACCTGAAGCCTTGGAAATTAAATATATGACCGATAATAGGCAAAGAGCAAAATACAGAGCTTGGAAACTGAACAATTTTTTCTGAACAACACTTTGAAGGGTTAAGAAAAAAAAAAAAAAAGGGAAGCAGATTTGGCTCAACTGATAGAGCATCCACTTACCACATAGGAGGTCCAGGGTTCAAACCCAGGACCTCCCAACCCATGTGGTGAGCTGACCCACACGCAGTGCTGATGCACACAAGGAGTGCCATGCCATGCAGGGATGTTCCCCGTATAGGGGAGCCCCATGTGCAAGGAGTGCATCCCTCAAGGAGAGCTGCCAAGTGCAAAAAAAGCAAGTCTGCCTAGGAGTGGTGCCACACACATGGAGAGCTGATGCAGCAAGATGACACAAAAAAAGTGACACAGATTCCTGGTGACACTGACAAGAATGTAAGGAAACACAGAAGAACACACAGTGAATGGACACAGAGAGCAGACAATGGGGGCAGGAAGGGGACAGAAATAAATAAAAAATAAATCTTAAAAACAAAGAACAAAGCTAGCAAAATTCCAATGTTTCTCTAAAGGCAGTATTGGAAAGAAAGAATAGAGAATAGAAAAAAAGAAACAGTAAATAAAAAGTTCTAGAAATGAATAAAGTTAAAAATTGAGAATTGAAAGCCATCTAATTGAAATAGGGAAATGGAAAGCCAGTGCTAAAACTTTAGAAGTCCAAGAGAAAACCCTAAAAGTTTCCAAAGGGAAAAGGTCACTTACATGCAAAAATATAAAATAATGTTGACCACAAACTTCTCAGCCAACATACTGAATACAAAAGACAACAGAACTCTATCTTCAAAGATTTGAGGGAAAATAGTTTTGATCCTAGAATGACTAGAAAACAAGTAAGACTGCAAAATAAATAGGTATTACACTATGCAAATTCTTAGAAATTTTACAATTGGCAAACAATTTCTGAAAGAATTGTTCAAGAGTATAGTGTAACAAAACAAAAGAATGAATCTAAGTAAGAGGATTATGTGAGACATAAAGGGAGGCAAATAATCTAGAAAAAAATTAAATAAAGAGACATCGCTCATATTCATGGATCTCAAAACTTAATATTATCGACATGGCAACTCTTCTCAAATCGATTACTGGATTCATTGCAACCCCTATCTAAATCCCAGAAAAGATTTTCCAGAAATCAACAAGCTGATCCTAAAGTTTATATCGAAATGCAAAGAACTCAGAAGAGTGAAAACAATTTTGAAACAAAAGAAAGTAGATAGAGGGTGGAGCCCAGATGGTGTCAGAGTAAGGAGCTCCTGGAGTCAGCTCCTGAAACAGGGCAGTTGTTGGTCACCCAGAGCTACCTAAAGCACCTTTTGGAGGACCCAGAAGGCCAGAGGAATTTCCTGCAACATCCTTAACAGTGTGGAAGGAGGAAACCGCCCATTCCACACAGAGTAATCAAGAGCAGAGCCCTCCATGCAACGGAGGTTGGTGCCCATGGCATGCAAGCCCCCTCAGGAGCTATTCCGTGTTGAAGTTCCATCTCCCCAATAAAAATGGGAGGAAAACACGGTGTGGCACCAACTTCAGCTACTGACTAGTGGAACTGGTGAACTGAAGTAGAATCCTAGGAACAACTAAACTTTTGAGCCTGTCTAGGTCAGAGGGAAACCAGTGGCCACCATTCTGACTTCACCCCAAGCACAAGTGGAAGTGATGCTGACTGCAAATTATAGTGCTTGTAAGGACTAGCTTCTTTCCACCCAGGGTGGACTGCAGGTCTAACCTAAACCCCAGTCCCACCTCTGGCAAGGAGGAAGCTGGGGGGGGGGCCCTGCACCACTTCTCTGGGAAGCTGCAAGCCATGCCAGAGGCTGGTGTCCATCCTACTCTAGAGGCACAAACCACATCAGAGCTGTTCCATGGCTGGTGTTAAAAGCTCCATTTCCCAAAAATGGTGGAGGAAGAGACAGATGCCCACTGACCTCAATTACTGATTATTTGACTTGGCTGGCTAAAGTACAATCCTAGAGCCAGCAGGGTCTGGGTGTGTTCAAGCAGGAAAGTCCGGTAGCCACCATGTTGACTCCACCCCTGGCATGAGGGGGACCCTGGCAGACTTAAATCCAATGAAGTTAAGGACAGGCTTTTTTCCACCAAGATCAGACTACAGTCCTAGCTGAGGCTCCAGCCCCACCTCCAGCAAAGAGGTAGCTGATGGGACTGCATCAGGCTCTACAGGGAAGTGCAAGTGCTCTCTACTTGCAGAGGATGAATGGTCAGACACCTGGGGCTGCATCCCTGCAACCCAGGAGAATTGGAGAGGACCTGGGTATCCTTGGCCTGTCTGGACAATTGCAGGAGTTTTCAGCCCACACAGTTTTGTTGAGTGCCTTTGAGCCATCTCCACCTCTATGCCCCAACAAAATAAGAGGGGGCTGGTGTTGCCTCAGCCTCCCAGGGCAACAGTTTTGGGCTGCACAAGTCTGACTATTGGCCACCTGTGGCTCCACCTCCATCCCCAATAGGACAATAGATGGACTATGTTTGCCCAGCCTCTTTGGGTAACTGCAGGTGCTTTTGCCCACACAGCTTGGTCTGGTGGGTACTTGCAGATGCACATTCACCCCCCAGTAGGAAAGAAGGGGGCTGATATTTCCACAGCCTTTTTGGGCAACAGCAGACTTTCAGCCTGCATGGACCAGACTATTGGATGCCCATGAATCCACCCCCACCCCCAGTAGGATAGGAGGGTTTTGGTGTCTCCACAGCCTCTCTGGACAATGGTGGGTACTTTCAGATGGCAGGGACCAAACTGTCAGATGCCTATGGATCCAACCCCATACCTTAAGAGGACAGAAGGGGGCTGGTGTTTCTTCAGCCTCTCTAGGCAAGGGCAGATATTCTTGGTCTAAAGGGACTGAACTGTTGAGCTACAATAGAACCACTCCTACCACCCAATAGGATAGGAAAGAGCTGGTGCTTCCTCAACTCCTTCAGGCAACAGTGGGTACTTTGAGCCTACAGGACTGAACTGTTGAGTATTTGTGGTTCTATTCCCACCCCCTAAAAGGCAGAAGGGACAGTACCCCCTAAGCCTCTCAGGGCAACTGCAGGCATATTTGGCCCACAGAGATTAGATTGTTGGGCACTCCATAAGGTCCATTCCCACTCCCAGTGGGGAGAGGGTCTGGTGATACATCAGTTTACCTGTGCAACAGTGGTCATTTAGTACCCACACAGTATAAATTGCTGATCAAAACTACAGCCCCATCCCTGCCTAAGGTAGGGGGGGGAGGGGTATGAAGATTCATCAGTGTCTCTGGGTGACTACAGAGAGTCTTGTGCCCAACTGGGATTATTATAAACAGCTACAGCTCTGTCCCTACCCCTGATAGAGAAGAAAGGTGGAAGAAACTTCAATTCCTAGGGCAACAGGGGCAGTTTTGGCCTCCATAGCTTACAGTACCAACTATATCCTTGGCTCCTACTACACAACAAGTAAGGGAGAAAGTATAAGAAATCCCTAAACTAAAGTGAGAAACTGCACCCAGAATAAATACATCTAGCAAGTCAGATGTGGAAACACCAACAAAAAAATTACAATCCATATCAAGAAACAGGAAGAGATGGCCCAATTAAAGGAACAAGATAAGCCTGCTGATGACATAAAGGACATAAAGGAGTTGAAACAACTAATCTTAGGTGTTCAAACAAATCTCCTTAATAAATTCAATGAGATGGCTAAAGAGATTAAGGATATTAAGAAGACATTGAATAAGCACAAAGAAGAAATTGAAAGCATACATAGAAAAATAGCAGACCTAATGGGAATGAAAGGTACAATAAATGAAAGGTATATAACAGCATATTTGAGGAATCAGGAGACAGGATTGGTGAGCTTGAAGACATGGGCTCTGAAAGTGAACAAATGAAAGAACAGATGAAGAAAAGAATGGAAACAATTGAACAGGGTCTCAGGGACCTGAACTCATGGAACTGAATTGATGGTTCAGAAATAGACCCTCACATCTACAGTCAAGTGATTTTTGACAAGGCAGTCAAGCCCTCCCAGTTGGGACAGAACAGTTCATTCAACAAATGGTGTTGGGAGAACTGGATATCAATAGCCAAAAGAAAGAATCATTTAAATAGCTAATTCTAGGGAGTCATTATTATTTAGAAATGTAAGTGTAAATTGATATTAATAGCAAGAAGTAACTTTATAATAGGTAAACATGTCAGAGGCCATCACAGTCTGCATATTAAAGTGGTGGTAAGGACAGATAACCTTGATTCCATTGGTAATCTTAGTTTTCATAAAATAATTGAGAAGTTAGTTTCTCCTGTACTACAGAAGTAAAATACATGTTGTGGCAGTTTGAGATTATCTGTGAACTTCAAAAAAGAGAAGGATTACATTTATAAACTGGTCTGTTTCTGGATTGATACCCTTTCATTGTATTAAAATCAAAGGTTTTAAGTTCACTTGATTAAATCAATTTAGGGCCTTTGATTCAACTGTGTCAGTAGGGAGTTACTTAGGGTTGAGTTACACCCCCTTGGTGGGCTGTAAAAAAGGACACTGATATAGGAAGACTCATGGAAGAAGATATGGGAAGAGAGAGAGAGATCCATAGGCGCTGAGGAGGAAAGACTCAAAAAGCTAAAGCCCTGGGAGATATGAGCCATTTGCCCTATAGCTTGACGCTGATCACCTGAGCAGCTGAGGCAGCCTTGAAAGAAATAAGCCCTATGCCACATTGATATAGGAAGCTCTGAGACACAAGCTCTATGCCACCCTACAGTGGAGATCAGAAGAAGATGGACCCATGGAACTTAAGAGTTAGAAGGAAGGAGAGACAAGGCAGAGATTGACAGCCATCTTGTTTCACCATCTGGCAACTGACTTTGGTGAGAAAGCAACCTTGAATTGGACTCTTTAGGGACTTGTAACTATAAACTTTTACCCACAAATATACCCTTTGTAAAAGCCAACAGATTTCTGGTACTTTGCATCACCATCCCTTAGGCTGACTAATACATCTCTAAATGTAATAATGGTAAAGGTGTATAAGTAAAAAGCAAAGCACTGAAATAAAGTTCATTTGATATGTTATACGTTGCATTGGAAGTGTTTAGAAAGTGCATAATGATGAAAAGAGATAGACTTCAGTATCATCAAACTCTCTTGTGCATTCATTGCAGGCCTAAATACCCTGCATGGTTCCTCTCCATTTGAATTATTGGTTCAGTTGGTCACTGCGACCTCTAAAGCAATAAAAGTATCTACTACATCTGTAATCATTCTCCTGAAGTGGATGTAGAGTGTGCTGTACTTGCAGACTCCTGTAGCAGCTAGCAATGGCTTGCTATGGCCAAATTTACAAGGGAATTTGCTTCCAAACTGACTCTGCTTCATGGTGCCTAAGGGTACTATACATCAGGCCAGTGGAACACTGGAGCCTTACCTTCCTAGTATCTCTCTGGGATCAACAATGTTGCAACATGCTAACTGTGTGAAGAGCATGCCAAATGGCAGAGGAATGATTACTAGATTAATGTGAGTAGAACTTAAACCAACACAATTAGAATTATGGTCTGCTCACATGGAGAGATAAGATGTATACTGTTGCAAGCCTAGAATTTTGATCTGTAATTGCAGCTTAAAGAAAAACATATGTATTGATTAGCTTGTTAATTAGAATTACTTACTTTACCTATATCTTCCACCAGATCATATGCAGAGTAATATTGAACATATTAAACATCTTGGTAAATTTATTTCATTTCCTAAATAGTTAATGAATATGACTATAAGACAAAAGAATGGGTCTCTTAAGTACTGTCTTTATTTTGCCTTCTATATTTACCCTGTTTTTACCTATCCTGTTTTTGTGAATTTATGTCCAGAGCAGTGTCTTTCTTCATATCGTTCCTAGCAGTCCTAAGCATAACCCATACTCTGGGATCTGGGTTAGGCAATTTATACCAAACCCAGAGCTACCTAACCGCATAAAAGAACTCAAGGAAGAATGCCATTTCCCATCAACTTTGGAAGAATGTGACCTTTTAAGTCACCTGAACTTTCTTACTCTCATGGTCCAGTATGTCATGACTGGCTGGCCCTCTTTTTGGGTGTACTTATCAACATCCTCTTTAGCCTTTCAGTGGGATCATGTAGCATCAAAATTCTAATTAGGTTTATTTCTTAGAGGATTAATGCCTTATTAGTTATATGGAGATTTCATCTAATTCCAACCAGGGTGCTGGACCTGTCTTCTCTCAACCACAACAGAATAGTCAGAGGGTTTTATGCCTTGTCATGTAAGGCCTACTCCTCATACCCAGCAGGAAGTAGCTACAGAAGAATGATCCTTCAGAACCCCCTTAAGAATAAGTGTATACACTCTCTGAAGGGGAGTTGAGGAAGATTAGTATAGTGAAAGGGAAAGTGACAGGGGCTGGCAAACAACATGGCCAACAAAAAACAAGGCTGTGAGTGAGACCCTCCCCAGAAAACTTCTGATATATCCCACAAGACCCTGGAATGAGAATCTCATTTGGAATAGGAATCTTGTTCAGGGCATAAGAAAGCCCTGGACACCCTCACAAGGCCTCACTACTGGCCTCCTGAGAACTGACAAGTGGGGAAACCAACCAGAACAGCAAATGGCTGGGGACCCACCCCAACATTATGAAAGGGAAGAAGGATAGGCTTTAAAATCTCTTGAGTTGGGGCCTCATGTGCACAACTCACCTTACAGTACAGCTGCAGCCCATGCCTTAGACCATGTACTTTTCTTGTTTTCTAGTCTTAATAATTTTTTTATTCCCTTGCCTAAAAAACCATAATAATATTTCTTTGTACATATACACATAACTCCAAAAATATACACATATTGACTTCAAAGCAATGACTAGTCTGGATGCTCAATTAAATACTTTTTTATTTTGCAAAAAATATCAGTAATATAAAATCTACCATTTCACCCCGTTAAAGTGTAGATTTTAGTGGATTTATGTACATTCAAAATGTTGTGCAACCATCACAGCTACACAGTTCCAGATCTTTTTCATAACATTTTTCTCTGGAGTTTTTCTGCATATTCAAATTTGATATTTTTCAAGAATATATATATATATATATATATATATGTGGCGGCTTGCTCGGTCGGTAGAGGTGGGGTCTGGCTGCGGACGAGGGGTTGGTCCAGCTTGGGATGAGGGGTCAGTCCCGCTTGGGATGAGGGGTCGGTCCCACTTGGGATGAGGGGTCGGTCCGGCAGCAGACGAGGGGTAGGTCTCACAGGGGTTGCGCGGTTCGGCTGACGGGGTTGCCCGGCGAAGCCAGCGATGAGGGGGTCGCCCGGAGAAGCAGGCGATGAACTGGGGACAAGGGAGGCCAGGCCCTTGTCGGGGGCTCTCAGGACTGGAGGGCGCACGGCAGAAGAACTACTGCGGAGACAAGGTAAACACGCAAGTCCAACTTTATTGAGGGAGAGGCAACAGTTTTATAGGGGCTGGGGAAGGCTGATTGGTCAAAGCCATGCCCTGTTCTGATTGGTTGCCAGAGAAAGGTCAGTGGGAGGTACTGGATGGAGGAGGGGTGGTGGTTAGGGATTGGCTGTTGCTGTTGCTGGGGGAAGTGGCAGGGTTTAGTGATTGGTGGCTGCTGTTGCTGGGGTAGAGGGCAGACTTGAGTTTCCCGCCCACGCCTGGCTGTTGCTGCTGTCGGGGGGAGGGAAAAGGGCAGACTGGATTTTTTCGCCCTGCGCCTGTGCAGGGAGAAAGAAGAAGAAGGGTGCCGCCCCACAAGGCATCGTGTGGCGCCATCTGGGAGGAGGGGTGGCTGCGGAAGCATGGCTGCCGAGAAGGGGAGACCCAAGGGCACTCTGCGCCCATGCTGAGCTTCCTTCAGGGGTGGTGGTGGGCCCAACCAACCACCCTATTATGGGGGCAGCGGTTTGGAATAGGCCTACCGTGGCCGCCGCCCCTCGCCAGGCCAGCAAACCACACTTCAGCCCGAGGGGTGACCGCATATATATATCAAAGGAGTAATTTTTTAAATTAAATTATCTGTCATCCACTGAGATATCTATACATCATGAATCATTGGATTTGCCAGGAGTTGGTCATGGGGTCCAGTATTGGAGATGCCCTAAATGCTCTAGTTAAAGTGGTATACTCCTTGCACTTTTCTAAGTGTAACCACAAGGAGACAGATTTTTTTTTCTCTGAATTCATGACTGTCTTGAATTTCTCCTTTCAGGATAGTGCTGTATATATGCTGATACTACTTGTGGTAGATACTGTGCTCTTTTTTATTCCTTCTTGTCGTCATCTTTTCCTTGTACATATTCATCTTCTTCACTTTCCTCCATATGAATTGCATCAAGGGAAGGAACAAGTGCTGGCCACTTGCTCCTCCACCTGATGGTCATGTCTCCCCTCCATGGCCCAGGCATGATTACCTACATGACTCTTGGACCTCACATAGCCCCAGTCAAGACCAGGCTATAGCAGTGTTCTTTTCAAACATCACCCCTACTTTGAACCCTTTATTTATATCCTGAGGAAGAAGAATGTTTGGGGACATTGGGGAAGATATTGGGAAGATGTCAGTTCCTAACTTAAAACCTCCTTTTAATTTCATAAAAACAAAAAAGTGTGTATAAGTTTGATAAGTCAACAAACATCTTGCTATTTATGTTCTTTGTCTACATATATGTGGTTTAATTTAATTTTATTTGATTTTGGTTTACTTAAATTTCACATCAGTTTTATTAAGTGAAGTTAATATTCATTTAATTCAGTCAGAACTGAAATTTTCTTTGTGTTACATTTAATTTTCTTTTTACCATTATTTGAAAATATTTATCTGGAGTTTAAAACTCTGGGTACAGATGGGTTATAGTTCAATAGTTTATAACTTCCATGATGTTAAATTTGAAATGGGTATAAAAAATTACTCCACAAAAGATTAATAAAATTTCCTTTTTCCAAAATGTATTATTTTGCAAAATATATTATTCCAGCTATTTTGCAAACTAGTTTGCAGTATATATTATTTCAGCTAATCGATATTGATCCATCAATTTTTGCTTATAAAAATAGTACAATGGAGTAATTTTAAATATTTTAATTTTAGCTCAAAATAATTTCAGTGTATATGTCTCAGTATAAAAAGAAAACCAAATTTACTAGGAATTAATTGTTCTATAATAATTACTACTAAAGAATAAAGGTTTTTTAGGCAGAAAGCAAAATATGTATGCTATTATATTGAAAGAAGTAGACCACAAATTTTGATACATAGCATGACCTTTTGTGCCATATTTCCTACCTTACAGGTGATCATTTTACTGATCCTTTTTGTCTGTTGTGGGAAACTGGTTTACCTATTTGTTGCTTCTCTTTATTGCAGATGATGTTGCAATTGCTTCCTGCTATTGTAAATGATGTTACAGTTCTGATAGCAAACAGCTGCTCATTAGTTTCAAATTAATATGATGAGGAAACTAGGGTTGAAGGTCTAAGTTACAGAAGCTGTTGAGTCCCCTGGTCCCATCTTTGCCTCCTCTTTTGTCTCTCTCTCTCTGTCTTTTATTCTGTAAAGTTCTGTATCACCTTCCATTTGAGGCAACCAATAGCTGACTTAATGCAGCAACTGGCATGCAAATGGGGACCCCAAGGGAAGAAGTCTCTCTTGGAGCAAAACTTAAAGGCAGTGTAATTGTGTAAAGCCCCAACTTATACAGAAAACCTTCCAAGTCCTTGGTAAGTAAGGACACTTTTGGGTGTTTTTGCAGGGTTATGATGGGAAACAGAGAGAGTTCACCAAAATATCACCTGTCTATATGTCTCTTGAAACAACTTCTCAAAGCAAAAGGAGCTAAGGCCACTGACCCTTGTATTTTGGAACCCTTACAGTTTATAGAACAATATTGCTCATGGTTCCTAGCAATAGGAAGTTTAGAGTTAAGAGATGGGGAGAAAGTGGGAAAAGAGTTAGAAAAATTACTTGTATGTGGTGTTCCACTCCCTATTACTATTTGGCCCACTTTGATTATAATTAAATCTGTGTTGGAAACTTTGCAAACTGAAGATGAAGAGAAAAAAGAAAATAGAGAAAGTGAGGAAGTTCCTCCCTCTGAATTTCCTTATATTAAATCTAAAGTTTTTTGCCTTCAGCACCACCATTAACTGATTTTAGAAAGTCACTTTCCCCCTGACACCTCCTCCCTCTCCTATGCCTGGAGATGCTCAGCCAAAGTGTCAGCTTTACAACAAGGCATTTTACAGGCTAGAAGGGAGGGTGACTTGGAGGCACTTCAAATGACCTTTCCAGTCACTGTATAAGAAAGAATGGCTCTTGGAGTGGATCCTCGAAATCTAAATGGGGTTTATGAGTTCACTCATGAATCCTTCCCATTTAAAATTTTGAAAGAATTAAAAGCAGCCATGCAACAATATGGTCCAAATTCTCCTTTTACCTATGGTACTGTGCAAGGGCTGGCTGAAGGCTCTAGGCTGATCCCAGCTGACTGGTCTGCATTAGCATGCATCACCCTAGGGTCTGGAGAGTTTTTACAATTCAAAACCTGGTGGACTGATCATACAGAGACTCAGGCTGCTCATAATAGAGCCATAGTATCCCCATTTCCTTGGATCAGTTAGTGGGGGTGGGGAACTGGGTGGGAGTAGATCAGCAATTAGTGATGAATGATCAAGCCATCATGCAGGTTCAGCACTGTTGCTTTAGAGCCTAGGAAAAGATTGAGGCTAAAGGCCAACCTCTGGTGTCATTCTAAAAAATATTACAAGGACCTAAAGAACCTTGCCTTGACTTCATTGCTCAGCTACAAGAGGCTATCAAAAATAGGTCAATAATTTAGAAGCTGCTGATACTATTTTGCAGCTAATGGCTTATGAAAATGTTAATCAGGATTGTCAGAAGGCAATTCAGATTATGAAAGGAAAAGTGGATTTGATTGGATATGTTAAATTATACCAGGATGTAGGGACAGAGGGCCACCAGGCTACAATGGTGTGGCTCAGGCTGTGGCAGGGATGAAACTCAATGAGGTTTTCTGTAAAATGCTTTAATTGTGGAAAACCTGGTTATATGAAAAGAGATTGTTGGAAAAGGTCTGAGGGAAAAGCAATGCCTTTAAGACAGAATATTTCAGCTCAGAAATCACCTGAGCTGTGTCCCCACTGTGGTAAAAGTTATCATTGGTCTCACCTGTGTTGGTCTAAATACAATAAGAATGGCATCCCCTTGTCAGGAAACTTCCAATTGGGCCTGCTCCCAGTCCTGCTCCAAAAGGGGTTTTTCCCAGTTCAGTGGAGCAACCCCAGCACTCCCCAACACTCTGTAGTGTCCTGAATTTATCCCTCACCACAGAAGGAAGCAAGCCATAGATATCCCTATGGCAGAACCTGTTACCATCTTTCCAGAGGATATCCCCATCTGTGTAAAAATGGGAATAAGGGGATGCGATCAATTAGAACAGTGGCAGGCTGAAATTTATATTCTCCAGGAGGGCCAATATAGTAAAGAAAGTCAACAGTTAATGAGTAAACAAGGACATGTTCTGGAATTAGAGTTGGGTAAACACCATCAGGGTATTGTTAAGCCAATTGATCCCAGAGCTCATGGTAATCATGCTGTAATGGCACCACTCAGTCTTGCATCCTTGGATCACCCAGACCCATCCCTCTCGAGTGGACTACAACTTCTCCAGTTTGGGTTGAACAGTGGCCATTTACTCAAGACAAATTGGAGGAACTTCATAAATTAGTTAAGGAACAATTAGACAAGTGGAATATTGAAGAACCTTTTAGTACTTGGAACTCTCCAGTGTTTCCTATGAAGAAAAAATTAGGTAAATGGAGGCTTTTAACAGACCTCTGAGCAGTAAATGCAGCCAATCAACCTATGGGTGCACTGCAGACAGGTTTGCCCACAACAGCTATGATCCCTCGTAGCTGTCCACTTGTTGCTATTGATTCTAAAGGATTGTTTCTTAGCTCCCCAAAACTGTGAGAAATTTGCTTTCTCAGATCTTCTTTCAATAACAAAGAACTCATGAAATGGTTTCAATGAACATATCTTCCTCAAGGAATGCTTAATAGTCCTACTATATGTACAAATTTTGTGGCTAAAGCTTTAGATCTGGTCAGAATGGTTTTTCTTTCCTGTTACATTATACATTATATGGATGATATATTATGTGCTGCTCCCTCTTCCCAGACTCCAGTTTTAGCATATCAGGCCTTAGAAAAGAGTTTAACTGTAATAGGGTTAAAACTTGCCCTGAGAAAATTCAAAAGGTTACCCTTGTTTCTTATCTTGGGACTATTGTTGATAAAATTACAATTAAGCCTCAGAAGGTTCAGACTTATAGAGACTCTATTAAACCTTTGAATGATCTGCAGAAATTATTCAGAAATACAATTAGCTAAGGCCCAAAATGGGCATTTCCACATGTGAACTGTCTAATCTCTTTTCACTTATATGAGGAGATCCTCAATTAAACAGCCCCCAGGTTCTAACAAGAGAGGTAGAACAAGAACTGAAACTCATACAGGAAAAAATTCAAATTGCCCAAGTTGAGCATATTAATCCAGAATGGCCACTGCAGTTGGTTATCTTGCCTTACTTACACTCCCCCATGGGAATCCTTATGCAACAAAACCATATCATAGAATTGAAGGAAGTAGTGATTTGTTGGCTGAAGAAAATAAGATGATGTAACCTAGGAAACAGAACAAGAAAAGAATGTACTTTGTTGAGACTCCCTTGGTCAACAGGCCAGTTTAGTAGAAAGAAAAAAGTCACTTTGAATAGTTAAAAGATAAATGGCCTACCCCTGTTTCTAATGATAAGATAACAACAATAAATCTGTATGGGCTTTTAGCATGCAGACTTGCTCAATAAATAGATAGCTGAATAGAAATAAGCTTGCCTGTAGGCATTGACTTGCAGATCTCCCGATCCCTTCTCTCTTGTCTTTCATTCCTGATACACTTTGGGTTGGTTGCAACAACTGGCACCCAATGTGGGCCTGAAGAAATCTCTGCAGTATCGTGGAACCAGTGGAAAGGACTCCCATGAAGGCCATGTGCATTGTCCACTAAGTTTTTGACTGGAGTCTTATGGTAAGTAACATTTCCATGGACCCCCAGGGTAATGGGTAATCAAACAGGATGACTGGAAGAGTATTCTCAGGTTTTGAAAACCTTATTGAAAACCACTGGGGTGTCTGTTAAAACTTCAGAGTTGCTTGAGCTTTTTGCCTTACTTCAAAAACATTGTTATTGGCTTCAACTGCAGGGATGAAATATCTTAAATTTGAAACAATGGAAATTAGTTATAAAGGTGTCTCACTGAGCTTATCAGAAAGGTGAGACTGTTCCCTTGTCTGTTTGGGCTTTATGTCATTAGATTGCTGCTGCACTAGCTCCTTTGCAATTGCAAAATGGGGATGGTGATGAGATTACTATATTTTCTGAAACTGCTGTTAAGCAGGAGTCTTGTGATAACAAAACCTTGAATTTGGATAGGGACAATAATGACCCTGATTGTCATGTGCCTTCCTGAAATACTAATCCTTTTTTGGATGAAAATGTTGCCATTAATCCTAGTGAAATTCCCAGACTTTATGTTTCCTGTCCCACTAGTATATTGGGATTAGATGATCCAGAAGTGCATGTTTTTCCTGTTCAACCTACTGCTCCTTTAGATCCTCAGTTGATTTTTTCAGTTCCTCCTCACAAATGTGTCCTACAGCAAATGGTCCCTTTGGGTTTTTTCTGATATTCATGATGCACTGCCTTACATTAGCAAGGTTGTGGTGCCTAATTTGACAAAACAAATGCCATTGATGCATTGCCTATTGCAGGGATCACGCCAAGGGGATCCTGAAAAAATACAGTTCTTATCTGCTTTTCCTGTTACACTCAAACCTATTTCATCAGATTTGAATAATCCTCAAGGTGGAATACAGTTTCATCATGAACCAATTCCTTTAAAATTATTAAAAGACTTGAAACAAGCATGCACACAATATGGGGTTAATTCTCCTTGTACTTTTGGATTAGTTCAAGGCATGGCTCAGATTGATAGGCTAATACCATGGGATTGGGAAATGTTACTTCAGACGATATTAAACCTGAATGAATTTTTACAGCTTAAGACTTCGTGGACTGATGAGGCTAATCAGACAGCTCACTGGAATGCTAGTCTCCAACCTTCTGTTCTTATTACAGCTGAGCAACTATTGAGCATAGAACAATGGGCAGGGGTAGCCAGGCAATTACAATATGATGACACTGCTATAGTCCAGCTCTGCTTGGGATGCTTAGCTGCATGGACAAAAATCTCTCCACCAGGGCAGCCTACTCAGTCTTTTTCAAAAGTGATTCAGGGTGTCAATGAGCCATATGTTGAATTCATAGCTCATTTATCTGACACTGAAAAAAACTGTTGACATTCCTAAAGCAGGAGATTTGATCCTCTTAACATTGGCCTTTGATAATGCACATAATGAAAGCAAAAATGCTATTAGACCACTTAAGTTGGTAGGAGGATCAGTGCAGGATTATATCAAAGCTTGTCAGGACATAGGTTCCACTACACACCAGACGGCAGTATTTGCTGGGGCAATGAGAGATAATCAGAGACCGCAAGCTAAAAAAGGAAATTGTTTTTAAAAATATGGGAAATCTGGCCATTTTCAAAAGGATTGCAGAGCGTATTTTGCTCAACCACAGAAAAGTGGTAGGAGAAAAACCTCCTCCAAGGTATGTCCTGTGTGTCAGAAAGGTTTTCACTGGGCTAATGAATGTAAATCTAAATTTTATAGAAATGGCTCTCCCATTTGGCCATTGGGAAACTCCTTTGAGGGCCTAGCTCGAGGCGCTCAGACAAACAATATGAGCCTATGGGAAAAATACCCAGTCAGCAGCATGCATCCCAGTTTCCAAACTAAGAGCAGCTACTTCAGGGAGTGCTGCTGTTGATTTACCTTCTACAGAAACTAAACTTATTACTCCTGCTATGAGCATGCAAACTATACTTATAGGTGTAAAAAGCCCACTACCTCCTGAAAGTGTTAGCTTAATTGTAGGTAGGAGTAGTTTAACTATGAAAGGCTTGCTAGTACAAATTGGCATTATAGATAGTGATTATAAGGAAGAAATTAAGGTTATGGTGCAAGCTGTTAGTCAAGTACAAGTTACTTTGGGGTAATGCATAGCTCAATTACTACTCCTGCCCTCTCACAAACCGTTAACTCTCCCTTTCAATAGAAGTGGGGGATTTGGGTCTATGGGGAATGAAATTTATTGGCAGACTTTTGCAGGCAATGATCAGTCTGAAGTTACTATTACTAGTAGTGGAAAAGTATTTTTGGGACTAATAGACACAGTTGCTGATGTGTCCATCATTGCTAAGTGATATTGGCCTCAATCATGGACATTACAAAAGGTCCCAACAGTCTTTACTGTTTACTGGCTTTGGGACTATGACAGATATTTATCAGAGTACCTCTGTTTTTGATGTATTAGGACCTGATGGGCAAAAATCTACACTACAACCTTATGTGGCTGATGTAGGAATCAATCTGTGGGGCCGGGATTTGCTTAGTCATTGGGGAGTATTTTTACATATTCCTACACTTTCAGAACAAGCTAAAACTATATACAAGGATATGAAGTATAACAATATCACAAAAAAGAAAACATCAAGGATTAGGTTTCCAAACCCCTTCTGAATCCATAAGGACAAGTTTAACGTAGGGGCCATTGTAACAAAGGGCATTACTACCCACATGGCTTATGAATATTCCTGTTTGGGTTGATCAAAGGCCACTTCCTTTGGAAAAACTTAATGCCTTTCACACCTTTGTTCAAGAGCAATTATCCCAACGGCATACTGAACATCACAAAAGCCTCTGGAATTCTCCAGTGTTTGTAATAAAAAAGAAATCCGGCAAGTGGCAGATGCTCATGGATCTTAGAGGTGTTAATAAAGTTATGAGCCCTATGGGGGCACTACAACCAGGGGCTCCACAGCTCTCTATGATTCCTAAGAATTGGTCTTTGATTATTAAAGATTTGAAAGATTGTTTCTTTACTATTCATCTGCATCCTTCTGATAAAAAGAAATTTGCTTTTTCTGTTCCTGCTATAAATAATCAATCCCCTATGCAGAGATATCAGTGGTGTGTGTTGCCTCAAGGCATGATGAGCAATCCTTCCATGTGTCAATTATTCATTCATCAACCTCTACAGATGCTCAGAGAAAAGTTTCCAAAAGCCATGATTATTCATTATATGGATGATATATTATTTACACATTCTTTAGATGACAAGTTACAGTAATTGTCTCAGTATGCTGAAAAGGTGCTTCCTGAGTATGGGTTACAAATTGCCCCTGAGAAAGTTCAGCAGAATGCCCCTTATTGTTACCTAGGTATGCAATTGGCAAATGGACATATACACCCACAAAAGATACAACTAAGATGAGGAAAATTAAATACTTTAAATGATTTTCAAAAACTTTAGGGGACATTAACTGGATTCAATTTGATGTGGGCTATGTGTGGGAGATTCTTTGTCTCTTTAGAGATAACCTAAGCTGTCTTTCCTGACTTGTAGGTGTGGGATGGTAAGAGGCTGCAGTCCTGGCCTTGGTGACCATGGCAATGACTCCAGTCCCAGGAAACAGTTTAGCAATGCAAACTCTATAAACTTTAAATATTTGGGGAAAATGCAAACCAAATGTGCTAAAAGCTTATCTAGAATGTATGAAGTCCATGCTAAAATCTTACCTAGGATGTGGAAGATAGATGCTATTCAAGCCTATTGAGCACTGAAACAAAGAACAATTTAACCCTTCCTCTTTGTGAAAAAGGAACTCAAAATTCTTGTTCAGGGCTCGGGTTTGAAACAGAAAGTTCCCAGGTCCAGACAGCCATCAGTAAATCATTTTTCCTTCTCAAAATCATTCCTGAGTCCTGGTCTTTCTATATGCAAATAATTGAAGCTCTCTCAAATTCTATAACAGATCTACTCTGGGAATCCCTAACTACATGTTGCAGCATTTATTTCAGACTTTGAATGGGAACTCTGACCCTTCCACAATTTTCTTTGAGCCCAAGGAAATTGTCCTTAGAGGCAGAGGAGGAATTAGCTCTCATTGAAGAGTGAGTTTCTCAAGGACAATTAACTCAAATAGATCCTGATAAAACTATAGATTTGGTTATCTTTTCCACCCTACAATCTCCAACTGCCTTATTTTGGCAAGATGGCACTTTAGAATGGATATTTACTCCTAATAATAAACAAAAAAGATTGCAAACATATTTAGAGAAACATTTCTATCATTGTTAAAGGTCATTTAGGGCTCATGCAATTTAAAGGGACTGATCCTGATCGGATAATATCCAACCTCTCTACTGATGAAATTAAATATCTTTATGCTACAAATACACAAGGGCAAATTGATATTAGTGATTTTCAGGGAGTTATTGATAACCATTATCCCACCTCTAAGCTATTAACATTTTTACAAAGAACAACTTGGATTTTACCAAAAATAGTTAAATCCTTTCCAACAGAAAATGCACTTACTGTTTTCAAAGATGGTAGTAGCAATGGTGAAGCAGATTATGTCACTCTCCTTAAGAAAAAGTTTGGCAAACACCAGTTACTTTTGCACAATGTACAGAACTATCAGCTGTTCTTATGGTCCTGCAAACTTTTAAAGAGCCTCTAAATATTATTTCTGATTCTGAATATGTTTGTTTAACAGTTACTCAAATTGAAACTGCTAATATCTTTGTAACCAATGAACTTTCTCATATGTTCCTGCACCGGCAAGCACTCATTCATCAATGAGTAAATTCTTTGTATATTACCCATATTTGATCACATTCTGCTTTACCCAGACCCTTGTCCACATGTAATGCAAAAGCTGCTATTCTGGTAGGGTCTGTACAGGATGCCACCAAATATCATGCTCTTACTCATCTCAACACTAAAGGGTTGTGACATAAATTTCCATCTTTAACAAAACTGCAAGCACAAGATATTGTAAGGCATTGCTTTATCTGTGGCCCTCTCATGTCAGCACTGTTTGATAAAGGCACTAATCCCCAAGGGCTGGCTCCAAAGCAGATCTGGCAGATGGATGTTACACATGTCCTATCTTTTGGTAAATTGCAATATGTTCATGTTTGTGTTGATGCTTATTCTCATTTTCTCTGGGCAACAGCACATAGTGGGGAAAGATTTTGTCATGTTCATTCACATTTGTGGTCTGCCTTTGCAGTCATGGGATGCCCTGTACAAATTAAAACCAATAATGGTCCAGCTCATTCTGGTAAACAATTTGCAAAATTTTCTCAATATTCCATTGTTCATAAACACAGGAAATCCTTATAATCCTACAGGCCAAGCCATAGTTGAATGTTTGCATCATACCCTTAAACAAATGCTGTTAAAACAAAAAGGGGGAGATGATGGTATCATAGTACCAAAGCACCAACTGACAAAGGCTTTATTTACTTTAAATTATCTTAATATTTATGATTCCATCACACTGGCTGAATAGCATTATGCTTTAAATAAAGAAAAGATTTTGTCTGACCAAGCTGAATATCAGCCAGTGTATTGGAAAGATGTTTTGACTAATCCTTGGCATGAAGGGTAAGTTAAAGTATGGGAGCGAGGTTATGCTCTTGTAGTTACAGGAGATGGAGAACAAATTTGGTTACCGGCACGGTGGATTAAACCGTGGACAGAGAATGAAACATTCTTCCTTGGTGATGCTTCACCTCTTCTTGATAACACTAATGATTCTGGGTAATTGTTAGAAAGAAATCCTCTTCTGGAAGAAAATAAGGCTCACCCGATTGTGGAGAAGAAAAGAATTTATTCTCAGTCTTGCAAGAAGGGACGCACAACCAGAAAACGTGGCTGGTGCCATGAAAAAAGAAAAATGACACAATTTATACCCCTAAACCTAGCATGCAAGCCCTTCCTCTGTTTCTCCATAGATTGGATACTTCAGAAGGTACAGCCTATCTGAGAAGATTTAACTTTCCCGTGCAAAATTCGTGATTAACAGCTTCCCCCATCACATTCCAACCATTTTAGTTTTTACCGGCTCCCCTTTGCCAAATAAGGAATGGAATTTAGTGCTGAATTGGTATTGACTTAGCTCTTTCTTGGGCATCTTTTTTTTACTGCCTACAGGACTGGCTTAAGTTGGTTTCCTTTGTTCTTTCTTAGCCCAGGACTGGGAGACTGAGGCAGTAGGCTGCTAGGTTACATTAATCAGTATTTTCTTCCTTTACATGAAAACTAAACTAATCATCATTTCTTACAATTGCCCCTCTTTCTTTAAAACTCTTTTTAGTTTTCACATTTCCATTCTTCAAATTTTCTAAGTGCTATCTCACACTCTTCATCATGAGAATTTCCTTCTTTAAGGGGGTACAGAATGCTTTGCCTACACTGTATGAGCATTTGTTTGGTTAGGGCAGTTTCAATGAGTCTTTGAATAGCCCTTGGGCACTTGGAATGATACAGCATCCAACTGTGGTAAGCACCCCAGGTGAGATAATGAGGGAAGTTAAGATGGACAGTGCAACCCCTTCCATTTTCCAAACCAATTTTCAAGCCATCCTGTGAGTGAATTACTAATGCCAAAATTCTCTGCTAATTCCTCAGATAGGGCTGTTAGGCCTTGTAAAGCTTTAGTGATAGTTCCATCAGGGGCAGTGTTATTGGGGATGAATGTACAGCAACTACCTCCAAATATAACACAGATTCCCCTTTTCTCAGCTAGCATCATACCTAAGGCCATTCTATTTTCCCATGCCATTTCTGCTAGTAGCATCTAATAGTCCTGCAATTCCCTTAACTGCATCCCTGGTGTAATTAATAAATCTCTGTTGATTATAATAAATGTAATTAATCCAGTCTACATTTTTATTAATGGTAACCCACCAGAACAAGAATAACTCAAACCTAACTGCTACCTGATTTCTAGCCTTAAGTTCACCTGAGACTCCTTGGGGAACTCCTATATTGTCTAAATAGATCCATTAATCACAAGAATCAAGTAAACTTCTTTTCTCTCTCCCTCCCTGGGATGATATTCTTGCTTCTTTTTCAAATGCCAAGGTGAATGGGATAACCAATTGGACCAGAGCACAGGTTCTGCCCCACCATCAGGCAGTATTGTTCAGAGAACACCCTTTCCACAGTACCACCACAGGTCTGCTCGAGTTCTGACCAAATAGGAGAAATTGTCAGTATGATCACTGCTTACATTCCATGCTTTTGTACATGAGGCCATAGTTCCAAGATCCTGGAATCCTTTCCCCTGTGTAGAGAAACAAGCAGAGTGATTCCCTGGGCCCAGATGGGAGGCAGGTATGGCCTTGATGTTTCCATTTTTTACCAGTGGGAAGAGAGAGGACAATACTACAATTTTCATGGGAGTAGCATTTTGAAAGAGGAGTATCGTACACTTAAACTCCTTTTCATGCTTTTCCATACCAAGCAGAAAGGGCACAATATGAGCTGTGGGCCAGCATGTTGTGCAAGCTTAACAGTTGCTTTTGTTTAGACTCTAGACTATATATTTGATCCATTCTACCGAGGCATTTGTGTCCCCATACCCTGTCTCTATTTCTACGGTTTGATTAAATTCTCTGCCTTAAGTATCCAAACTGCTTTGGGATCATTTTGAATTGGGGAACTGGCCTTCGGTGGGTTTTCCTGTGATATTTCTGAAGAGTTAGCTGGAGAGGGCATTGTCGATGTCATATTTACAGGGGAGGAAGGACTCAGATATGGAACTTCCCCAGAGGATCTTTACCTGTAATATCTGCTCCCATTCCATGTACTCTGTCGACCACTTGGTCCCTGCCGCTGCTCCCAGTTTCTAATTTGTTTGCTTTCTTAATAGCTATTACTACTGGATTGCACTGAAGACTTTTGCAGTCTGGTGGGTATTACCTTTATAAAAGGTTAACTTACCCTTTAATGGCCTCAAACTTGGTTAGACCCATCCCATATTCACGGTCCATCCGTTACACTGGGTAGTCCACCATACATCATCCCATGAGGGGCAAGGAGGGGCTTGACTATAACCATTTCCGACTGACTCTGGGCATAGGTATTTATTTTCCCCACTCAGCCATCACTGGTGCTCTAAATTCCCACTCTATTACTTGGCAGGCATCAACCTGCACCATCTGGGACTCCAGACCTTTAGTCACATTTATAACTAATTTAATGGGTCTAGTTGCTTCTCAAGTTTGAAACATCATGGCTAGTAAGATTATTTTCCATTTAACTTGAGGTCTGAATTTTTCCTTTGGTGTTCTGATAGGACTAGGGCCATTGTTGACTAGGACAATACACAGCTCAATCCCCTCCCCCTGTTATTGTTTTTTCAGTGTGATCTTTAAGGGATCTGGGGCTGAAATTATTTTCCAAGACTCAGATGAAGTTGTTGGGTACTTATCATCTGGTTCAGGTACTGGTCCCTTTATTCCAGTGTAATGAGTCCAGCCTTTTTCTGCCATTCGGACAGCTGTTTCAGTTGTCAGCAAGACTTGATAAGGTCCTTCCCGGGTTGGTTGGAGTTTGGACTCTTTCCACGACTTGATTAGGACCCAGCTGCCAGGTTGGTGTTGGTGGACTGCAAATTCAAGAGGCACAGTCTGAGCCAGCAAAGCCCTATGTTTGAGGGATGACAAAGTAGAAGACAAGACCAGTATATAATTTTGAAGAAAGAGATCCTTTGACTCAAAGGAGGGGAGTTCTCCAGACTTCCCAGGGAAGGGCAGACCAAAAAGCATTTCATAAGGAGAAATTCCCAGTTCCCTCCTAGGGGCAGTTCGGATTCTTAACAGAGCTATAGGTAAACATTTAACCCATGGTAATTTGGTTTCTAAGACCAACTTAGATTTTTTTTTTAAGGTTTGGTTCCTTCTCTCCACTTTCCTTGAGGATGGTGGGTACCAGGGTGTATGGAAATTCTATGTGACACCTACACCCTGCATAATATTTTGCAACACGCTGGATATAAAGTGACTACCATTGTCTGAATCTATGTTTTCTACTAACCCATATTGGGGAAAGATTTGTTCAAGGATAATTTTTGAAGTCCCTGATGCTGTAGCTGAAGCAAGAGGGTACGCTTCTAGCCCACACTGCCAGGTGGCCCACAATATCCAGAACATACTTCAGTCGACCTACAAAGAGCATTTCAGTATAATCAACCTGAATGCTCTGGAATGGTCTGAGGCCTGGCTCCTTCCCCCCTGGCACTTGCTTTCTTAAAAGTTTCTTATTAACTTTCTAACAGATTTTGCACCATTGACTTATTTGTTTGGCTATAGTATAAAGGCCCATACACCCAAAATACTTGAGGACCAGGTGTCACATGGCCTGTACTCCCCAGTGACTCCCTTGGTGCAAAACTGCTAGTACTTCCCTCATTATTTGCTTATTCAACATGTGCCAGCTGTCTGGGAGGAGCCACTTCCCTTGACTATCTAAGGTTGCCCCCAATTGTTCTAGTTCTTTTACTTCCTTTGCAGAGAATACAGGGATTCCAGTTTCTTTGGGGATGGAGGGTATCAGGACCATTAGTTCCAGAGGGGAACAGAGGGAAGCTTCTTTGGCCTTCTCATCAGCCAATGTGTTTCCTTTGCTTCAAAAGTGTGTCATTTCTGATGCCCATTTATACATACCATGGATATTTCCCTTCGTAAGAGCAGAGTAGCTAACACATGTTTTACCAGTTCCACATGGACTAATTCCTTCCCTCTGCTATTGATCAATCCCCTTCCTTCCCAAATGTTTCCAAAGGTGTGGACCACGCCAAAGGCATATTTAGAATCTGTGTAGACTGAACCATCTTTTTCCTGTAACAATTTAAGGGCTTGATTTAATGCATACAGCTCACAAATTTGAGCTGACAAATCATTGGGCAGTCTGCCAGCTTCTTTCACCTCACAATTTAGCCCATCAACAACAGCATAGCCATTGTGTCTTTTTCCTTCCAGGACCCTAGGAAACCCACCTTTGAATAATTTTCCCCTGAATGTAAGGGAAAGTCCCCTAGGTCAGTCAGGTCGGACTCGGGTTTGGTATTCAATTAAGTCTAAACAATTATGTTCAGGAGTTTCTACCTGGTTGGGGCCTTTCCAGAGGAAGGAAACTGGGTTCAGACTATGATCAATTGTCAGTATTAAATCATCTTTTTCCATTAGAATTGCCTCAGATTTCAGAATTCAGGAATCCATTAAACATTTTCCTGCTTTTTGAGACAAAATAGTCCTGACCTGATGAGGGGTGCTAACAACTAAGTCCCCTCCAAAGGTCATTTTCCTGCTTTCTTCTACTAAGGGAGCAGTTGCTGCCATGGTCTGAACACACTCTGGCCATCCCCTGGCGACAAGGTCCAGGATTCTGTGAAGGAAGGCTACAGGCTTCCTTTGGCCTCCCCAGATCTGGGTTAGGACTCCCAAGGCTGTACCCTTATCTATTGTAACAATCAGATGGAAAGGTTTCTAGAGAGAGGGAAGGGCTGGAACAGTGGCTTGCACCAATGCCCATTTGAGCCCCTCTAAGGCCTTTACGTCCTCCTCCTTCCATTCTAATTTGTCAGGCTCCTCCTCCAACAGTTTTTGATATAACACTTTGGTTTGGGATGCATAAGAATCTATCCATAATCTACACTATCCCAACAATCCCAAAAATCTTCTTAGTTCTCTTTTTGTCTAGAGAAGAGGTAATTCAGTAATGGCCTGAATTCTTTCTGGATTTATCTTCCTCCTTCCCTCACTAATGAGACGACCCAGGTATTTGACTTCCTTTTCTACAAATTGTAGCTTACTTTTTGACACGCTTAGCCCTTGATTCCCCAGGAAATTCCATAAGCTCTTTGTAGTTGGGACCACTATCTGCCTTTTTTCACCTGATAATAGCATATCATCTACATATTGTAAAAGGGAAATTTCATGTAGAACTGCAAATTTCTCCAATACTTTTTCCAGTTCCTGCCCAAAGAGGTTGGGCGATTCTGTGAAGCCTTGGGGTAAAACTGTCCACCTATACTGCTGTTTTCTTCCTGTAGAGGGATCCTCCCACTCAAAGGCAAACAAGCCCCTACTCTCTGGATCAAGGGGACAGGTCCAAAAGGCATCCTTTAGATCTATTTCACTAAACCATTTATGAGGCAGGGGATCTTACTAAGGAGAGTGTATGGATTTCGGACTACTGGGTGTCGAACCTGAATGATTTGATTAATAGCCCTTAGATCCTGTACCAACCGCCAACTACCATCTGATTTCTGAATGGGCAAGATAGGAGAACTGAAGGGGGACATGCAGGGCTCCAAGAGTCCATCCCGAAGGAGGGCTTTGATGATGGGTTGAGGTCCCTGCCTCCCCTTAAGTGGAATGGGATATTGTCTTTGACAAATAATTTCCCCTTCCTTTTTCAATTTGATTTTAATAGGGGGTACCTGCAAACCCCCCTCTATTATCTTCTCTTAGCCACACTTCCTTGCTGATATCTTTTTCATCTTCTTCAGTGAGCATGGCTAAGACTACTTCTATCCACACATCCCTTACTTCCAAATCCAAACCCATGAATACTATTAAGTCCCTTCCCAACAAATTACTCCTGGCTTTTGGGATGTACAACAAAGGGCTTACAATTCGATTGTCTGCCCAACAAATATTAGTGGGAGAAAGAATGCGGACCTCAAATCCTTCTCCTTTTACCCCTGAGACTGTAAGGGAACTGCCAGAGAGTTTATTCCCTCTGGGAAGATAAGTCACAGAGGATGGGGCTGCACCAGTGTCCACTAGAAAGGTAATTTCCTCCTGATATGGGCCCACCCTTAGATTTACTAAAGGCTCCCGGTGGGCTTTAGAAGTGAGGAGCCTCTGACCCCCCTAACTTCAAAATTCATGAGGGGAATTACCGGATTCTCTTTAAACTCAGGCATTTCCTTTGAAATGGCCTGGCCTTCCACAGTGATAGCACCCTGCAGAGCCTTGCATTCTCCTTGTCACCTTATGGAAATAAGCTCATTTTGCATCTTTATCTCTCCTCTGCCTGCTCCCTCCCTGACTCATCTCCAGTCTTTTCCTAACCATTTGATCTACTGTGCTAATCATAACCTTTGCTTTCTGTTTCTGCTTTTCCTCCTCTCTCCTTACAAACCCTTTCTGGGACTCTCTCAATAACTCTTAAAATGCTTATTCATCCATCCTTCTATTTTCTGAATCTTCTTCTGAACATCAGGCCAAGACCCTTTCACATAGCTGACTTTTAACATTCCCTGAGCCACAGGATCATCAGGGTCTGTCCTTGAATATTTCCTCACTTGGGCCCTCAATCGTTGCAGGTAAGCAGAGAGAGTTTCATCCTTCTCCTGGTCTACTTCAAAGACCTTATTCAAGTTTGAGATTTGGGTATGGCCAATTTGACCCCCTGTATAATGAGGTCTCTAAGATCTTTCATTTCTGCTCTGTCCCCCAGATCATTATCCCAATTAGGGTCTGTGTTTGGGAACCTTTGTTCCACTGCCATTACTCCCTGTCCAAGCAGATGCTACCTTTCCCACTCCTTCATAGCTACCCTCTGCACCATTCTTCTTTCTTATTCCATAAAGAGGATATTCAGTATGGACATATGTTCAGGCCAGGTGTATAAACTAGGACCTAGGAATTGATCTACTTGTTCAGCCAGCCCCACTGGATCTTCCATTAGTGATTTCATCTCCTTTTTGAAGTTCCTTACTTCAGTACTTCTCAGTGGTGCATTTACATAGCCAATATTCCCTGGCCCCATTGGTACTTCTCTCAGTGGATACAAAGGTTCAATGAGTTTTGTTCTTTAACTCTCTTCTCCTCAGATACTTTGGCGAATGGAAAATTTTGTCTATCTTTCTTACACTGTTCCAATTCTTTCCTCAGCTGTTGGTAGGTTGTAACCGGTGGGGCTATTGTCCCCACTTGATTCTCCATTTCCTCACAGTTTACAATGGGTTCTATTGGGCCCTCCAAGTCTAATGGCCCTTCTCCTAGGAGGGGAGGGGAAACATAAGGAGGAGGAAGATTAGATAGGGGGTCCCAGGGTTTAGTTTCTATAGCTTTTGCTTCTGCAGCCTTAGTTTCTGCAAACTTAGTCTTGGAGCCTGGATTTTCAGGTTTCATAGGATAGAAAGTGGCCCCCTTTCCCTTTAACCAGCACATGACATAGTCAGACTCTTCTTTGGAGAAGGGTGTTTTTCCATGAACATACAGTACAAGATCATCACAAAGCCATTCCTCATCTGCCCCGTATTTTGACCAGAATACATCAGGCAGTAAAATATTTTCCTTGGTCCAGATACTACAGCAGTATTTAATCATTTTCTTTTGTCTTTTCCCTTGGTCTGATCACTATCAATCCAATGCCTTAACATCCTCCCTAGTGGACTATTCAGAGGAATATCTCCAGGGGCTCCTACAGATACCCCCTTTCCTTTTTCCCCAGTCAGCTGACTGCCTCTATTTCCCATTCTGAATCTTGTCTGGGTCTCTTTGTTTTGAATCTTTTGCTTTGCCCATCTCTGGCCTCTTCCCTCACGGGAGAAGGAAAATGTGAGTTGGGACTCCACACTCACTTCACACTGTATGTCACTTGTCTCACGCACACACAGTGAACCTCAGACTCATCAGAATTCCTGACCACCAAGATAATACTTTGTTCTTACCTTGGTCCATGCACCTAGTCAACAAGAGGCAGATTTTCCCTTCTCTTTTTCTCATCCACAATCAGCAGATCTAAGCATCTGTTCTTGGGCCTCTTGGCTGCCAGAGGCAAGGCCCTCACTGGTGGAGTCCAAGACTGCTTAAACAGTGGGGCGTGCCTACCTGTTATCCACCCTGGGGTCCACCCTCTGAAGCTTCAGAATCCTGGATGAGCCCCCAAAGCTGTTAGAATACTTTACAGGAACATGGAATTCTCATGGCTGCTTAGAGAAGAAAAGGAGTATGGGTTCAAGTGCGGATGACCTGGATATAGCAATCGTCACCTGAAAGTCAATTGCTGTTACATCATGCACAAGCATATATAAAATGAATAAAGCAACCAATAGGACTAATTATTGCTGGAATATTGGGACTAATTGGAATAATAACAGCTGCCACCATGACTGCCATTGCATTGCATGAAACAGTTCAGACACAGCAATATGTGCATGATTGGTGTAAAAATACCAGTGACTTATGGCATAGTCAAGAGCATATTGATGAGCAGCTCAAAAATAGAGTTAATGATTTAGAATCTGCTGTATTGCATATTGAAGATCAATTGCATAATCTAAACTTGTTGAGAGGGCTCAAGTGTGACTGGAATGAAAGTAAGTTCCGTATTACACCTCTTGTATATAATTCCTCAGAGATAAAATGGGAAAAGATAAAAAATCATTTATCAGGCCACAAAATGAATATTTCATTAGAAATTGTTGAACTGCAAAAGAAAATATTAGAATTGTCTCAAAATCAAATACACGTAGCCACTGATAAAGATGTTTTTTTTTCTGATTTAATTTCTCATGTCACAAAGCTTAATCCTGTAAATTGGTGGAAATCACAGCATTTTGTATCATCCTTAGGAATAAGAATGGCTGTTTTAGTAATACTGCTTATTACAATGGCTTGTTTTAAACAATATGTTACACACTGATTACTGAGCACTGACCAGCTAGGATGAGCCAACAACTTTGTTCTTGCAAAATGCCCTTTAAATATTGTGCCAGAAGAGCTTGGCTGGTAGTCCATGATGGGTAAGACCCTTAAATTGTGATAAGGGTGACCTAAGACAGGCACAGTCACCTTGGGACTGATACAAAAAGGGGGAGATGAAGGAAGTAATGACTTGTTGGTTGAAGAAAATATGATGTGATGTAACCTAGGAAACAGAACAAGAAAAGAATGTTCTTTGTTGATATTCCCTTGGTAAACAGGCCAGTTTAGTAGAAAGAAAATTCACTTTGAATAGTTAAAAGATAAATGGCCTATCTCTGTTTCTAATGATAAGATAACAACAATAAATCTGTATGGGCTTTTAGCATGCAGACCTGCTCTATAAATAGGTAGCTGAATAGAAATAAACTTGTCTGTAGGCATTGACTTGCAGATCCCCTGATCCTTTGTCTCTTGTCTTTCATTCCCAATACACTTTGGGTTGGTCAAAACAACTAGAATGGCTATTTTACCTAACATTATTGTTAAAACTTTATCTCCTTACATAGTTTCTATGGCCCAAATTATACTTAAAGGCCATGAGTGCACTCATGCCCTTCACAGACAGAACCCATCTCATATCATTCTTCCACTTTTGCAAAAGGAAGTTGAGGCTTACCTCCAAAACCAGTTATAATGGCAAATAGCCTTTGCTGATCATATTGGACAGATAGATAATCATTACCCTAAAAATCCTGCATTACAATTCATTAAAAGCAGTCAATGGGTTTTACCTAGCATAACTAAGCTTCAGCCAGTACTTGACACCCCTACAGTCTTTACTGACAAGTCTGGAAATGGCACCACTGGGTATACTGGGTACAAAACTAAGAAAATCCCTATTCTTGGATTTTTTGGCTCAGCAAGCTGAATTAATAGCAGTACTTAATGCTTTGCAAGATACACCAGAGTCCACAAACATCCTTTCAGACTCAGTGTATGTCATCCAGGTTACTCAGTTGATTGAAATAGCTCTTATCAAACTTAACATAAATTGGTTTCTTTATAAGCTTTTTCACAAACTTCAACAAAGAATTAGAAATTTAAAAAGTCCATTTTTCATCACTGATATTGGATTTCATTCACTTACCTCAACCATTAGTACAAGTCAATAATGCCATTGATAAATTAATCACTCTGGTTTTACAAGAGGCTATTCAATTTCAGAACCTAACTCATATAAATGCAGTCAGCCTCAAAGCTCATTTTCCTTTAACATGGACACAAGCTAGGGAAATTGTTCAAACTTGTCCATCCTGTCAAATTCTTAATAATCCAAGACAATTGGAACCTGGAGTAAATCCCCATGGCTTAACTGTTAACTCTCTGTGGCAAATGGATGTAACTCATATCTCCTCCTTTGGAAAATTATGTTATGTTCATGTCTCTGTAGATACCTGTTCAGGATTCATTTGGGCTACAGCTCAGACAGGAGAAACTGCTCAACATGGAAGACAGCTTTTGTTAGCTTGCTTTGCTGTAATGGGACTTCCCCAGTCTCTAAAAACAGACAATGCTCCTGCTTATACCAATGTCTCCCTTAAAAGGTTTCTAGACACTTGGAGTGTTTCACACACTACAGGAATTCCTTATAACCCCCAGGGGCAAGCTATTGTTGAGCAAGCAAATCAAACCTACAAACTCCTGTTACAACAACAAAAAGGGGAAGATGGGAGACACTGCAGGTGCAGTTACACAAAGCACTATTCACTCTTAATTTTCTTAACTGTGGAACAACCCTGGAAGGGACAGCAACTGAAAGGCATTTCCAAATTAATTATAAAACACAAACCCAAACTCTGTCTGAAAAACCTTTAATTTGGTGGGGTGATCCACTGATCATTAAATTGTCAACAGGGAAGCTGTTAACTTGGGGAAGAGGGTTTGCTTGTATTTGATTGTATTTCTCCAGGAGATGGAGAACATCCTGTGTGGGTACTGGCTCATCAGAGAAAGCCATACCAAGAATGCCAAGAAACAACAAAAGTTCCTAAGGACCCCAGAACCTCCAGTCATGCAGATGGAGAAACTGACACTGAAGACTGCACAGCTGGGTCCCATTCTGAAGGTTAGAGCAGCTTCACCTGACTCCTGGAGGTGAGTTAAAAATTTAAAGTCAAGAAGCCAAACAACAGCTCAGATGCATCTTATATCAGGATTGAGTCTTTGCCTGATATGTAAGCTTTGCTAGTATTTTTACAAAAGGTGTTTAAGCACACAAAAAGGTTTATAGGCTAGAATGGCTTTACCTTAAGTATTAAACAAAAGAAAGAAAGGAAGTAAGGACTGCTTATTGTGTTTATCTGTTTGTTCAATGTCAGTGTGTGTGGTAATTGTTTCAGTGTGTGTTGTAATGGTTTTTGTGGTTGTTCATTGTCAGTGTATATTTTGATACCTCCGGATGGTGATATAATTTGATAAATAAAATTTTCTGAAAGACCTCTATTCAAATGGCCCAAAAATTAAATAAGCACTTATATTATTACATACATTTAAAATGTTAATGAGATCTCTATAGTTCTAAGTCTTGATTAATAGAATTACCATAAGTCTCTTCATTAAAAAAGTCCTTGCTTAAATTAAAATGAATAATTTATTTTTCTTCATTGGACAAAATGAAATACGTAAAAGTTAAGCAAATATTGAAAAAGGTAAAAACATTGTGGGAATGCTAACTGAAATTTAATAAGGTGTATTTTGTCCTAAAATAAAATAGTTAGCTTCATAAAATCAGAAATGAAGATATGTGGGACAAAACGAATATGCATATAAAAAGTTGTAAAAGTATTGTAGTAGCATTCAGTGAAATAATGTGCTTTGTAAAAGTAAAAGAAACCTAAATGAATACAAAAAGTGCAAAAACTGTGTGAAAAGGGCAACAATGGACTTTTGCAGTTCTTCAAGGCTTTCTGCCCTGGTCTGATGGCAATGAATCTGGCTGCAAAGAAGAAACCTGTGGCAGTGACCCTACTAGGAAACATCGGAGACAATCGTATCTTAAAGGCCTAAAATAGGCAAACAGCTGGAACAAGCTGTAAGGTCCTGGCTACTCTATCAATTACCTAAATGTCATTTGGTTGGGTAAGACAAAACTATACTTGCTGCTATAATTAATGAAACACAATGTTTTATCATGTTAATAGAACTTGTAATATTGTTGGAATACTAAAAATCCTTTATCCCTTACTGAGATGCGTTAATTAGGAAAGGTTCTTCATGGGAGTAGGAAGACCTCCAGCAGGCTGCTTTAAAAAAATAATAATAAAGTGGGGAGAAGGTGGATATTGACAGCCTATAAAATGGATATGACCAGCACTAATATGGGCTTTAGGTAGAGTTTGTGGCAAAGGCAACATTCTAATTGAGTACCATTCAGGCTTTAGTCACAATTGTGGGAAAAGGCTATTGCTTTGGAAAAAAAAATTGTGTGCAGCACAGGAAGCCTTGAAGAAAGTGAAAGGCTTAATCCAATAGTGTCTGGTTACTCTGAAGACTGCCATCCCTATCCAGGGGAGGACTGGAAATACTAAAAGCAAGACAAAAATGATGAACTGTTGTGATTCACCCTCTATGGGGGGAGAGATCTGTGGAAGAACACCTGGGACACCTGCCAGCAGTGACAGGTAATTATCTGTCATGTCCCTGCCCACTCCTCTAACATCCTTCTCAGGACTGTTTAGGGAGTTGCCTCATGAAGATCCAGAGCCATATAAATGAGACCTGAGAAGAGCAGAGTGGCTCCACCGAAAGGCGAACATCATGAGTACCAGACCTTGTGGTGCCTAGCCCAGCGGTTCCAGCTGCCTGTTGGTCACCAGCAGTTTGTGGACATCACCCATGAGTGTCCTTCATGTTCACTTCAATGACTGTGGCATCGGTCCCGTCCTGCTCTTGGGAAGGGCAGGATGTGCTTTCACTTCTACAGACACTGCATCAGGATTCTTATAACAAGCCAGCTATTGTTTTCAGTCTGGAAAATGGGTCCTCACAATGATGGACTGAGCTAATTCAACACTGAGTTGTGACCCCAGGTCCAGTGAAAATGCTAAGAGCAGGACCAAGGAAGGCATTGAAATTATGTGATAAACTTCCAGCTGCCCCACAGCCCAAAGTGGGGAAGTAACAGTAACTTGTTATTGCCTATGCCTCAAAGGATACATATTGGGGAAAATAAGGTCATTTTTGATCAAGTACTGGCCTGTCTAGCCTTGCTGGTAGGAAATCTTAAGTCCATAAGAAATAAATCATCTAATTTAGGGGATTTGAATCTCTGGACTGACAATGTGATAGCCAGATCCTGAGCCTCAACAGACTCCAGCACCTACAATCTGATTTATTGGACTTACCACATTCAGCTAAGATGGAGGTGAAGAAGGACAACCACCACACCATGGAGCCTAGAGTGATTACAACTGAAAATGGGAGGATTGCATCCAGCATCCAGGTGGAATCTGAGCCTCCTCTTGACATAAAGGTGCAATGGACACAACCAATCCAGTGTCCACATAGAAGAGGTGGCATTGGATTGGGAAAAGGGGACATAATGGACAAAGGGTATGGGGAAAGGCAGGAAGAGATGAGAGGTGGAGGCGTCTTCTGGACATGGAGCTGCCCTGGATGGTGCTTCAGAGGTAATCACCGGACATTGTAAATCCTCACAGGGCCTACTTGATGGAATAGAGGAGAGTATGGGCCATGATGTGAACCAATGTATATGAGGTGCAGAGGTGCCCAAAGATGTACTTACCAAATCCAATGGATATGTCATGATGATGGGAACGAGTGTTGTTGGGGGGGGGGGAGAGGGGGGGTGGGGGGGTGGGGTTGAATGGGACCTCACATATATATTTTTAATGTAATATTATTACAAAGTCAATAAAAAAAATTTAAAAAAAAATTTAATGAGTGATTACATAGCAGGAGCACTATTAAAGACTTTGAATTAAAAAAAAAAAAAAAGAAATAAATCATCTTAGTTGAAAGTCTGTATAATCTACCATAGTTATGGATTATGTATAAAATGCTGTTCTCTGATTTGACATTGTTATTTAAACGATAAGCACCCAATGAGCCCTTCAGGGTATGAGGCAGTAAGAAACCACCAAATCTACCTTATTTGCTTTATAAAAACAAAAAGGGGGATATGTTCTGGGAAACTGGTTTACCTATATTTTGCTTCCTGTTATTGTAGGTGATGTTGTAATTGCTTCCTGTTATTGTAGATGTAACCTTACTGTAAATGTTGCAGTTGCTTCCTGTTACTGTAGATGATATTGCAGTTCTGATAGCAAACAGCTGCTCATTAGTTTCCAAATAAATGTAATGTGGAAACTAGGGTTGAGGCTCTCAGTTCCAGAAGCTGTTGAGCTCCCCGGTCCCATCTTTACCTACTTGTTTGCCTCTCCCTCTCTGTCTTTTATTCCATAAAGTTCTGCATCACCTTCCCTTCGAGGCAACCAATAGGTGTCTTAATGCAGCATTTGTCATTTTTTATTTTTTTGTATTGTAGATTTTCCTTTTTTTTCCTGTCCTTCATGCATTTTTAGAGTTCCTCTTCTGGGTACATAGCATCTTTTCCTTTGAGGAATTGTTCCTTTCCATGCCTACGTTGCCAGTATCACAACCAATAACATCTCTCTACCTCTGACCACAGCTGTTTTAAATCTAAATTAGATATTGAATACATGAGACTAAACTGGGAGTTTCCCTGGAATTTTGTAAAGTGTATGAATGGTGACCCTTTTACCTTAGATGACAAATAGCAGGAATACAATTCTAAAACTATAAGAAAGATATATTCCCAATCCAAATGAAAATTCCCTAACAGCAGGAGAAGGTATTTTTGTGGCATACAAATAGAAGTTGAAATGAAAGACAAAGTGTTTGTGATTGAAAAGGATGTGGAAACTACAGTTAGGATATCTGTATCCAGCAGTATCTTGCCACTGTTGTCCACATGGACATGCTCAGGTCTTATTGAAGTGAAACCTTCTTTGCCACTGTGATTGGCACTTTTTAAGTAGGTGAGTTCTTCCTCATTCCGAGTTCTGGCAAGAAACTGATTTTTACATACTTGACAAAGAACCTAAACTGGACATGCCACTTGAAGAGAAACAAACCCTTGTTTATTGAGCATCTGAGATTTGAAGAGTCATTTGCCGTGAATCATAATTTAGCTATTTTCACTAACAAAGGTGGAATAATCCCTAATGCTGATAAACGGGTAGAAAATATGCTCTGCACATTATTGTTTGGACTACTAAAGGACACAGCATTACAGAATAATGATATAACAATTTAAATTCCATGAATTCTGGTCTGAAATTCCTAAACACCTCAGCCCAGCACCTTCAAAATTACTTTGGACATAAAAGTAATCAATAAATGTTTGTTAAAGGAACAAAGAAAAGGCAGGTCCTACTTAAGTAAGAAGAAAAAAGAATATATACACTCTGAACCAGTACTTTAACTCCATTAATTCTGTCCTCAAATACAAGTTTATTGTGACGTTAGATATAGTAGAAAGAAATTGGAAATAAATTAAAAGCACACCAAAGAATGACATCCATAGGAAATTACATTATTTAGAAATTTAAAATAACAGATTAGATCCCTTTGAAGGTATCATATTTCCATGAATTTTATTGCATCATTAAGGAAAACAAAGTAATATTTATAATATTATTCATGTTTATGTGGTTTAATAGGCCAAAGTGAATCTTCAAACAACTTGACTAAAGTGATTTCACATTGGTGGTAGCCCCTGGTAAGTGGCAAAAGTATAACCAGAAACCATATCTTCTCTTCCAAAAAATAATTCATAAATCTTTAATTGAGGCTACACTGAATCCTCAATTCACAATTCTGGATCAACAAACACTCATAAAAGTGACTCTTGATGACAGTCAGTATAAGCAAGTTCAGCAAATTCTTATTATACTGCACAAGTTGCCATTGTCAAGTATAGAATATAGAAAAACTATATATGTGTTATTTTAACTTAAAAATGTGGTAAAACACATCTTTTATCAGCTACTGCCTCCTTACATCCCCATCAGACCACTCAAAAGAAACTTGGTCCTCTGTTGTTACAGGAACAGTAAACAAGAAGAGTTGGACATGGGCCAGGGGTGAGAAAGGACAAAATGGAAAGCAGTTGCTTCAGTTTCACCTTGCAAATCTTGTAGAAATTACAATTTTTGTCATCTCTAATCTGAATGCATATGAAGATGCTAGTGTAACCATGAAGATGAATTACTCAAATCTGTTACATCAAGGAGCCTAATTAATACATGATCTCTGAATCCATCACCATAGTTCTCTGAGGCTAGCTTGGGGAAGGCTGCTATAATCCAATGACTGTGGAAGGGAAAAATTTGTTGCCATTGAGCTACTTCTGTGACACCCAGGACACCTCTGACATATGAATATAGCTCTGGAATCCCCTGGTTGAAACATTCTGAGCACGTCACTGCATTTTGGATCTCTGTCTATACCCCTCCTTGTTTCATCAATATGGGTCAGACCTGCATCATTGCCTGATGATTCCTTGCCTCTTCTGGATCCATTCTATTTTCTCTTTACAGAAATTACTCCTCTCTCCCCCATCATGGTAAATCTCTTGCAAGTCTGATCCCCTTATGTGTGATTCTCAAAGGACCTCAATTATAACATGTGCTACTTCCAAGAAAACAGGAGCTAAGATGTGGGGAGCTGTGGCTATGCCACTCACCATCAATGGGCAAAGACTCCACACAGATTAGAAGGTGGGGCTTGGATAGTCCCTCATATAAGGAAGCAGTCTAATTTATAAATATTTTACAGGTGGTGACAAAGGAAAATATCTCTGCAAAAGGAGAATGACACTGTACATATGATTTAGATTTTTGAAGTATATGGGGGAGATCAATGTTTACAGAGATAGCATATTTAGATGATGACTTCTATATTATATTGATGACTTGAAGTGGGATGCTGAGAGACTGAAGGCTGTTCATGAACTGTTAATGGATATGTGTGAGAAGTGGAGGGTGTCTTTATAACTTACAAAGAACAGAATGGCTGAGCAGGAGGCCAATGACCTGATGTCATAGAGCTCCAGTTCAGTTATCAACAGAGCCAGATGGGTTAGTAAAGTTAAGACCTTACTAGGAAAACCCAAGAATATGAGATATGGAGTATGGACAAATGCCCTTAAGTGTGTTGACTCTGCAGAATATCCTTTTCACCCAGAACTTACAGAGGTGACCCATGCTTCCTTAGTAAGACCTAGCACTTTCACCATGGTGGAAAATGCAGAGTCCACTTGTCTGCAAAGCCACAGATAACCACTTCAAGCAATTCTGCATGTCCTCTCCTTGCTGCTGAGTTACACACAGGGTTTAAGTTTCAGCATGAAGACACCCTATGTCTTGCTTTAAGAATTAGCTAGAGAGTGACAGTATCAACAGAGCAACATAAGACATCCCCTGGAAAAATTCTCACCTCAGAAACAACTAATAAAAGACAAATATCATTCGCATGGACATATGGAGGATGATAGAAATTGGAGGAGGACTTCACAAATGCTGAATTGAAGATAAAAAACACCAAAAAAATAGGAGATGGATGAGCCATGCACCCAGTCTGGATCCTTTCCCCTCACTAAGCCCCATGCAGATTAAGAGTTGCACAGAAGCAAGCCAGAGAGCTACTCAGAGGACTTCACTTGAACCCCAGGTATAATCAGCCACAGGGACTCAAGTTTTCAAAAATCCTGGGCAGGATACAAGGAATAGAGGAAAGGAAGCTTTCTCTCTAGGAAGTGAAGCAATTGTACATAAAAGGGCAATCTTACACGTTGCTAGCATATCTAGGGCAAGACTCAGGGATAGAAGACCTGAGAAAATCTGAATAGATGAACGTGAGCTTCTCTAATTGTCCAAAATAACTTATACCAGGTATCATACAAGAGCCTTAATATACAGCAAATCTCCAGTAAAACCCTAGGCAAGAGGGAAAACAGACATTTAGCATTAGATTGTCAAGATAATCACCAAAAGATTATAAGGCAAACCAAGAAATAGGAAGATATGTCTCAAACAAGGGAACAAATTAAACGTTTGTGCTTATAATATCCAGCATCTGTCCCTGCAGTATCATTATATATCCTGCCATAACCCACTGAATAGACTGGGGGAGAGTGTAAACTACAATGTAAAGTATAATCCATGCTGTGCAGCAGTGTTTCAAAATATATTCATTAAATGCAATGAATATGCCACAAGGATGAAAGAGGTGGTTGATGTGGGAGGAGTGGGTGTGGTGAGGTGTGGGGTATATGGGAACCTCTTATATTTTTTAATGTAAGATTTTTTTGATCTATGTGTCTTAAAAAATACAATAAAAATAAATATTTGTGCTTAAATCTAACAACTAACTACTTGTTTTTTATTTGGACATTCTTTGTTTTCTTGTCTTGTTTGATCCTATTTTAGACTAATGAGATTTTTTATGATTCTGTTTAATATTCTGATGACCTCTCAGCTAAATATTTATAGTGTACATTTTAATTTATCATAGATAACTTCAAGCAAATGATACCTCTTTCTTTACAGGTTAAAAACTATTTGGGGGAGGCAGATTTGGCTGAACTGATAGAACTTCCACCTGCTGCATGGGGGTCCAGGGTTACAACTAGGGCCTCCTGGCCAGTGTGGTGAGCTGGCCATGCGTGGTGCTGATGCATGCAGAGAGAGCCATTCCACGCAGGGTGTCCCCTGCCTGGGGGTGCCCCATGTGCAAGGAGTGCGCCCTGTATGGAGAGCGCCCTGCACAAAAGAGAGTACCCTGCCCAGGAGTGGTGCTGTGATGCAGCAAGATGATGGAACAGGGAAAGACACAGATTTCCAATGCCACTGACAAGACTGCAAGCAGACACAGAGAAGCGCAGAGTGGATGGACACAGAGAGCAGACAATGCAGGGGAGTAGGGGAGAGAAATAAATAAAATAATAAATCTTTAAAAAATAAAAAAAAAAAGCTATTTGGACACCTTCCTCCTATATGGGAGGTCCCTGGTTTGGTTGCCAGTTCTCCTAAAGAATACAAACAGAAAATACGCTGGCACAATGAACTGATGCAATGAGCTAACCCAATGAGCTCATGTAATGTGAAGATAAAAGAGGAGACACAATGAACAGGGAGGTGATATTGCTAAAGTGGTTGGGTGCCCACCCTCCACTTCGGAGGTCCCAAGGTCAGTTCCTGGTTCCTGCTAAAGAAGACAAGCAGATACAATGAGCAGACACAGTGAGCACACAATGAGCAGATACAGTGATCAGACTATGAGCGCAGTGAATGGAAAGAACAAACCACCTCAGGGGGGACATACATAAATATACCTTGATAAAAACATTCAATAATATACACCCATTTCCCCCTCCTGGCATTTTGCTATTTCTGTCATGAATTTTGCATCAACAGGTAATAAATATCACACATCATTGTTATTTTGTTACTTTTTTTTTAAGGTTTGAGAGGCCATTTATTTTCCTTCTTTTAATTAATTTATTTATTATGTTCAGAAAATATGAAGTCCCCATACACCTCCCTACTCCCTCCTCCACCCCTCCTCCCACAGCAACAATCTCCTCCATCATCATGAGACATTCATTGCATTTGGTGAATACATCTCTGAGCACCGCTGCACCTCATGGTCAATGGTCCACATCATAGCCCACACTCTCCCACGTTCCATCCAGTGGACCATGGGAGGACATACAATATCCAGCAATTGTCCCTACCAGCAACACCCAGGACAACTCCAGGTCCTGAAAATACCCCCACATCTCATTTCTTCCTCCCATTCCCCACACCCAGCAGCCACCATGGCCACTTTCTCCACACCAATGCCAAATTTTCTTCAATTACTAATCACAATAGTTCATGAACAGAATATCATTAAGTCCACTCTAATCCATATTCTATTCCTCCATCCTGTGGACCTTGGAATGGTTGTGTCCACTAATTCCACACTTATATCAAGAGGGGTCTTAGATTCCTCATGGATGCTGGATGCAATCCTCCTGCTTTCAGTTGTAGCCACTCTTGGCTCCCTGGTGTGGCGGTTGACTTTCTTCAACTCCATATTGGCTGAGTGGGGTAAGTCCAATAAACCAGAGTGTAGGAGCTGAAATCTGTTGAGGCTCAGGGCCTGGCTTTCATATGATCAGTCCAGAGATTCAGATCCCCTGGGTATATATTAAACCCCAGCACCAACTACAGTTCTGATAAATGTAACAGGAGAGGCTTGTGAAAAAAGATCACACTTGAGTCCACCTCCATCACACAGATAAACGAACTCCAAAGAAGCACCAACTAACATGGCATTGAACTCCATCTGCCATAACCATAGAACCTGTGGTCTCTGTAGCCTTCAGAAGAACCAACACCTGGGGTTGCATCCACCCTATCTGTCTCTGGGACTCTGCTGAGGTGTGCCTAAGGGTGACCCCTTTGATAACCTCCCAGCTCCTTTTTGGAGACTCAGCCATATAAACTCATTTGTCCTTTCCATTTCCCCCTTGATTCAGGTCAAAAAGCATTTTCAACTCCTGGTATTATATGTAGACTGAGATATTCTGCTGGTCCAAGTTGTATTCAAGGTCATTTTCTACTTACATCATCAGTTGGCACTTGGCAGGAATCCCTCGGCACCAGGGAGACTCATCCCCAGGAGTCATGTCCCACTCTGGGGGGAAGGCAATGCATTTTCATGCTGAGTTTGGCTTTGAGACTTGCCACATTCGAGCAACACAGAGGCTCTCAGGAGGTAACTCTTAGGCACCCTGCAGCTCTAGGCCTTGTTGTTATTTCAGGTGCACAGGCTCACAAGCATATTCATTAGTATCAAGGGCTCATTGTTGGACCTTCATTCTCTTTTGGTCTTTGCCGTTGCACTTGGGGGATTGCAGCTGTTCCTTTAGGGACTGTAATAGAGCTCCCCTGGCTAGGAACTCAGCACTCCCTCAGTTGTTTTTAATTGTATCCACTATGAAAATTTCCAAACATTTTTATGTACCCTGGATATATGCCCTGTAGAACTCCCTGCCAACCATGTGTCCCCTGTCAATAACATCCCACACCAGTATTCCTCCACTGCCATTGTTGAAACTCTCTGTGACCCAAAACCTCCTGAAAAGTGAAACCCAATATATTGCCAGGTTCCCTTATTAGTAAATGGAATATAGCGATGTGTTTTAAAGGTTAGATACAGAATACATGCTAACTTGGAAAATGTAAGGTAAAAATAAATTGGGATATCAAAAAATTAAAAAATGCAAAAGGTTTGTTTTTGATGTTTTGCCTTCCATCACTGCAATAAGTGTTGCCCTGTATGCAAATTGGCAAGGCAATTTCTTCCGTCTTTTCCTCAGTGTCTATGCCCCATCCTTTTCCTTTTTTTTTTCTAATTATTAAGCTTATCTTCACAAGAGTTTTAGATCACAATAATCCACATATACAATATACAGTACACCCACATATCCAACATAAAACCTTTTCCCTTCCACAGCAATAATCTTTTAACATATTCATACCATATTTACTGAAACTGATGTACAGATATTGAGACAATAGCTTTCAAACAAGGTAACATTTGTGTTTACATTGTGGTTTATATTTTAGACTATACAATTTTCTAAATTTTTAGTTATCTTGTTTTACAATATGATTTACATTTAACCCTATCAGCCCCTATACATTTTTGGTGTAATTTTACATGTCTTATATCCATCCTTTGGTACTCTTGGGAAACACTTCTATTGCCCACACAGTTACATTGGTACAATCTATTCAATATCTATTTCCCCCTCCCCTTAGGGCCCACAGTGACAGTCAATCTTCATTGCTTGAAGAGCCTGAAGAGCCATGTTCAGAGATACTTGCAACAATGTTGAGGGCTTGACATGCTCCACTGCCCTAATGCCCTGGGAGCCACCATTTCTCTTGAGAGATACAGTTCCCTCTATTTGAGGGCATCAGTCTTCCCCAGGATGTGGGTATACCTTCACTCTCATTATATGGGTCTCTACCCAATTATATAACCCACTCTGGCAAAATGAGCATTCACATATTCCCTAGGAATCTGTCCTGCATCAGATTATCCACTTTAAGTATCTTAAACAGGTAACTTTCCTTATTATATTTTTGAAAAGGTTTTCTCAGCATTATACTCTGAACGAACACCTGACAATCTCCTATGTTCGTATGTTGCCCCACTCTCCCCCCAATTTCTTGGGCAATATTACCTATCCTCCCATCCCTAGCCACCCTCAAGCCCGCAAAGCCCCACCTAAAGGTTACCCTATACCCCCATTTTATCCCTTCCTTGCACAGATACTTACCTCCAGCTTATCATAGATTTCACCCATGTAGATGTCACCTTACATCCTTCTTCTATCTCCCAATTTCCTGTAAGCCTATCATCCAGTCTGTAGCTCTCTGAGGCAGGTTGGTTTACTTATTTCATATCATTGAGGTCATGTAGTATTTGTCCTTTAATGCCTGGGTTGCTTCACTCAACATAAAGTTCTCAAGATTCATCCATGTTATCACGTGTACTTGTAGTGTATTTGTTCTTAAAGCTGAGTAGTATTCCATTGTATGTATATACCACATTTTATTTATCCATTCATCTGTTGATGGGCATTTGGGTTGATTTCAAATTTTGGCAATAGTGAACAATGCTGCTATGAACATTGGTGTGCATATATTGGTTTGTGTCCTTGTTTTCAGTTCTGCTGGGTATATACCCAGCAGTGGATTTGCTGGGTCATATGGTAAATCTGTGGTTAGTTTTTTAAGAAACCACCAAACTGTCCTCCAGAATGATTGGATCCTTCTGCATTCCCACCTGCAGTGGATGAGTGTTCCCATTCCTCCACATCCTCTCCAGCATTTGTAGTCTTCTGTTTTGTCCATAGCTGCCAATCTTATAGGAGTTAGATGGTCTTACTTTCTAGTTTTGATTTCCATTTCTTTGATAGCTAGAAATTCAGAGCATTTTTTTCATGTGCTTTTTAGCCGTTTTTATTTCTTCTTTGGAGAAGTGTCTGTTTAAATCTTTTTCCCATTTTTTAAATGGGTTGTTTACCTTTTTATTGTCCAGATATAGGAGTTCTTTGTATATGCAAGTTATAAGTCTCCTATCTGATATATGGGTACCAAATATTTTCTCCCTTTGTGTAGGCTCCCTGTTCACTTTCTTGACAAACTCTTTTGAGGTGCAGAAGGCTTTAATTCTGAGGAGGTCCCATTTATCTATTTGTTCTTTTGCTGCTCATGCTTTTGGTGTGAAATTCAGGAAGCCATTTCCTATTACAAGGTCTTGTATATGCTTCCCTACACTGCTTTCCAAAGTCTTTATGGTCTTGGCTCTTATATTTAGGTCTTTGATCCATCTTTATGATATCTTGATTTGGAATTTTCTCTAGCCTGAAATTGTGAGGAAATGTATTCCTACTTTTTTAACCTGATCAATTTCATGGTATTTACTTGAGTATCCTCAGAAACTGAGGTAAATATAATCCAGAAAACCGTGTCAGAGAGTCCTCTCTCTACAGAATTCATGAGTCTTTTAGTATTAATTTTATGTCTATGTTTTTTGCTATATACTAATCAGTCAAATAGAATAGCAGTATATGAGAAAATTTGTCTGTTGTCAAAACCAGAATAGGACTTTTCAAAATCCTTCCTGCTCACAGACTTCTGAATGGTTCTCTATAGCAAAAAATCACATTGATTCTCCACTTGACCCCTCTCCAAATTCGCCTTTCTTCCTGTTTTTCAAAGGAAGAGGCAGAAACTCTAAATGCTAAGCAAAGTCAGCCTTATTCAAACAAATGAATTTCAGGTTTATCAAATGATTATAACAATTGAGCAATCACAGAAAAGAAGAGTAATTAATTAAAGAAATAGGAAAGAATGAAAGTATATACAGCCATTCACCAAATCAGGGGAAAACACATCTGACCTCTCATTAGGCTGCGAATCCCTTTGTAGTCATAATCCCATTTGGAAAAACAGTTCCAGGCAAAGAATTCCCTCCTGGGTGAGACTTAGACTGGCAGCTTAGGGGCTATCCCTTTTAAGGGGTTCTGAATCTTGGAACATCCATGAGCCTTGGAACTCATGAGGAATCACCTCATCGACAGTAACTGAATCTATTCAGCAGAGGATGGCCAGCACTCTGCAAGAGGGATGCCATGTCTCAAGGGGTCTTCTGTTCTATTCTGTTCATGGTACACTAACATCAGCTTTAACTTGATGTTACATTTATAGGGGATACAAACAGGACATGCAGATATAATGTCTACTAAGTTGTTTCTTTTAAATATTTGTTTTTTTGGGTAATGGATGATGGGGTTGTCCTATAGCACTGTTATAACATTCCAATGGAAAAGAGACAAGTTAATCACTCACAATTCTAGACTGAAACAGCAGTGACTATAGATTAGAGAGATTATGAATTCAAAATTTTTAATAATACTTTTCTTGTAATACATCATTTGGCCCCAAGAATTGGGAATTTATGTATACAAAAGAGAAACAACAGACACATTTTCCCAGGGCCATAAGGAAAGAAGAAAAGAAAAACAACACTGAATTGTAAGGTATCATACTCATAACAGGTATCCACAAGTTCTTAGAAGGTACTGTACTCACAAGAGGTGTCTACAAGTTTAATTATTCTATGTGTCCATTTTGGACAAACCTTACCCTAACACCATTAATATTGGTAATAGATTGTAAGCAGAATGAGTAACACCAAGTAGTAAAGCAACAACTTAACATAATACAGCACAATGCAATACCAATACCTTTTAAAGCCTTCTTCCAGGTCCAGCTTAAAGAGGAAAACCCATTACTAATAGGATAATGGGCTAAAGTTCCAATATCTGTATCTGTGATGCCATACGCTGCATGACTCTGGTGATATTTTAAGTGTTGGATGACTTTTATTTTCCATCTACTTAAGATTCCCAACTAGTAAGGCTGCATAGACCAGTATCATGAACAAAATGACCCAATAGTCCAGTTTCTATAGTTTGAGGCATAGGTTTTAAAAAATTGTTATTATGGGGAAACAGACTTGACCCAGTGGTTAGGGCATCCGTCTACCACATGGGAGGTCCTTGGTTCAAACCCCGGGCCTCCTTGACCCATGTGGAGCTGGCCCATGTGCAGTGCTGATGCACACAAGGAGTGTCGTGCCATGCAGGGGCGTCCCCCGCATAGGGGAGCCCCACGCGCAAGGAATTCACCTGTAAAGAGAGCCGCCCAGCGCAAAAGAAAGGGCAGCCTGCCCAGGAATGGCTCCGCCCACACTTCCTGTGCCACTGAGGACAACAGAAGCGGACAAAGAAATAAGACACAGCAAATAGACACCGAGAACAGACAACCAGGGGAGGGGGGGAATTAAATAAATAAGGCGGGAACAGTTTGGATGGGGAAAGCTTGGGGCATATGAGACTCCCTTATACATTTTATGTAACATGCATGTAAACTAAAGTATCTTTAAAAATAAAAACTAATTATATAAATGATTACAAAAGTAAAAATATTTGGATTAAAATAAAAATTGTTTACACATTGTATCTTTACTCACTTTAAGATCTGTTATCTCACATATACAGTTGGATTTTCTACATGTTTCCCTGTGTATTTTTTTTTCCATTTTATCTTCCAAGATGCTTTAGGTTACAGGAAAGTCATAGAAAATATAGGGGATTCCCATAGAACCAACACCCTTCTTCTTTTCCACTCTCCCCTATTAATAACATTATATGTGGATGATACTAACCAAGATCAATGGTTTATATTAAGTTTTATAATTTCATTATACAATTGTATAGGTTTGGATTTTTAAAAATTTTTCTTAAATGTACATAAATCAAACAAAATGCTACAATAAAAATATGAGGTTCCCATACACCCCACTGCCCACACCCCCTACACCTCCCACATTGACAAATTCTTTCATTAGTGTGGTACATTCCTTTTATTTGATGAGTACGTTTTGGAGCATTGCTACACAGGATGGATTATAGTTTATGTTGTAATTTACACTCTCTCCCAGGCCATTCAGGGCATTATGGCAGCATATATAATGTCCTGCATCTGTCCTTGCAGTATACTTCAGGACAACACCAAGTTCTGAAAATGTCCCAATATTACACCTCTTTTTCCCTCTCTCTGCCATTAGCAAATCCTGTGGCCACTGCCTCCACATCAATGATATAATTTCTTCCACTGCTAGAGTCACAATAATTTTATAGGAGAATACCAGTAAGTCCACTCTAATCCATATTTGATTCCTCCATCCTGAGGACCCACGGATGGCAATGTCAACTCCACCTCTAAATTGAAAGGGGGCTTGGATCACACATGGTTGATAGATGGGAGTTTTCCTGTTTGCAGCTGTAGACTCTCTCAGTTTCTTGGTGTGCTGGTTGAGCATCATCACCTCCGTGTTACTGACCTGGGTAAGTCCAATGACCCAGAGAGTAGGTGTTGGAAATCTGCTGAGGCTGAGTGCACAGCTGGCACATAGGCAGTCCTGAGATTCAAGTCTCTTGAGCATACACCAACCCCAGTGCCAACCACAGGCTCAGAAAAAGTGAAAAGAAGAGGCATACATAGAGAGGTCATGTCTGAGTTCAACTCCATCACACTCAGGTGCACAAATTCCAAAATAAGGCCCACTGACAAGGCACTGAACTCCTAAGTCATCTGTCATGACTGTAGGGCTTGGGTGTCTCTGTAGCCCTCGGGAGCATTGAAGCCAGGAGTTGTTTTTTGTATCTACTTTGGCTATCCCTGAGATACTGCTGAGATGTGCATAAGCATGACACCTCTGATGAAAGCATGACTCATTTTGAAGTCTCTGAGCCATATGAAGTCATTTGTCTTTACCATTTCCCCCTTTTATTCAAGGTCTTTCACTAGTTGCATCACCAGCTGGTGTTCAGCAGTAATCCCGCGGTGCCAGAGAGGCTTATCCCTGGATATGGAGGTTCTCAGGAGGTTACTCTTCAGCACCCTGCAGCCCTAGGCTGAGTTGAAATTTCAAGCACATAGTCTCATAAGCATATTCATCAGTATTAAGGACTGATCATTGGACCATCTTTCTTTTCTGGTCATTGCCCTTGTACTAGGGGGATTGTTGCTGCTCCACTGGGGAGTGCAACAGCATTTCCTGGAATGGGAACTCAGCACTCTCTCAGTAGTCAAGTGATACTCTACCCCCTATGTCAATACCTAATGATATCTCAACGTAACTATATACTCTATATAAATGCCCTGGAGAACTCCAACATGCCCATGCATCCCCCACCAATGACACTCTACATCAGTGCTCCTACCGTGCCATATTTGAATCCCTCATGATCCAAAACTTCTTTAAAAATAAAGTCTAATATATTGCCAAATTCAATTAATAGGAAAATGAAACAGTAATGATAGTTTTAAAGATTAGAAATGGAACACATAATAATTTATAAATACTAAAATGAAGTACAAAATAAATTGGATCATTAAAAATGAAAAATATCGTAAAAAATGTTTCAAAGTTTTGCCATTCATCACTGTTATAGTTGTTGCCCTGTATATACAGTGGCAAGGTAATCTCTTTCATTTCTTCCTCCGTGTCTACAACCTCTTTTTTTTTTATTATATCTTCAAAAAAGCTTTAGGTCCCATTAAAGCCACATAAAGAATATAGTGAATTCCCTTATACCCAACTTTAACCCTTATCCCCTTTCCACATCAATGGTATGTTTTACATGTGGATGTGATATTTGCTGAAACTAATGTACAGATATTGAAGCATAGCTGCAACCATGGTTCTGTTATAGATTACATTATGGTTTACATTTTATACTGCACACTTTTATAAATTTTTGTTACATTATGATCTAAATTATGGTTAACATCTTAGACTATACTCCTTTAAAAATTTTGCTGATATTTCAAATGGCCTGTATCCATCATTGCAGGATCATATAGAACACTTCCATTGTCCCACAGATACCCACTCTTCCAACTATTCTAATCATCTCTCCCCTCCCCTTAGGGCCAACAGCAGCAACCAAGCTTCATTGCTTGAAGGACAAGATTCATAGATAGATGCACCAATGCTTAGGGCTTGACAAACTAGTCTGTCATACCTCATTGGTAACCACCCATGCTCTTGAGAGACACTTACTCCTCTGTTGGAGAATATCAGATTTCCCCAGGATGGGGACATAACATCTTCCTGCTAATTGTATTGGTCTCCACCCAATGACATAACACACTATGACAAATGCATCCTGTCAAACACTTTAAACCAATAACCTTTCCTTATTATATTTTCTAAAGAATTTTCTCAATATTTTAGTTTCATCCACATACCTTGCAATCTCCTATGTTCACTCAGTACCCACCATTCCTCTCTCCCATTCCTTGGACCCTCTGACCCATCCTCCCAACCCTAGCCCCCCTCACATCTGCAAAGCCCAAACTAATAGTATCCCTATACCCCCATCTTATCCCTTCACAGCACAAATACCTCCACTTTATCATAGATTTCACCCATGTGGGTGTTGGCTCACAACCTTCCTCTCCCCCATTTCCTGTAAGCATATTTTCCAGTCTCTAGCTCTCTGACACAGCTTCATTTGCATAAATAGTACGAGAGAGTCCAGATAGTATTTGTTCTTCAATGTCTGCCTTGCTTCACTCAACATAAGGTCCTCAAGATTCATCCATGTTATTCCATGTGTTAGTACTGTATTCCTTCTTACAACTGAGTAGCATTCCATTGCATGTATATACCACATTTTGTTTTCCCATTCATCTGTTGATAGGCATTTGGGTTGATTACAACTATTGGCAATAGTGAATAATGTCGCTATGAACATTGGTATGAATATATTTGTTCCAGTGTTTGTTTTAAGTTCTTCTGGGTATATATCCAGCAATGGAAATGCTGGGCCATATGGGAAATCGATAGCTCATCTTTTGAGGAACTGCCAAACTTTTCTCCAGAATGACTGGATCCTTCTACATTACCACCAACAGTGGGTGAAGGTTCCCATTCCTCCACATGCTCACCAACACACGTTGTCCTCTGTTTCTTTAATAGCTGCCAGTCTAATGTGTGTAAGATGCTATCTTATTGTAGTATTGATTTGCATTTCCCTAATACCTACTGATGAGCATCTTTTCATTTGCTTTTTAGCCAGTTGTATTTCTTTTTGGAGAAGCGTCTGCTCAAATCTCTTGCCCATTTTTTGAATGGGTTGCTTACCTTTTTTTATTTTTGAAGTATAGGATTTCTATATATATGCTGGCTATTAGGCATATGTCAGATATATATTTACCAAATATTTTCTCTCATTTGGTAGGCTGCCATCACTTTCTCAATAAACTCCTTTGAGGTTCAAATGACTTTAATTTTAAGGAGGTCTCATTTATCTATGTTTTCCTTTGCTGCTCATGCATTGGGTGTGAAATTCTGAGGCCATTTCCTATTACAAGGTCCTGTAGATGATTCCCTGTACTTTCTTCCAAGGTCTTTATGGTCTTGGGCTCTTATATTTAGAAATTTGATCCTTCTTGAGTTGATTTTTTATAAGGTGTGAGATGGTAATCCTCTCATTCTTTTGCATATGGATATTAAATTCTACAAACACCATTTGTGGAAGAATTCATTCTCTCTCAGTTCAGTGGGTTTGGTGGCCTTGTCAAATATCAGACTACTGTAGATGTGAAGATCTTTATCAGAACTCACTTCAGTTCCATTGTTCAGTATGTCTATCCTTGTGCCAATACCATTCCATTTTGACACTACAGCTTTATAGTATAAGTCAGGTAGTGTGATTCCTTTGATTTCATTTTTCATTTTCCTCTTCCTTACCAATTGGATCCCTTTTATATTTTGCTCTTGCCTCAGTGCTTGAGCAAGTACTTCTAAGAAAATGTTAAATAGGAGGGGTGATAGTGGACACCCTTGTCTTATTCCTGATCTTAGAGGGAAAGATTTTAGGATTTAGTGATTGTAAATCATACTAGCTGTAGATTTTTCATATATACTCTTGTGTTCAGAAAGATTCCTTCTATTTCTATCTTTTGCAGTGTTTTCAACAGGAAAGGGTGCTGTATTTTATCAAATGCTTTTTCTGAATGTATAGATATGATCATGTGATTTTTTTCCTTCAGTCTATTTATGTGGTGTATTACATTGATTGATTTTCTTATGTTGAACCATCCTTGCATATCAGGGATGAAACCCACTTGGTCATGGTGTATAATTCATTTGATGTGTTGTTGAATATGATTAGCAAGTTTGTTGTTGTTAAGGATTTTAGCATCTAGGTTCATTAGAGAGATTGTTCTGTAATTTTCCTTTCTTGTGGTGTCTTTGTATGTCTTTGGTATTAGAGTAATGTTGGTATCATAGAATGCCTTAGGCAATGTTCCTACTATTTTGAGTTTTTGGAAGAGTTTAAGCAAGACTGGTGTTTTTCTTTCCAAATGTTTGGTAGAATTCACCTGTGAAGCTTTCTGTCTAGGGATTTTGCTATTTGGGAAGTGTTTAATGACTGATTCTACCTCTTTAGTTGTGATTGGTTTGTTGAGATCATCAATTTCTTCTTTCATCAATGTAGGCTGCTTATGTGTTTCTAGGAATTTGTCCATTTCCTCTAAATTGTCCTTTTTGTTGGCATGTAGTTTTTCAAAGTATCCTCTTACGATAGTCTTTATTTCTGGGGGTCAGTGGTGATATCCCCATCTCATTTCCTATTTTGTGTATTTGCATCTTCTCTCCTTTTGTCTTTGTTAGTCTAGCTAAGGATTTGCCAATTTTATTGATCTTCTCAGAGAACCGGATCTTTCTTTTGTTTGTTTTTTTTTCTAGTGCTTTCTTCTTTTCTATTTCATTTAGTTCTACTCTATTCTTTGTTCTTTCTTCTTCCTCTGGGTTGTTTTCTTTTTCTTTTTCTTTCTCTTTACTAATTCCTTCAGGTGTGTTAACTCTTTGGTTTTAGCTCTTCTTTTTTGGTGTATGAATTTATTGCTAAGAATTTCCTTCTTAGTACAGCTTTTTCTGCATCACATAAGTTTTGAAACGTTGTGTTGTCATTTTCATTAATTTCAAGGTGGTTACTGATTTCTTTTGCGATTTACTCCTTGACCCATTGTTTGTCTAAGATGTGTTGCTTAACTTCCATAACTTTGTGCCTAATCTGGCTCTCCAGCCCTTGCAGACTTCTGGCTTCATTCTATTTTGGTCAGAGAAATTTTTTGTATGATTTCAAACTTTCTGAACTCATTTAGACTTTGTCTGTGGCCTAGCATGTTGTTTATCTTGGAAGAATGATCCATGTGCACTTGAGAAGAATGTATAACCAGCTGTATTTGGGTGTAATGTTCTGTTTATGTCTATTAAGTCCAGATTCTCTAATACATTATTCAAAGTCTTTGTTTCTTTATTGATTTTCTGTTGAGATGTTCTAATGGTAATAATGTTGAATTAAAGTCCCCCACTATAATTGTAGATACATCTATTCCTCCATTTAATTTTTCCAGTGTTTGCCTCACATATTTTGTGGCACCATTGATAAATGCAGAAATGTTAAGATTGTTCTTTCTTCTTGAAAGCTTACCCCTTTTATTAATATGTAGTGTCCATCTTTGTTTCTCTCAACTGTTTTAGAATTAAAGTCTATTTTGTCCAATGTTAGTATAACTACTCCTGCCCTGTTTTGGTTATTGTTTGCTTGTAAGATTGTTTTCCAGCTCTTCACTTCCAACCTCCTTGAATCCCGGGGTCTAAGGTGGGTTTCTAGTAGACTGTATATAAATGGGTAATATTTCCTTATCCATTCTTCCAATCTCCATCTATTGACTGGTGAGTTTAATCCATTAATATTCAGTGTTATTACTCTGAAGAATTACTTATATAAGCCGCTGATTTCTTTGGGTTTGTGTATGTCATATGCTATTTTTGTTTCACTCTTTGGCTTTTTAGTTGTTCCTAAATGCTCCTCCAACTTTGTCTCTCTGTTTTTTTCTTTTTTCTTTTTGTTTTTGTTTTTGCTGTTGTTGCAGTGCTCCATGTATTATTTCTTGAAGGGCAGGTTTCTTATTGGCATACTCTCTTTGTTTTTATTTGTGAATAGTTTGAAATCCCCCCTCTCCCATCATTTTTGAATGCCATCTTTGCTGAATAGAGTATTCTTGGCTGGAATTATTTTTCTTTTAGTACCTTGACTATGTCATACCATTGCCTTCTTGCCTCCATGGTCTCAGATAAGAATTTAGTACTTAATCTTATTGAGCTTCCCTTGTATGTCATGGTTCTCTTTTCTTCTGCTGTATTCAGTATTTCCTATTTGTCTTGAGCATTGAATAATTTGACTAGTATATATCCTGTGGTTAGATCTGTTGGAATTTATACTTTTTTTTTTTAACATGGTTGAATCTTTTTTTTTTTTTTAGTGGGAGATTTTATTTTTTTATTTTTTTTTACTTAAAATTATTTATTTTTACAAATTACATTAAAAAAATACGAGGTCCCAATCAACCCCACCGCCCCCACCCCCCACTTCCCCCACAGCAACACTCTCTCCCATCATCATGAGACATCCATTGCACCCAGTAAGTACATCTCTGAACATCACTGCACCCCGTAGTCAATGGTCCACATCATAGCCCACACTCTCCCCCGTTCCATCCAGTGGGCCCTGGGGGGATCTACAATGTCCTGTAATTGTCCGTGAAGCACCACCCAGGACAACTCCACGTCCCAAAAATGCCTCCACATCTCATCTCTTTCTCCCATTCCCCAAACCCAGCAGCCACCATGGCTACCCTTCCCACACCCATTCCACATTTTCTCTGTGGACATTGGATTGGTTGTGTCCATTGCACATCTAAGTCAAGTGGGGGCTTAGATTACACATGGATACTGGATGCACTCCTCTGGCTTTCAGTTGTAGACACTCTAGGCTCCATGGTGTGGTGGTTGACCTTCTTCAACTCCATGTTAGCTGAGTGGGGTCAGTCCAATAAATCAAAGTGTAGGAGCTGAAGTCTGTTGAGGCTCTGGGCCTGGGTGTCTTATTATCAGTCCAGAGACTCAAATCCCCTAAATATATCTTAAACCCCAGCACCAACTACAATTCCAATAAAGTAGCATGCAAGTCTTGTGGGAAGAGATCCCCTCCTAGTTCAATTCCATCATGTAGAAACACCAGCTCCAAAGAAGGGCCATCTGCCATGGCAGTGAACCCCATCTGCCATGACCATAGAACCCATGGGTCTCTTTATCCCTCAGAAGAACCAATACCTGGGGTTGTATCTACTTTATCTGTCTCTTAGCCTCTGCTCAGTTGTGCATAAGGGCATTCCTCTGACAACCTCCAGACTCTTTTTTAGAGACTCATAGCCTTATAATCTCATTTCTCCTTTCGATTTCCCCCTTATATTAGGTCCAACAGCATTTTGAAGTCATGTTATTATATGTAGACAGGGATATTCTGCTGATCCGCATTGAACCTTTAATTCAAGGTCATTTTCTAGTTGCATCTTCAGCTGGTATGTGGTAGTGATCCCTCGGTGCCAGGGAGGCTCATCCCCAGGTGTCATGTCCCACGTTGGGGGGAATGCACTGCATCTGCATGCTGAGTTTGGCTGTGAGAGTGGCCACATTTGAGTAACATGAAGGCTGTCAGGAGGAAACTCCCAGGCACAGTGCTACTCTAGGCCTTGTTCTTATTGCAGATGTATAGGCTCAAAAGCATAGCCATTAGTATCAGGAATCCACTGTTGGGCCCTCCTTCCTTCCTGGTTCTTGCCGTTGCCCCTGGCGGACTGCCACTGCTCCCCAGGGTCCATGACCGTGACCCCCCGGCCAGGCGCCCAGTACCCGCCCCAGCTGTTGTTTTTAATTGTTTCCACTATGAGTATATCTAGACATTACTATATACCCTGGGCATATGCCCTGTATAACTCCCTGTCTGCCATATATATCCTGTCAATAACATCCTATATTAGTATTCCTCTGCTGCCATTGTTGAACCACTCTGTGATTCAAAACTTCCTGTAAAGTGAATCCCAACATAATGTCAGCTTCACAAGAGTCTTAGATCACCGAAATTCATATATACAATATACAGTACTTCCCCAGATCCACCATAAAACCTTTTCCCTTCCACAGCGATAATCTTTTAGCTTATTCATATCATATTTCCTGATACTGATGTACAGATTCTGGGACAATAGCTTTCAAACAAGGTGACATCTGTGCTTACTATGCGGTCCATACTTTAGATTGTACATTTTTCTAAATTTTTTAGTTATCCTATGTTTTGCCTTATGGTTTACATTATTAGTCTGTCGTCCCCTATATGTTTCTGGTGTAATATTACATGTTTTATATTCATGCTCATGTACTCTCACAGAACTCCTCTCTTGCCCCCATATTCACCTTGGTTCCATCCATTCCACATCCATTTTCCCCCTCCCCTTGAGGCCCACAATGCCAGCCAATCTCTATTTCCCAAGAAGCCATGTCCAGAGATCCTTGCAGCAGTATTCAGGGCCTGACTTTCTCAACTGCCCTAATGCCCTGGGAGCCATCCTTTCTCACGAGAGATACAGTTCTCTCTATTTGACGGCATTAGTCCTCCCCAGGGTGTGGGTCCACCCCAACTCTCACTTCTTGGGCCTCTTCCCAATGGTACACCCCACCTTGGCAAAATGAGCCTTCAGCTATTCCCCCGGAGTCCGTCCCGCATCAGACCATACCCCCTGAGCATCCTAACCAGGTGTCCCTCCTACTTATACTTTGATACGATTTTCTCAACTTTTTGTTCTCAACGGACACCTGACACTCTCCCATGTTTGTATGTTGCCCCTCCCTCCCCTGAATTTTTGGACAATATTACCCCTCTTCCCATCCCCAGCCCCCCTCAAACCCACAAAACCCCACCCGAAGGCAACCCCTTGCCCCCATTTTGTCCCTTCTTTTTGCTCATACTTACCACCAGCTCATCACAGATTCCACCCCTGCAGACGTTAACTCACATCCTTCCTCCACCCCACGATTTCCTGTAAGCCTCTTTTCCAGACTCTAGCTCTCTGAGGCAGTTTGCTTATTTCATATTATTGAGGTCATCTAGTATTTGTCCTTCAATGCCTGGGTTGCTTCACTCAACATAAGATTCTCAAGATTCATCCATGTTATCACGTGTGATTGTAGTGTATTTGTTCTTACAGCCGAGTAGTATTCCATTGTGTGTATATACCACATTTTATTGATCCACTCATCTGTTGATGGGCATTTGGATTGATTCCAACTTTTGGCGATAGTGAACAATGCTACTATGAACATTGGTGTACATATATCGGTTTGTGTTCTTGTTTTTAAGTTCTGATGGGTATATACCCAGCAGTGGTATTGCTGGGTCATATGGCAAATCTATGGTTAGGTTTTTGAGAAACCGCCAAACTGTCCTTCAGAATGGTTGGATCCTTCTGCAATCCCACCAGCAGTGGATGAGTGTTCCCCTTTCTTCACATCCTCTCCAGCATTTATGTTCTTCTGTTTTTTTCATAGCTGCCAATCTTATGGGAGTAAGATGGTATCTCATTGTGGTTTTGATTTGCATTTCCCTGATAGCTAGAGATTTGGAGCATTTTTTCATGTGCTTTTTAGCCATTTGTATTTCTTCTTTGGAGAAGTGTCTGTTTAAATCTTTTTCCCATTTTTTAAATGGGTTGTTTATCTTTTTGTTTTCAAGATATATGAGTTCTTTATATATGCAAGATATAAGTCTCTTATCAGATATATGGTTGCCAAATATTTTCTCCCATTGTGTGGGTTCCCTTTTTACTTTCTTGACAAACTCCTTTGAGGTGCAGAAGGCTTTAATTTTGAGGAAGTCCCATTTATCTATTTGTTCTTTTGCTGCTCGTGCTTTTGGTGTGATATTCATGAAGCCATTTCCTATTACAAGGCCCTGTAGATGTTTCCCTACACTGCTTTCCAAGATCTTTATGGTCTTGGCTCTTATATTTAGGTCTTTGATCCATCTTGAGTTGATCTTTGTATAAGGTGTGAGATGGTAATCCTCTTTCATTCTTCTACATATGGCTATCCAGTTCTCCAGGCACCATTTGTTGAATAGGCCATTCTCTCCCAGTTGCGAGGGTTTGATGGCTTTATCGAATATTATATGGCTATATACATGAGGTTCTATATCTGAACTTTCAATTCGATTCCATTGGTCTGTGTGTCTCTCCTTATGCAAATACCATGCTGTTTTCACTACTGTAGCTTTGTAGTATGTTTTGAAGTCAGGAAGTGTGATTACTCCTATTTCGTTTTTCTTTTTCAGTATGTCTTTGGCTATTCAGGGCCTCTTTCCTTTCCAAATAAATTTCATAGTTAGTTTTTCTAGTTCCTTAAAGAAGGCTGTGTTGATTTTTATTGGGATTGCATTGAATGTTTATATCAGTTTTGGTAGGATAGACATCTTAATAATATTCAGTCTTCCTATCCAAGAACAAGGAATATTCTTCCATTTATTTAGGTCTTCTTTGATTTCCTTGAACAGTCTTGTATAGTTCTCGGTGTATAGGTTTTTTACCTCTTTAGTTAAATTTATTCCTAAGTATTTGATTTTTTTATTTACTATTGTGAATGGTATTTATTTCTTGATTTCCTCCTGATCTTGCTCATTATTGGTGTACAGAAATGCTACTGATTTTTGTGCATTGATCTTATAACCTGCAACTTTGCTGAACTCATTTATGAGTTCTAGAAGCTTTGTTGTAGATCTCTCAGGGTTTTCTATGTATAGGATCATGTCATTTGCAAATAATGAAATTTTGACTTCTTCCCTTCCAATTTGAATGCCTTTTTATCTGGTTCTTGCCTCAGTGCTCGAGCAAGTACTTCCAAGACAATGTTAAATAGGAGCAGAGACAATGGGCATCCCTGTCTTGTTCCTGAGTTTAGAGGGAAGGATTTCAAGATTTCTCCATTGTAAACAATGTTGGCTGTAGGTTTTTCATATATACTCTTTATCATGTTCAAAAAGTTTCCTTGTATTCCGATCTTTTGGAGTGTTTTTATCAAGAAGGGGTGCTGTATTTTGTCAAATGCCTTTTCTGCATCTATAGATATAATCAGGTGATTTTTTTCCTTCAGTCTGTTTATATGGTGTATCACATTGATTGATTTTCTTATGTTGAACCATCCTTGCATACCTGGAATAAATCCCACTTGGTCATGGTGTATAATTCGTTTAATGTGTTGTTGAATACGATTAGCAAGTATTTTGTTAAGTATTTTTGCATCTAGGTTCATTAGAGAAATTGGTCTGTAATTTTCCTTTCTTGTGGTGTCTTTGTTTGGCTTTGGTACTAGGATAATGTTGGCCTCATAGAAGGAGTTCGGCAATGTTCCTTCTGTTTCGATTTTTTGGAATAGTTTCAACAGGATTGGTGTTAGTTCTTTCCGGAATGTTTTGTAGAATTCACCTGTGAAGCCGTCTGGCCCTGGGCTCTTCTTAGTTGGGAGATTTTTAATGACTGATTCTATCTCTTTGCTTGTGATTGGTTTGTTAAGATCATCAATTTCTTCTTTCGTCAATATGGGTTGCTTATGTGTTTCTAGGAATTTGTCCATTTCTTCTAAATTGTCATTTTTGTTGGAATATAGTTATTCAAAGTATCCTCTTATGATAGTCTTTATTTCTGTGGGGTCAGTGGTGATATTGCCTTTCTCATTTCTTATTTTGTGTATTTGCATCTTTTCTCTTTTTTTCTTTGTTAGTCTCACTAAAGGTTTGTCAATTTTGTTGATCTTCTCAAAAAACCAGCTCTTGGTCTTGTTTATTTTTTCAAGTTCTTTCTTTCTTATTTTCTATTTCATTTAGTTCTGCTCTTATCTTTGTTATTTCCTTCCTTCTTCTTCCTGTTGGGTTACTTTGTTGTTGTTTTTCTAATTCCGCCAAAAGTGCAGTTAGTTCTTTAATTTTTGCTCTTTCTTCTTTTTTGATATGTGAATTTATGGCTATAAATTTCCCTCTCAGTACTGCTTTTGCTGCATCCCATAAATTTTGGTATGTTGTGTTATCATTATCATTTGTTTCAAGGTAGTCATTGATTTCTTTTGAGATTTCCTCTTTGACCCACTGTTTTTCTAAGAGTGTGCTGTTTAATTTCCAAATTGTGGTGTGAAGTCTGGGCCTCCATCCCTTGCGAATTTCCAGCTTCACTCCACTGTGGCCAGAGATATTGTTTTGTATGATTTTGATCTTTCTGAATTCATTAAGCCTTTCTTTGTGGCCTAGCATATGGTCTATCTTGGAGAATGTTCCATGTGCGCTTGAGAAAAATGTATATCCTGCTGTGTTTGGGTGTAATGATCTATATATGTCTATTAGGTCCAGTTCTTCTAATATACTGTTCCAATGTTTTGTTTCCTTAGTGATTCTCTTTTGAGATGTTCTGTCCAGAGTTGATAGTGGTGTATTAAAATCCCCCACTATAATTGTAAATGCATCTATTTTTTCACTTAGTTTTTCCAGCGTTTGTGTCACGTATTTAGAGGCACCCTTGTTAGGAGCATAAATATTTATGATCGTTCGATCTTCTTGACAGATTGTCCCTTTCACTAAAATGTAGTATCCTTCTTTGTCTCTCACAATTGTTTCACATTTAAAGTCTATTTTGTCTGATATTAATATAGCCACTCCTGCCTTTTTTTGGTTGTTGTTTGCTTGTATGATTGTTTTCCAGCCATTCACTTTCAATCTCCATGTGTCTCTGGGTCTAAGATGTGTCTCTTGTAGACAGCATATTGATGGGTCATATTTCCTTATCCAGTGTCCCAGTCTGAATCTTTTGATAGGTGAGTTTAATCCATTGACATTCAGTGTTATTACGTTCAGAGAATTATTTGTGGTAGCCATATTTTGGTTGGATTTGTGTTTGTTATATTTTGTTTGTATTATTATATTTTCCCCTTCTATTTTTGTCTTTTTTTGTTCTTACACTCTCCTCCATCTCTGACTGTCCTGTTTTTTCCTTTCTTCCTGCAGAACTCCCTTAAGAATTTCTTGAAGGGGAGGTTTCTTGTTGATATACTCTTTCAGTTTCTGTTTATCTGTGAATATTTTTAACTCTCCATCATTTTTGAATGCTAGTTTAGCTGGATAGTATTCTTGGTTGAAAATTTTTTCCTTTAGTACCTTGACTATATCATACAACTGCCTTCTTGCCTCCATGGTTTCAGATGAGAAATCAGCACTTAATCTTATGGAGCTTCCCTTGTATGTGATGGTTTTCTTTTCTCTTGCTGCTTTTAGAATTTTCTCTTTGTCTTGAGCATTGGATAATTTGACAAGTATATGTCTTGGGGTGGGCCTGTTGGGGTTTATGACCAGTGGAGTGTGCTGTGCTTCTTGGATATGTACATCTGTCTCTTTCAGTAGATTTGGGAAGTTTTCAGCCATTATTTCCTGCAACACTCCTTCTGACCCCTTTCCCTTCTCTTCTCCTTCTGGAATGCCTATAATACGTATGTTTGAGCGTTTTGCATTATCATTCAGGTCCCTAAGTCCTATCTGGATTTTTTTGCGGCAGCTTGCTCGGTTGGTAGAGGTGGGGTCTGGCTGCGGACGAGGGGTCGGTCCAGGTCTGGACGAGGGGTCAGTCCCGCTTGGGACGAGGGTTCGGTCCGGCAGCAGACGAGGGATCGGTCTCACAAGGGGTTGCGCGGTTCGGCTGACGGGGTCGCCCGGAGAAGTCGGCGACGAAGGGGTCGCCTGGAGAAGCAGGCGACGAACTGGGGACAAGGGAGGCCAGGCCCTTGTCAGGGGCTCTCAGGACTGGAGGGCGCACGGCAGAAGAACTACCGCGGAGACAAGGTAAACACGCAAGTCCACTTTACTGAGGGAGAGGCAACAGTTTTATAGGGGCTGGGGAAGACTGATTGGTCGAAGCCACGCCCTGTTCTGATTGGTTGCCGGCGAAAGGTCAGTGGGCGGTACCGGACGGGGGAGGGGTGGTGGTTAGGGATTGGCTGTCGCTGTTGCTGGGGGAAGGGGCAGGGTTTAGGGATTGGTGGCTGCTGTTGCTGGGGTGGAGGGCAGACTTGAGTTTCCCGCCCATGCCTGGCTGTTGCTGCTGTCGGGGGAAGGGAAAAGGGCAGACTGGATTTTTCCACCCACGCCTGGCTGTTGCTGCTGTCGGGGGGAGGGAAAAGGGCAGACTGGATTTCTCCGCCCACGCCTGGCTGTTGCTGCTGTCGGGGGAGGGGAAAAGGGCAGACTGGAATTTTCTGCCCTGCGCCTGCGCAGGGAGAAGGAAGAAGAAGGGTGCCGCCCCACAGGCATCGTGTGGCGCCATCCGGGAGGAGGGGCGGCCGCGGAAGCATGGCTGCCGAGAAGGGGAGACCCGAGGGCACTCTGCGCCCATGCCGAGCTTCCTTCAGGGGTGGCGGTGAGTCCGACCAGCCACCCTATTATGGGGGCAGCGGCTTGGCCTGCCGCGGCTGCTCCCCCGCCAGGCCAGCAAACCACACTTCAGCCCGAGGGGTGACCGCAGTTTTTCTACCTTTTTATTGACCACTTCTACTATCTGTTTGATTTCCAATGCACTGTCTTCCACATCACTAACTCTCTGCTCTGCCTCTTCTAATCAGCTGATATTTGCTGCAAGTGTATTTTTGATTTCTTGAATTGTGGTGTTCATTTCCATCATATCTGTTATTTTTTTGTGCATGTCTGCAATTTCCCCTCCAAGTGTTGTCTTCATGTTGTAAACCTCTTTCATTACTTCATCAAATTTGTCGGTGATAAATGTTTTGAGATCTTTCATTGCTTGTGAGAAGTTCTGCTCCCCTTCCTGATTTTTAGTTTGTTGATTGGATTCAGTCATGTTTTCCTGATTACTGGTTTGGTTTGTAGATTTTTGTTGCTGTCTTGTCATCATTTTTCCTTGACGGGTTTAATCAGATCTGTAGCTTCTTTGTCTAGTCTTGGAGATTAATTAGCTGGGTTTTTTTTGCGTAAGTGTTATATCTTCTCTTTGTCAGTTTGTTCTTCCTATTCGAATTTCTTATTGCTGGTTAAGTTCACTTTAAAGGAAAGTATTAGTGCTGGGGAAAGGCAATTGCATAAGGAAGGAAAAAGTGTAAAGTAGTATTTGTGATATATGTTAACAAAGCATCAATATGAGTTCTGGGAGGATGGAGGTTAGATCATGTAAATTGTGTAGAGTTATAGTAGTAGGAAAGTACCTATAATAAGGTAGATGACTGAATATGGGAGGAATATGGTACGTACTAAGAAGCTATTGTTTTCGTGAGAGAGGGAAAGACAAAAGAAAGGTAATCATTTCAAGGGCAAATACCAGATGGAATACTAAACAAAGGTATTAGAAATTAAGAGTTAGACACTTAGTGGATCAAAGAAAGGGAGGTGGAATGTAGGAGAGATAGCAGATGGTGGAGGATATCAGGTTGTAGGGGAAAGGGGTTAGTGTAGATAGCCTAAATCTATTCACAGAGAAATGAGTCAGTGGAGGATGAGGAAACCCAGTAAATGTGAGGTGTTTCCTGCAGGTCCTATTGTATTGTTAAGATAAATAGATAAGAAGAAGATCGGGGACAAGAAATAGAGGATTAAAAAAAAAAGGAAAAGAGACTTTGGGGGATACGCTGGGAGAAAATACTAGGGGATAATGCAATGTCCAGGAATCAGAACATTAATTAAAAACTGGAATAATAAAAAAAATAGAAATAGAATAAAAATAAAAGCAAAACACAGTAAAATAAAGAAGAAAAAATGCAAACTTTGAGGGCTAGGATATTCAAGGGCCTCAGATGAACCTCAGGGCGTGGTGGATTCAGGGATGGACAGTCTGAGGTATTAAGGCCTCAGAGGTGTGAGTCTCTGGCGTGTGGGCCGCCAGAGTCCAGGGAACTCAGACCTGGCAACCTCAAGTCCGGTTAACAGGAATCCTGGGAGCACCACAGTGCATCACAGCCTTCAGGGATCCCCACAGCTGGGTGCCAGCCCTATGGGTGAGGTCTCATCCACAAGCTCTATCCTGTGTTCTGTGTCCTACAATTCACTCACTTACTAGGGTCTATTGTGTGGATATATCACCAATTGACTTCAGTACCCCTCCCATCCTGTGGTCCCCAGGAACGTCCACCTGGGGGCTCCTCTAGGCTGCAGCCAATTTAATGACCCAGATCAAATATCCAGGTCCGGGGGAGGGGCTTCAGCCAGATACGTTAATAGCAGAGTCCAAACCCGAATTCCCACGCTTTGCAAAATATTTCCCTAATCAGGTTCCAAACGTCTGCCACCCCGTGAGACCCTGGTAGTGTCTCTTTGTTGCTATCACTTTGAGACTGCTGTAGTTCCACAGCAGGACTGGGGGGGGTGGGGGCGTGGCTTTAGGCAGAAACGCCATTATTTGTGTCCGCAATCACAACTTCCCCCCGCTTTGCCCTAAAACCCCCGTCTGTCTGCCCAAATGGGTCTGCAAGCACCTCCCTTCCCACAAACCCCCAATAGGCCGCCCAGGGCCCACGAACTCCCCAGTACTGCAGAGGCTGAAAAAAAAAAACAAAGAGCAGAAACCCCACCGCAGGCCCGGCTCTGCCCGCTGCTGCCCGCCTTCGCGGCCCCGGCCCGGCTCAGGCGTCCGCCGCCCGCCGCCGCGGCCTGGATTGGCTCCGCCCAGCCCATACGCCGCCGCGGCCCGGCCCGGCTCCACTCGCTACAGCGGCCCGGCCAGATCCGGCATCCGCCGCCCACCGCCGCGGCCCGGCCCGGCCCCGCCCGCTGCCCGCCGCCCGCCGCCCGCCGCCCGCCGCCGAGGTCTGGTCCGGCTCCGCCTGGCTCCACCCGCTGCAGTGGCCCGGCCCAGCTCTGGCGTCCGCCGCCTGCCGCCGCGGCCCGGACCGGCTCCGCCCGGCTCTGCCCGCCGCCGCGGCCCAGCTCAGCCCCGCCCGGCCCCGCTCGCCACCTCCGCAGCCCGGCCTGGCCCCGCCTGGCTCCTCCTCCACCGCGGCCAGGCCCGGCTCCGCCCAACTCCGCTAGCCGCGCGGCCGCATCCAGGCCCGGCTCCGGCGTCTGCCGCTGCGGCCCGGCCTGGCTCAGCCCCACCGCACGGCGCTAGATGCCTCGGCTCCGCCTACCCAAGGAGGGAATCCTCCACACGTAGCTGGGATCTCGTGTATATTTCACAGACGGATCCTCTCTGTTACCTTCCCTCCAAATCGATGTCCAGACACCTCCGGACCAGCAAAAATCCCAAAACAATCCGGTCCCAAAGAGTCTCCAACGCCGCCCAGGAATTTATACTTTTTGGGCTGTGTTGTTTCATGGACATGTTCATCCATCTTCCTAAATAGAATAAGGAATCTTTCAGCCATTATTTGCTCCAACAACCCTTATTTGTCCTTTCCCTTCCCTTCTTCTTCTGGGATACCTATATGCATATCTATGCATTTGTGTTGTCCTTCAAATCCCTAACTCCTTACTGTATTTTTTCTATCTTTTATCAATGAATTCTACTATCTGCTTGATTTCAGATGTACTGTCTTCCACATCACTAGAGTTCTTTCCTCTGCCTCCTCATATCTGCTATTTGTTGAAAGCATATTTTTAATTTCTTGGATTGTGCCATTCATCACCATCCTATCCATTATATTTTTGAGTATGCTTAAAATTTCTTTTGTATACTCTGCAAGTGTTTTCTTAACATCCTTAATATCTTCCTTCATTTCATTAAATAGATCCTTGACATTTGTTTGGAGCACTTTGATTAGTTGTTTGATGTTATGCTCCTCTTCCTAGTTTTTAGTTTGTTCATTTGATTGGGCCACGTCTTCCTGATTATTGCTTATGTTTTATTTTTGTTGCTGCCTGGTCATCATTTTATTTTGATAGGCTTATTCAGTTGATTAGCTTCTGTAACTAGTCGGGTTTTATTTAGGTGCTGTTTGTGTGTGTGTGTTAATTTTTCTCTTGGATGCTTCGTTCTTATTCTATTTCCTTGTTGTCTAAGTTCCCTTGAAGAAAAAATATTAGGGCCAGGGAAAGCAAAAGAGGTAAGAAAAGGTATAATAGTAGTATTGATAGTAAATTGTAGCAGGAGAACCATATAAGACCAAGGAGACTGAATAGTAAACCCATGTAAGCAGTGTGGAGTGATAGGAACAAAAAATTGGAATACCTACAATGAGATGGGGAACTTAATATGGAGAAGAATATAGTATGAATTAAAAGGCCAGTGTGATCAGGAGAAAGGCAAAGAGAAAAGAAAGGACAACAACATAAAGAGGGAATAAAAGATAGAAAATAGAAGTGTTAGAAATAAAAAGTCAGGAAAACTAGAGAAGGTGGAATGTAAGAGCAACAAAAAATGGTAGCAGATAGCAAGATGTAGGAAGGAAAGTAGATAGCATTGGTAGCCCAAATGAGTACACACAGAAAATAGAATTTTGAGGATGAGGAAGCACAGAAAATAAGAAACACCACCAGCCCCATCTAATAGGGAAAAAAAATAGGGTGGGGGGATAAAGAGGAAGAAAAGCCAAAACAAACAAACAAACAAACAAACAAAAATACACCAGACAAGCTCTCAAGAAAGAAGTCCTCCTTGCATTTGAATAAATGGATTAGGAATCTGTCCTTCCCCCTTTCTCCTTTCCTCTCTTCCCTCTCTCCCAGGGCAGCAGGAAACCCATATGAGTGCTCCCCCTGAGATTCAAATGGGATCCTGATGAACCAATTTACCATACAAAATAAAGACTCTCAGTCTCTTTGAGGGAGAGCACCCACACCTTGCCAGAAACCCTAAATATGCTTTTCGAAGCCTACCAATCACTTCCTACTGTCCCCTATCTTTGGTGTGCTGCACAGGAGTAGTTAATTGCCTGATTCCACTTTCTCCCAGACCAATTTTCCCTCTCCCTGGGCATGCAGGTAAGTCAGGCTGTTTCAGCAGATTCACCTCTCACCTCTTCATACTTTCTCCTCAAGCTAGCTGGTATGCTCCTCAAAGCTCAAAAAGGGGAGCCAGACAATTGAACCTGCACTTCTTGGGCCCCTCTACATCCTTCACCACAACCCTGCCATTCTAAGAGTTTATTTGAGACCAGTTGTTACTGGATTCTATCTAGGTTCTTAGCTATGTTGCAGAAATGAATTTCAAAAGCATGCTGGGTGAGTTAGGCCAATAATTTATCCAGGTAGGGAGGGAAGAGAAATGGGAGAAAATAACAGAGCAGAGGTTTCAGGTAGAGAGGAAGTAAGTGAAAAGGGATGAAGAGGGCTTATTTAAAGCTACAGTTCCCCATTATAGATAATAAATCCCCAGGTTTACTTGCATGGCCACATGGCAGAGGAAAAATGGTGAAATTGGCACACAGAGGACAGTATGGGTCCACAGGCAAAAAAAAAAAAATGGTGAAAGTTCCACACAGAGGACAGGATGGGTCTGCAGGCACTCACTGTGATCAAGCCTCACAGTTTGCTTTTAAACTGTTAATTATTCCACCCCTTTGCTAATGGCAGGGGAGGGGGTTCCAGCGGTTTGCTGTTTTGATTGATTACCCCACCCATCAATCCCTTAGTGATGACCATGATAAAGTTCCTAGGGAACATCTGGGGCTTTTCCTTGTTCCCAGGAAGTTTTTGTTCTGCATAGCAGAATCTTGGGGGTGGAGGTCTTTCAGTAGCCATCTTGGAGGTTACCGATGTCCACGTGGACTCTCTGCCAGGATCTGTCTATTAATTCCCTATCTTACTAACCTTCTTTCCCCCATCAGAGAGTTCTACACCTTTAATCTTAAAGGGGTGCTGAAGGAAGATGATCTTTCTTCTTTAGCCACTTCCTGCTGGTTAGGGGCTCACAGACCTTACATGACAAGGTGTAGAATTCCCTTGTTACTCTATCTCAACTGGAAGAAGATGGATCTGGCATCCTGTGTGAAGTTGGATGAAGTCCCCATATGGCTAACAAGATGTTGATCCTGGAAGAAATAAATTCAATTAGAATTTTGAGAGCATATGGTCCCACTAAGAGGACACTGGACCACAGGAGTAGAAAAGGCCAGGTATTATGAGGTTATGAAGGCTGCATTTTCCTTGACATAGGTGGCTTTTATTTTGCAGGTTTTGAATACTGTCTAGGACTGTATTAAAGTAATTTACTTAGAGATGACATTTTTCCTTAAGGAAAGGACATACCCTTCCCTGTCCCACAGTTAGCATATCAAGTGCCCTGTGATTTTGCATTACCACAGCAGAAGAGAGTCTGCTTGCTCTTTTAGAGCTCCTAAGGCATGGCTGGTTTCATCTATGCTGTTAGTTATTTCCAAGGAGTGATTGAAATAGATAATGGCATTTAGTATAGATTGCCAACCCCAATTTTCAATGGTGGTGGATATGCTTAAAGCACCTAAGAGGGGGATGAGAAGGGACATTCCCTTTTTCAAAAGAAAACAAACAAGGGTTTTTTTAAGGCAATGGATTAGAGATTTAGATGATACTTTGTTTAGCTAGAATTTGCTTTAAAGTGCAGTTAACTCTCTCTGCCTTCCCTGAGGATTGGGGCTTCCAGGAACTATGGAGGTGATATTTAATTCTGAGGGCAGCTGATAGACTTGGGTTATTTTACTAGTAAAGTCTGGCCCATTATCACTTTGGAGGGACTTAGGCAATCCAAACCTGGGAACTCTTTCCTTTATGAGAGCTTTAGTCACTTCAGTTTTCATTTTTCTCTGGGTGAGAAATGCATCTACCCACTCAGTGAAAGTATCTACCAGTACTAAGAGATACTTATAGCCCTGGCAAGATGGCATGTGGGTGAAGTCTATTTGCCAGTTTTCCCCAGGGTATGATCCCCACATTTGGACAGAGGGGTTTAAAGCAGGAGGATAGTTAAGACTCCCATTGTCTGAGTTATTAATTGCACACAGGGGGCAACTCCTGGTAAGTTCCTTGACTGTTGTCACTAGGCCCTGTCCTTTGAAAACCCATTTGGCCAGGCTAGTTAGGTCACCCTAATCAGATGAGTGTCTTGGTGAAGTCCATGAAGGACTTTCCATTGCACTGCTCCTGGCAGTTAGACCTGTGTATTTTTAACAAGCCTCCCATCAGCCTCCAGGGTAAGCCTCAGGGTATATCCTGGGTATATTGTGGGACTTCAAGTACTCATACAGGTGCTGGAATAAGGGGTAGGAGGGAAACCTGGGTTTGTGCTGCTGCTTTAGCAGCTGCATCAGTTTGAGTATTTCCCTTTGTTATAGGAGTGTTTGTTTTTTGATGCTCTGGACAAAGCACAACTGCTATTTCTTGAGGTAAATCTAGGAATTCTTGCCTATGCTTACTAGTTGATCCACTGTTAGTAAGCAAGCCTTGTTCTCGCCACACAGCAGAGCATGAAGGACAAGGAAAGCATACTTCAATATTAGCCCAGCTAATATTTCCCAGCTGTTAGTTTTAAACTTTGGGTAAGGGCAATTAGCTTTGCCTTCTGAGCTGAAGTTCCAGGGGGAAGAGCTTTGGCTTCTATGGTTTTAAATTGAGAAACTGCTGTATACCCTACCTTTTCAAATTCATTCTCAATAAAACTACTTCTGTGAACCATTCAATGTCAGGGCTTACAAGAAGCTCATCTTTCAAATCTGTGCTGCTCGAGTAGTTTTGGTTAAGAGTTTTGAGGCAGGAGTGGCGGTGTCCCTCAGGATCTGACTTTGGGCCCTCTACCGGTAGTAGGGTGGCTGGATTGAGAGTCTGACACATGCTAATTGTACTTCAGGGGTTTCTAGCAATTGAGCCTGATATTTAATTAACTGGCTACCTGTGAGCCACTGGTGGCCCCTGGCCTCAAGCACATCCTTTACCTGGTGTGGGGTGAAAACTGTGAGAGGTTGCCCTCAAGTTAGTTTGCTGGCTTTCTCAATTAAAAGGGCTGTTGCCCCCACTGCTGTCAAGCAAGGTGGCCATCTCTGTGCTGTACTGTCTAGTGGTTTAGAGAAATAAGCTACAGGTCAAGAAATTTCACCCAGTTTTTGGACTAACACTTTCAGAGCTATTCCTTTCTTTTCAGTTATGTATAGAAAGAAAGGCTTGCTTAGGTTAGGAATTCCTAGAACTGGAGGGTTAACCAAGGCCTGTTTTAGGGCATGGAAGGCAGCTTCTGGCTTGCTCCCCATTCTAAGAGCTGGCTGTCAGCTTCTGCAATAGCACAGTACAGTGGCTAGGATATTTCCCAAATTTCAGTGCCCACAGTCTACAGTAAACAGCCATTCCTAGGAAATTTCTCATTTCTTCTTTGTTTGAGGTAGGGGAATACTAGTAATAGCTTGAATTCTTTCTGGGGGAGAGGCCTTTCCCCTGGAGTAAGAAGGAAACCTAAATAGGAGACTTTCTGTGGAGAGGTTTGTGCCTTGAATGCTGATACCGTGTAGCCCCTATCAGCTAGGAAATTAAGGACTAAAATGGTGTTTGCATCAGAAACTTCCTTCACAGGACTGCAAAGCAACAGATCATCCACATATTGTAAAAGGGCAGTCTGTGGCAAGTGGAGATCAGCTAGGTCCTGAGCTAACCAATTCCTCAAAATATGGGGGTTGTCTCAGAAGACTTGAGGGAACACAGTCCATGTAAGCTGGACTGGGGGCCTAGAGTTGGACTCCTGCCATAAGGCAAAAAGGAATTGGGAGTCCAGTTGGAGAGGAATGCAGAAAAAGACATCCTTTCAGTCTAGAATGGCAAACCTAGCTGCAGTTTCTGGGACCTGGTTTAGCAGAGTATAAGGGTTAGGTACAACAGGATGAATTGGTATTACAAAGTTATTGACTGCTCTTAAGTGTTGAACTATTCTGTAGGTACCGCTGGGTTTTTGCACAGGAAGAATCGGCATGTTGCAGAGAGATTGGCAGAGAATTAGCAGGCCATTCTCCAAGAATTTTTAAATGTGGGCCAGAGGCCTTTAACAGCCTCCTTCTTGAGGGGTACTGCTTTCTATGAAGGTATGGCTGGTTAACATCATAAGAAATGGAAATGGGGGGAACCTGGAGGGCCCTTCCAGGTATCCCAGTTTCCCAACCAAGAGAATTTACTTTACTCTTGATTTCCTGGGGAATAGCTGCTGATGAGACACCTGACTCTTAATCCAGAACCATGACTAAATACAGAGTTCCACATCCTGCCTTTGAGCACTGGGCTACAGGCCCCTTAGAGGTTCTATTGATCCCGACTAGTTGGATGCATGCCCCCAGAGTATGAAGTAAATCCTGCCCCAGTAAGGGGGTGGGACATTCAGGGACAATTAAAAATTGATGGCTTACAATTAGGTTTCCTATTTGGCAAAGAAGGGGTTCAGTAAAAGATCAAACTTTAGTTTTATCATCAACACCCACTACTGGGCAGGTCCTGGGGGAGGGAGGCTTGGAGTGACAGGTTAGAACTGAATAAGTGGCTCCCATATCAATTAAAAAGTGAATTTTTTTTAACCTGCCATGTCAAAGGTCACCTGGGGCTCTTCTAGTTTGATGTTCCATGGAGTTGTTCAAGGAACCACTCTTTACCCTGGGCCCCCTGAGTCCTCCATGGGGTTGGCTGTAGCCACTAGGGCCTTGGGCTGTGCCCACCCCCCCTTTGGGATTTGGCACATCCCTGAGCCCAAATGGCCTGGTTTTCCACAGTGGGGGCAGGGATACAGGGGGCTCCTTACATGGTTTAGGGCAGTTTTTCTTCCAGTGGCTAAACTCTTCACAGTTGAAGCAGGATCTCAACAGGCTGTAGCCTGGGCTGGGGTGACCCAGAGGTGCCCGGATGCCATTTGTGGCAATTGTGAGTAGCTGAGCCTTCTGCCTGTTCCTCTTGGGCCTCAACTCCTCAAAGGCCTGGTCACAGTTGTTGAAGACAGAAAATGCTACTTTTAAAAGAGAAGTCATTGAGGTTCCAGGACCTAGAACTAGGTTTTGGAGTTTTGTTTTAATATCTGGAGATTCCTGGCTGATAAAAAAAGGGTTTTAATACAATCTGTCCCTTCAGTGAGTCTGGATTAACTTGGGTATACTTTCTCATAGCTTCTACTAGTCTCCCTTGAAACAGGGCAGGATTTTCCTTTTCCATCTGGGTCATTTCCTGCATCTTATTATAATTAACAGACTTGATGATGCACTTTTTCATTCTCTCTAGTAGGCATGCTATCATATGGTCTCTTTTCCTTATGTCTGCTTGTTCACTTTGGTAGCTCCAGTTAGGATTAGCCGCTGGAACTGCCACAACCCCTACAGCATGTTGCTGGGGCTGTTCCCATCGGCATGCCACTGGGCTGCCTTCCAAATGAGGTATTTTTCTTCAGGGGTGCAGCATGAGACTAGGATAACATGCATGTCTCCCCATGATAACTCAAAATTTAGGGTTAACTTTTGGAATTCCTTGGTAAATTTATCTGAGTCTTCTGAAAATGGCCCCAACTGTTCCTTACACTGAGTTAAATCTGTCATGGAGAAGGGATCATGGACTCTAATTGTTCCTGCTTCTTCATTTGCTGTTTCCCTTATTGGGTAGAGGCTGTCCTTGCATTCCCTATTAGGGTGGAAACATGCTCCACTTCTAATGACTCCCACTGGGGTAGCTATAGGCACATGAGGCATGGAAGCAGAGGCTGGAGGGGGGAACTGAGGAGGGGATCATCTAGGATGTGGTTTCACTTTCCGAGCATAAAATGCAAGATACACTTAACCTCGTTTCCTGATATAGCACCATAAAAAGCTGAACATATGAAACCTCTTGCTGCTTTCTTTCCTTCTTACACAGGAGGTCTATTTGAAAAGTACAGTCATAATTTAGAGCACCATTTATAGGCCAATTCTGGCCACCTTCAAGGCTATACTGTGGCTGTACAGAAGACCAGTTTCTACTTCAACCCTTTGGTTGGGAGGGTTGTCCAGTTCTCAAGAATACACCCCAATGGGGAGTCTGCTGGTATGCTAGAGGCTGCACCCATTATTCTACAAAGAATGAGATGCACCTTTTAGTCAACCATTCTGGCACTGCAGAGCCCTAGTCTGACTAAATTCACCACTCCACATAATTTGGAGCTGAAGCTACGTCTCAACATCCTGAGAATATTTATTTTCAGGGCTTAATTGGCTCACAAGCATCCTTGTGGGCAGGTCTTCCGGGTATTTGATTCTGGGAATCAGAAAATGATCCCAAGCTGACTGGGGGGCCTGAGCAGTGGCTCCAAATCAAAGCACCTGAAATGTTTGTCCCAGGAGATATTTGGCTGCTCTCTTAATGGATGGGCCCAAGGAATGGGGGCCATTCAGTTTCCTGCTCTGGTTCTCGGCACCCCTACATTCCAGGGTCTGAGACCAACTGACCCAAACAGAAGTTACTGAGTTAAATCTCAGGAAACATTTGGCTGCTCTCTGATTCCTGCCACCCTGGGATATCAGAGAGCTCCTGCTGCCAGGGATACCCAGGGCAGCCTGCACTTGGGAGACAGGCCAAACAGATTTCAACCTGAAGCTGCCAAGCCGAATTGTGCTTCTTCCTCCTATGCTTCCAGAATTATTAAACACAACCTTAGTTCTGACTTTACTATCTGAGAGTTTAGCAGTTAAACCAGTTATTAAAAGGTCATTAAGTGATTAGAGGTTAACTGCTCTAGCTAATAGACTCCGGGGGTCCTGAGGCAATAGCTTCCTTGTTAAACAAAGGCACTTTCCACAAGAACTTTATTTTCAGTTTTAAAACAGACCAAAGCATCCTAATACAAACCTGCAAAGAGACCTTCAGTAAAAATGTAAAACACGGGTAAAGATTAGAAATTGCAAGGGTATTCTAGCCAATTGACCACCCTGGGGAGAACTCCCATGGCATTGGTTTTGACTCTGCCCATCGTCTTCCCACTTCATTACTTCAGGTAGGTGGGTTTGGCCAGATAGGAATGTCACCTGCAGAGGCCTGGACCAGGTGGGAGGGGTACGCTCTCAGCTCTCCATTACTGCTGTGTTTCCTCTAGAGAGTGCAGGAGAAGGTGGTGGTCACTGGCCCCAAGGGCAGACCTCTGGCTGCTAAAACAGCTTGAAAGAGCAGTAGCACAGTTAACTCCTGTCCTGTGCCCAGCTCTCCCGACTGGGGTTAGATCTAACAAGGTGGGGCACACGGCATGGACACAGAGAATTTCCAAACCCCAGACCCTTCCCTCCCAACATTGCATCCTTTGGGGGCTCATACACAAACCCGTTTAAAATAGGGAACCAAGGGAAGGCATTAAGCAGGCTATAGGCCATAGTTTCACTCACCAATAAACTCCTGGACTGGCTCACCAAATATGTTACTGGATTCTATCTAGGTTCTTGGCTATGTTGCAGAAATGGATTTCAAAAGCATGCTGCGTGAGGTGGGCCAGTGATTTATTCAGGTATGGAGGGAAGAGAAATGGGAGAAAATAATAGAAAATAACAGAGCAGGGGTTTCAGGTAGGGAGGAAGGAGGTGAAAAGGGATGAAGAGGGCTGATTTACAAGCTATAATTCCCCATTATAGATTATAAACCCCCAGGTTTACTTGCATGGCCACATGGCAGAGGAGAAATAGTGAAAGTGGCACACAGAGGACAGGATGGGTCCGCAGGCAAAAGAGCAGGGTGAGTGCCTGCTCAAGCCTCACAGTTTGCTTTTAAACTGTTAATTATTCCACCCCTTTGCTAATGGCAGGGGAGGGGGTTCCAGCTATTTGCTGTTTTGATTGATTACCCCACCCATCAATCCATTAATAACCCAATGATAAAATTCCTAGGGAACATGTGCTTTTCTTTGTTCCCAGGAAGAAGTCTTTGTTCTGGATAGCAGAATCTTGGGGGTGGTGGTGTTTCAGCAGACATCTTAGAGGTTACTGATGTCCACATGGCCTCTCTGCCAGGTTCCAGATCCATCTATTAATTCCCTATCTTACTATCCTGCTTCACGGTGAGCTTGGAAAATGCTGGGGTTTGGGGTTCAGGGAGCAGTGGGTTTAGGGAATGCAAGTTCAGAGAGTGTGGGTTTGAGGAAAATGGGGTTCAGGGGATGTGGGTTCTGAGATCACAGGTTTGGGGAATGCAGGGTTTAGGGAACACCATCCTGTCATTGGGGTAGTTTGGGGAATGCCACAGCTACCTGCCTTAAGGGCTTAGCCTTCCCCTGCTTCAGGCACAAGTACCAGAAACCCCTGGTTTTAACTTGAGCAATCATTTTTTGTTGCACTCTCCAGATCAATGTCCAGAAGCCTCCTATTTTGCGGGTTCCCTAAAAAAGGTCATTCAGAAAGGATTTTGTACTCACTGAGCCATTTTCTTGTTGGAGAGAGGATGTGGGTGCACTTACTCTGATGCCATCTTCTCCTGCTGCCTCTTGTATAGGTTTGGATGAAATTTTAAATAGCCTCTATCCATTATTGCAAGATCATGTAGAACAATTCTAATGCTGTATGTTCCATCTATTCTATTATATTCTACTTTTCCTTTCAGAACCTATGGTAACCCTATCCATGGAACTGGGGTGGGGGGAGGGGAGGGTTGCAGGAAGGACCAGGTAAACTCTGGGGATTTGTAGGTCTGTGGCTAAAATGATGGTGGGAATGTACTTTTGGAAAATATGGCAGAGGTTGGCTTCTGATGCAGGGCATTGGGGATGGGGCTATGTGAGGTACAGTGCACTTGGGGCATGCCTCTATGGAATATGAATGTGTTCATCTTGTCATAGGGTGTTATTTCAGTGGGAAGAGACCCACACAATAACCAAAAATATATATAAACTCCCATCCTGGGGAGACATGCTACATTCTCAATTAGAGGGACAAGAATCTCTTGAGAATACAGGCAGTGCCTTATGAAAGAAATCATACCAATATGTCAAGTCCTCAATATTATTGCATGTAACTATGAATCTTATTCTGCATTTGGGGTTTTAAAATGCATGCATCAATTTAAATATGACATTATCATTAAATTTTCTATTTTTATTTGATCCCTTTTGTAAACAAAAATGTCCAGTGCAGTATCCACTTAGGGTGCCCTCTCATCTTACAGGTTATCTGTTACCAGCAGGGCACCATCCTAACTAGGTTGGTCAAAAGCTGGGTTTCAAATTTTGTCACATTTGAAAGTGTGTGCGTAACACTCAAGACTACCTCCCTAGGAAGCCTCCAATGAGTAAATGGGAGGTACTACCGAATCAACTTTTGCACTTACCCCAGTGAGTCATGTAAATTCATTTTAGAAACATGCCTCAGATGTCTTTCTTTGTCAACTGATCATAGATACCAGTCCAGGATTCTCTGGGTACTGGTTCTCCTGTAGGCTATGGAGATTCACGGGGTATATAATCATGGCAGATGGTTTTGGAGCTCTGTGCTATGTCAGAGGGCCCTACTTTGGAATTCGTGCTACTGAGTGTGATGGAGCTGGACTCAGATGTGACTTTTCTACAAGTCTCTTCTTTGAGTTTTACTGAACCTGTGGTTGGCACTAGGGATGGTCCATACTCAGGAGACTTGAATTTCTGGACTGCCCATGTGCCAGCTGTGCCCTGAGCCTCAGCAGAGTGGTGACTTCTATGCTCTGGCCCAATGGTGTTACACAGGTCAGCTTACAAGGAGGTGAAGATGGTCAAACACCACACCAGGGAATCAAGAGTGCCTACAACTGTAAGCAGAGGAATTGCATCCATCATCCATGTGGAATCTAAGCCCCCTCTTGATCTAGAGGTGGAGTGGACATCCCCATCCTAGGATCCACAGAATGGAGGAATAAAATATGGAATAGAGTGGACGTAGTGTATTCTACTATAAAACTACTTTGATCAGCAATAGAAGAAATTTTAGCATCAAGGTGGAGAAAGTGGCCACAGTAGTTGCTGAGGGCAGGGAGAGGGTAGAAGACATGTGATGTGGGGGCATTTTTGGGATTTTGAGTTGCCTTAATGATATTGCAGGATCAGATACTGGACTTTCTATATCCTGCCATAACCCACTGAATGTACTGGGGGAGAGTGTGAACTACAGGGTAAACTATTATCTGTGTAGTGCAGCAGTGCCCCAAAAGGTGTTCACTGAGTGCAATGAGGTTGCTGCAATGAGGGAGGTTTTTGGTGTGGGAATAAGGGAGTGGGAGGTGGGGGACAGGGGTACACAGGAACTTCTTATACTTTTTAGTGTAACATTTTTTGTGATGTATATATCTTCAAAAACTACAGTTTACAAAAATGATGTGGTGGGGAGTGGGTTATATGGGAACCTCATGTTTTTTGTTTGTTTATGTTTTTTAAGGTAACATTCCTTGTGATCTATTAATTTAAAAATTAAAAAATCCTGCTTTATGTTCTAACACTGCATCTCAGATTCCAACTTAGGACATTGCACACCTAAGACCTTTTGAATGTGTTTACTTACTAACAGAAGACATAGATTGACTGCAGAAAAGGACACTCCTGCATTTGTAACTGAAGAAATGAGAGAAAATGTTATGCTGCATCAGTTGGAAAACAAGGTTCAACACTGGCTACTTTGGTTCCTTTGGAAGTACTGAAGACAAAACTTTTAAACAAAAAATATTTGCACCTGTGTTTTGGGTTCCAGATGACTGGATTCTTGCATTAGATAAGTGATCATGATAATACAACAAAGATAATTTTAAAAATGTTTTCTCCACAATCTCCTTCTGTGGGAGAAACATGTCACTGAACTATCTAGCTTCTTTAATCTTGATATTATCTGCTGAATATCTTTTATTCTTTTTTTTAAAATAAAGTTTATTTTAAAAGAGGTTTTATATTACAGAAAAGTTACATTGAAAGTATAAGAAATTTTCTTATACACCACTATTACCCTTCCCACATCTTTATTAATAACATCTTACAATTGTGTGGTACATTTGTTGCAATTGATGAACAAGTATTGAAGCATTACTACTAACCAAAATCTCTAGCTTACATTGTAGTTTACAGTTAATTCCAATGACCTAAAAATGCCCTATGTTCCACCTATTATTCCCTCACCCTCCTCTCAAATTCTTTGGTAGTCACTATCTTTAACTGGTCTTCCATAACCACATTATTAAAAAGTTTACTTTCTCCATTGTTGCATTCCCCCCTCGTGTTTGTTAATTCCTGAACCTTGAGGATTTTGGAATGGTGATGCCTGTTCTGCCTCAGGTTAAAAGGGGGTTTAGGTTTTACAGGGAAGAAGGGATGAACTTTTTGTTTTTGGCTTTGTTTTTGTTTTATTTTTTTTAATGTTACATTAAAAAAATATGAGGTCCCCATATAGCCCCGACCCCCCTCACCCCACTCCTCCCACATCAACAACCTCTTTCATCATCATGAGACATTCATTGCACTTGGTGAATACATTTTGGAGCACAGCTGCACCACATGGATAGTGGTTTACACTGTAGTTTACACTCTCCCCCAGTCCAACCAGTGGGCCATGGAAGGACATACAATGCCTAGCAACTGTTCCTGTGGTACCACCCAGGACAATTCCAAGTCCTGAAAATGCTCCCACATCATATCTCTTCTTCCCTCTCCCTACCATCAGCAGCTACCTTGGCCACTTTCTCCACATCAATGCTACATTTTCTTCCATTACTAATCACAATAGGTCCAGAATGGAATATCAGTAACTCCATTCTAATCCATACTATATTCCTCCATCCTGTGGACCCTGGGATGGTTATGTCCACTCCACCTCGATATCGAAAGGGGCCTTAAATTCCACATGGATGATGGTTGCAATTCTCCTGTTTGCAGTTGTAGGCACTCTTGGCTCCCTGGTATGGTGGTTGACCTTCTTCATCTCCCTGTTGGCTGGGTGGAGTAAGTCCAATAAACCAGAGATTAGGAGTTGCAGGTCTATTAAGGATCAGGGCCTGGATATCACATGGACAGTCCAGAGATTCAGGTCCCCTGAGCATACACCAAACCCCAGCACCAACCACAGGTCTGGTAAAAGTAACAGGAGAGTCTTATGAACAAAGATCACATCTGAGTTCAACTCCATCACACTCAGGAACACAAACTCCAAAATAGAGCCAAGTGACATGCAATTGAACTTCATCTGCCCTGACCATAGAACATGTGGGTCTCTGTAGCCCTCAGAAGAACCAATACCTGGGCTTGTATCTACTTTGGCTGTCTCTGGGACCCTGCTGGGGCGTACATAAGAGCAACCCCTCTGATTACCTCCTGACTGTTTTTTGGAGACTTATAGCCATATGAACTCATTTGTCCTTTCCACTTCCCCCTTTTATTCAAGGTCAAAAAGCATTTCTGACACCTGATATTACATGTAGACTGAGATATTCTGCTGCTCTGAGTTGATCCTTTTATTCAAGGTCGTTTTCTACTTACACCATCAGCTGGTACTTGGTAGTAATCCCTCGGCACCAGGGAGGCTCATCCCTAGGAGTCATGTCCCATGCTGGGGGGAAGGTAATGCATTTACATGCTGAGTTTGGCTTTCATACTGTCCACCTTTGAGCAACATGAAGGCTCTCAGGAGGTAATTCTTAGGCACCCTGAAGCTCTAGGCCTAGTTCTTATTTCAGGCGCACAGGCTGACAAGCATAGTCATTAGTATCAAGGGCTCATTGTTGGACCATCACTTTTTATTGGTCTTAGCCATTGCACTTGGGGGATTTGTTGCTGTTCCATTGGGGAATGTGATAGAGTTCCACTGGCCAGGAACCCAGCACTCCCTCAGTTGTCGTTTTTAACTGTAACCACTATGAAAATATCCAAACTTTTTTTGTACCCTGTATACATGCCCGAGAGAACTTCCTTCCAATCATTTGCCTGCTATCAATAACATCCCACACCAATATTCCTCCCCTGCCATAGTGGTGCCTCTCTGTGATCCAAAACTTCTTTGAAAATGAAACCTACTATATTACCAGGTTCAATTAATAGTAAAATGGAATACAGTGATGGGTTTAAAGATTAGATATACCATAATAATTTAGAAAAATTAAAGTAAAAGTAAATCAGGGAATCAAAAAAGTTAAAAATGAAAAAGCTTTGTTTTTGATGTTTTGTCTTTTATCACTGCTATAAGTGCTGCCCTATATGTACAATGGCAAGGGAATTTCTTCCATTTCTTCCTCAGTGTCTACATTCTTTCTTTTTCTTTTTCCTTTTCCTTTTTTTTCTAATTATTGTTTGTCTTCAAATATTTTACATCACAGTAATTCTTATATAGAGTATATGGAACTCCCACATATCCAGCATCAAACACTTTGTCCCTTCCCCAGCAATTATCTTTTTACATATTCATATATTTCCTGCAACTGATGTACAGATATTGAGACAATAGCTCTCAAACATGGTTACATTTGGGTTTACATTATGGTCTACATTTTAGCCTATAGGCTTTTATACATTTTTGGTGTAATTTAACGTGTCCTATATCCATCTTTGCAAAATCTTGTGGAACACTTCCATTGCCCCACAGTTACACTGATTCCATCTATTCAATACTTCTTCCCCCCCGCCCCCCTCAGAGCCCACCATGAAAATCAATCTTCATTACTTGAAGGACCATATTGAGAGATACTTGCAACAATGTTGAGGGCTTGACATGCTGGACTGCCCTAACCCATTGGGAGCCATCAACTCTCTCTCGAGATATAATTCCCTCTATTTGAAAACATCAGTCCTCCCCAGAATGTGGGTATACCTTCACTCTCATTGTATGGGTCTCCATCCAGTGATATAACCCACTATGATAAAATGAGTATTCAACAAGCCCTAGAAGCCTGCCTTTTGTCAGATTCTCCCCTTTAAGTATCTTAAATGGGTAAC